>NC_090925.1:857136253-858491432 GCF_040938575.1 Ambystoma mexicanum | reverse complement strand
AAAAAAACACTGTACCAGAAACAAATCTGTGCATACAAGAAGGAAATTCAAAAGGCAAAGAAAAGACATTACCATGACAGAATCAACAATGCCACCAACACACAAAAAGAAATGTTTAGCATCATTGAAGAAATGAGAAACCCACAAGGCTGCGACAACACCCCAACCCCCTCAGAAAAACTATGCAACGACCTGCCAGATCACTTTAAAAAAAAAAAAAAACGACATCCGTCAAACCATACAAAAGCGACCAACCACAACGCACAACCCAACGAACCCAACTCGGAACCTCAACACAAACTCTGCAGCTTTCCTGAAATATCAGCAGAGGCATTTGCAATGCTGGTTAAACGAAGCAAGAAAGCGGGATCACCCATAGACCCATGTCCCCCAGACATCTACAAATCAATCCTTGCGCAAGGATCACCAGCAGAACACTACAGAAACCTTCTAAATCTATCACTATCAACAGGGACTGTACCGAAAATCTTCAAATCAGCATACATCAAGCCACTCTTAAAAAACACAAGTGGTGACGTAGATGACCCTTCCAACTACAGGCCGATCTCTAACATCCCCTACCCAGCGAAACTTCTAGAAACCTACGTATATAAACTAACCCAAGAACAGCTCAAATCGATTTCAGACCAGCGAGAGGAACGGAAACAGCACTACTATCCATCTGGGATGACCTAAAAATTAACGCAGACTCACTACCTCAGCCCTTGTTCTGCTCGACCTGTCCGCAGCCTTTGACACAGTTAGCCACGACACCCTGACCAAAAGACTAGAAGACATAGGCATAACAGACAGCAATACGCTTGACCAAATCATTCCTAGCAGACAGAACAGAAACCTAAACCTTTCAAATCCACTCCACGAGTTAACGACTGCGGAGTACCACAAGGATCCTCACTATATTTCAACATCTATCAGACTCCGGTCATCAGAATCTTCAAAAAATACATTACATGTTACAACTACACAGATGACATTCAGATCATATACAAAATCAAAGACACTGATGCCGACCATTCAACCCTAATCGACTGTCTAAAAGAAGTCTTCAACTGGATGGATGCCAACAACCTGAAAATCAACCCAGGAAAGACAGAAATCATGATCGTATCCAAAGACCAAGAGAACGAAACCACCATGCCATGGCCCATGGAAATGGGAAACGCACCAACACCTTCGAAGGTAGTAAAAAATCTGGGAGTCCTAATGGACAACAACCTGAGCCTGGAACCACAAATAAATGCAACAGTGAAGAAATGCTTTTTTCCTCCTCCACACGGCAAGAAGAATTCTACCTTTCCTCTCCTTCACGCACAAATCAATCACTATCGTCACCCTAAACATGTCTAAAATCGACTATGCAAACAGCCTCTACCTCGGAATACCAGAATACCTCCTGAAGAAACTGCAATGGATCCAAAATGTAGCAGCAAGACTACTCCTCAAACTATCCAGAAGAGACCACATCACTCCAGCCCTAAAAATACTACACTGGCTCCCAGTAAAACATTGCATCACCTTCAAAACAATGTGCATAACGCACAGAGCAATCAGCGGACAGGGATCAGAATTCCTACAAAAGAAAATAACAGTCTACAAACCAGCGAGACCCCTCCGATCAAGCAACGAAATCCGCCTGGAACTCAAACCATACCATAAGAAAAAACTTGGAGGCACCTCCTTCTACCACTTAGCCGCAAAAACCTGGAACAACATCCCAAAAGAAATAAACACCTAAAATTCAGGAAATCACTAAAAACCTGGCTCTACAACACTACAGACTAAACCAAGAAACCGAAACTGGAAAAAAAGGATGACTAAACCAAAAAGACAGACATCCCTGACCCCGAGAGAGTAACGCCCACGGCACCTGGACGGATGACACCGGATAGACTGGAACACAGGTGGCACGCTCGGAGACTGAGTCATCTACTCCAGACAATCCCACCAACACTCTTGCATGCCTACTTAATCACCGCCAGGTACCACACATTACCTGAGAGGTTGTCATTGGCAGGTGCAATGGCCACAGGAGTATGAACGGAAGATAAGGGGAGCTATGAGAGAGCATGTTAGAGGCGGGGGCTAGAGAAGTAAGGAACCTGTATGCCAGTCAGACCCAGATCTGGACAGAGCCACAACAGGGGAGACTAAAAGAACTGAGCGCTTCAATTCAGGATAAAGACGCAAACTAACCCCTACTAACAATTTCCCTTTCTGCATACACCTCTCAAACTCCAAACCAAACACAACCAAAACCTACAGCACAACAAACCGCACAAACTTCGGACCCACCGGGCTGAGGCCGCCAACAGCACATCACTGCTCTCTTGCACTTTTCCTGCTTCCTCCCACTAACCCAACCTCCCCTCCTCTTTCAGAGCCACCAGAGCGCCAAGGGACCACTCCGGTGGTGATAGTGCACGGTACAAATGTCCTTTAACAATTTGTACCGCGCACTAACAAGAATGTTCTACCTGTTAAAAAACCAGCGCCCTTATTCTGCCCAGGGCCCCATTGCAGAGAATGCCCATCAGAGAACCATTCCAAAGAATAGGGATGGACATGTGGCACCTCTTGAACCAAGCAGTCGGGGATATAGGTACCTATTGGTAGTGGTTGATTATGCCACCAGGTAACCAGAAGCTTTTCCTTTAAGAAGAAACAATTATGCATTGTCCTGTTTCCCTATTCCGCAAGAGTGGGAATACCCCAAGAAATAGTGACAGATTAAGGGAGTAACATTATGTCGGTAGCGATGAAAGGTATGCAAGACCTTGGGGATAACCCACCTCAAGACCTCAGTGTATCACCCTCCGACGGATGGTCTGGTGGAAAGGTACAATCAGACAATAAAACAAATGCTACGAAGAGCCACCAGCCCTACCGAGTTGGGCTGGGACAGAAGCTTACCTTGGGTCTTGATGATCTTGCGCGACACCCCACAATCCTCTACAGGGTTTTCACCATTCGAACTCTTGTTTGGGAGACAACCTAGGTCCATCCTAAGTGTGTTAAGGAAAACATGGGAATCCCAAGAAGAGCCCAATTTATCAGATTATGTTAATAATCTACAAGAATGCTGGGACGCCTGCGGGACCTGGCCCAAGAGAAGTTAGGAAAAACACAATTACAGCAGGAGAAATGTGATCAAGGGACCAGATTACGCACCTTCAAAGCCGGGGACAAAGTGCTGGTATTGCTACCTACCAGCTCCAATAAGATGTTGGCTCAATGGAAGGGTCCATATAAGATCAAAGGTTTTAGGTCCTGTAAACTATGAAGTGGAATAGCCAGATCGACAAGTGAATCAAAAGAACTACCACGTGAACCTGCTTAAATTGTGGAAGGAACCAACCCTCAGATTTTATGTAGCACCCAGTCAGAACTATCGGTAACAGAACAAACGGTTACCATGGTTCAGAGCGGTTTACAGGATGTAGTGGTAGGAGATAAGCTGAGTCAAGAACAAATCACTGAATTATTCAACCATCTGCAACCAGTTTCCGGCATTTTCTCAGGATTTCCCGGGCGAACTAAGATGGTGTCACACCACATTAACAGAGAACCAGGAAAGATTGTACGACTCAGTCCTTATCGTATACCCGAGGCAAAAACAGAAGACATGAATCAAGAAATAAATGTTGAAACTGGGGGTTCATTATACCATCTAAAAAGCACCTGGTGCTCCCCGATAGTTTTAGTGCCCAAACCAGACGGAACTACCAGATTCTGCATGGATTTCAGGCAATTAAATGCCTTATCTCACTACGAGGCGTATCCCATGCCCAGAATAGGAGTTATTAGAGAAATTAGGGGCAGCAGCGTATCTAAGCACATTGAACTTAACTAAAGGGTACTGGGAGATTCCATAACATTCGAAAGACAAGAAAAACAGCGTTTGCCACTCCTCAGTGTCTCTTCCAGTTCACAGTGTTACCCTTTGGGCTACACAGGGCGCCAGCTACCAGCACTAATGGACCAGCTACTTAAACCACATGAAAAATATTCTGCAGCCTATTTGGACGATATAGCCATATTCAGCACATCCTGGGAAGAACACCTAGTACATCTGAAAAAGATACTGATAACCTGGGAAAAGGCTGGCCTTCATATAAATCCAAAAAAATCCAAACTAGCAGCCGAGACCACCAAGTACTTACGTTACTCGGCATGAGGCGGGATCATAACCCCCTTGGTAGATAAGGTCCAAGCATTACAACAGCTACAAATACTAACCACCCGGAAAGGAATAAGGGCATTTTTGGGGTTTGTGGGATATTACTGGAGATTCATACCTCATTTCTCCACCATTGCGTCTCCACTAACAGATGCCCTAAAAACTAATAAACCGCTGGAAATCAAGGAGGACGCCATTAAAGCCTTGGTGGGCATGATTTCTAACAGACCAGTTCTACACCGCCCTGATTTTTCCCCAACACTTCCATTTACAAGCGGATGCCTCAGGTTGCAGTCTGGGGGCTGTTTTGTCGCAAGGAACAGAGAATAACCTATGTCCCATCGCCTTTATTAGCAGGAAACTGCTACTGCATGAATTGCCCTATTCAACCCTGGAAAAATAATGCCTTGCTATTAAATGGGCAGTGGAGTCCTTCCGCTACTACCTACTGGGAAGGAAGTTCACCATATTCACAGACCATGTGCTTCTACGTTGGCTAGCTACTCAAACATTCTAATCAGAGTTTTGCGGTGGTTCCTCACGTTGCAGCCTTACAACTTTGAAACCGTACATAAGCCTGGAAAGTACCAGTTGGTAGCAGACTACCTCTCTCGCTCTCTGGATCCACCCGATCGGTGTGATCCTTTGAGGGGAGTAAGTAGGCTGGAAACACTGGTTCCCGTAGGGTTGGCCGTCAATGGCCATGTGAAACAGAAAAACCACAAGGAAACTCAAACCAAGGGGTTAGGAGAGTCACCGAGAGCAGTGACTTCCACTCATAAAAACACGAGAGGTTAATATGTCACCGTTAGGAATTGTGGATGTCGGACAACGCTCTACATCTCCCATAATGCCTCTGGGGCAACACAAAAATATTCCCTTTAAAACAAAAATGAATAAAAGGGGGTTGCTTAACAGGAAGGAAAGGTTCCCGTTTCCCTATAGCTGTGGCAGGAAGAGCTAACGGGTGGGCAAAGTATGGGATAGGAATTGGCACCGAGCCAAGGTAAAAACAAAGAAGCAGAAAAACCCAATAACTCGGGAGGGGGAGGGGCTGACTGGGGAAAGGTGGAACGAATTGAGCACACCTGAAGGTGAAGTGTGGAGGGGAGGTATGGTTAAAAACAGCCACCTGGAACTCATTAGCTCTCCCGATTCTTTCATCTAGGAGCCGAGTGCGGGCGCAGAGGAGTGGAGCCCAGATGTCAGTGGATTCAAGTGGGCATACTAGGTCAATCTACCCCTGGGACCGAGGAAGCCCCTGCAGCCGCACATTCAAACCAGGGAACTGAACAACCACAGTGAAAACAAAGACGCCAAGGAAAGAGTGCTCTTGGAATTACTGTGGCATTTTACGACCGGAGCTCTGATTTCAAGAGCACAACGCTGGTCTGGGAGGAACTTCTTGGTTTGTTTTTCTTTATTTTCCTTCATTGCTCAAACACGGCTCACAAGGAAAAGCCGGCAACAATAAGGGGAAGGCTCAGTGATATTTGTCTATTGCAAGTGACGCGCAGGACTGAAAAACAGAGCCAGATGGAATAATGAACACGAGGTTTGTTTTGTTCCTCGCCCTCATTTATAACTTTCTTCCCCTCTGGACACTTGAACTCTGACTTAAAGAAGGCAACCCGAGGTGGGACTTTTCTTTACTTTGTTGCTGAATACACAGTGCTAGCGAGAAGCCTATTAAATTGTTCTGAATGCCTGAATAACCTGCTTCTTTATTTGAACCTGAAGTACTGACTCCTGCTTGCTATTTAACAAGCAGAGAGGAACAAGGGTTGGTATTCCCCTTTTTGATCCCCAAGACTGACTAACAAAACCCATCTTGGATTAGAGATACTTGAACAAGTGCCTCAGGAAGGACAAAGTCAAGATGGTTACACTTTCTCAGATCCTTCAGGCCCTCCAATTACAGGCTTGGTTGGTGTCATTGGACCTTCAGGATGCTGATTTTCATGTGCCAGTCGATCTCAAGTACAGAAAATACCTGAGGTTCACTGTTGGCGGTTCGCACTTCGTTTGAAGTCCTGCCATTCGGGTTGACCTCCACCCTGAGGGTCTTCAAACTGATGGTGGAAGCGCCTCTCAGGAGAGGGGCGATTAAAGTCTACCCCTACCTTGACAATTGGCGGATCAGGGCGCATTCTCCCAAACAAGCTCTGGATCACCTCAAAGTCACCTGCCACTCCCTTCACAGACTGGGCTTCTGCCTCAATTTCAAGAAGTCACAGATGAGACCTTCCCAGCAGCTCCAGCACATCGGAGCTGAACTAGACATCCTTGGGAAAGAGCTTGCCACCCAAGGCAAAAGACATTCTTCAGATGGTTACCAAATTTCAAACTGCCCAGAATCTTCTGGCCTTAGATTTCTTCAGGTTGTTCTGGCTCATGGCATCCTGCATTTTTCTGGTGCCAGAAGCCCACCTGAGAAGGAGATCCCTTCAATGGGCTCTCAGAACACAATGGCCCCAGTTCTCAGGAAAGATGTCAGACCGACTTCAGGTTCCAACCAGGGTCTCAAAGGATTTTCTGTGGTGGGATTGCAAGAATAATATTCTGAAGGGAGAAGATTTTTGGCAGCCATGGCCGGAGATTACAGTAGTGACGGACGCCTCACTCACGGGGTGGGGAGCCCACACCAACGGTCTGACAGTCAGCAGTCGTTGGTCTCCATCGGAGGCCAAACTAAGGCCTTCCTGCCCTCTGTCAGGGAAAAGAATGCCCTGATAATGATGGACAACACAGTGACCATGTATTACCTCAACAAAAGAGGTGGTGTAGGGTCACTACCACTGCAGAGGCAATGTAGCTCTGGTTCTGGGCAATTCAAGAAGGAATCTCCCCATCGACAGTTCACCTAGCCAGAGAGAACACGACGGCGGACGCTCTGAGCAGACAGAGCAGTCTCCCACGAGTGGGAACTAGCTCAGGAAGTCCTTCAAGAGATCTTCATCCTTTGGGGAACCCCTCAAGTAGACCGGTTTGCGACTGGGATCAACCGTAAGTGCCCAAGAGGAGCTCTAGGATACGCGTTCGTGGTGGATTGGAAGTTCCCACTGCTATACGCGTTTCCACCAATCACAGTCATTCCTCAAGTAATCAGGAGGTTGAGATGGTTCGGAACCTGCATGATTAAAAAAAAAAAATTAAAAAAATAGATATATATATTTATTTATTTATTTTACCAATGCTTGCCAAATCTCAGGCAGTTCAGCAGAATTTTTTGCAGGGGCCTCGGTAAGAACAATCGGATACCCGAGTTGTTGATGGCTTTGTTCTTTATTTTTAGTAGCTGTCTGCATTCGTAAGTGGTTCATGTATTGTCACAATGTGATCTCCAATATGTTAATGTTAAAGGATATATGAACTGCACACTATCACCACCGGAGTGGTCCCTTGGCACTCCGAATAAGGGGACGGGTGGGGGAAGTTAGTAAGAAAAAGCTTGAAAATTGAAAGAGCAGTAATGTGCTGTTGGCGGCCTCAACCTGGCAACTCCGTTGGCTGGGCTTGGGGTGTTTTCCAGTCGGAAGTCTTGTGCAAGTCCACGTGTGGTTTGTTTTGTTGCAGTGTAGTGAAGGAACAAGTTACTTACCTGTAACTTGTTCTCCTGCATGGGTCTGGCATGGATTCACATGCTCATGAATATTCCCAGACGTCAGGCTGGGAATCTTCAGTAAAGAAAAAAAATCAGTTTCGTTTCTGAACTGTCTTTCTACTAATAACCAATGACTGGTCTCTGGGTCATACAGCCCCCTAGCCAATGACTGCCCTCTACCTAAGCCCCTCCTCTGGCAGCCATCTTCAAATTTGGTAGCACGTAAAGTGGCAGTAGGACCAAGAAAAGAGCCGCAGAAGGGTTTGGAGGGAGGGTTTGCATGTGAACCCATGCCAGAGAACAAAAGTTACAGGTAACTAACTTGTTCCTTCTCCAGCATGGGGTCTGGCATGGATTCACATGCTCATAAATACAATACTTAGCAGTACACATGCACAACCACAGGAGGTGGCAAGGCTCAACATTAAGCATTTCAACAACTCAACATTAAGCATCTCTTACCTCCTCATCAGGCTCACCTTCAAGCGAACAGGTTGCGTAGCACTGCCTGGCCAACTCAGACTCCTCCCTGGAATCGCAGTCGAATCTCCTGACGTTGTGCGTCGACCTCCACGTAGCAGCCCTGCAGCTGTCCAGCTGGGGCACACCAGACAGGAACACCGTAGTAGCAGCGATCGCCCTGGTTGAATGGGCTCTCGGATGGCCAGGCAACCGTCGGTTTGCCAACCAGTGAGTGCATGATGCAGCCGGAGAGCCATCTGGAAATGGAAGCCTTAGAGAGGGCCTTCCCTTGGTTCACAGGGACAAAGTTCACAAATAGCAGCGATTGTCTGCCGAAAACTTTGTGCGGTCCACGTTGAACTTCAGTGCTGTAGCCACATCCAGCGAGTGCAAAGTCCTCTCAGCCGGCGACGGGAAGAAAACCGGTAACACCAAGGGCTCGTTGAGATGGAAGTTCAACGGCACCTTGGGCATGAAGGAGGGGTGCGTCCTCGGCACTACCCACGTCTCGTGGAATGTCAGATATGGAGGTTTACAGGAGAGGGCCTGGATCTCTCCCAGTCGTCGTGCGGAGGTGATGGCCACAAGAAACGCTGCCTTCCATGATCGAACTTCAACGGTGCTGAATGCAGAGGATCGAATGGCGGACCCATGAGCCTGGTCAGCACCATGTTGAACTCCCACGCCGGGGCCGGTGCCTTCACCGGCAGGAACGAGTGCTAACAGTCCTTTCATGAACTCCTTCACCAGGCAGTGAGACCATAGCAACAACCGCCCCGGAGTTCTAGTGTAGCGGGAGATCGCCGCCAGATGGATTTTGATGGAAGCATGAGCCAGCCTCACCATGGCCAGCGACAGCAAGTACGGCAGCACTTGAGGGGCCGTAATCCAGAGGGTTGATATTCTGTGCACAGCACCAAACAGAGAAACTCTTTAATTTGTGTCCATAGCAGTTTGCAAGCACCTCCTTGCAGACCGCTGCAATGTCATACCCTCCGAACTCTAGTGCTGCAGGAGCCAGGCATGCAGGTTCAGCGATCCTGGGTCATGATGTAGGATGGCACCTCCTTCCCTGGCAAGAAGACCCTCGTCTGTTGGCAGTTTGACAAGGGGGTGTTCAGGAGGGGGGGGTGGGGGTTTGGGGAACGCTGACATGTCCAGAAGGTCCGGGAATCAAATCTGCCTCAGTCACACTGGTGCAACGAGGATCACCCTGCACCAGGATGGTCCAAGTTGACTGATGAGTCGCAGCAGCAACGGCAACAGCGGGAACGCATACAGGTACAGGCCGTGCCAGGGGAATGAATGCGTCACCCATGCTCCCCAGCTGGGGAAACCTCCTGGCGAACCTCTGGCACTTGGTGTTCGTCGCTGTCGTGGATAGATCAATCTGGGGATTGCCCCATTGTTGGAATAGGAGATCCACTTGATCCTGCCGAAGCTCCCACTCATGGCAAGAGCGCAGCTCTCTGCTGAGTCTGCGATGGTGTTCTTTATTCCTGCCAGATGGAAGGGTACGAGGAACATCCTGTGGGCAACGGCCCAGTGCGACAGATCCTGCGCTTCCTTGGATAGGGCTGGGGATCTGGTGCCCCCCTGCTTAAGGATTTAGAACATCATGGTGGTGCTGTCGGTGAAGACCCTCACCACCTTGCCCTTGGGGGATGGGAGGAAAGATCTGAGGGCCCAGAACACTGCTCGGAGCTCAGGACGTTTATGTGCAGTGACCTCTCCTCCGGGAGCCAAAGGCCTCTTGCGTGGTGATCGCCAGTGTGCACTCCCCATCCCTCCAGAGAGGCGTCCGTTGTCAGTTTCATGATGTGCTGGGGTCTGGAAGTCCATGCCTGCCGCTAGATGCACACTTGGCGGAAAGTCTCTCGTCTTCGAAGCTGCCCGCCGCTTGCATCCAACGGGCATCCCGGAACTCCTGCAGCGGCCACATCCGGAGGACGACATCATGCCGAGCAGGGACTTGATAGACCTCACCCTGGCTACTTCCATGGTCAACAGCCATTGTACTTTACCCAGGATGGCCTTGTCCTCTCCAACGGTGAAGCCAACAGTGTCACTGTCGAGTCTGGCTCCCAGGAACAGGGCGTCCTGCAACGGTACCAAGTGGGAATTTGCATAGCTGATCGAGAATCCCAGTTCCGTGAGCAGGCAGACGGTCTTCGCTGTGTGATCGATGGCGAGTTCTCTTGACTTTGCTCAGATTAGCTAATCTTCCAGGTAGGGGGATACGTGGATCCCCTGCAGGTGCAGCTGTGCTGCCACCGGTGCCAGGCACTTGGTGAAGACCCTTGGCGCCAACTTCAACCCTAAGGGCAGGGCCTTGAACTGGTATTGCCGCCCTTGGACCACGAACGTAGGATCTTAGATGTCCCTTGTGAATGGGGATGTGGAAGTAGGCATCCTCCAAGTCCAGCAACGACAGGAAGTCACCTTCCTCCAACTGTCCCAGCACGTGCTGAAGGGTGCCCATCCGGAACTTCTGGGCCTTGATGTACTTGTTGAGGCGGCAAAGTTCTAGGATGGGCTGCCAGTCTATCGGACGAGGTAGTACCGCAAGTATACTCGGAGCCCCAGAGCCTCTTTGGAAGAGTTCCATCGTGCCTTTTTTTAGCATTGCTCATACCTCCAGAAGCAGCTGTGGCATGTGGTTTTCTTTCCTGGCCACAGGTGGGAACGGGGACACTTCCTAACTCCAGAGTGTTCCTGTGGGCCAGGGCATCTAGCACCCAACGGTCAGTGGAGATGGACTCCCACACGCTAATGAATTTCAACAGCTGGCCTCCGACTGGGGTGCTCGGGTGTGGGCCCGACGTCAAGGCCGGTTCAGTCTTGTTTCGCCGAGGCCTTGCCACCTTGGCGACGACTAGTGTCATGTCTTGTTGCGGCCTCTGTAGGCTTCCTGCGACGAGGAGCAGGCTGCCTGGCGGTATGAGGAACTGCCGCAGAATCCTTTGGAGGCACCTTGAGACTTTCCTCCAGAGGTCCGAAAGGACGGCCATAACCCAAAGCCTGGGCCGTCTCGTGTCCGCCTTGATGGCCTGCAGTGACTCGTCCACTGCCTTGCCCAACAGGTTGTTCCCGTCGAAGGGCATGTTCAGTACCCTTTCCTGACGAAAATTGGTGGCCCTGCGCCAACTGCGTCAGCGAAGGAAAACGCTGTTGCCCATCCGTGATGGCGTGGTCCGACACCACCTCACCTTCCTGCAGGATTTGAAGAGCTTCCACCCTCTTGTCTGGGAGGAAGTCCAGGCGGGGAGCGTTGAACCACAGTGATTGCGAGGGCGTTGGCCGCCTTGATGGTCGTCGCTGCCGACGTGATGACCCGTCGTCCCATGGCATCCAGTTACTTCCCCTCGGTGCCTGGTGGGGGAAGTGGAAGTTGATGCCATCGCCCCTGCCGATCTCTTCTTGGCCACGACGGAGACCACCGAATCAGGGGACGGCTGTGCCCTGAGGCACATAGGAGCAGAGCCCGGGACCCGGTACTACTTCGCATACCGGTCCCTCTTCACCACGGCCGTGGATGGGTTCTTCAGAAGGGACAGTCCTTCGTCCCAGATGTCTTCCTCTTGTCCTCCCGTCGTTGGAATCCTGCATACTTCTGCTCTTCGGGGCATAGTTGGAAAAGCTCTGATGCCTTGGCAATCATGGCGTGAAAGGAGCCAATTTTGTCAGGAGGGGAGGATGGGAAATCTGTCCGTCACCATCCTCTTCTTCCATCGCCACCGTCTCAGTCTCGTCCCTCGGAGGCGGCAATGGGGGTGAAGGCTGGAAGGGAGGGGGAGGATGGACTCGCCTCCGCTTGTTCGGTGGGCTCCCAGATGGTCCAGGTGCCGCTGGATCATCCGCTGGGGCTAAGGGCAACCTTGTCCCCATCTCCGTACACAGGGTCTGCAAAGCCATCAAGATTGCTTCTGAATTGTCCTGTGGCATAGGCATTGGTTGCAATGGGAGCGACGGCTGGGGCCCGCGGCTCCTCGTCGGCCCCACCGTTGCTCTCTACATCCGCCTCGTCGGGATCCCTCCCGTAGGTCCTGACCTCCTCGAACTTCTTGTCCAGGATAGATTTGATGCAAGCCAGCTCATCCTCAGAGGTGGTATCCGTGTCCGTTAGGGCTACCGTGCCCTCCCCCTCTTTCTTGTCCCAGGGTTTCACAGGGGTCTTCTGGATAGGCTGGAAAGAGGTTTCCCTGTGTGGTGGCAGGGAAACACTAGGCCCGGAAGTCGTATCCACTGAGGTAGCCTCTGCAGGCTTTGCCAGGGCAGCCACGACTCCTTCAATCGAGGCCTTCGGGGTCTTCACGACCTTGGGCGCGTCGGAGGCATTCACCTTGGGGGGGGACGGGACGAGGCGGTGACCCTCCCCTTTGGTTGTTCATCATGATCGACTGGGGCTTCTCCCAAAGTTTACCCTGGTTCTCTCACCGAGCCGGAGCATTGGCTTGTGGATGACAGTGACATTGCGCCCTGCCTGGCAGCCGAGGAGCCCAAACCAACGGCGCTCCCGGTGCCCACGAACTTGGTGCTTTGCCTTTTGTTGGGCCCCTGTCGCCAGAGCATCCTCAGAGGTCTAAGAAGACTGCTCGGACTTCTTCTCACCTGGACCTGAGCTATTCCTCTCCAGCCAGTTAGTGTGCCGAGTAAGACGGTCCTTTGTTGTCCGGATGGACATGCAGTCCACCTCCACGTGCGACTTGTCGGCGGCACCGGGAGTGCTCATCTTCCTTGATGACATTCTGTAATCCACATCATGGGCAGATCCTAAGCAGCTTGGATCCAACAGGCGTCGTGTCTTTGTCCTGGGCCATATCCACGCGGGGTAGGCCTCAAAGACCTTCCGGAATCCTCCAAGAAGTGAAAACTCGACAAAAAAAAAAAAAAAATTGCCCTTGAGGGGCATAGAAAATTCCGAACTAGGTCCCCGTTAAACAGAAGAAGAATCGGTGGAGCTTGAGGCTCGAATTAACCGAAAAAGAGTAAACTCTTAGGAAAAACGCAGTAAAAGCTCGAGAGCCAAGCACGAGGACTCCACTTGAACGTGCGGTAAAAATCTAAAGATGGCTGCCAGAGGAGGGGCTTAGGTAGAGGGTAGTCATTGGCTGGGGGCAGTATGACCCAGAGACCAGTGATTGGTTATTAGTAGAAACAGTTCAGAAACTAAACTCAGATTTATTCTTTACCGAGGATTCCCAGCCGGACGTGGAATATTCATGAGCATGTGAATCCATGTTAGACCCCATGCTGAAGAAGTTTGTGCGGATTGTGTTATAGGCTTGTGGTTGTGTTTGGTTCTTTAGAAGTGGTTTTATCTTTACTAGTTTCACCCACAATACAGCCATTGTGGCAGATTTAACCTTTTTTCCATACATTATTGCTTGACAGTATTTTTTTCTTTAACAATGTTCCATTTCTTTTATGGTTTTTAATTTTTACCCCTTTTTTCTGTTTTTGATATATACCCATGGGTCTTAGTTGATTGGGTTTCTGATATGTGTAATGATTACATTCATTAGGCACAAATTCAGCTACTGCAACATACACTTTTCTCGCTAGTAATGAACTAACTTATATTCAGCTAGTGTTAGTACTGCTGTCTTTGTAGCTCATCTTCGCTTTTTTACTCATTTCGTGCAGTAACAATGAATGAATATCTTATTTACATTCAATTGGCTCGCATTTCTCAGTAAGTGACATACATTTTCTAAGGCTTGGAATAGGTTGTCGGTATTCATGCTTGCAAAGCTATTATAGGTGCATCCAAGATGCCAATTTGCAAGCTTTTCTATGGAGTATCAATAACTATGGATACCAACGGCCTACAATCCAAGGCAAGTCTTGACTGGTCTATAACAATCTGGCCAGTTAAGAGGATCGAACTCAAATCTTTCACCTTGCTTTTATGGTTGATAGTTCTCATTATTCGGTAACTCATCTTTATGTGTTCCAGTTTTAGCTGAACTGTTGCCACAGGATGATTTTTCCATAGGATAGGTATTGTTCAATGAGACCAACAGTTCTTTATTTCTAAGTGCCTGCCTTTTTGATTTACTAAAAGGCATAGTGGGTTCTATAATACCACTTAACTGTTCGGTACTCACTTCTATGGTCAAATGTTTTTCAGCCAGATCACTTAGTCTCTGTACCTGACATCTCTTAACCACTATGTCTTTGCCACCACCATCAGTGACATTAGAGATGGTTGATTTGGCACATACTTGGGTCAGGGAAAGTGTCTTTCCGTCAGTTATCTTTGCTAATAGACATTCCAAGTCTTGTGTTTTCTCTTCGATCTCTACTACTTTATGAGGGGCTTAAATAGGGCTTGTTCAAATATCTTAGGGGGGGGGGTTATCATTGTTGGATTTGCCATCGCGGGCTGGTCAATTTTACTGAAAAAAGTCATTTTGGCTAACTTCTTATCGTTGAGGCGGCCAGGTTGACTAATTATTTTACATTTGCATGCACGGCTAGAACGTGTTGAAGATTTGTTACTGGTAATGATTTTATCCATATTAGTACTTCTTGTTGGGGAACAGCTAGCAGATAAAGTGATGGGTTGCTGGGCACTTGTGGAACACAATTCCATCATCACAATCTAATTAGTGATTTGGATCAAAATCAACACTACAATGCAGCATTGTCGCAGCACATGTGCTTAACAAATGAAAAAACATCTCAGATAACCGGCTAAGCTTACAGATACAAAAGGTGGAGGTCCTCTCCCATTCAACTTAGCACTATTGAAACACAAATAGGTGCAAACAGACACTAAATCTTTGAATGGAGACAATAATGTGTGTACTATCTTTAGGACAGCAAGCAGTACTTCCATTTGGAGTAAGTCTAATTACTGAAAGTAAGCAGTTTCTAAGTTTCCATGTTATGCACACCATGCACAAGACAGCGAACAGCCAACAGTGCACACAACTTTTTTAAAAACTGCGGGCGGTTAGGGGGCAGGCACAACATGTGCTCTACGTTGCTGCAATACAAGAAGAGAACAGGGCCTGAGCACAAGGAGCAAAGGATACAGTCGCAACACAAGGTCACAACAAACTATTAAACATAAAGTCTCATTTCCTCGCTAGGCAACAATAATTACTTTGAAAAGGCCAAGGTCCACGCATTTCACCGCATATGCTTCCTCGTGCTGACCAATGCCCTGTAAATCCACAGACAGCAATCTTGGGGCAGATGGATTCCAGAGAGACTCTCCAACGCAGCCAACAGTACACTTGCAGCCGCATGATCTTAATTGCCCCAGATCGGTCCAGGAGAACGCGAAGCCTGGACCTTCTGGATATCGGTCCTCCGATACGTCTTCCACAAAGAGGATCTTCTCTCGCAAAGGGACACACAGGTTCTCCAGACACACAGGTTCTCCAGAGGTCACTCAACCTTCACGCATGGTTTCTGAAAGGTTGAGATACAAGGATTGGGACCTCCTGCATGATATGAGGTGTTCCTTTCGGAAAGAAGGCCAGCAACAAAATCCCTATACCGATGCCGTCGGAATACGTTTTGCAACTGGTGCAGAGAAAAGAATGTTGATCCTTTTCTATGTTTAATTCCGGATGGGTTTTCTTTTCTCCCATCATTAGCATACAGGTCTTACTATTGGGACCATTAAAGGTTACCTGGCAGCGCTTTCCATATTTAAGCGCTCTTCGCAAGAATGCTCCTACTTCAAAATTCCCTTGATCAATTCCTAAAAGGGCTCATAAATGTGTTCCCACCTTCTTCCTTTCAGGTTCCAGTTTGGGAGCTTAACCTGGTTCTTACACGTGTGCCCCACTTAAACCTTTGCACACGTGCCCATTGAGGTTATTAACCTTCAAAACCATATTGTCGGTTGCACCAACATCTGCACGTAGAGTGAGCAAGTTGCAGGCACTTTCTTCCAGGCCACCCTATATCGTATTCCACAAGGACAGGGTTGTGTTGAGGGTAATACCCCCACCCGCCCTTCTTCCTGCCTAAAGTTGTATCCAATTTTCATTTGAAGTTCTGCCGGCATTTTATCCCCCGCCGCATCCCAGTAAAGAGGGGAGGCTACATGAGACCCTAGAAGAGCTTTAAACTTTTATATTTCTAGGTTCTACAAATTGAGAGGGGAAAACCAACTCTTTATTGATACACTGGACGAAAATTAGGACAAGCTGTGACTAAACAGACTTTGTCAAGGTGGATTATCCTTTGTATTTCAGAGTGTTACAGATTGGCAGGCAAGGACCCACCAGAAGGTCTGCGGGCTCATTCTACCAGGGGCATAGCCATTTCCGCAGCCCTGCAAAGAGTACCCATTAGATCCATTTGTGATGCTGCAACATGGTCATTGTTGCATACATCCACCAAACATTATGCTTCCCACGTTCAAGAAGTCACCTTTGGTAAAACGGTGCTTTATTCTGCCGTATGAAAGATTGTTCAATTTAAAATTCTCCACCCCCCTCCAATCCTACATACTGCTGTGGGAGTCTACCCAAGATGAGGAATATGTTGAGGACACAATCCATTCGAAGAACAAGTTACTTACCAACTGGTAACGTTCGACTGGATGTTCCTCCAACGTATTCCTTATCGCCCTCACATCCTACCCCTCTAGAATTTCCTATGCCGTTACAGCTTTCGTTCTTGCAAGGCGGATTACTGCCTGCCTAGGCTAACAGCAATCTCCGATGAGGTCACCCTCGACGGAGGCCTTCGAGGGACATCAACTCTACGCAGGGCGCCCTCTGCCGAAAAAGTTTTCCAAAGCAGCCAAAGCTGGACGTGGTTATCAAAGATGAGGAATACGTTGGCGGAACATCCAGTCGAAAGAATGTTACCAGTTGATAAGTAACTTCTTTGGCAATGTCAACTGTTTCTGCACCTCCGCAGACCATGTCTTGCACAAAGTTTGATGGTAAGGCTTGATAAAGCTGGCACAAAGATCCCAGGAGGGTGCGTTGCGGTTAAGGAATGGAAGGACGAGAATGGGGATGGCCAGTCATTGGGTGGGTACATAACCAAAGACCTACAAACCGTGACCCTTCTTGTATGCCCTTTAATGCAATCGTTTTGACTTGCAGGTGGCGCTCTAGTGGCATACAATAAACAAAACTAAAAAGAAGCTGCATGATAGTTCACGCCAGGTCAAAGAAAGCATTACAAGCAGACAAAGTGAAATACCAACAGCTCAGCCTTTACAAAGAAGCCATGTTGAAATCCAAGAAATCACTCTATGCTGAAAGAATCCAAATCGGCAACAAATCCACAGAAAATTAAAAACCTCATGCAGCAATACACCCATATCCTCCCAAAATCTATGCAGCAATATTAGGGACCAGCTCCGAAACAACATCAACAGAACGACACAATCACTCCATATACAACCTACCATATCTAGGAAATATTGGGTAGGTTGCATTCAGGAATACCATTCAACCACTCAGACAAAATCTTAAACAAGCGAGTAAAGGCGAGCAATAAAGCTGGATCACCCAATGATCCCTGCCCACCAGACATCTACCAAAACCTACTTGCTAAAGAGACCCTAGCCCTTTACTTCCAAACATTAATGAATACATGTCTGGAAACAAAGATTGTAACAAAAGCATTCAAAATGGCCTACTTTAAATGGTTCCTAAAGTACCAAACAGGAAAAGCAGACTGTCCAACATACCCCATCTGGCATGAAGGAACATGCATACAAAGACATACTCGAGCATATGGAATTAAGTGGATTAATGACCAAAGCCAGACACCCTTCACAATAGGAAGAGAAACAGAACAGTTACACCGCACCCATATGGAATGATCTTGGGATGAATGCACCCAACAGCGCTTATTCAACTGAACGTATCGGCAGCCTTCAAGACCATCAACTACACAATTTATCCGGTATTCACAACTCTGCAATGGTTATAATCCTTCCTCACAGACAAAACAATCTACTTACCTCATGTCACCTGAACAACCTCCACCAATGGTGGCATCACACAAGGCTCTCACCACTCCTCTTCGTCCTATACATAGCCCTACTGATGAAAGCAACATGCTAGAACTAGGCAGAGTCAGAGGACATGTAGCAAACTCAAACAACTCACTGAATATATTCCTCAACAAGATGAGCTTCTGGATGGCCAACCACCTAAAACTGAACCCAAACAAAACCAAAATACTGATCACCCCATACAACTTCCACCACAGATTTCACTCTTGCAGGACACTGGCAATGTGAACACCGGAAAGATCAACAGGAATTTCAAAAAATCTAGGCACTCATTTACATCAGACAGGAACAAAAGATTAGCTAAATTGTACTAAAACGCTACCACCACCTACACACAATCAAGAGCATCCTCCAGCTTCCCACACCAAACCCTTGTCCCAAGCTCACTTAGTTTCACAAGAAGATTACAGAGTCTATACCTATGAATGCCAGGTTACCTCCCCAAGAAAGGACCACGCATCCAAAACACTGCAGCAAGACACCTGCTTGGAATAAACCGGAGATAAAACACCATCCAGGCCGAGAGTCGTACAGTGGCTACCAATAAAGGAAATAATCCACTTCAAAGCACTTGCAACAATCACAGGGCCCTGCACGTCCAAGAAGCGTAATTCTTCCAATCAATTATCACCCACTACCAACCAAGAACATTGAGATCAAGCAACAACGTACTCCTACAATCAAGGCAGAGAGAAACGGTGAAATCAAACATGACAAATCCTGGAAACTCTTAAATTAGAACAGGATAGGGTGCTACCCATAACCTCAAGATTGGTCATTGTGCTAGTTTTCTTTGTTTCCTAATACCTTTAAAGGGACTACAACTAAACCTCAATAACAAAAAAGGCGCACAGACAAACGGAGCTAACTTTCCAAAGCTAGCACACTCCAGCCTGAGCCACAGAAACCAGAGTACACAAGATTCTTACAAGGCAGGAAGATGAAAACCTGGCTTTCAGCCCCCACTGTAGGGTGTGGATATGGCCTAACAACGCCTTGGGGGCCCATGTTTGCTTCCCACATTTAAAAAAGTAACAGCGAGGGGCCTCGGGTGGCTGAACAGCAGGCGGAGAATGTGTATTCTCACCCACTGGTCCACCAACCTGGTTAGCTGAGCACCCGTCCCCGGGTGCTAATTGAAACAATCTGAAGAAATCATAAACACATCCATGTCAATTACAATTGCGAGCCAACGCTAGTGGATAGCAGTAGTGTTAATTGTTTGCAGTGCTTATGGATTATCCCTAGTCAGTGTTACTTTGAGTGCGCACCCCCAGGTTCTCTGCCTATGTGGGGCAATGTTGCACGTTTAGCCAGGCTTCATCATCTTTGATGGTTCCCTTACCCCCTTCGATGGTCTGTATTCTGCAGGGTGTGTGTGTGTGTCGGGTCTTCATTTCAGGTGAAATCAGGCAGCACTCCTCCCATCGGCTGCCTCCAACCGGTCCCCATGTTCAGTGTTATCAGTGAGTGCATCACTTACTTTAGTCTTCGCCAGTATAAATTAATTGGATGAGTCTTCTGCGCTCCTTGCGACACCTTGCTAGGTTTATGCACAGGGCATGTACTAACTCAAAGGTCAGTCACACGCTGGTATAAATTTTTTTTTAAAAATAGGGCATGTCGCTCTGTCCCGTAGTAAGCCTGATTTATACGGTCTAAAAGTACAAAAGACATGAGGGCAAAGAACAGACTAAAGAAAAGACTAGCTTACATAAACAAAATCCCACCCCCATTAACCAGACAGACTTTCAAACCAGGAACACTCTCGATAACTAGAAAACAAAACCGCCAATGGAATGGTATGCAATATGATAAGATGGGTATATCCAGATCCATAAAACAAATTACTGCTGTGAACAAAGACTCAGTAGTTTTGCCATCTTTCTATTACAAGCCAATTGCGAACTGTATACCTGCTGTACATTTTTTTTTAAAGCGTCCCACAGGTTGGTCAACACAAATCAGACAACGTAAAAGATCACTGCCCAAACGAAGAATGAATATGGTTTAAAAGTAGTCAGTTTTGTATGTTTAGGTGTAAAAGGAACAGTTTGCGGTTGGTCCCATATGAAACCCCAATATATATATTTGATAGATTCATTTGGAGATGGAATGCATTGTGTGTACATTAACACTGGATCCAACCGTCATGAAACGTGCATGCCAGAAATAAACCCTCACTTTTCCATATGGTTAGCATGGTTTGCTTATTCGTCCATTGGAATAGTCAACACATCATTTGTAATTGTCGGCAGTTCTAGGCACATACAAAATGTCCACACATCGGACAGATTTTTCTTCTCCATGACTCAAGGAAGAATCATGCATACGAACCAAAAAGCACTACAAACTAGGCAACAGCCATGTGCACAAACACTTTCTGGAGAGCTCTCATTTTCAAACCTCGAGATTTATTTAAAGAGGCCACCTAACAATCTGAAGTGATTGACAAGTAAATCTTGTGGAAAAGGTTCAGCTAGTGAGAACATCTTGCTTCTTAAGGGGCTTATATAGATACGTTCACCTCCACCGTGCCAAGTTTTTGAGCCTATTTGGAGTACCAAATGTACAATTCAGGAAAGTGTAGACATCCAGTAGCATGTGGCAACCTCGAAAAATTCAGATTAGATTTCTTGCGGGACAAACTGGCCGAACATCAGTGGCAAAATAGATTAAAAAAGCTCTGCATTGGAGCCAAATTAAATTACCATGGAAAGGGTCTAGTTAAGGCTATCCATGAAGCAAGACCATTTAATTTACGATAGTGTGCTCATCATCTCGACCCAAAGAGGCACAACAGAAAATGCATTTACCTTGGTGGAGAAGGCTCAAAATACGGACTGCTACCAGCTGTCCCTAAGCGCACTAAGGAGAAGGCGCAACAGAGGTAGACGACCAGGAGACAGTCCGTTTCAGTAACGTTTAAAGGCTGCTGTATTTCGTAAATGCAGCAGGTTAACTTTGTAGGGTTCTTGCACTTATGTGGTTTCAACCCAAATGTGCAAATCATGAAATCTGAAAACAAGAGCAAACAGCAAAACTGCATGTAAGGACCACCCATTCATCCATTGCAATGTTACTGGAATGAACAATCTTAGTTAAGTCCTCAGTCACAGAAACAGGATTTTAAACTCACTTCCGTTACACACGTTATTACAAACCGTAATTAGAAACTAGCAAGTAGAATGACGTGCAATTATCAGTCAAAAAGTAACAACCCACTGTATTAAATGCACTCGCCACCAACACAAACTGTGCAGCGATACAAAATAAACGCGCAGGGCTATCCATTTCCACCCTACTACTCAGGCGGCTTGACATTACCAGACAAACAAAAAATTCTTTTTGTCCTTTTATTATTGCACAGTTCACTCACAGGGAGGGAGCCATTTTGAATTCAGTTCAAATGTCAAAGATGGCAGACAATTCTCGCCTGCATATATGGTCCATCATGTGACTTTTGGCGGAAGGTCGCAGGGCCAGTCTTCTGGCACCAGCAGCCAACAGGATGTGTTCATTCCAGTTTTCCGCTGACAAAGTAGCCACAGGGCAGGCGCTCAATAGTCCAGCAGTTTTTAGAAGGCGGAGAAGACATTTTCCACCTGTTCTTCCCCAGCAGCAGTAGAATTTGCAGAATGCAGAAGTGGGGGTGAGGAGAAAAGGCAGTGGGAAAGGGGCGTCATAGTGGCTGATCAAATCCTTAATGGAGAGCGCAGAATCCGGAACTTGGGAGCAGAATCAGTTCCTGAACTTTCCCACCGAGAAATGGGTGTATGGGGTCCAAGCAGAAACAGGGATGGCATAACCAATATGCAAATTTTAAAACAAATTTCAGAAACACAGAATCCACACCAGGAACAAATCTAAATAAATAGGCACCTTCAAACATACAAAGGAACCGCAATCTTTACTCCCATGACAATACAACTTTAAGAGCAAAAAGGGTCCTGCCCACTTACTCATCAAATCCCGAAGCAAGTCCTCGAGACAGTCCTGAGATCGTGCATTAAGTTGAATCAGTCCCACGTGTGGAATCAAGGTTCAAATGTTGAGGCCCAAGCAAACAAATTCCCCCAAAACATGGGCACATGGTTAGCAAGACTGAACAAGCAGTACGTGAAAGAGCCCTCTAGTTTGGAAAAATGCAGTGCTGGGGTAGATGGAGCAATTGCATTACAAAGTGACACTCCCCCGGCCCTGCACCCTTCCCTCCTCTGTTCGCTCAGCCAAACTACTCCAGGCACAAACCAAGAAGGAAAATTCAGCAATGAAAACATGAAAAACGAGCAGGGAATCGAAACAAATTTTACACATTTTGGCTCAGATGGACATTAATAACTCAGTAGAAACAGACAAACTCTCCCACTTCGCTAAGGAAAATGAATTATGCTTTGCAGCCTTATACTTCTAGTTACCCCCACTAGTCTATTGTGGGCCCAAAGAAAAAGTGTAGGTATTAAGGGTGTGAATGACCTTGGCGTAGTAGATGCAGCACATGAGCATTAGCAATACCACATCTACGCCCAGCTTCCACAGTTACCTCAAACACGGGACTATATAATAGTGAATTAACCTTGAGTTGCCTTTTAGAGAAAGCGGGCTAGCAGACGTGTTTAACTATCCACTCAAGAACGTTAGAAATAAGCTTCAGAAGCAACGGCAATGCCCCCACGTTTACACTAACCCCAAAAAGGACTGTCCCCAATTAAACTCTAGAAGTTAATCATAGTAAAGCAGTTCCCACCCAGGAGTGTTTTTTGGGTGAAGGGGGGGGGGGGGGGGGTGTATCGTTTATGCCAATTATGGACCGGTTGAACAGAGCTAAAAGCACTACCTCCCCATGGCCAGATTCCAACTAGACAGGTCTCTCATACAATCTTACTGAGAACTTCACAAAAAATGTGGACCAAGGTCCCACAAAATCACAAGGTATAGCAGCCAAAACAAACTGCTTGGCAGTTAAGGGGGAAGGGAGGAGTTGAGAGACCACGGCCAGCCGCAGACAACCATTGCTGCACCAAAGGGCATGTCAAGCTCAAAGTAGGTTATAACATTTTTATTTTTAAGGGCAGAACGAGGTGGCAGCACTGCAGGAAAATAGGGAGGCCAAAGCCCAAGTTATTACCCTTTTGAAGGAAGAGGGATAGGAAGCTTGAAAAAGAAAAGTTAACAGAAAAGCAATATGCATTCCAAGACCAACAAACAAAGAAAAAAAGCTTAATTTAAAAAGCCAGCCAACAGTCCATAAAAAACCCTCAAAAATAGAATTTTCTTTTTTTAATCTTGCGCATAGACAAACAGTTTAAGAAAGGGCAAGTGGCGTTTCTTTCCTGTGGGCTTGGGTGGCTAGCACTGTCTGTGGCCATACCGCATTGTCAGATACAGCTGACTGAATGCTTGGTAAACTCACACATTCGTTTCTAAACTTTAGAGAAAAAAAGTTAATAGGCTAAATATTATTTCTACTTATCCCACACACGCATGGAACGATGCACATTCCCACAGGGCCCTCTTTTTCCCAAATCACCAAGGGCTAACTGCTCCAAGCGTTTGTCTCCCCCTACCCACAGTTTTCTGGTTGCTGGTATGTCGCTAAAGACCAGCGCACCTACAAATGTGGATGGTGTAGAAATAACCCCAGAAGCAGATAGAACCAAGATGCGTGAAAACACTGACAGGATAGAAACCAGACATAAAATAAATGCTTCCGGCTAAAAACCACCATTGATTGCAGGACAAAGGACAAAAAAAAAAAAAAATTAAATATATAGATTTCTTTTCACCAGCCCACGTTAAGAGGCACTTGATGTGTTGCTGCCATGATAAAATTCCGTTTGGGTCAATTAAAATGTTTATTGTATATATATATATATTTCTTTTTTAAAAAGGTGCCATAAACGAGTTGGGGAGAGCGAAGGGACAATCCCAAAAAACAAAGACAGCAGCTACATACAGCATCAAGCACCCTCTGTTCTTTCTCTGGAGAGAAAACTGCTCTGGAACGGTGTTAATAACTTTTCTAAATGTTTTTTCATGTTTTATTTTTTTTGTTTTTTCTTTTTTTAAATTCAGATGTTAAAATTTCACAGCTCGGGAGTAGCCCCTTTTTGAGGTGAAAGGGCGCAAGTAACGGGCATGGCGCTACCTCTCCTTGCCGGCATGGTGTACACCGCACCACCACTAGCCTCGTGTGCACACACACAGACACACTTGCACAAGGGCAGCCTGTTCTCCCTCACGCATTTTTTTAACGTATTTTTACATTGTATTTGGGGGGATTTTTGTCCATAGTTTTATTTTTTACATTTTTGTGTGTTAAAGAGGTAAAAGACAAAAGGGTCCCAGGAGGTGTGGCCCCCTGGGGATGAAATCCTTTTAACCCTTTCCGTCCATGGACTCCGAGTAGACAACAACTCTGGTGGGATCTGTAGAGGAGAAAGAAAAAGGTCAGTCAATATTTAAAAGAAATGCGTTTTTAGTAAAGCCCTTGGCAAGGCAATCACATGGCATACACTTTTAAACTTAAAATCACCCACACGTACTGGAAAGGATTTAGGTGAAGGAGAAAGAAACCTTAGCTAGCCACTCTGTACACAATACTGACTTGCTGCACTTTTGCTAGTTCATAAAAACGAGGGCAACCTACAAAGTACAGTCCATCAGTCCCAATAGTGGCTGGGTCAAGGGATTCACGCAGAGCTATTCACTTTAGGACTGAGGATTGGTATGAGAACGCATAGCCATGGCACTCTAAAGTAGATCAGGTAATACAGCAGGTCAGTTAGCAGGGTAGACTGGTTGGGAAGATTAAAAATTAGACAAATTGTCATCGCCAATACAGATCACTCCTGCATAACTGCGCAAAAATAACCCTTCTATAAGGACTTGGAGGAAAATAAAGGGTTGGAGCATCAAACTGGTTCCTCATGTTACATCGTTTCCACACTTATTCTCAACCTTATGCTTGCGCCTTATCTAGACAGGATTATGAATCCTAGCATGTGCCACACTTAGACGGACTAGTGAATGATAGCAGGCACCACACCCAGACATAATTGCAAGCACAGCTATGCCAACTAACCAATCCACTAACAATTTAATACTTCCGCATACACCTCTCAAACGCTAACCAACCACAAGCGTTAAACGCAGCAAATCGCACCGCACAAACTTCACTAACAAAATAAACCACACAGACTTGCACAACAGCACACGACGACTACAGACCGTAAAACACCCCAAGCCCAGCCAGCGGACCCACCGAGCTGAGGTTGCCAACAGCACATCACTGCTATCTTACACTTTTCAAGCTCATTCCTACTAACTGACCCCCCCCTCTCCCTTTTTCAGAGCCGCCAGAGTGCCAGGGGACACTCCGGTGGTGATAGTGCGCGGTACAAATATCCTTTAACATTACATAGAAAAAAAATGAGTTAAGTGTTCACCAGGACAGGAGCGACTAGGGCCCTTCCTCTAGATTGATTAGCAACTATGCAGGATTTACGATGGATCCAGGAGCCCAATAAAAACCTCGGCCATTTCCCACCTCTCTGAAGGTTAGTTAAACCCATATAAAAACTCATCCACTGCCTCCACACTTTACTCTCCCACCCCTCACTCATCTCACCTGGACTCCCACTCTCAATATCTGCTAAAAAGTGGCTGCGTTGCATTTTCATCTTGTCCTGCTAAAGGTGAACTTACCTGTGTACACTACCCTCCTGTGCCTCAGTACTTCAGACTGGCAAGTGTCCTCACCACTGCAGCTAGCTATGTCACTCCATCTCTCCCATCTTCGCCAAGTCTGTCTGGAAGAAACTTAAGGACATACTTGGCCCCAACCATAGCCTCACAGAAATCCTTTTCTTCGTTAACGTTCCTGACCTACGGACTGGCTACATAGTCCGCTACCTCTCTCCCATTGCCTCTTCTCCCATTAATGGTGGCACTCGCTGGAATGTTCTCCTTGACCTCTTCTGCATTTTTTTCCGGCCTCTGCAGGAGAGTGGAAAGGCCCATGGGACCTATTTGGATTTGTTTTTTAGTGACAACCCCCCCTCCCAATTGCATTCTGTGCCCAGACCCTCTCCCAGATCCATTTCCTCGTTTGCCGACCCTCCTCCCATCCTGCCCCTCCTCCCCGATTGGGTAATGGCTGCCCTGTGAGGGACTGTTAAAATGCAGCGCTCTGCCTGTCCAGTCCCTGCAGCTAAGGGCGGCTCCTACATTGGCGGCTCCAAACTGTCTCTGCAGGGGAGGCCAGCAGCCAACCAGCAGCGACCATCAAGGTACGTGTGGGAGTAGAGCAATCACTGTACTTGGGAAACCCTGACTCTACCTACCCTAACATAGCACGCTAGGCTGTTAATACAAACCAGCTTAACTAAATAGAACTGTGAACATTAGCTTTGCCACATTACTATCCTAACCATAAAATACTAGCCTGCGTGGCAGAGACGTAGAACTGCGAATATTAACCTGCATCGCACTGATATGATATGGCATTTATAACGCGCCTATACACAAGTGTTTCAAGGCACGACGAGACAAGGGAGGGGGGAAACGGGGATGACAATGATCCTACTAGGCCAGGTGTCATTCAGATCGCACAAGTGCATTGGAAGAGGGAAAGGGCAAGGGTGGGGGGTAGGAGGGAGGGGAACTGCAGTACATGGGATAATTGAATAAATAAGAAAGTAAGGCCAGCAGGTGGCAAGTGCAAGGGTAAGCGCAGACATCAGGTGTTCAGTGCTGGTAGCGGGGCTTTAGGGATACAGAAAACAGTCCCCAAGTGTGGGGGTTGCCAGGAAGACAGTGCAGGTGACCAACTGGCGGGGAGGGGACCTGGGCCCGAGATCGGAGGGTGGCCAGATCAGCCAGGAAGTCAGCAGGGGAGAGGAGAAAAAGCAGAAGTAAAGTCAGGGAGGCTGTTCCAGAGGGAGGCCCCAGCTGAAGAAAGATCTACCACCAACTCGTTGCTTGGAGAAGCAACTGACCCTGAGGGCATTGGAGGCGGATGAGAAAGAGCTTGAGAAGTAAGCTATTTAGGAAGAGAGAGAGTAGAAGGTATTGAGGTCCCAAGCCCCAGAAGGCCTTGTGGACAATGCAGAGGGTTTTGAACTTAATCCTTGCAGCCACTGGGAGCCAGTGCAGGGATTTTAGTCCTGGAGAGATGCGATCCCTGGGCTTGAGGCAAAGGACAAGTCTTGCAGTCTTGTTCTGGATGAGTTGCAGAGGACAGAGTAGAAGCAGGCAGATTTAGAAAGCGGCTGTTGCAATAGTCCAGCCTAGAGAGAACCAGAGCTCTGGAGACAGTGAGCTTCTGGGGGGGGGGGGGGGGGGGGGGAGGGGGAAGATGAGTAAAGGAAGAATACCTCTGAGGAGGTGCAGCTGGTAGTGGGACCAGAGAGTCAGATGTGAGGAGAGTGCCGACCGAGGTTTTTAGCCTCACAGGTGGGAGCAGGAAGATGGCTAAGAGTGGCCAGCCAGAGTGACAGGAAAGGAGGGTGTGGGTGTGCCAATGAGGAGAAGCTCAGTCTTACTGGCATTAAGGCAGAGATTATTGGCGGCAAACCACTCCTGGATGGACTAGAACTGAATATTGTTGCTATAATGTGTAAACCTACTCAATTGTGAAACCTAGGCCTCTCTCCCACTATACAAGACTCAAATCTAACTGTCTCCCATACCTGTATTGTACTGTGAAACCTGGGCCTCTCGCTACTGTACAGGGCTCCCAAGTCTAGGTGCACCCTCCATATCTGCCTACTCTATTGTGAAATCTAGGCCTCTCTCACTATACTGGACGCAAATTCAGGAGTCTCTCCCATGACAAGGGCAATTTTGCTCCTCCAGCAGTGAAACCGGCTTGGTCAGTGAATTTTGCCCTGAATTTGTGATTTTCTTTGCAGAGCCAAGTCAGACACTTACACCCACCGCATCAAGGCCATACTCTCTGTCAGCTTCAATGGGAAGCTACACAAATCAAACATTCACCCCCCTTGAAACACAGGCCCTGATTCATGGATCATTTGCGCTGAAAAAAATTGGATTTGTGCGCCATTCTGCCCACAAATCCCCATTTGTTAAACAGGGATTTGCGGGCAGAATGGCGCACGGGTCCTGTTTTTTTCAGCGCAAATAATCCATGAATCGAGTACACAGTCTCTATTTTCATTGACTTGAATGGGATCGCTGTGGCTGGGCCAAACCAGCCCTTTATCGTTACATGACGGATGGATAGACTGCCCTTAAGCAATGCAATGCATCGCTTTCCAAACCCTCGGAGCGCGGTGAGTGTGCCCCCAGCAGCACCCTCCTGGTGTTTTTTTCCCCCCCAGCCCTATGACTGGTAGGCCCGTGCCCAGTAGCTGGCCTTTTGCATCCCTCCCTCCCAGCACCCGTTCCTGGTTCCCCAGCCCGCCTCCCGACCCGCCCTCCCTCCCTCCCTCCCATTGGTGCATCCAAGTTCTGTGTGGAGTCTACCGACTCGCGAGGCCCCCACCGGCTCCTTTCCAAACCCTCGGAGCGCGGCGAGTGTGCCCCCAGCAGCACCCTCCTGGTGTTTTTTCCCCCCAGCCCTATGACTGGTAGGCCCGTGCCCACTAGCTGGCCTTTGCATCCCTCCCTCCCCGCACCCGTTCCTGGTTCCCCAGCCCGCCTCCCGACCCACCCTCCCTCCCTCCCATTGGTGCATCCAAGTTCTGTGTGGAGTCTACCGACTCGCGAGGCCCCCACCGGCTCCTTTCCAAACCCTCGGAGCGCGGTGAGTGTGCCCCCAGCAGCACCCTCCTGGTGTTTTTTCCCCCCCAGCCCTATGACTGGTAGGCCCGTGCCCAGTAGCTGGCCTTTGCATCCCTCCCTCCCCGCACCCGTTGCTGGTTCCCCAGCCCGCCTCCCGACCCGCCCTCCCTCCCTCCCTCCCTCCCTCCCTCCCATTGGTGCATCCAAGTTCTGTGTGGAGTCTACCGACTCGCGAGGCCCCCACCGGCTCCTTTCCAAACCCTCGGAGCGCGGTGAGTGTGCCCCCAGCAGCACCCTCCTGGTGTTTTTTCCCCCCCAGCCCTATGACTGGTAGGCCCGTGCCCACTAGCTGGCCTTTGCATCCCTCCCTCCCCGCACCCGTTCCTGGTTCCCCAGCCCGCCTCCCGACCCGCCCTCCCTCCCTCCCATTGGTGCATCCACACTTCATCACCGGTCCCCCCAGGGCAGCCCTCTGCCCGGCAGCCCCCAGCGGCTAAGGGCCCCGAGGCCAAGGGCGACTCCAACAGAGGCGACTCCAGGAAGTGGCCGCAGGTGTCAGCAGGAGAAGCCAAGGAAGCCAGCAGCCAACAGACACCAACAAAAACCGTGAGTGTGGCATGGGTGGGGAATAGAGCAATCACTCTACTCCAGAAAACCCCTGCCACTCTATCTTACCTATCAATAAAATAAAGTGCAATAATACTTGCATGTCCACTCTTTTAGAACTGTGAATGTTAGCATGTCCACTCTTAGATAGAAGCGCCAAATCTAGACAGAAATGTGATTGTTAGCATGTGCCACACTTGCATGGAATTCTCAAAGTTTAGTCTGCGTCGCATCTAGATGGAAATATGACGGTTTGCATGTGCCACGCTTAGATGGAATTGCAGAAATGTGACTGCTAGCATATACCACACTTGGAGGTAACTACAGAAACGTGATTGTTAGCATGTGCCACACTTAATGGAATTTCTCAAGTTTAGTCTGCGCCAAATCTAGACAGAAATATGAATGTTAGCAGATATCACACTTAGATGGAATTTCAGAAATATGATGGTCAGCATGTGCCACACTCAGATGGAATTCCCAAGCTTAGTCCGCGTCGCATCTAGATAGAAATATGATGGTCAGCATGTGCCACACTCAGATGGAATTCCCAAGCTTAGTCCGCGTCGCATCTAGATAGAAATATGATGGTTAACATATGCCACACTCAGATGGAATTCCCAAGCTTAGCCCGCGTCGCATCTAGATAGAAATATGATGGTTAGCATATGCCACACTCGGATGGAATTTTCAGGAATGGGACCGTTAGCATATGTGACTCTTAGCATGCACCACACTTAGAATTATGAACCCTAGCTTGCGTCGCATCTAGATAGAAATGTGACTTAGCATGTACCGGACCTAGATGGAATCCCACAATTGCAAGGACAGCAATGCCAACTAACCAACCAACTAACAATTCCATCCCTCTGCAGACACCTCTCAAACTATAACCAAACACAACCACAAGCCTTAAACGCAGCAATCCGCACAAACTTCACAACAATGCAACAACAAAACAAACCGCACATAGCCTTACACAACAGCACACAACGACTACGGACCATAAAACACCCCAAGCCCGGCCGACGGAACCACCGGGCTGAGGCTGCCAACAGCACATCACTGCTCTCTTGCACTTTTCCAACTTATTCCTACTAACCCACCCCCTCTCCTCCCCTTTTCAGAGCCGCCAGAGCGCCAGGGGACCACTTCGGTGGTGATAGTGCGCGGTACAAATGACCTTTAACATTAACATTAACATGACTAAACTGTATTGTGAAACTCACCACACAGGACCCACAAAGCCAAGTTACCCTCCCGCACCCCCCATGATCTACCAAACCTACTGTAACCTAGACGTCTCTCCCACGGAACTGCACTCAAATATAGGCCCGATCTCTCAGACTCCAATTGTACCATTCCATGAAACTAGCCTTTCCCCCGGCAATCTTGCCCGGCTGCCCCACCAAGTACCATAGACCAGGCAAACGCCATGCCACAGTGCGCTGGCGCACTAGTAGGCCCGATTACATTCACTCCAGCCGATCTCTACCTCCACCAACACAGCCAACTACCAACCCTCACAATTCTCCTATCCCCACTCGTCAAACCAACCCTCCTCACCTCGACCCGCTATCCAACCCTCCCCCACAGATCCCTCTCTGCGCAACTAAGAGCAGCAAGATGGAGACAAGGAGTGGACAATATAGTTCCACGGAACAAACCCCAAGGCACAGTGAGCCACTTAAACAACTGTCACGCACCACCAACCACTCACTCCCACCATCTGCTCACACCTTCCCCATACTACAGCACCTCAAACTAATTTCCCCAGCCTTAGCACAGCAAGTGCAGCTCTGGCCAAAAACCCACGCTCCACAGACCCACACACGCTCCATAGACCCACCCAAAAGTCATGGAAATGCCAAGACCAAAGGCACCACATACCCCTAACTAGCATCACCTTTTTTCCAAACCAGCCCGCAAACACTGCCACCACACTATTAGCACCCAAACCTCCACTCCCGCACCCAACCCAGTCCTAGCCCCATTTCCCTCTCCTCCCACTCCTGCTGTTCCTTCTCCACACTCTGCCACCAACTCTCACCGTCCCCCACTCTACTCATTGCCTGGCCTCTTTCCAGCCCCTGCTATTCCCTTTAATTTCACCCACCCAGCACCCACAAGGACAACCTACCAAATATCCTGCACCCTCATCAACGGCAGGTCAGTTTCCAAAAACAAATTCCACATTTAGGACATCACAGATTAAAACCCAGACAGTCTTCATCACCGAGACCTGGTTTTCTGACGACTACAAGCCCTTCATACACCAGACGTTCCCTCCTGGCTACAACCTCACTGTGCAGAGCAGATCACGAAGGGGGGGGGGGGGGGGGGTCACGATAATACACAAACACTAACTCCAGCTAATAATCAAGGACACCTCCACCAACACCAGGCTATGAATCTCTTGGTAAAACTGCAACTCTCACCCTCCACCTCCCACAGTGTCCTACTCCTCTACAGACCCACCCCACCCCCCAACCTCCAGCTACAGACATTTGCAGACACGCTGAGTGAAGCACTAGCCACCAACATCATCGTACACTTAACATCTTTGGGGATTTCAACATATGGTTCGACTAACCATCAAACCCGATCACTCAGACAATCTAGAAACACTCAATCTGACAAGACATCTCCACACCTAACCAAACGAGAGGTCACACCCTGTATGTGATTTTCAGCACCACAAATATATCTACCCAGCCCCCCTGCTCCCTATCCTGGACTGATCACTCAGCAATTAACCTCTGCACACCGCTTAACACAGCGGCCGGCGTTCCAGGACACTTGCAACCTCCACCAATCACCCTGCTACCATTCCACTATGGAACAAAGTTATAATTACACCAGATTAGCACACGCCCTCAACTGTAGATACATTGTCTCTAGGAAGAACCTCCAGCGATCGAATCCTTCAACCTCTGGCTTACAAATGCCCTCACACCAACAAAACAGATCAGGACCAACACCCAGGTGGTTCACTACCAATCTGAAATCACTTAAAACTCTCAAGCACCATCTTGAACGGACCTGGAGAGGCGACCCCTCAGCCCAGAACAAAATCACCCTAGCAAAAACAACCAGAACATACAGACTGGAAATCAAAAAAGAAAACTTCTATGGGGACAGAATTCTAAAATGTTGGTAACCCAAGCAAGGAAACACATAGAATCACAGCGTAATTCAAATCCACTACATGCACGAGCCAGCTGCCACCAATGTCCCAAGCTCTGTGTGACAACTTATTACTGCACTTCCACACTGTTGCTAAAGACAGACACTCCGTCAGCATCTCCAAATTAAAAAAAACGGCACGCCACCCATCGCCCTCCTACCAAGCTTCAATCACGTCCCATGATACAAACCCTCGACTCTTTCTCCCCCATCGCACACCAAGAGTTCCTCTCGCTCATAGCAAAGGACCCCTGACCATCCTCACTCATAAGCATCCTAGTCTCTACATGTGCAGGTAGCGCCGCACGCACAATACTCACATTCACTCACACCAGGATCTTTCTTGAAAGCGCTAAAAACCTACGTCAAACCGATCCTCAAAAAACCAACACTCGACCCACTCCTCCCCCAGAACTACCGCCCCATCTCCAACACACGCTTATCGCCAAACTCATGGACTGTGCGGTATACTAACAGCGTGGCCCCTTTGCAGAAACCAACAACCTCCTAGACCCTGCACAATCAGGCTTCAGGCCACGAAGGGGAAACAATCTTCCTTAGTCTCATGTGAAAGACCTAAAAAGAACAGCCGACACAGAAGGCTGCGCAGTACTCATCCCGCGGATGTCTGCTGCCTTTGATACCATTGATCACTATTTTACTAGATCGACTAACCACCTCAACCCAGGGAAAACTGAAATCCTAGTCTGCACGAAAACTGCCCTCCACCAACCGATCCCATGTCCTCGAGCCCTAGGACAAGCCCCGGAAATCTCCAACGTGGTAAAAAAACTTGGGCTCCACATTGGACTCAGACCTTTCCCTCACCAAACACCACTACCATATCCAAAAGCTGGTTCTTCCATCTATAGATTCTCAGGCGCCTCTTCCCTTAGCTCACCTATCCCAACCGCTTCTCAGCCATCAACTCCATCATCCTGTCCAGCCTCTATTACGCAAACAGCCTCTAAGCGCTCCAGCATCTCAACTAAGGAAACAATAGAATCCAAAAAGTAGCAGCACGCCTGCTGATAAACCTACCTGCCAGAGAACACATCAGCCCCACACTAAGCATCCTCCACTGGCTCCCAATTTCGATGAGCCTCTTTTAAAACCATGTGCATCACCCACCAAGCCGTCCACAACACCTGACCAGATTTCCTTCGAGATAAAATCATGCCCTACCAGCCCCCAAGGAATCTCAGATCGCGCACAGCATTTCGCCTAGTGGTCCCACCTCACAACTCGAGGCTGGGTGGATTCTCCTCCTCCGTCCAAGCGCCAATCACCTGGAACTCCCTACCCATACACATTTGCAACATTGAAAACAATCTGAAATTCAGAAAGTCCCTAAAGTCCTGATTCTTCCCAGAATACCCCCCTGAATCCACTCCACCGAACCCAGTCAGGCCAGCCAATCAGGACACCCTTACACCAATTACAGAGGCCGGCAGCCCTTGCAGCGGCTCAACCGTCATACTATCCCCCCCATACACAACACCCATTACACCAGGGAAGCCAGCAGCCATCGCTGTGGTACACGCAATAAACTAACTCACCCCACCACCCATACCCTCGAACCCAAGAAAGCCAGTCATCTGGAATTCCATAACCCTACACATTCGCAACACTGAAAACCATCTGAAACTCAGAAAGGCCGTAAAAATCATGGCTCTCCCAATTTCCCCTGAACCATCGCTCGTCGAAACTACACTACCAAACCCAACATCCTCTTACACCAAGTACAACACAAGTGGTCAGCAGCCCACCTGACCATCACCCCATTCACAACAACACTCCTACCCGACAATACATCAGTGAAGCCAGCAACCTTTCGCTGTGGCACGCTTCAATAAACTCCCCCTATCCCTCCCACTGCCCCACCACACAAGAGAGACCACGAATAATGAGACAACACCTACACTAGAGAGACCAAGAAACATGAGACCACGCCATGCACACTGGGCAAAGATGGTTCCAGCCGAACAACCTCGAAGACTACGGTACGTATACCTTACACCACACCTGTGGACACAGGCTGCAAGCACGGCCAACCATCCATGCACCACAGCATAGAATGCAGCTACTATGGCTATGCTTTACGGGCCAGCAGCACATATAGCCGTCCACACTTCAACACCAAACGTACCTCAACACCTGCCACTAGCACACAGCAACTACGATCAAAGAAATTCATTATAGCTGGCCAGGCATCAACTCTCCCAACAATAGCATCCCATCACAAACCACCAACATAACCCACCCTCGTGCTCAAACTCTTTTTGGGCAGCTTAGACCAGCATAGCCAGCCACCTAAGCCTCAGCGAAAATGCACATCTCAATCTAAACGTTAGAATTTTGCAGCACACCGACTGTTAGAGGGCGTTTCAACCACAAAGCACCTTCAGGACATACAAATGGGGAAGAGCGATATATAAAATGACCAAATACAATACAATTTCCATTCTCGTCGTTAATGTGCATTTCAAGGGAACCATCATGGTTCAGGATCCTCAGCCCAACCTGCTCTTCGACCAGCTCCTCCTTTGGCTCTCTAACCTCACCTCTCCTTCCAGACAGCCTTTCTTACCCGCTGGGCTCCTCCTCCTCCTCAGACTCCTCCTCCCAGACTCCCTTGCCCACTGGGCCTTCCTCTGTACAGGCACCCTGGCCTTGCCTTACAATCCCGGCTCCCTAGTCAGCCTTGGCTCTCCAGCCATCCTCACTGTCCCCTGTGCCCCCCGCAGAAGGCCTTCAAAGATGGCAAGCTGCTCCATTGCCACGCTCAACACTTGCTGCGCTGTCAAACACTAATCCGACATCTAAAATCTCCTATAAGTTCTGGATCTTGATGTGCAGGTCATCACAGACATGGATGGTTCGGGGATTGCACTGACACTCCTCCCCGTAGGCTACAAAATCCTCTGTGCCCAGGCCAAAGAAAAGATGGGGTGGTGGTGGGCGGGATTATCGCTGAACTTCCCAGAATGGATACCTGTGCCTATCATGCCTACTCAGGCCTACTCCGATGGCCTAATCTGCATGCTCGCACTCTCCTAAATCTTCCCTCTTTATGGCCACCATCCATCAGCCACCAGGACAGTCCACTCTTCCTCTCAATAAGCTGACCTGGCCTCATCGCCTCCTGATTGATCGCAACATCCACCTGAACTCTCCTGAATCCACAGGGCCTTTCCGCAACCTATGCAAGGCTCTCCCCTTCTATCCTACCCATCCTCTGGCTCCATGCACACCGCAGGCCTGACTTTATGCACTGATCTCTACCGACAACTCTCTACCCTCTCTTGACTGACCACTCTTCCCTCAACACACCTGAAGATCTGCTCTCCTTTCCTCTTGCGGCAACACACCCGGCATGGCCACTCCACCACATGGTCACCAGACCAATGGAGAAAAAAAAAATGCTGCCTCTGCCTACTCTCCACCCATTCCTGCGGCTGACTCCCACCCTGACACAGCCCTCATTAATTTCAATCTCTCATCTCAAACACTCTTGCCCCCGTCATGTGGGCCCAACTGAAGCCTTCCAAAAAGTGCAACTATTGGTACGGCGCCAATCAGGCTGCCCTAGGTCAGCTGATCGGAAATGGAACTAGTCGGGCGGACCATCTGACAAACTGGCCTGCCAGCTCCTTCAACTCATCTGCTCCAAGAAAAGAATGCATTCAAGCTTGCATCTCTGCGGCATCAAACATGGCCGAACTTTTCAAAGTCTACAAGGAACTGGCCAATACTGCAACAGCCTCTTCGGTCACACCGACCCAGGATCTTTGCTCAGCCCTGGCTGCACACTTCATTACAAAAACCTAAGATCTTCTTTCCTCCTCTTTTCCGCACCACAACATGCACCAACACCGTAGCCTCCCTTGCCTGCCCCCCACTCTCTCTCTCCACTTCCCCTCTCTTCGCTCACCCGTCACACCTTATGAGGTCACCAGACAAGTCCGGTCTATGAAGGCTTCATCCAAACCGATGAACCCCTGTCCCTCTAAAACCATCAAGGACAATATTTCGCCTCAACCTTTGCTGATCTCTGCAAGCTCTCCTTTTCCCAACTGCTCTTAAGCACTCCCTTGTGTGCCCTCTGCTCAAGAAACTCTGCCAATCCCTCCATTCCAGCAAATTACCACCCTATTTCTATCATTCCTTTCCTGGCCAAACTCCTGGAGAAGTTGGCCGTCTCTCAGCTGACCCTCCACACTGAATCTATTGGTTGCTTCCATGACCATCACTGGCTTTAGAGTATCCAGAGGCACGGAAATTGCTCTTCTGAAACTGAACACCTGGGAAGACCTGCTCTCAAATCTTTAAAACACTCCCTCTGTCCTCATTCTCCTGGACCTCTTCTGCCTTCGACACGGTTAACCACAACATCCCGATAGTACGTCTGAGTGACACCCTGGGAATCACAGGTCAAGCTCTGGTGGGGTTAACCTTTCTCTGACCGACCATCCCAGGTTAACTGAGCCTTTCTCGCGACTATTGCTCCCTCAACCTGTGGCGTTTTCCAGGGATCCAACCTATCCCCCCTGGTTCAACGTCTATATGGCTGCCTTGGCACGTGCGATTGCCACCATCACCTCTAGCTTCCAATGTTAGGCGGATGACATGCAACTTTCTTTCAGGCTACGCTCAGCCGCTTCCTCCTCCTCGCTCATATCAGACTGTCCGCTATTCAGTCATGTTGTGCTGCAAAGGACTTGCCTCAACGCCAGTAAGACAGATTGTTTGCATTGGGACCCCTGCCCCAGCTTTCCCACTTTCACTCTGGCCAGCCTCCCTTGGCCCTGCACCCGCACCTACCTGCGAGGCCAAAAAGGTGCCATCTTTGACTCCACCCTCTCCTCTCACATTTCGGACATCTCTAAGCTCGGTCTATGCTGGACTATTGCAACGGCCTCTTCCTCAACCTCCTATCCCGTGCCCTCTGCAACTCATCAGAACTGTGAGACTTATCCTTGGCCCCAAGCCCAGGGACCGCATCTCTCCAGTGCCGAAATCTCTTCACTGGCTCCCTGTGGCTTCAAGGATCAATTTCAAGACCCTCTGCATTGTCCACAAAACTTTCTGGGGCATTGGACCCAACTACCTGCAACATTGCCTACCCAAATACTCTGCTCATCTACCTCCAACCTTCTGTGAGTGAGCCGGTTCTCTAAGCAGAGAAACTTATCCTCAGCAGGCGCTTCCATCTGGAACAGCATCCTGCCGCCCTCCGTCTTGAGCCCGATCTTAAATTCCGGAAACTCCTCAAGACCTTACTCTTCTCTTCCTTCTCCCCCTGTACCCTGCCAACCTAGCTCTTTGCCCTTTCCCTCCAGCTTGCCGACTGGCTGCCTGATGTACCTCAGTCTCAAGTCCCGGGCTTCCCTGCCAGTCCGCTCTCGCACTTGCCTGAGGGCCTTACACCCCACTCACCCACACCGTACTTGAGAATGAACACAAGAGTGGCGCTCTCTGCACTAACCCAGTCTCCACCGATTGGGTGCACTTGTACCTCCCCCTCCCTGTGACCATCTGTGCACTTGCACTATCCGAATGCACCGAGCCTGAAGATCGTCCATCTGTTGTCGCTTGTCTTCACCCCTTAATTGTACTGGTAAAACAGCAGAACGCTGCCAGGCCTATTTGCTGTGTCTCAACTTAATATAGTATACGCACTTACTCTGCCTGTGTATTAGCGTCTCAGAATTTCAAGGACTGAGCCATTTTTCCCCCCATGCTCCCACCCTCCTTGAGCACTAACACTTGCCCGTGTAGAGGCAAATACCATACCAATGCCACACCCTGAACTTAAAAGCCAACCCATCCATGTACGCATTGTTGCATTAGTGGTGATAAAACAAAAATGTTGCTAATTGTGTGCTGTGCAACATCTCGGTTGTTTGAACAGCACAAACTTCTATTCTAGCCCGTGATGCGAATGTCAAAATGTGCCACTCGCTCTTCATAGGACTCATACTGGCAGTACATGGAGTGCAAAGCCCCTTCTGAAATACTAAATGCACACCCACTAACTGTGGGTGTGGATTCCTCATTCGTTTGGAGAGAATGCTCCTTGCAAATGGAGGAAACCCTCCTGCCAAGTGTCCATGATATTAAAAGGGCAACTAGGCACGGGAGGTGTGCTAAACATGCGTGCCACGGTTGCCAGACATTTGGTCGAAAAAAATTGGTCGACCAGACAAATGGTTGAACCAATTTGGTCGAAAACCAAATGGTCGAATTTTTTTATTTTTCCCCTTTTTTTTGGGGGGGGTCCCCCCCAACCCCCTTTTTTTCTCTAAACACCCCTTTTTTAACTAAACGAAAACCCGAAAAATAAATATATAAATAAAAAAAATTCAACCATTTGGTTTTTGACCAAATTGCGTCGACCAGTTTTTTTCGACGAGTTGACTGGACACCGCGTGCCACCACAAGGCAACTATGGGAACACCTACAGTCTTCACTTTGGAATGGGAAAAAAAAATCTGGGCAAAACACTAGCTGGTACACCAGAGCCAACAATGACAATGCCACAGGTGAACCCGCCACTTGAAGCAGTGTGCAACTATGTACCACTGCAGCTGCATTTCAATGCTTTTTTATTAAGTCCCCTGCCCGGTTGCGCTTTACACAGCCTTCGTGCACTACATGAGTTAGTGTTTGGACTGCTTGCAGGGCCCTGTAACAGAGCAAGGGTCAGGATAACCATTTGGGAATCAGGTAATTATTTCATAACCCCAGCAGAAGCCTGACAAATTAGGTGAAGGAAGAACCTGGTCTGTTGTAGAATGTGGGTGGAGTGACCAGAGTCCAGAATAGTGAAGCCGACAGCATGTGGGAAGAGGGTTAAAGTTTTTCACTGCAGCAGATCTGGATTCAGCAAAGCTCCAATGCGATGAAGGGTCCCCTCGCATAAGCTACCTACAACCAATAGCACGGCCATGACTCACTACAGAGCCACCCAAGAAATGGATGCTTAAGGGGTAGGCCCTGTGTGGGTCTCTGGAGGGACTCATCCACAAAAGAGTCCCGAGTCACTTCCTGATAAAGTAAACAGGAACACCCAATAGTCTATTCAGTCTACTCGAGTCTTTCCCAGACACCACAATGTTGCTGTGCCCAACTGCTTCCCTCTTTCAGGCCTCAACAGTTCCACTTCAGGAATCTGAATACAACAGTGCCTAACATACTACATGAGCAATGTGCCCAAGTGCTTTGAGGATCTCAATGTAGCCGAGCCTGCGCAGTGTGTACCCAATCTCGGTGTGTGTGAACTTCCAAAGAGGCTTGGCAAAGTTGCCGTCTTCCTGCCTATAGTGGCTCAGGCCAAGGTAAAGAGTTATTACTCAAGTTTGGGTGGGAGGGAGGCGGACGGACACACAAACACACCTCATGTTCTCTGTTAAATATAAAAGGACAGCTTCTCCCAGAGATCAGGCAACGATTTGCTAGGAAGCGTATGCCAGAATTCATAATCGTTCTGAGAGAGTTAACATGGAACTAAACCAAGCATTGTAACACCATTATTCTACATTGGGTGGTGAGGCTGGGAAGATCAGTGCTCTCTGCGCCCCCCCCCCCACCCACTGCCACCCACTTCTCAGTAATCCAACCCATGAAGCATGCATCAATTACGCCACCACTTTCTCTCCCTCTCCTCCACCTCTGGCTGCCTCAAATCCCGACAGCCCTTTCCATGCTCCACTCTTCCATCTCTGATACTCTTGGTGTACTTGCCCCGGTCACGAGAATCCGCTTGAAGCCCAAAGCCAAGTCCTGGTACGACTCAGACCTCGTCACCCTAAAACGCAAGTGTAGGGTGGCTGAGAGGAAATGGCTGGCACCTTGCACATCCTCTGACAAACTGGCCTGCTGCCTACTCCAAAGGCAATACCGGCTCCCTGTCCTCACTAAGAAGAGAGCTCACATCCAAGCCCGCGTCTAACAACTCGGCCGAACTTTTAAAATCGGCAAGGAGCTGGCCAATCCTGCTAGTCTCTACCTCTCCTGTCCCCTCCCAGGCCCTCCGCACAGCCCTGGCCTCACTTATTCTCTAAAACCCAGGACATCCTCTCCTCCCTCTCCAGCCACCTCTCCTCCTCCCTTCTCTACCTTTCCTCTGTTCACCCGCAACAAGGTTTCTAGACAAGTCTGATCTATTAAAGTCTCGTCAAAACAGGTTCTTCCCAAACCATCAAGGACCACAATTTCCATCACTCCTTTCCTGGACAAACTCTTGGAAAACTGGCCATCCCCCAGCTTAATCTTCACACTGAATCGGTACCATCAGTCTGGATTTAGAGCAGCGAGCAGCACAGAAACCGCTCTCCTGAACATCTGTGAAGACCTGCTCTCTAACCTTGATACTAATCACCCCTCTGTCATCTTACTCGATCGTTCCTCTGCTTTTAACAGTCAACCATGCCATCCTGCTCTCCGATAACCTGGGTATCACTGATCAGGCCCTGGCCTGGCTGACCCCTTTCCTCTTCTATCGACCCTCCCAAGTCCAACTTCGGTCCTTCCTCTCCTCCATCTCACCCTCTACCTGTGGTGTTCCCCAGGGATCTAACCTTTCTCCCCGGCTGTTCAATCAACACCCGGCACCTCTCACCTACTGCATTGCTGCTCTTTGCTCCAACTTTCAGTGCTATGCGGATGACACTGCTCGTTTCCAGGCTCCCCTCTGCCACCTCTTCTCCCTCTCTCATCGTGGACTGTCCGTCTGCAATCCAGGAGTGGTCTGCAGCCAATGATACTCTGCCTAAATGCCAGAAAGACCAAGATCCTCCTCATCGGCACACCTACACCCTCCTTCCCAGTCACTCTGGCCGGCCTCCCTTCGCCCTCTTCCTGCTCCAACCTGTGAGGCCAAGAACCTCTGGGTCAGCTTCCACTCCATACTCTCCTTCGCTCACGTCTGACGTCTCCAAGTCAAACTACACCACCTCAGATCTTTTTCCTCACCTTCCCCCAGAAGCTCACCATCTTCAGAGCTCTGGTTCTCTCTAGGCTGGACTACTGCAACAGCCTCGTTTTAAATCTGCCTGCCTCTACTCTCCACCTTCTACAACTCATCCAGAACAGGGCTGCGAGACTGGTCCTTGGCCTCAAACCCAGGGATTGTATCTCTCCAGCCCTGAAATATCTCCATTGGCTCAAAGTTGCTGGGATCAAGTTCAAGACCCTCTGCATTGTCCACAAGGCCTTCTGGGGCATGGGCCCACAATACCCCAACTCACTCTTGGGAAAAATCTTCATACTCAAGCGCTTCGCCCCTCCAACTCCTTGAGGGTCAGTCGCTTCTCCAAGCAACGAGTTGGGGTAGATCTTTCTTCGGCTGACGACTCCCTCAACAGCCTCCGTGCCTCTCTGAAACTTTAGCAGAACCATCTCAAGACATTCCCCTTTGCTTCTGCCTTCTCTCCCCTGCTGATATCCTGTCCGATACTGCACTGGTCACCTGGCTACCCTCTGAAATTTGGGCCCAGGTCCCTGCCCGCCCAGTTGCATACCCGCACTGCCTCCTGGCAACCCCTACACTTGGGTCTGCATCTATAACGCTTCAGTCCCCTTACCTGCACTTGCCACCTGTTGGCTGCACTATTTGTTTTATTGATCCCTTGTACGGCACTCGCCCATCCTCCCCTTACCCCTGGCACATTTCCCCTCCCCCTGTACTTGCACAATGTCACTAGGCCTAGTAAGATTGTCGTCTTTTGTCCTCCCTCTTTTTCACTCCCTTGCCTCGTCATGCCTTGAAAGACTTGTGTATAGGCGTGTTATAAATGTGATAACATGGAAACGGTAACTAAGAGCACAGCCCACAACTAGTCTTGTGCTTAGAAAGAGGCAGTGACATGCGCTTAAAGAAAATGCAAGGTGTTGCTACATACCTTGTTTATGAAGCTTCCAGATGTACTCCCATTCTGAAGGAAAAAAACGAATCATTTCAGAACAAATGCCATCACATCCGAAATAAACATGTTAATTCTTAGCAGAAACCATCATGCCAAACAGGCTCTCGCATTGTTGTGGTCCTGCAACGAGCAAGCAAGTCCACAAATTGGTACCCCCTGGAATAAGGCTGTGAAAAGCTCAAAGTCATAAAGAAATCGTCCCTCCAGTCCACATTGGGAGCACCAGTTATTAATGGGCAAAAAACACATTAGCCCCAGTACCACACCCTCTTTCCCCTTCAACCAAAGGTCACAATTAAGTGGACGAAAAGTTCTTTGGGGTGCCCAAAATGGCATAGTAGGATGTGCTGCAGGCAAAGGCTGACACATGCAACAACTTTGTGGATCTGCTACTAAAATAGTACAGTGGGATACAGATTAGGAATTAAGGTACAGAAATTTGCGGCAGAGTACTGCACCCCTCAAAGACACCAGCCCAAGATCCCCTTCCTTATGATGTTACGCCTTCTATAAAAACAAGCACATCAACACCCCCCCACCCCCATATGTGCAGGGTTTTGAATTATCCACCATCACCATAATTACCTCACGGATCAGATCTAAGACTCGTACCTTGCGTATGGTAATGCACTGTAGCTTCCCATTCTTTTGTGTCCATATCCCAGAATCCCTGGTGTCCATTCTCCTGTGGAACGGCCATCTCAACGAAGAACCCATGTTGGGCGAGCTCAGACTGCTTCCCTGTATCAGCACCACAGTCCTGGACATCCGCAGGCACAACCTCCTCCTGGCAATGCACTTCCACCAGCGGAGACCCACCAGGATCAGCATTTGTTGCAGGAACAGTCGCTGCATCCTGTCCAGGGTCATTAATGAAGGAAAGCCCCCACTCATTCTGGAAAATGGCACCCAGCTGCTCCTGACTTTGGCCTGCTGAATGTCCATTCTCTTGGCAGGGCGAAGGAGATGGTGAGGAGGAAGAAGAGGCAGCCGATGACGAAAAAGATGAGGAGGAATTTGAGTGTAGAAGGGCAGGCTCTTCAGTTCTATTAGGAGCAGAGGATACGGTGGTCGCCACAGCACAGTGGAAAACCTCAGAGGCACCTAGTGGCACTGCACCATTCTGCTGGCTCGTAGGACTGCTAGACAACACACAATTAGGCAAGCTGCTGGTAGTCCGTACTGCAGAGGCTGGTACTTGGGTGGGCTTCCCCTGCTGACTAGCTAGCGGCTCTTGCCGCCGCCTCTCCAAGTTCTCCTTCACCTTACTGGCATAGCTAATTTTCGGTTGAGTACGTGCACTACTGTTGTCCACAGGGAAGACTGGCAGTGGCTTGAACAAGGACCAGGTGTCCTCTGCAGTGCCAGGTGGCCGGCCCTTGGCCAATTCCTCCTTCTTAGCTGTAGCAGGCACTTTGCTCTCGTCAGCAGTCTGCAGTTGTTCCACTGGCGGGGCTGGAGAGGCAGTGGCATAGCGTCCATTGGGTTTAACGGTACCAGAGCGGAAAGGCCGGTTGTAGTCAGCAGATGGAGGACGTTCACCCTCTTGTGTAGGGGGAGGTGTGCCCTTACCCTCCTCCAGACTGGCCAGTGACTCTGTACTGCGTGCCCTGTAGTTCTTATGCTCCCCACTTGGATGAGGGCCATAACCATTCACAGCACCACCTGGCCGGGGCGCCCACTCCTTCCGCTCAGGTCGCTTGTTTCCATCTCTAACAAACTTGTTTCTGTCATAGTCCCGATAGTTTTTTCTATAGCCAGGGTAGAATGGCCGAGGCCGATCAGAGTAATAGTATTGTGGGTTCTGATACTGATATTGGTGGTGTTGGTTATGGTACTGGTGGTGCTGGTTGTAGTAGTGGGTGGCAGGTCTCTGTGACCTGGGACCATGCTCCCGGTCAGAGCCCCGCACATGGTGAATATTGAGACTGTTGGAAGGACTCAAAGGGACACTATCTTCGCTACGGCTTGGCATTGCTTCAATCTCGAGGTCTGCCTTGTGTCCGTTAGTGTCCCAGGAACCTGGAGGAAAAGAGAGATTAGTCAGCCATGGTCAAAAAGGAACCAACAGAAAAGATTGGAAGAAGAGACTGAATGTGGGTGACAAAATCAAGGGACAAAAGGGCATTGCAAGGCATATGGTTTGTATTACGTAGGCTACATGAGGGGATAGGATACAATTCATTAAGAGAAGCAAACTATAGTTTCCTCGTAGCGGTTAAACCATCTTGGTATGACACAGAATCACAACACATACATGCTCGGATAAATAACTGGCAACCATGTACTGCAGTACAAACTATGTGGAGACTTAACGTGCCAACCACCACCATGGTCACACTGATGGAAGGTCCAATACATCTCCCACCACCAACTAGCACATCTCTGACAGATACTATTCATCTCTGTTCACTGCAAGTTCAAAGGGACTAAAACAGAGCGGGTGCAGCCATAATCACCACGGCCACTCTTAAGTGCCAAAGGCCTTCTCACTAGGCAATTTTTTTTGTTTTTAATAGTTGCAAACCATAAATAATCAGGGTGATAATATAAGTGAAAGTGAGCTAAAGAATCTGGGTAAGGCTCTCGTAAACAGGACTAATATCTGGCAGAGGGACTCCCAGGGCCCCACCACCCCCTGTTAATTTGCATAATTAAAAGTAACTTTGGATTGCCCCAAGTTACTAGGAGAATCCAGACGTGGACCCCTTGCTCGCTATAGAGAGGCACAGCTACACCCTACCGATTAGTTCCAACCAGACCGAATGGCGTGTCTTGGTTTGCTGTTGGTACAATTATTCAGAGGAGAATTGCCTAGCATTTCGGTGCTATACTGCCCCAGGGCAGGACAAAGACTGATATGTTATCGGATATTTCTCATCTGTGAAAGAAATGTGAGCTAAAGAATATGGGCAAGGCTCTCGTAATCAGGACTAATGTCTGGCAGAGGGACTCCCAGGACCCACCCCTGTTAATTTGGATAGGATAATAGAAGTACAACATCCCAAAACACATGGGTGTGTTTGCTAATCAAGCACCAATGTCGACCATGTCCATTAGCTTTTGGCACTGATTTATGAACGGGTTGAAACCTCGCCCTGTCAGGAGCGAGAGAAACGTAGCTTCAAGTTTGAAGCATCAGTGTGGGCTTCTGGTAAATTGGTTCTGCAACCTTTCACAACAGCTGCCTAGGATGGTCTGTGTGTCGGTTCCTTCAGGAATGCAGTCAACAGTAACTAGTATGGATGGTAAGTGTGGGTAGAAGTGGTTGGGGTTGCAAACATTAACACTAGAAAGCCACAGGCCCGAGTGTTGGTGGGTGTTTCTCAGGGATGCGTTATGCGAATGTGCGTCAGCTTCTTCAGGGTTGTCAAATTTCCAACTTCCATGATTTCTAGAATATGCAAATTAGTAATGGGATTGCAGGGAGCGAGGGGGAGGATGTTTGCAAGTTCTGAAACATTAGCATGTGAAAAAGTGTGGCGTTTGTCATGGTGGGTCGGTCATATCTGCCTTTGCCTTCCACGACGACCAAGAGGACAGAGTGGTTTGTTCACTCACGCTGGTTGGGCCCGGATTCCATTGCGTATTCAGAGAGTGGCTGAGTACTTTCCTAATCCCCAGTGCTAGTTTCTGGGCGATGCCATTTGGAAGCTTCCAAATGTGCTTACCGTGTCAGTTTAGGATTGTAGCGCTTGCATCTACCATGGCATGTGTGTGAGGGTAATGACCAGACTTACCTTCTTAGCTAATTGGAGTCCATTGAAAAGCATTTGCAGAGGGCACAAAAAGTGTCCCACATGCCTTGCAGACCTCCAAGTGAACACGTTTGTGGAAAGCCACCAATGGGGCTTTCACGCTCCCCACTCAACTAGAGGAGCATGCATGCCTGTAGATGAAGCAACTTTCCCATAACCTGTAGCATTCAAGTACGCATTCAGTCCAGTGAGCAGGCATTCGGTGTTAAAAATGCCCACCCGGAGGAAGCAGCTGAGACTCTCAGGAAATCCAGCACCTGGCTGCTTAATGAACACTACCAACACCGCCCCCCCCCACGGGGCCCCCCTCCACAAAAGCAGGTAAGTTTTGTTCTTTGGGGCGAAAAGGGGCCACCCTCACAGGGTGAACAAACAACTGCCGTCGGAGGGGACGGTTCTGCATGCAGTGTTCTCCACCTGGACATGGACCTCATCTGCCTGAAAACCAGTGGGAATTGCCATGGGGCACAAACCAGTTTTAAACGGCAAATCAACAGGCATAAACCAGAGGGATTGTGTACCTGCTGGCTGTTGAAATAAAACAGCCATCACATTGTCTAAATGAGCAGCACTCCGACATGCAATCAAATGAGGCAAAGCATTCATAACGATAAGAAAAAACCCGCTTTCCACCGTATTTTCTTTTTGCAGAGGACCCACATGCCATCTACTTTAAGTGCCCCCACAATCGTGCTTTATTTAACCAGTCAGGGACAAACCAGTGGCAAAAAAAGGATGATTTAGGATATCAGAAGAAATTCCCACAAGACTGACTCAACTACCTGAAATCCACATTTACTGGAGCAGATCCTGATAAAAGATTGTGGTAAGGGCTCCAGGTACCTATGCCGCGCAAAGCACATGTCTCGCTCATGTAAAATCTTGCTTACAAAACCACCTCGATGCACAACCTTCATGGGCCTAGAAACTCTTGGGTACAGGCGTGTTGTAAGTGCCATATCATGTCACAAGGCCACCAGCCCCAAGGGCCTCTGAAACATTTGAACTAAAGCCAGAGTAGCACCAAACATCTCGAAATAGACCTCCCCTACATCCAGAGTTCTCGCTTGGAAGGCTTGCCCACCCAAGTGAGACAGGTGTCCCAGACAGTTAAATGTAAAGAGTCTGAATCAAATAAGAAGTCATGAAATGGGCCAAAAATGCCTAGCCAAAGCGCACCAAATGTAGTGTTAACTAGAAGAACACCTCTGCCTCCAAAACCCAGCTTGGATCAAACACTCATCCAAAAACATCTGAAATCTCCAGCAGGCCACCCCCCCAAGAGTTCTTCAAACAAAATGGCAGCAGCTGCATTGTCCACAAGGCCTTCTGGGGCATGGGACCTCAATACCTCCAACTCTCTTCCTAAATAGCTTCCTTGGAGCTCTTCACTCATCCACCTTCAACTCCATCAGAGTTAGTCGCTTCTCCAAGCAGAGAGTTGGTGGTAGATCTCCTGCTGCGGCCTCCCTCTGGAACAGCCTCCCTTGACTCTCTGAAACAAGGAGAGCCATATCTGGTACCAGAAGCACCACAAGAACTTCCTCTTTGCCTCTGCTTTCTCTCCCTGCCTCCCCTGTTGATCTCTGGCTGAATCCGAAATGGCACTGGTTACCTGGCTACCCTCCGATTGCGGGCCCAGGTCCTGCCCAGCCAGTTGCACACCTGCATTGCCCCCCCCCCCCGCAAACCCTTGCACCGGGGGACTGTTTCTGTAACCCTACAGCCCTTACTAGCACTTGACACCCAATGTCTGCACTTCTTGCACTGCAACCAGCTGCCCGTAGTGTCCATAAATATATCATTACCCATGTACTGCACTGCCCTTCGCCCCCCCCACACTCCCCTTCCCCTGCACAATCTTAATGTCACATGGCCTAATAGGATCGTTGTCCGTCTCCCCTCTGTTCCCATCCCTTGAAACACTGGTGTATAGGCACATTATAAATGCCATATCAAACTTAAATGGGCAGAAAACGGATGGACAGTCTACAGCATAATTCATTCCCTGCCCCTGGAGGACCAAAAGTAAGTGAGAAAAAAAAAAAAAAAAAAAAAAAAAAAAAAAAAAAAATCACTTGAGAAGTTCGAGAGAAACTTGCCCTATGGTACGGATATACAGGACGCAATTTACTCATTTAATGAAACACATTGTGAGGGATGGATAAGTGCGATGAAGCCGTACACATCACGAACTACCTAGTCAGTGTAGACACCTTTTTGGATTTCAGTGTGAGGGCTAAACATGGTCATCATCGGAATTTTGATATACTGGGCACCCAATGTCAGAATGGTGGAATAACAGATACTGAAGGTTTCTGAAGATCTCTGCCACATCTTAGAGATAGCCCCAACTTTGGTATACCTCCATGCCGGGTTTAAAAAATACAAAAAAATAAAGAATAAAATCGCACACAAGTTGTGCCTATTAGTGAATTTGAAGTTATCCAAGCCTCACCATCTAAAAGCCATTGCCCATGGGTTGCAAACAAGCCCATCACAAGGAACACCCCACTCCCACCCCAAACCCAATGACAATGCCAGTCTCCTGTATGAACTTGGTTCCCTCAAGCAAGGCATTCCCACAAATGTCAATCCAGAAACCTGTGCACCTAGCAGCAGGGCCAGCATACGACATTCCACCATTTCCAGCGCTGGATTGGACATTGAAAGCCACCGAAACTGCATTATAGGTCTTTCTTTCTCAAGAGTAATGTGCTATTGCATACCAACCTGCATGCATCCTGAGCCAATATGACTGTAGTATGGGAAGGGCCACTGTGGCTGATGGCAGACGCGGTGGTCGATCAAAAAACCGAAAAAATATAGAATCACAAAAATATCGAAACCAAAATCTCGAAAAAAAATAATCTCGATTTATTTATTTATATGTATTTGTGGGTTCAGGTAAGTATAAAAAAAAGGGTAAAATTAAAAAAAAAAGAAAAAAGGGGGTTGGGGGAACCCCCCCATTTCGAAATAAAAACGTATTAAAAAAAAAATTCGAGATTTTTGTTTGAGATTTTGGACTCGAGATTTTTTTTTCTCGAGATTTTGTAATTCGGTTTTTTCACTATAAACCGGCAGACGCTGCCATGGAGCGATGGCTGAAGTCACGACTGTTGAGCTAGCAACTAAGAAAGGGGTAATGCCAGAACAGTCTCATAGTAAAAAGGAGTAGAGCCTTTTAAGCAGAGGCTTTAAATGACCACCTTGTAGACCGCTGGTCCTTGTGCCCGGTAGAGGCTTTGCATGGACGAGGCTAAAAAATGTAGCCCCTTCCACCAATCCAGAAACCGGAACTTTATGGCATGGGGAAATAAGTAAGAGGAGTTCAAGCGCTCCATATTGAGTTCCTGCCTATGGGTGAAAATTAAGTTGCCTGTGACTTTTATAGTCCGTTCCATAACTGCAGGGTTCAGATGGAAAGGACAGGCTACTTTGGGGGAAGGTAGCTCTGGGTGAAACATTTCAAGTTTCTAGGCAGGCAACCAAGTCACTTGCCACACACACCTGTTCAAGTGTCATCACTAGCCAGTGGCAAGTGGAAATGTTGACCCTTTCTGGCGTGGCATGGTTGCTCTGTCAAGTTATGGCAGCAAAGGGCCTTCCGGGCCGCCCGAGCGAGGCAGACGAGTCAAACGATACTACACTCCTAGGATCCTAAGCATGGATGGATTCCATCTTGCACAACACCCCCAACATGCAGTGATTGTTTAGTCTGGCAATTGCTCTTCATCAGGGGGGAGCAGATGTAGGGAAAGTACTTCACAGGCAAACTCCAAGGGGATTGAGTTGGGGGGGGGGGGGGGGCAGAGGGGTGTAACCCGGAGGACAGGCAAGTACCCCCGCCCCTTTGTTATAGAACCAGGTTTACGCTCAACTGGGCAGGGTTCTGGATTGCTCATACCACCCCCCTTGCCCACCCACCAGACTAAACGAAACTCAGGAAATGAGGTACCCGGCAAGGATACCCTACATCAGTGGTCTTCAAAATGGGTAGCCCGAAGGATATTCAAGAGGGATTAAGATTACTTTAATATAGAAACTAATATCAAAAAAGGATTAAGGTGACTGCCTTCAATATAAAATATAATCATCGGCTTATATTTGAAATGGCCCGGGGCCTCCTGGAAATACTTTAGGTTCCCTTGGGGGGGGGGGGGCAACCACTAGGTGGGGGGGCTCAAACAATGTTTTTACTCGGGGTGGGGGGCGCTCAGCAAGAAAACGTTTGAATACCACTGCCCTAGAGAATGGAAGAGATTGCTTCCATTTACCACCATGAAGTTCGTCAAGTCCCATGGACAACATTCTCCCATCCCAGAGCCACGCCTTCAATGTGAAGCTTAAGAGCACGCCGACAATGAGCGCCCATGGTGGTCCAGGAACGCCACAGCAAAGAGTGCAAGTTAGCGACAGAAAGCCTAGCCGCACAGCACAACCTAAACTTCTTTGGCGAAAGGAAAACCAATGTAGGTTCTTGTTGAGCATAGCTGGCTCAGAGCTCTGGACAACAGCCACACAAAGAAGAAACGGGCGGTAGGCACATCAGCATGCACATGGGAGAAAATGGGCAACGCTGGCGTCTTGCTTTATACTAAAAAAACAAGTCGACATCCAACCTGCTTCGGGCCAGGCACCCCATAGGTGTGTATAACGGGGACTGGTTGTAGCCCTCCGCCGCCTTGAGCCATCAGGATCTACCAGCTAGAAGCCGTACAAAACCAGACTGGCGCTGGATGAGGTCATGGCAAGCTAAGAGCATGGCCAGTTGAAGCTCCGACTATTACGATCTTGATTCAGTTCCTTCATTAGGCATGGGGAGAAGCGCACGTGGAATGACTGGCGATTGCCAGGCACGGCACATCATACACACAACATGGAATCTCAGAAGACCTTACACGGATAACTGCGGGCAACTGCAGCCAGGGAAAGCTGCCACACAAGTTAATCAACCACCAGCAGATGCCAATGAGCGAGACTCAGACAGGGCAGGTGGGCAAGAATAATTGTGAGGAGGCGATAGTTTTATCTAAACACTTAAGCAGTTTCGAGTGGAGCGACAAGAGCTGCTGCTGGTTAATTACCAGGCAAGGAGAGTTCCGTATAGTATGGTTCAACAAGGCTGCATGACTGTCAAGGATGACATCCAGTGTTGGAAAACCAAAAATGAATCCTCCTGGAGATCGCAATGACTGGATTTCTTACGGTTAATCTTCATTAGACCGGGCCCTCTACTTGCCTCAAAGGCACTCCCCTCCAACAAACCTCTTCAATCAAAACCCGCCCATCCCCCCCAAAGGTGATGGGCAATACCTCATTCATATCACATAATTCACCAGTTACATGAAAACATGCTGTGCCCCACGCCTCCCAAGTTTCTTAAAGATCTCAGTTCGATATTAATTGTAGGACTGATTTGGGAGAATGAATGTGCAGACTGATCTTTGAGTCCCGAGAGACTGACATCACGTCACGTCTGGATCCCTAAACTCCATTGTTTGCAAAACCTAATTTAGGAATTCAGTCCAGATAATTCCTCCTGGGATCACTTCTCTGACCAGGCCATAGATTAGGAGCAAGATTAAAACGAAGAATCATAAGGAGGTTAAAGAGGACAGGCCCTTGCTTCTGGTTTCCTCTTGCTGCATAATGGCTTTCACCACCTACTCTGACATTCCACGTCTGTGATCCCTTTTCATTTTTTCAGTTTTTTGTTGCGTGTCTTCATTGTCCTTGGAGTACAGTCTGCATCAGTACCTTTTCTTTCTTTTAGTACTCAGGATTTGCCTCATCACTCAACAGCACAGGAGACCTGCTCCCACCACTCTGGCCAGCTACCACCCGCGATTGGCAAGTTGGTCCCTGCATCCGAAACGTGGGCCTATCGCAAAGGTTTCTTCGCTTAACCTCGCCACGGAGGTCGCTTTGTTGGAATTAGACTGGCCATTTTGGTAATGTATTTTATGCCATCCCTTGTGCAAACCGCGCTAGGAGTGCTGGAGTCTGCTTTCACCGGCCCAGCTCCTCCCTCCTGGCCAAACCACCACATTTCATTGGCCCATAGCCTCATATCACACATTGCTTTGTGGCAGCCCCTTCCCATGCAGCCACCTGAGGCAAAGGACAGCTCCAGCAGAAGCAGCTCCAGACAGTGTTGGCCTGTGGAACATGAAGCCATAAACCAGCAGCTACTGACAAGGTAAGTGCGGCTCGGGAAGGGGGCTGCAGCCATTAATGTACCCCACTAAACTGACCAACCCAAACCTCTTCCGTTTACTCTGATACAGTCTGATACGTTCAGCCCAGTTAGTCTAGTAATCCTATCTCGCATCTAGCCAAGTGTCACTGCACCTACTGCTGTGCCCAGCTTTACACCTTTCTCCCGCTATCCAGGTGTAAGGTTGCTGCATATGGGGCCAGGGAGGAGGGAAAACAGCGGGTAAGGATAACAGGCCCGCTTGGGAAAAGTCAAGGAGGAGGAGCAGAGGGCAGCACGGGAAGTGGAGCCTCCTAGCTGTAGTAGGGGCATTCGAGTTTAAGGTGACAAAGGTAAACATGGGGATGGGATGATTGTATGGGCGTGGAGCAGAGGGCTGGTGGGTAATGTTTTGGACTCACGAGGGGGGACAGGGGGCGCAGTGAGGGGGTTTTTGGGGGAGGGGGGGTGTCAGGATACTTCCCAGTGGGGCGACCTTAGGTGATTTTTTAGGCCAGACCTTTGGGTTTAGTCCCTGAAGAGAACATAGGATCTTTGGCTAGTCCTGAGATGGAAAGTTGGGGGGCAGGGGGAGAGAGCAGGGACAGAGGTTGTGGGAAGGATAAGCAGGCCAGTGTTCACGGTTGTATCATTTGAGAGGGGGTTAAACTCCCTCGTAAAGCGTAAAAAGATGGAAACCCTAACATTTTTTTTTTTTTAAAAATGGAACGAGCAGATGTTACGTTGCTGGAGACACATTAAGAGGGCTGACAAGTCAGTGTTGAAATTACGGTACTTTTCTCGAATTTCTCAGTCCAAATCGATGGGAAGACGTCTGGAGTTTTGATGGGGTGCAGGGATACATTGAGGGCTACGATTGTGCATGCACTATCAGATACTGAGAGGAGGCATCTATTTGTATACTGAAAGGAGGCATCTATTTGTATACTGAAAGGAGGCATCTATTTGTATTAGTGCAGATGGGACACAGACAAATCCCTTTGGTAACGGTCTATACACCAAATACAGGGCAAGTTGGATTCTGGCAGGAGATCGTAGCGAAGCTGGAGATCGTAGTGGAGCTGGAGGAGGGTGCAGTGGGGAAAATGTTATTTACTGGTGATTTTAATTTGGCCTGGGACCCCACAATAGATAGAAGTGGGGTGGAGGGAAAGCAACAGTACTCGAAAACACGGGCACTGAAGGAGAGTTTTGAATCATTGACATTCCAGGATGTTTGGTGGACTATACAGGGAGAAGAAAGGGGCTACACATGCTTCACATGTATACCAATCTTTGTCCAGAATTTATTGTGTGGGTAACAGCTAGGCTAATAGAGGTAAAGGAACTGGATCTGGGTTCTATTTCACTGTCTGACCATGCTCCGTTGCTAGTAGAGACGTAGGGTGGCGTAGGGGGTTATGGGCTTGGATATTTCCAACCAAGTTGAATGATGCAGTGGCGGCGGAGGAGATTGGGGACAAGATCGAAGAGCATTTTCATAGTAATAATAATCAAACTGTCTAACCAGACGGGACCTGGGATGCCTTTAAGGAAGTGATGTGAGTGGAATGTATTGCTTTGCGCACTCAGCAAGAGAAGCAGAATGGAAATGGATCTGAAGATCAATTACATGAAGTCCAACAAGCTATTGCAAAGGGTAGAATGCTGGCTCTGTATGAAAGATTGAAGGAACTCCACAGCCAATAGAATTGCTGCAGACCCGTAGGGCAGAGAGATCCTTGCAGATGAATAAGCAAAGGTATTATGTGCGGATAAAGCAGATAAGATGCTGGCCACTGAAGGGACCAGAAGCAGCTAGGACAATATTGTGGATAACGCAACTCGACGGCCCTAATGAAACCAAAACAGAAGCTATATTGGAGGCCTTCGCCAAATTTGAATCGTTACATGCATCGGCGCATCACAACCCAAGGGCGATAGATGGGTATCTTTTGGAGATAAATAAGGCAAAAATAATGCAGTTGGAACAGAAAGAGCTAGAAAGGGATATTAGGGAGGAAGAGGAAGCGCCAGCCATTAAGGCAATTTCAAGGAATAAAGCACGAGGACCATATGGGTTTCCAGCGCCTTTCTATAAAAAGCATGCCAGGTTTCTGATCCCCAGGTTAACTAGGTTAACACAATGGTGGCTGTGTGGGGTGGGATTGGGGGTGTTAGGTGGTGGGGATAGGGGGGCGCTTTCAAGGGTGGGAGTAACATCCATGACAGAGGCAAAAGTGGTATTTGGGAAATCAGGCAAAGACTTATCAAAATGTGTCGCATTCATATTGATATGAAACTATACACAGGTATTTTGGCGGCGCGACTGGCACCTTTACAGGTTTGATTACCTATGATACAAACCCTGATTGGTCAGTGTTAGACCTGGGACAACACTAGGAGGATCATTAATTTAAAAGAGAAGGCCAACACAAAGCAGATCCCATCAGTGCTTCCGTCATTAGATGACGAGAAGGCATTTGACTGGGTAGAGTGGCCCATCTATTTGCCGCTATAGGGTGTGGGAATAGGAACAAAAGTTACAGATGGTATGGGCAATTCACCACACTTCCAACATACACCCGTCAGTCAATAAAAATCTCATAGCATTGCAATAGGTTAGGGAACGAGACAGGGGTGCCCCTCGTCATCCCTCCTGAATGCAATATATTTAGACATTTTTGGAAAAATTAGACAGACGTTGGCGATACATGGTATAGTCTTTGGTGAGGAGGAACATAAGATCGTGGCCTTGGCAAAGGATATGCTAATAACACTGACACACCCAGAACTGTCCATTCCAGCGCTCATGGCCAAACTGGCAGTAATAGAACAAATAGCGGGTCTTAGAGTTAATATGGGAATTCTGAGCTATTAGATCTAGGTCTATCCCCAGAGCAGAAGGAATTCCCACCTTCCTATTCTCCACTTGCGGTCACTGCCAACTATATTATCGCAGATGTTCAATGGCAATTACCCGCAAGTGCTGCAACAGGTTAAAGAGGATATGGGGAGGTGGACCCCACTATGTATTTCATAGCTGGGTAGGGTGACTACCATTAAGATGGTGACCCATCAGAGAATAAATTACATTTTTCATGCTCTCCCGATATCTGTCCCACGCTCGTTCTTTGTGGCACTGAACGAAGTGGCCTCAGCATTTCAATGGCGCAATAAAACCCAGAGAGTGCCACTATGCACTCTAGTGGCACCGAGAGGTGGGGGTTGGCCTCCGAAATTTTGTAAAATATTGTGAAGCTGCACAGCCACCAGTGCTACAAGAAGGGTTTAAAGGGGATATCTCAAAACCCTAGAAGGATGGACCAGGCGGTGGAGGGGGTTCTTTGGCTGCGTAGACGGATAGACCCAAGAAAATGCGTATAGTCGTGATTTGTGATGTATGAGATCAACTACTAGAAAAGGGATCTTTATCCATACGCCCATCTCCATTCCCCCCACTTTCTGGAAATCCGCAATTCCAACTAGGAACGCTACAGGGAGCGTTTAGGCAATGGAGGAAAGTGAGATGTACAAAGTTGAGAGATATGATGCAAGGAACTGACATTTGTACTAAACAACTGGTGGGTCTATCAGAGAAGGGCAGAATGGAGTACTATCAAATGAGACACTGGATAGCTAGGTTAGGGGGGAAAGCAGTTGTGGGGGAGCGTTTACAGGGTTTGAGAAATGTATAACCACACATTCAGGTACTAAGCAAATGGTGTCAAAATTATATTCAATACTGATGGAAAGACAAGATGGGTATACCTGCGCAAGTGGGAAAAGACATTGGGAATGACTGTCCAAGGGAGCATTGGAACACTTATGGGCAAATATCCCCAAAATGATAAGGTCAATTCAGGTTCAGTACCCAGGGAATCGATGTGCGGTTTGAGCCAGACATCCGCCTGCCCACTACATGCTAAAAGCAGCATGGCTGGTGAAAGCATATGAAACAGGTGGCCACTTTCCATAAGGGACTACCTGTTTAAATTGTGAGGGTTTATGGCAATGGAATGGAATGTTGAGATTCCAAAGTGACTGGGCAATGGTTTTGGACTTCCTTAAAAAGGGAATATGTACAGCAATGCTAAGAATTTTGAACATTATATAATTGTACAATGTGGTACTATGGCATGCAATATGGAATAGATTTGCCCTTGCGCTGCCTCCGGGCTCCCCATCCGGTCTGTATTGCAACCCTACAGCCCCTTCTCTCTGCACTTATGAGCCACCCGCTGGCTGCACTTCCTGCATCCCTTCCCACTGGCCCTTCTCACCTTCCCTGCACGCGCAATCTGAAATGACAAAAAGCCTAGTAAAATGCCACATCATATTATACCACAACCCTGTCCCGGGGTGGTAGGAGAGATCAAGGATTAGTTTCATATATATATATATATATTAACCCAGACGGTCTGAGGAGTCATACAAAGGACAAAGCAAAGAGACTACATCTCCCATTACATCTCCTCATAAGACTGAGTGGTAAACAAAGATGGACCAGCAACAACAGACAGGCAATAAGCATTAATAGAGCCCACCAGGATACCAAACTTAACACAAGTAATAAACGACCCCCAACACAGTCTACACCATGGCAATACCCCAACCGGAATCAGGGACAAACTGGAATCCATTAATCTCTACGCGCCTTACATCGCCAAAGACTGGAGCACCGGACGGGTACCAACACAGATCACCATCTGCAACCAACCGAAACCCTGCCCCACCCATTAACCTCACTACTTGACAAAGACTGTTCAAAGAACTACACCGCCCAACATGTTCAACCAGTGAAAACCACCAGCAACAAAGCCCAACCAACATACCGAACCGACAATACAAACAACCCGAATATCACTGCAGCCATCTCAACATTAGATCCATGGCAAAACACTTAATAGAAATCCATGACCCAAGCGAAGGAGGCACAGACGTACCGAAATCCAACAAAGCAATACCGGACAATACACGCCAACGGAGAAAACCAAAGAAGAGGCGGAATCGTAATCATACACAAAGAACACATCAGACCATATCAACTCATCACAACCAACGTAGAAGACTGAACCCCGCCATCAAGATAGAACCTAACGACCAAACCACCATAGTATTCCTCCCGATCTACAGATCACCTTCTTACACCAACTTCGCAACAAAACCAGCAGACGGGGCCACCATTTTATCAATCTACAACAACCTAGTGATACTGGGAAACTTCAATATCTGCCTCGAAAAAGAAACCTAATCCACTACAAACACAATCTGGCCACTAGTGGAAACTTTACATTTCAAGCAAATAAATGGATCCACCCACTACACCGTACACACACTGGATGCATCTTTCTGCAGGGGAGGACTATGCACATCCGCGCCACCTACAAAAATAAATGGGCCAAAAAACCACAACAAGAACGGGGCAAGATACGGCAAGCAGCATATAAAGAGCAGCACCAGAGTCTCCAATAAACTGACCAACGTACTAACCCATTCTCCCCTTCCTGCTCTTCCAACAGACACCATACAAGACCATACGCTAGCCACACTACACAAAAACCAAGAATGAATGTTCACACCCAGCATTTAGATGCTGAAACACAAGAGTGAACCACCCACAGTCCATTAAAACAGCAACAATGAATTACACACAATTTAAGCTTACAGCTGTGGCCACCTGTGACTCTGGATCCCTTATGGACACCATTTAACCAGTGCACACAACCTAACTTAACGCACCATCCAATCAAGGCACTGCATCTTAACCATACGGTTGCACCACACAAGGCCTCCCGCGCGAACGCCCACAAAACACTCCGATGCCAGTTCATCCAGGTTCTGAACCCATTTCACCTTATACTCACTAACATCCCCACACTCCTTTCTTGCAGAGCCACCAAGTGCCTGGAGACAGACCCTGGGTGGTAGCGGCGCATGGTTTAAATCAACACAACAGTACAAACACAATGTTTCATTGCTTCACCTTCTCAGTTGGTGCCTCATAGTCCCCAATTCAATACGGCCACTGTAGCATTTGGTACACTGTACACACCTACCTACAAATTGTGTTCTGTGTAGGTGTACAGAATTCAGGAGCCGAGTGACTTGTTTATGGCTGGCTAGTAACTTTCTTGATGCCTGTAGTGTGTGTACCCTTACTTATCTGTGCCCGATGCTGCCATAACTAACTTAACTGGTCGAGAGCCTGACTTTCCTGGAGTGGGCCGCTTGTGCCTCAGATTATTTTCCAAAGTCTCAGAAGGATATTGTTCCAACCCCCCCTCCTGCCACAGAGGACCAACTGCTCTTTGTTTCACCGCTCACCTGATCCTGGGTAAAGGAAGGTTCATGGGAAAGATCACTCTGGACCATGGTGTTCTTCCTTCCGTAAACAAGCTTCTCGGGAGGCCTCCACCCCCGTCCACTCGCCTCACAGACCAAGTCCTGAAGAGGATCTGCTACACAATGCTCCCGCAAAGCCCAGCAGTGGGAAGATTATTAGGAGGGAGGGAATTTGTATTAATGGTGGATTAATGTACGGCACTGTCCTTTCCCACTGCACTTCTCCTTCCCATGCACGCGCGATCTGAATGACACCTTCCTAGTAGGATCGTCGTCTGTCCTTCCTCTGTTTCCCCCTCCCTTGCCTCGTCACGCTTTGAAACACTTGTGTATAGGCGCGTTATAAATGCCATTTCATTATGGGCAGGGGTATGCCTCCACATAGGGGAGGGGGGGCAGGGCTATAACTGGTTTGGTTAACTGCTACTGGGTGAACTGCTACTGGGACACAGAGGTAATGATCGGAGTACATGCGCAAGGATCTGTAGAAACCACCCGGATCTCATGGGGTCAGTGTTGAGATGGGTGATGCATAATTATAGTGTGATTGGTGGAGGAGTAGAACAGAGGAGGGTCAATGTTGTGAAACCTATAGCCATATGCTGGACAGGAGACCAAATAGAAGGGGTGGGGGTGGCTACAGGGCGATTCCCCCCATTGAAGCCCCACTCATGATGAGGGGGAGGAAAGGACAGAGGTGGGGGCTGTGAAGAGAACAGGTGTTGGAAGCTCAGAGAGTGAGTGGAATTATGTAGGAGAGGCATGAGTCCAGCCTGCATGGGAATATTTTCAGCCGTACTGCCCTGTGGGACCCCGCCCAGGGTGAAGAGCACACAGCTGAACGCCCAGTCAGGCAGGCCAGCCAATGCGGTAACAAAATCCATCAAGCCCTGGGGAAAAGGCAGCATGGAAAAGAAAGGACAGATCAGAGTGGGCTGCACGTAGATGGCAATAGGGTCAAAAGGGCACAAGGCACTCAAAGGGTTGCGACTTACACTACAAATGGACAATGCATGGAAGATGGAGCAGCTTCAAAATTGCTCTAGGCAGCGAAGAGAGAATTTGTACACAAATGCCCAGTTTGGAACTTGTGCAGCAATGGAGGACAAGTTGGACCTGGAATACACACTTTGGAAGCTTTATGGACCGAGGTGAGGGTTGTAGGACTCTTCGGGACTACCATGACGGGTACAGAAGGTGGTCTGGGTGACTGTCAGCGATCAGAAATGTCTTGCTGAGGTGTGAAGGGCCACCACAGCAACAGGGAGGCACTGCAGAGTTGGAGTGATGGTGGGACATGGATCTGGTTGGATATGGTTGGGTAGGTGTAGACATGCTGCACCAGTTTAAGAGGAGAGTGCGTCAGAGCAGGAGCTGGCAGGGTAGTAACAGGAAAATATCGAACATACAAATATACACACTTTCTCAGTGGGCTCAGGAACTATGGGGCAGCCACAGGATCCAATTCCTCACATTTCTACTGGTGCTGGCGGTACTATGGAATCAAAAGTTGAATAGGAGCATCCATCTCACACTGGCAACTAGGCTATGGTCATCATTAAAAGAAGATCACGATTTTTTTTTTTTTTTTTAAATGGAACATTTATTTCCAGGAATGATACGCCAACAGATAGTGCTGGCTGCACTTGCTCAACAGGTTCCAGCTATTGAGAAGTTGCAGGAGCGGGAGCTCTGGAATGGTGGATGCTGCTGTGCATGTCAATGAATTGCTCTGAATCAATAGTTTGTTATTAGCAGAAGAACACATTACTTCCCTGTGGTAATGTTCTTTCCAATTGATGTGCCTCCCAGAAATATCTCGTGGCAGCAGATCTAAAATGACTGCAGTGGGCTCTGCTACATTGCCTTGTCCACAGGGGAAGCAACCATGCATTACACCTCTTGGTGCAGTGCATGGCCACCATGAGGTCCATCATGATCAGCAAAAAGGCCATCAGCAACAGTTTGATTGCTCTCATCGCCGAATAGGTTTATGTGTAGTTCAGTGCAGTCTGCTAACCGAGGTGGGCACCCCAGCCTTTGAGGGAAGAGTCGCCGGCTGGAGTATGGCTTCATCGGTCTACTTCTGGCCAGTTGCCAAAAGGTTCTCCAGCCATCAAGTTCTCCCCACGAGTCCACCACAAGGCATCCTGCAAGACTCTGGTCGGGACATGTGTCAAGACGGACATAACGCCTGAGGACTGCGACCAAATTATCCAATTCTCAATCAGGCCTCTGGCAATGGGAAGATGCAGGGTGCTACGAGAGCCAGCAACTTCAAAAAAGCCCCGAGTTGCCACTGGGCATTTTGAAATCTGGCTACCATCTGCTGGCTGTGCAGAGCCCGGTCACCGGAAGGAAAATCCTCACCCGAGGCAGAATCCAACAGTGCTCCAGTGAACTGGTGGATGTCACTTGAGACTTCTTGAAGTTGAGGAAGCCACCCAGTCTGTGTAGAGGTGGCAGTTGCAATCCAAATAGTCCAGAGCTTGACCCTGCGACAGAGCCTTGAACAGCCAGTCATCCAAGTAGGGCAAAAAAAGTGAATTCCTCCTTTCCCAAAGACTGCCCGCTACCACCATTGACAGTTTCGTGAAGACCCTCTGGACAGAGGGGGAGCCTGAAACTGATATGGGAATTGCCAACGACAACACTCGCATGCTTTAGTGGTTTGGATGGATCGGCATAGCAAAGTAAGCATACTAGAGGTTGAGTGACTACAACCAATCGAAACTTGGAGGATCTCCGAGAGCGATACCATCTTGAACTTGACCTTCTTGAGGAACTTGTTCGAGCGCCTCAGGTCCAAAATAGGTCACAGTTCCAGTCCTCCTTTGGGACTAGAAAGCAAAGGGGTAATCGCATGTGTCCGGAACAAAGGGGAGGCATGACAGGGGTGAAGGGAAAACGACAATACAGCAGATGCTGCAGAAAGGGCAGTCAGTACCATTACCTGCTGCGCCCAGGTGTGTGTACTAACACTATTGTGTGAAACTGTGCAACAGATCCCTCCCCTTACCAGCGTACAGTGGGGGAAGATTTCAACATGGTTTTAAAGCTGCAGTTTCACAGAAGGTGCCCACCTCATACCCTGGGCACTGTCAAAAATCTTCTGATCCAGGTCAAGCAGACAGTTTGTCTCTTTGGATACCATAACTATAGTAGCGAAAAGGCTTTCCATTGGGATGTGGGTTGGTAGATGCACATCCGCTCCCAAAGATTTCACTGCTGCCTTTGATGCCTGTAATTTCCCCAGGCTATCACCACCTTTTGGGATAAGCAAATGTGATTTATCAAAGGGCATGAGATTGTACATCTTGAGCAAGCCCTGCTTTTCTGAGCCAAGCAAACCTCTGTGAAACTGAGCTTATTGCCATTTCCATCCCAACGCAAACTGCTGCACCCAGTCCCAATTGAACGACAGGGCTTCTATGTCATCCCCTACCATTACGGGAGCTATACCTCATTTTCCCTTCTGGGATAAGCTCTGCCGCTTCAGACATCACCGCTTGCAAGGTGTGTTAGGGGTTGAAAGTGCTGTGTGCCATTTAGCTCCAGCTTCTACCCAAGGGGATCCCGGTTGGCGTAACTCCCAAAGTTAACGAGTACTGTACCAACAAACATCAATCTAAACCTTGAGTATTTGAAAAGATTATTGAAGAATTACGACATCTTGTATACAATTAAACATAATGAGCAAAATTTTCAAGTTTGCCTCAATGGGCTGTGTACTCATTCTTGGTTACCCTGTGGTTACTCCTTCCTACGGGTTAATGCCAGATACTGGAGAGCTGGATTTAGCTCATACGCATTGAATGTTGAAACGTGTGTATATTTGAAAAACGCACATGTAGCAGTTATGTCCTTTAGAGGCATACTGTCTGGGGCAAAGACTTTCTTTGCTAAAGCGCCTTAGCTCGTCATCCCAGTCAGGGGTTAAGGAGAGATGAGAAATGTGCATATGCATTCAGACCTGCAGCTTGGACTACCAAGCTGTCATTAATGGGGTGCCTTGTGAGAAATTCCGGGTCACAGGGTGCTGGCTTGTATTTCTTCATAAGATCCTTGTGCACGGCTGGCACTAAAACTGGAGGGCAGGTCCCACCTGTGTCCCCAGTCAAGGATTTGAGATATACTCCGTTTTTTTCTATAGCAAGAGGGGCCCAACCCAAAGCACCCGAGGTTTTGCCATCATTTTCCCGTAGGCCACATTAGGATCAAATTCCGTCTCTGGAGAGGTGTCTAGCCCAGCAGCATGCTTAAGACCTGCTTAAGATGCAGTAACTGATTGGACTAGTCTGTCCTCATTCTGAAATTCCTCAGGGGCTTGAAATCGATTCCAACATCTCAAATCCAGACAGGCTCAGGCACCCATTGCCCAAGATGCTTTGGAACGAGCCCATGAAAACCTTCCTGCATTTCGAAGTGAACCACGAAGCTGGAGATTGCTACCCAGTCCACGCCTAACAGCACACAGCCGACATGGCTTTAACAAGTTCTTAGCCATCGCCAGGATTTTGCTTTTGGGTGTACCCTAAGGACAGGTCTCAGACGATGTCGGCTTCGCCAGGTTCCGTGGGGGCACCAGTATCTTCGAAGAGGAAGCAGGTGTCCAGCGTTCTCAAATATAGCTCACCTTCCGGTCTAGGCAGTTCGAGGTAAAGAGGGAAAACTCAACTGTTATCAGGTGAGGAGTCTGATGACTAGTACATCTGCCTCTTCTTGGGAGACAAATGTCAGAATTTGCTCCTCAAGTCTGATTGTTGATGCCTTCTCATTTCGTCTGCGATCTTTCAACCGCAGCGCTCTTGGCCTCAGAGCTTTGTTTTGAAGGGGCAATACTTTACGACTGATGCGGAACGCCCGAGTGACAATTTCAATACCCTCTTCAAATGTATGGCGTCAAGACCTACATCTGCGAGGGCGTGATCAGCACAGAAACTCCACAGGCAAACTTTGCGTGCTGGTCAGGTATATTTGCGTCTTATTCCCGACACTTTAACCCAGAGGGCTTTGAAGACGACAAATTTAGTACATTTTAAATACGTTAGAAAGACTAGCTCCAGAGAAGTATGCAGACTATATAGAAACAAGGCCACAAGGCGGGCCATTTGTGCAGATTTCAGCCTGAGCAACAAGAGCGCAGGGGAATCATAGCTGGTAGATCCACCTGCCCCCCCCCCCCTCCCCAATTCAAGATTCCAAGATCTACTGCTGCATGGAGTAAACATATAAGATGAAGAATCAGTGGGAAGAAACAATCCAGTAGAAATTTGTGTAATTTTTTTTAGTAGGACTGGCCATTACTGAAGGTGAATGAAGATGACTGTAAGAGGGTGTGTGACAAAGACAAGGGCGCCTCACAGGTAAGATTAGAATGAAGTGATTACCATACCATAGAGTAAAGGCAGTAAACGTTTCAGACGGGGCATTTTTTTTTCCAGAGCATGAGCCAAAATTGCTAAGACAATTTCTCTTAGTATATTTGGGAGAGGGGGTTTTGCAGCGCTTAGTGTTCAAAGTTACAGGGGTGTGAATAAGAGCGGGTTTGGGAGGAGATGCTGTGAAGGAAACCAATGGGTGGATGTATAGTAAAAAAATGTTAGGGGCCAGCCAATAAGGATTAGTGGCAGTGTGGCAAAGGATCTCCAGGGGACCCTAAAATACATATAAAACTAATTCATTTGTTTGCTTGTGAGGCGCTTATACAATATACTGTTTCAGAGCACCCACGGGGCAGGGAGGGAGGGTCGAAAAATAAGAGATGGGGGGGGAGGGTTTGAAGACAACCCTACTGTGCCTTGAGTTTTCAGAACATGCAAGTTCAGAAAGGAAGAGAGGGCAAGTGCTGGGGAGTCCAAGCCTGTGGGTGAGCCATGGACGAAGTGCTAAGAATGCAGAGTGCTACACGGCCTTGTCCGTGGGAGGTGCAAGTGCAAGCTGGGAGGAATTGGTGCAGGAGGCCAAGGCCCCGATGATGCATAAGGGCCAAGGACAGCAATTCAGCAACTGTGGGATTAGCAGAGGAGAGAAGGAGGAGGAAAAGAGGAAAGTCTTAAGGAGCTTCTGAAATTTGAGAAGATCCTGCTCAAGGTGCAAGGGGAGGCTTTTCCAAAGGAGGGAGCTGGAAGAGGAGAGAGAGCAACACCATGTTTAGCAGAACACTTTACACACAAACAGTTGGTGCAGAGGAGCGAAGTGGTCTAGAGGGAGTGCATTTAGAGGGGTAAGGTTGAAGATAGTGGGGTCCCGGGCCCAGACAGCCCGGTAGATGATGCAGGGGGATTTGAATGTAATTGTGCAGGAGCCAGTGAAGACTTTAATGTAGGAGAGATGCAACCCTTGGGTTTAAGGCCAAGGATAAGTCTTGCTGCCCTATTCTGGATAAGTTAGAGGGGCCACCGAGTGGCAGGATGAGGCTATTATAAGTCTGGAGAGAACGAGGGCTCAAGTCACACTGAGCCTCTGAGGGAAAGTGAGAAAAGGTAGAATTCCTTTGAGAAGAGCCGACAGTTGGACCTCTTGGCAATGTCCTGAGCCTGAGGGAGGAAGATTACTCCAAGGTCTGGCTTCGGTTCAAGGCACAGGGGGGGTGAGCCCAAAAAGCAAGGCCAGAGTGAAGGGAGCAGGGGTCCCAATGAGAAGGATCTCAGTTTTACAGGCGGGAGAGATCATTGGAGGCGCACCAGCACTAGATGGCAGATAGGCAGTTAGGGATGATGAGGGTGCAAGAGGATCAGCAAGCAGGGAGTCTGAAGAAGAGCCGTGTAATCTGAACTATTTAATTACCCATTGAGGCAGCTGTATGTGTGGCATGCAAGCCGTATTGAGTATGCAAGCCGTATTGGGTATGCAAATACAGTTAACCTCTGCCCCGGGGGAACAGAGGTATTGAAATAAAAGATTGGCAGAGTTTTCTTTTATAACCTCCCACGCCTGGACCAGAGGAAATAAATTGAGAATGTTGCGGAATGGGGAGAAACCAGACATCAGTAAACCAATGAAACCATTAAGAACAGGTCGCAGTACCTCCCCCTGCTCCCATCAGAGGTCCAAGTAACAGAAGGGGAAATTACAGAGGAAAAACAGAATCCTGGAGGACAGCTGCTCAGAATGCTGCGAGTAAGCACTCTGGCCTTGTTGGAGCACGACTACCTTGGTTAAAGTCATCAAGTTACTGTATTTTGTTAAGTGTACAGATTTGATGGGGGTTATGTGGAGAGACCACAGACAGTTTCCGTAGAAGACAGGGAAGCGTTTTGGTCCCTTTGCTAGTTTTATTATATATTGACAGTTTGGTTCCAGCATTCCAAGTGGCTGCCATGGCTGCTCCAAGATTGGGAAGTTATAAATGGAACCTCCTTTTGCTTGCAGATGTCGTTTTGTTGTCTAAAACCCTGATGGGTTTTCAGAATCAACTGTATGATTTTGATTAGCTGTGTTCTGCATCAGTTTGGGCGTAAGGCCCGCACAGGGTTGAGCTTCCATCTGAACTCTCGGTTGTTGGGAGTCTGAAGCCTTTAATTATTTGGGGGCATATCTTATCTAACACATTAAAATGGTTGGTTGAAAAAAGCTCATTGAATCTTCTACCCCAATGTGGGTTAATAGGAGTCTCATGAATCTCTCGATGGAGAAGCACTCAATTCCCTTTAAGATCCATCAGGGCCAGACAATACCTGCAGTAACATACAGAGCCGAACTATGGGGATATGGTGATTGTACCCCCCCCCCCCATCCAGATTGCCGAGAATAGATTCTTGAAAACTCTTCTCGGCCTTCCATCAAGTGCACCATTTACCCCGGTGGTGTATGAATTTGGTATAACAGTAATTAAATGGATTATCATGATTCAGCCTGTCTTACACTGGCTATGCATATGGAATACAAGCGCTTACATTATTATTGGGAAGAATTACATTAGTTATTTCTTATACCGGGTGGAAGACGATGGTTACGACATGTTAGAAATATGCTAACTAGTATTGGGACTGCGGACTCACGAGAAAACCAGAAAAAGTTTGGGTCACATATAAAATGTCAAGAAATGTTTCACCGAGTGGGCTTGGAGTAAGATGATAGACAGCTGTTTAGGGAAAAAGTCAGCAGTCTCTTTGCAGCTAAAAAGTGGGCTGTAATCAGCAGACTCCCAACCTTAAACGCTGGTATGCAAAGTTTTGGTTGGGTATTCTTCCACTGCCCTACTTTACTGCCAAATGGAGTAGCGGTAGTACATCAACTCTTTGCCCGCTCTTAGCCCTACAAGTTAAGGGGTATATCCGCCACTTATTGCCAGAAAATAGGCAAATACTCCCAAAATGGGGAGTAAAAAGAGCATACCCTTCTTCTTTCATCAGGGATGTGTTTGGACCAGTAGCTAAGCATAAGGCCACAGAAAGAAGCTCTATTATTATTACTACCTGATATGAAGAGGAAGAGTGTACTTTTCCATGTACATGTGTAGATTGGTGCAAAGCAATAGGTCTTACAAAACTTTTTTCCATGCTTATTAAAATAACTGGGAATGGAATTTTTTACACTCCTAAAAAATAAATTTTACTCCCAACTTTAAAAATACTTTATTACTTTAGGGGGGGGAGGGGAGACTGGTTGCTGTAAGTGATTAATGGAGATGTAACCGACTGTTTTATATCGGTTTGTACCATTTTAATATGAGTTAGTATTTTATGGCGTTTCTGCCGAAACAGTTATTGGAATTGGACTACCAAGTTGTGGAGGTTATAGGGCTAGAGGAGGGAAGCAGACAGCAAGTATAGTCAGATGATCCTGGAGATCCCAACAGAGCAGGAGAGCTCCTGCAAAATTGAAACTTAGTAGTTGATATTTGGAGAGCAGAGATTTGTGGTGCAGGAAGAAGCAGGACAGCCAAGGAAATGAGTAAAAGTGCCGAAAGAGACTGCAAGATTAAGAACACAGATGCTGCATTAAGTGTCAGAAAGATAAGAAAGCCATGAAGGTGCTTGGACAAATAGTGAACACACTGAAATAACTAATTATCGAGAACTGAGGGCACAATGAAACTAAGCATCAGAGACCAGACGTCTCTTGGAAGGAAAAAGAAGAGATGTTCCACACCCAATCATTTAAAAATAAACCTTGTAGCGAAACCTACACAACTATGAATTTTTGCTGGGAGCATGTTTACCTGAGAGCGAGAAGGGCTGTGGAGATGTTTATGCCAGCCGCTGTAATATGCGCCATGTCAGTGACCACTATAGTATATCCTTTGGGCATGTGCTGTGTCCATACCAGGGTTTTTCAAACTGGTTTGGTGACGTCAAGTTAGGTGGGAGGAATGGAGGAATAGTGATGATTCATGGGTCCAGGGAGCAGAACCTAACTAGACAAGACAGTGAAGGGGCAACAGTAGGAATTTCAGATTAACTTCGCAAAAACAGGAAGCACAGTAGTAGACCGCCGATGCATAGGGTACGGTACGTTCCAGCAATCCATTGCAGTGTGGAAGTCGGATGGAATTAATAAACTTAATCTTCTCTTCAGAAACCAGCCCAAAAGGACTGGATTTGCCATGGCTCAATAGGTCAGGTAAATTTGAAGTCCATGAGAGGACAGTGCAAGAAACGCACAGGGGCAAAATGAAGGTGAGGCAAGTGCCTCAAGAGCAGACCACGGGTGCACACTGAACGACATGCACCAGTTTGTAGGTTTGATAGATTAGGCTGCTTCATGAGTCAAAGGGTCTGCGAGAGGCTGCCTGAAGTGAAACCTAGATTCTTGAAAAATTCCTGCTCTAGTCGCAAAAGAGCGACTAAATCAGGCCCATTGTCTGCGATACTGAACGTTTCAGAAACCCCTGCATCTAGAGGCCCCCCCAAAGTCAACTGTCAGGAAGTAGTGGGGCTGTAAGTGCTATGTATTGACTCAATCGTCCGGCATACACGGTTATCCCTTAACTTCTGACATGAGCAATTCTGAGCCTCTGCCTGTGGGTTCAATAGGGCTGAGAAAACCCCTCCACCAATTTACGTCCACATACTGAAACCGAAGCGCCCCTCTGCCCCCACCCCAATGAATGTACTTGCGTGTGGAGGCGGGGAACTGAAGATTACCAATTTGTAATCACTAGTCTTTAGGAGGAACTGTAACCTATGTAGAGTAAGCACACTGGGCAGATGGGGCATCTGCACCATCATGTAGCTCCTTGCTCTTCCCGTTGCTCAAATTCCTGTATTGGATTGACTAGTAGGTTCTGCCCCTTTGTGAACGCCCCCACCCCCCTAAACGGCACACCTTTGTTCTTCTGTATTGCTTAGGTTCAGAGTTGCTCTTCCTCACCCGTTTTTCTGTTTGTCTTTTAACATAGCAGCAATAAATATCTAAAATGCTGAAAATGCCTTTTCTATTTAGTGCAGCTTTACCATTGGGTGCTCCTTTTTAGACATTTAGGTGGGAATTAAGTGTTAGAGGTTTGTCTGACCAGACGCAGCACTTGCTTGAATGCAGATGCTTTACTGACACTGTATGCCATTACAAGTAAAAGAGCCAATATGAGATGTGTTCAGGGCCGTTTTGCCTGTGATTGCCCAGAAGAGCTGTGTTTTGGGCAATCGCAGGCATAGCAGCCCTGAAGTTACAAGTAGGAGCATCCCAGAGGAAAAGTGTGCGTTCTGAATCACTGAACATTTAGTAGCCCTTTTGACAAGTCGAAAAGTAAACTCTGTTACAGTTGAATGTTACCTGCATCTTAAATGCCCATCTCTTATGCAAACTCACTAACCCGCCTATTAACCCTTAAGTGCCAAGGACGAATATCTTTTTGCATAGACTTGCATAATGGCCTGGCACTTAAGAGGATAACAGGATTTTAACTAACAGGTTACACAATCTCTGCAGCAGGGTTCACCGACTGAGCTGCCTTTCCCAACAGGCAGACACTGAAAGGCACATAGGGTTAGGGCACTGGCAGTTCCATGCGAGGCTTGCCTGACAAATGCTTGTGAAAAGCTCCTGTCTGGGCTATCCCTCTATAGTCGGGAGATTCATAATGAGGCTTTGAAATGTGCTAGATATTTGGCAGTGAGACTCCAATCTGACATGGGAGAAGCATACGTTTTGAAAAGCGCAAGACCAAATAGAAGGGATAGATGTATATGACAGCAATGCCATCTTCACACTGTTGGATGTTGGTGGGAGGAGCTCAGACACTGTTCTTGCTCTGTACTTTAGTTCGCTGCAGAAAATGCAAACACATGCTCATGCTTTCTTTCAGCAGCCCTGTTAAGAAATTCAGGTACTGCCCCAAAACATAGCAGTCCTGCTAAGAAATGCGGGCACGATGCAATCAGCCCTGCTGTGAATATTTGACATTGTGTGACATGTGCACGGTACAGCAGCTCTGTTGATCAATTAGGCTACTTTGCCTGAATATATAGAAGTCCGGTTGAGAGGTACATCTGTGCCACTGACAATATATACTGCACTGCCTCTAACTGTATCCATTATACCTGCTTGCGGTGGGTAGTCATAAAGGGAGTTAAAGTTCAGACCATATGCCTAGCTATGCAATTGGTGTGCTTCTGTGATGAAAAGAACACAAAGTATGAAATGCCCATGCTGCTGCAACTGCGCTGCCTCCATTAAAGCCAATTAAGCAGAAATGCAGCCCTTAAGACAATTTTAATTTTACACAATGCTACCTGTGTCCTAAAAAGCAAAGTGAAAAGCATGTTCACGATTCAAGATGATTTAATAACACTAACCTACAAAATGCAGGCAGTTGTGGAAAAAAAAAAAAAAAATAAATAAAAAAAAACACATTCCCTTTTACATTACTCAGAAAAGTATTATCTTGATAAAGAGGAGAGTGTAGTTGCTCCTTTCAAGGAACGATTAAGTAAAGTAAAGCGTGGATTTGCAAGTTGCTGCTAGCCAGGCTGTCACCAGTGAGTTCCATGATTTATGGAGGTGATATGATATAGCACCTATACACAATGTGTTTCAAAGCGCTTCAAGGCAAGGGAGGGAAAAGGGAAAATACAATTCTTACAGGCCATGAACAGCAAGGACGTGAAATTAACTATCGTACGCAGCCTGACGACATTTCAGATAGTGCTTGGGAGAGGTGGGGGGGTAGGAGATAAGAAAAGTGAGGAGGAGAGAACAAGTTTTCAAAAAGAGTGGAGAAGAGAGGAGAGCGAATACAATTGCAAAATTCAGTAGTAACACAATGTTGCAAGCCAGGATACAAGATGAAGACGGGAACAGCATGATTCAGGGCCGCCATGAGTACAAGATGCAAAGAAGTCCAGCATGAGAGTTGAGAAAGGGTGACGCACCGTGAATCAATGAAGTCCATAAACGTCAAATCCAGCATTGGCCACAAGACGGTGATGGTGAAACCAGAATGTATCAGGACTGACTCATGCAGAAGTAGGTTGGGGGAGAGCAGGGTTGAAGAATCAAACAAACAAGCAACACCTCTGTGCGAGATGGGTGGAAGGGGAACAAGGGAACATCACGGGTTACTAGAGCAGCAACCAGAAGGCGCCAGGTGGGCAGGGCTTAGGCAGGTGACCTTAGATCCACTTGCACCTTCTCTCCATCTGCAAAAGAAAAGGGGCTGGAGGGCTCCTTGAGTAGGGAAAAAGAGCAGCTACCAGGAAGGCACCAAGTGGGCGGGGCTTGCTAAGTGGTGAAAGGGAGCAGCAACCTGCAAGGCGCCAGGTGCTGCCATAAATAGCCAGTGTGGTGTACGCAAAGAATTAAAAAGGGTTGTATAGATAAGATTTCGAATGGATTGTGTCCTCCCACGTATTCCTCATCTTAGATAGCTTGTCTCCCAGCTTTGCCGATTCGGAAAAACATTTTCACTAGAGGGCGCAGTGTTGGAGGCCGCAGAGTGTCAAAGTCATCCACTGTATAAAGGGCTCGAGCAGCACACACTACCTCAGTTCCGTTTTTCCGAGCAACTGCTTCGTGTCACGAATGGCGCATCAGGTTTTTTCTCGACGATGACCTTTGTCATCTACTCCCACCACACCCAAGACAGGTTTCAAATAATGTCAGAAGCGTGGTAGGAAAATGTCAATAACCGACCCCCATCGGAATTGCCTCTGGTGCCTCAACCCAGACCATCAGGTTGACGTGCAGTTCCTGTCAGGCCAGGGAACGGAGAGGTAAACTGCCGCTTGGGGGGTGGGGGGACTTGCACGTCTTCTAAAAGACAAAGATAGGAAGAATCTAGTCGAAAATGAGTCATTCGAGGAAACCCCCCCCCCACGCCTCTGACTAAGAAGTCAAAAAAGCAACGTCACAGGTCATCCTCCTCTGAGAAAGTGATTTATCCATCCAAGCACAATTCCCCGGAAAAAATGTGAGGCCTTCGATGCTTAAAATATTTGAGAAAGCGGTCCAAACCCTCTCGAAGATGCCACGTGGAGCTTATGCCTCTGCTCACTCTAAAAGTGACAGAGGGAGATGAAAGACCAAACACGCGAGAGCCGAAAAATAGAGTGTCAAGGGAAAGTTCCCCCGACGCCTAGTACTAAAACAAAACCTCGGGTGCATAAAATTGGTGGTAGCGGAATCGACGTGCAAGTCAAAACTCTACGACTACATCATTGAAACCGCCGACAAAAGTGGCGTCGGCACCCTCGACTATATCGAAGCCTTCGACATCATCGAAGCCTCCTTCGTCAAAGCCAGTGTCTTCTTTATCGATGCCTTTATCGAGGCATTCTTTAATCCTGATACCCAAGTCAACGCCATTGCCAGGCCCTCTTCACCTGAAAAAGCTTTCCATCCGCAACCCAGACAGTAATTTTTCAGATCCAGGTCATCCATTTTTGAAGAATACTCCACTGAAGAGGATGTTACTTCAGCTGGAGTTGGGTTTGGAGCCAGAGAGGTCCCTGAAGAACTAGTGGACCCGAATTCCAAGGTAACAGATCTTTATGACCGTCTCCAAAATGCCATTGGCCTAGACACTTCCCCTGAAGTGGAATTTGAGAGACCAGACCCTACAGATCCTAGTTATAGAAAGCTCATGGGAAGTGTCATTGATTTTGTGGGTTGGAAGGCAGCTTCCCCAAATTTCGACCAGGATGACATGACGGACATCCTGACTAAAAGTCCTCTAAATGACCCTGTTCTTCCATTCCATAACACACTTCAGAAGAGGGTGATGGTAAATTGGAATACTCCGGATTCGGTTTCAGCAGAAGAAATTTGTACCAAAATACAAGCCATCTTCATCAGATCCAGAAACATCCCTCCCCTGAAAGTTTAGTGGTACAAGCTGCAACCTCCACTGGGCAATCAGCTAACCCCTCAATACCACCAGACAGGGAACGTTGATGCTTGGGCCCGGAAAGTTTTCTTCTGGCTGCATGAAATCGACTAATGTACCTTGTACTTTAGCAAGATTTACATATACCCAGTGGGACTGCATGACATCAGCGGCTGAACGCATCCCGGAAGGTGAGGAACGGGATGGTATCCTGGCGATAGTAACAGGCTATGGAGGAATGCCTTCAGTCAGGACTGGACACTGCTGATAGTGTAACCAGGTCCATGGCATCTAGCACGGTTCTACGCAGATTTGCATGGCTGAGGATATCTGGCCTTGTACCGGATGTGCAGTCTAGATTACTCAATATGCCCTTTGATGGCTTGAGGTTGTTTGGCAGCAAGGCGGACGAGAGCTTGGAGAAGCTGCAGACGTCAAAAGAGGCAGCCTCAACACACTTACGCAGGCTCATCTTCCTGGAGGAGTCGCCCCTTTTATTTCTGCTCTTTTGGGAAAGGGAGGGGGCAGGCCAGTCAAAGAGGCCAACAGAGAAAACCCTTTTGTGGGGGAAAAGTGGGAGGTTCTAGATCAGCCCCAGCAGCAGCTACTACCTCCTCAGTCACTGCTGCAAAGCCACTTTGAGGTCTTCACCCACAAGACCCCTTGGGAGGCAGAATCACTCGGTATCCGGATGAATGGCAGGGCATTACGTCAGATGCCTGGGCACTATAGATAGTGACCCATGGTTACTGCCTTCGTTTTAATCAAAGACCTCAAAGTCATCCATCGGGAGCCAACTCTAAAAATTCCAGACCCGCTCCTTGTGCAGGAGATTTTAACACTGCTAGTGAAAGGAGCAATGGAACATGTACCTGTAGCGGAAAGGAACACGGGTTGGTACTCCCCTTATTTTCTTATCCCCCAAAAAGGACGGAGGATTGAGACCCACAAATTTGAACACATTCCCCAGGAAGGACAAGTTCAAGATGGTGACCCTTTCTCAGATCCTTCAGGCTCTTCAGCTTCAGAACTGGCTGGTTTCATTGGACCTTCAGGATGCTTACTTTCATGTGCTAATCCATCTCAAGCAAAGGAAGTACCTGAGGTTCGCAATTGGTGGTTCTCATCAGTTTTACCATTTGTGCCGACCTCCGCCCCGAGGGTTTTCACCAAGCTGATGGCGGTGGCAGCGAGTATCCGGAGAAGGGGGATTCATGTCTACCCAGGGCAAGTTCACAGAACGAGCCCACGAACATCTGGCCTTGACCTGCCACTTACACAGACTGAGCTTCTCCCTCATTTACAAGAAGTCACAAATGGTTCCAAGCCAAAGACTCCCAATTCATCGGAGCAGTCCTGGATACTTCCTCAGGGAAAGCCTAGCCTACCGAGGAGAGCTCACCACATTCTGCAGATGGTAACAAATTTCTACCGGCATTCGACTTTGTAAGGTTACTAGTCCTCATGGCATCCTGCATTTTTCTGGTGCCAGAGGCCAGATTGAGGATGAGATCCCTTCAATGGGCCCTCAGGACTCAATGGTACCAATTTTCGGGGGCGATGTCAGACCATCTGCAAGTCCTGGCCAAAGTGGCTCAAGATCTCCTATGGTGGGCTTGCAAGGAAAATATCCTCAAGGGGGAACCTTTTTTGGCAACCATGGCTGGAGATAATGCCTCAATCACAGGGTGGGGAGCCCACACCAACAATCTGACAATCAGCGGTCGTTGGTTTCCATCGGAGTCCAAACTACACATCAACTTTTTGGAGCTGAAGGCAATCAGACTAGCGCTGAAGGCCTTTCTGCCCTCTGTACAGGGACAAAATGTCCTGATAACGACAGACACCACAGTGGCCATGTACTACCTCAACAAAAGAGGCGGCGTAGGATCACTCCCACTGTGCAGAGACAATGCAGCTCTGGTTCTGGGCCATGCAAGAGCGAATCCCTCTATCAGCACTTCACCTAGCCGGAGAGCTGAATACAGACGTGGATGCTCTGAGCAGGCAGAGCACAGTCTCCCAAGAAAGATCTTCGCCCTTTGGGGAACCCCTCAAGTGGATCTGTTTGTGACCAGTGCCAACCGGAAGTGTGAACTGTGCTGCTCAAGGGAATTCCCTCCAAGAGGAGCTCTAGGAGACGTGTTTGTGGTGGACTGGGTATTTCCACTCTACACGTTTTCCCCAGTCCCTGTAATTCCTCAGGTAATCAGGATTTTAGTTCTGAAAAACCATGATCCTAGTTGTCCCGGATTGGGCCAGGAAGACGTGGTACCCAGACCTTCTTGACATGTCCATCTGCCCTCCAATACGTCTTCCACAAAGAGAGGATCGTCTCTCTCAAGAGGAAGGTTGGGTTCTCCATCCAGAGCATGGTTTCTGAGAGGCAGAGATATGAGGATTGGGACCTCCTGAATGACGTAATGGAGACACTGCTTTAGGCCAAAAGGCCAGCAACAAAATCCATGTACCGGTGTTGTTGGAACAAGTTCAGTAACTGGTGCAGGGATAAGAATGTGGATCAATTTTTATGTAATACTCCCAACAGTACTTTTTCCTCTTACACTTGGCCAATTTGGGGCTCCAGGTTGGCACTATAAAAGGATATCGGGCAGCACCATCTATCTTTAAGCGTTCCACGGAAGAAGGGTCCCATTTTAAAATGCCCTTAGTCATTCAATTCTTGAAATGGCTAACAAATGTGTACCCTCTGACACCTTTTCAGGTGCCCATCTGGGAGTTGAATTTAGTGTTAACATTTCTCATGTGTGCCCCTTTTGAATCTTTACATTCTTGCCCATTAAGCCTGCACTCTTAAAACAATTTTGTTGGTGGCTATAACATCAGCCCGCAGGGTGAGTAGCAGGCCCTTTCTTGTAAGCCTCCTCACACCGTTTTCCATAGCGACAAAGTTGTTCTAAAAGTCAAACCATCTTTCTTGGTTAAAATAATCTGATGTTCATACAGAAAATTACCTTACCTTCTTTTTATCTTCCTCCTCCTCACGCTAGTAACGAAGAGGAAAGGTTACATAGACTGGACCCAAAAAAGGCCGTTTCTACATTTCCAGATTGACAATGTGACCAACTATTTGTTGGATATACTGGACACAAATTGGGCCGCGAGTGTTTAAACAAACCCTATCCAGATGGATAATTCTAGCAATTTCTGTGTCTATAAATTGGCTGGAAAAGAGCCTCCAGATGGAGGAAGGGCTCATTCAGCCAGGGGCATGGCAACTTCCACGGCTCTTCAGAGGGGTGTCCCGGTGCAGGATATTTGTGCTGCGGCCACCTGGTCGTCAATGCACACCATTGTGAAGCATTACTGCGTGGACTCTACTTCATATCAAGGCAGACTCTTTGCTAAAGCGATCCTTGATTCAGTCCATAATTGAATTTTCTGGTACTCCCTCCTCTAAATTTTTACTGCTTTGGGAGCCTAAGATGAGGAATACGTGGGAGGACACAATCCATTCCAAGAACAAGTTACTTACCAACTGTAACGTTCTTTCGATTGGATGTCCCTCCCACATATTCCTCATCTACCCTCCCAAACTTCCCATCCGTACAGTTTGCGCCAGTTGCACTCGAAATTCCTTAAGAGCCTAAGGACTTTAAAGCCTGATCAGCTGATGCGACCATGAACACTAAAAACAGAACCGAGGTAACGGGCACTGCTCGAGCCCTATGCACAGCGGATGACATCGACGCTCGACAGCAGCCCTCGGGGGAGTACAACTCTGCGGCCACGAACACAGTCCCCTCCGATGAAAACTTTTTTTTTTCAGAAGCAGCCAAGCTGGGAGACAAGATATCTAAGATGAGGAATATGTGGGAGGAACATCCAATCGACAGAACGTTACAGCTGTTAAGTAACTTGTTCCGTGCGTAAAATAATAAGCACCTTTTCTGGAGGGATGGCTTAATCCGTTACTTTCTTATTTGAGGTGGGTTGTCCTGCGAACAATGGAATTGTTACCCAAGATGGCTATGAAGAAGGTGTAAAAGGAGTTCCCGGAAGGCATTGCATTTCAGTCCTTGGATAGCTTTGAAGGTGATGCATAGGCAATTCTCTGTCCCTCAGCGAGCCAATGAAGGAATAGCAGGATGGGGGAAAGCGTTCTCCAAATGGCACAGGATGAGTTTAGTCTGGTAGTCTCACAAATTAGCATAGTTGTGCTCAAATCAACCGCAGTAAATCTAGCAAGAACTAAGGAAAGGGCGGGACTGTATTGGGGGTAGGGTGGAAACATGCAAGGAAGTGAATAATTCTTTGTGGATTTAAGGTGGCAGAAATACATGGAGGGCGTCAGTCTCGACTCCAAGTCTCATGTGATGGTTCATGAGACAGGTCAGCCCATGCAGAAGGTCTTTTAGAAGTACGGCTCAGAATTTCCATTGTATTCCCAGTCCCTCAGCTCTTTTCTGCAGGCCTGGAAAATGGGAAGAATGAGTCAGCCAAGACTGAGACCCTTGACAAACTGGAGAGGTCAGTTAGGACTGCAGGTCTAGGCAGTGGAAAGGACTGGTGTATAGTGAGAGTATATGCTGTTGCAATGGGAAGGAGAGCCATCCCAGACAAACGCATACTGAAATGTCAAATTGCAATCTACTAGCGAAGCCAATATCACTTAGCCCCAGCCCCATGCATGAATGCCAGCTCCCAAATATCAATGAGCACACCAATGGCACCAGATACACTTAAATCAGAACTGTTAAATCAGAACAGAGAACTAGAAAAAAAGGAAGCCCAACACAATACTTTTCCTTTCAGCCCCACTGCAAGGGGCTCTGGGATTTTCTTGAGGACTGGGAAATGGCAGGTGACCAACCCAGGATAGGCATGGGCAACAGGAGAAAAGGCATGCAAGACTAAACTGCATGCCTTGGGGAGGTACATTAGCCCAGGCAGAGGGTCTCGTAGATGGCATGCCAACACCAGACCATCCATTATATCCCCAGTCCAGGGACTGGGGTGTTTTTCCTCAGGCTTGGGGAAACGCAGTCTGGACTGTGGTTCTGTGGAAGAGGGCAAGTCGGGCCCTGGGTGGCCCTAGACACACAACCCCCATTTTTACCCCAGAAAGACCATGAAGTTGCGGTCAAAGCGCTAGTCAATGTAAGGCTGACTACGGGAACAGTACACTTGTGGTTATACCTGATAAATTAAATTAAACTGCCTTCATAGGGCCCAACATGCTGAAATTCGATTGATATTTAAAGCACCCAAAAATGCAACTAAATCTGCAATGCGCAGATCACTACTTGCTTCAAGCAGAGAGGATGACCAGAAAATCCTACGCTAGGTATTAAAATGCCTTAATAACCTAGCTCCAAGCTACATGCCTTGCAGGAAGGTTTATTATAAGCCTAAGCACCACTTACGATCCCTTGACAAGCACAGAAGTGATTCCACCATCTAGATCCGTCTATAGGGGTGGCAAACATTTTTCAATATATGGGCGCATATTATGGAACTTACTGCCTTTGGACATTCGGAGCACCATACCATTTAGATATATTCAGGAAGGCATTAAAGACGCATTTGTATACCTAACCGCACTGCCCTTCAGTTAGTGATACCAGTGCGTCTAATAAACTAGTAACATCTGCGCTTGGATGCAGGCAATTCTGCTGAAAGCACGTAGAAATACCTAAAAATTAAATTGCAATATTGGACCCTAGGCAAAAGAGTGGGCTCAGCACACTGCAGGAATAGGCAAATAGGAGAGCAGACGAGTCAGTCCAGGGTGCCGACCAGGCAACTGTAGTAGGGCTCGCAAAATCCACTTGCATAGTCGTGGAGATTTAAGTGGGACGTTTGAAACTTATTTCACATTTATTTGGTTGCTGTAAATGGCAAATAAGAGTTTCACTGTGTGTAGCTGGCCTCTGGGTGACATTGGGCCAAATATTAAGTGGGCACCATTTTCAGTTAACAGAACTTAGTGGGAAAATGTCATCACCTATCACCACAGGTCAATGACATATCTCCTAAATTGGCTAGGCAATGTAAAATGACAGGCCTGATCGAGTTGGATTGTAAGTATTTGCAAGGCCTGTGTATGGAAGAAGAATCGGCCCGGACAGCAGTGCAGGTCTGACCAAGAAGGGAAGCTCTAGACTACATCCATTTCAACCATTGCACAGGGACTTCAGACCTAGCAATTATTGGGATAACTAGTCAGCTCAGAGACATCCCTGGGCAATGGGGAGGCAGAGTCAACTGAGCCCGTGGGTCTACTCTATGGGAAGAAGGGCAAGTCACTGCGGACTGGAGGCATGGGCAATATGACAAAAGAGTAGGTAGTGAAAGTTGGTTTAGATGGCAGTCTAGGAAGCAAGATATGCAAGCAAGATGTGCCAGACACAAGTCTGGTAAGAAGAGAGGCCAGCACCAGATTGGTGTACCCCTGGGTACTAGAGTATCAAGCCTCTTCTAAATGCATGTGCAATGGGAGGGACGGAAGGTGAACAAATGAGCCCAGACTACCGGTCTAAGTTTTAGGCAGGATGGAGAGTAGGACCAGACTGGAGGATTGGGCAATGGGCTGGACAAAATAAGGGGACGCGAGTCCAGACTGGAGGATTGGGCAATATGGGAGAAACATCACCCCACGGATGAGACCTAGGAAGCCTAAGAGGCAGATGCAAGCAAGTCACCCCACACTACAGGCAGACAACACAGGGGGAGGAACATGAGATTACAAGCTTCTAGTGGGGCTTATGCCCCAGACATTAACTGCCAGTTCACAGCTTGCCGTCAAGCACACCTTTGGCGCATGGATATGGTTTGGTCAAATCATACAGGAGGGAGGTCAAAACCCCCCAAAAAAAAAAAACAAAAACACAAACATTTTTTTAAAAAAATGGTTCCAGCACCAGCCCAGGGCCTTTGGCTTCTGCAGGCTTGGACATTGGCAATACCATCAAATTCCAACTGCTGACATTGATAATGAGGGGTTGGAGTTGGGGGCAAGTCTGAAAACGACAGTTGTAAGCAGTGGACAAGTAGAGTCAGCCCAAAATACAAGCCTAGGCAAGTCGGCTCAGACTACTTAAGGCTTAAGAGGGGGGGTTGTAAACAAGGCAACATAGGTAAATGGGAGGGCAGAATCGATGTGTGTAACCCCAAAAATGCAGGACTGGGGCCGGGCGATAAATGCTTCGGTCAGCAAATGCAGTAGGCCCAGAATATTTATTCTAGACCCGGTTGGGTGCTCTCCTATTCTATCAGAGCACCCTTACAAGTTAGGAAACCTGGCCATCTACAACCACCCCATAGCATTATGCATTCCCTGCTTCCCAACTGATCACCACATGCTACAACGGTAGGAGTCCCTTCTGTTCTCCACGGCATTGAACTCTAAGAACACCAATGGCGGACAGCGTCTCAAGTGGCTCAGCGATTGTACTGGCATTTTCTCAGTTCGCTCTCGTGCAGCTTGACACGCACATCACGTTAAGAGTGTGTTCCTGGGCTTCGGGGCCCTTTGCCCTCTACCTGGGGGATTCCTCTACACTCCTGGGTGCCAAGGTTATTGGTGATTGATTGCGCAGGGGCTGGGGACGCTGCAGTTACCGAGACGGTGCTGTGCGTTTGAGAAGCAGTGAACCCACTGTACCAGCCAGGGTCATGTAGTAAGTGGAGTGGATCACTCGGTAGGGGGCCTGTTGGTGTTCAAGTGTTGGGTGGTGAGGCTTTCGCCACAGTCATAGCTGGCAAGAAGGTGGAATTTTAGGAAAATCCACAAACTGCCGCTAGTACCCAGTACAGGGCAGTGTTTTCCAACAGCTCCCCCAGCATTTGACAACAGTTATTTTCAGGACATTAGGGAAGCAAAGAGCAGTGAGATAAGAGCAGTCTGCAAACAGAGTTGGCTGGAGCAAGAAAGTCAGTGCAGCATGTGGTCGGAGCGGCGCTGGGATATAACGGATGAAAAAAGGATCATAGTGCACGCCTTGCCCGTGTTGATTTGCATGTAGCTCTGCCGCTTGGTAGAGCTAAGGTTGCCTTATTCTATATGTCAGAAGCGGCTTCGGTTTGTTCCTGGAGGTGTGGCTTGACACACAGGCAGTATTTATTTTATTTATTCACATTTGTTGAGCGCACAAAAGCCTGCAGGCATCGTGGCGCTTGTTACAGTGGATGATCATGGCTTAGTTACATACAACTACAGACAAGCATACGAAGTACAATTTGTATAAGCAGTTAGCAAAGCTGCAGGAGTGGGAAAGTATAAGCAGTTGAAGAGCAAGGTTTTTCCAGAAGGCATGGAGAGAAGTTTCAGCTCTGAGTCCAGTAGGGAGTGTATTCCATAGCTTAGGGGCAAGGTATGGGAAGCCCATCCCTCCAGCCTTTGCCCTGTTGGTTTTTTTTTCCCCCTCTGATACCTTCTCCACGAGGAAGGTGTGTGCATCTGCCGTGCAATGCTGGAGAACTGAGTCCAGCATTCAGGAAAGTGGGCCAAAGCACACACCAGAGTAAAGATTGAAGAGTAGAGTGAGTTGCGACAGAAGCTACCTGATGAATTGAGGTGGTGAGCTAGGGGGTGGGGTCTTGTGAGCACTTCTGTGGGAGGGACATTCAGAGTCGTGTTGCCTGCTCTCCCTTTTCTGCCCTGAATGTAGTGAGCCAGTACTACCTTGGACTATAGTGACTGGCATGACGGTGAGACTCTTGGTCCAGAAGGCACTAAAAATCGTTATTGGGTACAAAAGTTGGTAGGGCTTGCAATACTTCACGGCGGACCACGATTAATTGTAGTGCCTGAAGTCAAGTGGCTATGAGGGAACCCCCTGGGATCGAGAGACTGAAGGAAGTGAAAAAACAGGGAGGCGGCAGCAATCTGGCTGGCCGAGACAGGTGGTGATGAACTAGGTTGACGCCGAGGAGACCATTGTGATTAACACAGCCAGTTCCTCGAGTAGCCTGGTGGCTGCCACTGTTGCTACAGTGGTTTCTGATGGTAACAATGATGCAGAGGACTCGGAGCTGAGAGGCGGGTTGCAGGGAGGATAAATCAAGCATCAGTACTATTGGACGTTCATACGTATGATCTATCTGGACGTATAACCCAGGGGATAATCTCCAGGCACATTCTTGGCACCACATCTGTTTGCGAAGGGCCATCATTAATATCGACTAGGTCATGTGTACCCACTGCGTCTAATGATAAAACCTCTGATGTTGCTCACAAACTAGTAGCCACGGCCGAACCCTCATCTAGATCAATTTCGGAGGAGTTTGAGCGTTCAATTGACCGATATTACTCAGAGAACTGTTTACCAGGAAACTGTGCATTGCAAGACAGGGTGGAGTGCGTAGCTGTGGAAGAAGTCCCGGAAGATGCCATTACATCCATATGGGTGTACAAGTTGTGACCTTGGAGGAGGATCTCATTAAGGATATGGGGTTGTCCACACAGTGCGGTCCGGCATCTCAGGATTTCAGTGGTGGGACCAATCCTATTTGACAACTCCTATGTACTCCATCCATAATCAAAGAAATTAGTAGCAACTATCCAGTATGCCCAGTGTGAACCTTGGATATCTGCATCCACCGATTTTTGGGCTTAAGCCTGCTATCCGATGGCGAACTAGTTGTTGGGCACAGTAGAAGTACAAATACAGATCATATTTTATATTTTGCCACACCTCTTAACAGGCTCTCAACAGCATTTATGGAATTGAAGGACAGGGGAGAAAAGGGAAAACTGATACATGTCTGGGGCTATTAGCCTGCTGGTAAAGTCTGTGTCCAGCCTGGTAGGAAGGGATATTGATAAGATATGTATATTCAGTTGGGGGCCGTGTCATCTGTATCCCACTGCCGAAATCCGACAAGGATAATACGTAGCCCCTCCTGGAAGAGCTGGTGGCAAGCCACCCGGTACGGATTATGGGGGCTGCTAAATCTGTGGGAAAAGATGAACAGACAAATGATACATCTACGCAGCCCAAAAGCAGGGCAGAGTCTAACATCAGGATGCCCAACCCTAACTTACTATTAAGTCTGATAATGGAAAGCAAAGCAGTGTGCACGGATTTAATCTGGGTGACAGTGGAAATAACACTTGTAACAGACAAATGATGCATCCACACAGCCCAAAAGTGAGGTTGAGGTGGACACCAGGATGCCCAGCCCTCAACTCACTCAAGGCTGACAAAAGAAAGAGGGGCAGTGTGCATGGATTTAATTTCGGAGACCGTGGAAATATCATTCGGAGCGATGTCAATCAGGAAATTCCATGTGGTGGCAGGAAGCTGGGGACTCCCAAGGTCGATCTGGGTTGTCAAAATACAAACTTAATCTGTTGTTTTAAGGGACTAACACATAGTAATCAAAATGCCTACAAAACAGCCTTAGCGAAGGGCTTATCCGAGGGGCACGCCATTTTGTTGCAACCGTTTCCCACTGTACGCATTCCCGACTAGGTTTTGTAAGGGTTGCAATGCTAGCTTTTTTTGTGTCAATGCAAACTTTCCCATGTGTATCCTAAATTGTCAAGATGCACTAGCTAAAAGGGGAATTGAGGACACCAAGATAGACATGCGTCATCTTCATGGATTCCAGGGTTCGAAATTGAGATTCAATGAGCAGGAGCTAAAAACCAGCTCCTCTGTGTCGGGCATCACCCTGTAGGGCGTAGCTACTGTAGGGGGAACCAGGAGCCAGAGATGCTCTTTTAACTTTGTGAACATTTTGTTTGAACCATTTTCTTTAAAATGGTTATGAGATGGGTTCTGGTTCTTGTTTCTTATTCTCAAAGTTAATATATTTACATGTTTGGAAGACACCAGTTGGCATTAGGGGCCAAATGTAGCTACTAGTAGCTGTTTGTTTCAAGCTAACCAGGCTCTATTATGCTAGAAGCAGGAGCTAAATAGTGCCCATCTCCCCTCAATCTCAAACCCTGCGATTCATGGTATTGTTGGCAAGAAGAGGTGAAAGGGGACAATGGCTTTTTGAAATCTGCACGTCATCCCTGGGAAATTGTGCTATGGTACCAGTACTGATCTTATCAAGCCCAATCGTCTTATTATTGATTAGACAAGAACAGAGTTGGAGCAGAGGTCGAGGCAAGCCGGCATGGGAGAAGGTGTATGCATTCCATATACTGGTTCCACCCTTGAAACAGCTTTAGGGAACGTGGCCTGAGTTTGGAGACTGAGAACTTGCTATGGAGGCAACTGAGAGGTGGCTTGTTAAATGCTTTGTCCGATTGGCCCCATGTCACCCAGCCAGCTAAATCCCTGGTGATCCGTTTCATGAAATATGGTTGCCATCAAATCTAGATTGGGCAGTCCAAAGACCAGGTCACTTTTTGAGAAGTTAGACATTGTCTTATTACAGGAGACCTGGGCTGTCACTGTGAATGGGTGTGTGGCATATAGTATAGTGGCACGAAATAATCTTAGAGGACGTTGCTATTGGGGTTTGTCTATTCTGGCAAAATCCACTTATTTAGCAAACTGTCCTTTGGAGTCTTCTCACCCATTCTTGCATGCAGTTAGAATCTGCAGGTTGGGTGGGAATGATATGATGGTGGTCACCTTTTAGAACAGTCCCTGTGCACAGTGCACCAGGGGCTGTCTCGTGGCGTTATCCTCTGTTGTGGAGGGCCTCGTCAATCCGGCTGCTGCCAATGGGCTATTCCTGATTCCGGGGTGGGATTTCAACGCCAAGATGGGTGGCAGCCCCGGAACTGGCTTATTCGATTCTTCCGAGTCAACCAGGATTTCGATTCCCATTACGAGGGACATTAGAATTTTCACAGAGGGACGTATGCTGTGAAGTTCCTCTATGAATGGGGGTTGCGTTCAGCTAATGGCCATTTCACATATGATATCCCTGGCAATTTTCCTTTCTCGTCAGCTTCGGGTCACTCATCGATTGATTACGTGACCCAGTAAAATCCTGGGGGCGAGGTTATCAAGTTTAGTGTGCTGGGCGACATTTGCAGTGATCATTTTCCTATGCTGCTTGTGCTCAAAACCCTGAGGAGTCCCGCCCTCAAAAAAGGGATATAGTTGGTGCCTGCGCTGTATTTAAAAGACCGCCGCCAGGAAGACTGAAATTAAAACAGATTCCTGAAAGGTATGTGTCAATTCTTCCACCACTAATGAAGCTAGCTTTTTTGACAGCGTACAATGGCCATTCTTTTTACAAATTTAAGTCAAGAGGCGCTGAGGTCATGGTTTCTGATCAGGTTTGGGTGGCTCACTTTCACGCCCTCCACAGTGGAGATCATGCAGTGGTGGCTACTGAACGACCACTGGCCGTAGATCCCCTGCAGTTGCCATACTCAATGGAAGGGAAACAAAATTAAAATTGGGGGAAATTGTATTAGCTGTAAAATACCAAGCCAGAAATAGGGCTCTAGGTCTTGACAATGTCTGGGCCCCGATTTTGACTCTGGGTTTTAATGCTATTTGTGTAAGGGGTATGCACCCGGTTTCTTGGTCACAGGCAGTAATTCAGCCGATATTTAAAAAAGGGCAGAGGGTGCTATAGCGTCATAGACCCATTTCGCTTAATCATGGGAAGGGTCCTCCTGTTGAGAATCGAGTCTTGGGTGGAATGTAACAATGTTCTTACCCTCCATTGAACTGGGTTTTAGACCAGGTCTCGGAACGGCTGAGCAGTCCTTAAACCTTTATTTGGTGGTGGCTCACTGCGTGTATCAAGGATGAACCTATTTTTCTTGCTTTCATGCATCTGAGCACCACCTTTGACAAGGGCAATCGTAATAAGCTTTGGTGTGTGCTCAGATCCATGAATTGTTAAGGTGTGCTGGTGGATCTTCTGGAGAGACTACTTCATCCATGGTGACTTGTGGGAGTGTGCAGGGACGGTGCACTGCTTTCTTTCAGGTGGAGCGGGGGTGCACCAGGGCTGTGTGCTGGCCCCCCTGCTTTTCTGTCTGTACATGAATGGTCTTTATGTCCATTTACTTAATTCCACTCTGGATGTCCCCAGGGTGGTTAGCCAGCATGTGCCATTTTTGGGTGATGCAGTTCTGCCGGCCCACACTCCAACCCTTGCAGCGCTTTAATGATTATGCTTCTTTCAAGTATTCCCTGGATCTGGAGGTTAATGCCCAAAAACCAGCAGTCATCGTCTGTACTAAGGGGAAGTGTCCTCCAAAATATCAGACCATGTTCAGTAAGGGGGTCTTGATCCCCAGAGTCTTTTTGATTATCTGGGGGTTAGATTCCCATCAAACTTTAGCGCTGTAGCCCATTTTACCAAGCAGGCTGCAAGGTTCAAACAGGCTGAAGGGGGGGCGGGGGGGGGGGGGGAGACCATGGGCCATGGGCTTGTTAAGTCTAAATCGGTTTAGCTGGTGCGAAACGTTTATAATGGGAAAGCTATTTCTGTTGCCATTTATGGCATGAGCTGTGGGGATGCAGCAATGTTGAGCCCATACATGTGGTAGAGAACACTTTTTTAAACTAATATTGGGGCTTCCACGCTCGGCCCCTAATTTTGAAGTTCAACAGGAATTGGGATACAGGTTCATCAGTGACCCCATCGCAGCTCAGCCCGTAAATCATTAGGGTAGGCTGCAGGGACAGCAAGGCTGGTTTAACTCAGGAGTTTCAAACACTTGGTTCCTAGGGACCCCTACCTGAAGATTCCCTGGCTGGCTTAAGTATGTAAAGGCAATGGTGCCAGAAAGATATGGCTCAACATTTTCTTATGAGAGATGTTGTGCCGTGCACGTTTTGAGAGCTATAGAAGGATGTTCCAGATCATAGGGAGTCATCTGAGATCCAGAGGCCCGCTAATAGGAAACATGAGATCATTCCAAACGCAGACCTGCAGAAATATTTGCAATGGGTACACAACCCACCTGAGCATGTTGAATACAAGAGCAGTGGTGGTGGATTGGTCCAATGGCAATGAAAATTACACTCCCAAGGAAGACTAGGCCAATTTTTTACTATTTTTTCCAGCTTTCCTCTTACGAGATCGCACGCTTAAAACCACTCTTGCATGGCCAGGGATTCCTTCTGCATCAACCTGCACTGTTGCTACCCATTATGGGTGGGATCAATCTGTGTGGATTGGGGTTAATTATAATGTTTAAAGACTGCGCTGAGGAAACTTAATGGAAAGGGTTTGAATTGGTCATTTTAAAAATATTGCATTGTTTTAGGAGGGTGGAATGTTATTCTTTTATTGTGTAATTATGTTATGTATTGCTGTTTGTGGGTACTTTTTGTCTTCCCAAACACTAACTACTGTCCGTAGTGCCCACACGAAACTTTAGACAACCCCCACTTATTCCGCCCCAAAAAGATTTTAAAAAGTGAAGCCTACAATTGACATTCCACCCCAAACAGCCCTCCAGTGAACGCTTAACCCCCCCCCCTTCCAAAACATGTTGCACAACTACTACGGTAGTAACTAATTAGCCTGTCCTACCATATCCAAGATTATAAAACGTCCGTGGTCACGAGAGCAGCTCCCTCCAATAAATATCTTGGACATTTCAAATCCGTCCGGTGCCCGTATAAGGGGTCGGGATACACCACCCCGCCAAGGTTTCATTTTAATTGTTACTTGGGTACCCGTTTGCCCACATTTCAAATTGTTACTTTGTTACCAGTTTACCCTTTCTGGGTAAGCGTTGTGGACATACGAGGGCAAAAAGACTCCCATGATCCGCCCCAAATACATTTCGTCACGGCTCAAACCAAACATTGGGAACCCCCCCCCCCCTGCCAAATCACACGGGGGGCGGAACTGCCTCCGCAGCGTTCTACGCCGCTCAACGCCTAGCCCTACCCAACCCCCTCCCCCCCACAAACAGAAAATTTCGTCGCAACAATAGTGTTTCACCAGGAGAAAAAAAAAATCATAAGCTATCGAATGTCTAGTGCCCTTTCCAAAACGTAACATCGCCCACTCTACACAGCCGGCAATGGAAATCTTTCCCTGCCCTTCTTCAGCCATTTCAGGCCGTGGCCTACCCGGCAGGCTTCACTGCACCGAGCAGGAAATGGCTGCATCTCGCATGTGCCTGGGCCCAGATTGCTCTCGGGGCCGACGGGGCGTCTGCATCCACAGGACACCCTAGAGGGAGCCCGATATGAGTGCCACCCGTTAACCTCCTCACAGAACAGTTTATACAAAACGCGAGTACCCCACCTCCAAATAATCCCGCCCAAACCAAAACTGCGTTAATACACTGGAGGAATCCCGGTCTCGTGTTAGGCGCACACACACAGTGGGTGGACTATTGTAACCAATATACACCTCACCATAAGCCATGGCCTGTATATGGTGATCAGGGTCTGTAGGTGGGGCGCACTTCTCTTCTTGGAACTAGAAAGCGTGCTTGGCGGGTGAAGCCGCTTTAGCAACTGGCCTCGAGTAGTACGACTCCCATTTTAGATAACCCTACGGCCACGTAAACCACGTTTTTACATATTGGTGTAAATCATACAGCCAGAGCCGCCGCGCCCCCCCCCCTCACACACTTCAGCTTATGTGCGAGCAAAAACGTAGCCCGTCGCACCTTGGATCTGAAGAACACCGTTTTGAATCATGAGGCATGCAACCATTTTGGTTTTATTCAGCGCAGTTCCGCGGTTAGATAGGTGGCTTCTAGACTCAATACGAAAGCAGCCATTCAACAAAAGGAGTCGATAAGGACGATCGTTGCCATAATAAAAACAACCAACCTGGATATAAATGATCTAAAGCTACAAATTAACAGTACGCCCACCCCCTCACGTCTATGAACTTCCAAGCATAAAGCTGGTCACCCTCACCAACCTCCCCTAAAAGGGATCACAAAGGCACCCTACATCAACCATATGCAAGATCCAGTTCACAATGAAATCCGTTGACTCACACCTTTGTTTTTCCTCACCTGATTTGTTGCCAATCCTGCTGTTGATCTGGTTCATTTCCAGCTCACCCGAGCTGAGCTTGTCCTTTCGGTTGGGTAGGATCTCTTTAGGGTTCCTGTTCTCATCACGAGCTATGTTCTCCTTTTGCATAATGTCCAGTCACTCCTCAAATTCGAATTCAACTCACACAAAGCCGGTAGAAAATAATAGGACTAAAAAAAAAAAATCCCCTAAAAAAAAAAAATAAAAAAAAAAAAATCCTTTCAAGCCACCAAAACCAAGGCTACGAGCGCTTCTTAGATCCAGGGGGAAGGGTTGCGGAGAAAAAGCAATTTTTTTCTCCCCGGTTCCTTCGGTTTTAGGACTAGTTATTTTCTTTCCGGTTCGCCTTTACGGCAATTTTTGGGTTGTTTTCCCTCGCCGATGCAGACGGTTTCCCCCCTTTTCTCGGCGCTTCTTTGTCCAACGGGCTTGAAGCTTTTCTTGTTGTTTCGGTTGAGGTTACACAATGTAACCAGGGCCCTAGAAAGGCAAAGAGAAGGCACACACCACACCTTAAGGCCGTGGCAGAGGAAGGAAGGGGGCCCAGCTCAACCCTTCTATATCCCAGCTCAGCAGATTGCAAAAGAGAAGGCGACGAGAGAGAGAGAAAAAGAGCAGGCTTTTTTTCTCTCTAACTGACCAAAAAAAAAAAAGGAGCATGTGACAACTTTAAATAGAAGCCTCTCCCTGCCTGGTAAATGTGGCTAGTTTTTCAAGAGGAGCAGATTGCACACAGCAAAAAAGCAGGGCCTTGGCGGGGTGGTTACATCAGAGAGCGGTGGGGGATGGGAGAGGAAGAGGAGGAGTAACGGTGGTGGGAGAGGCGAGATGACTCAGGAGGAGTGGCACAGAAGAAATGAAGGGCGGTAACCTGAGCCTGCAGAGGGAAAAATGGTACGTGTTGTGCTGGTGATGACTCAAGGGAAAGAATAGCCGAAATTAAGCATGAGGGAGCGAAGAAATGCAAAAAAGAGAGAAAGTGAGTTAAAAGGGAGAGAAAAGAAGAGAGCAGTGGCGTCCGAGGAGAGAGTAAGACATAGAAAACTCGTGTGAAATAGGGGCGGTGTAGGGGTTTACGGGGGGCGGGCGTAATTAATGTGGAGATTGATACGGGCTTTCGTTATTTGGTCATGTTGTCTCAGAGCTAGGGCTTCATGGCATGCTTTGAGCCTGCGGGATAGAGGTAGTTTTCACACGGTTACCTACCAATGCAGCAAGTACTTATTTTTGTCTTAATGGGGCTGTCTTTGGGATTATAATATTAACCAGAGCAGGAGTCGGGGAACACGCGGCTGGACGGCGTCCGCCCACTTTTTTTTTCCAGAGGGAGACGCCGTTCCACTTATGCGTTTTCAGTGATTAAAACAAATATACCTACCAGTGCGCGTGGCAATGAGCTAAGAAACTTAAACGTGGGACCACACCAATCTCATATGAGGCAACGGTAAAATGTCTCTTATTGACTGCTGCACAGGGCATGATTTTTTACAATCCTTTCTAAGGCATAAAAAGTGTACAACATTGGCAAATGCATATTCGTCCTGTCCAATTTCTGGAAATGGGAAATACACCCTTGAAAACATTAATAAGGCACCATTTTAGCAAATACATTAAAAACAAACAATTCATACGTTTAATCAAAATCATCAATGCACCAATAAAGTGTTATCCTAGATCCTAACACCCAGTCATTTCCCAAACTCCAATCACAAGTAATTCCCGATAGTCACTTATAAAGGCTTTAAAAACTATAGAAAGTTCATCACTGTTAAGATTACCGAGACATGGTGCCCATTAAAAATCCTACTCCACATTTCATCTACAGTTAACAATTTTTAAAAATTGTTTTAATTGCATTTGGTTTAATTAATCCTTCTTAAATTCAAAATAAACAGAAATCTACTGTCACAATAAAATCACATAACCGTCCTTAAAAATCGTATACAAAAAGAAAAGGAAAAGAGAATGAAAGAGCGGGAAGGAAAAAAAGATCAGGAGAAAAACAATAAAAGAAAATACAGCCACTTGTAAATGGGTATCACATGGGCCGTGCTCCAGGACTGTGGTGTATCCCCTGTACCAAAGATATCCTTAAATTCTAGGTATCGTAGGTTCGGCCATATATTTTGAACGGCCTTGAAGGTATTATTTGTTAGGCCATTTGGGCCCGGGGCTCTAGACCTTTTACATTTAGTTATCAAGGAATAGATAACACTGATATCAAGGGAGTGCCCCATATGATACTATACGAAAAGTCTCAGAGGGGTAGATCGTTGGTGGCCCAAGACTTTCCTCAAAGAACTCAACCCATTCCAACTCAGATGCTATTTAATTGGGAAACTACATTATTTGGGTCTTGGCCATTGATCAGCTGCTAGAAAGTGCTGACCTCTGCATTGATCAGGACCCCCAACATAGTCTAAACATCCTTTGCAATAGACTGTTTTTTAGTGACTTGCAGTCTTTTTTATAGGACTGCTTAATTTTCTTCACAAGCTCATAACGAGTACCCTCATCCATGTTCGTTCGACGGATCAATCTCATATTCCTTATCATGGTGCATTTCGTGGAGGCCAGGTCCCCATTATAGCGATGTGTATTTCTAACATGGCCATTGCACCCAATACTAGCCCTAGGAGAGATACCGAAGACGAGGAGACTAATACATCTCTGAAACTCAATTGTGTTGAAATTACTGAGTTTTCAATTGAGGGTAGTTAAATTAAGGGTATCCCTCAGTTTCTGATTCAAAATACAGATATTTATATCCATCCATCTTATTGCATTGCCTGCCGCAGTAGTGGTGACGGTTTATAGTCATAATCCCGGATTTAGAAATCCCGAAAAAAAAAATCTCGAATAAAAAAGGCCGAAAAGAATATCGAATTTTTTTTTATGACGTTTTTTGTTCGAAATGGGGGGGTTCCCCCCCAACCCCCCCTTTATTTTGTTTTTACTTATTTTAATTATATAACTAGAGCCAAAAAAAAATATATGAAAATTCGATATTTTTTTTTTCGGCCTTTTTTATTCGAGATTTTTTTTTCTCGGGATTCTGAATTCGGGATTATGACTGACCACCAGTGGTGACATGGGGCTGGAATCGGAATTCTCTAGTATTAAATATCAAATCAAAGGTTGCTGTTAGAATGATCGCTCCAATAATTTTTTAACACTTTAAACGCCACACATCGATTCATAAGGAAATTGTCTAGATAGATATCCAAAAGGAAAGAGATATTCCCCCTATGCCAAGTGTGCCAATCGCACTCTTATGATTCTGAGTCTTTCTCCCTACCAAAGGCTGCAGGCCCAGCCCCCCAATCCCACATACCAAGCTCTCCCTAGCTCTCGCTTCCCATACTGGTCCGCTTGGTCCATGTCGAGATCCTAGGGGGTTATCTGGAAACCACAATCAGCATTTAGATCTCCCACCACTAAGATTCTACCATTCAGAAACCTCCCTGACCACTCGTCAATAACTTGGCACACTTTCTCGACAAAGGCATCCACCAATAACTTACCTTTATGCCAGTATATATTGATAATCAATATCGTCACTCACCGGAAGTCAAGTCCACCCCAAGTATACCAAAGGGCAAGTTTAAAAAAATTAGCCCACTAAAGCCCAGAGTATTTTCTATTGCAATAAGCAGGCCCCCTGAGGGCCTCCCACCCACACTCCCTTTTGCTAATTGGGTGAAGATTTTCTAACCATCCAGTATAGGTATAGAGGTCAGCCACGTTTCTTGTAAACAAATACAACTGGCCTCTCTCAAATTGGCCAGGCAGAGCGGGTTGGTAAAAAGATGATTTCCACTCAGTGCCTACACAGATTTGTTTTTTATGGGTCCAGTTTCTGCCACAAGGAGGAGATGACAGCCCAGTCTATTTCTTTTACCTCACCATTCCCATGACCCACACTCTCATTCTCTACCTGAGGGAGCACATTTCTCTACTTGTCATTTTTGCAATAGGGGCCCACTTCTCCATCTCCACCTGCTTAATTTCAAACCCTCGGTTCAGTAGGCCCTCACTTTAATTGAGGATTAGTTCCTTCACTAAGGGAGAGTTCAGATATATTATACAGGTGCTTAGGTGTTCTTTCTCAGGGAAGGCCACTCTCCCAATAACAGGTGAGCCCACCAGTGCCATAGATGCTATTTCTGAGAAAATCACACCCAATGCCACTCTGGGATAGTTAGACATTGGGGGAATATCCACTGGTTCGTCCAATAACAGAGATTTACCACTTCCACTTCCCACCCAAAGGGGAATGGTCCCACACCAATGTTCACAAAAGAGGGTAGTTTCCCCGGCTGTCCCGCCCCGTGTCCTCGAGCGCATCTATTCGGCTTGGTGCCCCAACTGTTCTGTCCCAGTGAGGTACCTGTTCACAAATATTCTCACTCTCGTTCCCCAAAAGAATACATACCTACATACCGTCCACTCCTAGCATTTACTACTGGCAGAGCAGAGGTAGACGCTCCCTCCCTTGGGCACCAGATAGATTCAATCCAGCCAGCCATGGCTGCCTGTGGGCACCGGGTTGTTATCTGAAATTTCAATAATTTGGAAGAGCTTTCAACACGAATAGGATTAAGATGTTGCCCACCTACATACACCCCCACCTCCCTTTGACAAGCGCCATTTGTCCCACAGCGCATGTCAAGCCTAATATCCTCCAATTTACTAGTCACATCTGCCAACATTTAGTGGATTTTAACTCTGCCTAGATGTTATCATACAATGAGACAAATTAACTCAAAACCATATTGAATGCAGAGACAGTAGGGTGAGTCAGGCGTATTCGCTCATCGATCTCCCTCAGAGTGTGGTGGAGTCACTCTGAACGCCAAATGCCCCTGAACCATCAAATTGAGATTGGGCATGACCCTGGTCGTGTCCAGTATTATACCTATCCCTTAGATTAGTGAGCGCCGATGGCAAATCCTTTAACGACGCATCGCATGTTTGTTGAACCACAGTTTCAGCACGGTTGCAAACTTGCCTCCTGTTCAACTGCCTGATCGGCAAGTTCAATAATGCTAATATCAGTCAGATCCTTTGGTCCAGCAAAGTGTAAATGTGAGTTTATAATGGAATGATCCAACATCGCTTTTCCTTTAATTTCTTGGTGAGATTTCAGCTCAGTACTGGCTGCTGCAGCCTTTATAAAATAATGGTCCATGACCCGTTTTCCTGAGATTGGCCTGGTTCCAGGAATAGCCCTGGGTTTTTTTAAACTGAACCAATTGCATATTAATTGCGGTACTTAGACTTGCCAACCTATTGGAGAGATGAATGTCAGCTTTAACCACCAATGTGGGTGGAGGGGCCCAGGATTAAATTGATCATCCAAGTCTAATTTCAATTTTGGGACTGTCTGTCCAGGAGTCTTGACAGAGCCCACCCCCTGATCTAGCTTCTCCCCAGCATGAGAAACTGGGGAGAATTTGCATAATGAAGTTGACACCGGGGGGAGGCCCTCAATGAAAAGGTTCTGTGAGGTAGGACCCCCACATTGTTTTTCCGTTGCTGTTGTAATGCAACTACCCGACAATTGATCTTGCCCCATTTAGCTTCTTAACCCAGACTGCAGTCTGATAGTTAATGCTTGCAGCAGTATTACCAGGGCATCAGGCCAAACGAGCACAGAGGAGCAGTCGTATTGTTCTTAGTGCACAATTCAGATCAAAGGGCAACCCCCAATAGGGGAGCCCCGCAGGCTCTGGAAACGTGCCTACAGTGCTCCTTAATTTCGTCCAGCAGCTGGTAAAATAAAAAGTTAAAAAGGTCCCGGGTCAAAGGGGAAGGCTGAGCGGCAACCCCCCACAGTCTCCGAGCTCGTAACAAATGATTAGGCAGCTGCCGGCTGCCATTTGACTTCGCGTTTTGCTTCAATTAGTCTTCGGAACAGTAGAGGTCAATAAAGTACAGAATGTAGAATTTTACAAAAGAGACTTACCAGCACGAAACCGTGCGGGTTTTGGCAGTCAACCTTTAGAGAGAAAACACCAATCGAAGCGTAGTAAGAGGTTGTATACTGAAGGCAGGCTACCAAAATTAAATATAGAGGCACGATCCTGACTTTCACTGATGATGTGGTAATTGGCCCCCGGATCCTCTCGGATCATGCCCCAGTTACATTGACCTTGCGGTCCTATGACCCGGAGCCCTCTCCACGCCGCCGGTGGTGCTTATATGACCCTATTCTGGGGGACATGGCTGTGAGAGACTCAATCGCCAGCTCCATCAATAATTATTTCGTCGAAAACCGGGACAAGGACACTTCCCCGGCCAACACCTGGGATGCCATGAAAGCGGTCCTTAGAGGAGAGATGATCGCCCAAGGTGCCGCATTCCATAAAATAAAGCAGGCGACTCGAGCAGTCCTGGAGGCTGAGGTCCGTGAAGCAAAGGCTACTCACAAAAGGAAGGGCTGGGCCCCCAAATCTTACAGGATCCTACAAATGGCTAGGAAAAAGCTGGAAGCTCACTACGCTGAGGCTACGGCGAATCTCTTAACCAGAACCAAGCAATGGTACTACGCCCACAACAACAAGGCCAACAAACACTTGGTGAACAAACTGGCAAAGGTGAAGAGTAGGAAAGCCATCCTGGGCCTCCGTGATCCGCAGGGGGTGATCCATTACACGGACCACGAGAAAGTACGTTTGGCAACCGCTCACCACCTGGAAATAATGATGGCGGCCCTGATGGATCTGACCAAGCAACGTTCATACATTCAAGAGGCGGCCCTCCCGCACCTGTCCTCGGCAGCCAGGGAAGACCTTGAAGCGCCGATTACGACCAAGGAGGTGGAGCCAGCCATTAAGAGCCTAAAATCTAGAGCCCCGGGCCCGGATGGATTCTCCTCCCGTTTCTACAAAATCTTTCGGCCCCAATTAGTGGCCCCCCTGGCTCGCCTCTACAACTCATTCGTGGCCACTGGAACGGGAACCCCAACAATGCAGGAATCTATCACAGTCTTTATCCCCAAGCCTGGGAAGGACCCTCACGATATCAGCTCGTACAGACCCGTTGCCTTGCTGAATGTGGATGCCAATATTTACTCCAAGATCCTGGCCAATTGTCTAGCACCCATCCTTCCGAACATCATAAACCCGGATCAAACGGGCTTCATTCACCACAGGTCGACAAAAGACAACATCCGCAGAGCTCTGGACCTCATTGAGATCGCCACTCGGGACTCCCAACAACTAGCTTTATTGGCGCTGGACGCAACCAAAGCGTTCGACAAGGTGGACTGGTCTTACCTGCGCCTCACTCTAGAGGCCTTTAGCTTTGGCCCGACCTTCCTGAAGAGGATCTTTGCGAACTACCAGGACCCTAGGACTAGGCTGAGAATCAACGGCCGCCTATCGGACTCGATCTCCCTCACGTGCGGAACGCGACAGGGATGTCCTCTGTCCCCCTTGCTCTTTGTTTGGCCATGGAGCCGTTGGCTCAATGAGTCCGAAAAAAAACACAAATCAGTGGCCTGAGTACTGGCTCTGCGCAACATAAAGTGGCCCTCTATGCGGACGATGTTCTGCTCACCATTACAAACATTGAGCGTTCCATGAGGGAGGCCTTAACTGAAATCCATAACTTTGGGGTGGTCTCAGGATTCGCGATTAACTTTCAAAAGTCAGCGACGCTGGGAGTGGGTTTGACCTCGGCTGAACGAGAGGCCTTGGATGAGAGAGGTCCTTTCCAGTGGAGCATCAAATCGATCCCCTACTTGGGGGTTCAGATCCCTGCACATCCAACAAAAGTCTATCGGGCTAACTTCCCGTCACTCTTCGAGGAACTAGAAAAGTATCTGACCCGCTGGCAATCACAAGAGATCTCCCTCCTAGGCCGCATCACGGCATGCAAGATAAACTTACTTCCTCGCTTCCTCTATGCCTGTGCCACCCTCTCGATCACCATTCCGCTCCCCCCCCACAGCGGCTCCCAAGAAAGATGGTGGACTTCATCTGGAGGGGAAAGAAAGCACGCATCCCACGGAGAACAATGATGGCCAGCACGAGACTGGGAGTTCCAGGGGTACCCGACCTCCGTAAATACCAAATGGCGGCGCAACTAGCCCACCTCCAAGCATGGGGGCTTGCTACAGGTCAGCCGAAATGGGTGGAAATCGAACAATCTTGCCTTACTCCCCCCCTTCGCTTCCTCCCGTTCCTACCTACAGCCCTACGCCGAAGTTGGCTGGGCACCTTAACCACCACAAAACAAACGATAAGGGCTTGGGAGTGGGCTCGCAGACACCGTGGTGTCCCAGGAGGCCTGAGTGCGCTCTCCCCAATCTTCCTCAACCCAGCCTTTTCCCCCGGGGCCTACCCCCAAAACTTTAGAAACTGGGTCGCAGGGGGCCTCACCACTCTGGGACAACTTTTCAAGGGGGATTCCCCCCTAACCTTTGAACGCTGCAAGATGACTTTCCAGTTGGCGGAAACAGATAGATATTCCTACGCCCAATTTAGGCACTGGTGCTCCCACCCGCAGACCCGGGCGGCAGCTACACCTCACTAGAGCTGACGGTGAATGACCTACCGGCCCGGGGAAGGATCTCAGCCCTATATAGACTGCTGCAGGAGGATCCCCTCCAGTTTAGGCCTTCCTACATGTCTCAATGGGAAACGGACCTCGGACACACAATTGAGGACCACACGTGTGTGGACATATGGACAAGAACGCAGACAAAATCACGCTGCATTACCAACCGGGAGTGTGCCCATAAGCTACTCCTGCGCTGGTACTATCCCCCTCTACGCCTTCATAACTTCAACCGGCACCGGACCCCCACTGTTGGCAACTTTGCGGCCTTCCAGGATCCTACTTCCATATGTGGTGGACCTGCCCCCGAGTGAAGGAGTTCTGGACCCTTTGCTTAGCTACCATAAAGGATGTCACCCAGGTGACCATTCCGCTCACGCCCGAACAGGTCCTCCTAGGGATTCCACTGCCAAGTTCATACCCGCGGTCGGGGAGAAGAGTGTCCCAGTTCTTGTTAGCGGCTAAGATCACGGTGGCCCGCACCTGGAAGTCTGCTGACGGACACTTGATGGCCCTTTGCTGGGTTAAACTCTGGGATATTTTGATAGCCGAGAGGGTCACGGCAGCCAAAGCGGGACTGCTTCACCGATTTCGAGACATCTGGGCGCCAGTAAAGGACTATGACCTGAACTACCCGGCCCTGACCCACAACCGCGCCTGATTGCAAGAGCCCTTCACGCCATGGGTGACCCGCTACCACCACCAGACCAGTCCGATTGAGGCCTGAGAACTATGCTCGCCGGGGAACGCTTGGGATGGGCGAACGGGACTCTGGGTTTGCACGATATGAGAAGCTTCATGTAATGCATTTGTATAATTTCTCCTGTTGATTTACAAATAAACACACTTAAATATAGTGGCACCCCAGCTAACCCCCGGCTAATGCTGCTAACTGCCAGTAACTGCTACAAGCTCAGCCTCAAATTCTGCTTCGCTCCGCAAGTTCAGAAAGTAATTGTATGCTCCTCCTGCTGGTGGTGGACACAAAAACAGTAGCCAGGGAAAATAGCCTCATGCCAGTAACTGCTACAAACTCAGCCTCGAACTCGGCTTCGCTCCGCGAGTTCGGCGAGTAATTGTAGGCTCCTTCTGCTGGTGGACACAAAAACAGTAGCCATAGAAAACAGCTTTGTGCCAGTAACTGCTACAAGCTCCGCCTCGCTCTGCGAGTTCGGCAAGTAATTGTACGCTCCTCCTGCTGGTGGACACGAAAACAGTAGCTAGGAAAAACATCCTCCTGCCAGTAACTGCTACAAACTCTGCAAAATGTCTGTAAAAATATAACCTCCTTTGTGCTAAAAGCTTAGGGCATAACCTAAAATATGGCTTAGTGTCATTGTGACAGAATCTACATGATTTCTGTTCCATCGTCCAATTTAAACTTACTGAGTTGTTCTTCAAGTATTTGAGCAATTATCGGCAAAAGAGAGGCAGTTGCATGCTGGCCTAAAAGACATTCCCTATACAATGCTATTGAGCACCACAAAACCATGATCCTAAAAGATAATAGTCCCAATTCGAAACAAATTATCTGAACGGGTATGTTTTTAGCCCGGGATAATATCCCAATATAACCCTTCTTCTCCCAAGTGGTCATATGCTCACTTAACTTTGTCTCCGCCCCATAGATTACCATGGGGACTGCTTTTTGTTAATAATATGCGATTACAGATAGACAGGAACATTTCTTGTATTTCTTATGCACAATTGGAGCCTGCGCTGCCATTGTCGCCACCTTGCGCCTTATATCCACTTTACGGGGATCTCCTGGCTATTGGCATTTATATCCACTTGCAGGTGAAATATATTCCGAAATTAGATCACCAATGGCCCAAAGAGGAATTCTTTAGTACCTTTTTTTGTGACATTATTAGGATATTAGATTTTGCCACATTGATGATTAAGGAGTTTGTCAAGGCATATTGCTCTAGGGCAAGTCATTTCCTCTGCAACCCTATCAGAGTTTTTTCAAGTAATAGTAAATCATTGGAATATAGGAGCCAGGAGATTGGGACATTGCCTAGTTAGGTGGAAACAAGTTAGTTTTATTCAAATATGTCCCTAAATCCTTTTTTTTTTTAAAACAATTTTATTAATTTTATCACAAACCAACAACATACAACAAAACCTTGCAGTGCATGTCACAATATTTCAACATTTTGCATATATCATCCATTGTCTACTGCTACCCCTTTCCCTCCCCCCAACTGGAGCCTACTCCACTTCGCGATCCGCATCTACTTCTAGGGTGTTCCCCTTTCTATGTCCTCGACAGAGTCCTGGTCGCTTGAGCAGTCCTGGATGGGCCATATAGTGTGGCCACTAAGTATTTCCAAGCCGTCAGGGTTTCCGCTTCTTCCTCCCCTTCTTTATTGCCCGCTTCATGCCACACTGCTGTTTCAGCTTCAGTCCATTTCTGAAGATCTCTCCACCACACTTCTACCCTTGGTCTGTTGCATGCCTTCCATCCCATGGCGATTCTACGCTTGGCGAGTATATATGCCAGTCCTTTAATTTACTTACATGTTTTAATTGGTGTGGTCTATGGAACCCTCCTATCATGCATGCCCACGCTGATTCAACATTTATGTTAATCCCTTTATCATCTAGCCGGCAGGGTATTTCTTCCCAGAACTTCCCAATTTCTGGACATGCCCAAAACATATGTGTCATCCCAGCGTTTTCTTCCCCAGATTTGGGGCATGTTTGTCGTCCTGCGCTCTTGCATCTGGCTATTCTCTGGGGAGTCATATATGCTCTGTGGGTTACATATAGCTGTATTTGCTGCAGTCTCGCGTTCCTAGATACTTTCTTGTGGTATCCTTGGGCCCTCTCCCACATCCCGTCACTCATGGGTTCACCAACATCTTCTTCCCAGTTATGTCTTAATTGGGCCAATTCCTTCCCCACTCTAGATATCATTAGTTCGCATGGTCTAGAAATCTCATGCCCTCCTCCTGCTATACAGTATATTGTTTCTATGGCTGCGTCAGGCTGCTCTGCTAGTGTTATGTCCGACCATGTCTCTCTGATCCACCGTACCATTCTGTTATATGTAATATACTGCCCCGCATGTAACCCTGTTTCCTCCACCTGCGCCCAAATTCCTTTATATCACCCTCTTGCCATATGTCTCCCACTGTTACGATCCCCACCGGTTCCCAGTGCCTTCGAATCGTCTTCATTAATTGCCCATCTCCTCCTGTCAATGCCACTAACGGCATTTGCAGAGAACACAGGGTTGTGTTCTCCAAGACCTGCCAAGCTTTGCGCCATAACTTCCTTCCCAGTGCCATCATCTTTGGGCGTTCTCTCAACTCTAATTTGGTCAGCCATATCGCTTCTGATCTTCTGATAACCACTTGGCCATGTATTGTAGTTGACTAGCTAGGTAATCTCATAGTTTGGCAGTTTTATACCCCATTTGTCATGCGTATTTTGCAGCTTCCAAAGGGCAATTCTATTCCTAGTCCCATGCCATAGAAATTCCCTGCATATGCTCTATAGCTTAATAAAGAATCACCTTGATATCAGATATGGTATGTTCTCGAAGAAATGTAATAATCTTGGCAATACAACCATCATCAACAGCGCCCCTCTTCCCATCATTGCCAAGGGGAGCTTAGTCCAGAACCTCATGCTATTTTTGATGTTCTTTACCGCTTTCTCAGTGTTGTGCTGGTGTTCTGCCTCTACTGTGTGATAAATGTCTATCCCCAGGTATCTGAACGTGTTAATCTCCCATGGTATTTGTAAGACTGGTAGTTGATCACATGGGCCCCCTACATACCTCCCCAACGGGAATATGCATGTTTTTTTGGGATTCACTGCTTTCCAGACAGCAATGCAAATCGCTTCATCACCTCCAGTATATATTGGAGGTTTTCCTCAGGTTATCGTACGTACAGCAACATGTCATCTGCATATAGCGAAACTAAATGTGTTTCCCCTTTTATATACTGATCCCTATTACCCCATACTGCTGTCTCAAGTATATTGCCAGGGGCTCCAGTGCTAGGATATACAACATCGGAGACCACGGGCATCCCTGTCTTGTGCCCCTACCAAGTTGCCACCTCTCCGAAATGATCGCTCCCGTCTTGACTCTGGCTAGCGGTGCACTATACAATAATTTCACCCATTTGAGGTACCCAGGCCCCATCCCATAGTTAGTCAGGCCTGCACTCAGCCAGGGCCATTTGACAGAGTCAAAGGCTTTTATTGCATCAAGCGATACAATTGCAATCTCACCGAGTCTCCTTCGGTGTGCTCTATAACCCGGTGAAGTCATCTAAGGTTCTCAGATATGTTCCTGCGCCGGACATATCCGGTCTGATCAGGGTGTATTAGTTTGCTTATGACTCGTTTCATTATATTTGCCAACACTGCCGTGAGCATTTTGCTATCTTGGTTCAGCATCGATAGCGGTCTATACTATCCGCAATCCTTGCCTAGCTTGTTGGGTTTGGGGAGTGGGATAATGATCGCTTCTCTCAGAGATTCTGGTAGCCTCTCTGTTTTGAATGCCTCATTTAACATTACCAGCAGTGGGGGAAGCACCTTATTTCTATACGATTTGTAAAACTCACTGGGGAGTCCATCAGCCCCCGTAGTCTTACTGGTGGGTAGTTGCACTACCACCTCTTCCAGTTCTTCTAGAGTGATTGGGGCGTCTAAGTCCTCTCGCTCCTCCGTGCTTATTTGTGGGATGCCTATTTCCTCCAGTGTGTCCATTATCTCCCTGCCATCACTCCCTCCTTCATCCCCATACAATCGTTTATAGTATTCAAGGAACTCTCGATTTATGCCCTCTTGAGTGTCCCCTAATTGCCCATACTCCCCCGTTATTGCTCTGATCGGTGGTCTGGGGGTCTCACTTTTGTACAACCATGCAAACATCCTTCCTGGTTTATCTCAACCTGCATGCTGCCGGTGTACATATTTTTTATAGTTTAGATTACATAATCTCTCCCAGTGTCCTGCACACTTCTGTTGCAGTTGGCTTATAGTTTCAGCTTCCTCCTTGGTGCTGCCTCCCCTGCTGATCACTGTCTCCAGCTTTATTTCTGCCTTCTGCAGTTCCCTTAATATACCTCCCTGCAGCCCTTTAGACTTGGCTATAGCTATCCCTCTCACCACCACCTTGTAAGCTTCCCATAGTGTACCGGCAGACTCAACACTCCCAGTGTTGTACTCAAAATAGTTTACAATTTCTTCTCTCAGATCCTCCCTAAACATTGTATCCTTCAGTGCCTCAGCTCTAAGTCGCCACGCTGGAATCCTGGCCCGTGTGGGTCGGTATTGCCATGTTATAACCAATGGCGAGTGGTCCGATAGGACCCTCGCCTTGTATTCTGTCTGACCTATTTCCGCCATCATCTCCTGTGTGGCAAACATGTAATCTAGCCTTGTGTACAAATTCTGTGGGGCGGAGTAATGTGAATACTGTCTACTTTATGGGTGGTGTACCCTCCATGTATCTTCTAGCCAGAAATCTGTCAACAGTCTGTAGGGCCCTGGCAGCCGGGGTGGGTCGGTCTAATTTCTTATCTGACCTATCTACCCTCGGGTCTAATGTACAGTTGAAATCGCCACCCCAGGTCAACCCTCCCCCCAGCTACAGGCTTATTTTGTTGTATAGGGTCTTGAAGTATGCCACAGTGTCCTGATTCGGGGCATATGTATTAATGATACATATTTATTTTCCACCAACCCATGTATTGCCACCATCCTCCCATCCGCTTCAACTGTGGACTGTAGTATTTGGAATGGGACATTTGGTGCTACCCAAGTGATCACCCCTCTGGCATAAGCTGAATATGTTGCACCGATGACAGGCCCCTTCCACTTCTTCTGGATTACCTCTAGCTTCTCTTTTGTGAGGTGAGTTTCCTGTATTAGGGCAATATCTATTTTCTACCTTCTTAGATACATCATGACCTTGTTCTTTCTTAGGTAGTTGTTTAGCCCCCTGACATTCCAAGAAATTACTTTAAGGTCCCCCATGTTCCAGCCATGTCCCACCCCCCTCTTTGTATCCCTCCATCGTCTGCTTGAAGAGCCATCGCTCATGTGTGTAAGCTTGTTCTCCAACCTAAACTACCCCTAACCAATAACACTGCAACTCTCCCAACTCCCCTCCCTTCCCAACCACAACTCAATCTCCAACTCCCCACATTCCCACCCCCTTCCTAACTGATGCCCGGCTCCATCCCTGGATCTCAGGCAACCCCACATCTAGCCCTTTTCTTGGCTGTCAGCCAGTACTCAGAACACAGCAGGGAGATATCCCCGTACCAGCGCTTCAACTACTCTTAACTTCTGGGGATAGGTCGCATACATCCTGTGTCTCCTATGTTGTGCTACAAATCGCTGCACACGCAAAGCTCGTATCTAGCTTGCCCACTTCTATATTCCAGTCAACATGTCCACCTGTTGAGTGTATAAGTAATTAGTATCCGCACTTTTCTGACGTGTCTTTTACACCGCCTTCAGGTGTCCCCGCTATGGTATCACCCATCCCCAACAATAACAAGCATGGCGCCGGGTCACTTATCCTGTCCATCTCGCTCCTGACCGTCCTCAGACTCTGGCCAGCCTTGGGCGTCCAGCCAGCGTGTCTCCTCCCCCTGGGATTCAAAGAAATGCGCTTTGCCTTTGTGTTGGACTTTGAGTTTCGCAGGGTACAAAAGCATATATTTGTATCCTGTTGTTCGCAATCTTCTTATCACTGCCACGTAGCTGTAGTGCTGTCTCTGCACCAGCATGGTGTAATCCGGGCAAGCGGTGACAGTCGCAGATGCCCGGGTTATTGTTCCACCTTTCCGAAAAAATTCTAGGCTCTTTTCCCGGTCTCTGTAGTTCAATATCTTTTCTATTATTGCACGGGGAGGAGCTCCAGGTGTCCTCCTCTTCTGGGCCCTGTGCGCCCGTTCAATCGCAAACCCCTGGGAGAGCTTGCTAGTCCCCATTTCCTGGATTATCATATTCTCCACTTAGTCCGTAGGATCCGAGCCTTCTTCTCCCTCCGGTAGTCCCACCATGCGTATTTTATTGCGTCTTGCGCGCCCTTCCGCCTCTTCTGCTCGGTTTTCCAGGTTGGACACTTGTTGTTTCAATATGTGGACCTCCTTGGCGTTGGTGGTGCTGACATCCGTGTTCGTTTTCACAGCTTTCTCTAGTTCACTCCTGCGTTCTGCCAACGCTCTCATATCTTGTCTCAGTAGGTTGACATCCACCCCTACTGCGCCTATCTTAGATTCCAGTGCCGCCTTCAGATCTGCCATCGCAGTCCCCCACGAGGGTTTTAGTTCTGTAATGGCCGCAAGGATCTGGTGGTCGTCCCTTGGCAAGGTCGTCACTCCTGGTATAGTGGCCATGGCTTGTATGGACGTGTTTGGGGACTGCTGAGGTTTAATGAAGATGTCCATTGATGGCTGCTTGCCTTTGCTACCCTTGAGGGCCATTGCACTGGATGTCACTGGCACCCCCTGTCTGCTGCGCGAGGTTGCGTATCACCGGTAATATGTTAGTTCCTCTGTCGGTCTACAGCCCTAACTTCGCAGATGCCGAGCTCCCTGTGGCGCTGCCTCCAGTTTATTCCTGCTCCTTGGTGTGCAGGTCCACCACGTGTGGGATCTGCATCTCTCACCCACTGTCCTTTCAGGCCTGCACAGTTATGATTAACCAGTGGGGGCCCCTGCCCTTCACTACTCCAGTGCTCGAACCCTGGCACAACGCTCACAAAGCGCAGCTCCTTTATGTTCTGTGTGTGCGACCACTCCCCGGGCAGTGTTGCCTGCTAGCAGTTAGTGCGTACCTATTCCGTCCTCCAGGATTAGGGTACTAGCTCGCCAGTGTAGGGCGTGTCAGACATTAGCTCAGCTGACACAATGGCATTCTGTTGGGCCACCCCTGTCACGCAGTTGTCCGGCACCCATTCTGGGCGGTCCAGAGAACCCTAAACACTTCGCCAGGGATGTCTAACTCGCATCCCTCCAGTCCATCTGCCTGTTACCGCCTTTAATTAAAGAGGTGCGTCCTCCGGTGGCGGCCTCCTGATGCCTCAAGGCCTGCTACCTGGCCGCCCCTATCTGGGCTTTACTGCCACTATCCGCCTCCCCCGTGATGTCACTCACACCCGGTGCACCTCACCTCAACACAATTCCACCATGAGCCGCTTTGTCGGCTCACCGCACTCTTTGTGTTATGCCCATTAACTCACAGGGGGGGGGGGTTTGTGCCAGTGTTCCGCCGTGCATCTCCACTGCCACAGTTGTGTCTGCCTATTTAGTATCTTGCCTTTGTCTAGTGTTCGTCACCAGCATCTATGACCACGTTTCCTCACATCTTGCTATGCAATACGGACCAACGGGGTCCCGTCCGGCCTTTTCACCGCTCGCTTCTCCTTTTGTTGCAGACACGCTTTGATGCTCCTGTATCCAGGGTGCCTGTCGTGTTGTGCGCGGTCACCCATTGTTCTGAGGCTGCAGAGGCGTCATCTAGCCCCGATTGGAACAGCTAAGGTCGTTCCAGCCTGTGGGCGTTGCGTGTCCTCACTGCCAGGTCCTCTGGCTTCCGCAGCGCTGCAGCGCTGTCGTCCTTGCTGCCGTAACAGGTGCCCCTAGGGCAATCTCCTTGAGCTGCGGTTCTGCGGGCGCACCAGTGCGAGCGACTAGATTCCACCGAGTTGCACAACATTCTATGCTGATTAGCTATTGTCAGTGCCTGCGAGGAGTGCCGGCTCTTCCATCCTCTCCAGCATTTGCTTCGATCACAGTCCTGCCATCAAAAGGCTCCTTTGTCCAGGGACAGCCGCCATTTTGCTGCCAGCTCCGTAGTGCCCTTTGTGAACATCAAAGTTCCATATCTTCCGTTCTGTCCATTTGATCTGCTCGTGGCAACATGCGTTGGAGTCCTCTTATATTCCCGTTGCTTTGGTCATATTTTCTTGCTGGAATTAAGGTTAGAAATACGTGCACACGTCCGGATCAATTTTCGGATCACAGGAGCTCACAAGAAGAGCATCCTAGTCCATGGCTGCCAAGCCACGCCCCCTCCCTAAATCTTTTATACAAAAATTAAAATGTGCTGGGGCTAAGATATAGCCTTGTTTTAGGCCATGATCATTGCAGACAATGTTTAACAGCCACCAGATTTGGACACTTGTTCTAGAGGCAATCGCTTGAAGCATCGCCTCTCCATTCATTTGGAACATTTTTGCTTTGCGCATTCTGCAGCAAGTCTTGTATTTCTGCTTTATTGTTTTTAACAAGCACACTTTAGATTTAGGGGTCGATTCATGGAGCAAACGTGCGCCGAAAATCCCAGCGCAAGCAGGCGCAAGGTGGCGCAAGCGTGAGAAACCCAGCGCATGCGTGTGATTCAAGGAAGACGCTGCGCGTGTTTCCCACTGTCCGTGCGCCAAATCCTGCCATGGCGCACGCGGACACGCGGCGTGCGCTACGCGCACAGCAGAAGCGCACATAGCGCGGCGCACACAACCAAAGTGTGCGGAACAGTGGGCGTAACACGCGGAATGGGGAATAACGCGTGAAAAAGAAGGCGTAACTGGGGAAGTACTGCAGGGAACTACACGGAACGCCCACACGCACGCGAACAACCCGTATTCATGGATTCGAATACGGGGACCCCGCGCACGGCAAAAGACGCACACAGGCGTCAACGCGTCCGCCACACGAAGGCAGGCGGAAGCGTCCCCGCGCACAGTATAAAAGTGCGCGCAAACAACAAACACGTATATACAGCTACTATGAATGCCCCATTTGTCGCAGCACTGATCGTGGGACACCGCAGGAGAATAGCTAGGGCACGCATTTTCGCACCACGGACAAGCCTTTTTGGGATGCCTGATGACCAGGTCTACGGCAGGTATAGGCTTCCACCCCATATCATCCTAGACCTGGTCAGGGAGTGGGAAGATGACCTTACATCCCCCACCCTTTGCTCCCAAGCATTGAGCCCCTTGGAGAAGGTGCTCAATGTCCTGAATTTTTTAGCCACTGGGTCATTTCAGCCGACTACTGCCATAGTGGGGGGGTCTCACAGGCCACGCAGTCACGCTGCCTACACCAGGTACTGGCAATCATGACAGCGCGGCCCTCAGTCCGCAGGCACATATACATGCCCAGAACACCCGCAGAAAGGCAGGCCATTGTCCTGGATTTTTTCAGGGTGGCACACTTCCCCAAAGTGCTCGGTGCCATAGATTGCACCCATGTGGCCCTACGTCCACCTAGGGCCACTGAGCACATCTACCGAAACCACAAGCACTGGCATTCCATCAATGTACAGGTGGTATGCGATGCAAAGGGAATCATCACCTCTGTATATGCAAACTACCCTGGCTCCACCCATGACAGTTTCATATACAGAATGTCCGCCCTGAGCCAGGCCCTGGAAGCTGGGCAGCATGGCGACACATGGCTCCTAGGTGAGTACAAATGCCCTTGCACATGCATGCATGTCACACTCAAATACACAAACCCCAATAATCACAACCATTTACACCTCCCCAGGGGACAGTGCCTACCCTCTGAGCAACCACATGATGACGCCAATCTGGAACCCCACCACACCACCCCAGGTAAGATACAACGCCGCCCATATTGCAACCAGGGCCATAGTGGAGCGCACATTCGGAGTGCTCAAGTCACGTTTCCGCTCCCTTGACCGCTCTGGCGGGCAGCTACTCTATGCACCCCCAGTAGTGTGCAGGATCATTGTGGCAGCATGTGTCCTGCACAATGTTGCAACACGGCAGGGCGTACCAGTGGACATGGTGGTGCCACCACATCCCCAACCAATGGCACAGGCGCTGCCCATGGGAGGGGACAGGGCACGTGGCGAGGAAGCCCGGACCCAGCTTGTGGCCACATTTTTCACCTAAACTCCCACCCCTGCGGAGTGCACACAGGCCTGGCACATACCAGGTGACAATCGATGATGACAAAGAGACAGTCAACTGTCACAACCCTACCACCCTGAGATAGTTGCCATGGAAGTGCCACATTGTCTGCACCCCTAGCTACTTAAACACAAGCTATCCTGTGTGACCAAAAGGCACACATATGACATGACATGATATGGCATTTGTAACGTGCCTATACACAAGTATTTCAAGGTGCGATGAGGCAGGGAGGGGGGAACAAGGGAAGACAGACAACGATACTACTAGGCCAGGTGTCATTTAGATTGTGCAATTGCAGGGGTAGGGGGAAGGGAAAAGTGCAAGGGGAAGGGGAGGGGGGGGAGTGCAGTACAGGGTAAGTAGACTAAAAAACAAATAAGTAGGCCAGCTGGTGGCAACTGCAAAGGTAAGTTCAGGCAAGTGCTGGGAAGGTGGGCTGTAGGGATAGAGAGACAGTCCCGCAGTGCAGGGGTTGCCCGGGAGGCAGTGCAAGTGGAGAGTGGCTGGGCCAGGGACCGAGGTTGGTGAGAGTGGCCCAGTTGCAGATCCAGTACAGTTCCAGTGAAGAATTTTGCAAGGGAGAGGCAGAGAGAAAGCAGAAGCAAAGAGGAAGGTCTTGAGGTGCTTCCGGAACCGGAGATGGTACTCCTCAAGTTCCAGTGAGGCAGGAAGGCTGTTCCAGAGGGAGGCCCATGCCACGGAGAGGGATCTACCCCCAGCTAGTTGCTTTGAGAAGCGGATGACCCTGACATGCAATGTGTGAATCACACACACCTGCAAAACAGGCCATGGCCATCAATGTGATGTCACTCAAACCCTCCCAAACCACAACATGACATGGGAAGCAATACCTATATACCAACACAGTACCAATAAGGTACACATTGCCATGTCAAAAAATCAGAAAATGATGCCTGACATGGAATCAGATGAAATGACTGACCAACAACCTCCCACCCAAAATAAGTCATTTCCAAATGCATTACAAGAGTTGTAGACGTAACATAACAATGAATGCCTGTCTACATGTACATTGTGCATTGCAAAATCAACACTGCAGCTTCTGTGTGCTGTGTCCAACTCCTGCAACACACTGCTCAGCGCACAGCACAGTGAACAGCCATTGTGTGTGATGCACACCCTGAGCATCACATCTAAGCGACAGACCACATCAAAAAGCAAATTAGGCATGTACAGGATCCATAATTGGTCACAGAACATGTGCTGCAGGGACACAGTGGGCAGCAGAAGGCAAACAGTGTACACGTGGATATGCAAGGGTGGTTGTACATGTAGTGCATCATAGTGCAAGTGTGTGGGTCAGTAAGGACATGCACTCAACATATGCATGTGCAATCAAGTGACCATCAGTGTCCTCTACACATCACATGTGAACATTCACCATGTGTACACCCCAGCATGTCAAACCACAACTATCCCCTCAAACCTGAAAGGTAAAAACAAAACATGAACAGGCATTGATCAGCAGAACACAACATGTACATAGGATACCACCATTACAATGTCAGGTTTCCCTTCACACTGCAGGGCAAGGCAACTATCAACAACAAACCCCCCCTCCCTCACAAATGACCATGACCCACTGAACAACTGCACCTGGGTCATGGAGCCTTCAACCCTCAATTTCACCTGGCCACAGGATCACCCTTCCCCTTCGTCACCATCTCCCACCTTGTGTGTAAAAAGGTGCCTGCACCCTCAGAGTCCACCCTCATTTGCAAAATCACAAAATCCAAGCCAGAAAAACAAACCAGAACACCCTCCAGTAGATGACTTGACGTAGCAGTACCTCACAAAGGCCAAGTACTGCCACAATGATGTAACAACCAAGGTAGCACAGTAAAACAATGTCACAACAGGATGTGAACCATGTGTGGTACATAACATAGAATGATGCACCATGAACAGATGTGTACTGTCACAGGTCCCGTGTACAGGCGCGGGAGTGTCACGAAACAACCACCCCCACCGTGTCCCGGGTGCCTGCAAGGTCAAACTCACACAAGCCTCTGAGACCCTGGTGGGGAAGGAGGGTCAGAGATATGCAGTCGGGACAGGTGTTGGCACACTGGATAACTGGAATGAGTGGCAGGAGAGGGGAGGAGGAATGACACATGAAAGTAGGGAATGCATGAAAATGTACTACCTGCATGAACACATACACAATCCGAACAAACTTGGACATCATTGTCATGGCCTTCTGTAGTCCAGGCTTAGGAGTGGCACGAACCAACCACCCCCTCTAGGGTTTTGGCGCCTGCAAGTTTGGGGCTTACACAGGCATCCGCAACCCCAGCGGGGAAAGAGGGTTAGGGAACGTTGCTTGGATAGGTACGGGAAGCAGGAACACTGGGTAGAGGGTACAGGGTTCAAAATTGGATAGGACTTCGGGTGATTAGGGGAAAAAAAATACCAAATTGAATTACACATTCATCCATGCATTAGTGCACCCCCCAGCAAGCCTATGCAGAGCAGTTTGAAAGAAAAACAACAAGACACTTAGCTCTGGTTTTGAGTGCTGGCCTCCTGCCTGCGCACTCTCAGGTCCGGTTACAGGAGCACTGCAATGCTGCAAAGAGAGCCACAGTCAATAATCTGTACGTGCCCATTACACAAAAACACACCACCACACATGCCCCATAGCAACAAACTACTCTACAAACAGACAATCTGGTGTAGATGCTTCGTACCCATATATAACATTACCCCTGTGATGGGTCATACACAGTCAATGCAGTAAGTCAGCCGCCGGTGGGTGCGTGGCAAATGGAACACCAAAGTGTCACAATTCACACAACATGCAATGTTCCCCGGGTAAGCAGACAGACCCATATAGCAAGGCATGACTTCAGAACAAGTCGTGTTCCACCATGACCAAAACAAAGTTGGTAGGGCATGTATCAAAATGTACATGGAAATGAAATGCACTGCACCCGAGTATGTCCCTTGCTGTATGTCCCTGTGAGCTGCCTCTTTCCATGTCTCGGAAGGCTACATGGTTGATACAAGTGCCTCAATGGACCTTGGTGTACCGGAGGGTATGTGCCACTGCCCCTGCAGGTGTCCCAGACAACCTCACAATCAACAGCCAGCAGTCCACCAACACATCTGAGCTGCATTGTGTGCTTCAACACCAATATTCGTCCAAGCTCACCCTCAGTGCTGTGTCTAAGCATGTGCAACTCGCCTGGTGCATGCTTTGCTGTGTTGTGGCCCCCCTGTGCTGCTCACCTTGCCTGGAGTTCCTTGGAACACGTCAGCAGTTCTAGGATGTAGGTCTGCAATCTCTGTGCCTCTGCTTGTGCACACATGTGCATGTGGGCACCAACAAACGTGTCCAGAATTCAGACGTCCAACGGGTCATGTCTGCTGGCAAAGGTGCTCTGGAGGCTCATCCCTGTGCAGAAAGGGCATAAAACACATGATTAATGCTTTAAAGTCATCTGTGTGTGTCTCTTCAGGCATCTCATTACTGGACCATTTCAGAGACTTACATCAGAAATCACACCATCAGTCCGTCTGTCACATCAAAAGTGTGGAACACACTATCTACGGCATGAATTGCAACAAGCGCGTGTACAGTAAAGATAAGAAACATACTACACAATGCATAGCAATGAATGTACACATTTATCATGAAACACCCCATCTAGCAAAAGCTGAACAGTGGACAATAACACCGCAATCATCCCCACTAGGGGTGTCAACACAAGTCACACAGCACCAGACATGCCACAGATATGACAGTCCAAAGCCCTTGTGTAATAGGTTGTCACACTGAACCATCCTTGCGAGCCCATGGATAAGGGAGGCAGGAGTGGCATATGGGAGTCAAGGACCCCAAGCAGCAAACACATACACAAGACAAGCCTGAAGGGCCCAGCTGGAACAGACAGTGGATGCCTTCAAAAGCCACAAAGCACCGCACCGTCACATGAAAGCACAATAGACGAGCAATTTTAAACTATATTAACTAATTACACTAACTATGAAAAACCTACATTACCTAATTAAACTAACTATCAAACAGAAACTTAACTAACTAAACTAAAAGAAAAATCAAAAATGGCCACATACGACCCGGGGGGAGGGGAGGCACCCAGGAGGGGGGAGGTACAGGGTGCTACTGAACACCCACATGCGATGATGCTGAGCCAAAAAAAACCCTCCATGGGCTCAACGCCTGCACAGCCCGACCTATGTGGGAGATAGATGGTCGTCCGAGTCTGGCTCATCCTGGAAAGGAGGACGTGGCACAGTAGCCTGGCCACGCCTAGCCGCAGCTTGCCCCTCGTCGGCAGCAAGTCTGCCAGACGGGTGAGCCTGGTTCTGTGTGGCGATGTGACATAGGTCTGCATGCAGAATCTCACGTGATACACGTGCTTCCTCTTGCAAGGTAGCACGTGTAACACGGAGTTCCTCCTGCAAGGCCTGGCTGGACAACTGCTGCACCTCCCGGCAAGCCTGTAGCTCAGCCGAGATGGTACGCTCAAGCTGTGCAAACCTCTCCTCTGCCCGCTGCCTCTGGGACATCATAAGGACACCCAGAGTGGATTTGAGGGAAGCATACTCCTCCCTCAGGGCATCCATGTGCGCCTATGCGTGAGCAGCAATTGCTTGACGCAGAGACGACATTTCATCCTGGCGTGCCCTGTCTGAGGCCGCCATGCCCAGCCTGAGCGAGCGGGCCGTGGACCGTGCCGCCTGCTGCTGGAGAAGCACCTGCCTAGCAGTGGGGAGCACAGATCGGGCCACACGCTCCATGCTCTCAGCGATGTTCTCCATTGCTGCCCCCTGCCGTTCTGAATTGGCAGTCATGTCTTGCTCCCACTCAGTATACCGCGGTTGCGCGCGGCGACCACATTGCCGGGCTTGACCCCTGCGGGACCCAAGGACCGGGGGTCCTTGCTGTGTTGGCACCACCCGCGGCTGCACGACTACATGCCCCCGTCGACGTGATGTCCCAGGCACATCAGTGGCTGGTGTGGAGGGTGACCCTGCGTCCCAATCTACCACGGGCGGAGGAACCAAGACTGTCTGATCCCTCAGTGCAGGTGTCGCAGACAGAGGAGTGTCCACATCAGAATCACTCACCCCTGACACATGGACTTGATGCTCATCCAACTCAACATGGACGTCAGAGTCGTCATCAAGGCTGGACTCATAGGCAGCCAGAGACAAGATGGACTGTAGCACTTGGGGGTTTTCGTGGCCTACCACCCCATGACCCCCACTTGTGCCGTGTTGATGTAGTGGTAACAACCCTGTGTCTGGCATGACAACACCATCCTCCGCCTCCATTGCGTCATCACCTGAAAAATAGAGAGAAAAAAGGTCACTACACATGTCAGAAGCACACAACACACACACACCGACAACAAACGCATCAGGCAGACATGTGACACACAACATATAACCTGGCATGCATGCTGGGTCAACTTTGAATTGCTTCTGTGATCAGACCTGTTGAAAGGTGGCAGTTTCCATGGAAGTGGGTCTATGCAGTGCAGAAAATGTGTACGCCACTCACTACCTACATGTACAAGGACTCCATGGTGTGTGCCAGGAAATGTGAAGGCAGTGCAAGGTCAAATTCCGGCATCACGTGCATTGTGCATTCAATGTGTACCATATCTAGAAGCCAAGCACCCCTCCACCCCAGTACAAAAGCAGGGATGCCTAGAATGGTATCAAAAGGCTGACCATACACCTGTGTATTGACAGGCAGTGTTGACTGGCATCAACAGCTTAATGTGATTCAAGTGACAACACTGCAAATGATGATGGGACAGTAAGCAGGACACATGATGAAAACTCTGGAGGCCGCCCATGTGTGAAGAAGACACAACAACAGTTGGACAGAGTCATTGGCCATTGAACAGGCTGAGGCCCGTGAGCCACACAGATTGTCAGACCCTAAACATGTGTGCAACGTAGTACTGAGCCACAGTTGACATGGGAAGGCTGATGAGATGCCATGCAATGTATGTCACCCAGGACTTGTATTAAAGTGATCATCCAGTCAAGGACACATAGGGGCATGCGTGCAATGCACATGGAGCATGAATGGGCACTCATGTCCCTGCGGGACATCTGACCTATGCACAGTACAAGTGAGATACCCTGCATCAAGTACTAAGGCTGTACCACACGGCATATGTCTGGCAGATTCTACGCTGCAAGTTAGCATCTACACAGGACGCATGAACAGGAAAGTACACATTGGCAAGATTGAAGCAGACCAGTGCAAAGGTGGAACTGGGCTGCAGAGTGGCGGAGGAGGGGCAAGGGAGCATACCTACATGGAGTCCCCGCATGCAGGTAGAGGAGACATGCATCACGGAAGCATTGCATTACTTACACATCAGAACCATGTACACGTCACATGTAGTGGCAATCATGCACAACACATCCCACAAGTGAAACACACACGTCCTCAACAAACACGCATCAACACTCACTGGACTGGGCATCAAAGTCCAGCATCTCTCCCACTCCTTCGACCAATTCAGGTGGTATGAACTCTGCCACGAGTGCCTCATGCGGAGTGAGCTCTTCCTCCTCTGGTGCAGGCCCACCGCAGTCACCAGAGTCAAGTTGTAATTAGAGGCATGCTTAGCCTTAGTGCTGCGTTTGATGTCATTCCAACGCTTTTTGCACTCTTGCGCCGTGCGCACCTCATGGCCGAATGAACTGACATGTTCCGCAACATGCTTCCAGTGGGTGTCACGTTGGGCAGCCGTAGTCTGACTATTGGCACCCACTAGCATGTCACGGCTGTGGCCCCGCAAGTAGCCCACGAGGAAGTCCAGTTCCTGCTTGCAGAAAGGCTTCTTCCTCGACGTGCAGGAGGTCGTGGCTGTGTGTGGGGTCCCAGCCTGTGCTGCAGGTGCAACCTTCCTCCTCTTGGACTGTGGCGCAGACCCTGGCTGGCTAATGCCGCCCTGACCAGTATGGCTAGTGGGTTCGGTGGATTGAGCCAAGGGAGTGGCAGGTGGAGGGACGACCAAAGGCCTGACTTGTGTCAGTGGCAGCTGGATGCCCTCTATTGGACCCTGCGCAGCAACATCAGCTGTGGCAGGGTCATTGACCGCAACGGTCCTGGTTGGCAGACTCACAACCGGGGTGTTGTTGGGTGCATCTGCCCCTGCACTTGCCAACACCCGGCTGTTCGGGGCAGCAGATGACATAACTGCCCCAGGGACACGTGTCTTGGTCTGAGCAGCTCGGCCTGCCCCTATGGTTTCCCTCCTGGCCTGTTGGAAATCTACCAAGGGCTCCTCAAGTGCCAACGCAGCCTGCACTGGCAGACCCTGAGCCTGGGTGGCGGTGTCCACAGCTGCACCTGCAGCTATCACTACCCTTGGGCCCGTGGCAGTCGATGGAACGGACTGCCGGGTCACACGGGCGCCAGTGCCAGATGCAGAAGCTGCATCCCCCGGAACCACAGGGGGTGGTGGCATGACTGCACCGACACATGGCACAACATTGTGCTCAAGTGGCGCACCCCTGCCTCTTCCCCCTCTGTGGCCGCCCTGGACACCCTGGAGTCCCCCCTACTCCCTGGTCACCACGGCCACATCCCCGACCACGCCCGCCACGAGGAGTACGCCCAGCTGAGGCGCCCCTCACCTTTTGGTGTCCTCCCAACCATGGCACAGATGTAGTAGTGCCGGCACAGATGGAGTAGTGCCAATGGGAGGTGTACACCACAATTGACCTGGGCAATTGGGGTGAAGGGGGTGGGAAGCAAGATGTTAACAGCCCCCCTGCACCTGCAAGGCTGTATGTGACCCCGGTGATATAGTGACGGGTCACGCAACGCTCAGGCACCCCAAAACTGCAGTAAAACCGTGCACGCAACCCTGCAGCCTACGTGCGTGGATTCAACCTCCCGCAGTACGCGGTGGCACCCAGTAACACGAATAACGCGTACGCGTGGGACACGCAGGCTACTATGACATCGAAAATGGGTGCGATACACAGGGGCACCCGCAGTGGGAAAAATAGCGTGTGCGACTCACCGTCTGACTAGCGCGATGCAGAAAAACACGTGTAGCCAATACCCCGCCAAAAGAAGAGATACGTCATTGATAGCTGTGAAGTTGTGATGGCGCGCAAAACAACAGGAAGCAGCAACACACGTCGGTCTCCACGAAAGGCACATACAGCAAACTGCTGGCCACGCTCACCTTTAACCCGTGCTGAGTGAAACGCACGCGCGCGTCACGTCACTTACGCGCATGGGCCCTTTCCTCGGATTACACGCGGACGTGCAGTTTTTCACGTGCGCTGAAACGCCCATGCACGCCTGCGCGCGCCACGTCACAGAGGCGCTTGCGCTTGAAGGGCCTTCTGTCCAATGAAATTGCATATGCGTGCAGACGCGCTTACGCGCTAAGGGCCTTTCCTCGAATTACACGCTGACGTGCAGAATTTTCACGTGCCAAATCACTCCGTATCAAGCTGGCCACGCATAAGCACATGGAAGACCACGCTCCTGCCCAGAAGGCCGGATTACTGCCCCCCAGAGCCCCGAGCATGCTCCCACCTGCCATCTGCTGCTGCCTGACCGCCTGCTGCCCACGTGCCCTGCCATTTGCTGCCTGCACATCAGCCAGGGGTGCTGTTGCTGTGACCACCCCTGCTGGAACTGAAGACTCCCGACTGGGATTCCATCGCCTCACAGCCCAGCCCCAGGACCCAGTTGCCCACCCACTCCTGCCTCTGGGGTTGTCATGTCGGGCACTGCAACATCTGGCACCACTGACAACCCCCGGCCAGAGAGGCAGAGGGGCACCAGCTTCAGTGCCAGGGAAGTTGGTGTCCTGGTGGAGCAAGTCCTGGGGCAGTATGATGCCCTCTTCGGAAGTTCCCGCGCCGACAAGGAAGGACGGACTCGGATCTGGACGGACATCGTGACTGCCATCAACACGGAGGGGGTGGCAGTCCGCGACTTCCAACATGTCAAGAAGCGCTGGGAGGACTTCAGGTCCAGGACCCTCAACAAGGCCCGGCGCCTCTTGAAGGCAGCGGATGCTAAGGGGTGCCGGGGCCACTTGTCGGAAGATCAGATGAGGGTCCTGGAACGCATATCCCCAGCGCTCCACGTCCAGGTCCTTGAGAGGCAGACCCGTCTGGAGTCGAGCGGTAAGTGTACATGCATCCTGATTGTAAGCTGTGCGTGTGGTGATGTTTCAGTAGTGTGCAGGTTGCACATCCGTTTGTATGGGGCCGAGTATGGGTGGGGGTGTACAGGGCCGTGAGGCTAACACATGCGAGGGCTGTCATGTGTGAGACATGGATGGTGCTTGTGTGTGTAGGCTTGCATGCCAAATGCAGTTGTGTGGGCACACATGTTTGGATGAATGTGTATGTAAGTAGGCATGTTCGTGATGCATGTATGTTGTTTTCAGCTGCATGTATCAGCACTGTGTACATGTGCATGTGTGTGTAGTTGACAAGGGTGCAACAGTGATGAAACATGGATGCATGTGACAGCGGGATGTGGAGGCCTGATTGGCAGATGTGACATGGATGCCCATCTGAACACTGCGACAGTTGGCAGAGGTGTACACATGCATGCAAGTGTGGTGGTGTGTGTACATGTGTAGTGCACTCCCTGTGTTGCATGTGATGTCTGGCTCACCTTTGCCTGCTCATGCTGTTGTATGTGTATGGATGGTGCTGGCAGTTGCGATATGGCTGTGGTATGGCTCATGTGTGCAAGTTGAAATGACATGTGTGTTGGGGATTGTGATGGCACGTCTGAGGTTTGCCAATGCCACTCATGTACAACTGTCATGTGTGTGTGTGTGTGTGTCCATTGTACAGTGCCCTGATGCCTGTGTTTTATTTCTCCCTGTCTGCAGCGTCAACTGATGAAGAGGGCGGAGAAGGTGCTGTGGAGCACAGAGGCGGGGATCGCACCACCAGCCGGAGACGCAAGGCCCGTCTCCCCTCCCAGGTTGTGATCTCGTCGGGGAGTGAGGAGTCTGGTGCCGCGTCCCAGACTGCAGCTGCCGGGGGGAGGTCCAAGAGATGGGAGGTTGGAGTTGGACTCCTCGGCAGCAGAAGGGGCAGCTGGGACCCCACAGGGCCCAACGGGGGAAGATGGCACGGAGTCATCCAGGTTGGTGGGGGGTTTGGTGGAGGAGGAGGCCGTGCAAGCAACAGAGACGGGGTTTGGAGGTGGGGATTCCACTGGTGCTAGTGGTGCAGTGCAGGACCAGGGACAGGAGGCAGCACAGGCCGCCGCCGAGGTCCTCCGCCCTGCGCCAGTCGTCCTCCGTGCCATCTTCCCACCCATCAGTCGCCTGGGTGCCCTGTGGAGCTGCCTCTGACGGTGCGGCCAGGCTGGTGGAGGAGGCATCCCTGCCACAGTCGGGAGTCGGACGTCCAGCAGAGGTGGCCACATCAACGACTGCACCCCAGCCAGCGGAGGATGTGCAGGCAGCAGGAGGCAGTGCACGGGCAGAGGCACAGCAGCAGCAGCAACGTGGTGGGAGCCATGATGGCACGGGGCCTTCGACATCGGAAGGGCAGGCATCGGCCGGAGGGCAGGAGGACCCAGGACGGGAAGTGTCTTCCGTGTGGCAGCGGTTGGGCCACGCCATAGATGCGGAGCGGCAGCGGGCGGAAGAGGCACGGCTCACGATGGTCAGGGCGGAGAACTCCATGCGTAGGGCCCTGAGGCGGGCCGAGTGCCTCGAGGCAATCCACAGGGGGTTGGAGGTGGAAACGTCGACGGCCCTGCGGACCCTCGGGGCCATGGAGGAGGACCGCCTCCGGGACATTGAGCAGGAGTTCGATGATGCCCTGCCCCGGGACATCCAAAAGTGAGCCGTCGGACTAGCCCGCTGCCCTTGTAAATAGTTCTGTAGTTAGTGTTAGGTTTCCTTTGGTTTTGCATTTTTTTTGGACCTTTTGGACAATGGGCCACATTTTTGTATATAGTTTTTTTTATTAGGTAGTGTTATTAGATAGGTTTCATTTCTTCTGTTGGGATCATGGACCCGGGATTGTTTATCTGTATATAGTTGACTGTTGGATGTTCATTTTCTTTTACGATTTACCCATGGAGCAATGGTTTTCAATTTTAATTTTCCATTGGATTTACTTATGTGGACTGTGACTTTGGACACCTTTCCTTTGGATTATGATTAGTGGTTTTGCATTATTTCACGGACATGCTGGTTTTTATTTTTTTTAATTCCCATTTTTGTTTGTTTATTTTTGATTCAATTTATGTTTCTTTTAATACATATTTTTTGTTCAAACTTCAATGTGTAGTATCATCTCATTGGTTTCATGCATATCATGATATGGGTTTTGAGATTCACTGACACCCATTGGGTGTTTGTGAGGGACATGTGTTCATTTCCAAACTTGCAATTGGGGTTCTATCATGTTATTGCCATTTCTAAGTGGGTGGATGCAATACTCGGGTGGGTGTTTGGTATTTGGAGGCTGACCATAAGGGCCAGGGATCTAGATTGTGATGACATGTTGGCTGGGGGACATGTGTGGGGGCCTGGTGGAGGGTGCCCCATAGTGCTGGGGGGTGGGGCTGCAGGGGGACATGAGTTGGACATGAGTGGGGGCCTGCTGGCAGGTGCCCCACAGTGCTGGGGGGTGGGGGTGTAGGGGGACATGAGTTGGGAGCCTGGTGGAGGGTGCCCCACAGTGCTGGGGGGTGGGGGTGCAGGGGGACATGAGTTGGACACGAGTGGGGGCCTGCTGGCAGGTGCCCCACAGTGCTGGGGGGTGGGGGTGCAGGGGGACATGAGTTGGGGGCCTGGTGGAGGGTGTCCTGCACTGCTGGGGGGTGGGGGTGCAGGGGGCCATGTGTGGGGGCCTGGTGGAGGGTGCCCCACAGTGCTGGGGGGTGGGGGTGCAGGGGGACATGAGTTGGACATGAGTGGGGACCTGCTGGCATGTGCCCCATAGTGCTGGGGGGTGGGGCTGCAGGGGGACATGAGTTGGACATGAGTGGGGGCCTGCTGGCAGGTGCCCCACAGTGCTGGGGGGTGGGGGTGTAGGGGGACATGAGTTGGGAGCCTGGTGGAGGGTGCCCCACAGTGCTGGGGGGTGGGGGTGCAGGGGGACATGAGTTGGACACGAGTGGGGGCCTGCTGGCAGGTGCCCCACAGTGCTGGGGGGTGGGGGTGCAGGGGGACATGAGTTGGGGGCCTGGTGGAGGGTGTCCTGCACTGCTGGGGGGTGGGGGTGCAGGGGGCCATGTGTGGGGGCCTGGTGGAGGGTGCCCCACAGTGCTGGGGGGTGGGGGTGCAGGGGGACATGAGTTGGGGGCCTGGTGGAGGGTGCCCTGCACTGCTGGGGGGTGGGGGTGCAGGGGGACATGAGTTGGGGGCCTGGTGGAGGGTGCCCCACAGTGCTGGGGGGTGGGGGTGCAGGGGGACATGAGTGGGGGTGCAGGGTAGTCCCCCATGGTGTGGGCTGCCTGCAGGGGTCGTGGAGGTTGTGGAGCGAACACCTGGGAGGACCCACACGGCCAATTCACGTGTAGTACTCCACGAAACCCCTGAAATACACGTACCCTGCTGATATCGCGTGTGAAACTTCCTGCGCACCCCAAAATACACGTACCCAGGACATTCGCGTGTGGTCCTTCCAGCGCACCACTGGAATACATGTACCCAGCTGAAATCGCATGTGAAACTTCCCGCGCACCCCTGAAATACACGTACCCTGCTGAATTCACGTGTGTAACTTTCCGCGCACCCCGAAATACACGTACCCAGGACATTTGCGTGTGAAACTTCCAGCGCACCCCTGATATACACGTACCCTGATGGAATCGCGTGTAGAACTTTCCGCGGACCCCTGAAATACACGTACCCTGCTGAATTCACGTGTGTAACTTCCCGCGCACCCTGAAATACACGAACCCAGGACATTCGCGTGTGGAACTTCCAGCGCACCCCTGATATACACGTACCCAGCTGAAATCGCATGTGAAACTTCCCGCGCACCCCAGTAATACACGTACCCTGCTGAATTCAGGTGTGTAACTTTCCGCGCACCCCGAAATACACGTACCCAGGACATTCGCGTGTGGAACTTCCAGCGCACCCCTGATATACACGTACCCTGATGGAATCGCGTGTAGAACTTTCCGCACACCCCTGAAATACACGTACCCTGCTGAATTCACGTGTGCAACTTCCCGCGCACCCCGAAATACAAGTACCCAGGACATTCGCGTGTGGAACTTCCAGCACACCCCTGATATACACGTACCCAGCTGAAATCGCGTGTGAAACTTCCCGCGCACCCCTGAAATACACGTACCCTGCTGAATTCACGTGTGTAACTTCCCGCGAACCCCGAAATACACGTACCCAGGACATTCGCGTGTGGAACTTCCAGCGCACCCCTGATATACACGTACCCAGCTGAAATCGCGTATGAAACTTCCCGCGCACCCCTGACATACACGTACCCTGCTGAATTCACGTGAGGAACTTTCCGTGCACCCCAGTGATACACGTACCCCGCTTGCCGTGCTGGTACAGGGTTAGCGCAGCCCTTTGCGCTGGATTGGGGATTTTGATGGCTTTTCCCTGCGCAAGGGGCGTTCTTGGGGGCGTAACTGGCGCTCCTGCAGGGTCGCTGCGCCACATCTGGTTTTGGTGGCTGGAATCCATGAATACGCTGTGCGCGGAAATGTATTTTGGCGCACGCGGCTGGCGCAGGGATTCGCACGCGCACACTGTGCGCCAGCCGCGTGCGCATGTTGTGCGCTGAATTCTATGAATTACCCCCTTAGAGTCCCCACTAAGCAGTGCTTTTTTGTTCTTTTCTGCAATGAGTTTTCATTTTTTATTCCTCCTGATCAAAAATGTTTATGTTTTGAAAGGGGGACAGAATTCCCCCCCCCCCACGGTCCCTTTGATACCCCTTCTCTAGGCACCTTCTTAGATTTTCCAACCTTGTTCTTGGTTCAGTCCATTTTAACCTGTTTCTACCCCCCTTCGAGCTCTAGTTTATGGGGATAATAATGATTACCCCGATGAGGGGACAATGGTGGTACCCAGGTTGGTGCCAGAATATTGTGATCACTGCTCTGCTGGGGTAGGACCTTGAATTCTGTCATCTCATTAAAAGCACATCTAGACACAAATATATATACTCTATTATAGCTACCTGGGAGAGACCCCTCGATGTTGGCTGTGGGGGGATGTCCCCTTTAAGGGCCCTATTCAGCATTACAAAATCTCTATCATCCATTAATTGCAACCACCGCTGAGCTCTAAGGCTTAACAAGGAATCTTTAACATGTAAACACATAATATTTGAATCCCCAACAATCAGCATTGTGGCAATCGTGCCATCATTCATGCAAAGATCCAACATTGCTTCCACAGCGCGGATGACATTATCATCAGTAATAGCTTGAGGATTCCAATAAAGATTTAGAATAGCACAAAGCTTTAGTGGGAGTTCCTTTCTCATAGGGGACAGGAGTTTAGTCAATTGGATGAATGGGTTCGGAGAGGCCCAATATTTTAATGTTAGACCTGTGTCCAATTTGCATCCCTTTAACAGGCCGGCCGATGGTCTCTCTTTAAGAGCTTTAATGGCTGAGGTCCAACAGACGACGTATGCCTCCCAATTAGGTGGGGCAGTAAGCCATGTTTCCTGTAATAACACAATTTCATACATTGACAATGTATTTATTTTTGGGTCAGTAAGTGCCTTAAACCTATAGTGTTCCATGAAGCCATCCTCAGCTCCTTAATTTTGCAGAATCCTTCTGTCCCCCCCTTTAGGGCACCTTGTAGCCATGACCAATCTGGTTCCTCCTCAATCTGTTGAGGTTTTAGAAAAGCCACTTCCCTCACCAGCTCACCTTGACAGGAAATTCGTAGGGGCTCAAAAGTGGTGGATTTCTGCGCAATTGGAGATAATGGCCAATGCAAGTATGAGATTCTTGGACTATGATGTAGAGTGCCCTAATCTTATCTGAAACCACGCTTTTTGAAATGGTCTTTAGATATCCATAGGGTTCCCCTAACCAGTTGTGAGGGAACAACTAATCTAACTTTATCAAACAAATAGTGGTCCAGACATTTGACTTGATCAATATCCCTGAACTGGATGGTCTTTAGACCCAGAACACTCTCTATTAAAATTAGAATTGTAGTTCTATTTGGGTACGGGATAAGTAATGATTTTAGTCCATTTTTGACCCACAAGAGTGGCCAGTCCCTTTCGGTTTCTTTGAGGAGGGAAAGAGGGACCTTCTTTCTCTATAATCTTGCTGCTCTCTCCCACCCTCATTCAAAGAGTCTCTTCTAATTTGCCTTTCTATATTTTATTGCCTCTGGGTAACACATCCCTTATGGTTATCATGTGTTACAAATTGTACTTCGTCTCCCCTATCTCGCAATATATAAAGCCTTCTTTGTTCCAGAGTGCAAAAAGTTTCCATGTGGGGTGTCAGTTCATTCTGTAATCGGCCCACTCTACTCACTATCTGTCCCGACATTATCACAGATTCATTCTGAACGGTCATGGGAGAATTAGAATGTGATAGCTGACTTGTAATTGAATAAGTTGTAAGATTTAGAAGATCCCCCTCTTGGGGTGAGATCTCAGTTACTTTGTTCTGGGTCATTAAGGGCTCCAGAATAGAGACCGGGCCCTCGGAACTGATTTTCAACGGGATCTGTTTATTTTTTACATGTCCTTTCATTTTTTATTGGGCTTCTTGACCCTTTTAGAGACTCCCTAATTGTGAGGAGGGGTAGTCAATGCTCCTAGGAACTTTCTGGAGCCGTAAATAGATGATTTTATTAGGGAAGGCTGATCTATTTTTGGATTTTTTTTCCTGATTGGCCCTTTTCTTGGCTTTCTCTGCCCTTTTTGCATTTTAAATATGTCGAACAAGGGCTTATGTACATCCACCACGTCCGTAACAAAGCCTTGTACTACTTCCTGATGTGATGAATTCTGATTTGTCTCAGCAATATTAAAATCTTGAGATAGGGTAAGAATCCTATGTTCTGCTTCTATGTCAACCTCAATGACGGATTTGGTCTGAAACACATTGGATGTAGAATTATTTGATATAGATATAGATCCATTTCTTTCATGGTGGTCATTCATTCCCAAAAACAGGGATGACTTCCTGAGTGGCCAGGTCTTTTCATTTAGCTCAATTTGATCGAAAATGTATGTCAGTACTAAGCTTTGGTTATTCGATTTTCTTTATTTCTTTTCTTCTATATTTTCAAATTATTTTGTCAGGGCTACAATCCCATTATTCGTCACTGTTAATGTTATTTCCAATAATGGGGTACCTAGTGGATTCAGAACAAATAACCGTCTCGGGGTTGGTTTAGCAAAAGATATTGCTGAGCTTGATGAAGAGTTAGTGTGGAATTTAAGGATTCTGGGTATAGAATAGGCAAACCTAAAAGGTTTACAGGATGAGTCAATAAGCCTTCCAAAGGTTGAGTTTCCTATACCAGAAGAGGCTCACTATGGAAAAGAGCCAAAGAAGGAGTCTCTCTAATCGGGGGACCCAAATGATAGCCCTGGGTAATTAATATTTTCTCATGACTCCTCTCCTCCCTTGCTGTATTAGCGCAGCCTTGTAGGGCTCGGGAGTAAAGAGTCTGTCAGTCTATACTATCTTCAAAATGAACCTGAGCTTCCGTAGAGAGGGGGAGCTGGACTTGTCTTTCAATGTCTTCTCTCACTGCTTCGGTCACTCTTATGCCCGGTATTATATCCCCACAATTTGTAGTAACATTCTCCCCTGGTTCCATCTGCCTGCCTTCCTCCACCTAGGCGGAATCAGGGATTTCATCAAAGTTTAGTTATAGGACCTCTTGTTCCCCCCTTCTCTCAAACTTAGGATCAAGCGTGTGGGGTTAAGGGAGGTATATTTGGTGCGCTTAGGGGAGGAGGCCTCCTTTCTCCCCCCCCCCCCCTTCAGCAAGTAACTTTTAATGTCTGAGGACAGTGATTTAGACCTCAGAAAGCCCTGGGCTTAAGTGAGAAATTGATTGTTTCCTTATCCCCCTTGTCCTTCCCTCCTGGGTAACCCCCTTGCGTGCCCCTCTAGTGCCTGTCTGCTCTTTCTGCGGCATTGCTGATTTTAGAGTGTACCCATATGACATATTAGCGTACCCATCGGGAAAAAAGCAGGGGAAAGATGGTGAGCGAGCAGAAATGTTTACCAATACAGGCAACAAGAAAAGGAAAAGGGTTATTGCTTTCTTTCTTTCCCCTTGCTGCTATAAGAGAGACAAGGCCTAGAAAACTGGATCCGCAGACCGTTAAGATCCCCCCCACCTCTGCAGAGTTAACAACTTACACAAATCGAGATTCCGATGCAAGGTTTTTCCGCTTAACAGCGGAACAGCACTCAAGGTGCACTCCTGGATTTGTGCGCCTGCTGTTTTTAAATGTTTTTGCGGGGTTGGGCAGAGTCAAAGCCACTTAGTAAAGGTTTATTAAAAAAACAGTGTCCAGAGCGTCCAAAGTGAATAAATATACTACAATAAAAGAACAACAAAACATTTCAACCAGGGGGAATCCAAACGAATAGAAAATCTGTTTCCTGTGACGCCCAGTCGCCGTACCTTAGGAAATTGGTCAACAGCCCTCCACAGCGGAACAGCACTCGCGGTGCACTCCTGGATGTGCGCGTGCAGATGCACACGCCCGTTGGTTTGAAATGTTTTTGCGGGGGCCGGTGGAGTCCAAGCCACATAGTCATTGTTTATGAAAAAAAAACGGCCCTGAACGTTCGAGGTGAATAAATACCCTGCAACAAAAGAACAAGAACACATTTCAACCAGGGGGATTCCAAACAAAGAGAAAATCCGTTGCTTACAATGCCCAGCCGCCGTACCTTAGGAAATTGTTCACCAGTCATCCACAGTGGAACAGCAATCGAGGTGCACTCCTAGATGCAAAAGGCATCCTAAAGAGAAACATTTGAATTTCTTTCCATTTGCGTTCAATGCCTGGGATGTCCCCCTCCGGTCCCCAATTTATTTTGTAAAGTCTCAACCCCAGATTATTTTCAGAAGTCTCACGTTTTTCATGGCCATGTGTGAGAGGGCCATCCAGTCTTTTTTTTTCCCCCTTTGGATTCTGGGACATGTATTTTTTTCACATTTGAAATTTAGGAAGACAAGTTCCAGAATTCAAAGCAAAACAGAAATGGAGGGCATTCTCATGCATGGACACGCAACACTTGAGAACTCAGTATTAATAATAATTGGAGAGGGGTGTGACAGCTTGAGTTCGCCCAACTGAGGTTTCAATCCCATATGGCCCCTAGTTGCATAGATTCTGGCTCTTCTGTTTTTTTAGGGGAACTTCTCTGTGTATTGGGTATCCATAATTCTTGCGTTCCGTCTGACTTCCGTAGAGGTGAAATTCCAATTGTACCAATTGTGTAATGAGTTTGAGAGAGGACGAGGAACTATTAGCAACTGAGTTTTGAGCTCCTCTTTTAACCCTCTTCTAAATAGGGTTATCTGTGCTTTTTCAGGCCAAGCGTTCCTGCAGCCACCTTTTTAAACAGTGTATATGGTTTTAAATTTAGGGGAGCTGGGAGTTATTTCGCTCCTTTTTGTAGCCTAGAAGAGCCTGGTTAGCTTGGCACCCAACAGCATTCTATAGCTACGTTTGGCTCCCCATGCCAACCGATGGCAAACAAACATATGCAAATTTAACGCTGTGAATTTGGGACAATATATGAATAAACAATAGGACACATCTATACGACAGTTAAAGCATAATGGGTTATAAACAATGCACTAAATGATATGTTTACATTTTTTGTAGCAGTTGGATTTGTAGAACGCTATGTATTAGTTGCTTGTTTCACAGTGCTAGCTCCTGGTCACTGATTGATGCTTGATACCCAAGAGCTGCTTTTAGCTCCTGCTTATCCAATCTTAATTTTGTGCCCTGAGTGTAACATAGGACATTGCATCCATGGATTCTTGTTGATTGTCTAACAATGGTTTTTGGGGGGCATATGGACATCCAAACATTGTCTGTAATTGATTGATGAATCCTCAGTAGTTCTTGAGCAATAGGCTATTACTAGTCACCAAAGGGCGTTACCCATGCAAATGTTAGATTTAAGATAGCCCACTTTGGAGCAGCCTGTTGGAAACCGGTTGGCTTGAAAAGTAAACTGGATTGTGCAAGATTCCAGAAATTCCATGAGTTTCTTTGGGGAGCCCTCATTTCCCAGGAGCTAAGGGCCCCATGGTATTCTACATGCAAAGCATCTCGGGTAGTTGCAAGTTCCCAGAGGGCAGCATTTTCAGCTTTCAGAGTTTGCCCTTCCACAGTAAGAGCCTGCACAGCGGCCACCAGTTGCTGCACTTGGTCCATAGTCACTGTTGTCTTCTGGCATCACAATCTGTCACTTGTTTCAGATTCAGACCATACCGAAGTACTTATTCGACCTTATGGAGGATCTGTCAAAGAGGAAGGGTCGATCCCTGGTGACAGCCATAATGTTATCAGGCAATTTGAACAGTCTAAATACCAACAGACTTTCAGAGGCCGGGAGGGAAACCCCTGTAGGAAGGAAAACCCTCATCATTGATGTCCCAATAGAAGTGAAACACCAGCCTTCAGGAGAAGACAACAGTCCATGAGTCCAAGGCTCTGGGAAACCCTCATGAGGGCACAGAAGAAGCAGCAGAGAGTGGGGCTGCACTACTAGAGTAATTTATAACATTAATTATTTCTAATGATTAAATAGGTAAGTTTGATTTTAAAGAAAATTTCAGGTACTCTGGCTAATTCCCTGGCTACAAGGACTATAAAACATACAGTACAGAACTTGTCAACAATCAAAGAGATACACAGGCACTCCTGTGGCAAAGACACCACTCAAAAATGACATTGTAATACTTTATTCTTTGTACATTTTTGATATGTATTATGGGTATTCTTTGGACAGGCAGGTGTTGTTCTCCCTCCTCACTGCTTTTGGAGCGTTCCGCAGGGCCCCCTTCCTACGCAGTCATAGCTAGGATGTGGAAAATAAGGAGACATGTCAATCTGTCACATGCTAATGATGCAAGCAAATTAGTAACATTACTGTTGAGGCATGTCGCTATCTGTTGGCGTCCATCTGGCCCTCACGCATCTTCCCATTGCACCATCAACCCACTGTTGTCATTCATGTATGATTGACCCCGATTGACGTGCTGATGCTGCCATTGGCGATGAGCGGTGCATGTAAAGGCATTGTTGGCATGTGTCAGATGGTTGTGTTGGTATGGTGGTAGCCCCATGAGTCATTGCTTGGCTATACATGTGGAAGAAGGTGCATTTCATTTGGTTGTCCTGTGTCCATGTGGTTTGATGTTGGACGGTTATTGAGCATGTCAGGCGTGAGTCATATGTGGCATGGAGTGATTGGTGGTGAGGCTCATGTTGGGGTGGTGTGAGATTTGTCCATTGTTCGCAGTGCGGAGAGGCACATGTGGCATGGTTGAATGGTCGCTTTGGGTGTATGTAAGACGTCCATGTGACTAAGCTGTGTGTGGTTTTGTGGTTTCAGTGATGCATGTACCAGTTTTATCTTCTGTGTGGGATGTCGAGCTGTGTGTGGAATGTGAATGTTTGTTCTGTGGGCATCTGCATCCAGGTCTGTATGTGGCGTTTGTGCTGTAGCATGCCCTTCGCTGCATTGGACGTTGTAGTGCACTTGAAATGGGTATGGTTCATGGCCTGTGTGCGTTCAAGTTGTGTTCCCTTGGAGACAGTTGCAATCATTGTCCAAGTGTTTCCTGGGTGGCGGAGACAAAGATGTGAGTGGCTGCGCAAAGGTGATGTACTTACCACCGAGGTCTGTGTTTGGTATTGTGCCTCGTAAACCAGTGCATAGCTCCTTTGGTATCGGGCCCAGTGTCTTCTCTTCCCTGGGTGTCAGTCGCAACCCGGATCCTAGTGGTTCTACTCCGAGAGCTTGGACGACCTTTTTAAATGTATTGATAATATATTTTTGTGTCGTTACCTTAATGTAATGATTTCTTTTGTTTGTAGTCTTCAAGTTTTTGTTGGTTTAATCTTAACTCTTTTGTAAAATAAAGTTTTGAAAAAATTTCATGTTTTTTTAAGGTTGTGTAATTGTTTGTAAAATGTTTTTAAGTAGTATTTCATTGTATTCCTTTTGTAATTGAAATATACAAATTTCAATGTTTGCTGCAATTGTGATAGTTTGATGTAGTAAAATGTTTACATTTGCGGAAAATTAAATATAGTTTTTTTGATGGCCGTCACATCACCCCCTAAAGCGGTCCCTTACCTCCAATTTTAATAAGAACCTTTGAAAAGAGTCCAATTGAAAATACATTTTTTAAAATTTCAATTACACTTTATATATGTATAACTAGCAAAAGTACCCTTTCTACGAACAGGTTCTGTAAACATACATTCTAGCACTCTTATTTGAAAATCAATGATCTTGTAGGTCGCTGTTCCGATTTGCTTATCGCTTGATGTGTGGAGCAGACGTTGTGAAGGGTGAAAGGGGTTGAAGAATCCTGCAGATCCCTCACCAAAACCCTGCCTAAAGTCTCCTCCACGGTGGCCAGGAGAGGGCAGACGCTTCCTGATCGCAATCCTGTGGGTGGTGTAAGTAAACTACATGTCTTAGAATCCCAATGCGAACTGAGATGAAGAAGAGGGCCGAAAAGGCATGTAGAAGTGACGGTCAGGCAAACAGCCTTTGCCAGGGTCAGGCAATTAACAATAAGGGACCGCACCTGAAATGAATTGCCCCACCTAAGAAGCATAAAAGGCTGCAGCCGGAGAGGGAAGTAGAAAGAAACTGGAGTAGAAGCTGGAAGGCTAGTGTAGTAGCAGAAGGAGAAGAGCATGAGGCTGGCAGTTCCTGACGAAGTGTGTTCACTTAAGCGATGCTGGGGCAAGAGGAAAGCAGATTTCACCTGCAAGTCCTAAGAATCCTGTGTTCACAAACCCTGCTTTGCTGTGGCTGCACTGAGAGACACGTGCCGAAGTGGAAAGTCTTCCCAGGTGCAGCGAGTGGCTGTGATTACAGAGCCGTGACCGTGCTGCAACCTGAGGCTTGTGTACAGAAGCAAGCCGAGGAGCAGAAGAGTGCAGGAGACTCTCTGTGGTTAAGGCCATACCAAAGACACATGTGCTGCAGAGTGATGTGAGTCCCAAGAGTGCTTGAAGTAGTAGCAGAATCAAAAGAAGTTGGAAGTGGAAGCAGCCCACATGCGTAGTGTTCCTGGAACTGGTAAGTGAAGCTTAAAACCTTGCTGGTAACTGTTACCAGCTCTATAATAACTTGCGTAAGAGTGGAAGCGAGTAAAAGTTGTTTGTGAATGTGAATGCAAACAATTAATTTTTATTTCGACCACTTCTAATGGTAGTCGGAGTGCTCCTGTCGTCAGAAAGCAGTCATATCCAATTGGTCAACTGTTTAAACCTTACTGGGGTGGTCACGTGTCACTAATTAAGAAGGGGAACGCTTTCCAAATCACTCATAAACCTAAAGCTGACTTTCACAAAGTGTTGCAAGGTATATTAGATCAAAGAGAGGTCACGTGTGAACAATTGTGATTCCTGATAGGAGCCAGAGTATAACTCTGTGTTAATAAAGGGGAATACAAAGGATACTCTTCAAAGATGGGTCGCGTATACCTAAGTCTGTCTCTGTTTTGAAGATTAATCCTTGTAACATCCAGAACAAGTCTTCTATAAATGTAGAAGTTGTTGAACTGACGAAAAACGAACAAGCATTGCCCAGGCCAGTAGGGGAATCCCTGCTATAGTGAAACCAGCCCTGTTGAGATCTATTCACCCGCATCCTGAGGTTGTTAAAGTTGTTGCAGGTCCAGTGTCCTCTGATGCAAGTGTGACATTGCTATCCAAAGCTGGAAGTGTGGCTATACAGCTTCAGGATAGCTATTGGAACCATGAAGGTGTGAATGAGGCTGGGGAAGGGTTCTGGGTGCTTGTAAGAAGATTTAAGTCAACAATCTCTACTGCTGAGACTGTTGAAGCTGAAAGAGGAGCAGCCTGGAAGCCGAGGCAGGTTATATTGGTGGAAATAAGACAGACCCAAGAGGCAAGGAGGCTGCCCTTTTCTTATGACCTAGGAAAGAAGAGTGCCCTGCCTATCTGTGGGGGTCAAAGAGTCTTGTCTTTAAAACGCCTTACAATTCCAAAGTATCAAGTTTAAGTAGAGCTTCAAGAACTGTCAAGGCATAAAATAAGCAGTGTCGCGGAGCAATTTGCTATGCAATTCTGTAGGTTTGCTAATTAAATTGTCACTTGTGTAGCAAAGCTAGCTATTTAAGTTACCCTGTTCAATGAAAGCACAGCTGACCTTGCATTCCTCTCTTGCCTTCAGAGCTCTCTTTACCCTTGTTTCTCTGTTCACTGCAAGTTCAAAGGGGCTAATGGAGAGAGAGTGCAGCAGTAATCCCCTTCACTCGTGTGCAAAAAAGGCCTTTGTGGAAGTGCTACACATTTTATTTTTATTTTTCACATAATTGCAAAACAGAAATAATGATGATTATACTGTTATTAAACTAAATGTATCCTGTCTGCCAAAGACCAGTATGTGCTAGTTATTTTTTTTATTTTTAAAAAGGCTTTCAATTCCTTTTCTAAAAATGTAATCGGTTACATAATGCTTAATTACAGTATTGCTACTGTAAAACATTACATTGTCTCCATGCTTTACAGTGAAGTGTATCAAAATCTCAGTGTCGACTAGATTTCATTTTGTTGGGGAAGCTGCATCATATTGACGAGTGGACACCTTTGAAAATGTAAATGACGCAAATGCTTTCAACTTGTCTCCACCAATCATCTGATGCCATACTCCTCGACATCCTATATTGCCATGTTGGTTTATACCTGCTAGCCTGAAAGTGAGGTGGCAGCAAACTACAATATTCTGTCTAGTTTGCCCAGTTCTCTGCCTGCTATTCCATCCACTCTTAGTCGTCTACATAATGGATACACAAAGCCAACTTGATATTTACTTAAAGTAGCGATCAATAGTTTAATCCAGACTGTACATCTACATACCTACTGCAAAACTGTACACTGTAGTTGGCCTGCAGAGCTCACTTTGCTCTATGATTATGATTGCATTATATATTTGCACCTGCAGTATTGCGAGCAGGCCAAACTGTTTTAAGAGCTATTTTATCATATCTATTTATGTGTGTCCGTTCATTCAGTTAACCTTTTCACAGACACTCATCCAGGGCTCGCAAAGTATTTTCACCCACTCGCTTAATCGAGTAGATTTTAAGAAGGGCCATTTCCAGGGGCGGTTGGAATCTTTTATTTAAAGTTTACTTTGCAATAAAATGTCAAATACAAGTTTCACTGTGCATGGCTGGTCTCTGGGTGGCAGCAGTGTGCCAAACTAAAGTGGGTTTGCAGTGACGTGCACCATTTTACAAAAAGAATTTGCAAGGCCTGACTTCACACTAGTGTCTTACTTCAGCGGTATACAAAACCTCTGTACTGTTGCTCATTTTATAACTTGGGTACAAGTATCTTCTGGTGGCATTAAAAACATTAGTACAAAATTGCTAATCAAATGGGTTTGTTTGCTAATCAAGAAAAAATGTATTAGCAATCTCTGCTAATCAATTTTTGAAAACTAATTTATGCCTTGACTGCGGTTGTGTATACTACTGTCAGAGCATTTTACCCTGAAGTTGGTTGAAGTAGTAAGCATACTGTAGAACAAAGGATCCTGTTTCCACAGTAACAGTAGTAGAAGGGGGTTGTCAAGAGGTAATAAGAAACATCCTGACAATTATACCAAAACATTGCAGAGGTCTGAAATACAAAAGAAGTTGTTGAAGCTGAAGTTGTTTCTTTATTCGTTGAACTGTGGCAAACCAATCCTGGAAGGACGTTATCCAGGATTACCCATGGTGCTGTTTTCTTGGCTGGAATTGGAAGAGGAGCTTTTCAACAGAAAGCTGCAGAACTGTTACCAGTGGATTTTTTTTTTGGCGAACTTTTATTTCATTTGGAACTCAAAATAACTGGTTCCAGACTTTACTTTTCTTTTTTGAACATTCTGGAGAAATTGACTTTGAGCAATCCTGGGCAAGGGACCTATCCAGGACAGGTGAAGATCATCCAAATCGCTGGTCGTTGGTTATTTATTTATTTATATTGTTTGTTTTACTTTGAATTTGTTGTTGTTTAGTGGTGCTAGGAGAAACCCCTTGGACCTTAAACTAGATAGGGAACTCCCTGTTAGAGTAGACTTAGCAAGGATTAATTTGCACTTTTTACCTTTAGTAAAATGTTTAATTTGGAGAAAACCATAAGCAGTTGTCCTCACATTACTGACCCCTCATAGGGGAGTGAGAGCATGTGCGCTGCTGCATACTGGGATCCTCTGTGCTCTGTCCCCACCTGTCGCCTCACTCCAGCGTCGTGCAGTACATTGCGGTAAATGCACATATCTCGGAAACCATGCATCCTAGGGCCTTGAAACGTGGTGACCTTGAGTTATGTTCCTCATGTCGGGACCGGTCCTTCTACAACCACATTGAGGTTTCGCTGATTTCAGGCAACAGTCTCATGTGTGAAGGTGCTGAAATTGGGGGAAAGAGGTGGGGTGTCCACATGTCATGTAATGTCGGAGAGTCCTAACAAGCAACTATGCAAAATCTGGTGCGGATAGCTTTGATAAAAATACCAATTAAAGGTTCTTTAAGTTACAAGATGAATATTTTTATGTACTCCTTTCTGGGTATAATTACTAAAAATGGTAGAAATTGAGGAAGTATGTAAAAGCAAACTTACATGTTATTAATATTAAAATAATATATGCTGTGAACTTGAATGTAAAATGTTAAAATTTTATTTTGAAAATGATTGTTATAATGTATTTAATTGAAATATATGATTTTTAGTTATAATTGTGTTTTTATGTAGCTGTGTAAAATTGAAATTATTTATATTTGTGAAAATGGACATTTAATTTTTGTGACACCCTCGAAATCGCCCCTTAAAGCCATCCCTTACCTCCAATTTTATTAAGAACCTTTGAAAAAGAGTCCAATTGAAAAGACCAAATTTGAAATTTTAAAAATTCCAATTACTCTTTATTTATGGATAATGACTTTTAGAAAAAATACCAATTAAAGGTGCTTCAAGCTACAATAATACTTGTATGTGCTTGATACATGTTATGTTGTGTCGTTACCAAAATCAACAGAAATTGAGGAAGGATGTAAAACAAGGCTTACATGGTGTTAATATTAAAATAATATATGTTGTGAACTTGTAAGAAACATGTTTTAAATCACTATTTGTTTTCAAATTATGTGCTAAAATACATTTAATTGAAATATGTGATGTTTTGTTCCAATTGTGTTTTTTTATATAGTTGCATAACTAAGTATTTGCTGGTGTAATTAGTGCCAATAGTCTTCTCGTCGTGTCGGAAGCAGCTGTTCGTTCCTCTCAGTTCAGGCAATGCGGCTTGACAAGTTCTTTTACATTGCAAGGTTCTTTCCTCTAATCTTTCTCCTATCCCGCTGGAGTGGAGCTGGTCCTGGTGCTTCTCACCACCCGTGGCGTACTACTGTGTACTACGGTACCTCGGAAATTGGGGTTCGGAGCTGGTGCAGGTACTGAGGTTCCTGGCTCGCATGTACCATGCCTCTCCTTAACACTCTTCACTAAGGTAAGCAGCAACGAGTGCTGTACAAAAAAGGCAGTGTTATAAGGAAGTGATTGTGATCCGGAGACTGTCGGGGTGGGTCACCCCTTTGATCCGCTGATTACTCTCTGATGACAGTTTGATGACAGTTTGTTGGCGGGGATATCATAACTTGTACTTGTAAAAAAAAACATTGTACATTGCAGCTCGAAGTGGGCTGAGTCCAAGCATTTTGTTTTTTCAAGCATCGCAACATCTGATTCTAATATACTCACATAAGCTCACGTTGGGAACATTACACTACTATAAAAAATGGTGGATGAATCGGCACAACAAAAAGATGAAAGTGAACTGCTATTGGGTAGAGATAGACAAGGCTCAAATGATCCAACTCGGAACAATGAGAGTTCTGACTTTGACACCAGAGATATTGCTCACTTAGAGGGAATAATGGAAAATCACAGTAAAGACGTGGGAGTGGTGCGGGCGCAGCCGTTTGCCCGATTAACATCAAAGTGGTAATGGGGGCTTTAATGATTTTCAGTGAAAACATTCTACAAAAGGAACAAATCTCTGATGCAGTGAGCCCTTCCCCAGTTGATATTCCGGATAAGACGCCTTTTGAATAAGAAAAAAGTACTCAGTTTGTGAACACTAATGTATCAACCCTTTTTAAGGAAAGAACTAAAGAAGATTTGAGGCTCTCTGGCCTGGGCTGCCCCTCAGACGAGCTATGTCTATCTTTTTCAGAGCCCTCTACTTCCACAGTATATACTTTTGGGAAGAACAACCGCAGTACAGATCAACTGATAAAAAAAGTGACCCAATCTCAATGGAAACAAACAACGTTAACATCGGATGCGTTGGTGTCTAAACAGAGATTCTTCTTCCAAAAACAAGATCAACGTGACAAACCAAATCTGGCCTTTTAAAGGTCCAATCCCTTAAAGACCAGTTAGAGGTCACTAAAAACACAGAAGCTATTGGAAAACACCTTGGAGACCAGGGCCACTATGACTGAAGCTGTGGCCTACGTAAAGATAAAAACACAGTCTCCGTTGTTAAAACAGCCTTGTAATTCTCGTAGTAACATAATGCGTGCGCAAACTATAGAAGGAAAAAATGCACGCAGCTCCTTAAGTAAAAACCAAGACGAATCACTTATTGTGGATGAAGAACAACAGCCCAACATGGAGTCGACTGACACGGAATCCGCATCCAACAAAAAGTCATCTACAATAAACACAGAGTTAATTACCACTCTTACCTTGATACACCCTACATGAAACTCCACGAATCCTTGAAAGATCAAGTTAGGGATCAGTCAACATTAATTGCAATGTTACATTCAAAACTCCTATTCATCCAAGGTTTTGTAACTGCTCTGCAATCCTGCATTTCTAACATCTTACAAAATATAATTGATTCCGCTATTCAAGACAAAAATAAAAGAAAATCTAAACCTGAGAAACTGGACCAAATAGCTAGGGTCTCTGATATGGTCACGTTGGAGATGAAGGATGTAGCCACTGAGACAATCGAGTCCCGGGTCCTGGTAGTCGCAGATGCCAAAACAACAAGTAACTCAGACCTACATACAAAAGCAAAAGAGGACCCAAAAACAGCCATCAAGAGAGGTTGCAAGGCATAACAAAAGAGAGTACTGGTTGCAACTCCTCTGGGATAAGAACAGGAGCAGCCAATCGCCCAATAGTGACAAATCATGAAGAAATAACATTTGTTTGTTCGGATGAAGAAGTAGAATATGTTGAAGAGCCTCAGCTTCAACAGATGCATAATAGTAAAAAAATGACAAATCTACCAGCAGAAAACGCACAGGAATTAGATCATGGTCCTCCAAAGAAAAGGAAATACAATATCTTCTGAAAATTAAGCGAAGTGGAGCGCAAATTGAATTCCCCTAACACAAAAAGACAGCTGTTAAAAGCCAGACTGACAAAACAAAAAAAAACTTGAAAAAAAACAATCCACCATTTTTGAGTCACTGAATAGAATCAAGTTTAACAAGAAACGCTTATATTTTGTGAAAAACAGTTGAGAAAGGACATAATAAACACTGATGATAGTGCCTCCACTGCAAAAGTCCCGTCCCCAAGAAAGAACTTACAGCTAGGCGCTTCGGGTATGGGTCATAGTATCCCAAAGGAAATATCGAAGGAGAATAATGTGGAGGATTGTGAGGAGGCTATTGAATATCTTTCAACATACTCAATAACGGGAGACGAAGACTCGGATGAAGAAGGGAGTGAGTGTATATTGGAAGAGACAGTCCATATACAGGTCACCTTAGATCGGGAAGACGTCTCCAGTAACGAGAAACAAACTATAAGGGAAGTGGTGGAAAGAGAAGGTCAAGGAGTAAAACCGATAAATTCCCCACAACGGCTAAGCACAAAGGTCTGCCCGAAAGAGTGGTTTCCGAATAAAAAAACAGAGAGTGGTCCTTAAATCTCCCCCCGCAATAAGATCAGTTACTTTTAAATCCCCTAAGGTTACAAAAAGCAAGTGGTTGGTACATAAAACTCAACCCCGGGCATTGACAAGATACCGAGAAGTACAAGAGACAGACACAGAAGATGAAGAACACCTCACAAAGTTTGTACCTCTAAAAATAAACAACCCCCAGAGACGTCTCCTAAAAAAAGGAAAAAATTGAATAAGATGTACAATGTTATGTTATGTTACTTGGCATTTATATAGCACCTTATGTATCATTGGTATGATCTCAAAGCTCTGGTAGGTTGAACGCCCTCGGGAACCATAGTTGAAGTCAGTAGAGAGAGAGAGAGAGAGAGTCATAAGGTGCGTGGGTGCACCGGATATGTGTGCAGCCGGTGTGGCAGTTGCATGATAGCTGCTTCTTAGCGGTAGGTGTGGTGATGGGGAGGTCAGTTGTATGTGTTCATTCTGGAGGGTGGACACCCAGGCTGATTTCTGGCTATGTTAGGCCTGAGGAGACGCTTAAGCTAGCGGTGTGTGCTCAGCTAGCTTTGTTTAATTAGGGTGATGAGGAGTATGTGGCGGGTCTTAATATGAGAACAGCTATACCGAATGTGTCATAGTATCGCTGTGTTCTAGTTGAGTGGTGGTGTATAGGAGAGAGTAAGCATGGTAGTGTGATATGGTGGTCATCGGTAAAGCGCTTGAAATCAGGCACTCCATATGTACCATCTATTCTATCCATTTTATTTACTCTGTCCATTCATTCCACTTCGTCTTTTCATCCATTTTGTCTGTTACATCCATTTAATCTACTAATCCTTTCATCCATTCCATCCACTCAACCCTTCATCCACATGATCTGCTCCATCCATTCCATAGACCCATTTCATCTTTCCCATCCGTTTAATGTGTTCTATTCGTTCCATCCTTCCTATTCATTCGATCCGCTCTGTATGTTCAACCCACTCCATCTGTTCCGTCCACTCAATCTGTTCTGTCCGTTCCATCCACTCCATCTGTTCCATCCACTCCATCTGTCCCATCCACCCCATCTGTTCCATCCACTCCACCTGTTCCATCCACTCCACCTGTTCCATCCACTCCACCTGTTCCACCCATTCCACCTGTTCCATCCATTCCATTTGTTTCATCGACTCCATCTGTTGTGTCTACTGTATCCGTTTCATCCACTCCATCCTTTTCATCCACTCCATCCTTTTCATCTGTTCCATTTATTCAATCTACTCATCTTTCCATCAGTTCAATCTGCTTGTTCGTCTCATCCGCTCAGTCTACTCATCCGGTCTATCCGTTCCATCCCTACCATCTACGTCTGTTCCATCCACTCCGTCTATTCCATGTACTCCATCTGTTCTATCCACCCATCCGTTCCATCCATTCCCATCCATTCCATCCACTCTGTCTGTTCCATCTAGTCCATCTGTTCTATCCACTCCATCCGTTCATCCACTCCATCCGTTCATCCACTCCATCTGTTCCATCCACTCCATCCCTTCCATCCACTCTACGTGATTTATCCATTCCATCCGTTTTATCTGCTGCATCCGTTCTATCCACGTCATCCGGTCCATCTACTTCATCCATTTCTTCCGTTCCCATCTGCTCCATCTGTTCCAACTTCCATTTGTCCCATCTATTCCTTTTGTTCCATCTATACCATCCGTTCCATTTATTCCAAACAGTACGTCTACTCCATTCCATCTGTTTCGTCTGCTCCATTCGCTCCATCGGTTCCATCCGTTCCGGTCAGTACATCCACTCTAGCTAGCACTCTGTTCCATCCAATTCAGCTGGTACGTCCACTCCGTTCCATCTGTTTCATCTGCTCCATCCGCTCCGTCTGCTCCATCCATTCCATCCGTTCGTTCTGACCAGTAGACTCAGTCCAATCAGCTCTCCAATCCATCCGTTTCATTCACTCTACCCATAACATTCATTCAGTCCGTTCCATCTGCTCTATCCGTTCCATCCGTTCTATCCACTCCATCCATTTCATATACTCCCTCCGCTCAATTCATTCACCCTTTCCAACCATTTCATTCCTTTATCCACTTTATTCATCCACTCCATTCTTTCCACACGTTTGATCCACTTTTCTGTATCGTCTACTTCATCCTTTCTTTATATTTAATTTCCATTGACTTCTTCTGTTCCATCCACATCTTCCGTTCCATCCACATCTTCCTTTCCATCCACTTCTTCCTTTCCATCCACTTCTTCCGATCCATCCACTTCATCTGTTCCATTCATTTCATCCGTTCCATCCATTTAATCCTTTCCATCCACTTCATCCGTTCCATCCACTTCTTCCGTGCCATCCGTTCCATCAACTTCTTCCGTGCCATCTGTTCCATCCACTTCACCCGTTCCATCCACTTCACCTGTTCCATCCATTCCATTCACTTCATCCATTTCATCCACTTCATTCGTTCTCCTCAGTTTATCCGTTTTATTTACACTGGTCATTCTAGTTTTCCGTTTCTTCGATCGGGTCTCTATGCTGGATTGTTATCTTTGTTCAACAATCTTGGGTTTCTGTTTATTGTGGTTGTTTAGTCTGTTTGTGCTAAGAGTCGATTTTTTAAGGGAAGAGCCACGTTTTCAGTAATTTGCGGAAAGACATGAGGTCTTCGGTGAGTCGAATGTGGGGTGGAAGAGAGTTCCACAGAGTGGGGGCCAAGGCTGAGAATGATGATACACCTAACCTGACTGAGTTGGTAATAACGATAACGAACAAGATGAACCACTGTCATGATTTGTGCCTCTTAAAACAAAGGCTTGTATAAAAAGAAATGAACCCATGTTTCTAACAATGGATGAGAAAAGGACAAGTATCGATAAACGGCACACGACCAAAAGAAGGGAAGAAAAGATGTCTAGCAGAAACGCTAGACCCTCTTATAAGGAATTTGTAGAAGCCAAACTAAAAGACGATATAATCCATCGTCTTCTGCTAGAGAATATACACAGAAGACAGGACGAGTTGGTATTAAATTGTGCCAACATACTACGTCTGTTAGATTGCTTCCCAAAATTGAGATCTCTTAACTCTAGTGACTTCCATTTAATTGAATTCCCTGAGGAGGAGAGACTGGATAAAGCTATCATCTATGTTGCCTCTAAAGGGGGAAAAGGTCAGAATTGTGTAAGTAAGAGACAAACTGGTAACTATGGGATTCGAGTTGTTTGAATATGATGAAGATGACAGAAAAAATGAGAGACAATGTTGAAAGTCAAATTCTTCTAAAAACTTGAGGAAATATTCGCAAAAGGATGACCATTGCTAGGAGGTTAGGGGGGTGGTGACCTGGGGCAACCCTCTCCTAGAAGAAACTTTAAAAGAACATTGGACAACAAAAGGGTCCAATCTAGAAGAAATCGAAAACTGGTCCTTGATAGCCAGAACACTGGCCGGAGGTAATCGGACCTTATAGCATTCCGTATCCATACATCGACCCAAGGAGCTGGACGAGGAAAAAAAGTTAGACTTGCCTCTTGTAACACTCAGGGTTTTTCCCATCTATTTTGTGTCAACGACTTGCAACTTGACGCTTACGAAATAATATATCTTCAAGAGACTTGGTTATCCGAAGCTCCCTTACTTGACGGATATGAAATTTACATCAACCCGGCCGTAAAAGGAAAAAAGGGACGACCTACGGCAGGACTCTTGATTGCCTTAAAAAATACTCTAAAATGTAAAGTATTCAAAGAATTCCATCCCTCTCCCTGGATCCAGGCCCTTTTAATTACAAATGGTTTAAAAAGTAACGCTCCTCTGAGAAACATTTTATTAATGAATCTCTATTGGAACCTGGTGTGTAGTAAGGAGGAAGACTACATCAGTACAGTAATAAATCTCATTGACAACGTAGGGGGAATAATAAACAACTTTGAAATTTTGATATGTGTGGATCTTGACATCCACTGTTTCGACTAGAAAGCCAACATTATAGCTAGTGGTTCTATATCCTCCACCCCCCAGGTGGCTAGAGGAATTATATGGCGAAACGAGATGGAAGAGAGGAACATCCACATGGCAAATGGTAATGTACAGGAGGATATTCCAGCCAAATCCACCTGCAAAAGAGGTGTAGATCAACAAATACTTGATTACGTGTTCGCTTCTGAGAAACTGTTTGTGAACCTGATAGATTTCCGTATTAAGACTTCGGACAAGAGCGATCATGAAATCTTGACCATCTGTATTGGGAACTGGTTGTATCAGAGCCATAATGAAACATGGACGAATAGGTATGTACAATCGCGCCACAACAGACTTGCAGCTGAGAATAAACTTGACATTGAAGCCCAAGAGTCACGTAGTCTGGAGGCTTTTAATGAGGTGTCTAGGGATTCCGCTAAACAAGGTTTTAAACGAAAGCATGTATTTGATACAGATATAATACGGAAAAAAAGGCCTTGAAGATCAACTTGAATAGAGCCAAGAAAGAACGGAATCCAACACTTCTTAAGAAATTGAAACAACAATATAAAAACTGGTTAAAGAACCAAAAATAGCTCTTACATCAAAGAGACGTTAAGAAAATGCTAAGTTTAATCTCTGTACAAAACACAAAGGGCATTTGGAAGATACTGAACACCTTGAATGCACCACAAAACTCCTTAATGTTGAACGGTGTATCAGCAGCAGATTGGAGGAAACACTTTGAGATCCTGTTTAAGTCTGAAATTAATTTGGGAGACCGGCCCTACTTATCTAAAACTGCCTGGTCCTTTTTTCGACGAAAAGATCTGACATCAGGGCACTGATAATATCATCTAGTAACTCGAGGGCTCCGGGGCCTGACTGTATGTCCAACTATGAACTAAAAGAGGACCCCGATGGATGGACGCAGATCATGTACACCATGTTTACCGAAATAAAGAGAACAAAGATAATACCAGCATCATGGTGTACTTCAATTGTCGTCCCCATATTCAAGAAGGGCGATAGGACCGAACCATCTAACTGCAGACCTAGCGCCCTTCTTGATGTTGTGGGTAAGATTTTCGGCACCTTGCTCCTCAAAGCCTTTAATATCTGGAGTACGAACGCCGGCCATTTGACAAATGGCTAGCAGGCTTTGAGACTGGAATAGGAACTCTCCTCAACTTGTTCCTGATAAATCACATCAAAGCAAATGTAAAAGCACAACCGAAAAGGAAAGTACATCTGGCGTCAATAGATCTCGCTCAAGAGTTTGATGTGATTGATAGATCTAAATTATGGGACAAGTTGAGGAAATGGAACTGTCCTGAAGATCTAAGAGAAGCTGCAATGGTCTTGCATATGAATACCATTATGAGTGTTAGACTCGATAAAAGAGGCATTCTCACAGACCCAATAGTAACAACATCCGGTGTAAAACAGGGATGTAGATTAGCTCTGACATTGTTGAATTAATTCATCTCGGTTCTACCTCTAGCGTTCGATAAGACCAGAATGTTTCCTCCAAGAATTGTAGGAATAGCAGTGGGCTGCCTGCTGTATGCGAACGATCTTATTTTGCTTGACCAAACACAAGTAGGATTACAAAGACAGCTGGACGCCTTAAAGATATACTTGGATGTAAACAACCTGAGGGTCAATGTCACAAAATCGAAGATCTTGACATTTTCTGGGAAAATTTCCCATAAACCATCGGGGGAAACTATCTTGGTTCTTGAAGGGAGAAAAATTGCAGAAGTTACAAACTTGGTGTATCTGGGTGTCTGTACAAACAACAGCATGGTTGAAGCACTGCAGGATGTCTAGATTGAGAACAAAGATGACTAATCTTACTTCACAGGGTCGAATCATTGCTAACAGATTCTGCAAGGTCACGTTACAAACAGCCATCCAGTTTTACGACATGAAGGTAGTACCTATCATAACATATGGCTCAGAATCTTCACCATTACTTCCCAAGGACCTTTGGCTAAAGCTGGAAGGCTTATATTGGAGAAAGATTTTGGCTCTCGGGTCCTGTATTCCATTTGATCTAATATGCAGAGAATTGGGCTTGAGTTCACTCTGGGCCATTGTACAATGGAAGACATTGGCCTTCTTCCGTAAATGTTTATTGAATGAACGGGAGGGGGGTTTTGAAGTACTAACAAGACACTACGAGCAAATTCGGACCCACAGTTAACATCTTGAAAGAAAAAATGCTTGAATATTCTGGTGGAAAAAGGCTATTCAGAAGAAATCTCGCATTTTAAATCCTGCTAAAGTAAAAAAAGACACCTTCTTGACCTAGATTGGATTTATACGAAAGAGAATGTCCAAACATTAAAACTCTATGGTAATAAGGCACCGAACTACAGAGCCAGGGGAAACCCACAGCAATACTTTAAAGAATTCACCTGCAGCTCGTATACAAATTATTTCTTGAGACAGCAGATGAACCTGGTACAGACCAAAGAGGTGTTGGAAGCAAGAAAACAGAAAGAGCAGAGAGACTTAGTATGTAGGCGGTGTAAATGCCGGAAAGAAACCTTGCAGCATATAATCTTGTATTATTTCTCCCTAATCAGTCAAAGGAATAACTGGTTTGGCAAATTTATCAAGCAACACTCCACCAGATCTCTAATCCAATGGTGGGATGCTATCTTACAGGAGGAGAGTAACTCCCTGATTCTTAGCACTCTTGGCTTCCTGAAATAAGTATTTGGTGACTTAAACGAAATGATAGTAACTGGAAGAGAAGTGAATAACCTTCGAGAAATGATGGACTATACTTATATAATGTCTTTTTGTCTTTTCTGGCTCCCTAAGTGCAAGTTTTCCTTTCTTCTTCTAAACATTTTTAACAGATTACTCTTATTCTTTTAACACCTCTTTTTCTATTATCTTCTTTTTCTTTGGTTAAATTTAAAATAATTTGTTGTTTTTTAGCCTAAGGTTTTCATGAGTAAAACCAATAAATGTTAATAAAAAAAATAAAAAAAATGTTGTTGCATAAACTTTTGTAATTAATATTTCAGAAAATGGATCTATAATTTTTGTGACGGCCTCAGCATCACCCCTTAAAAAAGTTGCTCACCTCCAATTTTAATATGAATCTTTGATAGAGTCCAATTAAAAATACCAGATTTGACATTATAAAAATTCCAATTACACTTTATTCATAAGAGTTTTTAGAAAAATACCAATGAAATATTCTTCAAGTTATAATACAAATACTTTTATGTACTTCTTTAGTTTTCATTTTTTTCTGGGTATCTTTACAAAAACTACCAGAAATTGAGGACGTATGAAAAAGTAGATGTGCATATTATTAATATTACAAAATATACGTGTTTGACTTTTATTTAGTTTTATTTATGTTGACACTTTTAAATATTTTAAATTAGTAAAAACCTGGTTTACTGTTTATATGTTTTGTACAGCAAGAAGCAAAATTAAAAATTATATTATGGGTTGTGTGCATTCCCACAAGGAGGGCCAGGAGGACGAGGACTGGGGGGGGACCACATCTCACCGACACAAAAGGACTAGTGTCCTGATTCATCATCTAGACACAGGTGCATGGGCCTCTGATTAGCCCCACCTGCAAAGGAGGCAAGGTCAGAGGTGCTGGCCAAGGGCAGCATGCCTCTCCCGCCGCTGGAGGAATACAATGAACACACCAGCAGCAGAGATTGCACAAACCTCAGGTCCCTGCACCAGCACTCCCAAGATGGTGCCTCACTCGTGAAGCACCGGAGTTGCTGCCCACAGACCCCACCTTCAGGCTGCACAACCACTGCTGCAGCTGTGGGGCAATCGGGTACAGCAACTTGAGTGGCTCTGCGTTTTCCTGGAGCAGCAGCAGATGGTGTTCGAGGCAGTGAGCGATGTAGGGCGCATCATAACTGGGGAACTTGCAAGCGTGTTCAGCCGGCTCAATGCCATTAAGAACACTGGCATGGACATGCAGCAATAAATATTTGGGCTGGGCAACACCATGGGGACCGCGACTGAGGCAGACCAGGAATTGCCAGGCAGATTTGATGCGCTGATGGTGAAGCATGGCATGCTGACGAAACCACCTGAGATGGTAAACAGGACTTTGCAGGTGACTGCACCCTGCCTCGTCTGCACAGCCTGCCCGCTTGCCAACCACTCACCACAGTGCCACTCAGTCTGGAGGCAGCAACGCCATTGGAGTGGAGGACAGATGGCCTCCCTGGCATCCCAGGCTGAGCCACAGGCCAAATGGCGACATGGGAGACCCTGGAAGCAGGACCGACTCCCACCTCAGACTCACATTATTCCTCTCGTACACAGCCACCTACTGCCCCAATACCACCAAATCTTGATACCCACACACCCCAGAGCACAGCACCATCAGACACATCCCTGCACATCCCCCACTGCAACTTGTACAGCACCACACACACTTGCACAAATACATTCTTTGTACTCCACTGAATAAAATAAATCATCATCACTAATACGTGTCTGTCGTGAGTCCTGTGTCCTAGGCTGAGACACATTGTGAACATGTGAACAAGTTGCCACATCCACACACGTACATTTCTCATTGCACATCACTACCACACCAAACTGTACCAACCCAATGGTCCATGTACTTGTTATTATTGCAGATAACATGTGTCCATTCAACGCATCAGTCTTGTGACATTGAATGCTGTGCAGTATTCCAGTCCCATCTCTGTGTGTAGCCACATCAGTATACCAAACACCCACATGCTCACACATGGCTCACACACATAGGCAGAACAAGTGCCATGTCACATGCAGGAGTGACTAAACAGAATCCTACGTTCACCTACGGTCATCTCAGGCAAGGATGCCACATGCAAGGTAGCACTACATACAGTCAACAGTCATATTTAACATTTTGCGTGTGCATACATGGAGATGCAGGTCCTGGAATATAAAAAATGCACACATGTAAAACATATAGCGTCAAAGTAACACAAAGATGTGCTAAGCACAATCAGAGTCAAAAAACCCAGCCACCACTGACAGTCACCCTGCCCCCATTAACCCCCGATGTGATGCCAAAAACGGCAGGCATCTGCACCAGTGAACCATGTCTGCTGCACACCACTTTTCAATGACCGGTAACGCTTGGTGTAACACCTCATAGGTACACATGGCACATGCAGATACATGCTAGTGGCCCACCATCATATACAAGTTACAGCCTAAAACACAAGTGACTTAGTTGTATGTACAATGCAGCATATTCCTGAATGACAGGGTCAAGCTGACCCCACCCAGCATGTGCACAGGTCGCACCCTACATGGCACTGTCCTGACAGGGTCAAGCTGACCCCACCCAGCATGTGCACAGGTCGCACCCTACATGGCACTGTCCTGTTAGTTCAATGCATGCTATTCAAACCACTGATTCTAAGTAAAAGCAGCATATGCAGGTGGCACAAGAACATGCCAATGCTGCCTCGCGTGCCCATGTGCATGTGAACACCACCATTCTTTAAGAAGCGAGGACCTCTGTGGCAAAGCCTGCGTTGGCTAAGGGCACGGTGTTGTGCGACGCAGGACCTCAGGAGATGCTGGCCGATCGAATATAGCATGTTGCGCTACCCCCACGCAGCATGTCCTTTAAGAAGCTAGGACCGGACCCTCTGTGGCAAAGCCTGTGTTGGCTAAGGGTGCAGTGTTGTGCGACGCAGGTGTTTGGCGACAAAAGGGTGCGGCGCAGAGTGTGAGTACGCTGTGCAGCCATTGACCAGCAGCGACCATAAGGTAAGAAAAGTCTGTACAGTGAGAGCAGCCACTACCGCTCCCTGCTAAACAGCCAGATCCTGCCCGTACATCTAGGTACTCTGTCTCTGCACAATCTTTAGCCCCCACCCCCTGTGGTTTGCCATACTCAGTGTTTTTTGTGCTTTGAAGTCTGCTCTCTCCCCGCAATTAACTGCTGTTCTTTATCTGTCCCCCCCCCTAGGTTCCTACTCTACTGTTGGTTTACTATGCTCTGTTGTTTGCTCTTGCTCTTTCTTACCTTTAGGTTCCCACTACACTGAGTTTGCTGTTGTTACTGCTGTAATACATGGTCTTTTTCCACCTGCACCTCCTAGGCTCTTACTCTACTGTTGGTTTACTGTGCTCTGTTGTTTGCTCTTGCTCTTTCCTACCTCTAGGTTCCCTCTAGTTTACCACTCCATTGAGTCTACTGTTGCTATTGTTGTGTGCTCTGTGTCTCCTCTCTTGCCATTCTCTATTGCCTTGCTGTTGTCTTGTTAGCCCTGATAGTGTGCCACCTGATTGTGTCTTGTTGTTTTCCCTTATGTGCCCTCCCCCTCACCTTTCTTCCAACTTTCCTCCTCGCACCCTCTATGGTGCTCGCTGTCTCTCCCTGCTATTCTATCTTCCATCCTATCCCTATCACTAAATCTGGGATGAAAAAGTTCAAGAGGGATATCCTGGGCTCCTCCAGACAGACTCTCAATGACATCCTCTTTGTTCTTCCCTCTCCAGACCTATGGACCCCACATATGGTCTCGGCTCTCTCTCCTATCTCTTCCTTACTCATTAATGGTGGCACTCGGTGGAGGTCCTCTTGGCCTCCTTCCACTCCTCCAAGACCATCATGAATGTCTATCTGAATGGCACCATCTTGATCCAGGGCCCTCAGCCCAATCTCCTCCCTTTCGATAGGCGTCTCCTGCATCTTATCAACTTCCTTCCTTCTCTCGCTAATCCTAATAACACCTACTAACACCTCTCTGGCTCCTCTGCTACCTCCCCCTTCCTCTACCTTTCTGGCACCCTCCTCCTTCTCTCTGGCTACTAAGCCACCTTCCGCTACCACTGCTGCCCACTCTCGGGCCCCTCTACCACCTCCGCTGAGTGGACCTCATGTCTGTACCCCACCACGGAAGTCTTTCAAATGTGGCAATCTGCTCCACGTCGCTACTTTATACTCTCGCTCTGCTGTCAAACACTCCTCTGACATCTGCCACCCCCTCAAAGAGCTTGACGTGGATGTCCTCGCTCTCATAGCGACATGGTTCACGGCCAGCTCTGTCACAAGTTTTGATACTCCTCTCTGACGGCTACAAGATCCTCTCTGAGCCTAGAACCAACCGACCCAGAGGTGGAGTAGCTCTGATCTTTTCCAGATTGGGTCATTCCTACGCAGGCCTTCTCCTCCTTTGAATTCATGGTTTGCATGCTCTCTCTCTCTCCTGGCCTCTCAGTGACTGTGGCCGCCATCTACAAGCCACCTGGCAAAGTTAACCTTTACCTCTCAGAATGGGCTGACCTCTCCTCTCCTTGCCTCTACCTCTCACCTTCTCCTCCTCCGAGACCTAAACATCTACCTGGATGCTTCTAATCCCTCCTCTGTGCTCGTCCACAACTTCTGTGACACTCTCTCTCTCTCCATTCTTCCCTCAGGTCCAACATATTCTCATCTCCTCAGACATCCCCCTCTCTAACCCCCTCATCACTCCTCTCTCTTGGACTGACCACTTTCTGCTTCCCCCTCACCTGAAACTCTCCGTCCCTCAGGCAAAGCCCACCCCAGCACTGCCAGCTACCTCTCTCATTCAGCATATGAAGCGTTTGTCAGTGGTTGCCTTTGCCTCTACTTTCTCTGCTCCTCCTACTCCTGTGGCAGACTCTCACTCTGACACTGCCCTTGCTAGCCTGCATCTCTATCTCCAACACTCTGGACATCCTTGCCCCTGTCATAAGAATCCGTCTGAAGCCTACCTCCAAGTGCAATTCTTGGTACGACTCCAACCTCACCGACCTGAAACTCAAGTGCAGTGTGGCTGAGAGGAAGTGGAGGGCTTCGGCCACATCCTCTGACAAACTGGCCTGCTGCCTGCTCCAAAGGCAATGCAGACTCTGTCCTGTCCAAGAAGAGAGTCCACATCCAAGCCTGTGTCTCTGCGGCCTCTAACAACATAGATAAACTCTTTAAAATCTGCAAGGAGATGACCAATCCTTCTGCAGTCTCCACCTCTCCTGTTCCTTCCCAGGCCCCTTGTACGGCTCTGGCTTCTCACTTCACCATTAAATCTCAGGACATCTTGTCCTCGCTCTCCTCTTCCTCTCCCTCTACCTCTCTCGTCCCTCCTGTGGCCACCTCTTCCTCTTCTCCTCCTTCTCCCTGACAAAACCTGCCAATGTTTCTACACTAGTCAGATCTATGAAAGTGTCTACCAAAGAGGTGCTTCCCTGCTCCTCCAGAACCATTAAGGACCACATTGGCACCCTTACTCCAGCCTTAGTCGATTTCTGCAATCACTCTCTCGCCACTGGATCTTTCCTGTCTCCCCTGAAGCACTCTCTTGTGGTGCCCCTCCTTAAAAAGCCTTCTGCCGATCCTACCTATCAGGCAAACTATCACCTGATTTCTATCACTCCTTTCCTGGGCAAACTCCTCGAAAAGCTAGTCATCTCCCAACTTACTCTCGACACTGAATCTGTTGGTTGTCTCCATGACCATCAGCATGGCTTCAGAGCAGCCAGAGGCGTGGAAACTGCTCTTCTGAACACCTGTCAAGATCTCTCTAATCTTGACTCTTGAAGTCAATCACGCCATCCTGATCAATTGACTCTGTGAGAACCTGGGCATCACGTATCAAGCTCTGGAGTGGTTGACCTCCTTGCTCCTGGACCGACCGTCCCAGGTCCAACTTGGGCCCTTTCGCTCCACAACATCTCTACATGTGGTGTTCCTCAGGGCTCTATCCCCTCACCCTGGTTTGTCAATGTCTACTTGGCCCTTGGGCCCACCTGATCTCCACCTTCTCTAACCTTCAGTGTTATGCGGATGACACTCAGCTTTCTTTCAGGTTCTCCTCAGCCTCCTCTCCTCTCTTGCACATTCCTGACTGTCTATCCATAATTCACGATTGGTGCGCCTCCAACAATCTCTGCCTTAATGCCAGTAAGACAGAGATCCTTCTCATTGGGACCCCTGCTCCTGCTTTTCCTCTGTCACGCTGGCCACTCTTTTTGGGCCCTCTTCCTTTGCTTTCCTTTGAGACAAAAAACCTTGGTGTCATCTTCGACTCCACTCTCTCCTTCTCTCCTCACATCACGGCCCTTACCAAGAAGGCCCACTACCAACTGCACCTCCTCAGAGGTATTCTTCCATTTCTCACTTTCCCCTAGAAGCTCACTGTCTCCAGAGCCCTGGTTCTCTCTAGACAACAGCTTCTTTCTCAATCTGCCTTCTTCTACTGTCTGCCCTCTGCAACTAATCCAGAACAGGACTGCAAGGCTTATCCTTGGCATCAAACCCAGGGACCATATCTCTCCAGCCCTGAAATCTCTCCACTGGATCCCAGTGGCTGCAAGGATCCAGTTCAAGACCCTCTATATCATCCACAAGGCTTGCTGGGGCCGGAGCCCGCACTACATCCAACTCTCTCTTCCATAATAAGTTCACTCTCAAGCCCTTCGCTCAGCTACCTCCATCTCTCTGAGGGTCAGACGCTTCTCCAGGTAGAGAGTGGGGGGTAGATCTCTCTCCTTTGCAGGTCCCTCCCTCTTGAATGGCCTCCCTACCTCTCTCAAACTTGAGCCGGACCACCTGAAGTTCCAGAAGCAGCTCAAGACCTTCCTTTTCTCCTCTGCTTTCTCTCTCTCCCTCCCCTGCTGACTTGCCTGTCTGCTGCATCGACTGGTTGCATGGTACCCTCAGAGTCTCACTGGGTACCTTGCTCCTCCATAATCAGTCTCCCCTGCACTGCCTCGGGGCCTACCACACACTTAGGGGCTGTATCAGTAACCACTAAAGCCCCCTACCTTCTTGCACTTACCCAGAGCCGTGCTGCCCTGGTTGCACTTACTCAGAGCGATGATGCCCTGATTGTACTTCCCCTCCCTCTCCCTTCCCCCTTCACTGTCATGAACCGTCGTCTGCGTCCCTTCTGGACTTCCTGGTCCCTGGCCCATAGGGGATTGAATACAGTGATCCTTCCAACATGGCTGCTTGAAACGGAATGCTGCTGCCCAGTCTCTACGCTCCACGCTGTACGCTCTACAAAACAAACACGCCCCCGCGGCTCTGCACTTCTCAATGCTACCGCTTGCTGTAGTCGGACGTGTGTTGCCAGAGTTCGCTCGGGGCTCTCTTCTGGTTCCTGGTTCCTTGAATCCCCCTTCCTTCCTTCCATTCCTCTACCTTACCTCCGATCTTCCTGGATTTTCTTACACGCTCGGGTCACATACTGTTCTGTACCTCCGAGTGCAAACATCATTCCTTCCTGGTATCCACCCTGGACTTCTGAACGTTCCTGGAAGTTGGATAGAGAACCTCACGCTGGAATCCGAGGACCAGCGCTCAGGTTTGTACAAATCCCGGACCGTGAGAAAGAAGACATCACAGAAGTTCGCAAGCAAACAACAAAAGCAGGTGAGAAGGGGAGAGACTTGTGACCGATTGAGACGCCTAAAAAAACCGATACAGATACAGAGATGCAAGCCGCTGTTCAAGACCTCATGCGAGGCATGCAGGAACTAACCACGGAGGTACAGAACCTTAAGGCTGAGAATGCTGCATTAAAACAGCTAGTTTTGTCACGTGACTCTGCAACTAAGGAAAACGTGTTATTGGGAGGAGTAGTGGACAAATATGATGGTTCTTCAAAGACTCTCCGTGCTTTCCTTGATTCATGTTTAGTGCACTTCACCTTCAAGCCCTACTACCTTTCCACTCATAGAGCAAAGGTGGGCTTTATGATCTCACACCTCACTGGAAATGCCTTGATGTGGGCAACCCCCCTAGTCAATTCGGGCGACACCCTCTTGGATGATTATGATGGGTTTGTGGAAGCTCTAAAGGCCATGTTTGATCGCCCAGAACAGGTGTACAGTGCTCAAGAACGACTACTCGAATTTCAACAAGGATCCCAGGATATGCTCACCTATGTGACCCGTTTTAAACAACTCGTGAACAAAGCAGATTGGTCTCAAGAAGCCAGCTTCACCCTCTTCCGAAGAGGTTGGAATGAAGAAATAAAGGATGAGGTAGCTAGGGTAGCTCGCCCAAGCTCCTTCCAGGCTCTCGTGGACCTTTCCTTGCAAATAGACTTCCGAATTCAAGAAAGAAGAGCGGAGAAAAAGAAGTCTAAATCTGCTTTCCAAAAGGCTGCCACAGAACACCCGTCTAGACCTGAGCCCACAGTTTCTCCAACCCCGGACCCAGAACCCATGCAACTGGGGGCCTTCCGTGGATCTATTACCCCACAAGAAAGGATGCGACGGATTCACACTGGTCTGTGCATGTATTGCGTCTCCGATAAACACCTCGTGAGAGAATGCCCTATTGCTCCTCCATGGCGTTCGGGAAACGCTAGCTCCCGATCCTAGAAGGGGCACAGTTTCGGGAGAGAGATGTTTGCTCCACATCAATTCCATCCTTGAACTCTCCTGGACAAAATAATCTTAACCCCTACATCAATTGGGCAGCAGGCTCCTTGGTTCTGAACACTGCATGTCTCACTGCTTATCCCTAGATTCCTTGCCAAAGTCTTCTGAAGACTCGCAAGAGAGTCAGCAAAATCCAGTCACCGTCTCTAACATCATCCGGATTCCCAGGGCCTACCAGGCCTTCACTGATGTATTTTTGACCGCTATAGTTCAAGCTCTCCCTCCTCACAGACCAGAGGATTGCGCCATCGATACTGAACCTTCAGCAGTGATTCCTTTCGGGAGGATGTTTATTTTATCAGAACCTGAAAAAAGGGCCCTCTGGGAATGCCTGGATACTAATCTGAAAAATGGCACCATACGACCATCTAAATCCCCAGCGGGTGCTTTGTTGTTTTTTGTTCCCAAGAAAGACACCAAGGAGCTCAGACCATGTCTAGATTACCATGGCCTTAACCAGTGCACTCTCAAGGACCGCTACCCATTGCCTCTCATCTCGGATATCCTGGAAGCAGTCAGAGGTGCCGTAGACTTCACAAAACTAGACCTAAGGGGTGCCTACCATCTTATTCGTATAAAGGAAGGTGACGAATGGAAAACACCCTTTAGAACCCCCTTTGGCCATTTTGAATACCTGGTTATGCCCTTTGAACTTGCTAATGCCCCAGCGGTCTTCCAACGTTTTATGGACTGAGTGTTCTCTGATATGCTTTTCATCTTCTCATTGTATATCTGGACGACATACTGATATACTCCAAGGACCATCTAAAACATGAAGAGCATGTGAAGGCAGTCTTACAACATCTACGTGAACATAAGCTCCTGGCCAAGCCCGAGAAGTGCCTTTTCCATGTATCAACTGTTCACTACCTCGGATTCTTTCTCAGCCCAAAGGGAATTGGAATGGACTCCTCGAAGGTAGACTCCATTTTATCCTGGCCCATTCCAACTTCTGTAAAACAAATTCAATCCTTCCTGGGGCTTGCTAATTTCTATCAGAAATGTATACCAACTTTTTCAGAGATTGTGCATCCTATTGTTACATTGTTAAAGAATGACACCCCCTTCCTGTGGACCTCAGCCCAAGATACGGCGTTCCAACGGTTGAAGTCGGAGTTCACACAAGCCCTCATCCTAGCTCAACCCGACATTGATCGACCCTTTCTTGTTGAAACTGATGCTTCTAACTACGCCATTAGGGCAGTCCTAAAACAAGAATTGGGTGACAAGTTAGAACACCCCATCACCTATTTTTCTCGCACCTTGACTCCCAGTGAAACTCATTACTCCGTTCTGGAAAAGGAATTACTAGCCATCCGTCAAGCCTTCACTGACTGGCGTCATTCTCCTCCTGGGAGCCAAACACCCAGTGCAAGTTCGCACGGACCATCGGAATCTTCAAGTCCTACAATCTCTAGAATGTAGAAACAGTTGTCAAACCCGTTGGGCCTTCTTTTTTGCTCAATACCAGTTTCAAATCCATCATGTCCCTGAAACGCACAACATAATAGCCGATGCCTTATCCAGGCGTCCTGATTACGAACCCCTTGAAGATCGGACCTTCCCAAAGATGTTTCCCCACACAATATTTGTTGCCCAAGCACTTACCCTCCTGGAGAATATTCAGATTCAAACTCAATCCTCTGAAACCTGGAAGGAGTTTAAGAGAAACAATCGATGGAATCTCAAAACAAAGGACAGATTCAAGTACAATCAGTTGGTCATTCCCACTCCTGGACTGAGACAAAAGATCACAAGCCTATGTCATGACACCTTTCATTCAGGACACTGTGGCATCACCAACACCCTCCATCTAATACAAAGACAGTTTTGGTGGCCGAAGATGAAGGATGATATCAGGATCCATATCCAGACATGTGTAGTGTGCAATCAGAACAAACATGATAATAAGAAACCGGCAGGTCTCCTGCTCCAACCAGCAATACAAACAAGACCCTGGGAAATCATCGCCACAGATTTTATTGTGGAACTACCATCTTCCAGGGGCTACACAACTATCATGGTTACTATTGATTTGTTTACTCATCTGGCTCCTTTTACACCTCTATACAAACTGCCATCCTCATCTGAACTTGCTGGAATCTTCCTGGAACACATATACCGGCTTCTTGGGCTACCCTCCAAGAAAATTTCAGACCGAGAACCCCAGTACATACCTCAGTTCTGGAAGCAATTATGTCGTATACTGGGAATCCAACGTGCCTTGTCTTCAGGTTATCACCCACAGACCAATGGAGCCACGGAACGTGTAAACCAAACTCTGGAACAATACCTTTGTTTCTTCGCTACCAAGGTCCAAGATGATTGGTCACTCTTAATACCTGTGGCTGAATTTGCTTATAACAATTGGGATCATTCAGCTATCAAAACCAGTCCTTTCCTCTGTAGTCAAGGATTTATCCTTCAGTTCTACCCTCTGTTCTCCCACACCCTACCCCAGTTCCTGCGCTAGATTCCTGGATTGAAACCCTTATTACCGTACACAAAGAAGCAAAGGAACACTTAGAAAAAGCCCGAAGAGATGTTAAACATTATGCTGATTCCAAAAGAAGACCTGGACCTTCCTACTCAGTAGGCTATAAAGTCTGGTTATCCTCGAAGCTCCTTCCTCGACATCTGCTCCCAAATAAATTGGCTCCCAGGTATTATGGGCCCTTTTCTATACAAGAAATCGTCAGTCCAGTGGCCTTTCGACTCCAACTACCAGAATCATGGAAAAGGATCCATCCAGTCTTCCACACCACACTGTTAAAACCATATCTTCAGTCATCTTGAACAGCTCCAAAATCTACCCCAGTGATTGTCAATGACCAACTCGAATACTAGGTTTCCAGAATCTGTGACTCTAGGTACCGACGTGGTCAACTACAGTATTTGGTCGAATGCAAAGGATATCCTCCCAGTGAGCGCACCTAGGAACCCATCTCAAACATGAATGCCCCCAGGCTGGTTCGAAGATACCATCTTATCCATCCGGGCAAGCCCGGAGGAGCTGGGCTTCAGAGGAGGCATACTGTCATGAACCTTCGTCTGCGTCCCTTCTGGACTTCCTGGTCCCTGACCCATAAGGGATTGAATACAGTGATCCTTCCAACATGGCCGCTTGAAACGGAATGCTGCTGGCCAGTCTCTACGCTCCACAAAACAGACACGCCCTGTGGCTCTGCGTGTCTCAACGCTACTGCTTGCTGTAGTCGGACGTGTGTTGCCGGAGTTCGCTCGGGGCTTTCTTCTGATTCCTGGTTCCCGGTTCCTTGAATCCCCCTTCCTTCCTTCCATTCCTCTACCTTACCTCCGATCTTTCTGGATTTTCTTCCACGCTCGGGTCACGGCATTCAGTGCCTCCGAGTGCGAACATCATTCCTTTCTGGTATCCACCCTGGACCTCTGAACGTTCCCGGAAGTTGGATAGCGAACCTCACGCTGGAATCCGAGGACCAGCGCTCGGGTTTGTACAAATCCCGGACCGTGAGAAAGAAGACATCACATAAGGTTGCAAGCAAACAACAAAAGCAGGTGAGAAGGGGAGAGACTTGTGACATTCACTTTGCGTTGTCGCACTTGCACAATCTGAGTGACACAAGGCCTAGTAAGATCGATTGCCATGTCCTCCCTCTGTCTCTCTCCCTTGTTTTGTCGCGCCTAGAAACACCTGTGTATAGGCGCGTTATAAGAACTTATCATATCATATCTGTGCATTGTACAAAACAAGCTCCCTGCATGCAGCACTCCCGGTACACGTGGGGAACCCGTGAACGCACCCAAACTGACGTGGATTGCATGCTACCCCAAGAGTGTGCTTCTGTTTCTCTGCCAGCGATGAGTATCGTTTTCTGGATGTGTGTGCCACATGCATATTCACTGCACCTACAACAGAAGATGGCTTGGCATCCGCATGTGCAAATCTGTCTCGTGTCTATTGATTGCCCATGTGCAAGCCTGTGTAGAAGAGATGTGCCTGCCTCCTTAGCAGTGGATTATTTTTAGTTATAGATGCAGAGGAAACCCCCAAACAATCGTCTGTCTCTAAATCTGATAGTTTTTTCAAAAGGATCAGGGTTTAGTTTTTCCTTGACACTCCAGGTGTCGATTTCTGGTACTTGGGAAAGAGGCTCATGTTCTGTGTAACTCTCTTCTTTCTCAAAGCAATATAACATAGTAGTCTGAGATTTCTCCCTCTTTGTTTTATGTAAGGGCTCAAGTGAGGGTAAAAGCTTTCTATTCCCATACAATATAGCATGATATTCTGATGCGCTTCTATTTTAGTCTAACTAGAATCAAAGTCACAAAGTTCACAGATAGAAAAAGATTTTCTGTGGGCACTACTGCATTGGTAGGTATATTTCTATCTTGATGCCATGATTCCCAAGCTACATAACACATTAATCTGGCCAACCTATCTCCTCAATGGATTTCATTTGTAGTGGTTGAATAATTGAGAACTATACGTTTCAATTATTTTCCACTAGATATAAGGGGATAGATCTTAAATCTGGGTAATTGTTCAGGTATAGTGTATGCAGAGATATAAATAGAAACTTCTACCTCTAGTAGCAATTTGTTCTTTCCAGGCATAATTTGATTTTGAGGGAAATACAGATGGTACACCTTCCCTTCCACATATTGGCCCTCATTACGAGTTTGGCGGTAACCATGCCGCTATTGGCGGCATGGCTGCCGCCGAAATCGCGTCGGGGTCCGGGTCCTCGGAATGAGGACTTACCGGGCCATTCCGAGTTCGGAAGGCCCGGTAATTCCTCCCTCCGAGGACACGGACACGGTGCTTTCCCATTCCCATTTCAGCCACCATAGGGTTGAATGGGAATGGGAGAGGGAGCAAACAACGGGCCATTACGAGATGGCCCGTTGTTTGCTCCCTCTTCCCCTCGCTGGACCCAGTAAGCACGCCTGGTTTTCCCAGGCGTGCTTACCGTATCCCGCGAGGGGAACTCGTAATGCGGCGGTACGGGAGTGAACGGCGCCGGCACCTTTTACGGCGCCGTTCACTCCATACCGCTAGGGTCGTAATGAGGCCCATTGTCTTTTTGGTAAAATAGCCTGGCTTGAGACTTTGAAAAATTAGCCATTGATTGCAGCAGACTTCTCTAATTTTCCCGACTCCTTTGATGGAAAAGGATTGAGAACTCCTTTCCTCCCTTATAAGCGAGGTTTATAATCAGGGTTTTAATGGGAAGTACAAGTGGCACGATTCGGAGGAATATGCTCAGACCGACTTCTCTCTGAATCTGCCTCAGTTTGATCTGAATCTACTAAATACATTGTGGATTCCCAGTTTGTATCAGCTGATTCTGATCCCACTGCTGGCACCATGTGTGAGAGGTCATTAATGCGAGGCAGACAACTGCTTGTGTTTTTGTCCAAATAAAACTTGTTATTAAAGGTAAACAGTGAAAATGAATCCTCACTTAGTCTACTCTAACAGGGACTTCCCTCCTAGACTAAGGTCTAAGGGGTTTCTCCTAGAATCAACAAAACTGTCCCTCACACTAAACAAAAAAATATGAATAAAAGAATAACCAACAACCAGTGATTTGGATAATCTTCACCTGTCCTGGGTAAATCCCTTCCCCAGGATTGTCGAAAGTCAATTTCTCCCAAATGTTCAAAAAGAAAATTAAAGGCTTGAACCATTTCTTGTAAATTCCAAATGAAATAAATGTTCACCAAGCAAAAATCCACGGGTAACAGTTCTGCAGCTTTCTGTTGAAATGTTCCCCTTCCGATTCCAGCCAGGAAAACAGCACCAAGGGTAATCCTGGATTACATCCTTGCAGGATTGGTTTGCCACAGTTCAAAGAATAAAGAAACAGCTTCTGCTTCAACAACTTCCTTTGTATTTCTGACCTCTGCAATGTTTTTGGTATAACTGTCAGGATGTTTCTTCTTAGGGTGTTGCTTTCCTCTTGACAACCCCCTTCTAGTACTGTTACCGTGAACTCTGGCTCATTTGTTCCACAGTATGCCTACTACTTCAACTAACTTCAGGGTAAGATGCTCTGACCAAATTATACACAACCTCAGTTCTAACAGCACTACTTTAACTTGATACTTTAGAATTGTAAGGTGTTTTAAAGACAAGACTCTTCGACTTCGACAGGTAGGCAGGGCACATTCCTAGGTCATAAGAAAAGGGTAGCCTCTTTGCCTCTTCTGTTTGTCTTATTGCTGCCAATATAACCTGCTTCTGCTTCCATACTGCTCCTCTTTCAATTTCAACAGTCTCAGCAGTACCCAGCTCCCTTGCCCAGCTTCATTCAAACCTTCATGGTTCAAGTAGCTATCCTGAAGATGTATTGCCACACTTCCAGCTTTGGATAGCAATGTCACATTTGTATCAGAGGGCACTGGACCTTCAACAACTTTAACAACCTTAGAATGTGGTGAATAGATCGGAACAGGGCTGGTTTCACTATAGAAAGGATTTGCCTACTGGCTTGGGCAATGCTTGCTCTTTTTTCAGTTCAACAACTTCTACATTTATAGAAGATTTGTTTTGGATGTTACTAGGATCAATCTTCAAAATAGAAACAGATTTAGGTATGCACAACCACTCTTTGAAGAGGTTCTTTAGCTTTAAAGACCCACAAAGAATTGTATTTCCCTTTATTAACACAGAGTTATACTCTGGCTCCAGTCGGGAATCGCAGCTGTTCACACGCTACCTCTCTTTGATGGAATATACCTTGTAACACTTTGTGAAAGACAGCTTTAGGTTTCTGAGTGATTTGGAAAGCATCCCCCTTCTTAATTGGAGACACTCAACCACTCCTGTAACGTTTAAACAGTTCAACAATGGAAACCGACAACTTTCTGTTATAAGCAAGCACTCCGACTTGCAACAGATGCTCTCAGTACTCTTCACAGTGACAAACAACTTCTACTCGCTTCCACTCTTAAGCAAGTTATTATAGAGCTGGTAACAGTTAACAGCAAGGTTTTTTTTAAGTGAACCTACACACAGAGCTTCACTCACCGGCTCTGAGAACACTACGCTTACAGGCTGCTTCCACTTCCAGACTTCTTTTGATTCTGCTACTACTTGAGAGCCACACCCCTCGGCAGCATAGGTGTCTTTGGTCCGGCCTTAACCACGGAGAGTCTCCTGCACTCATCTGTCCCTCGGCTTGCTTCTGTACATGGGCCTCAGTTTTCAGCATGGTCACAGCTTTGCAGTCCTAGCCACTGGTCTCACCTGGGAAGACTTTCATACTTGGCACGTCTATCTCATTGCAGCCACGACAAAGCAGGTTTTATGAACACAGGACTCTCTCAGGACTTGCAGGTGAAATCTGCTTTCCTCTTGCCCTTGCGTCCCTTAAGTAAACGGACTTCATCATGAACTGCCAGCCTCGAGCTCTTCTCCTTCTGCTACTACTACCAGTGTCCTGCTCCAGCTCCATTCTGCTTCCCCCTCCTGTTGCAACCTTTGATGCTTCTTAGGTGGGACAATTAATGTCAGGTACAGTCTGTTATTGTCAATTGCCTGACCCTGGCATAGTCTGTTTGCCTGACCTTCACTTCTACATGCCTCTTCGACTCTCTTCTATGCCTCAGTCCCCATGGGATTCTGAAACATGTAGTTTACTTTAGTGAAGTTTAGTTTTTCTACTTTTACAGAATCAGCAGACTTGAGGGTAGATTTAATTCCCTTAGTATTTTCAAAAGAGGGATTGTCGATTTTTACCTCATTAGAGGAAGAAGGTGTAGAGAAGGCAACGTTTCCAATATTCCTGAAGTATACCTTTGGTATTCAGGAGGATGTTTGTTGTTAGGGATAGAAAAGATGAGTTCTTTGTATGGATGTTACAATCTCAGGTTTTACAATCTTAGTTATAACCGAAGGTTGAGAAATATTAAAATGACAATAGGCCATAACCTCTTCTGGCATGGTGGTAAGAGTATCCCTTTTAAAGGACATATACTGTGTCTTATCCCACAGATTCTTCTCACTACCCTGGGCCCTGTCACCACCCAGGTTATCCTCCTACAGTACCCCACCTCCAGGGTTCAGATCAGGAAGCGTCTGCCCTCTCCTGGCCACCCGGGAGGAGACTTTAGACAGGGTTTTGGTGAGGAAACCGCAGGATTCTTCTCCACCCCACATCCTCAAAATCTGCTCAGGGGTATGTCAGCCAGCCACACAGCCCATTCTCAGTGCAGTTTACTTCAGGGTGCAAAAAACATGAAGTGATAAGTGAATCGGAACAGCAGCCTACAGGATCATTGATATTCAACGGAGAGTGTTATCATGTCTGTCTACAGAACCCGTTCTTAGAATGGGTACTTTTGCTAGTTATACATAGATAAACTATAATTGGAATTTTAAAAATGTTAATTTGGTATTTTCAATTGGACTCCTTTCAATGGTTCTTATTAAAATTGGTGGTAAGGGACGGTTTTAGGGGGTGATGTGACGGCCATCACAAAAAAGATATGAAATCTTTTGCAAATGTAAACATTTTGAGTTTTACACAACTACATCAAAATAACACAACTGCAACAAACATTCAAATGTATATATTTCAATTAAAAAAGGAATACAGTGAAATAGTACTTTAAACCATTTTTACAAACAATTACACAACCTTAAAAAACATGAACCTATTTGAAAACTTTATTTTACAAAAGAGTCAAGGTTAAACCAAAAAAAACTTAAGACTACAAACACAAGAAATCATAACATTAAGGTAACAAGATAAAAATATATTATTATATAAAGGTCACCCAAGCTCTCGGAGAAGAACAACCAAGACCTGGGTTGTGACTGACGCCCAGGGAAGAGAAGGCACTGGACCTGATTCCAGAGGAGGTGTGCACTGGCTTACAAGCCACAGTGCCAGGCACAGACCTCTGTGGTAAGTACATCACCTTTACACAGCCACTCACATCTCTGTCTCGGCCACCCACGGAACACTTGAACAATGATTGCAACTGTCTCCAAGGGAACACAACATGAACATTCACAGGCCATGAACATACCCATTGCAAGTGCACCACAACGTCCAACGCAGCGAAGGGCATGCCACAACACAAAGGCCACATGCAGACCTGGATGCAGATGCCCACAGAACCAACATTCACATTCCACACACAGCTCGTCATCCCTCACGGAAGATAACACTAGTACATGCATCACTTACTCCACAAAACCACACACAGCTCAGTCACATGGACGTCTCACATACACCCAAAGTGACCATTCAACGACGCCATATGTGCCACCTCGGCACTGTGAACAATGGACAAATCCCACACGACCCCGACATGAGCCCCACCACCAATCCCTCCATGCCACACAGGACCCACGCCCAACATGCTCAATAACCATTCAAAATCAAACCACATGGACACAGGACAACCACATGCAACGTACCTTCTTCCACATGCATAGCCAAGCAAAAACTCATGGGGCTGCCACCATACCAACACAAATATCTGACACATACTAGCATTGCCTTCACATGCACCACTCATCGCCAATGGCAGCATTAGCACGTCCATCGGGGTCAATCATACATGGACGACAACAGTGGGTTGATGGTGCAACAGTGAGTGAGATGAGTGAGGGCCAGATGCATGCCAATACATAGCAACATGCCTCAACAGTAATGTTACTAATTTGCATGCATCATTAGCATGTGATAGACTGACATGTCTCCTTTTCTTTTCACATCCCAGCTATGAATGCAGAGGAAGGGCCCCCTGCGGAACGCTCCAACAGCATAGAGGAGGGAGAACAACACCTGCCTGTCCAGAGCATACCCACCTAGGAGGACTGGGAGGAGGAGGACTGGGGGGACCACATCTCCCCACACAGAAGGACCGCTGTGTTGATTCATCATCTGGACACAGGTGCATGGGTCTCCGAATTGACCCACCTGCAAAGGAGGCAAGGTCAGAGGTGCTGGCTGAGGGCAGTGTAATGAAAATGCAACTTCAGCGCAGTATGAAGGAATGCACTTATCAGCTGTGAGAGTAGCACTTTAAAAGGGCAGGGGGCTCTTTCTTATTCTCGGGAGGATAGCACAGGGGCAACGTGCTCGCCTTGGAAGCAACGCGACACAGAGCAACACAGGTTCGATCCCTGAGTCCGCGTTTAGAAACTTCTGGGTATTAAGCGCATTATAAATAACCTATCATATCATATCATTTGTGAAATTAAAGGCTTAATAAAATGAATCCACAAATGCTGGGGTACAGGTAAGTATAATCATGCTTATTGGTAGAATGAAATGTGGTAAATAGGCCCTAAAAGCTTACTTCTGCTTTAAACGTGTGCAAGCATTTTGCCCATAGCAAAGGCTGTTGCAGCTGGTAAAGTAGTGCAGAGTCTGCGATCCTAGGCCAGTGTTAAGACAAGTACACAATGGTTGTTATTTTTCGAGATTAGAGCTCACAGGTTCCGCCAGCGAATAATGAATACATGACCATTTTATAATTCAAAATCATTTATGAAATGGGATTTTCTAATGGAGCCGGCAACAACCACAGCAGTTTCAAATCTCCCCATAGAATGTTTTCAATGGGAAAAGGGTTAGAGTGTCCCCCGATATGCAAAATTTGTGCAGCAATATGTCTGTGGTTCAGGGCTCTGGTGGTATCATGGTGGGCAGCCGTTCTCATGAGAATCACAATGAGGCAACCAGGGCAGATTATTAAAGTTCCACTGGTCGCCTCAAATGTTTTAATGACTTAATTATTTTTCCTGTGGGAATTAGGGTGGATTGCGACATCACAAGGTATCATTGAGGGCTGTGTGGGAAGGTTTGTGGACCCAATAGTTTATTGCAATATATGTTTTTCTATGAGGAAGTGTGAAGTCCAATCCCTTTTGTGAAGGGAGATTTTTTTGTGTCGCATGATTGCAAATGCTAATTATTTTGCTTTGTATAAAAGTTTCTAATTATGGGGCGTTTCTTTGACAGTGCCTTTTCGTGCATTTCTGTTCCGCGATCTATTTGAATTTGCTGTTCCATCTGCGTCTGGGGCCCTGAATAAAACTGCAAACTTACTTCTTGCAATGGCGTACACTCCTTTTTTTTACTACTTTTGTAATTTGTTGGTGAGTTCTGCAAGGCGACCCCCAATACATTTTTGGAGGCCCCAGCAAGATGTCTCTGTACGACCGAGGCATGAGAATTCCAGCCGTACTCCCGGAGGCGTGCGGAACAGCGTCCGTTAGCCAATACAAAGAGCTCGAGCTAAGAGAGGTTCGTGGACGCCACTTCCCAAAGGTCTGCATGGCCGGCGCTGCCTTGACTCTGACCAAAATTGCAGGGCGACTCTGAGGTCGAAAGAAGTGAAGAATCTCCTAAAAGGACACGTGAGCGTACCCCTGCATGAAAGAGCTAGGGGCATGAGGGACTCTTTTTATGGTGTATACGATGCACCCTCAGTTGTAGTAGTATTAGATATTAGGTCTGCCGTTCCGATAGGGAGCATATTGACGGTGGCACATCTGCACTAGAGCAGAGGGTTGCGTAGTAAGTGGCGGACCTTGTTAGACAAGAGTTGCGCGTAGTGCAGGCAATTGGTATAGCTGCATTTTCTTTTCTTGGGGAAGAGTTTATTTGGGGCATATGCACGCACCTGTTTGTGAGTAGCATCAGTTTTGTTTTAGTATCGTGGAGAGTGATCATGGTGTTCGTTCTATGTGGCTGTGGAAAAGGCGGAAGAGCCAGAGCCAAATGAACTTGTAAATGGCGCAAAGCAACGTAGCGCAAGTTGTTGGTACAGTTGAGCAAACATACTAATATCTGGCTTTGTTGTTAAGGTGGTAGGGCTGAGGAGAAGGCCATTTCTGTACTAATATGATATAACAAGGCGGGCCTGTGGAGAAGGCCATTGTGTGCAAGCACTGAGTGCAAGGTGTGAAAGTGCAGGCCTGTGGAGGAGGCCAGAGCAATGGAAACTAGGGCGATGGAGCAAAGTGATGAGTATAAAAATTGAGTGAGTGGTACCGTTTGACAAAAGAGTGAGAGTTTAAGGGATTAAAATAATAAGTAGAAGGAAGGGAAGGAAAGAGGAGAATATTTAAAATACAAAGGAATAAGGCAGAGACAATGTCATCTGGATTGGTGCTCCGTTCAATCACATTTGTAAGAGATTGCCTGAATACCGCGATAAAATAGCAAAGTACCATTTCGAGTGGGTGCACAACACAGTGGGGAAGTGTTATAAAGAATGGCTGGAGAGGGGGGATTTGATAAAGACATTATAGAGAGTATGTATTCCTGTTTGGCAGCTACATACAAAGGAACAAAACTTAAAAAGAGACAGGGCATTCTGGGGCTTTGGAAATTGTACGAAGAAAAGGTGCAGGAAACAGAGAAAGGGAAAGAGGAGGAGGAGAAGGGAAGTGCACCGCCACACCCTATACAATATACCCATTATTAAAACCAGCTGCATTGTATAAAAATCCTAAACGAGTGTCTCAGGACAAGGAAGGAACAGATAAAAAGAAAGAAGAGGGTGTTATGAGCATTATCGGGAAGGACGAGAAAGGGAAGAGGAAATATTTAAATGACATAAAAAAGAGTGCGCAGCAACAACTTGACAGTGTGTTCAAGGAGGCAGAAAAAGCAATGGAAAGGGAAATGGAGGAAAAAGGAAAGGAATACGAGAAGGGAGTCAACGAACAGGGGTGGACAGCAGGACGCATAAAGTTTAAAATAGACAAGTGGAGACAGGACACAGCATAGTGGAACTGACACGGCAGACGAAGGGCCCACTATATCAGACTGAGAAGACAGCAGTGACAGCAATCTTGGGAATGATGACATAGAGACACACAGTCTGACAGACAGGAAAAGGGAAAGGAGAAGAGATGAGAGGGAAGAGGACGAAAGAGAAGAATCACTGGCTGACTGGGGAAATAGGCTCCAGAGCAGGAAAACTAGAATAGCAGTAGCCAAGAGAGCACAACGTGGCAATAAACGCAGAGCACGCCCATGCCCCTTTTACAGAAAGCAAGGGGCTAGGTTCACTACATACCATAGAAGACAATGGACAGGGACAACTTAGTTTACAGTTTACCTTCATTAATGATAGGTTATTTATAACACGCTTATTACCCAGATGTTTCTAAGTGCGGACCCGGGGATCGAACCTGTGTTGCTCCGTGCCGTCTTGCTTCCAAGGCGAGCACGTTGCCACTGAGCTATCCTCCCGAGACCATGGCAGAGGCAAGCAAGTGGATTTATGTTTTTGAGAAAGAGACAGCAGCAATCCCATTGGCCATAGGAGACAAAAATGTTTTTTTGGCAGTCTTGGTCGGGGGAAGAAGTGATAACGTATGACAACAGGCCAGATATGCCGGGGTAAAATTAAGCTCTAATATACATGATGGAACATCCTTAAAGCTCTAAGGGAGCTGTATCCAGACACATTAGATATGGGGTCCATCTTGGCTTGCAAAATGCAACCTGCCGAGGATAATGCGGAATACATACGATCCATACAGGGAATGTGGACACAGGAAAATAAGCAGTCATGGGACAAAAAAATATCTTTGTTTTACCACATCTTAGTGAGGGGGCTACCCGCGGATGTGCAGGTCTCTTTACAAAAGATAGTGGGAATTGAGGAAAAGGGGTGGCCTGAGATACAGGCGTCAATTGTACACTATTGAAAAAAAGGCAGGAGAAGGATAAGGAAACAGTTGATAATGCGACCAAAGCGAAAAACAAATTGGCCTATAAAAAACGGGCAAAAATACACATGGAGGGAGCAGTACCCACAGGGCCAGTTGTCGTTCCACAAGCTCAGCAAGGGCAGCTTCAAGTGGCCACGGTAATGCAGCCAGGAGGTTATACTCAGGTGTTACCCACCCAGCAATGGGGAACGGTACAGATGCAGCAGTAACCCGCATTCATAAACATGCAGCAGCCAGGGGTTATGCAGGCAGGAGAAGGAAATAGGTACATGTGAAAGTATCAGAATGGGAGAGGATACTACACACGTGGAAGGGGAATGGGATACAGGGGAATTACTCCACGTTTCGGAGTACAGTGCTTTGCATGTGGGAAATTTGGACATTGTGAGAAACCTGAAGGTGTCTCACTTATTAATCCCCAGGGATTTGTCATCTAGGTGGCCAGGACACGGCCATCGCTATTGGATCCAGTTCCGGCGGGTGGACTAGTGAGGGAGGATCACCTGGATGGGGGGTCCTTGCGGAATGGAAGTGGGGCACCGACGGGTGAGATGCGGTATCCCCCTTATTGTTATACCTTTTTCCAATCCTATCGCGTAGGAACACTCTATCCCCCTTTCCGACATGAACACTTTCACACACCGTGAGAGATGATGGACAAACACCAAGGTCATTTACCTGACATGTCCCAATGCCAGGGTCAGGCAAAGTCAGGCAATTAACCTGAATCACACACACCTGACAACCCTTTCCCTTCCCCAGAGGGATAAAAGGTGGTGCACAAACGCAAAATACGAGAAAGGCAGACCGCACAGTGAGAGAGCTAACTCCGCACAGCAATTCAAGAGGAGGAGAAAGATGGCGCAAATCAAGAGGATACCAAGGAGAGAGGTGACCTTTCCCATATCGACAGATGCCCTTGAAACCTCCAGAGAAGGAATCATAAGAGCGCGAACAATAGCCATCGTGTGTTGCAGCTGATGCCACCGGTACACGGGCACCTCCCCCGCTGACAGCCAAAGAGACGCGTGGCCCAATGGTACAGGCCTTGACTCCACAGACAAGAAAGCCAAGCAGTTCATCACAGCCGGTGAGTCGAGGGGAGAGCTGATAAAAAACCAAACTGTGTTGAACGTAAGTAGCAATCGGCTGATTAAAGCAAGTACAAAGAACTATTGATACGAAAGGGGAAAGCCAGCATAGCAGATTCAAGCACCATGTGGGTGCCACTTGAGAAACTCTGGACGATTACCCTGTTGTTGAACTACTATAACCAGAAGGCCTTGGGAGAAAGGCGAGAAGGGGGTCAAAGTGGTCATACAGGGGTCTAGTAAAATCCTCTGTACAGTCGAAAGCCTTTGACCGACAGATGATTGTGAAAACTAAGGGGACCGAATCCTGCATCATACAGTTGGCAAGAGTGAACCCGACGAGTGATGCCGACCAGGGGCGAAGTCTGAAGTCCCGATTAACAGTGTGTTGACAAGCATGAACCCGGCAGAGGGATGTCCACAGTGAACTGTTTAAAAAGACATTAAGGTTTATGAATGTTAAAGATGAAGATTGTGTTAAAAGCCATAGTGAACCCGGCTGAGGGAGGCTAACAATCGAGAGGGATCTGAGCCCGAGCGAGGGGGAACCCAGGGGTGAAGAACTATAACCCGAACGCAAGTAAAGACAATCAAAGAAGAACTTTGGAACCAGTGTTGACTTTTTGTATAAATATTTTGAGAGCTTATCAGACCCTTGGAAGAGAGAAGCTTGATTACAGAGTGGCCTGATATTGATTGAAAACTTCTTGTAGATCTGAGCCCGAACGAGGGGGATCCAAGTGTGAAAAGGCATCACCCAACGTGCAAGCTGAAAGTAACATTTGTTTATTATTTCTATTGAGGACATCCGGTCCTCAGGCAAGAGACTTTTTTTGTAGAAAAGAGACTTAACCACTGAAGGCCCTGACAAGCTGAGAATGGAACTGTTAGCTCATGCTGGGAAAGCTCGATCGTGTGCTGTGCTCCAGAGTCCTATCTTGTCCTGCGTTCAAAACATGTGGAAGGGAGACCCGACTGCCGCATCCTGACTTATTATTTGTGAACACTTCTTTCTTTCTTGTGAACCCTATCCGACACCCTTTGTTTGTGTTTAGCGTAAGGATTGGGAATAGTTTTTTTTTAGTATAGGCCCTTTTATTTGACAAGATGCCACTAGGAAAACCTTATTATTATTATTTGATGGTCGTAGCTTGCTCCCATCTTAGATATAGGCTCAGATTAGGCATTTTTCCAACCCGCATATACAGTTTAATGAACACCCTTGAACTATGATCACTTGGGTCTGTCTTTACTGTTGCCACCATGAGTTCCTTACATAAGGCGTCAGGCGTGGGATGTGATTCAACAGATAAAAATTGAAACCCATTCTAATAATCGTAGTACCACCGGAAGGGGAAAATAAAATAGTTGTTCTCCTAGATTCTGATCGCGTATCCACACTGAAAGCGGTGCTGTTTTTTCAGTTGTGTATTCCACCTAGTCAACAAGACCTATTCTGTAAAACACAAGTGTTATTAGATACACTTCCTCTCTCCCATTATAACATACAGCCTTGGGACCGAATAATCCTCAAAGTTCGACCTGTGTTTTCCTTTATCAGACGTAGTGCTCTGAGTCCACCTCCTTCCAAGCCTTCTTTTTTTGGGACCCAGTCTTTATCCATCGCAGGACCCTCAGGGTTAAATACACATTTTCGCCAACCTACTTCTGCGACAGACTCAGACTCGGAAGATTCCTAGGATTTTGAAACCCTATCCGATGAATTTGAGAGCTGTTTCTTTGCAAATTCAGATACTACAGAAGGAACCTTACCCCACCAGAAGAAATGGCCGTCTTAGCCAACGTCATTGCCCTATTAGCAGCCCATCAGATACAGGTAGTAAATAGGCTCCAAGAAAATTTGACAAAGTTAATTGAATTACAAACCAGGCCATTACTACCACAGGGCGTACTTCAGCCATATCTTGAAGGGGAAGATTAAGGAATTTCTTTTCAAAATTTTGAACGCCTGGACAACCAATTAGGATGAGAAGAATACTGTCAGGCAATTGCAGTAATTTACTACCCTCTTCCTCACCTGGCCCTTCAGACGAACTGTCCTTGGACTCGGTTAGAGTCTTCTTCCTTGATTTCTTGAGTTCGGTGGGCACACCTTCCTTGGACTTCTTCTTATTCTTGTCGTGTAAGTAGCGCCTAGCTTCCCCAGAGGCCACCTTGACAGGGACAGGAACCTGTCTAAGGGGAACCCCGGGGAGCTAGGCTCCAAGAACAGGGAAAAAGCCTCTGGGCAATAACAAAACCCTGGAAGAAGTGTCAGAGGTGGGTTCCTCGATTTGTTGCTCCTGTGGTTTGATAATATGAGTTGCAGTTACCAATAAAGTCTATAGGAGTCCTGAACTGGAGGATGAGCTGGACCAAGAACCGATGATGAGGAAATGGATTCTCTGTTTGAAACGGTCTGTATGATGAGACTATCTGAATGGAGTTAGAGGACAGAAGAGTACTTCCCTGTACCGATAACAGACATCTAGGGAGATGAGGAGTACTGGGTTGAGGTCTCTGAAACTAGAGATCCCAGAATGCAGTTGGAAGAGGAAAGAATTATAGCCATCAGAGGTGCGGAAAGCCGCCACAAGAGGAGTTCACTTACCGGAGATGAAGGAGTAACACCGCAAGTGAAATATAGTCAGCGAAGATGCGGGAAGCCGCCACAAGAGGAGTTCACTTACCGGAGATGAAGGAGCAACACCGCGAGTGACTGGTAAGTAAAGGATGTGTGAAAGAAAAGTAAAGTAGGAATGCTACCTACCGAATGAACGGTGCGGGCGGAGGTTGAGAGCTAGAGAAAGATCAGAGTAGCAGGAGACCGCACTGAGAAGGGAAGATTAGGCGGAAAGGATAGTAGGACAGAAGTGAGTCACGCAAAGAAAAGAACAGGAAACCAGAGGTATGAAGAACAGGAAAGCAAGCTATAGAAAGTCGTGAGAAGGAACAACCGGGAAGGCCGGAATTAGAAGGATCAGGGAAATCAAAAGGGCTGCAGAATGTGAGGCGTATCGTGAGAAGTATCGAAGCGCTGAAGTAGATAACCACGAACAACAGATACAACGACATGAAACGTGGGTGTGGTTATCCTTTATAGTCTCAGCCGCCATGTTGGATGAGGACTAGACCGGGGAGTCTATTCCTTGGAGTTCTGTATGCGCCAGGCATTCCACAGCTTCCACGGACGATGAATCCTGACAGTATACCCCCTTCCCCTTGGGGGTCCCCCAGGTTTCCCCGGGTGTAGAAGATTGGATCTTCTCATCAGTCGGGGGGCGTGTATATGACACTTGGGTTCCCATGTCCTTTCTTCAGCAGAATATCCCTTCCAATGTACCAAATATTGCACCCTTCCTCTTCTGTAACGAGAGTCCACGAGATAAGCAACTTCATACTCTTCTTGTAAGGGAGGATCAAGGGGCCTTAGGCTTTGGGAATTTCGTTGATATTGGTCTTCCTTGTGTTCTTTCAATAAGGATGCATGGAAGACTGGATGGATCCGTCTCAGACTTTGCGGCAGGGTGAGTTTAAACGCTATAGGATTCATTTTGGATTCTATGGGGAAAGGTCCCATAAAGCGAGGGGTAAACTTGCCTGCATGAACCCATTTAGGTAGAAATTCTGTTTATAGCCACACCAATTGCCCAGACTTCCAGGCTGGATCTGCTCTTCTGGAACGATCTGCCCACTTCTTAGTTATTGTACGCAAATTCTGCCTGCGGGAGATAGGAGGCCCATTCTTCCTGCTTGTTGCTACAAAAATATCGAAGGTACTGTTCAAGACTGGCATTGAGTCTTTCGGTCTGGTGATTACTCTGTGGATGGTATCCCGATTACAGGGCTCGGTTGATCCCTAACTGTTGACATAAAGTTGACCAGAATTTAGAGGTAAACTGTGATCCTCTGTCTGATATGATTGTCCTGGGTAGCCCATGTAAACGGATGATATCCCGTAAAAAGACGGCAGCTGTCTCCGGGGCAGAAGGAAGATGCGACAGAGCAGAGAAGTGCGCCCCTATTACTGAATGAATCCACTGTTACCATTACAGTGTTCATTCCATGCGAAAGTGGCAAGTCTACAATGAAGTCTGTAGAAATCTGCTCCCAAGGGCGCCAAGGGAGCAACGGTTGATGAAGAAGACCAAGGGGCAGGGCTTACCTGTGGCATATTTATTACAGGCACAGATCAGACAAGTGGAGACATAGTTCTTGACATCCTGCGATATGGTGGGCCACCAGAATCTGCGGCAGATCAATTCCTGTGTCTTTCTTCTACCAGGATGTCCCGCCAAGGGCGTATCGTGACGCCAATTGAGGATCTGATCTTGCAGTATCTTAGAGGTAATGTATAGGGCGGTCTTATGATAATAAAGTCTGTCTTTACCCAATGAGACTGAGTCGGAAATCATAGTTTTCTGCTCATACTGCTCCAGTAAATCCAGTAAAAATGGTGCTACTGTGGCAATGGTTCGCAGCCCTGGTAACACAAGGTCATGACCTTGATATTTGCCGGCCTCTTCACCTTGACATCTGGATAAGGCATCTGCAACCTGGTTTTCTGTACCAGGAATGTAGGTTATGCAGAAATCAAATTGCAAAAACAAATATGCCCATCTGGCATGACGAGCATTGGTGCACTCCATTTGTTGCAGTACTCGGAGGTTTCTGTGGTCTGTACGTATAAGGAAGCTATGTTTAGCTCCTTGTAGGAGGTGTCGCCATTCCTGACAAGCCAGTTTAATGGCCAACAGTTCCTTTTCAAGGACGTAGTAGTTTTGTTCACTGCTTGTCAGGGTCTTGGATGTTCCAAACTGTCTTCAGCCTTCTGCAGGAGAACAGCCCCAACCGCTCCTGCCGAGGCATAATTTTCGAGGATGAATGGTTTGTCCTGATGTGGTTGCACAAGAACTGGGGCAGATGTAAACCGTTCCTTCAATTGATGAAAGGCTTCCTTCTGTTCTTTATTAAAGGCAAATACTACCCCCTTCTTTAGAAGAGCTGTGATGGGTTGGACCAGCATGGAGAAAGTTGGGATGAATTGTCTGTAAAAATGTGCTAATCCAAGGAATTTCTGCATGTCTTTAATGTGTTGTGGTTCCTTCCATTTGAGTACTGCCTGGATCTTGCTGGGGTCCATCTGTAGTCCCTCTTTGGAGAGGAAGAAACCCAGGTACGACACAGACTCAGCTTCAAAAGTACACCTTTCGGGTTTCACTAGGAGTTGGTTTATCTGGAGCCTGTGTAATACCTCTCTAACTTGTCTATGATGTTCGTGTAGTGTGTGAGAGAAGACCAGGATGTCATCCAAATATACCACTACAGAAATAAATAGTAGATCTGAAAATATCTTGTCCATAAACCTTTGAAAAACGTCTGGGGCGTTGACCAGCCCAAACGGCATCACCCTATATTCAAAAAGTCCTAAGGGTGTTCTAAAAGCCATCTTCCACTCATCGCCCTTGCGAATCCAAGAGATGGTAGGCTCCTCGGAGGTCTAGTTTGGTGAAAATTCTTGATCCTTGTACTGCCTCTAATATGTCTCTGATCAAGGGTATGGGATACCTGTCTTTAATGGTGATCTGATTGAGACCTCGGTAGTCGATACAGGGTCTCAATTCAGAGGAATCCTTCTTGGCGATGAAAAATAAGGATGCACCACATGAGGATCTAGAGTCTTGGATAAGCCCGTTCTGTAAATTGGCATCTAGGTACTCTCTCAATGCTTTCCTTTCGGGCAAAGATAAAGGGTACATGTGACCATAAGGCACTGGGGCTTCTGGGATCAAGTCGATGGCACAATCTTCTGCCCGGTGCTGTGGTAAGTATCTTGGTAATATGTCTTCGAACACCTCTGTGTAGTCCTGATACTGAATGGGAACTGAGGAGACAATCTTCTTCTTACTGGGTATCGATGATTCCTCCCACTGATTCCTACAACAGGATTCTTCCATACAGTGGGTTTGGCAGTAGGAAGAGTTGAAGCTTACTCTGTTGGATACCCAATCAATGAGAGGGTTGTGTTTCCTCAACCATGGAATGCCAATAACCACTGGGAAGTGTACCTCTCTAATGAAGTCAAAAACTACGAGTTCCTAAAGTCTTCCCTATTGCATCCTTAAGAGAATGCATTCCTTAGTAATGGGACCAAAGAAAGAGGATGGCCATCCACTCCTTCGACAGGAATTGGCCTTGGTTTGAGTCGTTCTGGGATTTGTTGTTCTCAAGCACATTCAACGTCAAGGAAGTTGCCTGCAGCTCCGCAATCCAACATCGCCAATACCTCTATTGGTTCAGATTCCGACAGCCACAATTTGATCTTGAACACCATGAGTGTCATGACCCGGCGAAATTGCCCCTTCTGGACCTCATGGTCATTATAACGAAGGGCTTGTACTCCTTGTTCCTCCCAACATGGCCGTTGCAAGCTCTGTGCTGTGCACTAGCTTTCACGTCGTGGCACATACTATAAATTGGTCACGCCCCTGCGGGTCCGCGCGTCTCAACGCTATCTTCAGTAGTGACCCGACATGTGCTTACTCTCTACTTTGGTTTCCTTTGATCCTCTTACTTCCTTCCTTGCCTTTTATCCTGTTCCTGGATTTCCCCCCCCTACTTACTCGTTCATCGCTAATCCTGGATACCCTGGAACCACAAACTTCCCGGAACTCTGAACGCATCCTGCAACCTGACGAGGCTCGGGCGAGCCTATTCAAGACCCGAACCATCCACAGGAAGAGTCCTGCGGCCGAACAAGGGAGATCCCGATCACAGGTGAGACGGGGGGAGATTTACGACAGTTTGAGACGCCAAACGATCAATACGGATTCTACCATGGAGTATGCTATTCAGGACCTGATGTGCGGAATCAAGAACTTTCCACAGAGATGCAGAATTTAAAAGCCGAGAATGCGGCGCTAAGACAGCTTCTCTTGTCACGTGACTCCGCGAACAAGGACAGTGTATTATTGGGAGGAGTGGTTGATAAATATGACGGTTCAACAAAGACCTTACGTGGATTCCTGGATTCTTGTTTGGTACATTTTACCTTCAAGCTCTACTATTTCTCAACTCCTAGGGCTAAGGTGGGCTTCATAATATCGCATCTTTCCGGTAATGCCCTTACATGGGCCACTCCTTTACTCAATTCAGGGGATGCTCTCCTGGATGATTATGAAGGGTTCATCGCGGAACTCAAGACCATGTTCGAACGTCCAGAGCTGGTCCACGGTGCTCAAGAGAAGCTACTTGGCTTCCAACAAGGATCCCAAGACATGTTGACTTATGTTTCCAGATTCAAACAGCTAGCCAAAGAGGCGGACTGGCCCCTGGAAGCCAGTTTTACCTTGTTCCGCAGAGGTCTAAATGAAGAGATTAAGGACGAATTAGCCAGAGTGGCACGTCCTAGTTCATTCCAGGCCCTCCTGGACTTGTCTATGCAAATAGACTTCAGAATCCAAGAAAGAAAGGCCGAAAAGAAAAAGAATAAAGTCTCAATTCAAAGAAACTCCCCAGAGAATACTACAAGGACCGAATCTGCCAAGAATCCGAGCACTGATTCTGAACCCATGCAACTTGGAGCCTTTCGTGGACCAATTTCCCCGCAGGAAAGGTTAAGAAGGATACACACAGGTTTATGCATGTATTGTGCCTCTGATAAACATTTAGTTAAAGAGTGTCCTCTGGCTCCTCCCCGACGCTCGGGAAACGCCAGCTCCCGATCCTAAATGGAGCAAGGTTTCGGGAGAACGATGTTTGCTCCACATCAATTCCATCCTTGAACTCTCCTGGGCAAAACAAATTGGTGATATTACAGGCCTTTATATCGCCATTCAAGGACAAGGTCTACACCATACTGGCCTTGGTGGATTGCGGAGCAATGGGAGTCTTCATTGATCAAGATTGTGTCAGAAGTCATAACATTCCATATGAAGCAAGAAGTTTTTCACAGCCAGTAGAAGCAATTGACAGAAGACCTCTTTCCTCAGGACCCATAAGTCTGCAAACAAGGGAGATCCATCTTTCCATAAATCATCATCAAGAAAGGATTGTGTTTGACATTATAAAATCAGCCCATTACCCCTTGGTTCTGGGCATGCCCTGGTTACAAAAGCACAATCCATATATTAACTGGACGGCCGGATCCTTATTCCTGGGCTCAGAGTTCTGTATGAACCATTGTTTAAACCTGGATACCTCAGTCACAGCTCCTATAAGTCTACCAAGGTGTCCAGAGACACCACTCATGGTTTCCAATATTGTACAAGTTCCAGAGATCTATCACGGGTATGCTGATGTATTCTCTACTGCCATTGTTCAAGCCTTACCTCCACATAGACCCGAAGACTGTGCCATAGATACTGAACCCTCAGCAGTGATTCCCTTTGGCAGAATGTCTATCCTTTCAGAACCCGAAAAGAGAGCCCTCTGGGAATACCTAGAAACTAATCTTGAGAACGGCACCATAAGACCTTCAAAATCACCAGCTGGTGCTTCATTGTTCTTCGTTCCAAAAAAGGATACCAAAGAGCTCAGACCTTGCCCGGACTATCGGGGCCTAAATCAATACACCCTGAAAGACAGATACCCACTACCCCTTATCTCGGATATCCTTGAAGCTGTGAGAGGTGCAGTGATATTCACGAAACTGGATCTCCGAGGTGCTTACCATTTGATCCGTATCCGGGAAGGAGACGAATGGAAAACAGCCTTTAGAACACCCTTTGGTCACTTTGAATACCTAGTCATGCCCTTTGGTCTGACTAATGCTCCCGCAGTCTTCCAGCGTTTTATGGATAGGGTGTTCTCTGACATGTTATTTCTCAATGTTATCGTCTACTTGGATGACATATTGATCTTCTCCAAGGACTCCTTGAAACATGAAGAACATGTAAAAGCAGTACTTCAACATCACCGTGAAAATCAACTCTTAGCCAAACCAGAAAAATGTTTGTTTCATGTTACAACAGTTCACTATCTGGGATTTGTCCTCAGTTCAGAAGGAATTAGTATGGACCTTTCAAAGGTGAAGGCCAAACTGGCTTGGCCCGCCCCAACATCTGTTAAGCAAATCCAATCCTTCCTGGGGCTTGCCAACTTCTACCGGAAATTTATTCCCACCTTTTCCGAGATTGTTCAACCCATTGTTAATCTCCTGAAGAAAGACGTTCCATTTAACTGGTCTATACCACAAGACAAGGCATTCCAACGCTTGAAAGAAGAATTCACTCAGGCTCCCATCCTGGCCCAACCTGACATAAATCGTCCTTTTCTAGTGGAAACTGATGCCTCCAATTACGCCATAGGAGCAGTTTTAAAACAAGAATCCGATGATAAGTTGGAACATCCCATTGCTTATCTCTCACGGACCCTGACCACCAGCGAGACTCACTACTCAGTTCTGGAGAAGGAGTTATTGGCTATTCGTCATGCCTTCACTGAATGGAGACATTTACTCCTGGGTGCTAAATATCCAGTTCAAGTCCGTACTGATCACTGAAATCTTCAGGTCCTACAATCCATGGAGTGCAGGAACAGTAGACAAGCTCGATGGGCCTACTTCTTTGCTCAATATCAATTTCAAATTTCACATGTTCCTGGATCGCAAAACTTGATTGCCGATGCCCTCTCTCGGCGTCCCGACTACGTTCCCTTGGAGGATAAGATCTATCCTGAAATGTTAAACAGAAAGAGGATTCAACTTGGGAACCCTCCCGTCCCCTGCACACTTTCAAATGTTTGGATTAATCCAATACAGTTGTTTAAACTGCGTTATATACATTGTACATATATTTGTTTCTAACACATATGGTCAGACACAGGAGTGTGAGATAAAAAAATATATATCTTTATAGTCAGGCTGTATTATATTCAGCAAGAATTATAGTTCAGACAAAGATTATTTACAGTGCATAGAAACAGTATCAATAGATAAAGCTCAAATTGAAGAAAAATGGAGTCCAAATTGATTAGCGACGCGTTTCGAGGAAGTTCTCCTCTTCTTCATAAGGCCACACTTGGACTCTTAAAAAGGAAAGCATAAATTCAGTAAAGAAAATTTTGTAAGCACAATGCATAGACTGTTCATGTCATATTAAATGTATACAGTTAAAAAATAAATGGCATTAATTGTATTTAGAACATTAATCTGTCCCTAAAAAATAGGGAATTGAAACAATGTAGCATGTTCTAATATGCATTGTAATTCATGCAACATTATAAGATTAACTAGGTTGCCCCTGCTCGAGAGAGCGGCTGAAGGTCTACTGAAGCATCTTTTCCTGCAAAATTGACTGTATAACGTCCATCATACTGTAATTTAGTAGAGTACTACCTCTAATGGGATCTATCACGTGGATGGTGAAACATAAGCTAAAGAAAATTAAATATGTAGGTAAAACAACACACAGATAGTTCTTAGGCTGTATCAATCTAATATGGAAGAAATACAAAAATCGTTACCTCTGTGAGTAGAAAGTGCCGGAAACAGAGAACCGGACGGAGCGGTGAAAATAGATAGACAGTCTTCGTACATCAGTTAGTTCCTTAAAACATGGCTAATTCCCAAAAAGATACCAGAAATCTAAAGAAAACAAAGCCTGATCAATGCCAAGCTCAATGTTCAAACGTAACAGTCATAGGTGTGAGATAAAAAATTGAGTAACATACCTAACCAAAATATGGAGGGCGGAAAATAATCAATACAGCGGCCCACATAAGGATGTAGAACTTAAGTATCCCGCCGTCACTACAGAGGTGCCTCAGTATGTGGGAATTCTGTCATACGAATAGCCAAAATGAACAGGAATGAAGTCCTGATTAGTATAATATACCTAGCAATCTGATATGAAGTAATGGAAACATAATATGGTGTTTAATCAAGGCAAAAAATGTAAAGAATTACCGTGGTAAGAATGTGCAAATAGCACAATTCTCAAAGCTGATATGCAACTGATGTCAAGATTGTGTGGCCGGTCAACAGCTGAAGAATCCGGCAGTAATAGGTCAGTTAGAGTATCAACTAAAGAAAGTGTAAGGAAAACAGAAAAAAAAGAATCATGAGACTAAGGAACTATTTCCCTGGTCCCTAGATAGATAAATGCACATGCATTCACGCTTACCTGGAGCATGGGGGGGCAATCCTGAGCAGAGTCTGTTCAGCCGAGTGGCTTGTTGTTCACAAACCATGGAGACTACATGTGACCATGGAGATAAATAGAGGACTGAAGTAATAGGTGAAGAAAAAGGACTAAGAAGTAAATGGGCCTCAAGGTCGGCCATCTTGGAACGAGGTTATATTGTAATGAAGGTGTAGATCTCTAGGCATTCAATGACAAGAAGTAACTTAAATCGGGAAGCGTAAAGGTGCGTAACTAAATAAATTAAAAGGAAAAAATTCATACAGTACAGAAACCTATTGTGCGATGTAAATCGGACATTACAAATACTAGTCCGCACATCGTAGAACGGGGAGAGGAAAGTTGAGAAAAATAGTGTACCATGTGAAATAGAGTCGAAATTAGCAATGACAAAGGGTCTTGAATCGAACGAAACGCTCGGATCTAAAAAGGGAAAAAAATAGCACGGAAAAAATGAATATAATGTTCAGATTATCTGGCTAAGGTCATTTAATGACCATGTGTAACCTATCAGTTCAAAATAGGTGGATCACATGGATTCACATTATGCAGGAAGAGGGAAAAAAAACCTTAAATCTCTCTCTCATTGCATGGACAACCTAGTGCAATATAGCAATCTCAATGGGGTAAATGCATTTATTTTACAAAAGATCACAATTAAATGTGATAAGTATAACAGAATGACAAAAAATGAAAATTAAGAATAAGAACAATTTTTACACTGTGTTTACAGGCAATTATTTTTATGGCAACCATCTATTAGTCTCAACAAAGTAGTGCCTTAGATCACAGTCAGACACAGGAATAGCAATGTGACTCTCAATTTTATGTTGAAGATCAATCATTCCTTATTGTCAAATTCAAATCACAGAAAACAGTTCAATGTGAAATCTTCATTTAGACCCCAGGGCTGTAAAGAGCTTAACTTATCAATCCAATAAGCTTCTCTTTGTAGTAAGAGTGACTGATAGTCACCTCCTCTTGTAGGTCGTTTAACAACTTCTAGCACCTGGTATTTTAGTTGGGCAATTGTATGTTTTTGCATGTTGAAGTGGCGAGCTACCGGTGAGTATTGATTATTACATCTTATGTTCGACTTGTGTTCAGACAGTCTTGATTTAACAGGTCTTTTGGTCTGTCCTACATACACTTTGCCACAAGGGCACTTCAACATATATATGACACCTGATGTCAGACACGTAGAATAGTCTCTTAATTTGATTTTTTGACCATTCCTGGGGTGAGTCACTACATTACCTTTGATTGTGTTATTACAGTGTATACATCCTAAGCAGGGGAAGGTGCCTAGTTTTTTGGTAGCTAGGAAAAGTTGTTTCTCCTTTGGTACTCTTTCAGCTTTCACCAGCTTGTCTCTTATATTTTTACCCCTTTTAAAACACATCATTGGTGGTGTGGGGAACAATTCCAATAGAGTTTGATCATTATGAAGAATATTCCAATGTTTCTTTATACTTTTTGTGATCTGAAAACTCTGTCTTGAGAATTTTGATATGTATAAAAGTGGGGTGTCTTTAGCCTCCGATTTAGGTTTCAGTAAATCTGTACGGGGGATCTCTGAAGCTCTGTCTTTGGCAATTTCCAAAATTTCTGGTGGATAGCCTCTGTTCTGAAATTTACTAACAAGATTTGTGCATTCCTTATCTAGAACTTCTGGGTCAGAAATTATTCTTTTCAGGCGTAATATTTGACTATATGGTAGACTTTGGAGCATCGCCCTCGGGTGGAAGCTGGAATAGTGAAGCAGATTGTTTACATCAGTCGGTTTGTGGTATATAGACGTGGCTATCTTATTGTTAACAATGCTTAAGTTAACGTCAAGAAAATGTAAATAAGGGTTACCAATCTCAATAGTAAATTTAATCCTAGGATGCACTAAATTGAGGTATTCAAAAAACTGGTCCAAGTCATCTCGTGTGCCACACCAAATGCAAAAAATGTCATCAATAAACCTCTTCCAGGTTAAAATGTATGCTGCCCATGTGGGATGTTCCAGTACATGCTGACTTTCGAACTGAAACATAAAAGTATTAGCGTACACGGGCGCCATCGATGATCCCATCGAGGTACCCGATGTTTGTAAAAAGTATTTGCCCTGATGTCTAAAATAGCTATTGTAGAGGATTAAGTTGAGTAGCTCCAGAATGAATTGAGGATTACCTTTCACACCTGAATTGTTAAGTAACAACCATTCAACAGAATCTATACCTTCACTATGTGGTATTGAGGTATATAAGCTACATACGTCCAGGCTGAATAGTATGCAGTCTTCACTGATAGCTGAAAAGTCTTTAAGTCCATTAAGGAAGTCTGTTGTATCCTTTAGGTATGTGGATGATGCCTGTATAAGCGGTTGTAGTAATCTGTCAATGTAGACTGCCAGTGGGTCGAAGATACTTTCTGTCCCAGCAACAATCGGTCTGAGGGGTGGATTTTGTTTATCTTTGTGAATCTTAGGGAGCCCATAAAAGACTGGTGTAATCGGATGGGAATTAGTGAGATATTGATGTGTTTTATCATTAATCCATTCGTTTTCTTTGGCTTTTAACAGAGTATTGTTAATTAGTTCTCTGATCTCTGGTAACGGGTCCCTATCTAGTATGGCATAGGTGTCTGTATCGCTAAGGAGTTCAATGCATCTTTTGACATAAAAGGATGTATCCATGATTACGATTGCTCCCCCTTTGTCAGCCGGTTTAATCGTAATGTCTTCACTTTTCGCCAATTTATCTATTAGATCTAGTTGGCGGTTTTTGATATTAATGGGTGTTTTTCTTCTATAGTCAATTCTGCTTAAATCTTGTAGGACACTCTTCTCAAATAAATTCAAAATTGAATTTTGTACCTGTGGGTCAAATGTACTCTTGGGACGTATTACCAGTAAATCACTTTCTGGTAGTCTAGATTCCTTTTCAGGTTGCGAGTCAAAGAAAATTTTAAGTCTTAATTTTCGCATCAATCTGTGTAGACAGATTTTTTCTTGAAATAATGAAGTATTACACGTAGGAACAAACGATAATCCTTTGTTCAAAATGTTAAGTTGTTCTATTGAAAGAATCTTGCTGGAGATATTCACCACTAGATTATTGTCCTTTATTTGTTTCTCTTTTTTGTTTGTAGCTTTCTTCCCTCTCCGGGTCTTTCTCTTATGCCTAAAAAAACCCCCGTTGATGTATAAGGTTCAGCGTCTTTATTAGTTGGAGATGTGGACACCCCTGGTCTATTGGTGTCTTCTGTTTGTTCACGTTCACTAGTGCGGTCTGTGGAAGGCCTCTGGATGGGTTCACCAACACTGCTGTCGCTACTGTTACCTGAGTTTGCGAAGTTAGAGTCTTGTTGGTTATTACGATTAAAATTTCGCTGTCGGTAATATTCTTGCCAATTGTATACTATATCATTGAGATAGTCAAAGGTGTCTCTTTTAAATTTTCTCAATTTCCTCTGTTCAATTTCAGTCTTATAGTTTGCCAATTTCAGGTTGATATCCTCTAGTATCTCAGAGAGATCTTTTGCCGATTTAAATTTAGATATTTGGTCTTGGAGAGTTTTAATTTCAGAATCAATAGTTACAAGGGATTTTGACAGCTCCTCAATAGTTAGTAGTATAAGGTCCAAAGAACACTTATTCAAGATCTGGTCCCATTTTTGTACAAATATCTTATTTTCACTACAAAGTGTTGGTCTTAGGTAAACCCTCAGACCTCTGGGAATTTTCTTAGCTTTATAATATTCCACTAGTGTGCTAGCATGTAATTTTTGGGAGATCTCACGTCTAATGAGTTTTTCTAGTTTCTGAATAGTTTTTTCGGGGTTGTCTTCACTTTGTAAAGTTTTTTCAGTATCTTTGATGAGACCTAAGATACGGGTTGCTTCTTCTGCACTGAAAGCTAGTGTTGTGGCGTGCTTGTCGGTTAGCTCATTTAACCTTGAGAAGGACATTCTAAAGTTAAGTAGTTAGTTGAGTTAAATGTGGGTGCACCCTATGATTTGTGCCACACTAGATAACTAGTGAACAAAATAGCGAAGGGTTTAGATAGAAGCGCACACCTATAGTAAGTAAGATTAGTAAAGAGATTCGAGGATTATGTTGTATAAACTTTTAGGTGCGGGGGGGAAAAACTGAGGTCATGGCACAAGACCCCGACAATAAACAGTAAACAGAAAGAGGATTCAACTTGGGAACCCTCCCGTCCCCTGCACACTTTCAAATGTTTGGATTAATCCAATACAGTTGTTTAAACTGCGTTATATACATTGTACATACATTTGTTTCTAACACATATGGTCAGACACAGGAGTGTGAGATAAAAAAATATATATCTTTATAGTCAGGCTGTATTATATTCAGCAAGAATTATAGTTCAGACAAAGATTATTTACAGTGCATAGAAACAGTATCAATAGATAAAGCTCAAATTGAAGAAAAATGGAGTCCAAATTGATTAGCGACGCGTTTCGAGGAAGTTCTCCTCTTCTTCATAAGGCCACACTTGGACTCTTAAAAAGGAAAGCATAAATTCAGTAAAGAAAATTTTGTAAGCACAATGCATAGACTGTTCATGTCATATTAAATGTATACAGTTAAAAAATAAATGGCATTAATTGTATTTAGAACATTAATCTGTCCCTAAAAAATAGGGAATTGAAACAATGTAGCATGTTCTAATATGCATTGTAATTCATGCAACATTATAAGATTAACTAGGTTGCCCCTGCTCGAGAGAGCGGCTGAAGGTCTACTGAAGCATCTTTTCCTGCAAAATTGACTGTATAACGTCCATCATACTGTAATTTAGTAGAGTACTACCTCTAATGGGATCTATCACGTGGATGGTGAAACATAAGCTAAAGAAAATTAAATATGTAGGTAAAACAACACACAGATAGTTCTTAGGCTGTATCAATCTAATATGGAAGAAATACAAAAATCGTTACCTCTGTGAGTAGAAAGTGCCGGAAACAGAGAACCGGACGGAGCGGTGAAAATAGATAGACAGTCTTCGTACATCAGTTAGTTCCTTAAAACATGGCTAATTCCCAAAAAGATACCAGAAATCTAAAGAAAACAAAGCCTGATCAATGCCAAGCTCAATGTTCAAACGTAACAGTCATAGGTGTGAGATAAAAAATTGAGTAACATACCTAACCAAAATATGGAGGGCGGAAAATAATCAATACAGCGGCCCACATAAGGATGTAGAACTTAAGTATCCCGCCGTCACTACAGAGGTGCCTCAGTATGTGGGAATTCTGTCATACGAATAGCCAAAATGAACAGGAATGAAGTCCTGATTAGTATAATATACCTAGCAATCTGATATGAAGTAATGGAAACATAATATGGTGTTTAATCAAGGCAAAAAATGTAAAGAATTACCGTGGTAAGAATGTGCAAATAGCACAATTCTCAAAGCTGATATGCAACTGATGTCAAGATTGTGTGGCCGGTCAACAGCTGAAGAATCCGGCAGTAATAGGTCAGTTAGAGTATCAACTAAAGAAAGTGTAAGGAAAACAGAAAAAAAAGAATCATGAGACTAAGGAACTATTTCCCTGGTCCCTAGATAGATAAATGCACATGCATTCACGCTTACCTGGAGCATGGGGGGGCAATCCTGAGCAGAGTCTGTTCAGCCGAGTGGCTTGTTGTTCACAAACCATGGAGACTACATGTGACCATGGAGATAAATAGAGGACTGAAGTAATAGGTGAAGAAAAAGGACTAAGAAGTAAATGGGCCTCAAGGTCGGCCATCTTGGAACGAGGTTATATTGTAATGAAGGTGTAGATCTCTAGGCATTCAATGACAAGAAGTAACTTAAATCGGGAAGCGTAAAGGTGCGTAACTAAATAAATTAAAAGGAAAAAATTCATACAGTACAGAAACCTATTGTGCGATGTAAATCGGACATTACAAATACTAGTCCGCACATCGTAGAACGGGGAGAGGAAAGTTGAGAAAAATAGTGTACCATGTGAAATAGAGTCGAAATTAGCAATGACAAAGGGTCTTGAATCGAACGAAACGCTCGGATCTAAAAAGGGAAAAAAATAGCACGGAAAAAATGAATATAATGTTCAGATTATCTGGCTAAGGTCATTTAATGACCATGTGCACCCACATTTAACTCAACTAACTACTTAACTTTAGAATGTCCTTCTCAAGGTTAAATGAGCTAACCGACAAGCACGCCACAACACTAGCTTTCAGTGCAGAAGAAGCAACCCGTATCTTAGGTCTCATCAAAGATACTGAAAAAACTTTACAAAGTGAAGACAACCCCGAAAAAACTATTCAGAAACTAGAAAAACTCATTAGACGTGAGATCTCCCAAAAATTACATGCTAGCACACTAGTGGAATATTATAAAGCTAAGAAAATTCCCAGAGGTCTGAGGGTTTACCTAAGACCAACACTTTGTAGTGAAAATAAGATATTTGTACAAAAATGGGACCAGATCTTGAATAAGTGTTCTTTGGACCTTATACTACTAACTATTGAGGAGCTGTCAAAATCCCTTGTAACTATTGATTCTGAAATTAAAACTCTCCAAGACCAAATATCTAAATTTAAATCGGCAAAAGATCTCTCTGAGATACTAGAGGATATCAACCTGAAATTGGCAAACTATAAGACTGAAATTGAACAGAGGAAATTGAGAAAATTTAAAAGAGACACCTTTGACTATCTCAATGATATAGTATACAATTGGCAAGAATATTACCGACAGCGAAATTTTAATCGTAATAACCAACAAGACTCTAACTTCGCAAACTCAGGTAACAGTAGCGACAGCAGTGTTGGTGAACCCATCCAGAGGCCTTCCACAGACCGCACTAGTGAACGTGAACAAACAGAAGACACCAATAGACCAGGGGTGTCCACATCTCCAACTAATAAAGACGCTGAACCTTATACATCAACAGGGGTTTTTTTAGGCATAAGAGAAAGACCCGGAGAGGGAAGAAAGCTACAAACAAAAAAGAGAAACAAATAAAGGACAATAATCTAGTGGTGAATATCTCCAGCAAGATTCTTTCAATAGAACAACTTAACATTTTGAACAAAGGATTATCGTTTGTTCCTACGTGTAATACTTCATTATTTCAAGAAAAAATCTGTCTACACAGATTGATGCGAAAATTAAGACTTAAAATTTTCTTTGACTCGCAACCTGAAAAGGAATCTAGACTACCAGAAAGTGATTTACTGGTAATACGTCCCAAGAGTACATTTGACCCACAGGTACAAAATTCAATTTTGAATTTATTTGAGAAGAGTGTCCTACAAGATTTAAGCAGAATTGACTATAGAAGAAAAACACCCATTAATATCAAAAACCGCCAACTAGATCTAATAGATAAATTGGCGAAAAGTGAAGACATTACGATTAAACCGGCTGACAAAGGGGGAGCAATCGTAATCATGGATACATCCTTTTATGTCAAAAGATGCATTGAACTCCTTAGCGATACAGACACCTATGCCATACTAGATAGGGACCCGTTACCAGAGATCAGAGAACTAATTAACAATACTCTGTTAAAAGCCAAAGAAAACGAATGGATTAATGATAAAACACATCAATATCTCACTAATTCCCATCCGATTACACCAGTCTTTTATGGGCTCCCTAAGATTCACAAAGATAAACAAAATCCACCCCTCAGACCGATTGTTGCTGGGACAGAAAGTATCTTCGACCCACTGGCAGTCTACATTGACAGATTACTACAACCGCTTATACAGGCATCATCCACATACCTAAAGGATACAACAGACTTCCTTAATGGACTTAAAGACTTTTCAGCTATCAGTGAAGACTGCATACTATTCAGCCTGGACGTATGTAGCTTATATACCTCAATACCACATAGTGAAGGTATAGATTCTGTTGAATGGTTGTTACTTAACAATTCAGGTGTGAAAGGTAATCCTCAATTCATTCTGGAGCTACTCAACTTAATCCTCTACAATAGCTATTTTAGACATCAGGGCAAATACTTTTTACAAACATCGGGTACCTCGATGGGATCATCGATGGCGCCCGTGTACGCTAATACTTTTATGTTTCAGTTCGAAAGTCAGCATGTACTGGAACATCCCACATGGGCAGCATACATTTTAACCTGGAAGAGGTTTATTGATGACATTTTTTGCATTTGGTGTGGCACACGAGATGACTTGGACCAGTTTTTTGAATACCTCAATTTAGTGCATCCTAGGATTAAATTTACTATTGAGATTGGTAACCCTTATTTACATTTTCTTGACGTTAACTTAAGCATTGTTAACAATAAGATAGCCACGTCTATATACCACAAACCGACTGATGTAAACAATCTGCTTCACTATTCCAGCTTCCACCCGAGGGCGATGCTCCAAAGTCTACCATATAGTCAAATATTACGCCTGAAAAGAATAATTTCTGACCCAGAAGTTCTAGATAAGGAATGCACAAATCTTGTTAGTAAATTTCAGAACAGAGGCTATCCACCAGAAATTTTGGAAATTGCCAAAGACAGAGCTTCAGAGATCCCCCGTACAGATTTACTGAAACCTAAATCGGAGGCTAAAGACACCCCACTTTTATACATATCAAAATTCTCAAGACAGAGTTTTCAGATCACAAAAAGTATAAAGAAACATTGGAATATTCTTCATAATGATCAAACTCTATTGGAATTGTTCCCCACACCACCAATGATGTGTTTTAAAAGGGGTAAAAATATAAGAGACAAGCTGGTGAAAGCTGAAAGAGTACCAAAGGAGAAACAACTTTTCCTAGCTACCAAAAAACTAGGCACCTTCCCCTGCTTAGGATGTATACACTGTAATAACACAATCAAAGGTAATGTAGTGACTCACCCCAGGAATGGTCAAAAAATCAAATTAAGAGACTATTCTACGTGTCTGACATCAGGTGTCATATATATGTTGAAGTGCCCTTGTGGCAAAGTGTATGTAGGACAGACCAAAAGACCTGTTAAATCAAGACTGTCTGAACACAAGTCGAACATAAGATGTAATAATCAATACTCACCGGTAGCTCGCCACTTCAACATGCAAAAACATACAATTGCCCAACTAAAATACCAGGTGCTAGAAGTTGTTAAACGACCTACAAGAGGAGGTGACTATCAGTCACTCTTACTACAAAGAGAAGCTTATTGGATTGATAAGTTAAGCTCTTTACAGCCCTGGGGTCTAAATGAAGATTTCACATTGAACTGTTTTCTGTGATTTGAATTTGACAATAAGGAATGATTGATCTTCAACATAAAATTGAGAGTCACATTGCTATTCCTGTGTCTGACTGTGATCTAAGGCACTACTTTGTTGAGACTAATAGATGGTTGCCATAAAAATAATTGCCTGTAAACACAGTGTAAAAATTGTTCTTATTCTTAATTTTCATTTTTTGTCATTCTGTTATACTTATCACATTTAATTGTGATCTTTTGTAAAATAAATGCATTTACCCCATTGAGATTGCTATATTGCACTAGGTTGTCCATGCAATGAGAGAGAGATTTAAGGTTTTTTTTCCCTCTTCCTGCATAATGTGAATCCATGTGATCCACCTATTTTGAACTGATAGGTTACACATGGTCATTAAATGACCTTAGCCAGATAATCTGAACATTATATTCATTTTTTCCGTGCTATTTTTTTCCCTTTTTAGATCCGAGCGTTTCGTTCGATTCAAGACCCTTTGTCATTGCTAATTTCGACTCTATTTCACATGGTACACTATTTTTCTCAACTTTCCTCTCCCCGTTCTACGATGTGCGGACTAGTATTTGTAATGTCCGATTTACATCGCACAATAGGTTTCTGTACTGTATGAATTTTTTCCTTTTAATTTATTTAGTTACGCACCTTTACGCTTCCCGATTTAAGTTACTTCTTGTCATTGAATGCCTAGAGATCTACACCTTCATTACAATATAACCTCGTTCCAAGATGGCCGACCTTGAGGCCCATTTACTTCTTAGTCCTTTTTCTTCACCTATTACTTCAGTCCTCTATTTATCTCCATGGTCACATGTAGTCTCCATGGTTTGTGAACAACAAGCCACTCGGCTGAACAGACTCTGCTCAGGATTGCCCCCCCATGCTCCAGGTAAGCGTGAATGCATGTGCATTTATCTATCTAGGGACCAGGGAAATAGTTCCTTAGTCTCATGATTCTTTTTTTTCTGTTTTCCTTACACTTTCTTTAGTTGATACTCTAACTGACCTATTACTGCCGGATTCTTCAGCTGTTGACCGGCCACACAATCTTGACATCAGTTGCATATCAGCTTTGAGAATTGTGCTATTTGCACATTCTTACCACGGTAATTCTTTACATTTTTTGCCTTGATTAAACACCATATTATGTTTCCATTACTTCATATCAGATTGCTAGGTATATTATACTAATCAGGACTTCATTCCTGTTCATTTTGGCTATTCGTATGACAGAATTCCCACATACTGAGGCACCTCTGTAGTGACGGCGGGATACTTAAGTTCTACATCCTTATGTGGGCCGCTGTATTGATTATTTTCCGCCCTCCATATTTTGGTTAGGTATGTTACTCAATTTTTTATCTCACACCTATGACTGTTACGTTTGAACATTGAGCTTGGCATTGATCAGGCTTTGTTTTCTTTAGATTTCTGGTATCTTTTTGGGAATTAGCCATGTTTTAAGGAACTAACTGATGTACGAAGACTGTCTATCTATTTTCACCGCTCCGTCCGGTTCTCTGTTTCCGGCACTTTCTACTCACAGAGGTAACGATTTTTGTATTTCTTCCATATTAGATTGATACAGCCTAAGAACTATCTGTGTGTTGTTTTACCTACATATTTAATTTTCTTTAGCTTATGTTTCACCATCCACGTGATAGATCCCATTAGAGGTAGTACTCTACTAAATTACAGTATGATGGACGTTATACAGTCAATTTTGCAGGAAAAGATGCTTCAGTAGACCTTCAGCCGCTCTCTCGAGCAGGGGCAACCTAGTTAATCTTATAATGTTGCATGAATTACAATGCATATTAGAACATGCTACATTGTTTCAATTCCCTATTTTTTAGGGACAGATTAATGTTCTAAATACAATTAATGCCATTTATTTTTTAACTGTATACATTTAATATGACATGAACAGTCTATGCATTGTGCTTACAAAATTTTCTTTACTGAATTTATGCTTTCCTTTTTAAGAGTCCAAGTGTGGCCTTATGAAGAAGAGGAGAACTTCCTCGAAACGCGTCGCTAATCAATTTGGACTCCATTTTTCTTCAATTTGAGCTTTATCTATTGATACTGTTTCTATGCACTGTAAATAATCTTTGTCTGAACTATAATTCTTGCTGAATATAATACAGCCTGACTATAAAGATATATATTTTTTTATCTCACACTCCTGTGTCTGACCATATGTGTTAGAAACAAATGTATGTACAATGTATATAACGCAGTTTAAACAACTGTATTGGATTAATCCAAACATTTGAAAGTGTGCAGGGGACGGGAGGGTTCCCAAGTTGAATCCTCTTTCTGTTTACTGTTTATTGTCGGGGTCTTGTGCCATGACCTCAGTTTTTCCCCCCCGCACCTAAAAGTTTATACAACATAATCCTCGAATCTCTTTACTAATCTTACTTACTATAGGTGTGCGCTTCTATCTAAACCCTTCGCTATTTTGTTCACTAGTTATCTAGTGTGGCACAAATCATAGGGTGCACCCACATTTAACTCAACTAACTACTTAACTTTAGAATGTCCTTCTCAAGGTTAAATGAGCTAACCGACAAGCACGCCACAACACTAGCTTTCAGTGCAGAAGAAGCAACCCGTATCTTAGGTCTCATCAAAGATACTGAAAAAACTTTACAAAGTGAAGACAACCCCGAAAAAACTATTCAGAAACTAGAAAAACTCATTAGACGTGAGATCTCCCAAAAATTACATGCTAGCACACTAGTGGAATATTATAAAGCTAAGAAAATTCCCAGAGGTCTGAGGGTTTACCTAAGACCAACACTTTGTAGTGAAAATAAGATATTTGTACAAAAATGGGACCAGATCTTGAATAAGTGTTCTTTGGACCTTATACTACTAACTATTGAGGAGCTGTCAAAATCCCTTGTAACTATTGATTCTGAAATTAAAACTCTCCAAGACCAAATATCTAAATTTAAATCGGCAAAAGATCTCTCTGAGATACTAGAGGATATCAACCTGAAATTGGCAAACTATAAGACTGAAATTGAACAGAGGAAATTGAGAAAATTTAAAAGAGACACCTTTGACTATCTCAATGATATAGTATACAATTGGCAAGAATATTACCGACAGCGAAATTTTAATCGTAATAACCAACAAGACTCTAACTTCGCAAACTCAGGTAACAGTAGCGACAGCAGTGTTGGTGAACCCATCCAGAGGCCTTCCACAGACCGCACTAGTGAACGTGAACAAACAGAAGACACCAATAGACCAGGGGTGTCCACATCTCCAACTAATAAAGACGCTGAACCTTATACATCAACGGGGGTTTTTTTAGGCATAAGAGAAAGACCCGGAGAGGGAAGAAAGCTACAAACAAAAAAGAGAAACAAATAAAGGACAATAATCTAGTGGTGAATATCTCCAGCAAGATTCTTTCAATAGAACAACTTAACATTTTGAACAAAGGATTATCGTTTGTTCCTACGTGTAATACTTCATTATTTCAAGAAAAAATCTGTCTACACAGATTGATGCGAAAATTAAGACTTAAAATTTTCTTTGACTCGCAACCTGAAAAGGAATCTAGACTACCAGAAAGTGATTTACTGGTAATACGTCCCAAGAGTACATTTGACCCACAGGTACAAAATTCAATTTTGAATTTATTTGAGAAGAGTGTCCTACAAGATTTAAGCAGAATTGACTATAGAAGAAAAACACCCATTAATATCAAAAACCGCCAACTAGATCTAATAGATAAATTGGCGAAAAGTGAAGACATTACGATTAAACCGGCTGACAAAGGGGGAGCAATCGTAATCATGGATACATCCTTTTATGTCAAAAGATGCATTGAACTCCTTAGCGATACAGACACCTATGCCATACTAGATAGGGACCCGTTACCAGAGATCAGAGAACTAATTAACAATACTCTGTTAAAAGCCAAAGAAAACGAATGGATTAATGATAAAACACATCAATATCTCACTAATTCCCATCCGATTACACCAGTCTTTTATGGGCTCCCTAAGATTCACAAAGATAAACAAAATCCACCCCTCAGACCGATTGTTGCTGGGACAGAAAGTATCTTCGACCCACTGGCAGTCTACATTGACAGATTACTACAACCGCTTATACAGGCATCATCCACATACCTAAAGGATACAACAGACTTCCTTAATGGACTTAAAGACTTTTCAGCTATCAGTGAAGACTGCATACTATTCAGCCTGGACGTATGTAGCTTATATACCTCAATACCACATAGTGAAGGTATAGATTCTGTTGAATGGTTGTTACTTAACAATTCAGGTGTGAAAGGTAATCCTCAATTCATTCTGGAGCTACTCAACTTAATCCTCTACAATAGCTATTTTAGACATCAGGGCAAATACTTTTTACAAACATCGGGTACCTCGATGGGATCATCGATGGCGCCCGTGTACGCTAATACTTTTATGTTTCAGTTCGAAAGTCAGCATGTACTGGAACATCCCACATGGGCAGCATACATTTTAACCTGGAAGAGGTTTATTGATGACATTTTTTGCATTTGGTGTGGCACACGAGATGACTTGGACCAGTTTTTTGAATACCTCAATTTAGTGCATCCTAGGATTAAATTTACTATTGAGATTGGTAACCCTTATTTACATTTTCTTGACGTTAACTTAAGCATTGTTAACAATAAGATAGCCACGTCTATATACCACAAACCGACTGATGTAAACAATCTGCTTCACTATTCCAGCTTCCACCCGAGGGCGATGCTCCAAAGTCTACCATATAGTCAAATATTACGCCTGAAAAGAATAATTTCTGACCCAGAAGTTCTAGATAAGGAATGCACAAATCTTGTTAGTAAATTTCAGAACAGAGGCTATCCACCAGAAATTTTGGAAATTGCCAAAGACAGAGCTTCAGAGATCCCCCGTACAGATTTACTGAAACCTAAATCGGAGGCTAAAGACACCCCACTTTTATACATATCAAAATTCTCAAGACAGAGTTTTCAGATCACAAAAAGTATAAAGAAACATTGGAATATTCTTCATAATGATCAAACTCTATTGGAATTGTTCCCCACACCACCAATGATGTGTTTTAAAAGGGGTAAAAATATAAGAGACAAGCTGGTGAAAGCTGAAAGAGTACCAAAGGAGAAACAACTTTTCCTAGCTACCAAAAAACTAGGCACCTTCCCCTGCTTAGGATGTATACACTGTAATAACACAATCAAAGGTAATGTAGTGACTCACCCCAGGAATGGTCAAAAAATCAAATTAAGAGACTATTCTACGTGTCTGACATCAGGTGTCATATATATGTTGAAGTGCCCTTGTGGCAAAGTGTATGTAGGACAGACCAAAAGACCTGTTAAATCAAGACTGTCTGAACACAAGTCGAACATAAGATGTAATAATCAATACTCACCGGTAGCTCGCCACTTCAACATGCAAAAACATACAATTGCCCAACTAAAATACCAGGTGCTAGAAGTTGTTAAACGACCTACAAGAGGAGGTGACTATCAGTCACTCTTACTACAAAGAGAAGCTTATTGGATTGATAAGTTAAGCTCTTTACAGCCCTGGGGTCTAAATGAAGATTTCACATTGAACTGTTTTCTGTGATTTGAATTTGACAATAAGGAATGATTGATCTTCAACATAAAATTGAGAGTCACATTGCTATTCCTGTGTCTGACTGTGATCTAAGGCACTACTTTGTTGAGACTAATAGATGGTTGCCATAAAAATAATTGCCTGTAAACACAGTGTAAAAATTGTTCTTATTCTTAATTTTCATTTTTTGTCATTCTGTTATACTTATCACATTTAATTGTGATCTTTTGTAAAATAAATGCATTTACCCCATTGAGATTGCTATATTGCACTAGGTTGTCCATGCAATGAGAGAGAGATTTAAGGTTTTTTTTCCCTCTTCCTGCATAATGTGAATCCATGTGATCCACCTATTTTGAACTGATAGGTTACACATGGTCATTAAATGACCTTAGCCAGATAATCTGAACATTATATTCATTTTTTCCGTGCTATTTTTTTCCCTTTTTAGATCCGAGCGTTTCGTTCGATTCAAGACCCTTTGTCATTGCTAATTTCGACTCTATTTCACATGGTACACTATTTTTCTCAACTTTCCTCTCCCCGTTCTACGATGTGCGGACTAGTATTTGTAATGTCCGATTTACATCGCACAATAGGTTTCTGTACTGTATGAATTTTTTCCTTTTAATTTATTTAGTTACGCACCTTTACGCTTCCCGATTTAAGTTACTTCTTGTCATTGAATGCCTAGAGATCTACACCTTCATTACAATATAACCTCGTTCCAAGATGGCCGACCTTGAGGCCCATTTACTTCTTAGTCCTTTTTCTTCACCTATTACTTCAGTCCTCTATTTATCTCCATGGTCACATGTAGTCTCCATGGTTTGTGAACAACAAGCCACTCGGCTGAACAGACTCTGCTCAGGATTGCCCCCCCATGCTCCAGGTAAGCGTGAATGCATGTGCATTTATCTATCTAGGGACCAGGGAAATAGTTCCTTAGTCTCATGATTCTTTTTTTTCTGTTTTCCTTACACTTTCTTTAGTTGATACTCTAACTGACCTATTACTGCCGGATTCTTCAGCTGTTGACCGGCCACACAATCTTGACATCAGTTGCATATCAGCTTTGAGAATTGTGCTATTTGCACATTCTTACCACGGTAATTCTTTACATTTTTTGCCTTGATTAAACACCATATTATGTTTCCATTACTTCATATCAGATTGCTAGGTATATTATACTAATCAGGACTTCATTCCTGTTCATTTTGGCTATTCGTATGACAGAATTCCCACATACTGAGGCACCTCTGTAGTGACGGCGGGATACTTAAGTTCTACATCCTTATGTGGGCCGCTGTATTGATTATTTTCCGCCCTCCATATTTTGGTTAGGTATGTTACTCAATTTTTTATCTCACACCTATGACTGTTACGTTTGAACATTGAGCTTGGCATTGATCAGGCTTTGTTTTCTTTAGATTTCTGGTATCTTTTTGGGAATTAGCCATGTTTTAAGGAACTAACTGATGTACGAAGACTGTCTATCTATTTTCACCGCTCCGTCCGGTTCTCTGTTTCCGGCACTTTCTACTCACAGAGGTAACGATTTTTGTATTTCTTCCATATTAGATTGATACAGCCTAAGAACTATCTGTGTGTTGTTTTACCTACATATTTAATTTTCTTTAGCTTATGTTTCACCATCCACGTGATAGATCCCATTAGAGGTAGTACTCTACTAAATTACAGTATGATGGACGTTATACAGTCAATTTTGCAGGAAAAGATGCTTCAGTAGACCTTCAGCCGCTCTCTCGAGCAGGGGCAACCTAGTTAATCTTATAATGTTGCATGAATTACAATGCATATTAGAACATGCTACATTGTTTCAATTCCCTATTTTTTAGGGACAGATTAATGTTCTAAATACAATTAATGCCATTTATTTTTTAACTGTATACATTTAATATGACATGAACAGTCTATGCATTGTGCTTACAAAATTTTCTTTACTGAATTTATGCTTTCCTTTTTAAGAGTCCAAGTGTGGCCTTATGAAGAAGAGGAGAACTTCCTCGAAACGCGTCGCTAATCAATTTGGACTCCATTTTTCTTCAATTTGAGCTTTATCTATTGATACTGTTTCTATGCACTGTAAATAATCTTTGTCTGAACTATAATTCTTGCTGAATATAATACAGCCTGACTATAAAGATATATATTTTTTTATCTCACACTCCTGTGTCTGACCATATGTGTTAGAAACAAATGTATGTACAATGTATATAACGCAGTTTAAACAACTGTATTGGATTAATCCAAACATTTGAAAGTGTGCAGGGGACGGGAGGGTTCCCAAGTTGAATCCTCTTTCTGTTTACTGTTTATTGTCGGGGTCTTGTGCCATGACCTCAGTTTTTCCCCCCCGCACCTAAAAGTTTATACAACATAATCCTCGAATCTCTTTACTAATCTTACTTACTATAGGTGTGCGCTTCTATCTAAACCCTTCGCTATCCTGAAATGTTTCCACCCACAATCTTTGTAGCTCAAGCGATCAATCTCCTGGAAGAAATCAGAGCACAGACTCAATTATCTGAACTCTGGAAGGACATATCGAAGAAAAATCCCTGGCGTCTGACAATCAAGGAAGGATATTTATTCAAGAACAATTCAGTGGTCATTCCGACAAAAGAACTTCAACAGAAGGTAATGAATCTATGCCATGATACTCCTCACTCCGGCCATCGAGGAGTAACCAACACCTTCCGTCTTATACAAAGACAGTTCTGGTGGCCAGGGATGAAGTCCAGTGTAGTTCAATACATCAAGACCTGTGCTATTTGAAGTCAGAACAAATACGATAATCAGAGGCCGGCGTGTCTGCTTCTACAACCTATGTGGCCAACCAGACCCTGGGAAGTTATTGCCACTGACTTCATTGTTGAATTACCACCTTCCCGAGGATATACAACCATCATGGTAACCATTGACTTGTTCACTCATCTAGCTCATTTTACACCATTGTATAAACTACCATCTTCCTCAGAACTTGCTGGAATTTTCCTGGAACATATTTTTCGTCTTCATGGCCTTCCTTCCAAGATTATTTCGGATCGGGGACCTCAGTATATTTCACAATTCTGGAAACATCTCTGTCGTGTTCTAGGAATCCAACGTGCCCTTTCTTCAGGCTATCATCCACAAACGAATGGGGCAACGGAACGAGTAAATCAAACCCTGGAACAATATCTTCGTTGTTTTGCCACCAAGGTTCAAGACAATTGGTCTCTCCTTATACCTTTAGCCGAATTCTCCTACAATAACTCAGATCATTCAGCTCTCAAGATCAGCCCTTTCTATTGCAGTCAAGGTTATCACCCATCTGTTTTACCATCAGTTCTTCCAGAATCTACTCCGGTACCTACCCTTGACTCCTGGATTCAGACGCTGATCGACTTACAAAGAGAGGCAAAGGATCAGTTAGAACAGGCCCAGACTCGAACCAAAAGATATGCGGACTCTAAGAGAAGACCATCACCTTCCTATTCAGTTGGCGATCAAGTCTGGTTAGCCTCGAAAATGTTACCTCAACATCTACGACCACACAAATTAGCTCCTCGCTATTATGGTCCATTTTCTATAAAGGAGATCATCAATCCTGTCTCCTTCCGACTTAAGCTCCCGGATTCCTGGAAGAAGATACATCCAGTCTTCCATACTTCCCTGTTGAAACCCTACATTAGTTCTACTCGAAAACCCTTCAAACCCACACCTGTTGTTGTGGACGACCAGTTGCAATATGAGGTGTCCAGGATATGTGATTCCAGGTATAGGAGGGGTCGACTACAATATCTGGTCGAGTGGAAAGGCTACCCCCCTAGCGAGAGAACATGGGAACCAGTTTCTAATATAAAGACCTCTCGTTTGCTCAGAAGATTCCATCTTATTCACCCAGGCAAGCCTGGAGGAACCAGTCTTCGGGGGGGGGGCATGCTGTCATGACCCGGCGAAATTGCCCCTTCTGGACCTCATGGTCATTATCACGGAGAGCTTGTACTCCTTGTTCCTCCCAACATGGCTGTACCAAACTCCGTGCTACGCACTAGCTTTCACTTGGCACGTACTATAAATTGGTCACGCCCCTGCGGGTCCGCGCGTCTCAACGCTATCTTCGGTAGTGACCCGACGTGTGCTTACTCTCTACTTTGGTTTCTTTTGATCCTCTTACTTCCTTCCTTGCCTTTTATCCTGTTCCTGGATTTCCCCCCCTACTTACTCGTTCATCGCTAATCCTGGATACCCTGGAACCACGAACTTCCCGGAATTCTGAACGCGTCCTGCAACCTGACGAGGCTCGGGCGAGCCTATTCAAGACCCGAACCATCCACAGGAAGAGTCCTGCGGCCGAACAAGGGAGATCCCGATCACAGGTGAGACGGGGGAGATTTACAACAATGAGATGATTGTCTTCCTCCTCATCTATTGATCTTGTAACGTAGCAAGGGCTACTGGCAGTTCCCTGACACTTCCCTTGCATAAGTTCGGGGGCTGGAGTTTTCCTTCCGTTGAAGCAGGACTTCTGGGCAATTTCCAAGGAGATGCTTAGATGAGCCACACATGCACAGTCCCAAATCTGTGCGTCTCTTTCGTTCCTCTGGTGTCAGTGGACACGGGTAGTACCTATCTACATAGGTCCTTCATTAACCGGTACTCCTTTGGGAGGAGGGTGAGTGAAACGTGAAGGATGGACTGGTCTGGGTCTTCTCTTCTCTTGACATCTCTCCAATAATCGAAACTCGATCTGTAGCGCCAAAGTCATGAGATCTTGGAATGAAGCTGGTCTAGCCACCCTAGCCAACTCGTCCTTTAAATCTTTGTGTAATCCCCTCCTAAAGATATTCTGTTTGGCTGAGTCTGGCCAGTCCGCCTTGGTAGCCAGTCTCAAAAATCGAGAAATGTAGGTTTGGACATCTGTGTTACCCTGTCTGACATCCAATATGGCTTCAAATGAGGTGTACAACACCTCTGGGCGATCCAACCGCTCTTTTAATAGTCCTGTAAAGCGGTCAAAATCATTCAAAGCTGGATCATTGCTGGTCACCAGTGGAGTGGCAGAAGCTAGCGCATTTCCCATTAAATTTGCCATGTCAGAAGTGCGTGGTCGGAAGGCAAAATGAACTTGACAGGCGTTTAGGAAGTCCTTCAATCCTCCTGGATGGCCATTGTATTTTCCGTAGGACAGGGCTATAGGTGGGAGATCTTCTCTCTCATCTCCGTGCTATACCACCTGTTGGCGCAGTGCCACATTTTCAGTCTTGAGGGCTTGTACCTCGACAGTAAGATTCTGCATTGCTGCTACCAGCTCCAGGTACTGTTCCAAGGACGCCATTGGATTTGTAGGGCGTTGTATTCTGTCAGGCAATTGCAGGAATTTACTACCCTCCTCCTCACCTGGACTTTCAGACTAACTGTCCTTGGACTCGGTTAGAGTCTTCTTCCTTGATTTCTTGAGTTCGGTGGGCACACCTTCCTTGGACTTCTTCTTCCTCTTGTCGTGTAAGTAGGGTCTAGCTTCCCCAGAGGCCACCTTGACAGGGATAGGAACCTGGCTAAGGGGAACCCTGGGGAGCTAGACCCCAAGAAGAGGGGAAAAAGCCTCTGGGCAATAAAAAATCCCTGGAAGAAGTGGCAGAGGTGGGTTCTTCGATTTGGTGCTCCTGTGGTTTGATAAGATGAGTTGCAGTTCCCAATAAAATCTATAGGAGTCCTGAACGGAGGATGAGCTGGACCAAGAACCAATGATGAGGAAATGGATTCTCTGTTTGAAACGGCCTGAATGATGAGAATATCTGGAGTTAGAGGACAGAAGAGTACTTCCCTGTACCGATAACAGAGATCCAGGGAGATGAGGAGTACTGGGTTGAGGTTTCTGAAACTACAGAACCCAGAATGCAGTTGGAAGAGGAAAGAATTATAGCCAGCGGAGGTGCGGAAAGCCGCCTCAAGAGGAGTCCACTTACCGTAGAAGAAGGAATAACACTGCAAGTGAAATATAGTCAACGAAGATGCGGGAAGCCACCACAAGGGGAGTTCACTTACCGGAGATGAAGGAGCAACATCGCGAGTGACTGGTAAGTAAAGGATGTGTGAAAGAAAAGGAAAGTAGGAATGCTACGTACCGAACAAACGGTGCGGGCGGAGGTTGAGAGCAAGAGAAAGATCAGAGTAGCAGGAGAACGCACTGAGAAGGAAAGATTAGGCGGAAAGGATAGTAGGACAGAAGTGAGTCGCACAAAGAAAAGAACGGGAAACCAGAGGTATGAAGAAGGAGAAAGCAAGCTATAGAAAGTTGTGAGAAGGAACAACCAGGAAGGCCGGAATTAGAAGGATCAGGGAAATCAAAAGGGCTGCAGAACATGAGGCAAAGTATCGAAGCGCTGAAGTAGATAACCACGAACAACAGATACAACGCCATGAAACGTGGGTGTGGTTATCCTTTATAGTCTCAGCCGCCATGTTGGATTAGGACTAGACCGGGGAGTCTATTCCTTGGAGTTCTGTTTGCGCCTGGCATTCCACAGCTTCCACGGATGATGAATCCTGACAAAAAGCTGCAAAGATGCTACTTGGTACTCGTATTGAAAGAAGAAATCCAAACTACCCATCAATTATTTAACCTTGCACAGGGAGCCACCTTTCTATCTATCAAAGAAGGGTTACTAAAAAGAGTGGGGCAGACCTGTAATTTTTACCGCCAAAAATTGCCAGCCATAAAATTAAACCCCGGAGAAACCCCTTTAGAACTAGGTGAACACATTAAAAACATAGTGGCCCTATGGGTTAATAACAAGTCCTTAGAAGAACTAATGGAGATGATTGCCTTAGAACAATTCACAAATTCTTTACCCACTTATTTGCAAAAATCTATCATCCAGTTAAATCAGCCTACCCTAGCTATGGCCATTGAAACTGCACAGAATCATTTGGATGCAGCTAAATGGGCCCATCGATGGGAAGAAAGGAAGGATTATAAGTCCATCCATTGAATTCCACCTCAAACCAGGGGTGAAGAACTATAACCCAAACGCAAGTAAAGACAATCAAAGAAGAACTTTGGAACCAGTGTTGACTTTTTGAATACATATTTTGAGAGCTCATCAGACCCTCAGAAGCGAGAAGCTTGATTACCAAGGGGCCTGATGCTGATTGAAAACTTCTTGTAGATCTGAGCCCGAACGAGGGGGATCCAAGGGTAAAAAGGCATCACCAACGTGCAAGCTGAAAGGAACTTTTGTTTATTATTTTTATTGAAGCCATCCGGTCTCAGAGCCAAGAGCCTTTTTTTTGTAGAAAAGAGACTTAACCACCAAAGGCCCTGACAAGCTGAGAACGGAACTGTTAGCTCGTGCTGGGAAAGCTCAAGCGTGTGCTGTGCTCCAGAGTACTACCTTGTCCCTTGCTAAAAACGTGGGGAAGGGAGACCCGACTGCTGCATCCTGACTTATTATTTGTGAACACTTCTTTCTTTCCTTTGAACCCTATCCCACACACTTTGTTTATATTTAGCGTAAGGATTGGGAATAGGTTTTTCTTAGTATAGGATCTTTTATTTCACAAGACGCCACTAGGGCTGCCTTATTATTATTTGATGGTCGTAGCTTGCTCCCATCTTAGATTTAGGCTTAGATTAGGTGTTTTTCCAACCCACATATACAGTTTAATAAACACCTTAGAACTGTGATCAATTTTGTCTGTCTTTAATGCTGCCACCATGAGTTCCTTACAACATTTTGCACCAACATGCCCACCCATTGCACAGGTAGGGCAGCCACAACAGACATACATGCAGCAGACTCCTGAACAGGTGCAAGTTATGCCACAGCAACAGCAGACATACATGCAGCAGACTCCACAGCCGGTGCAGGTCATGTTATGTTATGTTATCAGAATTTGTATCGTGCATGGTCACCCAAGGCATCATGATGCGGAGGAAACAATTAGCAGTAGGCTAGCAAGAAACAAAAAAAGTCGGGTTTTTAAAAGATGGCAAAAATGTAAGAAGTTCTCAACCTGCCTATGAGCAACGGGTAGGTTGTCCCATAGTTTAGCCACATAGACTCAGAAGGCTCGATCCCCAGTTCTTAAACGGTGGAATTTGCAGATAGCCACTAAGAATGCGTTGTAGCTGATGAATTAGGCCAAGGGGCTGAGTCAGAAATAAGGCATTGCAATAGTCAATTCAACTAGTAACAATAGAGGCCCCAACCCGAGGACGAGGATGGCTAAGTAGGTATGGTAGTACTCCACATCGTAAGAAGCACCCCATTTTGCATACAACATTCATGTGAGCTGACATAGAGAGTGAGGCAGAGAGGTAAACCCCCAGATTCTTAACCACGGTCACCGGGGTAGGAAAGACACCAAAAGCAGCGGGCCAAAAGGAGGAAGGCCAAGAAGCAGAGTCAGGGGAATAACCCACCACCACAATCTCAGTATTGTCCCTGTTATGTTTCAGCCAATTGCTGTTCATCCAGCCCCTCACGCATGGCCAGTAGGGGTGTCATCGGCATACGTGTAGCACCGAAAGCCGTGGGAGCAGATGAGAGGAATCAATGGCTGAACATATATGCTGAATAGTATAGGGGACAGGGCAGAGCCCTGAGGGACTCCACAGGAAAGAAAGGAGGAAGAAGAATGGAATGGGGAAAGAGAAAGAAATTGGCCCCTGTCAGACAGAAAGGATGAGAACCACGTCAGGACTGGACCACAGAGGCCTGCTGCCGCCATGCGGGACACAAGGATGGAGTGGTCGACATTGTCGAAAGGCCGCTGACAAGTCAAGCAATATCAGGAGACCCACTCTTCCATGGTCGACCGCAGCAAAAGCAATTACAAATACAGCCCACACAGACTCAGGGTATTACTACCCAGGGGTGAGGGCAGGTACAAAATGGGGAAATGGCAGGAACTCAAGATACAGTGAGCGGACTTCAGGCACCAGTGCAGACACAGATACCCAAAGGGATAACAATACTGGGACAGAATACAACACCCCAATACACTGGAGTGACAATGGTGTCGCATTTGCGTCATCTGCTAACACTCTTTCTCAATAGGGTTGCCCACAGGGAGTGCGAGTGTGCCCTGTTCTAGCAGTAACTGAAGACCCAGAGGAGGAACCGGATGTAGCAGTTCAAATAGTAGGACAGAGGGGATTTTCCTTTCTTATAGATACTGGCGCAACCAGACCGTGCATCAAGGAAGGATTATCAAACAAAAGTTTGGACACACAAGACTTTTTGGGGACAATTTTGAAAGTTCCTCTGACAAAAGATTTACCCTTGACAATAGGGACGCAGCATATGTAGCACCTTTTCTGTATTAAAAAGACACTCTCATCAATATTCTGGGAAGGGACCTACTCATCCAATTGAATGCCTGTAACGCTCACCTGGTATCCACTGGGGCGCCACCCAGTCTGAACTGTTTCACCCTTGGACACCTTCCTTTGGACCCTCATGTGGCTGAAGACCAGGTCTGAAACACAGTAGTTAGATTTTAGCTTGGTATTCTCCTCTGACCCGGGGCCCACCTCCCATATGGCCCCAAGGTCCCCCTGGCGCACTTCTCAACTTGCTTCTTCATAAGGTGCGCTCTCTGTCCTGCCACTCGGTGTACGGGTGCGTTGGGGTTGGGTTCGTCGCTGCCTAGTTACTTCACTGGAGCGACTCTACAGAGTCCAGACCTGCTGCGACTCCGTTCTTCAGGTAAGTCTGTCTTGATGGTGTGTTCTTTGTTTTGTAATCATCTCTATTTAACTCTTTCCTTTGTTTATAGGTGTGGATGCTGTCCTGATTATTGGCTTTTCACATGAGCCTGGCGCCAAAGGCGCCAGGACTGACTACAAGTGAGTCTGGGGGCAAATGTCAATGCCCTTTAGGCCCTGATGGAGGTACCGGGTGCAGTCCACATGGTCTGACACCTCAGTCCAAGGGCAGGAATCGTGACAGCACTCCCCCCAAGGCCCCTCTCAAGGTAGTCCTTGCCTCTGGTCCGGGCTTGGTAGGGTAATCCCGATGAAAGTGCTGAATCAGCCGTGGCGCGTGGATATAATCATAAGGCTCCCAGGTCCTGTCCTGTGGGCCATACCCCTTCCAATCCACTAAAGAGTATAGTTTCCTTCTGACATACTTTGAGTGCAGGATATTTTTGACTTCAAACTCTGGTTTCTCATTTACTATTACTGGTTCAGGTGGAATGGTTATTTGTGTCCCTGGTTGGACTGGATTTAAGAGGGACACATGAAACACCGGATGAATGTGCATGTTAGCCGGCAAGGCCAGTTTCACTGCAGCTGAATTTATAATTGCCTTGATGGTGAAAGATCCCAAATACCGCGGGCGAAAAGTCTGAGTGCCCTTAATAGGCAAATGTTTTGAAGCTAACCAAACTTCATCCCCCACCTGGTAGGTTGGGGCTTTCTCATGATGTAGATCTGCGTATTCTGGCGATCCTTGGCTTGGCGTAGGTGTTTGACGACACTTGTGAAGGCCTGAGAAATGATGGTGTGCAAGGTTTCAATGGCCGGCATCTCCAGTGTCGTTGGAACGTCCAGTTCGGAAGTGCGTGGGTGTCTGCCATAGATTGTGAAGAATGGTGTCTGTCCCATACTGCTGTGCAGGGAATTGTTATATGCATACTCAGCTACCCATAACAAGTTTTTCCAGTTTCCTTCAACTTGTAACATGCAACGTAGGTACTGTTCGAGCATTTGGTTTGTTCTCTCTGTTTGACCATCCGTTTGGGGGTGATGGCTAGTGGATAGTCTGATGTCTATTTTTTCCAGAAGTTGGACACAAATTGGGTACCTCGGTCTGAGATCAGCACAGACGGAAACCCGTGAAGGTGTATGATGTGTTCAAGGAAAACCTTCGCCAGGCTGGATGCGTTTGGGAGATCTTTAAATGGCAGAAAGTGGGCCATCTTTGAAAATAAGTCTACTACCACGAGAATGCTATTGTATGCCTGACTGGGTGGTAAATCGGTGATAAAATCAAGAGACAAAGTATGCCAGGGTGCAGGTGGCATTTCTAACAGTTTGAGGAGCCCAGCTGGTTTCTGCTTCGATGATTTGTTTTGTGCACAGACCCCACACGAAGAGATGAATTGAATAACATCCTTACGCCACGTGGGGGCCACCAGTAACATCGCTTTACTTTGGCTAAAGTTTTCGCAATTCCAGGGTGGCCTTCCAGTAAGGAGTCATGATACCCTGAGATTACTTGGACCTGAAGCTCTTTTGTGGGAACAAACTAACGGCTTCCAAAGTATGGTAGTTGGTCCTTGATTGTGTAGGGTTCTCCTCGCAAATCCCATTTCTGTAACAACTTGGAAGTCATCTCGCGTTGGATCTCAAGCCGCAATTCATCCTGAGTCATCATGGTTGTAATGCCTAGGACCTTGTCACTCGGAATGATAGCCACGGGATCGGGGGTTGTATATACCGGTTCATCCGTACCCATGCGGGAAAGGGCGTCAGCTTTTCCATTCTTGATGCCTGGTCAAAAAGTGATTACATAATCATATTCTGCGAAGAAAAGGGCCCAGCGTAACTGTCGTGAAGATTGGGCCCTGGCAGTTTTTAGGTATTGCAGATTCTGGTGGTCTGTTATCACAGTGATAGTGTGCCTGGCACCGAGAAGATAGTGCCGCCAGGCCTTAAAAGCTGATTTGATAGCTAGAAGCTCCTTATCCATGATAGCGTGATTGAGTTCTGGTGGTGAGAATTTATGGGACCAGAAGGCTACCGGGTGCAGTTGGCCGGTTTGTGAGTCCCTTCGCGAAAGAACTGCACCCATTGCCATGCTGGAGGTGTCTGTTTCCACCACGTATGGTAGATCCGGTCGAGGGTGTTGTAAAATTGGGGCAGAGGTAAATCTCACCTTGAGTTCCTGGAAGGCCTTTTCTGCCTCTTCCGTCCACTGGAACTTCTTGTTGCACTTTCTCAATAAAGATGTGATTGGATGCACTATTTGAGAAAATCCTGAAATGAATCGGCAGTAAAAATTTGCAAAGCCCAACATGCTCTGGATTCCTTTGAACGAGTTTGGAGCTGGCCAGTTTAGGATGGCATCGACCTTATGTGCATCCTTTTGGTTTCCTTTTGAAGTTAGAATAAAGCCGAGGAACGCCACCTCGGTGACATGAAACAAACATTTCTCGAGTTTGGCATAGAGATGATGCTGGCAGAGTTTCGCAAGGACGGAGCGGACATGCTTCACGTGATGTTGTTTTGAGGCTGAGTATACCAGAATATCGTCTATATAGACCAGGGCACAGACGTCAATGAGCTCTCTCAGGACATTGTTCATGAAATACTGGAATGCAGCGAGGGCATTACAAAGGCCAAATGGCATTACCTGGTACTCGTACAGGCCATATTTGGTGCGAAACGCAGTCTTCCATTCATCTCCTTTCTTAACTCTGACGAGATGGTATGCTCCTCTAAGATCTAATTTTGTATAGATTTGGGCATCTTTGACTTGGTCCAGCAATTCTGGAATAAGTGGCAAGGGGTAACGATTCTTTATGGTGATTTGTTTCAGTGCACGAAAGTCGATGCAAGTCCACAAATCTCCTTCCTTCTTCGGTACGAGGAATAAGGGGGATGCTGCTGGTGACTTTGAGGGGCGGATAAAACCATTAGCCAGGTATTGCTCAAGGTAGGTTTTCAAATGTTGGTTTTCAGGTTCCGTGAGTGCATAGATTCGGCTACAAGGGATTTGAGCTCCTGGTACCAGATCGATTTGGCAATCATAAGGCCTGTGTGGCGGTAGAGTGTTAGCTTGTTCTTTTTGAAACACATCCTGAAAGTCCTGATATTCACTCGGTAGAGTACCAACCACCCCCCAGGGTCATTGCTGCGGTTCCATGGACTGAGGGACTGGTAGTCGTTGCCTTACTTTCCTTGGGATATCATGTGCGGAGGCAGTCTTTTGAGAACACCAGCTCTCGAGTATGCCAATCTATAAGCGGATTGTGTGCAACCAACCACGGCATCCCGAGGATCAACCAGAACTGACGTGCCTTGATGAGGTCGAAAGCAATCGTTTCCTGGTGGCCATCTTGACACAGAAGGGTTAGGACTGTTGTGCACTGGGATACTGGGCCGGAAGCGATTTCTGTACCATCTAATGTGGTCACTGTTTCAGTGGTCGACTTAGGACATAGGGAGAGCCCCATCTTTGCTGCAAGATCCTGGGCCATATAATTCCCAACTGCTCCGCTATCGATCTAAGCCTCAACGGAATGCATCTTAGACGGTTGTTGGTGATTGATTAGAATCACGGGCAAAGCAAAATGGGAGGTCTGTAGGTGACTTTCTTCGCTCGACAAATGGACCCCTACATTTGCCGGGCTTAGTAGTTTTCCGACTCTTCACTCGTGGTCTCCTTATCCGTGGCACCCACAGTTCTCCTTGGAGGTTTTACTGGACACTCTTTGAGGAAATGACCTGCTTTTCCGCAGTATAAACATAACTGCAGTTCCCTTCTGTTATCTCTTTCAGCCTTAGTTAAAGGCGGTCTCACTCCTCCCAGTTGCATCGGTTCCACCGAATTGCCCGTTGCTCATGGAATCTGGTCTTTGGGTCGAACAAAACAGTGGGCGAACGTCTGGTCTGTTCCGATCTGCCCTTCGGTCTTGCAACCTGTGATCAAGTTGAACCACAAGGTTGATTAACTCTCCACAGTCTTTCGGCGGTTCCACCACTTGGATAAGTACGTCCTTTAACCCCCCCGTAGACCCCGATGAGATAACGTGGTCCTTTTCTCCTTCGGCCACTCTGCTTCGACTGCAAGCCTGTTAAAGGTTGCTATATAGGGTAGTAGGTCCTGGTTTCCTTGACAAAGAGACAAGAGTTCATTATCTACTGCCTGTCCATGAGTACGACTGGCGAAGAGCTTGTCCATCTCGTGCTGGAAACCCCCAAAATCTCGTAACAGAGGATCATCCTGACTGACAAAACGTACTGACCAGTCTGCAGCACTGCCACTCAAATAAGACAGCACGAAGGCAACTTGCGACTGATCATTAGGGAAGGCTCCAAGTCTGCAAAGAAAATGGAGTTGACACTGGTTCATGAAGGAGGCGTATTTTCTAGGGTCCCCCGTAAAGCGTTCCGGTGGGGCTAATGGAACTGCTCCTGGGAGAGTGATTTGTACCGGATTGGTGAGTGGTGTAGGCATTGATGAAACGTTCCCAGGCAAAGGAGCTTGTCCGGCCTGTGATTGAAGAAGCTGTCTACTCACTTCATCAACCCGTTCCTTTGACACTATCAACTCCCTCCGCAATGCATTGGTCTCTTGTCTGGCTGTATGCACTTCCGCGTGTAACTGCCCCAACAGCTGTGCTAGCTGGTCGGTCTCAGAGGTTTCCATGACGCCCAGGTGGATTTTATATTGTGAGGCTTAGCGTTCTGTAACGCTCACCTGGTATCCACGGGGCGCCACCCAGTCCGAACTGTTTCACTCTTGGACCTCTTCCTTTGGACACTTGTGTGGCTGATGACCAGGTCTGAAACACAGTAGTTAGATTTTAGCTTGGTATTCTCCTCTGACCTGAGGCCCACCTCATATATGGACCCAAGGAGCCCCTGGCGCACTTCTCACCTTGCTTCTTGATAAGGTGCGCTCTCCGTCCTGCCACTCGGTGCAGGGGTGCATTGGGGTTGGGTTCGTCGCTGCCTAGTTACTTCACTGGAGCGACTCTACAGAGTCCAGACCTGCAGCAACTCCGTTCTTCAGGTAAGTCTGTCTTGATGGTGTGTTCTTTGTTTTGTAATTGTCTCTATTTAACTCTTTCCTTTGTTTATAGGTGTGGATGCTGTCCTCGTGATGTCGCGCAGTTTGTGCACGAGATGGTAAGAAAGCGCGGAGCGTGGCGCTATATGCTTTTCTTGTGCTAAACTGTTTATATTGTCTTTCTTGCAGGCTGCAGTGCTGATCCGGAATACGCATGCCGAGAAGATGGAGAGCGGTGAGTAGTGGTGAGCGAACCACGTACTGGCACTCTGAGTTGGAACCAGCCCTTCCGTTCTTCTGAAGGCATTGGAGGCCGTTCTATGCAGGTAAGCGAGTGCTTATTGAATGTGAAGAATAAACGCTTACTAATTTTTGTTTTCTCTGTTTTTTTTCTCAGGTAGCGGTTTTCTTGATGGAGCTAGATCCGCCGAGATGTTGACTGCTCTGGATCCTGGAGCGGAGTTCGAGAGCTGATTCCAAAAGGTAAGTGAATACTAATGGTGTTTTATTGTTTATTGCAGGAGATCAGGTCTGGCGTGCGGATGAAGATTCCAGCTGACCACGGTGAATGTCATGCTGCAGAAAGCAGAGCAACGCGAAGCGTGTTCTGCAATCCGGGCGTGGCTTATATAGCCTGTAGGTATCCCAGGTGTCCCTGGGCCTGCCACACCCAAAATGCTAGACCGCATGACTCAGTTATGGAACGGAGCCATGTGGGAGCATCCATGTTGTTGAAAAAATGCCCTTATGGGCCCAGATTATTGGCTTTTCACATGAGACATTTGCCCCCAGACTCACTTGGAGTCAGTTCTGGCGCCAGGACTGACTCCAAGTGAGTCTGGGGGCAAATGTCAAGGTCCTTGAGCCCCTGATGGAGGTACTGGGTGCAGCCCACATGGTCTGACACCCCAGTCCAAGGGCAGGAGTGGTAACAGCGCCACAATTTCATTCTCGGACAAAGGGATTGTGTGCACCACACCAGGGAAGTATCCAGCTCAGGTGGCAGTACTGATTCAGGCATTCTATGCGCACAGCACAATGAGAGGGATACCCACACACATATAGGTGTTTGTTTACGCAGTACACGTGTTGTTGGGATGGTTGCCAGGGATTGAAGGGAAGGTGTTACGGCTGTCCAACACATTTTTCTTCAGGCCTCACTGTGCCTCCTCAGTTAGCCCAGGCACACACAATGTACTGTACTTGGACGATGTAGTGGTACGAAAAGACATGATTATACCAGTTGCCTCTGATGACAACAACATGGAATGGCACTCTATTATGTATTAATATCCCACTGAGATTAACAGAAGTGACACAGAGTTGTTTGTAACAAGATAATGAAGAAGGAGAGGTAGTGTTCGAACAGAGCCTACCTTGCCCAGTACACATAACAGAAAGGGCAGTGCCCCAGATGACCCAGATAACAAAACTGGAAGCACAATATTTGCAAGAAGATTTGGAAATGGTGCCCAAACGTTTGTGGACAACAGACCCCATGATGTAGGAATACTGAAAGGGGTTGGGGCAGTACACATCAAGTTGAAAGAAGGAGCACTATTGCCACAAGTAAAACTGTACCCACTGCAAGGGAGGCATGGTATCACAAGTATGACACTGACACAAAAGTTAAAATTTGAAGACCTTTATTGAGGTTTTAATGGGGATGGAGAAATTCCTACTGGGGGCAAATGATGGGACGAGTGCGTAGAATGGACGAGTGCGTAGAGTGGGGTGAGTGCAGAGAGGGGGTGAGTGCGGAGAGGGGGTGATTGTGGAGAGGGGGTGAGTGTGGAGAGGGGTTGAGTGCGTAGAGGGGGTGAGTGCGTAGAGGGGGTGAGTGCGTTGAGGGGGCGAGTACGTAGAAGGGGTGAGTGCATAATACGTATGAGGGCATAAAGCGGATTAGTGCCTGGAGCAAACGAGCGCAAAGAATTGCGTATATAGACGTATATAGTATGGTTTGGAATGCAGAGAACGTTAAAAAAAGCATATTACTCATCATATCTCACCACCACGCTTACTCTCTCCTTTACATCACCACTCAACTAGAACACAGAGATACTATGACACCATTCGGTATAACTGTTCTCATACCAACATCCGCCGCTATCTCCACACCATTCTAAGTAAACACTGCTGGTTACACACCCCCAGCCAGGGGTTCTTCTCAGGCCTAACGCAGCCACATCCGGTCTGGATAAACCCTGCCAGAGCGAACACATACTCCTGATCTCTCAACCACCTCACCTACAGCTAAGAAGCAGCTATCACATGAATACCGCAAGAGCTGCACACATACCCGGTGCTCACACGCACCTTTTGACTTCCTCTACTCTCTCTACTGATCTGAACTTCGGTTCCCAAGGGCGTTCAACCTACCAGCGCCTTCAGACCATACCAATGGTATATAAAGCGCCTTATAAATGCAAAATAACATAACATAACTTTACCCTATAGCTAGGATGGGAGTAGTCTCGACCTTCAAATAATAAATAAAACAGTCCTAGTTGTGCCCATCAAATAAACATTTCCTATACTAACAAAAACCTAATGCCTGCTGAAGGCAAGCGACCCCAGCCAGCACGATCCTCCCCGCAATGAGAGACAATGACGGACTCTCCCAAGTCGGGAATAAAGCCAAGACAGAGTGTGGGTGAGCTTAAATGGGAGTTTATCAATCAGAAAATGGCATGCAAAGAACTCTGCAAACTCCGAGAGCGCTCTGTCTGACAATAGCAAAGACAGGCGTATATATTTACAAAAAACGTCATCAGTACCTACATACTATAAGGGGAAAAAGTTCAATGGGATTGGGTGGCGATGACTAGCTATAGGTGCTGCTGCGATGTGGTTGGCCTTGGCTGGAGGACGTCACTGGTCAGCCTCGTGGGTTGGGCTGGGCCTGGCAGGTCAGCTGAGTTCATCCGGGCGGTGTTGTTGTGCCATTGTGGCCAGTGTCAGAGGTGAATGTCTTTCCCTGACTTATTTGCCCTATGCCATGCACACCGCAGTCATTCAGTCATTGCAATGTTATCTTCTTTAGTAAATCTATCAATAGGTTATCCTACAGGTTAATGCAACACAGGAGGAATGCACCTTGTGAGGGGTTTGATGGTGATGGGCTGTTGTGTGTTGCCACAGTATTGGGTGTCTTCGTTGCACCGGGTCATAAGTCTGAGGGGTTCCGGGGGGTTGTGGGGTTTACGAGGGGGCGCCTTTGGATTTGTGTATTCAAGCGGAGGTTTACTACTGGGCTGTAAATAATGCAGGTGGCAGGCCGTGGCCTTGGGTGCTGCAGCGGGGACTACAAATCTTTGAAGCGGCTCCAGCCTAGTTGGGGGAGGTGGAGCAGCGTGGCGCAGGCCTTAGCTCTCTTATTTGGCAGACTTTGCAGGGTGGGGGGGGGGAAATGGCCTTGCACATATTCACAAAGGTATTTTTCTCGTGTGTTGCCGACTTTTGATGAGAACATCATAAACATTTGAACATTCTTATAGTACTCATTTGGATCACTTGAAAACATACATTTCAACTCACTACATGTCTCTCGAATATAGCCAGTCTGAGCACCTTACTAGTACATTATGTTTTAACAACTACAGCATTTAGTAATATGCATATATATTTGCATTACGTGAGGTAGTAGTGTGGTTTGTGGAGCATAGAGAACGAGACCCACCATTGTACGGGGCGGTAATGGCATATAAGGGCTGTAGATATGTACACATGCCTGGCGCATTTGCCCGCGTATTTTCACACGAGCCTTATGTATAGTTGCATTCGTCCTCCCCTGCACTCTAGCAGCATTAGTTCAGTTATGGCGCGGGACCGCGGGGTGTACGGTTTTCAATGATACATATAGAGAATAATCCCCCGAAATGCTTTTTATCATTTGCACACCCCTGCAGGGGTGTGGGTCCTTCATTGCTGGTGTCATGTAAACATGCGTTTCTTACAATAATTACACAATTTTACAGGTTTCTTTAGTAGAAGTAGTTTTATGGAAAGGATACACGTATTACAAGTAGTTTTTGACATTCGTATTTGGGTATTTTTCTGCTTTCATCGGATGACCCTTCTACAGTTCTCCCCATCACCCAGGCCTCGCTGACCGGGTCATGCTGGGAGCAGTGATACACTGTGGACGGTGAAATGTTACAGTGTTAGTATCTTATGCTAGCACATGTCCGTTTTGTTCGTGGGAACGGGCTCACAGCGGATCTGCCAGGGTGCTGCGGCGACAGGGATAATTGAAACTCTCAGAGGGTGGGGGCCGCGCTACAGTGCGCTGAGCTCACACCATCTTTGATAGACAAAATGGTTTCTCGGCCTAGCTAAATTCAATACGTGTGGGCAATGTCTTCAGCAGGTGAACCCTCCACCACCTGGGCCCGGGTGGTCTGAGGGGACGCCCAATGAGCCATGGCCCTCACCTGGGGAGGGGATGTAGGCAAGGGGGGGTCTTTTGGACCACTCCTCCCCTATATTTCCCCCCTTTCGTTACTTAATTAACGAATTCTTTAACTCATTCAATCTCCTACACTCTTCTTCGTCCATAATTGCCTCATCCCATGCTGGTGTGCCTTTTATCGGCATCCAGGCTCTGCACACCCCCCTTAAGCTCTCACCCCTCCTAGCATATTCATCTGGGGTACAGGTTAGGTATATACATCCGCTCTCTCCTTCCAAGTCTACCCACACCTCCTGATACCATTCTAGTATACGGGGCTCTCTGATGGTGATGTGCCATAATTTGTCTATGATATCCTTGTCATGATACCTAGGCACTAGTTGATACCTTGGTGTATCATCAGTTCCGGTTTGTACCTGCACTTCCTGCATAGTTTGCATTGTACCACGGGTGTTGCCCATTGTCATCATCATCATCATTGCACCATTAGGTACTGCGTTAGCACAACATCGAAGACCCACCTGGCACATGCAAAAAATTAAAAGGAGGAACACCACAGCTGGCATCAAAAATTTCACAGTCGTTCCAAGCCATGAGGGGACCCAGGAGAAGATGTTATCGAACCACGTACTGTCTTCTGCTCCACCTTCCATTTTCATTTTTTCTCCTAGGTTGTGTACTGCTTCGATCACATGGGACAGGGAGCCGTTTTCTGCGTCTTTGGAAGGTACGAAAGTGCAGCAGGCACTTCCAATTTTTCGGCAAACACCTCCATCCATCGCGGTCAACAGGTCCAAGACATACCTGTTTGCATTGTCATCAGCCGTAAAGCCCTTAGTTCCACTTTTATTACGTTGAACCCTTCTTCAGTGTCCTTTGCCAGCTGAATCAATTCCCACTGTGTTATCCGGAGCCATTTTGCGTTTGCCCTTGCTTGGACACTTGAGATGAGTGAGGCAAAGAATGTTTCTGCTGAGCTGAATAGTCGATATCGGTCTGGGATCTGAGCCAACAGTTCTGATGATGCCTTTGATATGTAGTTTGATGCTCGTCTGTTACGGGTCAGCACCTCTCCTTTGCTCCCGGAAGACAGGACATACATTTGTGACTCCGCAGTCGGCTGGGCTGCACTCTGTTGTATGCGTTCCTGTGTCTTTTTGCTCCCATCGATGTGGCTTTCTGGTATTACCATTAGGGCTGAGTGCAGAGTGGCCATTGAGCAGCTGCCACTCCATGACGGGGGAAGGTGCAGGTATGCCTGGTTGCCGCATACCCAGTACGTGTCCATCAGGGCCGCTGTCCCTTTTCTCAGATCTGGGATGGTGAGGGTCTTGTTACAGTTCTTGTTTGTCCCCATGGAGGTTTTCCCCTCTCCTTTAAAACATAGTTCATAGTCTATTTCGTTCTGTAGTTTGAACGGTTTTTCAATGGCGGTTACCCAAGTTAGTTTTGAAATGTGTTCCTTCCATACTGGTGTGCATGTTTCTTCTATCCATTGCAATTTCTCTGGTGCCACACCTCTCAGTGCTTCAGCTTTACACATTACTTCTTCATCCTTCCACTTGTTGTCCGAAAAAAGTGTCCCTTGTATTACAAAAAATGGTTCCTCCAGACATATCACCCCTGCCGTCTTTGGATAGCAAGTTTTCTCGTTCTGCAGCATTCTAAAAGTAACTCCATGTGCCTGGAAGGTGTTCTTAATCCTGCATAACGTGAGATGAAGGAGACATTGGGCATCTATAATTGGCAACTCTTTGGGTAGCAATACTTTGGGTGTACCTGAAGCATGGGGAATGAGGGAGCAGACATAACAGCTCTCGTTTGTTGTTTGTTTCGCTGTGGCACTCATATCCGCATACCATTTATTTGTCTGATGGGGGTGTCGTGGGTCTTCCATTTTATCTAGTCCTAACCCATAGTGCTCATCATACCTCTTTCCCCCTGCGTCCCTTTTTCGTCTGTTGTTCTTGTTCCTCATGTACTTCCCAGCCTCCTGGGCGAGGGAAAAAATAGACCCCCCTTTCTCATTCCCGCCCCCCTTGGCCCATTCATCATATAAGATATTGTGTGTTGCTAGCATCTTTTCCTTTTTGTCCCCGACGTTATCTTGCAGGTTGTTTTTTAATATGGGGGCAGGTTGGCTGGTGGGGGTGTTATACAACCACGATATGGCAGACGGGTTTCGGTCATTTAAACTGTGAGCATTGTAATTAGATATCTTTGGTGGAGACACTGTGTTGTTTTGCATTCCACCTTGTGGCTCTTTCTTTTCTAAGATGACAGCATTGGATGGTGTATTATGATAACCCCATACAAGTTTAGTTCCGTCCCATACCAGGAAATCACCTTCCCTAGTATTGACACTTGCAGTTGTATTGGTCCCAGTAGTGCTGTTGATCCCAGTGCTGTTAATCCCTCCCCCCTCGTTCATCTCGATAGAGATGAACGCTACAAACCAATATGTAACCAGGCCAAACATCATTATAAAAAACAACGTAATGCACACAGATAATCCACACTCATACGAATATCTGCATCTCTCATTTAATAATTCTCTCATTCTACTAATTCTATCCGTTGCAGGCTGCCCGTTAGATGCCATGGTAGCTCCTGTTTGAGATATAAAAGTGCATTAAGTGCATGCATGTAAACATGTTGTGGGCACTACCAGTGCCAGTTATATATTGACGGGGAATGGAAGCGGGTAGGGTTGCAGGAAGGGGTATTCACAGACAAGGGTGTAAACACGTCATTATTTGATCACTTCATTAATTACATATAAGTCCACAAGATAAAAAAGAAAAAACGTTTTTTTTTTTCCAGTAACATCTTAAAAAGAATGCAAGTATACTTATCAGTCATTTTCCCATTCAGGTCCGTTACTGTCACACATACACAAGTTCATATTCAGACATTCTGCTCAGCTGCATCGTTTGCTGTTGTCTGTGCCTCCTCATCTACCTCCTCTTGCACATTACTATATGCTTTTCGTACATCTGTCAAGTGTACCCAGTATTTTAGGCCCTTTACTTTTACTGCCGTGGGCGTGCAGAACACTACCTCGTATGGGCCATGGAACCGTGGTGCATTCCATCGACGCACAAAACTCCTGACATAAATGAATTCACCCGGCATCAGCTGTAGCTGTTGCTCAGGCCCGTGACAGACCCTGTTATGTTTCCCTCCTCTCTCGTGAACGGTGGAGAGAGCTGCTTTGATATTGCGCGCGCTGCCCTTGTCAATTTCTTCAAATAGTCTGTGAACTCTTCTCCCAATATCGCGGCGCTTCTGTGTGCATCTGAGTGTTCGCGCAGTGGAGAGTGTGCTGTGCACATTCGTCTCCCAGTCACGATCTCGTGCGGGGACAAATGGTGGTCTTTGCTTGGCTGATTTCTGAGCTCAAATAGCGCAAGGGGCAGACAGTAAATCCAATTCTTTTTCAATGAAAAGCATAGTTTTGATAACCTGCCTTTTAACAGTCCGTTCATCTTTTCCACTACGCCATTACTTTGAGGATGATAAATTGAACACAATTTATGTTTTATTCCCAATAATGTAGTAACTTCCTTGAAAAGCTCATTTACAAAGTGAGTGCCATTATCTGAGCGAATAACGTCACAAATTCCCCAGCGCGGGAACACTTCCCTCACTAGGAACTTTGCAGCGCTCTTGGCATCAGGTCGTGCACATGGTCCTGCTTCTACCCACCTTGAGAATGGGCATACAACCACGATCATGTACCGTGCCCCATTACACCTTTCCCCCATGTCCGCGTAATCAATATGTAGCTCTCTGAATGGGCCAATGGGTTTTGGAATTGTTCCCCGGAGCGTGCGTAATGTCATTCCTGAATTGTATATTTGACATGTTGTGCATTCCATCACTAATCGAGATACGTGCTCCTGGAGACAGGGCACAAACCATTCTTCCTGTATTTCTGCTCTGATGTGCTGTTTGGTGTTGTGTGCAGGGAAGTGTAGTTGTTGAAACGCAATTTCCAATAACTTGATTGGCATTACCACTTTCCCTGAGTTGTTTTGCCGCCACAGTAAGTCTGTCGCCGACTTGCTGCACCCTCATTTTGTCCACATCAATTTTACGTCTGCACTAGCTCCTTCCTGTAATTCTAGTATTTGTGATATAGGCATCATGCTGTACCCTTCTGGGAGCTCTTCGTTTGTCTTGTGCTGCAGCATGTACTCACCTGCTTCATATTTCTGAAAATAGGAAGCCTCCTTGGCGGCAGCGTCCGCTGCCGCGTTTCCCAAAGACACAACGTCTGTGTTGGATGTATGTGCTTGGCACTTCACTATTGCTACCACAGTAGGGTTTTGTAGGGCCTCAATTAACTCTTTCAACAATTCTGCATGTTGTACTGGTGTTCCGTCTGCCCGTTGAAATCCCCTCCGCCCCCATCTTGCTAGACCTCCATGTACTGTCGTCGTCATGTAAGCTGAGTCTGTATATATTGTCACTGCGCAACCCTTTGCTGCATGTAGTGCTTCTATGAGCGCAATCAGTTCTGCTGCTTGTGCGGAGTAATGTGATGGGAGGCGGTACTGTACTAGTATTTCATACTCACCGTCTTCTAACCTCACCACTGCCATACCAACATGTTTTTCTCCCGTGTCCACATCAATCGATGCAGACCCATCCACTAAGTACACTTCCCCCTCGCTCAGAGCGTTCTCACACACCACTGTGTCCTCCCCTCGTTCTCCTGTGTAAGTTGCACAATCGTGGTCCTGCATGTCCTCTAGTGTGCATGCTTCTGTAATGAATGTTGCGGGGTTCACTGTCTTGCATCTCACCACATGGATATTGGCGCTAGACAATATGATCTCATAGGCTGTTGCCCGCTGTGTCGTCAGTGTGCTTTTTGACCTCTCAAGTATTGCAAATAGTGAATGTTCCACAAACAATGTCACAGGACATCCCATTACTATTGTGGCACTTTTCTCAATCGCGAACGCGGCTGCAGCGAGTGATTGCTCGCACGCGAAATGGCCTTGCATCACGGCATCTAAAGTACCACTATAGTAAGCCAAAGGCTTGTGTCCTAGGGACGTCTTTTGTGTCAGAACAGCTGTCATGAGTGTTCCCTTGCAGTGTGAGAATAGGTAAAATTCGCGTCCATAATCAGGATTTGCTAGCACTGGAGCGCTTGAAATTAACTCTTTTAATGATTTGAAGGACGCGCTCATTTCTTCTGACCATTCTATTTTTTTATTTTCCTGTTGTGCTTCTTTGAGTGCTTGTAGTAGGGGTCTCGTGTATGCCGCATAGTCTAATATCCATGCTCGGCAATAGTTGCACATTCCCAAGAACTTCTGCATGTCTTTCACTGTTGTGGGTTCTCCTACTGATCTTATCGCTTCTACCCTGTCGGGGATTATTCTTTTTCCATCTTTTGATATCAGCTATCCCAAGTATAAGACCTCTGTCAGGCAGTACTGTAGCTTTTCCTTGTCTACCTTGTACCCCTTATTGGCCAATAGAGTCAGGAGCGTTGTTGAGTCCTTTCTACATGTTTCTTCGTCTTGTGCACACACTAGTAAATCGTCTACGTACTGAATGATCGTACTCTCAACTGATAGGTTTCCCAATTCTTCATGTAATATGCGGTTGAATATGCTTGGGCTCTCACAGTATCCCTGCGGTAATCTGCAGTGTTCATATCTCTTTCCCCCCAGTGTGAATGCTGTCAGGTATCTACTCTCTTCAGCCAGGGGGATTGAGAAAAATGCGTTTTTCAAGTCCACTACAGTGAAGTGTGATGCCGTTTTTGGGATGCTGCATAATATTGATGCAGGGTTCGGGACCAAAGGGAACTCTTTCTGAATTACATCATTTAGGGGGCGTAAATCCTGTATCATCCTCCAAGACCCTCCTTTCGCTTTTTTGATTGGATAAATACATGTGTTACATGGGGAGTTTGAAGGCACTATTATCCCTTGTGCTAGTAGTGCATCTATTGTCTCTTTTATCCCTTGTTCAGCTTCACGGGACAATGGATACTGTTTCACTCGGGGTAGAATTGCTCCTTGCTTTAGTTTTATTATCACAGGTTGTACTCCATGCAACAGCCCTACATCATGGGGGCCTGTTGTACACAAATTATTTGGTACGAGTCTCATGTCATCATCAAAGAATGACGGCGGTGCTCCTACCACTGCCATCAGTTGAGCGGGGATTTCCCTAGCTTGAATCGAAATGTCACAGGGCATTGCTATTTCCATTACAATTTCACCATCCCCCTCTGCATCTGAAAAGAGATCCTCATCTGTTAAGACTCTTAGGGCGATGTTGGCATTCGTGCGCAGTACTGTACGCCACTCACTTCCTTCCATATCTACTCCAATCACCGCAATCCTTTTCGCTGATACCTGTACAGCGTGCAAGTCTAATGATACCACTGACCCTGGTGCTGTGTCGGGGCACACTATGGGGCGGAAGAGGAACTCTGCTGGAATCCTCCAATCCATCTTCCTCAGCTCTGGAATTATGAGGGCCAATGTCTTTAGCCCTTCAATAAACATTTCCTCGTTTTCCGGCAAACCTCGTACTTCTTGTGTGGTCGTTTGGGCTTGTACTACCAACATTGCACGCAATGGGCATATTCCGGGTGTTGAACACACTATACCTCTCTCAGTGAATGATATGGTCATGTTGAGTTTACTCAGGAGATCCCTCCCTAATAAATTTATTGGTGAGTGTTCATAATACAGTAAGGGGGTCTTTACAGTCTTTCCCCCCACTGTTACGTCCAATGCTTCTGTGTAAGGAACTTCAATTACAGCCCCAGAGAACCCCTGCGTCTCTAACTTCCGGTTAGATAACGGGAACCGGCCCTCCCTGATACATGATTTCTCCGCTCCCGAATCCACCATGAATATGAACTGCTTGTCTCCTATCTGCGCCCCCACCAATGGTTCCTCTGCTGCATCGTAGGTGGTAGATAGGACTGGACACGCAAGTGTTCTCTGTGGGCTGTCCTATGCGGGATGTCTCATCACCCCCCCTTCATTAAAGACACTTCCTGAAACTACTGACACGCCGTTGTAAGGTGCTGGTGCGGGGGCCCCATTTGCTGTTGTCGCGAAAGGGTTGCCTGGCGTGTACTGCATGTTGTCATTGTTGTGTGGGTGGTTCTGTGTTCTATACTGGTGCCCCTGTTGTTGCTCATTAATACCTTGGCCTGGGTTTCTCGGTTGTTGTTGTCCCATTGGAAGACCATATGGGCTCCCCGGGTGGGGATGGCCATACTGTTCTACCTCTTGGAACACGTTGTTGGGTCTGGCTCTGCACTCCCTATAGTAATGCCCCCATCTTCCGCAGTTCCAGCAACTCCCTTGTGCACCTCTAGGGCCCTGCCATCCATTTCCTCCCATTCCCCCGTACCCCGGTCCACCTCCTCTTCGGCCCCTGTACCCACCTCGTCCCCCTCGAGGGGTCCACTCTTGCCACTGCGGACCTCCGCCTTGCTCCTGCTCGTTCCACTGCCGCTGTCCTGCTCCAGCCCAATTAGTTGCCATCCTACCTTGTATTGCTACCAGCCCCTCCTCCTCCTCATCTCCCTCCCTGCTGTGGGGGAGTGCGGCTACATCCGCTGCGACCTTCACCAACTTTGTCTGCACTAGTTTTGCTTCGTCTGCCAATCTCTTCTGCGCCACCTCCTTCTCCCTTTCCTTTATTCGCTTACAATGGTGTACTATTATGCTCTGAATCTCAGGCCATCCCTTCGCTTCAATACCTGCTATCTTGTCGAGCGCCTTTTGCACTTCCTTTGGGAGCCCTCTTTTTATAATGAAGTAAAATAAAGATGTCGATTGATACCAGGGCGTGCCCGTTTCTGCTCTCCACATCTCTTGGACCCGAAAAATGTAATCCATAGCCTCCTCCCCGTCATTCATTGTACACTGCATTACTGACTGTAAGTCTGGCGTATCTGGAAACGTTTCTCGCAAGGCATCCCACACCCTTGCACGCACTGTGTTAAAGGAGGCCCCGTCATGGCGGTCGCAGTCTAATGTTACTCCCGGGAAACCGGCCTTGACCCATACTCTATCAGCCCGATCCCCCACTGCTGATACAAGCAAGCTCTTCACATCTCCTATTGCTAGGGGTACCCCGGCAGTGTGTTTCTCAAAGGCGTATATCCACTTACTTGCCCCTCCCGATAACGGGGGCAATAGCTTTAATAAATTGGCTTTATCCATCTGAGCCCATGGGATATAATTCGGTCTCCCTCCTCCCCTATGTATCAATGGGAGCCGTAGCCTTCCTTTTGTCGTTGCATCTACACCCGTTTTGGCTGCTGAGGTTCCCAGTGATGCCATTTTCCCCACCCTGTTCCTTAATCGCCCCGTCCACTCATCATCCAGTGTTCTCATTGAACATGTACCATCCACCCCTTCACTTCCTCCTCCCATTGCCATGCTCAACCTGTCGCTTTCTTCTAAATCGTCCCTTATATCACATAGTAGTTCCTCTCTGTCCCCTATAGGCCTTTCTTCATTATCAATACCTCCCTCTCGTGTCCCTACTTCGATTATTCGTGTCGGTTGTTCCTCAATTCTGAACAGTATCTCACCTTTTTTCCACCCGTCTTCAAGTGTTCTATTCTCACTCGGAGCTCTAGACGTGCGCCCTGATCTTGCTGCATTAAGTGCTGTTTCTTCACATATGTCTTTTATCCTTGCGAGCTCATCTTTCGCTATTGAGAGTCTTGATTTGAAATCATCTGTTAGCTTTTCTATGTCCACCCTTTGTGTACATGCCTGGGCTCGCTCCCTGGTACTTTCATATGGCGGGGGTGCCGTTGGCCGGTGGGGTGTAGTAGTTGTCAGGGGAGGGACATAAGTGGGGTCACTGTACCCTTCTGCGGGCACAGGCTTGTTTAATATCGGGTACAAGCTTATTACCTCTATTGGTGGCTCTACATTTGACGATTCTTTAGCATCTTTCTGTATCATCAGTGGATTGTCAGTGGTGGATGGTAGGTCAGGATTTAATGCTGGTGCTTTAGGCGGTGGTATCTCTTCAAATAACCTCCAGAGATCTAATATTTCCCTCCTATTGTGCAACTGCTTCCCCTTGTATTTCAAACAAATGCATGTGGCCACCATATCCAGAACACTTTTATCAAATGACCCCCCCTCGGGCCATATCTGGGGTAACCCCTCTCCCTTCAGCTCTGTTACCCATTGGTCATGATATTTCTTAATTCGCTCCGCGTACCCTGGTAGGTTCTTACAGATATGTGATAAGGGTGTTTCGGCCCCCATCTTTGTGTTTTCCTAGTACTTGTGTGTCTCTGTGTGTCCACAATTACAATGTAAACCTATTACCAATATGGGTTTCGTCTTCTACTTCACATTCAATAATGGGCTCTTTTGTGCTCTTCCCCCTGCCTGCGCAATACAAAACTGGCTGTACAGAGTCTCTATTCTATTCTCTTTGGGGGGGGGCACATACAAGAGCAAACCATCAGTGATTTTGACAATATTAACCCGGAAATCAAAAAGGTACACACTCACTTCACCTTGTCATTTTTGTCTTCAAGAAGCTTTATCCGGCCACACTTACCATGACCATTCAATTACTATACATTTATAACCATTTTACACACCCACAGCACCAAATTGTCTTCTGACGCATACGAGGTGCACACACCTCTCTGTAACACTCTATTCACAATTCACGCTGCCCTCCCTTTCCTCCCTAGCCGGCTGTCCCTGTCCGTCTTATTCAGATATATGGATGCGCATATATATATATATTGGTCTGCTCTTCCCTCTCCTAGTAGGACTCTCTCTCTTTTATTTTCTCCCTAACGTTTTGTACTGATCTCACTTTTATTTTCCCCCAACCCTAAAGAAAAGAATAGAAAGAAGAAATAGCAGTCACTAATATATTCTCCGTGTCCCCCTTTGCCAGACACTTTTATCTTATTGTCCACTTCTTCATATATTCCCAGTACTAGTCAAGATAGCACTATGTGGCGCCGCCTTCCACCCCCTTTCGGAGCTAGGTTCCCGTCACTTTTATCTCTTATTCACCTCTTAATCCTAATGGCCATATGCAAAGAAAAAGCAAAGAAAGTTTAGGATGATACTTAGTAGATCTGCGTACCCCCCTTTTCTACCCCTCTTCGTTCTCTGTCCTAAATTTCTTCCTCCACTCCCTTTACGATCGCTCGCACTCAATACTCACGTGCCCGTCTTGAACCGATAGTCTCCGAAACTGGGTCCGTCCAGGCAGTGTTGCCGTCCGCTCAACAGTCAGCCCCGGCTCCGGCGAGCGGTACTCAAAGGGGATTTTTCAACCGGGATCCCGTACCCTCTCTCTATTGAGTGCGCACTTCTTAGTGTACCGGTCGCCGTTGGCGGGCAGCCTCCAGGAGCCGGCGCACCATGCGTATCCCTTTTTTCGACCGGAGATTCTCGTGCCAAAAGGGGACGGTAATGTTAGGTCGGGAAAAAATAAAGGCAAGCGTCCCCAGCCAGCACGATCCTCCCCGCAATGAGAGACAATGACGGACTCTCCCAAGTCGGGAATAAAGCCAAGACAGAGTGCGGGTGAGCTTAAATGGGAGTTTATCAATCAGAATAGGGCATGCAAAGAACTCTGCAACTCCGAGAGCGCTCTGTCTGACAATAGCAAAGACAGGCGTATATATTTACAAAAAACGTCATCAGTACCTACATACTATAAGGGGCACAAGTTCAATGGGATTGGGTGGCGATGACTAGCTATAGGTGCTGCTGCGATGTGGTTGGCCTTGGCTGGAGGACGTCACTGGTCAGCCTCGTGGGTTGGGCTGGGCCTGGCAGGTCAGCTGAGTTCATCCGGGCGGTGTTGTTGTGCCATTGTGGCCAGTGTCAGAGATGAATGTCTTTTCCTGACTTATTTGCCCTATGCCATGCACACCGCAGTCATTCAGTCATTGCAATGTTATCTTCTTTAGTAAATCTATCAATAGGTTATTCTACAGGTTAATGCAACACAGGAGGAATGCACCTTGTGAGGGGTTTGATGGTGATTTATCCGTGCATGGTTACCAGTGTCCTGTTTGACCGGTACCATAGGTCGTGGGGCTAAGTCTCCGGGCATGGGACGGGCGGTACATGTCTTTCTGTCTCGTTAGAAGTTATTATGAATGGGCTGTTGTGTGTTGCCACAGTATTGGGTGTCTTCGTTGCACCGGGTCATAAGTCTGAGGTGTTCCGGGGGGTTGTGGGGTTTACGAGGGGGCGCCTTTGGATTTGTGTATTCAAGCGGAGGTTTACTGCTGGGCTGTAAATAATGCAGGTGGTAGGCCGTGGCCTTGGGTGCTGCAGCGGGGACTACAAATCTTTGAAGCGGCTCCAGCCTAGTTGGGGGAGGTGGAGCAGCGTGGCGCAGGCCTTAGCTCTCTTATTTGGCAGACTTTGCAGGGTGGGGGGGGGGAATGGCCTTGCACATATTCACAAAGGTATTTTTCTCGTGTGTTGCCGACTTTTGATGAGAACATCATAAACATTTGAACATTCTTATAGTACTCATTTGGATCACTTGAAAACATACATTTCAACTCACTACATGTCTCTCGAATATAGCCAGTCTGAGCACCTTACTAGTACATTATGTTTTAACAACTACAGCATTTAGTAATATGCATATATATTTGCATTACGTGAGGTAGTAGTGTGGTTTGTGGAGCATAGAGAACGAGACCCGCCATTGTACGCGGCGGTAATGGCATATAAGGGCTGTAGATATGTACACATGCCTGCCGCATTTGCCCGCGTCTTTTAACACGAGCCTTATGTATAGTTGCATTTGTCCTCCCCTGCACTCTAGCAGCATTAGTTCAGTTATGGCGCGGGACCGCGGGGTGTACGGTTTTCAATGATACATATAGAGAATAATCCCCCGGAATGCTTTTTATCATTTGCACACCCCTGCAGGGGTGTGGGTCCTTCATTGCTGGTGTCATGTAAACATGCGTTTCTTACAATAATTACACAATTTTACAGGTTTCTTTAGTAGAAGTAGTTTTATGGAAAGCATACACGTATTACAAGTAGTTTTTGACATTCGTATTTGGGTATTTTTCTGCTTTCATCGTATGACCCTTCTACAGTTCTCCCCATCACCCAGGCCTCGCTGACCGGGTCATGCTGGGAGCAGTGATACACTGTGGACGGTGAAATGTTACAGTGTTAGTATCTTATGCTAGCTCATGTCCGTTTTGTTCGTGGGAACGGGCTCACAGCAGTTCTGCCAGGGTGCTGCGGCGACAGGGATAATTGAAACTCTCCGAGGGTGGGGGCCGCGCTACAGTGCACTGAGCTCACACCATCTTTGATAGACAAAATGGTTTCTGGGCCTAGCTAAATTCAATACGTGTGGGCAATGTCTTCAGCAGGTGAACCCTCCACCACCTGGGCCCGGGTGGTCTGAGGGGACGCCCAATGAGCCATGGCCCTCACCTGGGGAGGGGGTGTAGGCAAGGGGGGGTCTTTTGGACCACTCCTCCCCTACACTGCCCTATATCTTGTATAACAAGTGTGAAAAGGAGAATATGTATGCCTCAGTCGGGCTCAGACCTTTTACAGCAGGAGAATAAATAGGCAAAGAAAAGTTTGTGTTAAAATATGAAGAATAAAGGTGGCTGAGTCAGCTCTCCTCCGCACGTTGGACAGTACGGATTGAGGCGGTCCGTGTAGCAAGATGACTCACTCTGTCTCAGGTTCTTAACACGAAGTTCAAAACGTGGATAGGGGCCCACCTGGCCTTCCACGTTAAAGTCTTACTTTCCAAAACACAGTTCACAAAGAAGTTCACGTCGGTCTCCCTCTGTCAGGCACAGACCTCTTAAAGCAAAAGTTCTCTTTGCTCTCACTCTGTCGGGCTCAGACCTCTTAAAGCACAAGTTCATGCCCGTCTCCCTCAGTCGGGCTCAGACCTTTTACAGCAAAACAAAACACTTGAGTTCCCTTCCCCAAGCTTAATTGACCTACTTTAGGGGTTCTCTTCCCCTAACTTGTTACACTTCTGGTCTCCCTCAGTCGGGCTCGGACCGTTTGCTGCTGTCGAAGACTTTCAAATGTGCGTGTTTTTTTCTACAGATAACCGCAGGACCACTTTGACATTCCAGCTTCCAACTCACACTTCTATGCTATTTGCCCCAGTGTTTCCTGGTCTTGGTGGTTCACTGTATTATGCACCAAAGTTCAATTTTCACCTTTTTACTCTCCCCTTTTCTCTGAGTTAATTTTGATCACCTCGCTTTTACAGTTTATCCACTTTATTTCTACAAACTTTTCACCTTTCACAGAGACTTTTGAGTGGGCTTCTTCCTTTCGCCGGACCACTCTGTTACTCAGTATCGCTGACTTGACAGCTATCGTTCAAGGTTCATTCGCAGGTCTGCATTTATTCGCATCTCATCCACATGCGTGCAGCCTTCAATTGTGCGATATAATGTTGCTACTTCAATCTTTCTTTAGCACACACTAGTCTCTCATGCCGTTTGCCAACTCACCGGTGGTGTGCGTTTCCTTCTTGCTTTACTGTCTTCCAGTTTGCGAGTTAAGGTTAGTACCACAGGTTTGGAATCGCCTTTCCCAACTCTGCTGTTCACGCCGGAGGGTTGCTGCCATCCTTGAAACTCAATGCAGCCGTCTTGTTTGGGATTTGGCCTTCTGCATGTGTCTTTTGTGGCCTTTTGGAGGCAACAACCTCCTGCTGGGAACTCTTGGGGTCCTTCACCCGTGGCTCTCGTCTCTCAGACTGTTGCTCTGCTCCAGTAGGTTCGCCCTCGCCCCGGAGATTCTGCTCTTACTCGTGTTCCATCTTGCTCAGAGTGTGTCTTTATGTTCTGCCTTTTATCCATGTGAGGAGAGCTAATTGGTATCAGATGTATGCACTTAGAGTCACGTGCCTGACTTTGCCTGACCCGATTACCGGGACATGTCTGATGGGATTTGTAAGAGTTAGCAATGTAACTCTCAGTTGTCCTCTTCCTCTGCCCAGTGTTTGTGTGGAGAGCGGGTGCGGGGGGGTTGGGACACTGGAGAATCCTAAAAAATAGGATGGGCCATGTGTACGGGAAAGAGGGGACTACTGAGTCTCACCATTGGTTGCCCCACCCCCACTCCCTGAAGACCCTCACCCAGGTGATCCTCCCTGTGATGCTGGAAATGCATTGGAGGGACAGGGCCTCCCTGTCCTTGTCCTGTAGTCCTTTTTCATTTTTGTTCTGTATTGCTTTCTGCCCAGGAGTCTATGTGGGACTCCTGGCAGTGCAGCTCTTCCTGTTTTTGGTTTGGTGTACAGACACATGGGATACCCTTATGGCACCCATGGGTGGGGGTACAACCCTGTATCCCTAGTGTATGTTTTTGGGCACCTTTGTGTGGCCCACAGTGCAGGGTATGGGCTGGTGGCAGCTCCATGTTGAATTTGACAGGTGCTCTGAGTATTCTCCATTTTGGGATACCAAGGCCCTGCCATTGGAATCAGTTGATTCCTGATAGGAAACAAGATGGCCTCTGTGGCCTCTTACTTTCTATTGCCTGTTACCTTGTTTTCCCAGAGTCCTGGGAAGCCCTGACTCTGTCCCTTCCATCTGACTACTGGCTGTTGGGTGGAAGTTCCATATATGGTGTTGTTGTGAAGTCCAGGCCAGACTGACTGGAGCCTTCCCAGTGACTGTATGTTGTGGGTACATTCTGTGGGTGGGACCTGGGTGAATGGAGTGTGTGACCAATATGCACTTCTTGTTGTGGATGTCTGGTATCTGGTGTTTCACACAATGACTGACAGCCCTGCCCGAAACTGGTATGAATGCAATGTGTAGTGTTCAATGGCTGGGTACTTGTCCCAATACACATTCCTTGTTGTGAGTGTCTGAGAGGGAGGAGAATGGCCTGAATGCACTGTATGCCTGATTGGCTGACTGACTGCTGAATGCCCTTCTGAGTGATTGGCTGCCTGAGTGTGACCCAGGAGAATGAATGGGAGAGCAACTAGTATATCCGGGGGCCTCTCACTGCTAGAAATCGTTCAGAAGCTGAAGTTGAAACTGACGCTTAATCTCGAAGCCGAGCCTGAAAAAGAAGGTTGACTGCTGTCTCCCTTTACCAAAATCCAGAAGCCGTTGAGACTGATCCAAGAGAGGACCTGGTTAGGCACCATCTTCCTGTGCTCCGAGGGACCATCGAGCACCGCTAACCTTTGCCGAAGCGCCCTGGAAGTCAGACCCTCGACATGCTGCTGCCCGGAGACGGGGACTGCCGAGGAGAACGAAGATAAGCACTGGACATTCCGTCCACCGTCGTTGACCAGAGTTTGCAGGTTTGCTATAACCGCTGGAGGCCCATCGAAGCCATGTTGCCCAGAAGAGGGGACCGATTGACGCCGTGCCACCGAAAACTGGAGCCGCAACGCTCCTTTGCCTAAGACTTTTGATTCACGGACACGCTCGTCTGCACCGCTTCCCACCTTATCCCACCGGAGAAGGCCAGCCGGCGACGCGCCGGGGAGCATCTGCCGGTGGGTTTCCCGCCACCCAAAGACCGTAGAGATGCCAGATGACTCGACGCCTTAGATGGACCACAGTTCTTCACAAACTCTTTGCGGTCCTGAACTATCGACATCCAGGTGCCCCGCACGCCTCTTCCTTGCAGGACATCTTTGCTCCGTCATCGACGAGCACCGCTGGGACCGAAGCTGCCACCTCGACGCCGAGTTCACTTTCTTTGAGGGATCTCGACGATCCGTGGCTACTGCTTTAAAGGGAGCCACTCAAGACTGATCCGCCGACGACTTGTCGTCGACCTCTGCTATTCCAGGTACATTGGGGTGGTAGAACCCTTATAGAAGGAAATAAGACTTATAGAACAATATATGGACTGGGCTTTTGTTATATCTCTACTTTACAGGTTGCCCAGGTGGGGGGATCTCCACACAGAACTGTGTCTAGTGGTAGGGGCCAGTATTCTACCGATAGTTCTAACCAACTGCTTTCCCTCCCATGTCTATTGTTGGTTACCTTTATTAAGTGATTTGTGTGCCATTTAACCAGAGTACAGTTGATGAACTTTAATGAAATCTAATAATAATTGTGGTACCACTTAGAATTGTATATATTTGCCATTGTAGATTTACTGAGCACAAAGTGAGTTATCGTGATTGTGTATATAACCTTGAACCTTAATTATATAAAGGCTGTGTTTTAACTAATACCGTGTGTGGACATTCCTTTGTGGGTCTTGGGGACTACACTGTACTTAAGAACCAGCTTGCATCACCTCCTGAGAAGCTAGGCATTAATTGCTCATCCATTGCTACCGTAATAGAGAATCTTCGCTGGGGTCCTCTGGGCCTCTCCTCTACCATATAGAGAGCAGAAGTAGACGGTTGTTGGTGATTGATTAGAATCACGGGCAAAGCAAAATGGGAGGTCTGTAGGTGACTTTCTTCGCTCGACAAATGGACCCCTACATTTGCCGGGCTTAGTAGTTTTCCGACTCTTCACTCGTGGTCTCCTTATCCGTGGCACCCACAGTTCTCCTTGGAGGTTTTACTGGACACTCTTTGAGGAAATGACCTGCTTTTCCGCAGTATAAACATAACTGCAGTTCCCTTCTGTTATCTCTTTCAGCCTTAGTTAAAGGCGGTCTCACTCCTCCCAGTTGCATCGGTTCCACCGAATTGCCCGTTGCTCATGGAATCTGGTCTTTGGGTCGAACAAAACAGTGGGCGAACGTCAGGTCTGTTCCGATCTGCCCTTCGGTCTTGCAACCTGTGATCAAGTTGAACCACAAGGTTGATTAACTCTCCACAGTCTTTCGGCGGTTCCACCACTTGGATAAGTACGTCCTTTAACCCCCCCTCGTAGACCCAGATGAGATAACGTGGTCCTTTTCTCCTTCGGCCACTCTGCTTCGACTGCAAGCCTGTTAAAGGTTGCTATATAGGGTAGTAGGTCCTGGTTACCTTGACAAAGAGACAAGAGTTCATTATCTACTGCCTGTCCATGAGTACGACTGGCGAAGAGCTTGTCCATCTCGTGCTGGAAACCCCCAAAATCTCGTAACAGAGGATCATCCTGACTGACAAAACGTACTGACCAGTCTGCAGCACTGCCACTCAAATAAGACAGCACGAAGGCAACTTGCGACTGATCATTAGGGAAGGCTCCAGGTCTGAAAAGAAAATGGAGTTGACACTGGTTCATGAAGGTGGCGTATTTTCTAGGGTCCCCCGTAAAGCGTTCCGGTGGGGCTAATGGAACTGCTCCTGGGAGAGTGATTTGTACCGGATTGGTCAGTGGTGTAGGCATTGATGAAACGTTCCCAGGCAAAGGAGCTTGTCCGGCCTGTGATTGAAGAAGCTGTCTACTCACTTCATCAACCCGTTCCTTTGACACTATCAACTCCCTCCGCAATGCATTGGTCTCTTGTCTGGCTGTATGCACTTCCGCGTGTAACTGCCCCAACAGCTGTGCTAGCTGGTCTGTCTCAGAGGTTTCCATGACGCCCAGGTGGATTTTATATTGTGAGGCTTAGCGTTCTGTAACGCTCACCTGGTATCCACGGGGGCGCCACCCAGTCTGTAGGGTATTTTGTGGAGATTTGGGGCCTGACGGTATTTTATTACCGCCGAAAAATAACTTAGCAATAATCACTCCTTGTATTCAGATTTGGCCATGTGCAACAATAATACAGTGGACATGCATTATTTCAGCACCCAGACATGCATATTTGGTATGCGTGGTTGGTATGCGTGGTTGGTGGTATTTTGGTGAGCATAATTCCCTTGTTTTATTTGTGGCCCCAATGTCCAGAATCCCTTATCTTTGCTTAGATTTTTCGTATAATCACTAGAGAGACCTCAGAACTACATTTTAGGAATACCACATTTTCAGTGTTAGTGTTAGTGTGCCACCATGGGCGATCTCACTGACTTATTTACGACAGAGAGCTATATGTGGTAATTTTGTGGTAATTTCCACTACCTTATGTACGGTAGGGAACTATGTTCAGAGAGTCCCTCTTCCCGTTGGTTCATGTACCTCCAACGAGCTATGCTACAAACAATCACTCTCAACTGTCCATACTGAATATGATCATGCACACATCTGTCTTAAAATGACAATTGCATTGTTTAAAAATCTCCCCTCATCATCAGCACTGTATTGGTAAATATAAAATACACCACCCGTCTGCTTTCAAATATTTTTCTGTATTATAAAAGTTGCATTTAAACACGATCTCACTCTTTACAGAAATAAATAAAATAGCACAGTAACAGCATTGTCTGTGATACACCGAAAAAAGAGTGGCGGAGAACAGAACACAATTTGCAACATTAACATGTGATTAAGGCACCGGAATCTCCTTTCCTACTCTGACTGAATATTCTCGTACACACTCAGCTCCCACACTTATGTAATTACCTTATCTGTTCGGCCGAGTTTTCTTCAGCTGTTCTCTTTCTGAATGTGGCTCCCTTGAAGATTAACCCCAGTAAAAAGGAGCGCCTTTCCTTCTCAAACCGGGGTCATTGCCTGGAATTCTCAGCTTTTGCAGATAGGAATGCTCCAGCCAGGAAAAAGGTCCTTCTCCCAGCTCTGCCAAATCTTGACTGTCCTCCTTCCTCCTCAAACTCCCCCCAGCAAAACTCTGATCACTTCCTCTAGCATGATACTTGCTATGACGCTGCTCCAATCAGAATCAATCATGCCATCTCCTCCTTCTCTACACAATGGCTCATTTTTATAGTAATACTTTGTAACCAACTGATTTCCTGTTCTTCCGAACCCTTTTTGCTTTCTGTAGTTATGTGGACAGGGCAGCAGAGAAAACGAAAAAAAAAATGGATGTGCGTTTAAAAGTTCACTTTCAGAGTAGGCCTAATTCTGCAGTGGAGACACATTTTTATTAGTGGATTATGTTAACTTCAGTTTCATTAGTCAGGTTAGTTATGAGTAATGTTAGTTATTAATTTCCAAATGTGTCTCTCGCACCATAGGCATTTCAGGTGAAAAAATAGTGTGCATTTATGAATGTGCACGTGTGCTTTTAACTGTAAAAATAGATTTGCATCTTATATGTTAAAATCGGTTTTGACTGAATAGCCTGTCTTTCCTTGTTAATCTGGTAACACATATAGGAATGCACCATAGGCATTTGGTGCTGCATCAAAAAAAAAAAAAAAAATGCTACCTGTGCAGTAGTGCTGTACTCTGTGCTGGTTGCTACCTGTGCAGTAGTGCTGTACTCTGTGCTGTAACACGCCAAATATCCTTACATACCCTCCTTTTGTTTTTAGAATTTGGCTACGATCCAAGCCAATTCCTAAAAACAATTTGTTCTTTTTCTTCTTTTCACAATATAGCAATCCAACAAAATGAATATTCATGTGCATCAATGAAAAAGTTGCAATCAATACAGTATTCATCTGAGTTCATTAGTTTACAAAATGTTCTACATTTGCCTTCTCAGTGGAAGTGGCATTACTCTAAGTTTAGATTTTACAAGTCAATTTAAAAACAATGAAATAAAACAACTAACCAAAACAAATAATGAATATAACAAATTAAAATAAATAATTAAAATAATAAATACGTGGAACTCCATATGTCAGGACTCTTGTCTGTTATTTGCTTCATTCGAGTACACTTTCATCTTGGCAATCTTAAATCCATAGGAGTCATCCTTTTTTAGCATTCTGGTTATCTTGTCTTCACCTCCACCTGGAGGCAGGCATCTTTTGGTCTTCATCCAGGGGACTCCAGGACTCCATCGTCTCCCGTGGCCTCTGATCCCGGAACCTCCGACCAAATAATGTTAATTTTCTAAATCAAATAGAAAATAAACAAATTAAGTACATACCACAATACTAACTTCACCCTTTTGCCAAAAATAAAACATGCTTGGTAAAATATTTTGTTTTTTTTTCTGAAATTAAACACAAGTTAAAAGAAAACAATCACATACAAAACAGCATTCAATATTTAAAACATTTTCTCTCCGCACACCAACCATGAGCTTCCATTATATATTTATTTATTTATTTATTTTATATTATATATTTTTACATATATTACAGTGTCTATGTGCCATTATAACAATCAACTTTTTAACTTCTTTGTCACTGCCTCCTGATTGCACCCATTTATTTTCTCTTTTTGTGTTCAAGGGACTTTATCCGTTTCTACATGCTCAAGCTGCCTGATCTCATGTCTGGGATGGCATGGTTTGATTTGATTTACATGGACAAACTGCTCTATCGCCGTCTCACCTTCATTTTTCAAAATTTTATAAACCACAGGAGAGACCTTATCTATAATTCGAAATGGCCCCTGCCAGGCTGCTAGAAATTTAGAATTTTTCTGTTTACTTTTTCCAAAATGAAACTTGTACACCTGATCCCCTACACTGTATTCCTTTACTGATGTCTTTTTATCATAATAAGATTTTGCACTGTCAGCAGCTCTTTCCAGATTTCTCTGCACAAAAGCAAATGCATGTTGCAAATGCCTCCTCAGTTCATCAATATATTCATGAACTGTGGATGCACTCACAAGGGTTTGCTCATGTGTTCTGTATAGTAGGTGTTGTGGTAACACCATTTTCCTACCTGTCAAGACCTCATGGGGGCTAACACCTGTTGCTTTGGCAGGAGTCGACCTGATTGCCATCAAAACCAACGGTAAACGTAAATCCCAGCTGGAACCTGCTTCTGCCACACATTTCTTTAAAATATCCACAACAGACCTATTGCTTCTTTCAACTGTACCTGAAGACGCCGCCCGATATGCGATATGTAGTTTCCTTTTCACACCTAGTATTTTCCATACCTTACTCATTAGAGTACTTGTGAAATGACTTCCTCTGTCTGACTCAATTCTTTGTGGCAACCCAAACCTTGAGAACACATGGTTCACCAGCAATGTGGCTGCTGTTTGCGCACTACAATCTGGTGCAGGAATGCATTCAATCCACTTCGACATCAAACATACCACACTCAAAATATAACGGTGTCCCCTGCTCGACCTTTTTAAAGGACCTACATAGTCTATTTGCAAATCTGACCATGGGAGAGTTAGGCCTCTTTTCATCAATGGTGCTCTATGCATTGGTGAAGCAGGTTTAAATTGGGCGCATACTAGACATCCTCTAGTATATAATTCCACATCTTGGGACATGTGTGGCCAGTAAGCATAATCTTTTAGTATTTCCAATGTTTTTCGTGAACCTCTATGGCCTGCAGTTATGGCATCATGTGCATGGTGTAGCATTAGTCCTCTGAATGAAAGGGGTACTACCCACTGTATTTGTCCTGTTATGGACTCTCTAATCATGAGTCCATCCTGTAATCTAATTCGTGTTTTGTTCTTTAATAGCACCCTCAACTCTTCTTTTCCCATACAATCATTTTCTGTTAAAGGATTTTGTTCGGGATCTATCAAATGATTATAATTTATTCCCAAAATTTGATCATTCTTTTGTGCCTCAATCAAATCTTGGTCTGGCGTGACATGACTCCACTGCACCACCGGTTGATCTACCTCCTTTGGTGCTTTAGAATGTGTGACTGCATCAATTTGTATTTCACCCATTAAATAATCAATAGGTAGCAATTCTCCCATCGCAGCCCCAATCTTAGCCAAGTGGTCTGCCTTATCATTTCCCTCCTTATCCTCTCCTGGTGTTTTTAAATGCCCATACATTTTTCTCCAGTATATTGTTAACTTATTCTCTGACACCAATTTGTCTATGGCTTGTATCATTTTTCCATGCTTAAGTGGCTTTTTGTTATATGTAACCATGCCTCTTGCTTTCCAACCAGGCAAATACTCCACAAAGCTATTCCGTGCATAGTCAGAATCAGTCACCAGGACAATTTCACTGAACTTTATATCAACTGCAGTAGCAATTGCTTTATAAATGGCTGCCAATTCCGCCACCTGACTGCTCCTATCTCCAATCCTCATCCCTATACTGGGGACACCTTCACATTTCAACCAGACATTTCCTATTCCTGCCACTGTTTATTACTGTCATTTTCAATGTGAAAAGCACAACCATCCACATATACTGTTGGCAAATCCTTGCATGTTTTTTCATCAAAAGCTTTGTGTGGTGATTGTTCAAATTCCCGCAAACTAGTTTCTACTTCCATTTCATTTGGTATTTGTTCGGCTGCACAGTCATGTAAGTCAGCTAACCCTTGAGCAATTGGGTTCTTTTTATTTTGTCCATATCTCACTTCTACGGGAAAACCTTGTAATGCTAGCGTCCATGAAGTGATTCTGGATTGCGCTAGATTACCTGATCTAATTCTTTTACTCTCTAAAAATTGCAAAGGTTGATGATTTGTTTCAATAATTACCTTTTCTCCCTGAACAATGGGGCGGAAATGTTGTAGCGCCCACACACTGGTTAATAGGGCCTTTTCACATTCATTAAATTTCATTTCAACTTGGGAAAATGCCTTACTTGCATATGCAATGGTTTTGTGATTCAAATCGTGTTTTTGTGATAACACTGCTGACATACAATGTTCAGAAAAACCTATTTCTATAAATAAATCCCTGTCCTTTATGGGGTATGCTAAACATGGTGCCTTTACAAGACATTCCTTTAATTTAGCCACTGCATCAGACTGCCCTTTTTCCCATTTCCAGGGAGTATTCAGTTTAATCAGTTTAGTCAATGGTTGAGTGATTTCTGCATAATTTTCAATGAACTTTCTGTTATAGCCTGTCATCCCTAATAAACTTTTTACTCCTTTCACATTTTTAGGATCTTTTAATCTTTGTATGGCCTCTATTTTCTTCTTTTGTGGATTTAGCCCATGTTCAGTCACTTCATGCCCTAGAAAGTTCACTTTTTTCTTGCACCATTGTGCTTTTTGCAAAGATACTTTGGCGCCTGCTTTCTGCAATTGGCCAAGTACATGTCTTATTTCATCAAAATGGCTTTTCAGGCTTTCATTTTTTATCAGGACATCGTCCACATAAACTATTGTTCCTCTTTCCGCTGCATCCGGCATGGCCTTTCTCAAAAATATGCCAAATTCACTCCCACTATTGATGTACCCGAACGGAGATCTAAGCCAGGCATATTGAGTCCTGTCAAATGTAAAGGAAAATAAATGTTGTATCTCCTCTGCCAATGGCACGCACCAATATCCAGAGGTGAGATCTAATGTGGTAAATACATTTGAACCATGTACCTGAGGTAGGCCCTCATCAATGAATGGCAGTGGCCATCTAGATATTGGTACTCTTTTATTTAACTCTCTCAAGTCTGCACAAAGCCGCCATTGACCATTTGGCTTTAACATACCTAAAATAGGTGTTTTGGATGTGCTATGAATGGGCCTGATGATTCCCCGCAATTCCAAATTTTTAATAATCTCTGCCAATGATTCTAAACATGCCAGCGGTAGTCTATACTGGCGTACAAACACTGGGTTTCTGCTACACCCTTCTGGTAGTGTGGCCACATGTAAATCAGTTAAACCACAATCATAAGCATCTTTTGCAAATACATCCTTAAACTCCATAAATATCTCCCTCAGATTGTCCCTCTCTTCATTGCTTTCACATGCATCCGCTAAGGAGATCTGCTCTTCTACCATTTTGGAAAATTCTGGAAAATCTTCTGGTAAGGGAATCTCGACGCTTTCCTCTAACTGTGTGGCTGTGTCTTTTTGTAAAGCTGCCACTTTTAAATATTTTGGCATATCAGCTTCCACTTCAATGGGCTGATTTTCTGTTTCATTTTCATTTAAATTAAATATTATGCAATCCTCTTGATGGCAGCACACTGTCTCATTTGAATCATAAGGATACACAGAATGAATTTTAAATATTCCTTTGGGCTGAGAGTCCAGGTGTTCTGGCAACTCGCCCTTGGCATCTACATATTTTTCAGGAATATTCCCAATCACCATGTTATTTAAATCTGCCGTATAATGTGATTTTTGTATGGCCATTCTTAATGGGGAGTTTTCCTCTAAATGAATATCCTGACAACCTTTATTATTTACCATGATTTTTACAGATCCTTCACCAATGTCTACCAATGGAATGTATTCATAATACAGGCCTTGCTGTTTTATGGATTCATTCAGGCATACAAATGCATCAGAGCCTTTCATCTGCTGTCCATTTTTGCATTTCAGTGTTATTGCAAACTGTTTTGTAAATGCAGGAATAATAGTATCTTTCCTCATTTGTAATTCGATTGCATAAGGAACCAGTTGTGCACAATGATAAGCACTTCTTTTGTCTTCAAATTCAGGTGCCGGACCACCTAGGCGTGACCATATTTTTTGATTAAGGAAATCTAACACCATACACATTCTGTGCATGATGTCATTTCCCATGTAAAATTCATTTTGTGCTCCACTCACTATCCATACATTATGGTAAATTGTTTTCTGCCCAATGCTAATTTTAAGCATGCATCTGCCTGCAATTCGGTTTTCAAAGTCTGGACTGTCCAACCCAGAAACATATTGGTTTTTAATCCTAAATCTCGGGATTTCTTCCCTCTCCATTATTTTTTGCAACAATTTCTCATTAATGAAACTCCTTTCATGTTCAAGCGCTAAAGTGGCTTTTATTGTTTTAAAATAGTCATTTATACCAACATGAACCCATGGTTGCTCATCTCCCATGTGTATTTCTGCCAGAGTGGTAATGTGTTTTTCTGAATCTGTTTTAGGAGCAATATTCTGTTTGTATGTTTTCTCTTTTAAATAAAAACGTAATGTGTGCTCATCTATGGCAGTCTGCCAATTTTTCCTTGGGTCCAAGTATATTTGTACAGGTAGTTTTTCATTGTCGCTCTGCATTTTGTCTTGACACATTAATATAACAGTGACACTAGGTATGCAGCTGTTCTGGAGATATACCTCCACAGCATCATTTGTTTTGGCAACGGTGTGACATTCATTTATATTGCTGTTTTGTGATTTTAGTTTCTTAGGCCTCAATGTTTTTTGGTTAAGGACCACAGCACTCCATTCACCCCATCTATGAGAGGAGACAATCTTTTCAGGCAATCTGTCCCCATCAGAAATGGAATTTCACAAATAGATGTGATCAATACCTCTTGTTTCATTCTGTGCTTTCCTATTTTTATGTCAACCTCAGTTACACCTATGATGGGCACCTCCTCCCCATTAAAGTTATGCACTGGGCCTTGATTTTCCTTCACTGTGATCTGACTCTGTGGGGGTCTCCCTTCATTGATACTCTTTACCAGCTCCTTGGACATAATTGTGGCCTGTGCGCCAGTGTCAATCATAGCAAAGGTGTGGCATTTTTCTTCTACAGTGATGGGTGCATAATATCTGTCCTCAACTTCCTCTAATACACATAAGAAATGTGAATTCTTACTGATTTCAGGGCTCACCTTTCTCAGGTCTTTTTCACTTTTGGCTAAGCACATTGGTAAATGAAAAGACATTTTTCCCTCCTTTTTACCCATTTCTGTGCGAGAGATTTTATTCATTTCTCCATGTTCAGAGGTTTTTTGGAGTGTGGCCACTGTTCGCCCATCCATCTGGGTAACATCAGAGACCACATTACAATCCTTCAACTGAACATGTGTAACAACATCATTCAGCAATTTGTCATTTTTTAATTCTGTGCATTTGTGATCATTTAGTGTGATACCAGCCCTTTCAGCCTCTTCAAAAATATGTGGCTCAAAGAATTCTTCAGGTGATTGACTTGTACCCTCCTTTTGAGTATTTCCTTTTTCTGTCTGTGTTTGGTCATTGTTTTGCTTGCCCAGGGAAGGAGCTATAGCATCCCCACTTACTCCCTGTTCACTGGTATTCCCCATGCATGAATCATTTTTCTTAAATCTGTCCCTTTGTTCTTTTGGAATTCCTAATGTTTCTTTTTCATTTGTGCAAATCTTTACTGTTTTATTTAGCTCTAGGTTAAATCGTACCTCTTTTTTAGAAGTATTTGCACTTTCTGTCACAAGTTCATTTACGGGCACTTTCATTTTTAATCCATTAAGCATCTCAGAGTCGTTATGCAAAATTATATCAGAGCAATCTGTCATTTTGGCATTGCAGTTATCATGAGTACTTAGTCACTTTTCGGAAGACCCCCGGTCATTGCTATGGCCATCAGCCCCCTCTTTGGAAGGTTGTTTTTGCGCTGTATGGAGCTTTCCTATTTGCTCAGCTAACATTTTCACTTGGGCCTCAAGGCGCTGGAACCTTTCCATCTCTCTAGGATCCTCTTTCTGTGGCCTAGGTCGATATTGGTTGTTTTCCCCCTGATTGGATCTATTCTGATACCTCTCAGGTGATTGATGTCGGTTGGGATGGTTTCTGAACTCTTGATTCATTTGTGGAGGGGAGCGGGTTGCACCCATCCTTTGATTATAGTCCCCTGGTGGGGAATCATTGTACTGGCGTGGACTGTAGTTCACGTTTTGCCTCATGTCCTGTCTCTCAGATTGTGGGTACTGGCCCCTAGGTTGATTTCCATTATCAGTAAATCGATCCACATATCGGGGCCTATCCTGATTACCATATATCATGGTGCTGGGATCAAATCTGCTCTGTGTCCCCAATGACTGGTAGGGACCATCATTTCTTTGATCTTGATTTTGTCTCTGGTTATTGTTCATACCTGCCATATCAGGCCGGTATCCTACCCGGGGTCTGTCCCCTAAATACCTAGGGCTGATGTAGCTAGCTCTCTCTATTACTAGGATCATGTGATTGGAACATTGGTACAGGAAATGGCGATCTTTGTTGATTACCCCTTTGTTCAGGTGTCACAATATTTTTACCTTGGCTTTGAGCAGACTCAAGGGACATTTTGGCTGACCTGATTTCCATTACTGTGGCTGAGGGTTCTTTAGATTTAGGTCTAGTATCTTTCATTTTATCACTTTCTCTACCCTGACAATAGAGTACCTCATATAGTTTTGTGCTTTGATGTACAATCCATTCAAGGGACTTGTCACGGTCAAATTCACGGACCAATTGGGATATGATGTCTTTCTGTAGCCCATAGAAGTATGCAGTTTTAAACTCATTGGAATTTGAGTCAAAAGATACATCAAAGCGAGAAAATGCTCTTTTTAAGTCTTGTAAAAATTGGCGAGGAGATGTATTAGGTCCAGCAGTAATTGTGTACGCAACTTTCTTTGCCTCCTGCAATGACTGAAAAGGAGAAAAATGACGCCTAATTTCTTTTTCAAACTCCAGCCATGTCATATTCTGCTGTTCATTTAATCCCCTTATAATGCTGGCCGTCGGGGCATCTAAAGTTAAATGAAAATATTGTCTGTACTGTTCCTTAGGTATCTGGATTGCTTTAAAAATGTCATGCACCGCTTCTAAGTGATCCTCAATGCAGCATTCACCTCCCTTTTTAAATGGTTTGATCAGGGCTTTAATGGATTTCATTATTTTTATGGGGCTACTTGTTGCAATGCATGGAATTGCACTATTTTGTGATTCAATCCTGTTTTCAGGTGTATGCGATTGGTGGCTGCCCCCAATGGGAGTATCAAATCCCCCAAGGGCGCTGCAACCAAGTTCAGTCACCGGCCCAGTCACTGGAGCACTAGCTCTTTGGGCAGAGCTAGAATTCACCTCCACTCCATTTAATGTGGTACCCTGCCGCCTCTCCTGGGACCTGGGAATGCACATTTGCTGTTCTAAGTCCTTACACTTTTTAAGGAGTCTGTTGGCTTCATCTTGCAAATAGTTGTTTTCACCATTCATCTTATTAATCACCTCCTGCATGTCGCACATTTGCATTTGGCATTCATTGAACTCTTTATTTCTCTTGTCTCTTTCTTGAATCATTTTAATCATTTCTTGTTCTGCACTCTGGAGATCACCTTCTTTTTCACAATGTTCTTTTTGTAAAATCTGCATCTCTGAAACAACCTCATCTTTATCCCGTCTAATGTGATCCACTAAGGCTTTTAAGTGTGCCAATTCTTGCTCACTATCTTCAAATTGTTTCTTGCTTTTGGATAACTGAGTATCAAAGTCTCTGCATTTTAATTGCATGTCTTTTTGGCATACATCCAATTCTGCTCTCAACATTTCCTGATTTTTACTTGCCCCATCTAATTCAGTCTTTAACCTGTTAATTAGCTGAGTATCATTCTCTTGCATTCGCAGGGACTTGTTTAAAATAAACCATATTTTGCCGCATAGCCGTATTAAACAGTCTTTCTCTGCACTTTTATCGGCTGCATTCAATAATCTTGTAAGGCAGACCTGAATTATGCTGCCTTCTGCAAAAATATTGTCTAGTTTTTCTTTCTGCACCTCACCCTGAATGCGGTTACCCCATTCTAACGTGCTATTTGATGACCAATTCCCATGTGCAAACAACTTTGCCTCTAAATATTGCACTACATCTGAGAATGTGGTTTCCCTTTGTGACATTCTGAAATTCGTTTTTAGTGGCACACTGCTATTATAAAATGGGTTCCCTTTAATGTGCAAATGGCAGTGTGAGACACACATGCCACGCCCAGTAGGTACTCTATGATCACTTTCCCGGCCTGCAACGCACCATAAATATGTAGGGTATTTTGTGGAGATTTGGGGCCTGACGGTATTTTATTACCGCCGAAAAATAACTTAGCAATAATCACTCCTTGTATTCAGATTTGGCCATGTGCAACAATAATACAGTGGACATGCATTATTTCAGCACCCAGACATGCATATTTGGTATGCGTGGTTGGTGGTATTTTGGTGAGCATAATTCCCTTGTTTTATTTGTGGCCCCAATGTCCAGAATCCCTTATCTTTGCTTAGATTTTTCGTGTAATCACTAGAGAAACCTCAGACCTACATTTTAGGAATACCACATTTTCAGTGTTAGTGTGCCACCAGGGGCGATCTCACTGACTTATTTACGACAGAGAGCTATATGTGGTAATTTTGTGGTAATTTCCACTACCTTATATACGGTAGGGAACTATGTTCAGAGAGTCCCTCTTCCCGTTGGCTCATGTACCTCCAACGAGCTATGCTACAATCACTCTCAACTGTCCATACTGAATATGATCATGCACACATCTGTCTTAAAATGACAATTGCATTATTTAAAAATCTCCCCTCATCATCAGCACTGTATTGGTAAATATAAAATACACCACCCGTCTGCTTTCAAATATTTTTCTGTATTATAAAAGTTGCATTTAAACACGATCTCACTCTTTACAGAAATAAATAAAATAGCACAGTAACAGCATTGTCTGTGATACACCGAAAAAAGAGTGGCGGAGAACAGAACACAATTTGCAACATTAACATGTGATTAAGGCACCGGAATCTCCTTTCCTACTCTGACTGAATATTCTCGTACACACTCAGCTCCCACACTTATGTAATTACCTTATCTGTTCGGCCGAGTTTTCTTCAGCTGTTCTCTTTCTGAATGTGGCTCCCTTGAAGATTAACCCCAGTAAAAAGGAGCGCCTTTCCTTCTCAAACCGGGGTCATTGCCTGGAATTCTCAGCTTTTGCAGATAGGAATGCTCCAGCCAGGAAAAAGGTCCTTCTCCCAGCTCTGCCAAATCTTGACTGTCCTCCTTCCTCCTCAAACTCCCCCCAGCAAAACTCTGATCACTCCCTCTAGCATGATACTTGCTATGACGCTGCTCCAATCAGAATCAATCATGCCATCTCCTCCTTCTCTACACAATGGCTCATTTTTATAGTAATACTTTGTAACCAACTGATTTCCTGTTCTTTCGAACCCTTTTTGCTTCCTGTAGTTATGTGGACAGGGCAGCAGAGAAAACGAAAAAGAAAAATGGATGTGCGTTTAAAAGTTCACTTTCAGAGTAGGCCTAATTCTGCAGTGGAGACACATTTTTATTAGTGGATTATGTTAACTTCAGTTTCATTAGTCAGGTTAGTTATGAGTAATGTTAGTTATTAATTTCCAAATGTGTCTCTCGCACCATAGGCATTTCAGGTGAAAAAATAGTGTGCATTTTTTAATGTGGACGTGTGCTTTTAACTGTAAAAATAGATTTGCATCTTATATGTTAAAATCGTTTTTGACTGAATAGCCTGTCTTTCCTTGTTAATCTGGTAACACATATAGCAATGCACCATAGGCATTTGGTGCTGCATCAAAAAAAAAAAAATTGCTACCTGTGCAGTAGTGCTGTACTCTGTGCTGGTTGCTACCTGTGCATTAGTGCTGTACTCTGTGCTGTAACACGCCAAATATCCTTACAAATCCGAACTGTTTCACTCTTGGACCTCTTCCTTTGGACACTTGTGTGGCTGATGACCAGGTCTGAAACACAGTAGTTAGATTTTAACTTGGTATTCTCCTCTGACCTGGGGCCCACCTCCCATATCGACCCAAGGAGCCCCTGGCGCACTTCTCACCTTGCTTCTTGATAAGGTGCGCTCTCCGTCCTGCCACTCGGTGCAGGGGTGCATTGGGGTTGGGTTCGTCGCTGCCTAGTTACTTCACTGGAGCGACTCTACAGAGTCCAGACCTGCAGCAACTCCGTTCTTCAGGTAAGTCTGTCTTGATGGTGTGTTCTTTGTTTTGTAATTGTCTCTATTCAACTCTTTCCTTTGTTTATAGGTGTGGATGCTGTCCTCGTGATGTCGCGCAGTTTGTGCACGAGATGGTAAGAAAGCGCAGAGCGTGGCGCTATATGCTTTTCTTGTGCTAAACTGTTTATATTGTCTTTCTTGCAGGCTGCGGTGCTGATCCGGAATACGCATGCCGAGAAGATGGAGAGCGGTGAGTAGTGGTGAGCGAACCGCTTACTGGCACTCTGAGTTGGAACCAGCCCTTCCGTTCTTCTGAAGGCGTTGGAGGCCGTTCTATGCAGGTAAGCAAGTGCTTATTGAATGTGAAGAATAAACGCTTACTAATTTTTGTTTTCTCTGTTTTTTTTCTCAGGTAGCGGTTTTCTTGATGGAGCTAGATCCGCCGAGATGTTGACTGCTCGGGATCCTGGAGCGGAGTTCGAGAGCTGATTCCAAAAGGTAAGTGAATACTAATGGTGTTTTATTGTTTATTGTAGGAGATCAGGTCTGGGGTGCGGATGAAGATTCCAGCTGACCGCGGTGAATGTCATGCTGCAGAAAGCAGAGCAACGCGAAGCATGTTCTGCAGTCCGGGCGTGGCTTATATAGCCTGTAGGTATCCCAGGTGTCCCTGGGCCTGCCACACCCAAAATGCTAGACCGCATGACTCAGTTATGGAACTGAGCCATGTGGGAGCATCCATGTTGTTGAAAAAATGCCCTTATGGGCCCAGATTATTGGCTTTTCACATGAGACATTTGCCCCCAGACTCACTTGGAGTCAGTCCTGGCGCCAGGACTGACTCCAAGTGAGTCTGGGGGCAAATGTCAAGGTCCTTGAGCCCCTGATGGAGGTACTGGGTGCAGCCCACATGGTCTGACACCCCAGTCCAAGGGCAGGAGTGGTAACAGCGCCACAATTTCATTCTCGGACAAAGGGATTGTGTGCACCACACCAGGGAAGTATCCAGCTCAGGTGGCAGTACTGATTCAGGCATTCTATGCGCACAGCACAATGAGAGGGATACCCACACACATATAGGTGTTTGTATACGCAGTACACGTGTTGTTGGGATGGTTGCCAGGGATTGAAGGGAAGGTGTTACGGCTGTCCAACACATTTTTCTTCAGGCCTCACTGTGCCTCCTCAGTTAGCCCAGGCACACACAATCTACTGTACTTGGAGGATGTAGTGGTACGAAAAGACATGATTATACCAGTTGCCTCTGATGACAACAACATGGAATGGCACTCTATTATGTATTAATATCCCACTGAGATTAACAGAAGTGACACAGAGTTGTTTGTAACAAGATAATGAAGAAGGAGAGGTAGTGTTCGAACAGAGCCTACCTTGCCCAGTACACATAACAGAAAGGGCAGTGCCCCAGATGACCCAGATAACAAAACTGGAAGCACAATATTTGCAAGAAGATTTGGAAATGGTGCCCAAACGTTTGTGGACAACAGACCCCATGATGTAGGAATACTGAAAGGGGTTGGGGCAGTACACATCAAGTTGAAAGAAGGAGCACTATTGCCACAAGTAAAACTGTACCCACTGCAAGGGAGGCATGGTATCACAAGTATGACACTGACACAAAAGTTACAATTTGAAAACCTTTATTGAGGTTTTAATGGGGATGGAGAAATTCCTACTTGGGGTGAGTGCAGAGAGGGGGTGAGTGCAGAGAGTGGGGTGAGTGCAGAGAGGGGGTGAGTGCAGAGAGGGGGTGAGTGCAGAGAGGGGGCGAGTGCAGAGAGGGGGCGAGTGCAGAGAGGGGGCGAGTGCAGAGAGGGGGCGAGTGCAGAGAGGGGGCGAGTGCAGAGAGGGGGCGAGTGCAGAGAGGGGGCGAGTGCAGAGAGGGGGCGAGTGCAGAGAGGGGGCGAGTGCAGAGAGGGGGCGAGTGCAGAGAGGGGGCGAGTGCGTTGAGGGGGCGAGTGCGTTGAGGGGGCGAGTGCGTTGAGGGGGCGAGTGCGTTGAGGGGGCGAGTGCGTTGAGGGGGCGAGTGCGTTGAGGGGGCGAGTGCGTTGAGGGGGCGAGTGCGTTGAGGGGGCGAGTGCGTTGAGGGGGCGAGTGCGTTGAGGGGGCGAGTGCGTTGAGGGGGCGAGTGCGTTGAGGGGGCGAGTGCGTTGAGGGGGCGAGTGCGTTGAGGGGGCGAGTGCGTTGAGGGGGCGAGTGCGTTGAGGGGGCGAGTACGTAGAAGGGGTGAGTGCATAATACGTATGAGGGCATAAAGCGGATTAGTGCCTGGAGCAAACGAGCGCAAAGAATTGCGTATATAGACGTATATAGTATGGTTTGGAATGCAGAGAACGTTAAAAAAAGCATATTACTCATCATATCTCACCACCACGCTTACTCTCTCCTTTACATCACCACTCAACTAGAACACAGAGATACTATGACACCATTCGGTATAACTGTTCTCATACCAACATCCGCCGCTATCTCCACATCATTCTAAGTAAACACTGCTGGTTACACACCCCCAGCCAGGGGTTCTTCTCAGGCCTAACGCAGCCACATCCGGTCTGGATAAACCCTGCCGGAGTGAACACATACTCCTGATCTCTCAACCACCTCACCTACAGCTAAGAAGCAGCTATCACACGAATACCGCAAGAGCTGCACACATACCCGGTGCTCACACGCACCTTTTGACTTCCTCTACTCTCTCTACTGATCTGAACTTCGGTTCCCAAGGGCGTTCAACCTACCAGCGCCTTCAGACCATACCAATGGTATATAAGGCGCTATATAAATGCAAAATAACATAACATAACTTTACCCTATAGCTAGGATGGGAGTAGTCTCGACCTTCAAATAATAAATAAAACAGTCCTAGTTGTGCCCATCAAATAAACATTTCCTATACTAACAAAAACCTAATGCCTGCCCTATATCTTGTATAACAAGTGTGAAAAGGAAAATATGTATGCCTCAGTCGGGCTCAGACTTTTTACAGCAGGAGAATAAATAGGCAAAGAAAAGTTTGTGTTGAAATATGAAGAATAAAGGTGGCTGAGTCAGCTCTCCTCCGCACATTGGACAGTACGGATTGAGGCGGTTCGTGTAGCAAGATGACTCACTCTGTCTCAGGTTCTTAACACGAAGTTCAAAACGTGGATAGGGGCCCACCTGGCCTTCCACGTTAAAGTCTTACTTTTCAAAACACAGTTCACAAAGAAGTTCACGTCGGTCTCCCTCTGTCAGGCTCAGACCTCTTAAAGCACAAGTTCATGCCCGTCTCCCTCAGTCGGGCTCAGACCTTTTACAGCAAAACAAAACACTTGAGTTCCCTTCCCCAAGCTTAATTGACCTACTTTAGGGGTTCTCTTCCCCTAACTTGTTACACTTCTGGTCTCCCTCAGTCGGGCTCGGACCATTTGCTGCTGTCGAAGACTTTCAAATGTGCGTGTTTTTTTCTACAGATCACCGCAGGACCACTTTGACATTCCAGCTTCCAACTCACACTTCTATGCTATTTGCCCCAGTGTTTCCTGGTCTTGGTGGTTCACTGTATTATGCACCAAAGTTCAATTTTCACCTTTTTACTCTCCCCTTTTCTCTGAGTTAATTTTGATCACCTCGCTTTTACAGTTTATCCACTTTACTGCTACAAACTTTTCACCTTTCACACAGACTTTTGAGTGGGCTTCTTCCTTTCGCCGGACCAATCTGTTACTCAGTATCGCTGACTTGACAGCTAACGTTCAAGGTTCATTCGCAGGTCTGCATTTATTCGCATCTCATCCACATGCGTGCAGCCTTCAATTGTGCGATATAATGTTGCCACTTCAATCTTTCTTTAGCACACACTGGTCTCTCATGTCGTTTTCCAACTCACCGGCGGTGTGCGTTTCATTCTTGCTTTACTGTCTTCCAGTTTGCGAGTTAAGGTTAGTACCACAGGCTTGGAATCGCCTTTCCCAACTCTGCTGTTCACGCGGGAGGGTTGCTGCCATCTTTGAAACTCAATGCAGCCGTCTTGTTTGGGATTTGGCCTTCTGCATGGGTCTTTTGTGGCCTTTTGGAGGCAACAACCTCCTGCTGGGAACTCTTGGGGTCCTTCACCCGTGGCTCTCGTCTCTCAGACTGTTGCTCTGCTCCAGTAGGTTCGCCCTCGCCCCGGAGATCCTGCTCTTACTCGTGTTCCATCTTGCTCAGAGTGTGTCTCTATGTTCTGCCTTTTATCCATGTGAGGAGAGCTAATTGGTATCAGATGTATGCACTTAGAGTCACGTGCCTGACTTTGCCTGACCCGATTACCGGGACATGTCTGATGGGATTTGTAAGAGTTAGCAATGTAACTCTCAGTTGTCCTCTTCCTCTGCCCAGTGTTTGTGTGGAGAGCGGGTGCGGGGGGGGTTGGGACACTGGAGAATCCTAAAAAATAGGATGGGCCATGTGTACGGGAAAGAGGGGACTACTGAGTCTCACCATTGGTTGCCCCACCCCCACTCCCTGAAGACCCTCACCCAGGTGATCCTCCCTGTGATGCTGGAAATGCATTGGAGGGACAGGGCCTCCCTGTCCTTGTCCTGTAGTCCTTTTTCAATTTTGTTCTGTATTGCTTTCTGCCCAGGAGTCTATGTGGGACTCCTGGCAGTGCAGCTCTTCCTGTTTTTGGTTTGGTGTACAGACACATGGTATACCCTTATGGCACCCATGGGTGGGGGTACAACCCTGTATCCCTAGTGTATGTTTTTGGGCACCTTTGTGTGGCCCACAGTGCAGGGTATGGGCTGGTGGCAGCTCCATGTTGAATTTGACAGGTGCTCTGAGTATTCTCCATTTTGGGATACCATGACCCTGCCATTGGAATCAGTTGATTCCTGATAGGAAACAAGATGGCCTCTGTGGCCTCTTACTTTCTATTGCCTGTTACCTTGTTTTCCCAGAGTCCTGGGAAGCCCTGACTCTGTCCCTTCCATCTGACTACTGGCTGTTGGGTGGAAGTTCCATATATGGTGTTGTTGTGAAGTCCAGGCCAGACTGACTGGAGCCTTCCCAGTGACTGTATGTTGTGGGTACACTCTGTGGGTGGGACCTGGGTGAATGGAGTGTGTGACCAATATGCACTTCTTGTTGTGGATGTCTGGTATCTGGTGTTTCACACAATGACTGACAGCCCTGCCCGAAACTGGTATGAATGCAATGTGTAGTGTTCAATGGCTGGGTACTTGTCCCAATACACATTCCTTGTTGTGAGTGTCTGAGAGGGAGGAGAATGGCCTGAATGCACTGTATGCCTGATTGGCTGACTGACTGCTGAATGCCCTTCTGAGTGATTGGCTGCCTGAGTGTGACCCAGGAGAATGAATGGGAGAGCAACTAGTATATCCGGGGGGCTCTCACTGCTAGAAATCGTTCAGAAGCTGAAGTCGAAACTGACGCTTAATCTCGAAGCCGAGCCTGAAAAAGAAGGTTGACTGCTGTCTCCCTTTACCAAAATCCAGAAGCCGTTGAGACTGATCCAAGAGAGGACCTGGTTAGGCACCATCTTCCTGTGCTCCGAGGGACCATCGAGCACCGCTAACCTTTGCCGAAGCGCCCTGGAAGTCAGACCCTCGACATGCTGCTGCCCGGAGACAGGGACTGCCGAGGAGAACGAAGATAAGCACTGGACATTCCGTCCACCGTCGTTGACCAGAGTTTGCAGGTTTGCTATAACCGCTGGAGGCCCATCGAAGCCATGTTGCCCAGAAGAGAGGACCGATTGACGCCGTGCCACCGAAAACTGGAGCCGCAACGCTCCTTTGCCTAAGACTTTTGATTCACGGACGCGCTCGCCTGCACCGCTTCCCACCTTATCCCACCAGAGAAGGCCAGCCGGCGACGCGCCGGGGAGCATCTACCGGTGGGTTTCCCGCCACCCAAAGACCGTAGAGATGCCGGATGACTCAACGCCTTAGATGGGCCACAGTTCTTCACAAACTCTTTGCGGTCCTGAACTATCGACATCCAGGTGCCCCGCACGCCTCTTCCTTGCAGGACATCTTTGCTCCGTCATCGACGAGCACCGCTGGGACCGAAGCTGCCGCCTCGACGCCGAGTTCACTTTCTTTGAGGGATCTCGACGATCCGTGGCTACTGCTTTAAAGGGAGCCACTCAAGACGGATCCGTCAACGACTTGTCGTCGACCTCTGCTATTCCAGGTACATTGGGGTGGTAGAACCCTTATAGAAGGAAATAAGACTTATAGAACAATATATGGACTGGGCTTGTGTTATTTCTCTACTTTACAGGTTGCCCAGGTGGGGGGATCTCCACACAGAACTGTGTCTAGTGGTAGGGGCCAGTATTCTACCGATTGTTCTAACCAACTGCTTTCCCTCCCATGTCTATTGTTGGTTACCTTTATTAAGTGATTTGTGTGACATTTAACCAGAGTACAGTTGATGAACTTTAATGAAATCTAATAATAATTGTGGTACCACTTAGAATTGTATATATTTGCCATTGTAGATTTACTGAGCACAAAGTGAGTTATTGTGATTGTGTATATAACCTTGAACCTTAATTATATATAGACTGTGTTTTAACTAATACCGTGTGTGGACATTCCTTTGTGGGTCTTGGGGACTACACTGTACTTAAGAACCAGCTTGCATCACCTCCTGAGAAGCTAGGCATTAATTGCTCATCCATTGCTACCGTAATAGAGAATCTTCGCTGGGGTCCTCTGGGCCTCTCCTCTACCATATAGAGAGCAGAAGTACAGACCCCCCGCCCTTCAGTCTTTACACTCCCACACTGGACCACCCCCAAGAACTGGATCCAAAAGCAATGGCCGTGTCCTGGCCCCCTGGATGACATGTCCCCAAGGACTAGCGGGTGAGACACCCTTTGGTTTCTGACACCACTTCCTCGAGAAACAGATGAGGGTTTATACGAGACACTGCATGCCCTATGGCAGCAAGGCATAATACAGGTGAGCTCATCCCCTTGCAACACAGCTATCTATCCGATTAAGAACGCAAAGGGGGAGGTGTGGCGTTTCATACAGGATTTATGCCCTCTGAATGACATTATGGAGGCAGAGTATACATTGGTTCCCAACCTTGCGCTATTTTTCTTTGCAGCGTTCCCACAGAGGCACACTATTTCACAGTGGTTGGCTTAAAGAAGGCCTTTTTCTCCGTTGCACTACACCCAGGTATCTCACTGCCTTTACGTACCGGGGGACGCAGTTTGAACATACTAGAATGCCTCAGGGGTACTTCGAAGGGCCTATCATATTCAACAGAGTAATACAAATGGATTTGAGCAATTTGCAGATTGCTAGCACAGTAATACAGTACATTGATTTATTTGTGTGCAGCAAGACAGAATAGGAGTGTAGAAGGGACTCAGTGACACTACTGACTTTACTAGCAGATAAAGGATACAAAGTGGACAGAGAGAAGTTACAATACTGTCAAAAAGAGGTGGTGTACTTGGGTGAGATTGTGTCAGCAGGCAGGAGAAAAATAACACCAGAAAGAATAAAAGCCATACACAAGACTTCACGACCAAAAAAAGTGAAAGATGCAGCAATTTCTGGGCTTGTGCAACTATTGCAGAGCATGGGTCTTTGATTACTCCACATACACCAGGCCATTGTTGCAAGCAATAAAGGAAGCACAGAAAAACAAAACACACATAAAAGCGTTGATGAGATAAAACATGAGTTAGCCCACACACCAGTGTTAGCAACTCCCAATTACAAAGACAAGTTTCACCTGTTTTCACATTCAGTTGGAAAAGTGATGACAGCAGTACTGATGCAGAAAAAGGGACATGGACACAAGCCACTTGCATATTACAGTGGGTCACTGGATGCACTTATGCAGGGACATTTCCTATGTGAGCAGGCACTTGCTGCTGCTGCATTTGCCATTGAGAAGGCTTCCACAATAACCATGGGGTGTTCAGTAGTTTGGTACGTGGAACATGCATTGTTTGCCGTACTGTAGAAAACAAAATCAACACTGACAACTCAGAGGTCTCCAGGATACAAGGTAATATTAACCAACCCAGCAATAGAAGTGGTGAGGTGCAGGACAATAAACCCAGCAGAGTGCATTGTAGAAAAGTTAGAAGAAGGTGATTATGTGCATGACTCGGTAGCATGCATCAACAGGAGCAAAGGTAACCCCCTAGTTAAGGAAGAAGTGATCGAAGAGGGGGACATGATTTTCATTGATGGGAGTTCCAGCATTGATCAAACCACGGGGAAAAGGCACTCAGGAGGCGCAGTGATGAGGTATGGACATGGCGTACTGCATAAGGAGTATTTGAACACCATTTACCTGATACTAATGAAAATGCCAATAAACAAATTTAAAAATAAAATGGACATGGCATACAAAAAGGGGAGCAGTTGATAGTGTACTCACAGACACGACTACCAAACTATTACTCTGCACAAGCGGCAGAGCTAGTGGCCTTGAATGAAGAACTAAATGTGTCAGAAGACCAAGAAGTGAAAGTATTCTCTGATTCGGCCTATGCTACCTCTACAGTGCACTCAGGACTAGCAAGGTGGGAAAGGAGAGAGTGCAAAAGAAGCGATGCACTCCCGTTCAGCATGCAGTGTTACTGAGTAAACTACTATAAATGTTAACATTCCCAGTAGAATTAGCATTAATAAAGTGCAAAGCCCATACAGGAGGACAGTAGTTTATCTCACTATTAAACAAAAGGACAGACAGAGCAGAAAAAGAAACAGCATATATGCCAGAGGCATCACATGTGCTGTACCCTGGAGGGGAAGAAAAAATACCCCTAATAGCAGTACTGAAAGTGAGCAAAGAGAAAGATGCATTGCCAGAAAGTTTCAATGCAATCCCAATATTGCAGATCATTGAGTTGCAGGGAGAAGCATAAGATGCTGAAAAAGAGCTTTGGAAAAAATATAGGATGTTCTCTGTCCCCAACTGATTTGGTTTGGCGACATGTTCGCACAGGAAAGATTGTCATGCCAAAGAAATTGTTACAATTGGCATTGGAACAGATTCACTATTTTTCCCTTTTATCAAAAAAGCATGGGACTGCAGGGATAAGTGAAGAATAGTTTATGGCAAATCTGTATTAGTGTGTTTCTGAATATGTTTCTGAATATGTAAGTAACTGTATGATCTTTCAGATGTTTCTGCCAGGTCATACATTGAGAGTTGTATAGGGAACATTGCAGCGACCGGAAGACCCCTTTTGACACTTGCATATTGATTATGTTGATATGCAAGAGAGATGTACGTCTTAGAAGTACATGCAGGTAGTGGTGTGTCCGTTTTCACGTTGGCTTGAGGCAGGTCCCCGTGCCCAGAATGATGCCCGCAATGTGCCTATATTTCTGGGGAAGGCGGTGTTCCTGAGGTGGGGGCTTCCAGATGAAATTCGCTCCAATAATGTGCAGCACTTTGCCAATGATTTAATAAAGGAATGTACAACTCTCCTAGGGATAAAGCATAAACTATGCATGGTAAACCATCCTCATGCCAATGGTTTGATAGAGAAGATGAATGGACTGCTGAAAATGTGATTGTCTAAGCTTATGCAAATGCTTGAAAAATCATGGGTACACTGCTTGCCTCTTGCTTTGTTTGCGCTAAGAAATACTCCTGGGGGAGATCATCACCTGATTCCCCATGAGATTGTTACAGGGCGGAGAATGCATGTTCCAATTCCTTTGTTGTGTACAATCTCTGATGCTCACTCTACCTATGCTACTCTGAGGGGGATTTGATACCTATCTAAAAGAACTTACCAAGTCCCTAAACTATATCTCCTTGCAGAGGAGGCCTAAAAACAAATCTGAACAATAAGGCGATCAAAACGAAAGGTTGCCGCAAGCAGCACCTCTTTTTCTGGGTGATCACGTCTTTATTCGCAACCACGTGAGGAGGTGGAAAGAGGAGCGCTTCACAGGCCCGAACGTCATCATCTATTCAACCTCAACAGCTGTCAAAATCCAAGGACGACGCAGATGGGTCCACATAACGGATGTTCGCAGAGACAAAAGTACCATCTCCCAAAGCACAACATAATGTCAAGTATTACAGAGTTTTCTTTTCATTTTCTAACAGTCCTTGGGACGTATAAAAAGCCTGCAAAAGAGGGAGCTGAAGAAGGTTACAATGCAAAATGTGTGACAAAGAAAAATTCATTTTCATGTTTCTGGAGCGTTATGATGTTAATACGTTTTAGTATAGTTTTAATGCTTTTGTTTTATTTGTTCTTTAAAGAAAAAGGGGAAACATAATTGAATGAAAAAAGAAAAATGGGAAAAAGAAATGTGATGAATGGGGAAGGCTTCCACTATCACACTAAGGAAGAGCATAATTCATTGACAGGCAATATCTGGGATGATGAAATGATGTGTGTGAGAAGAGAGTAAATGACACATTCTACGTGTCCTCTCTCATTCCACATGCTGTTGGTATGTCCAAAGTTATCCTGCCCCAAGCTGTGTCCTATGAGGAGGCGGGGTGCCTAATGCATCTGTCTCTCTGTAGAACTCGAAGTTTATTCCAGGGGAAAGAAGTAGCAGTTAATTGGGTGGATGAAGGGGAAAATGTATATGAAGACAACTACGTAAAATGTACGCGAATGCTTCAAATTCAGGAAACAAGGCATAAGGTAATGGAGTATGTCACTGAAAGCCCTAAAGAGAGGTCATTACAAATAAGAGACATAAAAGATTGCAATGCACAAATAAAGAAGGTCAGAGTATCCCCTGGTGGCACACAAGTCCACTTATGAGAATAGAAGGAGCAGTTTGGTATGGGGACAAATGGGAGGGGGGAATAATGCAGTGTCATGCTGAAAGATTGGTGGGCTTTGTGCAAAACATGGTAGCCAAGGTTAATGATAACTGCCGAGCAACTTGGGGAAAGTATGTTCATACCAGTTGACATAAGAAGCTTTACACGATTCCCTTTGTGTTTCAGGTCAAGTGGGTCAATTTTCCTGGGGACTAATTTGTGATGCGCCAAGGTGATGAAGAACGCAGCTTTGACGTGGGGAACAGCAGCAGTAATTGATATTTGCTGGAGTTGCAGAGCCAAAGCATATACCCAGCTTCCGCCTGATTTGAGTGGAGTTTGCGCTCTCATCACTTTGCACAGCCCTGCACTTGTGGTGCCCCAAAATAGCACTGCCATGAAGATTGCATGGCAGGGAAAAATGGTACAGTATAATAAGCAGCAAAAAATAATGAGAAGGAGAAAGCCGGAAAACAATTATTTCTCAACCAAGAGCACAGAGAACCTGGCTTCTATCACGGGTGAGTACCGGCTATTCTCCACGGCTGCCACATTTTTTTAAATGTTGTTATTTCCAAAAGTACAGGTTGCAACTAATTCTAAATGGCTGCAGCTAACCTGTCACAAGCTATTGCAACTGGCTAATTCAATAGCAAAAGAGTTGAATGCAATCAAGGGAGAGATGGGGGCTTTTGTGCTTCGTGGCCCTTCCAAATAGATTTGTTCTGGACCTCCTAACAGCCATCAAAGGAGGTGTCTGTGCAAAATTTGGGTCAAGTTGCAGCACTGCAATACCCGACAGAGATGCCTCCAATGGAACTCTAAGTGCAGCTATATAAGATATAAGGACACTCCAGAGAAAGATGACAACCAAGGTTAATGGAGTGCAAGCAAAAGACTGACTGGAAAGAGTATTCACATGGGTGCTCACCTGGCTTTCCGGATTGTTTCTAGTGACTGTCCCTGTATTAGTACTGATTCTCATCACCTTCTGCATTTTTAAGAACATTTTTAGAGTATATTTAAACAAACAAAAAGGACATTTGATGCTACCCTTGAGTGTTGACAACAATAGTTTTGAAATGAAGAGCAGGAAGAAAATAATGGGGGAAAGTGAGGGTAGGATCCTGATGCATGGGTTTTTACACAACCTGCTGATGTTGAAAAGCACAAGGAATTCTGAATTCAACATCTAAAAGGTGTGACAGGGAGTGTATGGGTTGGGGGAAGATCTGAATGGCTGGGAGGAGACAGGGGGAGACATGACACGGTTGGAGAAAATATGGATACATAAAGATGGAGTTGCTTAAAAGGAATGAGGGGCCAAAAAAGATCTAGTTATTGATACATTAATAAAATGGGGGAATAATGTAAAAAATATGCAAGTTCAGCATGGTATAAAGGAACACACTTATCAGCTGTGGGAGTAGCACTGTAAAAGGGGAGGAGGCTCTTTATAATATATGTGAAATTAAAGGCTTAATAAAACAAATCCATAATTGTTTCTAAATATTCCTGCATAGTGGTAGAATGAAATGTGGTAAATAGACCCTAAAAGCTTGCTTCAACTTTAAACGTGTGTGAGCATTTTGTTCACAGCAAAGGCCGTTTCAGCTGATAAATTAGTGCAGAGTCTTCGATCCCAGGCCAGCGTTAATAGACGTACACAATGGTTGTTATTTTTTGAGGTCAACAGATCAGAGCTCACAGGTTCCGCCAGCGAATAATGAATGCATGAACTTTCTATAATTCAAAATCATTTATGAAAGAACCACAGCAGTTTCAAATCGCCCCATAGAACATTTCCCTGGGAAAAGGGTCAGTGTCCCCGATATGCAACATTTGTGCAGCAGTATGTCAGTGGTTGAAGCCTCTGGTGGTCAGCCGTTCTCATGAGAATCAGGATGAGGCAACCAGGGTAGATTATTAAAGTTCTGTTGGTGGTCTCAAATGTTTCCATGACTTAATGTTGTGCTGTGGGAATTGGGGGTGGATTGTGACGTCACAAGGTATAATCGAGGGATTTGTGGGAAGGTTTGTGGACCCAATATTTGATTGCAATGTACATTGTTCTATAAGGGTCCAAAGTGTGAAGTCCAATCACTTTTGTGGGGGGAGATTTCTTTGTGTCACGCGATCGTAAATGCTAATTATTTTGCTTTGTGTAAAAGTTCCTAGTTTAGGGGCGTTTCTTTGACAACGCCTTTTCATACAGTTCTTTTCCGCAATGTTTTTGAATTTGCTGTCCCTGCTACATCTGGGGCCCTGAATAAAACTGTGTTACTTCTTGCACCGGCATACACTCCTTTTTTAACTACTTTTGTAATTTGTTGGTCTGACAGCAGTGAGGAGGGAGAACAACACCTGCCTGTCCAGAGCACACCCACCGAGGAGGGCAGGAGGACTGGGGGGACCACATCTCCCCCAAACAGAAGGACTGCAATGCTGATTCATTATCTGGATATAGGTGCATAGGTCTTTGAACCGCCCCACCTGCAAAGGAGGCCAGATCAGAGGTGCTAGCTGAGGGCAGCATGCCTCTCGGGCAGCCGGAGGAGTACTACCAACACACCAGCAGCATAGATTCCACTCACTTCACACCCATGTATTAGCATTCCCAAGGTAGTACCTCACCCGTGAAGCACCTGAGTTGCTGCCCAAGGGCCCCACCTTCAGGCTGCTCACCCACTGCCACAGAGTGTGTGGCCATCGGGGGTGCAGCAACCTGAGCGGCTCTGTGTTTTCCTGGAGCAGCAGCGGATGATGGTTGAGGCAGTGGATCAGGTAGGGCGCAACATGACGGGGAGATCATAGGCGTGTCCAGCTGGCTTGATGCCATTAAGAACACTGGCAAGGACATGCAGTGAGAAATATTTGGGCTGGGCAATGCCATGGAGACTGTAACTGAGTCACACCGGGGAGTGTCATGCAGATTTGATGCGCTGATGGTGAGGCACGGCGTGCCGATGAGGAGACCTGAGATAGTGGACAGGGCTGTGCAGGTGAATGGCACCCTGCCTCGTCTGCACAGCCTGCCCGCAGGCCAACCACTCACCAGAGTGCCACTCAGCTTGGAGGTAGCCAAGCCATTGGAGTGGAGGACAGTTGGCCTCCCCGGCATCCCAGGCTGAGCAACAGGCCAAATGGCAACAGGGGAGACCCAGGAAGCAGCCCCAACTCCCAGTTCAGACTCACCTCAGTCCTCTCCTCGAACTCAGCCACCTCCTCCACCACACACGGCCCCACATACCACCAAATATTGATACCCACACACCCAAGAGCATGGCCCTATAACACACACACCTGTCCAACACCCACTGCAACTTGTACAGCACCTCACACACTTTCACAAATAAATTATTTTTACTGCACTGAATAAAATAAATCATCATCACTAATAGTTGTCTGTCATGAGTCATGTGTCCTAGGGCAAGACATATTGTGAACATCCGCACATGTACATTTCTCATCACACATCACTACCCACATTGATCTCTACCAACGCAATGGTCCATATACCTACTTGTTATTATTCTAGTTACCATGTGCCCATTCAAAGCATCCACGCATCAGTCTTGTGACATTGAATGCTGTACAGTATTCCAGTCCCATCCCCATCTGTAGCAACATCAGTATATAGAACAGCCACATGCACACACATGGCTCACCCACATAGGCAGAACAAGCACCATGTCACATGCAGGAGTGACTTAACAGAATCCAACGTTCACCTAAGGCGAGGATGCCACATGCAAAGTAGCACTACATACAGTCGACATTCACATTCCTAATGTGACACACTTACCTGTGTCTAGACCATGGTGCTTGTGCCTACATGGAGGTGCAGGTCCTGGAATTTCGAAAATGCACACATGTAAAACATATAGCGCCAAAGTAACACAAACATGTGTCAAGCACACAAAGGCAGGACCACATAGTGTGCAGACCAGATTCGCAGACATTCATCATTCCAGGAATCAGCCAACCCTTTAACACCTAATGTCACTGAATGGAAATGTCATGATTCCGAACATGCATTATCTTGGCTGTTTCTCATGGGAATCCTGTACAGGGTTTTGTTGAGAGCGAACTGATACTAGACAAATTCCAGTCTGGCTTCAAACCCAAGTTTGGAACTGAAATGGCCCTCTTGGCCATTCAGGATGACTTGTCGAGGGCTGCGGATCAGAGTGAGCTATCCCTCTTGGTGATGCTTGATCTATCCACAGCGTTCGACACAGTCAATCACACCATCCTTTTGAGTCGACTGCAGAAAGTGGGAAGGGTATCTGAACATGCTCTGTATTGGTTCAGATCATTTCTGACCGACCGTCACCAACAAGTAGGACTGGATTGTTTATCAGATGCTATCAGATTGATCTGTGGGGTGCCACAAGGGTCCTCATTGTCACCCTTACTTTTCAACTTATACATTTGCCCTCTTTTAGAGATCCTGAAACGCTATAAACTGAATTATCATTCTTATACAGATGATACTCAGATCTTCCTAAGAGTCTCCAATTTTGATGAGACATTCAGCAAATTAGCACAGTGTCTGCACGAGGTTAGTATCTGGATGTCCCATAATCAGCTACAGCTGAATGCTGCTAAAACAGAGCTGATATTATTTGGACCCAAACATCTTTTAGCGAATGCCAAGAAGCTACCGATTCCAGTATTGCTGGGGTCAAACCTGAAATTCGTCTCTAAGGTTCAAAAGCTGGGCTGCATTTGGCAGGACGATCTAGACAGCGAGGCCCAAGTTGTAGCAAAATTCAAGGTGGTATACTTTGTCCTTAGGCTTCTCAGGCAGGTATTAACTCTTATTCCTAAGGAGGACTATGCCATGGTAGCAGGCGTTCTAACTAACAGGTACTTAGACTATTGAAATAGCCAACTGACCCGCATCCCACGTAAACAAATATTGAGATTACAGAAAGCCCAAAATGCCGCAGTCAGAACTGTTTTTAACCTAGAACGACTGGCACATGTTTCCTCTTTGCGGCAAGCACTACATTGGCTGGCTGTGGAAGATCGGATTACATTTAAAACAGCATGGGCCTCATTACGATCCTGGCGGTACGGAGTGAACGGCGCCGTAAAAGGTGCCGGCGCTGTTCACTCCGTACCGCCGCATTACGAGTTCCCCTCGCGGGACACGGTAAGCACGCTTGGGAAAACCAGGCGTGCTTACCGGGTCCCGCGAGGGGAGAGGGAGCAAACAACGGCCATCTCGTAATAGCCCGTTGTTTGCTCCCTCTCCCATTCCTATGGGGGCTGAAATGGGAATGGAGAAGGACCGTGTCCGGGTCCTCGGAGGGAGGAATTACTGGGCCTTCCGAACTCGGAATGGCCTGGTAAGTCCTCATTCCGGGGACCCGGACCCAGATGCGATTTCAGCGGCAGCCATGCCGCCAATAGCGGCATGGTTACCGCCGAACTCGTAATGAGGGCCCATGTCTAATCTTTAAATGTATCAATGTCTCTGCCCCAGAATATTGAAGAGATCTGATCCAAATGTATCAACTATCAAGATCTTTACGCTCCAACAATCAACACCTTCTGGTTATTCCCCGTTCTGTTTACACCACAAGGGGAGACAGAAGATATGCTGTAATTGGGCCTAAATTATGGCACTCTCTCCAACTGGAAATTAGGACACTACAGTCATCTCCACAATTTTGGAGAGCCTTGAAAACCTTTCTATTTAGATAATTTCACACCCTTATTCTTGCATGAGCTATTTCTTGCTGGACTTCTGTCCTATCTTTGTACAATTTTGGTTTCCATCTGCGCCTCTATACGGATTCTCCCGTCATGTTAAAGGATACTATCACCACCGGAGTGGTCCCCTGGTGCTCTGGCGGCTCTGAAAAATGGAGAGGGGGGTGAGTTAGTGGGAATGAGCTGGAAAAGTGCAATGTAGCACTGATGTGCTCTTGGCAGCCTCAGCCCGGTGGGTCCGTTGGCTGGGCTTTGGGTGTTTTTCGGTTGGTAGTCGTCGTGTGCTGTTGTGCACGTCTATGGGCCTCATTACACGGTAGGCGGTATGGGTTTACCGGTACCGGTAAGGGCACCGGTACCGGTAAACCCTTACCGCCTTACTACGAGGTCCCTTTGCGGGACCCGACCTTAACGGCTGGTGTAGACGAGCCGTTAAAGTTGGGACCCGCAAAGGGACCTTGGTGCTAATTACGGTACCGCAATTTGCAGTACCGTAATTAGCCCCTTCCCCATTCTCATTGAGCCCTATGGGGCAAAAATGGGAATGGCGAAGGGCCATGGAGAAAGGGGGAATTACCGCCCTGCCAACCTTGGAATAGGGTGGTAATTCCCCTTTTCTCCATGGTGGTACCGGTATGGTACCGGCGGCAACCGGTTTACCGCCTACCGTGTAATGAGGCCCTATGTGTGGTTTGTTTTGTTGTTGCAGTGTAGTGAAGTTTGTGCGGTTTGCTGCTTTTAAGGCTTGTGGTTGTGTTTGGTTTGAGTTTGAGAGGTATATTCAGAGGAGTGAAATTGTTAATGGGTTGGTTATTGATTCATGATTGCACGCTTGGTCTAGGCTTGGCAGGAGAGTCGTATATCAATCATTGAATAACATCTCTATCTAGATGCGATGCAGGCTACGTTGAAGGTTCCAACTAAGTGCGGCATATGCTGACATTTACAATTCTATCTAGATGTGGTGCATGCTAAGCTTAGGAGTTCCCTCTATGTGTGCACATGCAAACATTCACAATTTTATCTAGATGCGACGCAGGCTACGTTGAAGATTCCAACTAAGTGTGGCATATGCTGACATTTACAATTTTATCTAGATGCGACGCAGGCTACGTTGAGGATTCCAACTAAGCGCTGCATTTGCTGACATTTACAATGAGCACATTACAAATGCAAAAAATCAAATCAGTCAAATCAAATCAAACATGACGTTTGCACAGTCAGAGCCAAAACACCCCACCACCACTGACAGCCCCCCCCCCCGTCCCTGAGTAAATGTGATGCTAATCATGGCAGGAATCCACACTGGTGAACCATGTTTGCTGCACGCCACTTATTAAGGACAGGTGACGCTCGATATAACGACTGATAGGTTTACATGCCATTTGCAGATACATGCTAGTGGCCCACCATCATATACAAGTTACAGCCTAAAACACAAGTGACTTAGTTGTATGCACACTGCTGCACATTCCTGAATGACAGGGTCAAGCTGTCCCTACCCAGCAGGTTCACAGGTCGCATCCTACATGGCACTGTCCTGTCGGTTCAATGTGTGCTATTCAAACCATGGATTCTAAGTAGAAGCAGCATACGCAGGTGGCAAAAATACATGCCAATGCTGCCTTGCATGCCCATGTGCATGTGTGCGCGTGTGAACACCACCATCTGTGCGTTGTACAATACAAGCTCCCTGCATGCAGCACTCCTGGTACACGTGTGGAAGCTGTGTAGCAGCCAGGCTGACGCGGAGTGCATGCCACCCCATGGCGTAACGTCTGTCTCAGTCTGGCGGCATAACAACAGTGAGCGTGCCTGGCAACCAGAGGCCTCCTTTGCCACATAAAGACAGGCTGTGCCAGTACATGTGGTTGACAGCTAACATGGAAGGGAGCAGGAAACGCTGTGGAGGCAGGGATGCCACAGATCCACAGGAGGGACCCTCTGGTCTGTGCAGGTGGACCACGAGGAACAAGGGCAGGCTGGCCACCGCTCAGGACGGCGGCACCTCAACCACCACAGTGGCTTGTCAAGAGGGTGCACCATGGGTTTACAGAACACCGCCAGGCCCACCGGGACTGATGCACCATGCCAAGCACAACTTTCCCACTGCCCCTGCACACAAACTCCCCTCGACTCTCGATGAGGCAGAAGGTGGAATAGGGGGACCTCCACCCACGTGGGAACTCTGGAGCCCCCCAGTGGGGAGGGTGCTTCTGTCTCACCAACAGCGATGACTATCGTTTTCTGGATGTGTGTGTAACATGCATATTCACTGCACCTACAAACAAGATGGCTTGGCATCTGCATGTGCAAATGTGTCTCGTTTTTATTGCCTGTGTAGAAGTAATGTGGCTGGCACATGTCTGTACATCCCTTGGTGTGTACATTGCCTCATGTTTCCCTTTCTCCGCTCTTGCAGACTCTGCTGCCAGTGACCCCGTGGCCCAGGACAACACATGTGTGACACCTCATGTTGTGTCAGAGCTGCAACCCACACACCGGATGCACACAAGGTGGAGAATGGCGTAGGGGGAGACGTATGAGGTGGAGGCCCAGATGTGGCATGGGATGGCAAAGGAGTGGCAGCAGACAGGGTATGCAGGGCCATGTAGCCCCCAATGTGTGGCTCATGTGCCTCCTCATGCCCTACCTGTCCCCAACCACTGGTCCATGTGTCCCCCAGCAACAAATAGGAGTGACAGGGAATACCAGGCTTATCTCTATTCTATGATCTGACCTGTACAAAACCAGTATATTTACTTTAACATAGAAGATCATACAATTGGTGATTCTGTGTTGGTGAGCTCACGTGTGCATACGCCTATAAAACCTTCATTTCATACCTACACATCATGGAGGACCAGGTGTCCATACATAACAAGTGTGTGAGGTGAAAACATTCAATTCAACTCACTGGACACAATGAAATATTTAACATTTTATTCATATGTAGAAAAAATATAAAAATCATTTAATCTATACTAAAATTCATCAGTAGTGCCAATCACAATACAATTCCAAATTCAATAGGTAAATTAATAACCTGTCTGATTGGGCACAGCATAATCATGACATCCCGAAACACATACACCAGGCATACTACATTCATATTCAATCAAACAAACTCACATCACAAGTGAATACATTCTAATTTTAACATTTGTATCCAAAAGGTAAAACAAATATATAAAATACAATCACTATTCTTTATCAGTAAGAATAGCTAAATGTTAACGCATCAACAACCGCCAGATGTATAATTCAATACTGCTGTTGCGATATACTGTAATCAACAATGGTGTCAAAAACAGCATTGGATTCCCCAACCCAACATGTTTATTTCTGTACTCAAATCACTGTGCAGAAATTCTTCATGGGCAAGTAGGTCCAGCGTATTCAAAGGGACGTAAGTAGCAATATAGACCTGTAGACAACAACAGGCGCTCACCTGTAGATATAAAAACAAAAACACACTCAATCAGGCTAAATGCAATAGTGTACTGACTGAGATTTGCTACTACCGCCCTATTAATGGGCGGACTGCAAAACAACTTGGCAATCAACCCCACTGTCGCCTTCACTACCAAAGGGGTCATTGGTACCACAGTAGTACCGTGACCAGAAGACCAGCTGAGTTGGTCCAATCCTCACATACCACCACCACCATATAGACCGCGTGACAAATTCAGACTCCCACGACCATGAAAGTTGAGTAATGAAAACCAGTCGTAACACAACTGTTTCTTAATATCTTGTTTTTCTTAAAAAGGGAAAACAGCCTGCAACAAGGGAAACCCAAGTGCAACCATGCAATAGCACAAGTGGATATAACCCCCGAGGTCACTATCAAAGTTGGGGGTGCACTCGTGTTGTACAGATCTATTTGTGTAGTACTACTATAAGCACACGCAAAAGAGAATGGCTAGTAAACGGGCCATGGAAAACACAGACCGCCTGTGTACACACCATCCCCATCCAGGTGAACCCCAGTCAGTACCCAAGAAGTAAAACCACCGATTCCAGTTCACAGCGGCACGTCTCTCTATTGTATGGGACAATCGCATGCAAACCTAATGGGTTTCAAATTTGCGCGTTCACTGTCAGGCCCCACGTAGTAAAGGGCCAAGTCTGTCAGGCTATCAATGCCACATCGACCAGAGTAAGGGAGGAAAAAACGACATGAGACAAATAGAGAACGTGAGTCAATAGCACAAACCATATTGTCCATATTACAATAACCGGTGTGCCTATAGCACCCCAGTAATATCAACCCTTGATATTGGCCGTAGGGCAACTAACCTGATTAATGTCAGCCCGCCGCCTCAAGGGCGGACAACGTCATGAGCATGGGTCAAGTACTTCTGTGTCTCAAGTGCAGGAGATAAGTGTTGCGCACACTGTCAAACAATGGTCCTCGTGAGATAACTGGTCTCCGTATAAAACATAAAAAGAGACGGACACCTAATCAATTATCAAACATGTGGAGCATACACGTGCTTGCATCTCCAATCTTGCCTGTGACAGACCGAGCATCAAACAGCAGTCTTGAACAAGTCATGAACAGTGAGCCGCTCTTAATCTGACTCATAATGGTCAGTGCGAGAAACATAGCCCTCAAACAACCACAGCCGTCAAACTCACTTACCACTAAGTATGGTGTGCAGCGTTCCTCGTCGGAGGCAATGTTCGTATCAGCCGCCGCAGGGATGCAACTGCTATGGATATACACAGCGCGTGAACTCACGCACAATCACGTGACGACCACGTCCAGGCTGATTCAACGTAAACGGGCCCGGCAATGGCCACCCGACACCTCTACGTGTCCAATTACATCAATGAGGACACAAATCGACACACAGATGACCATCTCGGGCTACCACCCTACAACAACACAGATCACCAGGGGTCATTATCAGGTATGGAGGAAAGTCAACAAACCGATGCCCCGTTCAGTTTACTACCCCGCAACAGCATACACCACCAGAGATCATTATCTAGTGTGGTGTTTTGCCACATGTGTATTAAACCACGGTGTGTAAAACACAAACCCGTCTTATTACCCATGTCAAGTGGGATCACAGTAGTACACCGGGTGCTGTCCGCTATATGTTCCAATTGATTAATTAATTTGGGCCACACACATGACTACTACTCATGTAAATGAGTTTCATCTCCTCCCTGGAGAGGATCTGTTTATCAGCAGAGCTATTATTAGTGACCGGAATTTCTTTCAGAACAGTGCCAGAGCGGATGGTTCCAGCTTCCCATATCTTGCACTCACACACTGGAATGCCCTACCTCCCACAATCCGAGGTGAGACCTCCCTCATCGCTTTCCGTAAAGCTATGAAAACCATCCTCTTCACATAAGGTCCCTCACATCAGCATGAGTACTATACATATGACCCACTGCAAAAGCTTTAATGTCATGACCAATTGCATAAGCTGTAAGTTTTGAATTATGTCTGTAGTATTTATAATGTACCAACGACTGCTACCATTCCTGTATCTGTAACTAAGCTCTTACAAGTAACAGCGCCTCAATGCCCTTGGGCTGTTTGCGCGCTATATCAATTTAAATTAAAAAAAAAAAACAGTCCACTTGAGGTCATTACAGCCATGGTCACGCATGATGAAATGGCCAACCATGGGTGCCCAGAGGTTCTTGGTCCTAATGCAACTTCTGTGCTCATTGATACGGATTCTGATTTTCCGTTCCGTTTTACCGATATATAGTTTAGGACATGGGCACCATAATGCATATATTACATTGCTAGAGTTGCAGTTGAAAAACATCTTCTGTTCCTGTGGTCTGGGTAACCCAGTATCGACCTTGGTGGTCCGACTAGTAAATTGGCAACAAACACAGGCACCATAAGGTGCATGTCCTCTAGGTTTAGGCATACCCCACTGTTGAGTGATGGTAGTTTGGGCATAGTGTCTGTTACTGATGTCGCTCCTGCTAACCAGTTCCTTAACATTGTGTCCCCGTTTAAAGGCACATCAAGGGACTGCAACAGGTATTTTGGCTTGTGCCAAAATATGCCAATGTTTCCTCACTATCTTAACCACATGGTTGGATAGATGGTTAAAAGTGCTGACAAAGACAAGTGAGTCGGTCCTCTTGGATACAGATTTTGGCCGGTATTCTAACAGAGCTTCGCGGTGGTTGTTAGATGCCCTCTTTAGAGATCTCCTCACAATTTTGTCCGGGTAGCCTCGGTGGATCAGGTTCTGGCTCAATAAGGATGCTTCGGACACAAAAACATCTTTGTTACTGTGGTTGCGCTTAAGCCTCAAGAATTGGCCAAACGGTAAGTTGTCTCTCAAAGCTTTTGGATGAAAGCTATCGTACCTCAATAACGAGTTACGGTCGGTGGCCTTATGAAACGGTTTAAGCGTCAATCGTTGGGTAGACTGGTTAGAAATGATCATGAGATCTAAAAAATCTATCTGGTCCCTGTGGTAATTTATCATAAATTTGAGAAAAGGATTAAATCAATTCAACCACTGGAAAAAGGCCAATAGGGTCACTTCATCTCCATGCCATACCAATAGCACATCATCGATGTATCTCCTCCACACCGTGATATGTTGTTTGTAGATGTTATTATCACTGTAGATACTTATATGCCCGACAAAGTCTACATATAAGTTGGCCAAGGACAGTGCCACAGCCGACCCCATAGCAGTTCCATGGACCTGTTGGTAAAAATGTCCATCAAACTGAAAATAATTCTCACTGAGTGAGAGCATCGTGCACCACAGGATGAAAGAATTAGGTGTCATGCCAGAAACCTGTTTGGTAAGGAGCATTCCTCTATAACATCCAGCGTGGCAGTTTGGGGGATCTTCGTATACAATGAAACGATATCCATGGTGACTAGGATATCTTCACATGGATTGAAAGGAAAATTCTCAATCAGATTGATTACTGCCATCGAGTCTTGGATGTAAGAGGGCATTTTATTTACAAACCCTTTAAGAAAAGAGTCTGCAAATTTGGCTAGAGTTGGTTCCACACACTATCGGTCTGCCGGGGGGATTCATCAATATTTTATGGACTTTCAGCAGAATATAGAATAGAGGAACACTGGGGTCCCGTTTAGCAAGGAACTCTGATTCTTTACGCGTTATCCAACTCCTGTCTTTGGCCTTCTCAACTTTGTGAGCTATTAAACTGATCAACCATGCCGTGGGATCTTGTTCGATAGGTTTATAGAATGTGGTGTCCGAAAGCTGTCCTATGTATTCAATCACATAGTCGGAACGATTCAGAAGAAAGATCGCACCGCCTTTATCGGCACTCCGAATCACTATCGATTTGTTGTTTTTAAGCGATTCGAAGGCTTTCCTCTGTGCTGCAGAACAATTCTGAAATGCGTGGGAAGAGTGGGTCCGTTCTAATTCTGCTAAATCATCCAGGACCCTTCTTTCAAACACTACAGACTCTGGGCTGTGGCTAGTGACAGGAGGACAAAACGACGAAGGATTGTGGAGACCGCTATTACTTTCTTCAACCTCAAACGGGTTATCGTGGAAAAACTGTCTCAGATGTATCTTTCTGAACAGTCGCTCGATCTCCACTCTCGAGTTGAAGCAATGATAAACAACTGTGGGAACGAATCCGAACCCTTCTTCCAAGACCGTCATCTCAACAGCTGATGGCCTATAACTAGACAAGCTAATTAATAGGCTCTGCTACTCCTGGTCACTGTGGGTTCGTAGTCCCAATTCTGCAGGTCCTGGTCTAAAAAACTGGCAGCGGGTCCTCTCCCTCTTTGAAAAGGGTGGGAGTTCTGTGGCCTGCGTTTATTGGAATTACCACGGCCGTGGCCACTGCCACGTCTCTGGTAACTTCCACTCGGTTGGTTGACCAAATTATCGTCATCAGAACTGTGTGAGCTGTACGATGTATTGGTAAATCTCACATTCTTTTTTTGTTGTTGTTGTTTCTGTGCCCTGTCATAATGTTGGTCGGGTACATACCCTTCCTGGGTATAACGAAAAGGCTTTTTCATGAGTGAAATCAGTGATATCGGTGTGTCCCCCAGCCAGGTCCATAAGGCCAACTCTCCTTCCTGGAATGTCTCACGTTGTTGTTCCCCTGTGAGCCTTGCCACCCCTTCCAGAGCTTTGCCCAACACTAGTGCACAGGAAGTGTCCTGTAACACCATCAGGGGAAGGGCCCACACCGCTGAATGTGCTACCCGGACCATCTGTGCTGGACACAGCTCGCCCACCTATGAAAGCAATTGTACTTGGCCCAGCGACTCCTTCACGGGACCAGCCGGATGTCACCATGGCTCAGGACTGAGAAGCTGGAGGTGGCAACATAGACTTCAACAAACAGTTGCTGGGGTCCTGCATGAGTGGCAAGGAAAGTAAGAGTGAGACAGCTGCAGAAACAGAGGGCTCTCAGGAGCAGATGACAGAGCTGAAGGCCAAAGTAAGGGGGCAGAGGGGAATTGTGGGATATAAGGGACGCTGTCTGTGTCATCCAACAACTTCTGTCACTGGCAGAGATAGCCCCTTCGCCTCACATGTCCCCTGTGATCTTGGCCACTTTCACTCCTCCTATGCCCAGGGGTGGCCAGCAGAGACACACAGCAGGCACTTCCTTCTCCTTCTCCTCCATCATGCCAAGCCAGTGGCATCTACATGCCGATGTGAAGGAAGAGGAGATAGAGACATTCCTAGTGGGTGACAGCCATGATGAGGGGTCAGAGGGTCACATATGATTTTCCCTAATCTGTCATCACATTTCACTTTGCCTGGTAAGTGTGCACTGTATCTTTCTTGTTAACATTTAATTTTCACATTAATTATCATGTTTCATCCATGACTCGTATGCACTTTTTCTGGTGTGTGGAATTTGTACCTATGTAGCTTGGGCTGGGTGGTGCAATGTCGACCTGGAGCCTGCACATGATCATGACATGAGTGTCCTTTGTCATGGCATTGCATGGCCTTCACACTTGTGCCATGTGTGCTCATTTCCCGACCTGTGCACCTTTGCATAGCTTGTCTGTGTGATTGTGTCTTGATGCACATGTGCATCCAGCAATACATCAGGTGAGTAGTCCTGTGACGGATGCAGTGTGTCCACTCCATCAGTCATGTGCACATCAGGGCATTTGGCTGCTGGAAGTATAATTAGCAGGCGTGGAGGTCATCTGCCTATTAATTAGTATATACATCAAGGCCTCATCTTGCATGGCGTCCAAACATGGACGAGACAGTATGCGCAGCACCTACACATTTCCACGTGGATGGGTTAAGTGTATGGTATTCCTGGATGGTATGTGAGGTGAGGGTAGGCGAGCGTTAGGTGCCATGCATTACTGTACACAGCTGTAATGGCCTGTCCACATCCAGGAACAACACACTGACCTTGGACTTTTCCACTATGTCGATAAGGTGATTAGGGCCTTGTTTTCTGTAACCTTGTGGTTTGAGGGTTGAAGGGCTCATCTGCAACAGTGAAGGACACACTGTTTTTTGCAGCCTACCACAACTGATTAGTGCAGCGGGAGTAGGATTGAGGTTGCCTTTTTAAAAATGTGTGTGGGGGTCACCAGTGCTATGAATATGAGCACCATTTTCAGTTCTACCAATGTTAGAGACCGAAGTGTCTGGAAGGGGTGTTATTTGAATATTAGGCTGCTCCTCTTCAGGATTCCATCACACAACAGGTGGGAATGTTGCAAGTATGCGCGTAGCCGTGTGTCCCACAATGAACAAGTGTGTAAAGAGCTGTGTACATTGTGACCCTTTGCATGAGCATGTTCCTGTATGCCTTCCAGGTGCAGCTTTGAACACGTGATCAGAGGAAGGATGTCAACAAGAATCTATCCTTCGGACCATATGCATCTGATGTAAGGACACTTCTTTACTTGCATGGACCTATGTATGTGTGTCACTGCGAGCTGCGGGAAGGGATGGGGTCTCACATCCCATATTGGCATCTGACTGTGCCTGCCCTCTCATTTTCCATAGATACATTGTTGGTGTTCGCAGAAGTTGTGGAATATTTGTCCCAAAAAATGCATTTTTCCGTAAGGCAACAGATATTCACCTGCCATTTGGTGTGTCTCTGTTGATCATGCACAGTGACATGTATGGACTGCTTTGGCCCAATTTAGTGCTGTGCATGGTTACCAATACTCTTGTGCTATCCCAGTGAGGCTATCATTGTCTGTTGTAATATAGTGTATAGTCACCTCAGGCACCATGAACAAGTGTGTGTGCCGTACATGTTGATAGCTGCTCATCGTGGTGCCCTTTGTTGTACGTCATAATAGTGGGATTTTCCATCTTTTCTCATGTGCATGCTGAGTGGCTATGCATGAGTGGTGGGTGCAAGATCCATTGTGGGTAGGTGTGGCATTCCTTGCGGAACATGCAGGTATCCTGTTGCCGTCTTCTAGCAAATATGTTGTGGGGCTTACCAAAAGGTTAATTGTGGCAGTGTCCTGCGTCAGGTAATCATGGTTCACTCATGTTCACATGTGTGCATGGTTGGACATGGGCTGTCATGTTGTGTGGAGGGATGTGGGAAGCTCACATTTTGGGATTTTCCCAGACCCCCCTCTGTTTTGCATACCAAGTAACTTTGGATCTCACCCTAAGTTACCAGGGGAATCCAGACATGGACCCCTTGCTCACTGCTCTTAGAGGGGCACAGCTTCACCTCACTGATGATGCCCAACTAGGCTGAAACACGTGTATGGGGTTGCTGTGGTACTCTTGTTCAGAGGAGAATTGCCTAGCATTTCGGTGCTGGACTGCCCCTGTGCAGCACAAAGACTGATATGTGGGTAAATGTCTTCTCTGTGAAAAGAACAGTGAGCTAAAGACTTAGTTGAAACTCTCCCAGGGGCCACCCACCCAAGAACAAGTCAATGGGCTGTGTTCGTGCTGGTAGAGAGTTTCCCAGACCCCCCTCTGTTTTGCACATTTTGGGAGAGGCAATGTCTGCAGTTGGTGTGTGTGGAGCTGGACTTCCTCATGTGGGCAAAGTAGAATTGTTTCCATGGTGTGGGTTATCCGTTCAGGTGAGTCAATGTTGTTCCAAATACTGCACTCTCCCTCTCATGTCTAATGCAAGACAGTGCAGGAATGCTGTGTACATCTGCATTTTCATGTCACCACCTGCACACACTACTCTTACCCTGCATGCCAGCGATGTTGTGGCATTGTTATTAGAGTGTTTTATGTATGCATGGATGCATTGGCACTTTCTCACGTTTTGCTTGTGGAGCCTGCAGTTACAGTACCTTTTGTCAACAGTGCATCCACAGGGTTTGTTTTTGTACCATGTCCAGTCCTGCCAGGTGATGGTCCTCTCAGTGAGCCTGGTCCTGTTGACCCACACCCTCCATTGTTGTATATGATGTTGTGCCCGGTTGGGTGACAGGCTTGTAGCGCCAGTGCATGTGACATGTTCGCAAGTGTTGCTTCACAATGGGTCCATTCCTTGCTCTTTTGACTTTGGAATCTACAGTTGGCTCCCATTTGTGCACCCCCAACCTCACCACTGCGGAGATGATGATGTGCTGGCATGGTTGGTGGGACCAGTGCATCTTGTCACCTCACCAGACATGAGTACATCATGTGTGCATCCAAAAATGCAGGTAGTGAGATATTTCTTTGGTCCCTCCATGAGGGCACTTTGAGACTCAAACTTTTATTGAATTCAATGGCCTGCCTGTTCAAACCCCATGTAGTGGGCACCAAAAGTTGGCCATGTGTTCGGGTGAAGCCATTGTGGCTAAGCTTCCTGCTGTGCGTAATCGCATCATGACCATGCAGCATATAAATGGGAATTGCTCCCATATGTTCCCGCTCTCAGATGTGTCCCAGTCTACCTCTTCCCTTAGAGCGCAAGTGGTTTTTGAGTGAGTGTTGTGTAGTATTATGTTGGCATTGGGTGCTTGATGCCGACGGATTGGTGGCAGTTTTTATGCCGGGGGATGGCGTAATCTCTGCATGACTACTCGGCTTGTCTTGACTGCTTGATTTGTCATCTTTGTTACGGCAGTGGGGAGTATTTGGACTTTGTGTTCCTCTGCACTATCGTTGTGTCACAATGTGCCCAGCGCTATTTGTCATTGGTGTGTTTACGGACTGCAGATGATTGGTTATGTGTGACTTGTCTTTTACGTTGCATGTGTAGTGGCGTGGATGAACGTGTGGACACTGTTGGGGATTCCGATTGTGGTGAAGTGTCTTGGTAGTTCCAGTGCTGCTGTTTGAGGTGTAGCCCTGCTGTTGTTCTCCACTTCTTCGAAACTCATCCTTGAATTGATTTTTGTAATGTGCAGTGGTGGTGTGACGGAATGGCTGTGTATGTGGCCATTGCTTTTTGGTGCATTGTGAGCCTGTGGATGTGGAGGCATGCATGTTTCCTATGTGTTGGCATGCTTACATGGCTGTTTACATGGGTGTCTCAGGCAGGTGACTGTGTGCAAGGCCTACCCGTCACTTGTCATCCTTTCATCATGGACACCTGCTTGTGTGTGGTCACTGTTCCTTCTAAGATGCATACGTGCTCATGTGAAGAAGCTGTTGACCAGCTGCTCCCTCACTCTTGCCGCAGTCTCACAGCGCTCCTCCCGGGTTGGTAGCCTGGCACATGGCTCTGGCCTAAGGGCAGGTACCAGTTCGGCAGTCAGGTACCTTAGCACACTGCAGTGTTATGCAGGACGTAGCAGGAATGTATGATGTTGCACATGATGTTTGACCTGTACAGGAGCATACCCTTGAGTGATCTAGTCATCTGAATCGTGACTTTGGGATGCATATGGACTGCTCAATGATGGCCCTGGGTGCCATATTGTAGCTTTCCTGTTGTATATTAACGGGCTGCCTGTAGGGTGTGTGAGAAACCTGATGGTGTCTCCCCAGCTATTACCCAGGGATCTGTCATCGAGGTGGACATGACAGGACCATCGCTATTGGATCCAGTTCCTAGGGGTGGATCAGTGAGGGAGGATCACCTGGATAGGGGGGGTCCTTGGGGAGTGGGAGTGGGACATCAACGGGTGAGACACCTTTTCCCCCTCCTCTTACATAGGACATTCTAAACCACTGCCCCCGCCCCCTTTTACAACACAAACACTTTCATACAACACAAAGGACGACAAACTGACATCAGAACCATTTACCTGACATGTCCTTATACAAGGGTCAGGCAAAATCAGGCCAATTGATCAGAATTGCACACACCTGATGGCTCTTTCCCTTCCCCACAGGGATAAAAGGTGGAGCCAGAGGGCACAGTACGAGCACAGCAGGCAGCACGACGAGACAGCTTATCAGGTGCAGCAGTTCAAGAGAAAGGGAAACGCGGCAGGAATCGAGAGGGTGGTGAGGAGAGAAGTGACCTTTACGAGCTTCACTTGAACTGTGATCACTTGTGTCTGTCTTACTTGTTGCCACCATGAGTCCCTCACAGGTTCGCGATGGGTGCATGGCATCAGCTGCATAAGAAAGGACATGATTGGTGTTAGTGCGCTTTGCAGGTTCCTTCAAGTGGAGCGTTGGATGCATGCTAGTTGCCTTGGTGTGTACCCTGTGATGGCGTGCCGGCATCGCATACCAGTTGGTCGTTGATGGAGTGACAGAGATGCTGGATACAGAAGATCTACGCACTTTCCTGATACCTGTTTGCATTCCTCTTGGGTCAAGGGCATGTGTACATGTGATGCGAGCCACTGCATGGTGCAGACTGGGTGGCCTGTAAGATTCCTGAAGCAAGGATGCCACTGGTCCTTTGGAATGAGCCAGTGATGAGGGAATGCAGGACGTGTGCCCTGATAGCATGTGAATGCATCATGGTATGGTGCAAATCAGCCTCCCAATCCTGCAACATGTCCATGATGACATGCAGTGGGAAATTATACCTTTTGCAGATCTCTTTGTAGGCCATACTGAAGAAGGTGACCCTCGTGCAGAAAACCTGACTCCTACTAGGTTGTCATGTGGCAGCGCCAGCTGCAGCAGCATTGTTCAAGTCCTACACGTAGAACAATATCACCAAGTCACAGGGCTACATTTCCTGGTATGGAAGCCATGGATTGGCGCTGTGTGCCTTCATAACGGAACATGTGGCGTTATGATTTGCGTCCTGATGTGCATCATCTCTGAATGTGTTCAGTTGTCCTTGTTTGTGTGGGATGTTCTGAATCTGTGTATGTGTGGTATTCAGGTGTGTCTTGTTTGGTGGTGTACTGTGTGTGTTGGCATTTGGGAGTCCATACTCATCTTGGGTGGCTTAGTGATGATTATGTTTATGGTTTATTTTATGGCATTTAGTTGACTGAAATTTGTATTTTTATGCATCCTAATAGATTTTTATGTGCAATCGATTTGATGTAACTTCCTCACTGACGTATGCTCATTTTCTTGGTTTCTGCCTTTGAATGTTTTTGGCTGAAGTCCTTGTTGTAACTAGAGGTAAGTTACCTCACCGGAAGTTGTGACCAATTTTCCTTATAATTTTGGGCCATATATATACAAATTAGGCAACTTGGTACAGATATATATATTGTCATGAACCGCCGATTGCGTCCATTCTGTACATTCTGGTCCCTGACCCATAGAGGACTGAATTCTGTGATCCTTCCAACATGGCCGTTTGGTGCGTAATGCAGCTTGCCAGCCTTTACATGCTACGTTCAACTTCCTACAAAACAGTCATGCCCCGCGGCTCTGCGCGTCTCAACGCTACCGCTCAGTGTAGTCAGACGTGTGTCGCCGGAGTTCGCTCGGGGCTTCCTTCCGAGTCCTGTTTCCCAATTCCTTGAATTCACTTCCTTTTCTATTTTTCCTACCTCGAACTTACCCTACAGAGCATTCTTCCTGGATCTTCTCCTGTGCTCGAGTCACCGCGTTCCGTGTCTCCGAGTTCGGACATAGTTTCCTTCCTGGTTCCCGGTCCTGGATATCTAAACGCTACTTGGCATAGGACTGATATCCTCATGCTAGAGACTACTTGAATTTCAACAGGGATCCCAGGATATGCTTACTTATGTGACCTGCTTTAAACAACTAGTAAAAGAGGCTGATTGGTCCCAAGAAGCCAGCTTCACCCTCTTTCAAAGAAGCCTAAATGAAGAAATAAAGGACGAGTTAGCCAGGGTAGCTCGCCCAAGCTCCTTCCCAGCCCTCATGGACCTCTCCCTACAAATCGATTTTCGGATCCAGGAAAGAAAGGCAGAGAAAAGAAAGTCTAAGTCAACATCCCAAAAGGCTGCCACAGACAACCCATACAAACCAGAGCCCGCTGCATCTCCAACCTCGGACCCAGAACCCATGCAACTAGAGGCCTTCCGTGGCCCCATTACCCCACAAGAAAGGATGCGTCGGATTCATACTGGACTGTGCATGTACTGTGCCTCCGATAAACACCTTGTGAGAGAGTGCCCTATTACTCCACCACGGCGTTCGGGAAATGTCAGCTCCTGATCCTAAGTGGGGCACAGTTTCGGGAGAAAGAAGTCTGCTCCTCATCAATTCCTTCCTTAAACTCACCTGGACAAAACAATCTTGTGATTCTACAGGCATTCCTATCGCCTTCTAAGGAAGAATCCTACCCCATCCTGGCATTAGTGGACTGCGGAGCCATGGGCATATTCATAGATCATGATTGGGTCACTAGTCATAACATTCCCCACGAAACACGAGAGACTATGCAACCTGTTGAAGCCATTGATGGGTGACCCTTATCTTCAGGACTCATAACCCTTCAAACCAAAGAGATTTTTCTTTCAATAAACCCCACCAAGAAAAGATTCAATTTGATATCATAAGATCTGCCCACTACCCTGTGGTTCTAGGCATGCCCTGGCTACAGAAGCACAACCCCTACATCAATTGGGCAGCAGGCTTCTTGTTTCTTGGTTCAGAACATTGTATGTCCCATTGTTTGTCGCTTACCACCTTACCAAGTTCCTTTGAAGACTCCCAAGAAACCCAGCAATTTCCGGTTACGGTCTCTAACGTTATCCGGATTCCCCAGCCTACCAGGCATACTCAGATGTGTTCTCAGCAGCTATTGTTCAAGCTCTACCACCCCACAGACCTGTGGATTGTGCCATTGACACTGAGCCTTCAGCAGTGATACCCTTCGGAAGAATGTTTATTCTATCCGAACCTGAAAAAAGGGCCCTCTGGGAATACCTGAACACCAACTTGGAAAATGGAACTATTCGACCATCCAAGTCCCCAGCGGGAGCTTCCCTCTTCTTCGTTCCTAAGAAGGATTCCAAGGAACGTAGGCCATGTTTGGATTACCGTAGCCTTAACCCATGCACTCTCAAGGACCGTTACCCATTGCCTCTCATCTCATCCATCCTGGAAGCAGTGAGAGGTGAAGTGATCTTCACAAAACTAGATCTCAGGGGTACCTACCATCATATTCGTATAAAAGAAGGTGATGAATGGAAAACAGCCTTTAGAACACTCTTTGGCCATTTTGAATACTTGGTCATGCCCTTTGTACTTGCTAATGCCTCTGCAATTTTCCAACGTTTCATGGATTGAGTCTTTTCTGACATGTTGGTCCTCTTCGTCATTGTATACCTAGACGACATACTGATTTACTCCAAGGAACCTCGGAAGCATGAAGAACACGTTAAGGCAGTTTTACAACGTTTACGAGAACATAAGCTCCTGGCCAAACCTGAGAAATGTCTTTTCCATGTATCAACTGTTCACTATCTCGGATTCGTTCTTAGCCCAAAGGGGATCGGTATGGATTCTAACAAGGTTGACTCCATTCTATCTTGGCCTGTTCCAACCACTGTAAAACAAATTCAATCCTTCCTGGGGCTTGCTAACTTCTACAGGAAATTCATACCCGCATTCTCTGAAATTGTGCATCCCATTGGCACACTATTAAAGAAAAATACCCCCTTTTCAGTGGACCTCAGCTCAAAACTCAGCATTTCAATGGTTGAAATCGGAGTTCACACAAGCTCACGTCCTAGCTCAACCCGACACTGACCGTCCCTTCCTTGTTGAGACTGATGCATCCAACTACGCCATCGCGGCAGTCCTGAAACAGGAACTTGACGACAAGTTAGAACACCCCATTGCCTATCTCTCCCGCACCTTGACTCCCAGTGAAACTCATTATTCCGTCATGGAGAAAGAATTGTTAGCCATTCGTCAAGCCTTCACTGATTGGCATCATCTCCTTCTGGGAGCCAAACACCCGCTACAAGTCCGTACGGATCATCGGAATCTTCAATTCCTACAATCCCTGGAGTGCAGAAACAGCTGCCAAGCCCGTTGGGCCTTCTTTTTTGCTCAATACCAATTTCAAATCCATCATTTTCATGGAACACATAACATCATAGCTGATGCCTTATCCAGACGTCCTGATTATGAACCCCTTGATGACCGGACCTTTCCCAAGATGTTTCCCAACACAATATTTGTAGCTCAAGCAGTTACTCTCCTGGGGGATATTTAAGCCCAAACTCAGTCCTGCGAACCCTGGAAGGAGTTTAAGAGAGACAACCGGTGGAATCTCAAAATAAAGGACAGATACCTATTCAAGGATATTCGGCTGGTCATTCCCACTCCTGGGTTGAGACAAAAGATCACAAACTTATGCCATGATACTCTCCATTCAGGAAACCGTGGCATCACCAACACCCTCCGTCTTATACAAAGACAATTTTGGTGGCCAAGGAAGAAGGATGACATAAAGACCTATGTCCAGACTTGTGCAGTCTGTAATCAAAATAAACATGACAATAAAAAAACAGCATGTCTCCTACACCAACCAGCACTACCAACAAAACCCTGCGAAATCATTGGTACGGATTTTATCGTGGAACTACCTTCTTCTAGAGGCTACACGACTATAATGGTTACCATTGATTTGTTCACACATATGGCTAATTTTACACCTCTATACAAACTACCATCCTCATCTGAACTTGCTGGGATTTTTTTAGAACACATATTCCGGCTTCATGGACTACCTTCCGAAATCATTTCCGACAGAGGACCCCAGTACATATCCCAGTTTTGGAAACAGCTATGTCGGATATTGGGGATTCAACGTGCCTTGACTTTGGGCTATCATCCACAGACCAACGGAGCTACTGAATGAGTAAACCAAACCCTGGAACAGTATCTTCGCTGCTTCACCACCAAGGTCCAGGATGATTGGTCACTCTTGATACCTGTGGCCGAATTCGCATATGACAATTCAGATCATTCAGTCCTACCATCCGTTCTCCCACATCCTACCCCAGTTCCTGTAGTTGATTCCTGGATTGAAACACTAATCAATGTACACCAATGTACACAAAGAAGCAAGGGAACACCTAGAAAAGGCTTGAAGAAACATTAAACAATATGCAGACTCCAAAAGAAGGCTTGGTCCTTCCTGTTCAATAGGTGATAAAGTCTGGTTATCCTCAAAACTCCTTCCTCGTCACCTACGACCAAATAAATTGGCTCCCGGGTATTACTGACCTTTTTCTATAAAGGAAAATGTTAATCCAGTGGCCTTTCGACTATGACTACCAGAGTCATGGAAAAGGATTCATCCAGTCCTCCACACTTCTTTGTTAAAACCATATGTGCAGCCCTCTCAAACTGCTCCAAGATCTACCCCAGTGATTGTCGATAACCAACTCGAAAATGAGGTCTCTAGAATTTGTGACTCTAGGTACTGACGTGGTTAACTGCAGTATTTGGTCGAGTGGAAAGGGTATCCTCCCATTGAGCGCACTTGGGAACCCGTCTCAAACATGAATGCCCCCCGGCTGATACAAAGATATCATCTCATCCACCCAGGCAAACTCAGAGGTGCTGGGCTTCAGAGGAGGCATACTGTCATGAACCGCCGATTGCATTCATTCTGGACATCGTGGTCCCTGACCCATAGAGGACTGAATTCCGTGATCCTTCCTACATGGCCATTTGGTGCGGAACGCAGCTTGCCAGCCTTTACGCGCTACGTTCAACTTCCTACAAAACAGTCACGCCCCCGCGGCTCTGCGCGTCTCAATGCTACCGCTCAGTGTAGTCAGACGTGTGTCACCGGAGTTCGCTCGGGGCTTCCTTCCCAGTCCTGTTTCCCGATTCCTTGAATTCACTTCCTTTTCTATTTTCCCTTCCTCGAACTTACCCTACCAAGTAGTCTTCCTGGATCTTCTCCTGTGCTCGGGTCATGGCGTTCCGTGCCTCCGAGTTCGGACATAGTTTCCTTCCTGGTTCCCGGTCCTGGATATCTGAACGCTACTTGGCGTAGGACTGCTATCCTCACGCTGGAATGTGGAGACCTGGACACGGGCCTGTACAAATCCCGGACCGGGCGAAAGAACACATCCAAGAAAGTTGCAAGCAAGGAGAAACAGTTGAGAAGGGGAGAGACTTGTGACATATTTCTTGAAAGAAGCCCTCTCTAGCAAGTACATTTAGCCAGATGGACTGCACTCCCAGAGCAGCCAAAGAATGAAAGTGTTCTACGGCGAATTTCAAGGAAGCAGCACAGCAAACTCCAGTTAGCACCCAAATTTTATTAGCAATATGCTAAAAGGGAAAACCATGAAACAGGACAACGCGTTTCGCGGTGCTCTGACCGCTTGATCACGTGTTTCAACTGAGACACAAATGATGGACTATAAATATGCAAACAACTCTATGGTGCATGCAGAATGTTTTACAATTAGATTTGAACGTTCCTGTTGCATTCTTGAGTCTGCCATTTTGGAAAGTCTAAGCAAGGTAGGTGAACATGGATGCAGCTTACCATTCTATATAAAACAGTTTAATGACTTAGGCATATTAAGAGGTATAATGATGGATCTCATAATGTTTAACATAAGGTTGTATAAGGGGTACCGCACGCAGAGAATTATCCAGAATAGTATGTCTGTGAGTTACCTAATGTACTGGCATCTGCTTGCCTGAGCCTTAAATGCGGCTCCTACCATTGTAATATAATAAAAGGATAATGTCCCCTCAATAGTAAAGCCTGTCATATAAAGTGCTAATACGGGCTGCCCATGTTATGCATATATGTACAGTTGACTCAATCTTTGATAGAGGAGGGCTGCAATGGAGATACATCCTTAAACTTTCCCAGAACGAATGGTACCTGTGCAAATATGCTTAATATGTGCAAATATGCTTGTGCAAATTAGCAAAAATGTAAACAACATAAAGTGCATAGTGCCTTATATACATATCTAACAAAGTGCATAGTGCATTCAAGCTTTTACCAGTATAGTATCAAGTACCTAATACATTCTGGATCTTTCACGGCCCAACCAATAATACCACAAACAATTATTCAATGAGTTAAAACAACAATACTGCATAAAAGTAATAACTGTGTGAATCAACATGTCTATCCAAAAAGGCCAAAGTTCAATATTTCAACAAACATGTGTTGTAAAAGTCCATAAAATCTTTGTGTCGATAAAACCAATTCCTATGTTCCAATGCTATAAAGCCATATTGTTAAAAATTCACAATATATTTAAATACAAGTAATAAAAGGTAAATAGTTCACTCAATGCGTCAAAACAAACTAGAACGCAGAAATGCGTAAGCATTTGAGAAATACAAGGCTGTTGTTCAGATACAATATTATACAAGGTAATTGTTCAGATACAATATTATGCAATAGTTAGAGACACCAAAAAAGTATATAAAAAAGGTACTTTAAAGTTGATGATAGTACGGCCGAGGCATAACTACTTGTGTGTTAAAATATCCTCAGATGTTGTCAGGTGCCTAAAAAGGTGTACAGTTCTTCATCAAGGTTGTGGCCCCGTGGCTTTTTAGTCTCGAAATTCAAGATAGTCTTGGTTTCCTATTGTCTTAATAGAAGCTCACGGTTCCTTCCTCTTGGAGACTTGGGAATTGTTTGTATGCCAAAAAATGAAAAGCCATCTAATTTACCACCATGTTCCATTTAAAAATGTAGTGCCATAGGATAACTAGGATCGGCATTATTTATCGCCCTGATATGTTGGAGCATTCGTAATTTAAGTTTGCCCTTTGTGCTTCCAACATACCATTTCTTGCATGGGCAACTAAGTATGTACACTACAAATTCTGTCTCACAAGTTATGCGGGTCTTAATGTCAATTATTTTGTTGAGAACAGGGTGTAAATACTCAGATGTATTGATAGCGTATTGACATGCTTTGCATTTCTGACATTTGTAGAATCCTGATGTTTTAGTTTTCAACCACATATTCTCTGATGTATTATATAGTGGGCTCATAAAGCTAAGTACTAGCATCTCTTTCAATGAAGTAGACCTCTTGAACGTGATGTTGACCCGTTCACCTAGCATTGTGCTTAAATGTTCGTCTAACTTCAACACATGCCAATGCTTGTGCATAATCCTACGTATATCGGATGCTTCTTGTCCAAAAGTCAAAATGAGCCTCACATCTGTAGTGTCAGAAATGTTACACAAGGCAGTGTTTTCTATCAAAAGTATGCTATGCTTCATATTTCTGGATTTGAGATAAGCTCTTTCCAACACCTTTTTAGGATACCCTCGAGATTTAAAATTTAGCGCTAGGAAGGTGCATTCCATGTCAAAAGTTTCAATCTTGGAGCAATTGTGACGTATGTGGATAAATTCCCTATACAGAATACTCAATTTTAGAGATGCAGGATGGCTACTATTAGCATGTAGAGGAATGTTAGAGCTTGTGGGTTTCCTGTAAAGCTATGTGGCGAGTTCACCTTCAGTGCAACTACTTGAACATCCAAAAATGTAATTTTGGTCTGGCTATGACTTTCAGTAAAACTCAGGTTTAACTCATTGAGGTTCAATATTTTAACAAAGTTCAGCCACTCAATGCTAGTGCCATCCCAGATGATAAAAAGGTCATCAATATAACGTAGCCATAATACAATATTGGCCATATATCTATTGTTACTGGGATGCCACACCACGAACTTCTCCCACCAACCCATGGTGAGGTTAGCATATGAGGGGGCGAATGTCGTGCCCATAGCAGTCCCCTGCACTTGGATGAAATATTCTTTGTTAAAAAAAAAACAATTATTAGTTAGGCAAAGAGTAATCATTTCTAAAATCATTTGGCCATGTTGTAAAAAGTTCATCGATCTGGTGTAAAGAAAATATTGGCATGCTTTGAGTCCATCTGCATGTTTTATCGATGTGTACAGGGAAACGATGTCCAATGTTGTGATTCCAAAGGTATCCCCTCTACCCAACTTAAAAAGTCTTTAGTGTCCCTCAAATAGGAGGGTAGTGCAATCACAAAGGGCATAAGAGTTTTATCAATGAATTTCAAGATGTTTTCCAACAGTGACCCACATAATGTCACTATTGGTCTGCCTGGGGGTCTGTTTAAACTCTTGTGCACTTTATGCAGAAAATAGATGGTGGGGAAAGTAGGGAATCTAGGATGTTAAAATTTTACACACATCATCGTCCAAGATGTTTTTCTCTTTCCATGTTAGCAACAGAGTCCCAAGTTTCTCATGCATGTATGCAGAAGGATTCTCAGTTAGTAAGGCACAGCATTTTCTGTCATGTAGTTGTCTATCCGCCTCTTGAATATAGCCATCACGGTCCATAATAACTATATTAGTACTTTTATCAGATGGTTTGATAATGATATCAGTCTGTGCTGCCAAATGTTGAATAGTATTATGTTGGACAGGAGTTAGGTTGTTGGCAGATTTGCAACATGTATGCCTTATTTTTTGAGATCACTGATCACAAGATCTTGAAAGGCTTTGACATGGCCTCCTGGATTAAAAACAGGATTAAATCTTGATTTAGCCTTGAGTTGAGTTTCGCCTGGCCAGCTGGTGTCTATGTTAATTTCGTGCCAGTCCTGATCTAAAATATCCCTGTTTTCATCGCTTCCAGACTGCAGATGTTTGAGGGTCCGTAATGTCTGCATATCCAAGATGGAGATGTTGATTGGTCCTTGAGTGAGAGTTTCTGGAGTTCTAAGTGGAGGGTTGGTTGCGAAGATTTTTTTAAATTTTATTTTTCTCATGTATATATCAAAGTCGATACGAGTATCTGCATAGTTATAGAGTGATGACGGGTAGAAGTTGAGGCCCAATTGGAGTACTTTCATTTCTTGAGTATATATGTCGATCTCTGTGGCACCACATAGAGGTATGCCCATTTCCACAGTCCATTAATTCCTCCACAACCAACTCAAAATAACATTATATAGCGGGGGCATCCCCCACTATGGCCCCCACCTTCCACAGGATTCAAGGCATGGATGCAATGGTGACCATTCAATCACAATAACCACAGAAACAATTGTATATTTTTTGGGAAACCAAAAAAAAAGAAAACAATTTCTTTTTGCATTTATTTGAGTCAAGCAAACAAATTGGAGCAGTCCCTGCCCCATAAGCAAAGCAATATCCTTAGCACTTTCTAAGGTAGCCCTTTGAATTTTCCGGGCTTGCAACAAGATTTTCCATGGGTGACACATGTCACTTCCCGTTTGCAATTTGCAAAGAAGCGGACATCCGCCTCTGGTTATCAACTACCAGGCAGTATAGACCAGGGACCACTGTATTCAGTTGACAAGGAGTCTCAACTGTCCCTAAGGTGGAGTTAGTGCTCGTCGTCCGAACTTGACTCCAGTGCGCCCATCGGGAACCACTCGTGGCCGAAACCGCAGCATCAAAGCTCCTCCCTGGTTAGGACCGCCCCGTAACTTTGCATGTGCCAGAAAAAGAAAAGTTAGCAACAAAATTACAAAATCTTATTTACATTAGCAATAGTAACCTACAGTACTACACATGTCACTAAAAGGAAATGTTAGCATCAAAGTAAACATTTTATATAATAGCAGCAATCCTTAAATCTCCACAACTGAAATCACTTCCTCAGCTGGCCTTTATCTTAGGCCTTAATACAGGGAGAGGGAGGGTGGAACTTAAGGCGGGGGCTGCAACAAAGTGAATGATCCCAGCAGCCCCTTGCCTTATGAGCGCTCCCCGGTGCCCAAGGCCGGATGCGGCTGGGCCCGGGAATGCCCCTTCTGCCTCCCAAGGAGCAGAGGCGAGGTGATGGATACCCCCCGAGGGGGTGTCCACAGGGGCGGCCCGCTATGCAGAATGTCCCTCTAGCGCCCACGCCGGGTGCTGACCAGCCTCTTATCAGGGCCATCCTCCACTATGGTCCTCCCTCCCTCAGGATCCAAGGCATGGATGCAGTGGTTACCATGCTAATCACAATAACCACAGAAACAATTGTATATTTATTTGGAAACAAAAGATCACATTTATTGTAGTCAAGCGCAAAAGAATTGGGGCGGTCCCATCCCCATAAGCAAAGCAATGTCCTTATCAACTTCTAAGGTAGCCCTTTTCGATTTCCCGGGCTTGCAACAAGATTATTGTCCACAGGTGACACGTGTCACTTCCTGTTTGCAATTTGCAAAGTAGCAGACGTCTGCCTCTTGTTATCAACTGCGAGACAGTATAGATCCAGGACCAGGCAGTATAGATCCGGGACCACTGTATTCAGTTGACGATGATGAGTCTCAACTTTACCTATGGGGGAGGCAGTGCCCATCTATGGGCACTGCCTCCCCCATAGGTAAAGTTGAGACTCATCATCGTCAACTGAATACAGTGGTCCCGGATCTATACTGCCTGGTCCTGGATCTATACTGTCTCGCAGTTGATAACAAGAGGCAGACGTCTGCTACTTTGCAAATTGCAAACAGGACGCACTTGGCTGGAGTGTGGCCATCGGGAAACGCTTGCAGCCGAAACCGCAGGATCAAAGCTCCTCCCCGGCTAGGACTTCCCCGTAACTCTGCAACACTTTGGGGGTGCCCCGAAAACTGTAAGTCATACCCACCAAGGAACCTATCTGCACCCTGTCCTTCTGACCTGAATTGCTGTGAGGAAGACGTCCGTCCCCTTGTCGGATAAATGCACCCCATCTGCTTCAAAATGGTGTGGGAGCGAATTCAAACAACAATGCCTAAAAAATCCCAGACCATCAGATTTTGCACATTTTTTCATGCGCTGATAAATCTCCTTCTAGATGTGTCCATCTCTGCGAGGGAGGAGGCTCCACACCACTTCTGTCTTGGTGTTATTTCAGACCTAAATATGTCTGTGCAAGGTAACTCTTGTGCCAAGATCTGCAGTGCCACCTGTATCTCAGTCAATAAGCGACCCCTTCGCACTACAGGCAACAGGGAATGCTACCTCATACGAGACATGCACAGCCAAACCACCTTTGTTTTGTTAAATCCCAGGTTGGAACCTACATGCCACTGCTGTGCCGTCTTCTAAGCCCAAACTATAAAAGAATGCCCCATAATCCATAACGCGTCATCTATCGATACAAGAAAATTGGTGTCACAAAATATAAACCAAGGATGACATTTGTAAGTCAATTCCTCCAGCGTTGAAGCACAGGACGTCAGTTCCAAGGTACAATTTAATGTACACTATTTATTTACAGTATTTATTTACACTATGGGCTGACCCTCCCTCTCTTCTGTTTTACAAGGATGGACCTGATTGGCCTGTGGCCTCACATATAGTCTATAGCGGTCTGACTCCCATCTGCTATTCTCATAATTGCAGGTGCGGCCATCCCTTGTAGAACGGCTGTGGTGGCGCCCCCTATCGTAAAACTGTGTGAGGACCAGCCCTTGCCGCATATTTCCACTATTCCCAAGGAGGCTGACAAGATCTTCTGGAATTGGTAAATGGTAAGGGGAGCTCCACTAGCATGCATTAGTAGCGCCCCCTCACAACTTTGGGGCCTGTTCGCCATGAAAAACCTTAACAAGTGGACAGTGCAGCTGTCTTTGTAGGGGGGCCTATACATCTCAACACACTTTCATTTTCCCCCTGATCAGTCTTACATTTTCTCAGTCTGATCCTCAACCCCTCGCCCATGCCTTTGGTGAAAACGGCAACGTCTCCCACTGACAAAGTGTTCCCTGACTGGTCCTTTTTGCTGGTTGACACTAATTCGCTGACCTTGGAAAGCATTGGAAAATGGTAATGCCGACCCTGCCCTGAACAATGGCACCTCATAGGCATCAGATAATACGTCTGGCAAGGCTTTAAGCAGTTTCTGCAATAACTCAAACTCAATAGGTTTGCATGCATCCTTTTTGGGTCTTTCTACCCGGCCCCATCCTTTCAAAGCCGCGTGCACTATAAAACCTTTAGTAGGGTCACCTTTTCTCAATAACTTGCTGTAGAATGCTATTGTTGCGAGGGGCCCTGCCACCCAGCTCCTGTCCTTCCCCTCACTGTGTGCCCACACTATGAACGAGCGCACCTGCTCTTCCAGTGTACTCCATGTGCTTCCTAATGCACGTGACACACACAAAAACTTACCATATCCCTGCTGGTACCTGGACCTAACGCCTGGTGTGTGCGATCGCTCCCCCAAGTCCCAGAGCGCATTGTCCACAACACCATCTGCCACCACTCGTTCTTGAACTGTACCCCCTTCTCCCTGGCTGCAGGATAGGCTTTCCAGAACGTGTTCCACTGGAAACAAGAAAGAGCGTCAGCAGCAATATTTACAACACCCTGCACATGGCGAGCCCTAAACTCAATGTTCCTGTACAAGCAGATCTCTACCAATTTCCTCAAGAGGCACAGCACAGCCGGGCAAGAAGCCGATTGTACTTTTATGGCCTGAACCACAAACCATCGCTGGTTGCCTGGCGACTGTCCAAGGCACGTTAAAATAAAAGTAGACTACTTTGCACCAAAGTCCCCCAGTCTTGGTGGCACTATGATCGCCCTTCGCACATCAGAATCATCAGGCACCTCACCACAGTAATACACGCTACCCCCAAAACAAAAGATCACATTTAATACGGCATGATGCAAAAAAGTACCTGACGGCACAGCGAACCCCCAAGGTGCCAAATAACAGCAAACGGCATTAAGCATGTTGCAAAATAAACCCGCCGGCACGTCGACCGACCAAATGATATACAGCAGCAACAAAACAAACCCACAAGTACGGCAGCCGGACAGGGATACAAAATTATTGAAACCATACCCTCATTATCCTGGCAGTATGGCGACCGCTATGAGACCAACATTACCCTTCTATTAAGCAAACATGAATCGAATCAGTGTAAAAAAGAATCTTCCTTTCGCAGGGAGAGAGGGCCCTGTCGCAGGCCATCGTAGCCGCTTAAACTCATTTACCTCCAATACCTCTCCAACCACAACACTGCACACAATCACATGATCTCCTGTGGGCAAACTACTTTAGGCGGGGACTGCAACAAAGGAAATGAGCCCAGCAGACTCCCGCCTTATGAATGCTTCCCAGAGCCGGATGTGGCTGGGCCGAGAACACCCCTTCTGCCTCCCAAGGAGGAGGGGCGAGGTGTTGAATACCCCCCGTGGGGTGGCCAAAGGGGCGAACTGCTATGCAGGTTGTCCCTCTATCGCCCCGAGAAATGCATGGAAATCTTACCATCTGACACAGAGGATTGGAGGGAAATAGAGCCCTGGGACTGCAAATAGTGTCTCTGGTTGGATTTTGGAAGGAACCCAGGGGGAAGGTGTATGTAATGTGTGAATGAAAAGGAGCTAAATACATGACACTGGTACGCAGCCATATTGGACATTCATTCCCATATACACAATGGAAGTCAATGCTCCTCTGAATTTAATTAGCATATTTGAGTTCTGAGTTCAGCCACAGTTGCAATGTTTATATTTGGAAGCAGAGATTCATACTATAGAGGATAGTCGGCACATTGTCTGACCAAGAACGCGCAGAGAGGGAGTTGAAGTTATGCCGGTGCAGTGATAAGGAGTGCTGAGAACGAGCACCTAAGAGACAACCTGGATTTGTCCACTATTAACTTGATTTTTCCACTCTGGGCCCCCATGCTTATTGTCCGTCCTTCAGCCGGGGATGGTTGGCAAACAAAGGAGGGCGGGGACCAGTCCACCCACAAGAGAGAGGGCATCCAGGTAGTAGATTCGGATTTGGAATCACGGGTGAAGAAATCTCGCTGAGAGGGAGGACGCTCCGCTCCAGACCCCATTAGTGTGTGTGATCTTTCTGCCTACCTGCCTTGGTACTAGGTAGTGTCGTGGTGGCTGGGATGAAACTCTCTTCCTCAACAACCCTAGCAGTGAAGTGCTTTCTCTATTATTATTATTAACGTATATGTTTTGATCATATGCATTTATAGTGTGGTGTGCATGTTTGATGACTTGTGAATAAAGGGCCTATAACGTGCTGATTATATTATAACTATTGGTTTTAGTAAGTTATTGCCTTCCTGAATCAGAGAACTTTTGGTCGTCAAGGTACTACCTACAAGAAAAGAAAAGAAAAACAGTGGAAAGGAGTACAGTAGTGGTGGGAGATGCGGGGGGCAGGGAAAGAATGCAAGTAATTTGAAAGGGAGATGGGCGCGCCAGATACCATTTTAAAGCGCTAGCTTTACTGTACTGGCAGTTTAGCAGGAGAAACTACAGTGTTTAGTCTCCCTTTGCTTGCATTGATTGAGGAGCAATGACTTGGAGAACTGCTAAACAAACAGACACAGCGCAAAGCGCGTACACTGTATGTTGTGCGTATTGGCAATTTGGCAGTTCGACAGGGAATCATCTTACTGTAATGAAGAAGACTGCCTTTGAACAGGTTGTTAAAAGGAGGCGCACAGCCATGAATCATCCCGCTCTCCGGCTTGAGACTCTATGTTTTTGTTCTATTGACCAGTGAGTCTCACCTTTGTATCTTGAACTGTCCTCCTTGCTTTACTCTTCCTATTGCTGCTCGCTTTCTACTTGACTGATTCTACCTCCAATAAACACATGGGAAGTCGGCAACCCCATCTTCCTTGCTCCTATGTTCTGCATAGCAGAGCTGGCTGCCGCACTGTAACCACGCAGAAACTTGTTTCTCAAGAAGGCCTATCTTCCACTATTGGCAGCACGGATTGATTGGACTACAGCATTGCAACCTTCTGGGGTGGACTGGCCTATAGGGAACTGTGGACATTTCCCGGTAGGCCTCTGCACAGTGGGCCTCTTTTGTGTGGTATTTCCAAATGTTCCCATAGGAAAAGGGTTGGACTTGCTGAAAATGTGTGGGGCACTTTGAAAAATATTTCCAGAGCCTCTTTTGGCTCACAGTCCACCCATGGCAACCTTTTCTCCCTTGTTCTATGGAGCGCCACCTTCAGCAAAACCTTAATCCTCCACCAGCTCCGATGGACCGTTCCAAGATTAATCGTTTCTTCATTGCCACTGTCAATGGTTTGTCAACTTTGAGGGGCGCTAGAGTTTTACAGTCTACCTCCAGCTCTCCCGCTACTTCGTCTGGTTTAGGCAATAACTCGCTACTCAATGTTTGCTTGACCCTGCCGCGCAAGATCCTGGGGGACACTCTGCCATCAAACATGAGGAATGCGGTGCCTCTGATTGTTGGCATACCATGCACCAACTTATCAGCTAGTTTGGTGGGCATTGCTGCTCTTCCTGCAGAGCAGTTGGACACTGGTAGTTCTCCTCTGATTCCACTTTTACCTCTGAATATGAGGCGCAGGATGCCACACTTTTTACACCAAGCCTCAACGCCATTGCTGTTACTGTTGATGCGATCTTTGGCCTGTGTACTACGTTGGTACAGGGTCAAATGGCTCTAAAACAAACTTTAGCACGTGTTGCTGATGTCATGCTTGCTCATAGGGGTTCCAACGCGCAGCTACCTCCAGACTATGGCTTATGCACTCATGAGCGGAACAACTGTGCAATTGATATCTCCCCATCTTTTTTTTCTCTCAGCCTTTTAACTTCTCGGAAAAACCATAATAGAACTGCCTTGTGCGCAACCGAACTTGCCATCCCATAACACCAGATTCGGTTATGACCCCATTATTATCTATGGGCAAGGGAACGATTAATCAGAACAGTAATAAATGCAAGTATATGCGGAAATGTGCAAAGGCTTTGTTGAGATATCACGTGGCGCTAGGTCTTGCGAGATCTCGCACGCAAACCAGGAAGAGCCGGGTGAATAGAGCGCGAAGCAGAGAAGAGAGAGCAGAGGACACGGAACAGGTCGAGCTCTTGGCGATCCTCTCCTGAGACGAAAATAAACCTTTTCTACTGACTTTATGGCACTAATTCACTCAGCACAGTTGAGGGCCAGTTGCCCTAAAACTCTATACTTTATAAGCCAAAGTTTCCTGCATTGCTGATACCAGTGTCACAATAAAGAGTTGAGCCTGTTACACAGAAGCTTCTCGCCCATTATTTCACTACAGGCTTGCCCTCCTTCCTCACCTTTGAAAACAAGGAAAAATGCGGAGGCTCTGGCTGAAACAAATAACTCCAAGACCTTGTGCATGGAAAGCCGTTCAAGTTATGGCCGCTCTATTAGCGACATGAAAAGCTTCGCCCCTTGGTCCCGCACAGCGAGTTTAATGCCTTTGGTTGGTCCTCTCAACATATGGCTACAAGTTCCTGACACTGGGGATGCTATTCCGGGCGCTATGCTTCCTAGAGAAGCCGACTTGCCCTTCCACTTTGGCAAGTCCAGCATCGATGTCCTATTACTTGGCCCATCACGAAGTGGGAAATTCGTGTGCTCCTGTGGCAATGGGCGCTTCTCAGAGGACCAATAAGTGCAGTATTGGGATGCAAATTAACTTACCTGCGGGCTCCCAATTCACTGATCCAATGCCTCCTACTGCCATATTTGCTCCTAATGCCAAAGCTTTGCCTCTTAATTACTTGCTGCATTCATTTGCCTCTAATAAGCCTCCTTTGGGTAGTGCTTGCTTTGGAAGATCAATACTATTATGGAATCCTCCCCCACAAATGAGAGTCCCTTTTTGAACCATTCTTGACTCTTATGCTTGCTCTATCAAATTCACAAGCTTAGAATTATAGCTTCGAGCTACATTGAATACATTAAACTACCAGCAGTAAATAGTTGCTCTAATTGGGTGATCACCACTCTCATATCACCTGTGGTGGTGGACAGGATGCTCCGCTTCTCGCTGTCCGTATTAACATTGGGGTTAAGCTGCAAAAGAAGGAACAGAGACCTTCTCCCTCATTCACTCCTGTGGACACCCTAGAGGGGAAGAATTTTGATCTTGGTCGACAGGGAGGCAGAAACTCTCCGCATTTAGAGCATTTGAATCCTTTGGCTAAGATATCTGCTCGCCATGGAAGGATGAATAACTTGGAGGTTAACCATTGGGTCCCCGCAGTAAGCCCTCTACAAGGAGAATGACAAGTCGATCTAAATCGTTCTTTGCATTTTCTGTCACGGGACTCTCGTGGGCATCAGTCTTTTATGAATCATCTTGACGTCCTTAAACTGTTATTTTCTGCAGATTCGTTTTTCTTGCAGGAAACTTGGCTCTGTGATTAACTTGCACTAGATGGTTATACCATGTATTGCTGCAAGGCCACAAGCAACGGTGTGGGCCGGCCTTAAGGGAGACTGTGTATCAATTTCACAGTAATTTGACAATTTGGATCTATACACACAGATATTAATGATACATATGGTGATCCATTCTTGTATGAAATGTATATCACATTAGTGAAATCATAACCATATTTATTCGTAGTGTACTTAGGAACAATGCTATTTGATGCCACTTCCTGTTTTGGCAAGGGGTGGAAGGTCGTGTTTCATCGCTTCCCAGGATGTTACTTTGGGGTAGAGTCAAATGACATCACTTCCGGTGATGTCATCAGAGGTCAAGGAGGTAGGACCACTTATTTTGTGGGGTCCGGCCCTATTTCTTGTCCCAGTCAGACCCTGTATCGTTGCGAAGGCACACCTGGATATTTCTCAATTCCCTCGAGTTGGGAAACACTCCAACTATGCATGTATTGTGATTCACAACTTTCCCACAAGTAGGTTGAATACGCTGGCTATCAGCTCGTATGACCCCCTTGATGGGGCTCTCACAGCCTATCCGTGAGTGAATGCTGTCAGAATCTTACAGTGTTGGAAAGACATCTTGCCTTTCCGGCAGTTTTATTGGCTGGCGATTGTAATGCTCATTGTATAGGGGTGGATAATGAGCTGTCTTTTGAACCTGCTGAATTAGAGCTGAACCATGGACACACAAGCAGTTTTTCTCATCAGCAGAAACTATTATGCAAGGGCCGCAGGTGGTCTGATTTGCTGCTGGATTTTGATTTAGTGGCGTTGCTTCCGAGTGGGTGCTACTCCTTTCTCTCTGTCACCACATGGAGAAATGGGAGGAGCGCTTGCTGCCTGGACGCGGTATATGCCACACATGGCTTGCATATCAGATTTGTCAGTAATATCCTCCTCTTCACTCAGATATTGTTCCCCTTCCTCCTCACCTGATGTGGTTGAAGAATAATCCAACTTCTTTCTTTGGGTTCGCCGAGCGCCTGCCTTCTTTTTTTTGAGCAGACAAGGTCTGCCTCGGAAGGAAGCCACCGTGATTCCAGCCCTTCGAATCTCCGGTGACCCCTCTCCGCAACAGCCGGAACATTGTAGGGGAAAAAGCCTCTGGCATAAAAAAAACCCAGATCTTCACAGTGGATGAAACAATAAACTGGTCTTGATGGTTGATAATAGAAAACAATAATGGACGGGAAAACTTGCTGTCTTGTATGGAATAGTAAGAACTCTGCAGAAAGTCTGTGAGGAATAACAGGGAAGTATGTACTAAACAAAAAATGAAGTATCTGGTTAGGGATATGAACAGAAATGTCCTAGACAACACCGGAAGGAAAACAGCAAACAAACAGACAGAACAGGGGAAAAAGAAAAGGAGAACAGAAGACCACGTCAGAAGACAAGGAGTAAGGCAAAAGGCGCGGGAGAGAGGGAAGGCAGAGAGAGGGGCTACAAATGGTAAGCAGAAGAGTGGGCGGACCACCGCCAAGAGAAGTAATGTGGAGTGCTAGCAACAAGGAGAAATCCAGGAAGTTGCAACGCGCCGAGCCGCCGAGGGAAGGATAGTAAATAGCACTCTGCGCAGGCCATGTTGAAAAACACTAGACCGCGGCGTACGTTGTGAAAACAACGTAACGGCACATACTAATGGAGGCCGAACTTCCACCTGTCCAAATGCGCAAGTCACCCAAGTTCCTGACAGTATGTCCCTTCGAAGGCCTTGTCCTCCTGGTTTACCCGGGTTGAATCTATGGAACTTTCTCAACAAACGAGAGGCCCGAATATTGGAACAAGGTTCCTAGGTATCCTCGGAAGTGGGGTATCCTTTCCAGTGGACCAAATATTCTAGGCGACCTCTGTGATACCGGGAGTCCCGGATCTGAGAGACCTCGTACTCCTCGGAAATAGAGCTGGGAAAGACACAGTTTGTGAGCAGACTGCGTTCGGGTACCAGGCAAATAAGGCCGTAAAAGAGAGGAATGGAAGACTGGATGTACTCGCCTTAGGGTTTTTGGTAACTGAAGGCGATAGGCTACAGGATTGATCTTGGAAAGTATCTCATAGGGACCTATATAACGTGGAGACAATTTGGATGGACGGACCCAGCGAGGTAAGAACTTGGTAGAAAGCATAACCTTGGTGCCTTTCCCCCATTCAGGTACATGTCTACGATGTCTATCAGCTTGTTCTTTATAGCGACTGCATGCCTCTTGAAGACTCTGTCTAGCTGTATCGTGGGCCTCTTTGATTTGATCAAGTGTAGTCTCAATGTATGGTATGTTTGATTCTACCGAAAAATTAGGTACAATAAAAAGGACTGATTCCTAGCGCAGTATTCACTGAGTTATTATATGCAAACCCTGCGGTGGGGAGTAAAGACACCCAGTTATCTTGTTGTTGGTTGATAAAGCATCTGAGATACTGTTCCAAGGTTCCATTCAGACTCTCTGTCTGTCCGTTGGTTTGGGGATGGAATCCAGAAGAGAGAGCTCTTTCGATACCCAATCTTTTGCACAAAACTGTCCAGAATTTGGAGGTGTATTGACTGCCCCGATCGGAAACGATTTTATGGGGAAGACCGTGTAACCTGAAAATGTCTTTCAAGAAGACATCTGCCATCACAGAAGCGGAGGGTATTCAGGCCAGGGGGGAAAATGTGCTCGCTTGGAGAAGGAGTCCACTGTTACCATAATACAAGAGCAACCTTGTGAGACGGGTAAATCAACTATAAAATCAGTTGAGATGTGTTTCCAGGGACCAGGTGGAATTGGCTCCTGTTGAAGCAATCCCAATGGCTTCTGTGTAGGAGGTTTGCTCTGTAAACAAACTAGACAGGTTTGGACATACTCTTGAGTATCCGCTCTCATGTTGGGCCAATAGAATGACCTTTGGAGTAATTCCAGAGTACCTCGTATACCCCGATGACCGGCAACCTTGGAGTCATGGCACCATCGGTGTACCCTTTGTCTGAGATCGTGAGATGGAATGATCAACTTCCCGTGGGTAAAGTATAACGCATCCCTTCTTTCCACCGGCTGCTTTATGAGGGCAGAGGTAGGCTCCTCCAGGTTGAGGGAAGCCTTTTGAACCTGTTGCAAAAAGGAAGTCACTGGCGAAACGATCCTTGTAAGGGGAAACATAAGTTCCTTTCTTTGCGTAGGGTTCTTGTCGGTGTCCTCTCTGCGAGACAAGGCGTCTGCAATCTGATTTTGGGATCCTGGTATATACGTAATACTGAAAAGGATTTGACCAAAAAAGTGAGCCCATCTGGCTTGACGGGTATTGTAGCATTCTTGTTTTTTGAGTACCTGCAGGTTCTTGTGATCAGTCCGTATTAGGAAGGGATGTAGACTTCCTTGGAGTAAATGTCTCCACTCCAGACAAGCTAATTTCATGGCCAACAGCTCACGTTCTATTACTGAATAGTTCCATTGGCTCGGGCTCAAAGTCTTTGAGAAGTAGGCTATTCTCCGTTTTTTGCGACCTATGGATACAACCCACACATACAACCAAGCAGCGCAAGTATACCTGATACGTTACCTTCAGTACAAACTAAAGTGGCTCACTTAACGCAAACCTGGAAGGCTGTTCACCGGAATCTCCTCATAGCTAAGAACACCAGTAAGAAATATGCTGACAGGAAGCGTCGCGCTAATCCAGAATACAAAGTTGGAGACAAAGTATGGCTTTCAACACAACACCTACGCATGCCTGGGTGTCAGAAATTAAAACCCCGCTTCTTGGGCCCATTCGGTATCACCCAAATAGTCAACCCAGTTGCCATACGGCTTCACCTCCCTGACCACATGAAAGTCCATCCAGTATTCCATGTAGCATTGTTGAAACCTGCGGCTTCTCACATACGCATGAAAAGACCCTCGCCTGTACTGGTGGAAGGATTCCCGGAATACGAGGTTCGAGCCATCTTGAATTCACAAGTGAGAGGGGGTCAGTTGTATTACTTTATTGACTGGGTGGGGTTTGGGCCCGAGGATAGGTCTTGGGAACCCGCTTCCAATGTGCATGCTCCTCGACTCTTACGCCTGTTCCATCACAATAACCCCACTAAACCAGGCCCTTCTGTGGGGAGGGGGTGTACTGTTGTAAACCCAAAATCAAGCCTCCAGAGGCGACACAAAGGGAAGACAGTTGCTGGTACTTTGGGGGGGTATTCACTGAGTAGATGCCATCTTTGCCCCTCCTATAGGTGTGTCTGGTGTGGCAAAGGAAGGTCTACAAGGGCAAACCCAGGAAAAACTACATTTCCCAGCAGACTTGACCCTCGTGACTACAGCCTCAGCAGTCCTGAATTGCTGCCAGGAATAATCAGGCACACGGAGCCTGTGAACGGCTCGGAACGGCTCGGAACGGCCAAGCCAACGCCCCAAACCAGCACGCGTGCGCGCAAGGACGACCCGCAAGCGCTTGTTCGCGCTCGATCCAGCTCCCGAGAGGACACATTCCATTGAGCTCCTGCAAAGCCTTACGCGGGGCCGAACTCGCTGCTGGAACATTATCTTCAGGCCCCGCGGCACTAGAGATAAGTGTTTCCTTTTGACTATCGTTGCGGAGCATGCTCTAATTACTTACCCGTTGAACTAACCCTCGTTAGAGGCTCCGGTTGCCTCTCTGACAGCCGGGAGAGCCGCGCAATCACTGGGAGATTCTGATATCCGGAATGTTTTACTAACTGCATGCTACAGTGCACCCGCCGGTTGCAAGTGCTTATGAGCGGATTAACAGTTGCCGGAAGTACATGAAAAGCACACGCTAATTGTTCCCTTTCTTGCCAGGAGGATTTTGTCAGTTTTGACGCCCAGACACCTACGGGTCAACAGCTACAGAGCCGGCGGGCGGAAGAACGTACAGAGAACCCAGAGCTAAGTGCTTTTGTGTGCTCTATGTGACCTATTGTCAATTCAGTTGTGTTATTATTGTCAATTCAGTAAGGAGACAAAACTCAGTGCAGCAGCAAAACAGAGTGCAAAGGTCTCATTGTGGGTAACACATGCGTGTGAGTTTAGACTCAGTGCAGTAGCAAACACTGAGTGCTTGGTCTCATCGTGAGTAACTCATGTGTGTGATGCCGGTATAAAGGAGGCATAACTCAGTGCTCGTTAAGGGTAAAGCATGTTTGTTGCAAAATGAGAGCATGGATGTGTGAATAAGAACATTGAGTCATTTACAACAATTAAGCACAAAAGCAGCCTTACCAAGGACAGAGTCAAGTAGCATGCTTCCCTATTTTTCCCCCTTCCTGTCCATAACCCTTTCCTAAAATTCAATCCGGTTACCCTATTTCCCTGAACCTATCCAACCCGTGGACCCTAACCCTCTTTCCCTGTGGGGGTCGCGGTGGCCTGCGTTTGTCTGAATCCAGGTGCCAAAACCGCCAGGGGGAGGTAGAAGTTCTTGCTCTTCTGCGTTGGGACGGACCTCGCCTTGACACCTGGGCGAGGGGTTATTACTTTTATAAGGACACACTGTCGATTACTCACAGTTGCAGTCGTGAACAGGCGATGGCAGTAGTTGACAGGTAGTGATCGTAATACATGGCCCAGTGTGTCCAGAGGCCAGTAATTGGGCTCTGTGCACCTCTGGGGCTACTTCCTTGGGAAACCCATGCTGGGAAGAAAACCCATTCCAGTAGACGTTCCAAGTTCCGTGGAATAGGAGTGAAGTGTTCCCGTTGGATGTAATGAAGGCTTCAGCAATCATAGAAGAGGAGAAGGCGGCGGGAGCCACAGAAGCGGAGGCCATCAAAAAACTGCAGGCAAGCTGAAGCTGAGCGGCACGGAGTTGAGTCAAGGTTCCCAGTTGGCGTGGAACAAGCTAGCAGGGAAATGAGCGAAGGCCCCCCAATGCTGAATAGGATTCCTGGGGAAGGAAGGTAAGTAGGCTGACAAGTATAGAGGGAAGGGAGCCTAAAAATGGCGGAATAATCCTGCGGAAGGAAAAAAGAAAAATTAAGAGAGTCGGAAGGAAGACTGGAGGAAAGAAGAGAAAAGACAGCATAAAAGGAAAGATCAAGAAGAAGAAGGTTCTGGAAGAGACACAGTAAGGAAGTTAGAATGAACGGAACGTAGGAGAGGAGAGAGTGAAGGGACGGTACCGCAAGGGGTGCGGTAAAGATGTTAGAATGAATGGAGCGTAGGAAAAGGAGAGTGTCAACGGAAGGCGCTAACGAAGTAGCAGAATATCGTAGTGCAGCGGCACAGAGTTTAGGCACCACGGAGCGATACAGAAGCGGCGCACCTACCCGTTCATTGTGATGAAAGATATAGTACGGGTAGTGTGCATGTCGCCATTTTGAAAAAGACTAGAGCGCTGCAAGGGAATAGCTGAAACGGAACCAAGGAGATGCCATCTTGCCTTCCATTGTCTATAACGAGAATGGCACTTCCTTCAATTCCTCCACCAGGATCCCGATGGAATCCTAACAGTATGCCCTCTCCGTGGGGTCGTTGGTCTGGGTTTCCAAGGATGGTTCCTATGAGATCTTTGTATCAATCTGGTGGCATGAACTGATGTAGCAGGTTCCCATGTTCGATCCGAAGGGCAATATCCTTTCCAGTCTATAAGGTACTGTAAAGAACCACGGTGATATCTGGAATCACAGATGGCAGCTACCTCGTATTCCGGACCATCCGGAGTGTCAATCGGAGGGGGAGTAGAGGATGGGTTCCTTTTGTATCTGTCTAACACATGTGGTTTAAGCTGAGAAACATAAAAAACATTGTGAATTCAATGCCAAGAAGGGCGAAGATATAATCTATAGGCCAGTTTTCCTATGCCTTCAATGATGGAAAAAGGACCAAAATATTTTGGAGATAATTTAGATGGTATCAGCCGCCTAGGCAGATGTTTAGAAGAGAGCCATACCAAATTTTTGGTTTTATAGATGGGTTCTTGTAGGCGTTTCTTGTCTGCTTGTCTTTTGGCTTTGCTTCTGGCCTCAGCAAGGGCTGTGAGAGCGTTAGAATGGCCTGTTTGTATATTTGACACAAGAGTGTCAACCGCAGGTACCTTGGTGGGTTTTGGAGTGGTAGTTGGGAAACTAGCTTGATGGAATCCGTATGTACAATAAAATGGTGACATCTGTATGGTTGAATGAATGGAATTGTTATATGCAAATTCAGCATAGGTTAATAGTGCACACCAATTGTCCTGTGATGCGGAAACAAAACAACGAAGGTATTGTTCCAATGATTGATTTAGTCTTTCTGTCTGGCCATTGGATTGCGGATGATAGCCTGATGTTAAGTTACGTTGTATACCCAATGATTTGCATAGATGCTTCCAAAAGGTGGAAATGTATTGTGATCCTCTGTCAGATATAATACTGTTGGGTAGTCCATGGAGACGAAATATTGTTTGAAGAAAACATGATGCCATTTGAGCAGCCGAAGATAGTCTGGTCATGGGGATAAAATGGGCTAGTTTGGTCATATAGTCTACAGTTACCATTATGGTGGTATGGTTAGAGGAAGGTGGCAGCTCCACAATAAAGTTAGTAGAAATGCTTTCCCATAGATGGGTCGGCAGAGTTGGTTGAACCAATTTGCCAGTAGGTAATTGTCGAGGTACCTTTGATTGAAGACAGACAGTACATGAGGCTATATAGTCCTTAATGTCCTTTTGAACCTCGGGCCACCAGAAGTGCCTGTTGATCAGTTCCAAAGTGGTAGCGACTCCTCTATGGCCGGCTGTTTTATGGTCGTGATATATGTGAAGTACCTGTTGTCTAGAATTTCCCACAGGTATGTACAGTTGATCTACATGGAAATAGAGTTCTCCTTCTTTTCTTAGAAGGTGCTTGTTTACTTCCATCAGAGATACCTTTTGGCTTTGCGTTTGTATGTCCTGCAAAAAAGACGAAACGTAGTAGATGAAGGTGGCATGAGGCATCATCTTTTCAGGGGTAAAAGGCAGTGGATTGTAGGTGCTTCGGGAGAGAGCATCTGCAATTTGATTATTGGTTCCTGGAATGTAGGTAAGAACAAAGTCATAGGACGAAAAAAATATGCCCATCGTGCTTGGCAACTGTTTTGGCTTTCCAGGTTTTGTAGAACTCTCAGGTTTCTATGGTCTGTTCGAATCTGTACTGGATGTTGAGCCCCTAAAAGTAGATGTCTCCATTCTTGGCAAGCTCTTTTAATAGCTAGAAGCTCTTTTTCAAGAACTGTATAGTTATGTTCAGAACATGTCAGAGACTTGGACATGTAGGCTACAGGATGTTCTATTCCTTCCTTTGACACCTGTTTAAGAAATCCACCTATAGCAGACTCGGATGCATCAGTCTCCAGTATGAAGGGTTTGGTGTAATCTCAACACAGGTGCCGTGGAAAAGGCAATCTTCAATTTCTCAAAGGCTTTTTGAGCAGTTTGATGCCAGCAGAATGTTTTTCCTTTTTTAAGAAGATCCGTGAAAGGCTTGATGATTCGTGAAAAATTTGGAATTCATTTTCGATAAAAATTGGTGAATCCCAAAAATATAAATATTGGTTGGTGTCGGTCTCTGCTGGATTCCAATACATGTTGATAATTAAAGGTTTTTGGAGGTTCTTTCCCCTTGCTCCCATGTTAATTTGCCACCCTATTCTGGTGGCCTGAGTGAAGGGAGAGAGATGGAGTTCAGCCTGACGTTCTAGTCCACTTCCTGATCTTACTGCTGTCAGGAGGCCGGCCCTCGGCCGACCAACATTTCCATTCTGCGCAGGGGTAAAGGTTATAACGTAACCGTCCAGGTAAGGCTTCGACACCAGCCATGTATCCTGTAAACACAGGATATCGAATGTTCCCAGGTTCATGTCTGAAGTGGTTGTCAGGTCAGAAAATACTTGTGTGTTCCAAGAGTCCATGATCAGATGGTGTGGTTTATCCGGCTCACTCTTAGAGGGTTTTCTATCCACTAATTGCTAGATCTTACTTGAGTATTTTTGCGTTTTGGATACCCATGTCCGCTTTTGATGAGTAGCTGAGGTTCCTTCTTCTTGACCACTCTCCTCACCGGTGTGTCTTTGGGGGCTTTGGACTACTGTAATCCTTATTTTTTCCCCAGGTCCTTTAGGCCCTCTTTGCGTTTTACTCAATGGATTTGCGTCCCCGCAACCATTTTTGCTTCATGAAGTCGACCCCCTTCCAACTTCCTTCTGTGTGACTTTTGGTTGTCCTTCCTCCGGTGTTCATGATGTTCTACTCGTGATGAGGTTTTAGTACTATGACAAGATCCATCGTCCTCTCTAGAGGGCCTGGATTGTCCATACGTTGCCCTCTCGTTATCTGGGGACGATCTCCTTTTTGATCGGATTGGCTTTCCCTTCTCTCTCCGCTGATCACTCTCTTGTAACTCTATAAGGTCGTAGCCCAAGTACCTTAGATTATTTCTTTCTTTCTTTAGGATGTTCGTCACTATTGCAGATGGAATATGTAGGTATGCCCGATCTATCCTGCCTTTCTCACAGGGTTCGATAATTTTTATGTCTTGTGAGGTCAGTTGCCGTAGGTTCGTTACTTGGTCAAATATATCCAGTGTTGAGTTCCAACTTAACCTAAAACCATCCGGTTTTTCTCTTGTTCTCTCCATTTGGAAGATGTTGCAATTGCTCTTAATGCGTTTATTCGCAGAGCCCTTTATCTGATCCTCTCTTGTGTTGCGCGTTACTTGATGTCTACTCCATTTTCTCTCTTTGTTGTAGCAATTGCGATCAAGATCGTCTGGATCTGTTTTCATTTCCACGTTTATCTGGGGAAGAGGTATGCTCTTTTCTTTTCTTTATGGGTTTTAGGGAGCGAGGCTCTAAGGCCTTTCGCTTTTCTTCCAAGGTTCTGTATGAGTCCTCACTGTTCCTCTCGTCTGTGATGGATTTTGTCTTTGAGACTGTTGCTTCAGGTCGCCTCATGACATTGTTGTTACCTGCTTTCTCCCTTGTCCGCGGTATGTCTGATTCAGAGTCTTCGATCGTGTAAGTACTTAGGTTCATTAATGCCTCGATGGAATTCGATTCCTCCTCCACTTTCTCTTCCTCTGAGAATTTAATTTTTCTCGATGTGGTTTTGTTGGATGGTGTTCTCTCCTTACTGTTGTGGTCCCTAAATTTTCGCTTTGCTACTGCGATGCGTCTATCCAACACTGGGGAGGTCAGTGTTTTTAGGACCACTCGATTGAGTTCTCCTTTATCAGGGTTCTGTCCAGCTTTGGTTACAGGCTTATCAGAGGGTTTAGATTTCTTGGTGAAGAAGCTGTCAAGTTCTTTCTGTTTTATATTTGATGTTTTATCTTGGGGTTTGGAGCTCGTAACGTTATGAGGGATCACCGGAGTTATCTCTAGGCAATCCAAGTTAATACAACCATTATCCAATGTGCTGACCTTTTTTTCACCTGCTACTTTCTCGCTGCTTATGTTAGGGGAAAGGCTCTCATCTGGGTTCCTTGTGTATTTCTCTCCAGATCCCTGGCGCATAATGTGCCTTGCTCCCTTGTGTTATCATGCCTCGCTTCTCTGGACAGTATGTGTTTTTCTAGGTATAGGATTTGGGTGTGCATAGGGCCATGACGGCAGTTTGGTCTGTTACTGAATCATTCAGGGCTTCGTATCATTTACCAAATGGGGCAAGAGCTATCGTCACCGTTGACATGATTCCCATTAGGTCCACTTTCTTTTGTGGGGTCTCCCAAGAACTCCCTTGTGAAGTGTTATGTCCTCTTCTGTTCCTGCTCGAAGCCGGGCAGGCATCAGATGCACTTGTTGTTTTGTTGGCAGTGTTTTTAGCTTCTCTACCGGTCGAAGGGCTCAGGGAGGCGTTTTGCTTGTTGAGGGGACGATAAGTGGAGACTTCTCTGTTGGACGTATCTGGCGTGGACCCATGATCAAACTCCCCTCCTTCACCCTCCAGTATCAGAGTTCCTTTTTGATTGGAAGTGTTCTGGTCCAAGCCCGTTGCCTCCAACCCCTTAGCCGGTGGAAATGGCTGGGGGCGAGGCACAGAGGTGGGAGGAGGAGGTTTCCCAAAATGCCATTGCACCAGCGTCTCTGGCGCCGATGGTGTACACAAGAGTGTCTGGTTTGGTTCTTCCGCCTCTTGTGGGATTATAGGTGTTGTCGCTGGTGTGATGGCGTCTTCAACTGCCACCCAGCCTTCTAGGAGCTCCTCATCTGAGATTTCTTTGGGAGGCAAGGCCGTGCTTTCACCCCTTTTCTTAAAAAAGTCTGCAACATAATTATAGATGTTGGGCTTGATTCCTTTGTTCATGTGGCTAGAGCCTCTGTAATATGGTTTTATTGTATTTTTCCCTGCTTTTCGTTTGATTTGTTTAGCTGCGGTTGTTGCACATTCTTTTCGCTTTTCCGATTTGTTTCCCTCACTATTAGAGGGCCGCCAGCAGGAGGCAGTCTCATCCCCCACCAGCTCCAATCCTCTGCCCGCCTCCCCCTTTCCCAGTGAGGCCGCACACGCTGCTTCTTCGTTCATGTCCTCTGCAGCTCTGGCCCCGCTCGCTGCCAGCTGTGCAGCATCAAACTCCCCCTCTTCCTCCCATGTTTCCCCACTCGGGCCAGCGGCGGCACCGGGCCGATCACCACCCTCCTTGCCCAGTCCTGCCCCAGGCTCTGGAGGTGGCCCGGGCTCCCCAGGGCCCTCCTCCCCCGCCGACAAGTAAACTGCCACGCCGCCGCTAGGCGCGTGGACCAACACCTCCACGGGCCTGATAGCAACCCGCGGCGCTGCGGCACAAGACGACCGTGGGGAGGCCGCAGCTGCCACCAATGCCTCCGCTGATGGGATCGAAGCCTCACCAGCCGGGGGGCCACCTGGCAACGGCTCCCCAAGAGTCCCCACCGGCAGATCCTCCAACAAGGTAAGTGGGCTCTCGGGGGGCATGATGTCAATTTCAACAGTATCTCCTGCCGGGGTGCTCAGATTATCAACAGGTCCTTTGAAACTGTCTGTTGTTACTGGGGACCTCGGCAGAGATGTTTCCAGGTCTAAGGCACTGGAGTCCACCGGCCCACTAATCCCCATAATCTCGGTTGTCCCCCTCTGCAGCGGTGGTAGGGTAAGACCTCCAAGATCAAAGACGGCGCTCTTCACTTGAGTGCTTGGGAAGGTCGGGGGGGCACTAAACACCAGTTTGTTGGGAGAGTTCCAGGGGATGTTTGTGTTATTAACATTGTTTAAGTTAATGTTACAGGGCTTTAATACCGGAACACGCAGTAATCTACACCTTGATGTTAGGGAGGGGGACCCTGCAACCCCCTTCCTCTTACCTCTAATTTCAGTCAAATCTCTGGCCCCTAGGGCCCCATTCTCTTTTTCTTTTTCCTTGTTCTCCCTCACTTGTAGTGCGGCTCTGTCTCGGCGGGTAAGAGAGTTTCTCAGGCGACAATCCTCGTACTCCTCCACTTCTGGCCTTGGAGGAAAGGGGAATTACCGCCCTATTCCAAGGTTGGGAAGGCGGTAATTCCTCCTTCCTCCATTGCACTTCCCCATTCCCATTTTTGCCCCATAGGGCATAATGGGAATGGGGAAGGCGCTAATTACGATACCGCAAATTGCGGTACCGTAATTTGCTCCCTGGTCCCTTTGCGGGTTGGATTTTTAACGCCTGCAAAAAGCAGGCGTTAAATTCCCCAACCCGCAAAGGGACCTCGTAGTAAGGCGGTAAGGATTTACCGGTACCGGTAAAATACCGGTACCGGTAAACCCTTACCACCTACCGTGTAATGAGGCCCTTTGTCTAGTTTCAAAGTTCTGGTCAATTAACAGTCACTGTTGGAACTGAAACATTTCATCATACACAGTCTTTAGGGCTTGTGCTTAAACTGCAGCAGTCCTGTGCTACATCATTCTTCTTGCCCCCCTCGCGATCTCCCAAATCATGAGCTTGCCTTGTATCTAAAGGAATTGCTTAAGAAGGCGAGGTTTGTAGGTATTAGAGAGTGTGTTTTGGCAAAAGGTAGTGAATGGCACCCAGATCACTATGTTTTGGCTGGTTCTCATTTTGGCAGGTTTTCACATTCTCCCTTGCCCAAATTTCCCATATTTCACCACACGACACCGCCAGCTGGGGAACCTCTGTCCTCTTCCCAGGCTGTTGTATTGCCAATCTAGCTGAATTGAGGAGTTGTGTAGTCAGAGGGGCCACATTTCCACCCATACCATAGGAGTTGTCGTGATCTGCATTGCCCAGCACCAGGACTAGCGGATCTAGTGGGAGCTGTATTGATGTGATGTCCCTATTTCTTGCCAAAACCTCTTTCCATTCGTACTGCGCAGCAGGGCATGCCCACCACATTTGTTCCATCGTACCTTCATTTTGGCAGCCTCTCCAGCACAGTGGGCAATATGTCAGGGCAATTCTACTTAACCTTCTGGGAGTGTAATGCTACCTCATTAAGATTTTATATCAGCACTCCTTAACTATTGCGCACCTAGAACTCCTTTGAGCCCTTGCCCATATCCTGGCCCAGTTGTCTTCCGTGACTTCTACCCCCAGGTCTCTTTCTCACTTTCCCATATATGATAGCCGGTTGACCTGCTGGTCTCTGTCTAACAGTTTGCACACTTTTGAAACGTAGCCTTTTCCTGGGGTCCTCTCTTATAGCTAATTCAATCACTGAGCTGAGGGGTCTCTGCTTCCTGCATGGCGTATTTTATGGTTTGTGACCCAATGCCTCAGCTGGTAATATTGAAACCTTTCATTTTCTGGCCTGCCTTCTGCTTAAAGTCCTCAAATTGAAGTGGTACACCTTCCTTGTATCAGTCTGCTAGGCCCTTCTCTCCCCCTTCTCACAATAAGTGGAATTCCCCTGTGTCTATTGCTGGGGTGAATTCTGAGTTGTTATTGGTGTAAAGAGTCCTATTCCCGGCCTATTCCCCCACTTCCTCTGTGTTTTGCGCGAATAATCGAAAGTATTGTGTCTAGTGTTTAGGAGAATGCCCGCAGTTAACTTCGCCCCCTTGGACATTGTGACAGACCACTCAGACTAGGTAGATCAGTTGAACAAAAGTCAGTCTTTATTGACTAATTTTAAGAAATGAAAAGGAAAATATTAATTCAAGTATCAGTTCTCTTTCCAGCCGAGATGACTCTAATGGGGTTTCTGCAGGTCTAAGGCCGAAATCTCTGTTTAGTCTTCGTAAACCCACTGGTATGGACTTGTGGTCTCCTTGCTTCCAAACCGATTCTGAAATAAGAAAGAGAACTCCCCATCAGTCCTTCGTCTCTCTTTGCTTTATATAGGGGCCAGCCACTCTTGACCCAATCAGGACTCTCCTTATATCCGAGGAAATAAAAACCCTCACAAGCCCCGCCCCCTTCCTTCCGTGCTCCCAGTCGCCATGATGTCTCTCCGCCATGTGCCACGAGGTGAAGATTGGGGTTTATACAGTCAGAGGTCCCTAGCTTTGGTAAGGATAAAGACCTTCTAATATCCTTCTTTTTTGTCTCTTTTCTCTGTTTTACGAGTGTGAGGTTATACGGTTCTTTTGCCTCTCTTTGTTCCGTTCCCCGTTTGTGTCGTCTTGGCCCAACAACCTCCCCCCGTTGGTCGTTCGTACTGCGGTACACTCGGCACACGCCAGCAGACCCTTGCTCCGTCTGGTCGCCTGTGTCATGGTTTCCGCGTTCCTTGCCCGTAGGATCCACGCCATTTCTCAACCACGCTACTGGCCGTGCGTTAGGGTTTCCACTATCCGCATTCAGGCAACACAATTCGCAGATGGCATCCAGGTCTGACCCCGACCATAAATGACTGCTTCCTTCAGTGTCTTCCTCCTCCTCCTTTCGGCTTGTACATTCAGGTTCGAGTTTTGCTTTTCCTGTGTCCACCTAACTGCTTCCCGTGGGCCCCTCCGTTGTTTCCGGGTATTTGGTGTTCACATGGCGTCCCATGGCCTCTGATGCAGTCTGGCTGTTACAGTAATAAATGGGAGGTCCCAGAGAGGGATTGTAGTTGCCGTCTATTCCATCTTCGCCCAGTTTGATATGATATGATTGATTACTTATAACGCTCTTAATACCCAGAGGTTTCTAAGCGCGGACCCGGGGATCGAATCTGAGTTGCCGTGTTGTCTTGCTTCCAAAGCGAGCATGTTGCCCCTGATCTATCCTCCCCTGGTAGTGCTCCCGGATTTGCCCGTCTGAATATGTGGGCAACTTGTGCAGCCAGTAGGTAGCTGTTGGTGTTGGGTATCCCAAGGTCTCTTTTGTGTACTGATCTCGTGAGTTTTCGTCTGGAGATCATATGTGTTTTTGGGCTCATACAGAGGAATAGATTATCTGCTGTAGTCTATGAAAATGGTATGATGAAACAGGCATGATATGATATGATATTTGTATTTGTATTTATTATGTTTATATAGCACTTTATGCCAAAGCGCTTTACGTTATAATAACAGGAATACATAGAAGATGATAACAGTAGAAGCAATTTACAAAACATGAATCGAACCAGTAAAACAGTATGTAGAACAATTTGCCTATGAAGATAAACGAGAAAAGGAGGGGGTGAAGAAGGGCAAGGAAGAGGGAGACAGGATAGGGAGTAGAGTGAAGATGCAAGAGGAGAGGAGGAAGCGTAAGAGGGAACAGAGCAGGAGGAGAAAGGTAAGTAGGGGAAGACATGACGGAAGAGAGGGAAAGGTGAAAGGAGGATAAGAGTGTCATGATGGGGAATGGAGATGAAGAGATTTCAAGGAAGCATGGAAGGAGCAGTAGGTGGGGATGGAGCAGATAGAAAGAGGTAGGGAGTTTCAGTGTAGGGGGCAAGGAGCAGAAACGAGAAGAACGCTCTCGTGGGGCGGTGGAACAGAAGGTAGGAAGAGACAAGCAGATTGGAGGGAGCGGGAGGGAGTGTAGAATGAAAGGAGAGAGGATAGATTTGGGGGAGCAAAGCTATGTAGAGATTTAAAGACAAGACAGAGGAAGTGAAATTTAAGTTGGGAGTGGAAAGGAAGCCAGCCAAGGTAAGAAAGCGAAGAGGAGATGATGGCGTTGTGAGGAGAGAGAAGACAGAGGGTACGGATAGCAGGGATTTAAGGGGGGGCAAGATGGGAAGAAGGGAGTCCAAAGAGTCCAAAAAGGAGAGAGGAACAATAGAAAAGAGGAGAGAAGATGAGGGAGGAGATTAAATGTTTGGTAGCATGGAAGGTGAGAGGAGAGCGGACTTTACGAATATTGAAAAGGTGGTAGCGACATGCGCGAGCGGTAAGAGAAATATGGTGGGTAAAGGAGAGGGAGGAGTCAAAGTGAATGCCTAGATTACAAGCATGGGCAGAGATGGGAAGATTAGATGGGGGAAAATGAATAAAAGGAGGAGGAGAGGGAGGGGTAAGCGTATTGGAGGAAAAGAATAAGGCTCCAGTCTTATCAGTGTTGAGAGAGAGAAAGTGGGATGATATCCAGTTTTTAATGGCGGTAAGACAGGAAGAGAGATTTAGGTGGAGGTCAGGAGTGAAGGAAGAGAAGGAAAGGAACAGCTGGGTGTTGTCGGCATAGAAATGGGAGAAATTCCGAAGGAAGAGATGATAGGGGCGAGAAGGGAGGTGTAAAGAGAGAATAGGAAAGGGCCGAGAACAGAGCCTTGGGGTACACTGTAGTCCAAGGGGAGAGCTGAGGAGGTACGACCACCCCAGTAGACAGCAAAAGAGCGGTGAGAGGGGTAAGAGGAGAGCCAGTTGAGGACAAAGCCTTTGAAACCAAAGGAGGAAAGAGTATTGAGAAGTAAGGTGTGATCGACGGTGTCAAAAGCAGCAGAGAGGTCAAGGAGGATGAGGACTGAGGATTGCTTAGAGTAGCGAGCGGTGAGAAGGGAGTGGAGAACGTAAGTGAGAGCGGTCTCAGAGGAGTGTTTGAGGCGGAAATCAAATTGAGAGAGGGGAAGGAGAGAAAGGTTAGTGACGAAAGCTGAGAGCTGAGAATAGACCAAGTATTTTGGAGAGGAATTGAAGAAGTGAGATTGGACGGAAGTTGGATGCAAGAAGGGGATTAGCAAAAGGTTTCTTCAGAATAGGGATGATAGTAACATGCTTGAAGGCGGAAGGAAAGGTAGCAGAGGAGAGACAGATATTGAAGAAGGAGGTTAAGTAGGGACTGAGAAGAGGGTAAATCTTCGGAATAAGAAGGGTGGGGAGAGGTTCAGAAGGGGCAGCAGTAGGATGAGATTTAGACAGGAGGAAGGAATAGTCGGAAGGAGTGATAGGAGAGAAGTCAGACATACCAGCTGAAGGGGAGTGGAGGGAGGGGCGAGGAGGGGAATAAGAAGCAGAGCAGTTAATGTTTTGGCGAAGAGAGAGAATTTTGTAAGAGAAGAAGTCAGCGAAGTCAGAAGGAGAGAGGGGAGACGTAGCTGAATGGTCAGGAGTGGGCGGGGAGAGAAGACGAGAAAGGGTTTGTAAGATACGGCGAGGATGAGAGGCGTGTGAGTGGAGAAGGTTAGAATAGTAGGAACGTTTAGCCGAGGTGAGGCAGGAGTCATATAGAGAGTGGTAAGGGAAATAGGAGGCTTGGTTAGATAGAGAGGGGAACTTGAGCCAGCGACGCTCGAGGCGACGGAGGAGATGACGCATGGACAGGAGGTGAGGGGAAAGCCAGGGTTGAGAAGGTTTGCGAGTAGGACGGAAGGAAGAGAGGGGGTAAAGTTGATCGAGACTGGAAGAGATAGAGTAGGACAAAAGACATGAGGGAAGGAGGAGGAAGACGTGGTGAGAGAGGCAGGAACAGTAGAGTTGTGAAGGGGGATCCAAGTTTCGGTTATACAGAGGAAATTAAAGTTGAGTCAGAAGAACATATCCAAGACAGCTGTGCTCTTATTGCAGAGGGATCTAGCATTCCAGAGAGCAAAGTTGATGAGACTGGATGGTTGGATAATAGGGGGGTAGATGAGGTTAGGATGATGAGGGAGTGATGGAAGGGGATGGGGTGAACGGGGGAGGGGGTTGAGCAAGGGAATGGAAATGAGGATTATGGAGAGGAAAAGGAGAAGAGGGAGGGGTGGAGGGAAGGAGGGGGGAAGAGAGGGAAGACTAAGGAGGACAAGGAGAGTGAAGTCTGGCAATGCGCATGACACAGGGGGGAGGAGAGTGCTGGGAGATGAAGAGAGTGAAGAGGAGGGAGAGAGAGCAGTGATGAAGAGTGATGAAGAGAAAGATGAAGTGATGAAATAATGAAGAGTGCTATGAAGAAGAGAGAGTGAAGGGAAGGTGGAGGCAGGCAGTCCGCAGTCCGGAAGGGTCCAGGTAGAAAGAGCCAGGGGCCGGAGTAGACTGGGGTCCAGATGGGGAGGCGGACAGCAGTTCAGGAGGGCCCAGGTCGTAGCAGGCGGCCCGTGGGAGAATAAGGAGCTGTGGAGGTGGCAGGAGGCCAGCAGTCAGGAGGGACCGAGGTGGTAGCAGGCGGTCCACAGTTCAGAGAGACCGGGAGGTAGCAGGCAGCCCATGGAAGTAAAGAGCCCAGGTGGTATTAGGGGGCCAGCAGGCAGGGAGATCCCACGTGGTAGCAGATGGTCTGGAGATCAGAAGGGTCCAGGTGGTAGCAGGCGGCCCGTTGGGGAGAAAGAGTCCTGGTGGTCGTTGGGGGCAGCAGACAGGAAGGGCCCAGAAGGTAGCAGCTGGTTCGCAGTTCAGAAGGGTCAGGAGGTAGCAGGCGGCTAGTAGGAGTAAAGAGCCCTGGTGGTGGCGGGGGCCAGCGGACAGGCAGGGCTCAGATGGTGTCAGATGGTTCGCAGGTCAGAAGGGTCAGGTGGTAGCTGGCGGTCTGTGGGAAATAAGGAGTCCTAGGGATGGTAGTGAGCTACCAGACAGGAAGGGCCCAGAAGGTATCAGACAGACCGCAGATCAGAAGGGCCTGGGAGGTAGCAGGCAGCCTGTGGGCCGAGGGAATAAAGAGCTCAAGTGGTGGCAGGGGGCCAGCAGACAGGAAGGGCCCAGGTGGTAGCGGACAGACCGCAGGTCAGAAGGGCCAAGGAGGTAACAGGCAGCCCGTGGGAAGTAAAGGACCCAGGTGGAGTCAGGGGCCAGCAGATAGGAAGGGCCCATGAGGTAGCAGGCAGTTCACAGGACAGAGGGGTCTAGGTGGTCGCAGGCGGCCCTATCATCATATATGATATGATGTGGCATTTATAACGTGCCTGTACACAAGTGTTACCAGGTGCGAGGGTCCGGGCCATTTCTCAGGGTTATGCATGGATGCATCTGGGATGAAACATATATGGGGTGCATCATGCATGTGGACAAGATGGTGCTGTGCACTGCCTGTAGGCAGTCTTGCAAAAATGTGTCTGGTGGACCCTGCTTTCCATCATTGCACTGTCAGTTCAGGGGGACATCATTGTGTTGTTCTTTACAGTGTTTCATTTGGGACACCTACCTGCATCAGCCAATGACGGGGCTCCACGCTCCATATCCCCCACAACCTCGATTGCCCCCATCCCAATGGTGCTTGCACAGATCGCCTCCTAGGGTTGAATCTTAATGGGGGAGGCCGCACCACCACATGTTGCCATCCCCTTGTGATGATATGATGTGGCATTTATAACGTGCCTGTACACAAGTGTTACCAGGTGCGAGGGTCCGGGTCATTTCTCAGGCTCCCTCTATGGAATCGAAACCTGGAATCACCAAGTTGCTAAAGATGTATAGGAGCCTGAGCACAACGTTAATTTTTATTGTGTGTATTCTTCCTATGAAGGAGATTTCTAGTGGTTCCCATCTGCCTAGGTCTTTCTCTAGGTCTGAGGGCAGTGGTAGCAGGTTACATTTCAGAAGCTTTTTGTGGTCAGGGCTCAGTTTTATACCTAGGTACTTCATTGTGGGATTCAACCGGTTCATGGGAAACTTCTGGGTTTGGAACTCTATCACCGCTTGTAGTTCCGTAACATTCAGGCCTTGCAACCTTTCAAAATTAATTCTGAAGCTGCCCACTTTTTCAAAATGCTGTAGGGTGTCCATTAGTGGTGAGAGGGATATGTCTGTGTGTTTGAGGAAAAGAAGATGTTGTCTGCGTACAGTGTAATCTTGTGCTCTTTGTTCCCCTATTTTATTACATCAATCTGGTGATTGTCCAAACTTCTTCTTGCTAGTGGCTCAATAGAGAGTGCAAACATTAGCGGCGACATTGGGCAAAACTGCCTGGTTTTGCGTGTGCGCCTGATCGACTCAGTATGCTGTTTGTTCACCTGTATTCTAGTATTTGGATAGGTGAATTATGCCATTTTCGAGGCCTGAATATTAGGCCCCAGGACTACTGCTGCAAGAGTTAACTGCAGGAAACTCCAGTCTACCTGGTCAAAGGCCTTATGCGCATTCAATGCCAGCAGGGGGAAAACACAGCTGTTTGTTTCTTACACCTATTTCCAGGGGTGTTGCTAGGTCTGGAAAAGATCCGGGACTACATTAATTTTGGTCTGACTTTTCAGGACTGGGGGCTAGCTAGCCTTTTTGGTTGTAACCCCTGAGCTTCTATCCGGGGCTACAACCAAAAGACCCGGGGCTATAACCCCCTCAGCCCCCCCAGCAACGCCTCTGCTTATTGTCATCACATTAATGGCTCTGCAGAGGTTATCTTGTGTGGACCTGTTATTTATTAATCCTGATTGGGCTGTTACTATAATTTGGATGAGAATTGACACTAATCTCCTGGCCAGAATTTTCCCGTAGATTTTAGCGTCATGATTTAATAGCTACATTGGCCTGTGCGAGCCACACATTGGGCCTCATTACGAGTATGGAGGTAAGGGAAAAACGATGCCGGTAAAGAATTACCGGCATCGTCTACCGCTCCGGTCCATTACGACCCACCAACCCGCTATTAGCGGCACCGTAAATAACGGTGCCGCAAATAGCCTAATGGGCGCGGGCACGTGACTGCACATGCCGGCAATAGCGACATGGCGTAAACAGGAGCCGAACACAAGCAATGCGGACATGCTAATAACGGCCTACACAAGACAGAAAAGTACCTTACCGGCATGGAGCAAATGCCGGCATCGCAGACCACCCGTAAACGACCATGTGCAGTGTATCCAGCTGTCACAGGTGCACACAATCAGCACAGGTGGAGGCAATATAGACTGGGCCAGCACAAAAGGAGCACACCCCACCCCTTCCCACACCCAGTCACACACAAAAATGATTCCAATACTACAAGCAATGCTGGGGCTGGAGGACATGATTGCTGTGGAACGGCAGCAACAACAACAACAACAACAACAACAGGCAGCACAGAGGAGACACAGGAGGAGAAGGAGGGTGAGGCAGGCCCAGCATGCCCCACCTGTGCAGCCAGTGGTACCACGCAGGCAGCCCCCAATCCCTCGCATCAGAGCCAGTCCATTCAACCTAACCCCTGAGCAGATCCACACCCTGTACCGTCTGGACTGGGACAACATCACCACCGTTGTGGACATGATACATGACGACATTGTCAGCCTCATTGAAATACGCACCGCCATCCCAACTCTACTGAAGGTAGTGTCTGTGCTCCACTTCCTGGCCACAGGCACCTACCAGCACACAGTGGTGCACATACATGGCATATCACAGCCATTATTCTCACGTTCGCTGAGCCAAGTGCTCAATGCCCTCCTGAAACACACAGGCGACCACATTTTCATACCACGGACAGCCCAGGAGATCTCCAACACCAAAGTTGGTTTCCATTCACTGGCTCGCATCCCTGGTTGCATTGGTGCCATCGACTGCACCCATGTTGAATTGGTGGTCCCACATGCCATAGAGGCAGTGTACCGCAGCCGTAAGTTATACCACTCCATCAACGTGCAAATGGTATGTGACTCAAACAAGATCATCACACATTGCTGTGCCCGATTTCCCGGATCAACCCATGATTCAATGGTCATGCGGAACTCCACGATACCACGCTACATGGAGCGACATGCAGGGCAGAGATCCTGGCTTCTCTGTGAGTTGCATTTCAGGCTCATGGCATCGCGATGTGGGTAGGTGATTAGGGGGTGAGATGCATACTTCACCTGGCTTAGATGGGGGGGGGAGAGATGCATACTTCACCTGGCTGAGGTGGGGGGGGAGATGCATACTTCACCTGGCTGAGATGGGGGGGGGAGATGCATACTTCACCTGGCTGAGATGGGGGGTGAGATGCATACTTCATCTGGGTGAGATGAAGGGGGGGAGATGCATACTTCACCTGGCTGAGATGGGGGGGGAGGGATGCATACTTCACCTGGCTGAGATGGGGGGGAGGGGGAGATGCATACTTCACCTGGCTGAGATGGGGGGGAGATGCATACTTCACCTGGCTGAGATGGGGGGTGAGATGCATACTTCATCTGGCTGAGATGAAGGGGGGGAGATGCATACTTCACCTGGCTGAGATGGGGGGGAGGGATGCATACTTCACCTGGCTGAGATGGGGGGGAGGGGGAGATGCATACTTCACCTGGCTGAGATGGGGGGGAGAGATGCATACTTCACCTGGCTGAGATGGGGGGGTGAGATGTATACTTCACCTGGCTGAGATGGGGGGCAGATGCATACTTCACCTGGCTGAGATGGGGGGCGGAGATGCATACTTCAACTGGCTGAGATGGGGGGGGGGAGAGATGCATACTTCACCTGGCTGAGAGTATCGGAGAGGAATGACCATGCTCATACCCCAAAGCAGGCAAGACTTCACCTGACACCTGACCTCAAAATGCAAGACGTAAGCTGCCCTACCATGAAAATGATGCAGTGTTACGACCATTCCATAGCCATCAACATGTACACTGCACATAATCAGACCGTAGCCCCTGCAACACAATGCAGCGACAAGCAATTACTATGGCCAATGCACAGCGCCAAATACCATCATCAAGAAGGACAGTTCTTCATTGCTGCGTACAAAGGAGTCACATGAGGGCAAAATACATGAACACACCACAACATCAACACAGAGGTCCACCAAAGCAGCATGTCCACATCTGTTGTACATAGTGAGATCATCATGTGTCTGCCATCACCGGTGACAGGATGAAAGCATACAATTGACTACACAGCACCCAGATCATGGCAACAACCGACGTGGACTACCACAGTGCATGGGCACTCACAAGGAATAGGACACCCCTGCACCCACTAGACGATGCCACGCACACCTGCCGATCTGATGAATACACACATTGCAGTTATGTCATGAGGCTCTATTCATGCATGGATATATGGGTGCCAACAGGAAATAAATGCATGCGATGCTGTCATTGATACAAGTTCCATATGATGTGATCACTTGCACCTAACCATTCTTGCACACATGCAGGTGATGCAGGCTATCCCTTGAAGAGGTGGCTCCTTACCCCAGTCTGGAACCCGCAGAACAGGCACGAAGAGGACTACAATCGTGCGCATACACGTACCTGTGTGGTGATTGAGCAGATATTTGTCTTTTTGAAGGCACGGTTACGCTGCCTCACCAGGTCTAGTGGGGCACTCCTGTACGGGCATGAGAAGGTGGGCAAGATCGTCATGGCATGTGTCCTGCTACATAATATGTGCATCAGACGGAATGTGCCTCTGCCCCCTGACGTTGAACTGCAACCACCTGACGATGAGGATGAGGAGGGTGGAGATGGGGCTGCACTTTAGGGAGGCAGCGATGCACAGGAGGGACGTGCCACGCATCAGACTTTGATAAACCAATGTTTCTAGCACACATGGATGGGGAGTGTGACATGGAGTTGGGACTCAGGGCACTGGGTGTGTCAGGGACATGGACACTGTAGACTGTTCACCAATAAAGCACACGTACACAATAAACAATGTCTGCTCATTTGAATTCTGATTTCACAACAGGTGTATTGAAGAAATGTAACATATTTAGTGCAGAAGCCCTCCACCCCACACACCCTCTCCCCCTCCCCTTCAACTTCCCCACACACCCTCTCCCCTCTCCACCTCCTCCCTCAACTTCCCCACACACCCTCTCCCCCCTCCCCCTCCCTCCTCAACTTCCGCACACACCCTCTCCCTCTTCCACCTCCCCCCTCAACTTCCCCACACACCCTCTCCCCCCTCCCCCTCCCACCTCATCTTCCCCACACATGGTGTGCACTTGCATGCACCATTGTTCTTCAGGAGTTCGGATTGCCAGGCTGCACCTACACCCCTTTTCCCCTGGCAGCTACGGGTGGACCCCTGTGTGACTTGCGCACATCCGGACAGACCTACGCAGGGGGTTGGTCTGTCTGGAGCTGCTATTTGAGGAGGTCTCTGGTTGTTGAACCACCTGTGTGGGACGCAGGGCCTCCAATGCTGACACCATTTGGGTGAGGACCTGCCTCACAGCCGCCATTTTACTAAATATGTCTTTTCCCGTGGACTCAATGGCAGATTTGAGGGATGCTGTGCATTCCCTGATTTCCTCCCTTGCCTGGCCACATTCGGTTATGTGCTGGGTCAGCAGCCCTGTCAGCTCCTCCTGGTGCTGTTGTATTGCCCTGATGCCCTCCTGCCTGTCCCGGACACTGGTGGATGTTGTTGGTGCATGCAGAATGGTTGGGGCCTCATGCATGCTCCCCATGGGGCTGAAGCTCCCTGGCCAGTACTCAACCGCGGACAGCTCATGGCTGCTGGCATACTGATTGCTGGGTGGGGAGTGTTGGGGTGACTGCTGGGGGCCTGTACCAGTAGGTGTTCCGGGTGTCGGTGTGTATAGTTCATCATCAGACACAGCTGCTGTGGCAGCTGTCTCCCCAACGGTACTGCTTGCAGTGGATACCTTGCCTTCAGCCACTGGCCCCTGTGTGGATGTGGCTGGTGGGGGTGCTGTGGTGGTGTCAGTGATGCAAATTTGTGCTGTCGGATCCAGCGCTGTGTTGGGCCTTCGCAGTAGTCCAGGTTGCCCTCTTCCCCTGGATGTTGAGGGACGGTTTGCTGGCGCCATGCCCCTAGACCTCTTGGCTGGTGTCGCAGCATCCCCCCTGGGGTTCTGATCTTCACTCTCAGATTGTGTGCCTGTGGGGGACCAAGAGAGGGAGTCCATTAGTGATGGGTCTACATGTATCAGGCATGCATTGGGGTAGCTGCATTTCTATGGAATGGCAGGTGATTGGCGTTGGGGTAGTGACATATGGGTTGCTTGCCTTTTGGGTGGGTTATGCATGGATGCATCTGGGATGAAACATATATGGGGTGCATCATGCATGTGGACAAGATGGTGCTGTGCACTGCCTGTAGGCAGTCTTGTAAAAATGTGTCTGGTGGACCCTGCTTTCCATCATTGCACTGTCAGTTCAGGGGGACATCATTGTGTTGTTCTTTACAGTGTTTCATTTGGGACACCTACCTGCATCAGCCAATGACAGGGCTCCACGCTCCATATCCCCCACTACCTCGATTGCCTCCATCCCAATGGTGCTTGCACAGATCGCCTCCAAGGGTTGAATCTTAATGGGGGAGGCCGCACCACCACCTGTTGCCATCCCCTTGTTATGATATGATGTGGCATTTATAAAGTGCCTGTACACAAGTGTGACCAGGTGCGAGGGTCCGGGTCATTTCTCAGGCTCCCTCTATGGAATCGAAACCTGGAATCACCAAGTTGCTAAAGATGTATAGGAGCCTGAGCACAACGTTAATTTTTATTGTGTGTATTCTTCCTATGAAGGAGATTTCTAGTGGTTCCCATCTGCCTAGGTCTTTCTCTAGGTCTGAGGGCAGTGGTAGCAGGTTACATTTCAGAAGCTTTTTGTGGTCAGGGCTCAGTTTTATACCTAGGTACTTCATTGTGGGATTCAACCGGTTCATGGGAAACTTCTGGGTTTGGAACTCTATCACCGCTTGTAGTTCCGTAACATTCAGGCCTTGCAACCTTTCAAAATTAATTCTGAAGCTGCCCACTTTTTCAAAATGCTGTAGGGTGTCCATTAGTGGTGGGAGGGATATGTCTGTGTGTTTGAGGAAAAGAAGATGTTGTCTGCGTACAGTGTAATCTTGTGCTCTTTGTTCCCCTATTTTATTACATCAATCTGGTGATTGTCCGAACTTCTTCTTGCTAGTGGCTCAATAGAGAGTGCTGTAACGCTCACCTGATTCCCGTAGAGGCGCCGGTCTTGACTGGGCGTATACCGTATCTTCAAAGGTGATGTGTAACACACGGCTGGCTCTTTGGGCTGGACCTCTGTGCACTGTATGTCTGGCTCGAAGGGTAAGATGTCTGCAGATAGAAAATGTGGGATTAATGAACTGGGTTATTGAATGTCTCTCTCTTCTTCCCTTTCTCTTCTCCTGTAGAACCCCAAAGGTTAACGCTCTCACCTTAGGAAAGTGAACGCCGTGCTCTCCATCTGCCTCGAGGCAGGGTGCTGTAACCAGTTTCTTCACTGGATAAGGGGAGCAGGCCTCTTGACTTCAGAGGACTGCTGTCCGTCGTTTACTGCACGAACGGTAAGTTTCGAGTAATTCTAATGTCTTTAAAGTCTTTAGTAATGATGTCTCTTGTTTTGCAGGGTTCCGGCGATGGCGGATGGCGGGCTGAAGTGAGTTGAAGATGGAGCCCGTGTGATGAATAGAAGCGCCTGGAAGCACGTAAGTAAGCGCTTGTTGCCTGCTTCACGATGCGCTCTAACTGTCTTTTTATTTTGCAGGTACAAGTTCGGGGCGGCTGCAGGGTGCCGGAATACCCACTGGGTTAGATGTGGAAAGGAGTAATGGCACGTGAGTATTAAAGTTCCCCAATGTCTTTAAACGCACCTTGTTTTGTCTTTCAGATGCGGGATGCAGCGCCGAAGGCCTCCGGAGCATGCGAAGAGTTGGTAAGCTTTTGTCTTTCAGATGCCGGAATGCAGTGTGAAGACTTCCGGAGCGCACGAAGAGTAGGTAAGCCTTTGTCTTTCAGATGCCGGAATGCAGCGCGAGGCGTTGGTGACAGCCGATGGACCAGGTAAGTGAAGAGCTGTCACTGAAGACCGTAATGCTAACCTGTTCTTTCTTGTCTTTATAGGTGTTGCTGAAGACTGGATTCAGAATGGTAAGCCTTTTTCCTTAGGCCCAGGATCAGATGCAGAAGACACGATGAGCGTTCTGCTGCTGAGGATGCAGAATAACGCAAAGCAAGATTCATCCATCGGGTGTGGTTTAAATAGCCTCCTGTAGTGCTTAGGTGTCTCCTTCCACAGCCACGCCTAGGTAAGAAAAGAGTTCCTGCTTTCCAGAAGAGTTCCAGTGTTCTGAATCTAGGGAGTGGCTCCTGCCCCACCCAACAGGAAAAGTAGTTCCAAACAGAAGAGGATCAGAGACTCAACTGGCAGGCAAGTAAGCAGCATGGTCTGCTGCAGGTAAGTCCACCCAAGCATTATGAGCCCGGCGCTTCCAGCGCTGGGACTGGGCATATTTATGAGCCTGGTGCCACTGGCGCCAGGACTGGGTCCAAAAGGTCCCAATTGGGACTGGTTGGCACTCGGAACCTGGGTTATGGATCTGCTTCCAAGGGAGTTGGGAAAACCCTGACCTTTTGGAAGCAGAGATCATGACAGTACCCCCCCTCAAGGCCCCTCCCAAACCGGGCTTCTCCGGGGGTTTTGGCTTGTCAGGAAATGTTCGGTGTAATCTTTTGATTAGGCGAGGAGCGTGGACATATTCAGCAGGTTCCCAGGATCTCTCTTGGGGGCCGTAGCCTTTCCAGTCAATTAGGTAGAATAGTTTAGATTTGGAGATCTTGGAGTCCAGAATGCTTTTGACTTCAAACTCGAGTTCTCCATCAACTAGGATAGGTTTTGGAGATTTGGTTAGTCGGGTTTGAGGTTGCACGGGTTTTAATAGAGAGACGTGGAAGACCGGATGTATCTTCGTGTGCGGGGGCAAGTCCAACTTGACCGCTACTGGGTTTACTATGGTAGTGATGGAATAGGGACCAAGGTATCTTGGGTTGAATGTGCGTGGCCCTTTTAGAGGTAGATATTTGGTGGATAACCAGACTTGATCCCCTACTTGATATTGAGGGGCTTCCTTCCGATGTTGATCTGCTCCTTTCTTGTATTGTTCTTTAGCCCTTTGAAGGTGAGAAACAGCTTCCTTAAAGGCTTGGGTGATTGTAGAATGCAGGTAGTCTACTGCTGGTGTTTCAAGATCTTGGAGGGGATCCAACTCCGAGGTTCGAGGGTGACTGCCGTACAAAAGAAAAAACGGGGTTTTCCCAGTTCCCGAATGGAGTTATTGTAGGCATATTCGGCTATCCAAAGGATGTCTTTCCAAGTTTTTTCAGTTTGTTGCAGCATGCAGCGTAAATACTGTTCCAGAGTTTGATTGGTCCTCTCGGTTTGTCCGTCGGTCTGAGGGTGGTGACTGGTGGATAGTCTCACATCAATTTGAGCCGACCGACAGCAACTTCGCCAAAAATGAGAAATAAATTGACTACCTCGATCCGAAATTAGAACCGAAGGAAAACCGTGCAGTCGGACGATGTTTTCGAGAAATTCTCGGGCCAGAGTTGCTGCTGTTGGCAAGCCTTTGAGCGGAATGAAATGCGCCATCTTGGAGAATAAGTCCACGATTACTAGAATCGTATTGTATCCGGAGCATGGAGGTAGATCGGTGATGAAGTCCATAGAAAGCGTATGCCAAGGGCGAGGTGGGATGTCAATAGGGCGTAAGAGGCCTGCTGGTCTTTCCTTTTGACTCTTGTTTTGGGCGCATACTCCACAAGACATTATAAAGTCTCTGATATCTTTTTTCCAAGACGGCCACCAGAAGTAGCGCTTGATCTTTTCTGAGGTCTTGGCCATACCGGGATGTCCTTCCATTAAAGAATCGTGGTAACAAGAGATTACTTTTTTCTGTAAATCTGTGCTGGGTAGGTATAATCGTTCTTGGAAATACAATAAGTTGTCCTTTATTGCAAAGTCCTTTCCCTGCAGATGCCAATTCTGTATGTCTGCTGGAGTTACAAGTTGCCTGGCTTTATCCTTAACTTCCTCTATGGATTCTGTGGCGATTACACCCAGAATTCTTTGTTCGGGAATGATTGGTACAGGTTTAGGGTTGATCAAGTGTTCTTCCACTCCCATCCGAGAAAGGGCATCAGCTTTACCGTTTTTTGTACCAGGTCGATAGGTAATTATGAAGTCAAACTCGGCAAAGAATAATGCCCAACGGAGTTGTCTAGAGGATTGGGCTTTTGCGGTTTTCAAATATTGCAGGTTTCGGTGATCCGTAATCACAGTAACGGTGTGTCGGGCCCCCAGCAGATAATGCCGCCAAGCCTTAAAGGCAGACTTGATAGCCAGAAGTTCCTTGTCAGTAATCGTGTAATTGATTTCAGGAGGCGAGAATTTGCGGGACCAAAATGCCACGGGATGCAACTGATTGGTTACCGGGTCCTTTTGTGATAGAACTGCCCCCATGGCAAGGCTTGAAGCATCAGTTTCCACGATGTAGGGGAGTTTGGGGCGAGGGTGTTTTAAGATTGGTGCAGAGATAAATTTAGTCTTCAAATCCTGGAAAGCTTGTTCCGCCTCGGTAGACCATTCAAAACGTTTGTTTTTCTTTAACAAGGCAGTGATGGGCTGGACTATTCGAGAGAATTCGGGGATAAACCTGCGGTAAAGGTTAGCGAAGCCTAACATGCTTTGCACACCTTTTACGGAGGATGGTGATGGCCATTTGAGAACTGCATCAACCTTCTTTGAATCCATACGCACTCCGCCAGGTGATAATATGAATCCCAAGAATTCAACTTCAGTCACGTTGAAAACACATTTTTCCAACTTAGCGAAAAGTTTGTGTTGACGCAATCTTTCGAGGACCATTTTCACGTGTTTCCGATGTTCAGATTCCGATGAAGAATAAACGAGGATGTTGTCAATGTAAACAACAACACACACATCTATGAGCTCTCTGAGGACTTCGTTCATAAAATATTGAAAGGCGGCCGGGGCATTACAAAGTCCGAAGGGCATGACCTGATATTCAAATAGCCCAAACTTGGTGCGGAAGGCCGTCTTCCATTCATCGCCCTCTTTTACTCGTACCAAGTGGTAAGCTCCTCTAAGATCCAGCTTTGTATATATGCATGCTTTTCTGACTTGGTCCAGGAGTTCAGGGATCAAAGGTAACGGATATCTATTCTTAACAGTGATCTGGTTCAGGGAGCGATAATCTATACAATTTCTAAGGTCTCCTTCCTTTTTTGGAACGAAGAACAAAGCTGAAGAAGCAGGGGACTTGGAAGGACGAATAAACCCATTTGCCAGGTATTGATCCAGGTATTGTCGAAGGTGAAGGTTCTCAGGCTCGGTGAGGGCATAAATTCTACTACAAGGAGGAGTAGATCCAGGTATCAGGTCGATCTGGCAGTCATAAGACCTATGAGGAGGTAGAGAGTTAGCCTGATCCTTCCGGAAAACATCTTGGTATTCTAGGTATTCGGGAATGTAACTGGGGAGTCTCTGAAGAAATTGCTGCCAGTGCAACACCAGGTGGAGGGTGACAAGTAGAGACACATTCTGGAAACTGGACCGTTCTTGCTCGCCAATCGATCAGAGGATTGTGTTTCTCTAACCAAGGTATTCCTAGAATAATCTGAAACTGAGGGGCCTTGATCACATCGAACACGATCTTCTCATGGTGTCCATCTTGACTTACTAGCATCACTTCTTGAGTGGTATGTGTTACTGGCCCGGAGGCTATCTCCGTACCATCCACCGTAGTAATGACGTCCTTTACAGCCTTGGGACAAAGAGTTAGATTCATCCTCAAAACCATTTCATGATACACATAATTGCCGATGGCACCGCTGTCGACGTAAGCTTCAATTGCATGTAATCGATCCGGATTATCAGGGCTAATGAGGACCATAGGTATCACGAAATGCGAGGTCACGGAACTGGTTTTCACGCTCGGCAAGAGGACCTCTATTCTTGTCGGGCGAGGTTGTTTCCCTGCTCAGAGTTTGTAACTTTGGTAACTGCAGCTCCTACTGCCTTCTTGGCAGGTTTCACCGGACAGTCTCGAAGAAAGTGCCCTGAGTTTCCGCAATAGAGGCATAATTGCAACTGTTTTCTCCTTTCCCGCTCCTTTTGTGTTAGAGGACCTTTCAGACCCCCTATTTGCATGGGTTCCCCGGAGTCTACTCCTTTGGAAGGAGTTGGCGGTTTGGAAAATACTCGAGCATCAAACTTGGAACGATCGGCCTTCCTGTTCTGCAGTCTGTGATCTATTTGAACGACTAAGTCTATATAGTCCGAACAATCTTGTGGGGGATTCACTACTTGGGCTAACACATCTTTGAGCTCTCCGCGTAGACCTCTATAAAACAGCGTAATCCTTTTGTCCTCAGGCCAGTGAGTTTCCACTATCAGTCTGTTGAAAGACGCAATATAAGCCAAAAGGTCTTGATTACCTTGTCGCAACGAAAGAAGCTCATTGTCCAAGGCCTGCCCCTGTGAATGTCTTGCGAACAGTTTTTCCATACTGAGCTGAAAAGCTTGAAAATCATGGAGGACCGGATCATCTTGATTTACTAGAGGGATCGACCAGTCTGCCGCATTGCCACTAAGGTACGAAAGCACGAAAGCTACTTTAGCTTGATCAGTTGGAAAGGCTGCTGGCCGGCATAAGAAATGCAACCGGCACTGATTGATAAATACTGCAAACCTCTTTGGGTCACCAGAAAATCGTTCGGGCGGAGCCAGAGGTACATTCCCAGGTAGGTTGATCTGCACTGGATTCATAGAGGATGTAGAAGGAAGATTTCCCCCAGATGCGGGTAACGGGGTCTGTCCGGCTTGTGACTGTAGCAATTGTCTAGCGAGATCATCTGTTCGCTCCTTGGAAATAATCAGTTCCCTTCTTAGAGCGTTCGTTTCCTGACGGGCTGCATGCACTTCTGCCCTTAGTTCCCCAAGTAACTGGGCTAGCTGGTCGGTATCCGAGGTTTCCATAGCGCCTGGACGGGAGTTTTGTGGTAGGCTTTGCGTTCTGTAACGCTCACCTGATTCCCGTAGAGGCGCCGGTCTTGACTGGGCGTATACCGTATCTTCAAAGGTGATGTGTAACACACGGCTGGCTCTTTGGGCTGGACCTCTGTGCACTGTATGTCTGGCTCGAAGGGTAAGATGTCTGCAGATAGAAAATGTGGGATTAATGAACTGGGTTATTGAATGTCTCTCTCTTCTTCCCTTTCTCTTCTCCTGTAGAACCCCAAAGGTTAACGCTCTCACCTTAGGTAAGTGAACGCCGTGCTCTCCATCTGCCTCGAGGCAGGGTGCTGTAACCAGTTTCTTCACTGGATAAGGGGAGCAGGCCTCTTGACTTCAGAGGACTGCTGTCCGTCGTTTACTGCACGAACGGTAAGTTTAGAGTAATTCTAATGTCTTTAAAGTCTTTAGTAATGATGTCTCTTGTTTTGCAGGGTTCCGGCGATGGCGGATGGCGGGCTGAAGTGAGTTGAAGATGGAGCCCGTGTGATGAATAGAAGCGCCTGGAAGCACGTTATTAAGCGCTTGTTGCCTGCTTCACGATGCGCTCTAACTGTCTTTTTATTTTGCAGGTACAAGTTCGGGGCGGCTGCAGGGTGCCGGAATACCCACTGGGTTAGATGTGGAAAGGAGTAATGGCACGTGATTATTAAAGTTCCCCAATGTATTTAAACGCACCTTGTTTTGTCTTTCAGATGCGGGATGCAGCGCCGAAGGCCTCCGGAGCGTGCGAAGAGTTGGTAAGCTTTTGTCTTTCAGATGCCGGAATGCAGTGTGAAGACTTCCGGAGCGCACGAAGAGTAGCTAAGCCTTTGTCTTTCAGATGCCGGAATGCAGCGCGAGGCGTTGGTGACAGCCGATGGACCATGTAAGTGAAGAGCTGTCACTGAAGACCGTAATGCTAACCTGTTCTTTCTTGTCTTTATAGGTGTTGCTGAAGACTGGATTCAGAATGGTAAGCCTTTTTCCTTAGGCCCAGGATCAGATTGTTGTTATTGTTATTTTGCATTTGTATAGCGCCTTATATACCATTGGTATGGTCTGAAGGCGCTGGTAGGTTGAACGCCCTTGGGAACCGAGGTTCGAGTCAGTAGAGAGGGTGAGGAGAGTCAAAAGGTGCGTGTGCGCACAGGTATGTGTGCAGCTGGTGCGGGGTTGATGTGGTAGCTGCTTCTTAGCGGTAGGTGTGGTGGTTGAGAGTCAGGAGAATGTGTACGCTCTGGCAGAATTTATCCCGCTCCAGAGTGGCTGCGTTAGGCCTGAGGAGAAACGCCAGGCTGGGGGTGTTAAACCAGCGGTGGTTATTTAGAGTGCTGGGGAGTGAGCGGTGGATGTTGATATGAGAACAGTTATACCGAATGGTGTCATAGTATCCCTGTGTTCTATTTGAGTGGTGGTGTAAAGAGGAGAGTAGGCGTGGGGTGTGGTATGATATATGTTCATTCAAATTTACGCATATCAATGCATATTATGTACGTCATGCAATTTAAGCAGTCAGGAACACATTCACGCGTGCATAGTTCGTCTTGCGTGCTCTAGACAATCCCTCATTTTCAGTGTGCTTCGTGCATGCTCTCATGTATTCCAAATGCATGCACTCCCGTCGTCCCCGCGAATGCACTCCAGTCTGTCTATGCGTTCATCAGGTCTGCACGCTCGTCCGGTCTGCTCTACACAGGCGTCGGCTTCATGCAGGCATCTGCTCTACACAGGCATCCGCTCTACACAGGCATCCGCACCACACAGGCATCCGCACCACACTGCTATTTGCTCCACACCGGCATCCGCATCAGATGGTTGGGTTTTAGGGAAAGAGCCAGGTTTTCAGTAGTTTGCGGAAGGCCGTTAAGTCCTGAGTTAGGCGGATGTGGGGTGGGAGCGAGTTCCACAGGGTTGGGGCCAGGGCTGAGAAAGATGCTCCGCCTAACCTGACTGAGTTTGTTTTAGGAATTACTAGGAGGCCGGCTGAGCTTGATCTGAGGGTGCGGGTAGGGTGATAAGGTATTAGCTTTTTTTGAAGATAATGGGGTCCAGTTTTATGTAGAGCTCGATGGGTGAGGCATAGGGTTTTGAAAGCCACCCTGCGGGCTACCGGAAGCCAGTGCAGTGTCTTAAGGGCTGGGGATACGTGGTCCCTTGGACCGAGCGCAAGAAGCACTTTGGCTGCTGCGTTTTGTGCTCTTTGTAGTTTATTCAGTTGGTAGGCATGAATTCCGAGGTACAGGGGGTTACCATAGTCCAGTCGTGATATGACGATTGATTGGACCGCAGAGACTCTGTTAGGGAATGAGAGATATGGAAAGATGCGCCTAAGGTTTTTGAGGTGGTAGTGGCAGGACTTTGAGACATTGTTGACTTGGCGCGAGAGTGTTAGGTCGGAGTCCAGGGTGCACCCAAGATTTTTTACTGTGTTAGAGGGGGTCGGTGAGTTGCCCATGGTGGGTGGCCAGGGTAGTGGGTGCGGAAGAAAATCTGAGTTGCCGCAGACCATGATTTCTGTTTTGGAGGGGTTTAACAGGAGGTGGCTTTGGGTCATCCAGCGTTCGATGTTAAGGAGGCAAGAGGTCAGATCGGGTTGGGAGTTGGGTTTCGCGTTCAGGAACTTTAGAATTAGTTGAGTGTCATCTGCGTAATTGTAACACAGGATGTTGTGAGCACGAATTATTGGTGGGAGGGTGATCAGGTAGAGATTGAAGAGGAGGGCGGATAGACATGCTCCTTGTGGGACTCCTGTGTCAACTGGTCGGGCTTGTGATGTAAAGTTGGAGAGTGTCGTTATTTGGTGCCTGTCTTTGAGGAATGAGGCTATCCATTTAAGGGCGGTTCCACGGATTCCTAGGGAGTGGAGGCGGTCAAGGAGTATTGAGTGATTGATCGTGTCAAAGGCGGCTGATAGATCGAGAAGGATTAGTGCGGCGCATCCTGCAGAGTCGGCAGTCATTTTTAGGTCATCCCAGATCGAGGTTAGGGTGGTTTCAGTACCGTGGCAAGACCTGAATCCTGATTGGGCGGGGTCTAGGAGGTTGTTGGCTTCTACAAAGGCATTTAGTTGGGAGTAGGCTGTTCGGTCAATGAGTTTGGCGAGGAGCCTGGTGTTAGAGATGGGGCGGTAGTTTTTTGGCTCGAGAGGGTCGAGTGAGGGTTTTTTAATCAGAGGTTTGACGTGCACCAATTTGAATGCATCTGGAAAGATACCGGAGGAAAGGGAGGTGTTTATGATAGATCTTGCGTGTTCTCCTGCGCAGGTGGAGGCAAAGATTTCTTTAAGGATTGTGGCTGGGCAAAGGTCCAGTGGTGATCCAGATGGTTTGCGGTCGGATAGGAGTTTGAGAAATTGTTCTGGTGATATTGGACTGAAGGACTCGAAAATTGGTTGTGTAGTGGTTGCAGTTGGTGGGCTGGCTGGTACTGGCTGAGGTTTGCCTGGTGGTTGTAAGAGAGCCTGTTTGGTGGTCAGAGTTTTTGTCCTTTCAATGGCCGTGGAGTAGAAATGGAGGGAGAGCGAGTCACATAGTGATTGTGACGCGGTCGGGATGGTTGTGTTACATGCCGGTTTGGTGAATTCGGAGATAATTTTGTGAAGTTCTTTGCATGGGTTTTTGCAGTTTAGGATTCGTGAGTTGTAATGGGCTTTTTTCGCTTTCCGGATTTCGGCTTTGTACCGGTACAGGTGTCGTGCTAAGGTGGTCCTGCTGTCGTGGGTTTTCTCTTTATGCCATTTGCGTTCTAGGTATTTGTAATGTCGTTTAGTGTTCTTTAACTCAGGAGAAGAGGCCAAGTCGGGTTGATGGTTTGCACGTGGGGGTCAGGCGCATCAGGGATGGGTTGAGCCATGAGTCAAAGGCCTCGGGGGTTAGTTGATTGTTGTGATGGTAGGTAGGTTGTGGAGACTGGAGGAGAGCTTCGGCTAGGTCCGGGGTGATTATTAGTTTCTTCCAGCTTTTGCGAGTGTTCGGAGGTTCAGAGACGAGTATGGGAAGGAGTTCAGGTGAGTGGATGGTGAACGAGAGAATGAAGTGGTCGGACCAGATGATAGGTGTGGGCTGCATTAGATGAATCAGGGTGTTGGAGCTGAAGAATGCATCAAGAGTGTGTCCTTTATGATGGGTCGGGCCGTTTATGTGGGGTTGGAGATTAATTGCATCTAAACCGTCGATCAGGGAGTATGTCATGGGGTTGGTGGGGATGTCAAGCCATATGTTGAAGTCTCCAAGAAGGGTGAGGTTAGGATGGTTTAGTTGGAGGGTGGAGATGGAGTCGCAAAGGTTGTTTGCGAAGTGTCTATCATAGCCAGGGGGTCTGTATATTATTAGGAAGCTGTACGAGAGTGAAGGGGAGAGGGATAGTTTAACAAGGAGCGATTCGCAGGATGGAATGGAGGGTTGGTTGTCGATGATTGAGGCGCGGAAGATGGATTTGAAGACGAATGCTACCCCTCCCCCTCTGGATGTGCGGTTCAGTGGGATGAGGGAGTAGTCCGGAGGAAAAGCTTCATTAGCGATTGGGCCGAAGTCTTCAGAGAACCAGGTTTCAGTGATGAAAACTAGGTCTGGTGTGGTAGAGGTGAGGAGGTCAAAGATGGAATGTCTGTTTTTTGCTACTGACCGGGCGTTAAATAGGATGCAGTTCACATCGGCAGCTACGGATGGTCTCGGTGCTGGTGCGGGACGGGGCGGTGGTGGGGGGTGTGGACGGATAGGGGTAGGGAGGGTGATGATAGATGGGAACAGTGGGCGAGCGGTGAGATTGGCAGGGTTCTGGTGGGGTTGGGAGGCTGTGTGTGATAGGATGGACGGGTTTTGGTTAGGGGGTTTGAAAGAGGGATGTTGGCGGTTAGGAGTTTCAGTAGGAGTTGATGAGAAATCGAGGGAGAGGGGTTTCAGGCAGGGAGAAGCGACGGGGGAAGGAGGGGATTGCGGGATAGAGGAGATGGGTCGAGACAGGGGAGGCGAGGAGTGCTGGGAGATTGAGGGGGACCAGGAACGTTTCCTCTTTAGTTTCTTTGCTGCGACTGGTGTGTGGGAGAGAGTAGGAGGGTCAGAGGGTGAGCAGGAGGCAGCTTCGGTTCTTGCTTGGGCTAGGCGTGCAGTTTTTAGGGAGGGGAAAGGGTGTGGTCGGGGGGGAGGGTGGCAGGGGTATGAGGGGAGGGCGGGAGGTGGGTGGTTGCAGGGTGGGGTGTGCTAGGTATGATAGTGAGGGGAGCGGGTATGGGAAATGCTGGAGGGTCGGGGGTGGGGTTCAGGGGAAGAGTGGTTTTAGGGTTGGTGGTTGCAGGGTGGGGTGTGCTAGGTATGATAGTGAGGGGAGCGGGTATGGGAAGTGGTGGAGGGTCGGGGTTCAAGGGAAGAGCGGTTTTGGGGTGGGTGGTTCGCCATCGTGCTCCCCTGGCTTGGTGTTTGGAGAGGTGAAAGGCAGGGATTGAGGGAGAGGGTGTGTGGGTTTGGGGGGGGGCGGGATGGGAAGGAAGGCTGACCGGAGGAAGGGGCTGGTTCATGGGAGATGTTTGTGACTGATTCTGGTGGAGTGGGTGCGCTCATGATTGGTGTAAGCTTAAAGGATGGTTTAGGGGGGTTTTCTGATTGTAGTTCTAAGATCGGTGATGACACGCTTTTAGGTACACTTTAAGGTTCAACTGCTCAAAGATGGTAATTAGGTTTAATTGGTGCTTTTCTAGTTACAGTTGTAGAATAGATAGTAGGTCGGCCTCTAGATTCTGTTTGCTTAGAGGGGTGTTAGATTATTAGTCATGGTTTTAGTTTCTATAATATACAGTGGTACTGTTGGTTATACTTATAGGATTGAGTAGGTCCAATTCGCCTTTATACAGGGACGGTGTTTTGCGTGGATCTAAATCAACTTTGTGGTCACCATTTAGATTCTACATTGTGCAGTTATACTGTTAGTTATTTCTAGGTTAGATTTGCGTAGAAGGTTGTTTGGCGCACTACTAGATTCACAGTTTAGCCTGTTGTTAGTGATTCACAATTTTAGGCTGTTGGGTACACTTCTAGATGCAGCTTTTAAATGCGTTTCTAGATTCAACTTTTCTGAGGGGCTTTTGGGCACGCTTCTAAATGCTTTACTCTGAGAGGCGATTCTGGATTCAACTTTACTGAGGGGCTATTGGGCACACTTCTAAGTGCTTTCCTCAGAGAGGCTATTGGGACACTACTTATGTAATTGGGAACATTTATAGATGCAACTTTCCTCAGAGAGGCTGTAGGACGCGGCACCTAAATGCAATTGGGAACACTACTAAGTACAATTGGGAACACTTCAAATGCAGGTGTGAACACTTCTAAATGCAGTTGAGGATACTTCTAAATGTATCTTTCCTCAGAGAGGCTATTGGGCGCAACACCGAGCTGCAATTGGGAACACTTCAAAATGCAATTGGGAACACTTCAAAATGCAATTGGGAACACTTCAGAATGCAGTTGGGAACACTTCTAGAATGCAGTTGGTAACACTTCTAGAATGCAGTTGGGAACACTTCTAGAATGCAGTTGGGGACACTTCTAGGCTGCAGTTGGGGACACTTTTAAATGAAGTTGGGGACACTTCTAAGTGTAACTTTCCTCAGAGAGACTATTGGGCGCAACACATAAATCCAATTAGGAACACTGCAAATGCAATTGGGAACACTTCTAAAAGGAACTTTCCTCAGAGAGGCTATTGGGCGCAACACTTAAATCCAATTAGGAACACTGCAAATGCGATTGGGAACACTTCTAAAAGGAACTTTCCTCAGAGAGGCTATTGGGCGCAACACTTAAATCCAATTAGGAACACTGCAAATGCGATTGGGAACACTTCTAAAAGGAACTTTCCTCAGAGAGGCTATTGGGCGCAACACTTAAATCCAATTAGGAACACTGCAAATGCGATTGGGAACACTTCTAAAAGGAACTTTCCTCAGAGGGGCTATAGGGCACAACTTCAGGGTGCGATTGGTTTCTCTGCTATCAGCGGCTGGGAACACTGCTAAATGTAATTGGGATACTTCTATATGTAACTTTCCTCAGAGAGGCAATTGGGCGCAACACCTAAATGCAATTGGGAACACTGCTAAAAGTAATTGGGAACACTTCTAAATGCAGTTGGGAACACTTCTAAATGCAGTTGGGAACACTTCTAAATGCAGTTGGGAACACTGCTAGAAGCAATTGGGAACATTTCTAAATGCAGTTGGGAACACTTCTAAATGTAGCTGGGAACACTTCTAAAATGTAGTTGGGAACACTACTAAAAGCAATTGAGAACACTTCTAAATGCAGTTGGGAACACTTCTAAAAGTAGCTGGGAACACTACTAAAAGCAATTGAGAACACTTCTAAATGCAGTTGGGAACACTTCTAAATGCAGTTGGGAACACTTCTAAAATGTAGTTGGGAACACTACTAAAAGCAATTGAGAACACTTCTAAATGCAGTTGGGAACACTTCTAAATGTAGCTGGGAACACTACTAAAAGCAATTGGGAAACACTTCTAAATGCAGTTGGGAACACTTCTAAAATGTAGTTGGGAACACTTCTAAAATGTAGCTGGGAACACTACTAAAAGCAATTGGGAAACACTTCTAAATGCAGTTGGGAACACTTCTAAATGTAGCTGGGAACACTACTAAAAGCAATTGGGAACACTTCTAAATGCAGTTGGGAACACTTCTAAAAGTAGCTGGGAACACTGCTAAAAGCAATTGAGAACATTTCTATATGTAGTTGGGAACACTTCTAAAATGTAGTTGGGAACACTTCTAAAATGTAGTTGGGAACACTACTAAAAGCAATTGGGAAACACTTCTAAATGCAGTTGGGAACACTTCTAAAATGTAGTTGGGAACACTACTAAAAGCAATTGGGAACACTTCTAGATGTAGCTGGGAACACTTCTAATGCAGCTTTCCTCAGAGAGGCTATTGGGCGTAACTTCAGAATGCGATTGGGACACTTAGAGGGGTGGCAGGGTAGTATGGCCTGAGGTGGTTGCTTCTGGCCCCGCCCTTGCCGCACTTACTTATTGTTGGCTTCTTGCTTCTCCTGCGGATACCTGCAGATACGATCTGGAGCCGTCTAGTTGGAGCCGTCCTTTGCCTTGGGTCCTTCGCCGATGGGGCTGCCGGGCAGGGGCTGCCCTGGGGAGATTGGCTATGAATGGAAGTCCTCTTGATGTGACCAATGGGAGCGGGAGGGCGGGGAGGGCCGGGGAATGAGGAAATGGATGCGGGGAGGGAATGGGAGGCGGATGGGCTACGCGGGGGGAACGGGGACCACGGATGCCACCAGAAGGTTGGATTCAGTGGCAATGGTACAGGCGGCAACACTCACCAGGCTCTGGGGGCAATGGGAGTCGGGCCAGGCACGCGGGTCTTTAGGGTAGATGCGAGCGTCCGATTGACCAATGGGAGGGGGTGGGCGGGAGCGGGAGGCGGGGAGGGCCGGGGAATGAGGAAATGGATGCGGGGAGGGAATGGGAGGCGGATGGGCTACGCGGGGGGAACGGGGACCACGGATGCCACCAGAAGGGTGGATTCAGTGGCAATGGTACAGGCGGCAACACTCACCAGGCTCTGGGGGCAATGGGAGTCGGGCCAGGCACGCGGGTCTTTAGGGTAGATGCGAGCGTCCGATTGACCAATGGGAGGGGGTGGGCGGGAGGCGGGGAGGGCCGGGGAATGAGGAAATGGATGCGGGGAGGGAATGGGAGGCGGATGGGCTACGCGGGGGGAACGGGGACCACGGATGCCACCAGAAGGTTGGATTCATTGGCAATGGTACAGGCGGCAACACTCACCAGGCTCTGGGGGCAATGGGAGTCGGGCCAGGCACGCGGGTCTTTAGGGTAGATGCGAGCGTCCGATTGACCAATGGGAGGGGGTGGGCGGGAGCGGGAGGCGGGGAGGGCCGGGGAATGAGGAAATGGATGCGGGGAGGGAATGGGAGGCGGATGGGCTACGCGGGGGGAACGGGGACCACGGTTGCCACCAGAAGGGTGGATTCAGTGGCAATGGTACAGGCGGCAACACTCACCAGGCTCTGGGGGCAATGGAGACACGATGAGCGTTCTGCTGCTGAGGATGCAGAATAACGCAAAGCAAGATTCATCCATCGGGTGTGGTTTAAATAGCCTCCTGTAGTGCTTAGGTGTCTCCTTCCACAGCCACGCCTAGGTAAGAAAAGAGTTCCTGCTTTCCAGAAGAGTTCCAGTGTTCTGAATCTAGGGAGTGGCTCCTGCCCCACCCAACAGGAAAAGTAGTTCCAAACAGAAGAGGATCAGAGACTCAACTGGCAGGCAAGTAAGCAGCATGGTCTGCTGCAGGTAAGTCCACCCAAGCATTATGAGCCCGGCGCTTCCAGCGCTGGGACTGGGCATATTTATGAGCCTGGTGCCACTGGCACCAGGACTGGGTCCAAAAGGTCCCAATTGGGACTGGTTGGCACTCGGAACCTGGGTTATGGATCTGCTTCCAAGGGGGTTGGGAAAACCCTGACCTTTTGGAAGCAGAGATCATGACAAGTGCAAACATTAGCGGCGACATTGGGCAAAACTGCCTTGTGTTGCGTGTACGCCTGATCGACTCAGTATGCTGTTTGTTCACCTGTATTCTAGTATTTGGATAGGTGAATTATGTCATTTTCGAGACCTGAATATTAGGCCCCAGGACTACTGCTGCAAGAGTTTCCTGTAGGAAACTCCAGTCCACCTGGTCAAAGGCCTTATGCGCATTCAATGCCAGCAGGGGGAAAACACAGCTGTTTGTTTCTTGCACCTATTTCCAGGAGTGTTGCTAGGTCTGGAAAAGATCCGGGACTACGTTAATTTTGGTCTGACTTTTCAGGACTGGGGGCTAGCTAGCCTTTTTGGTTGCAACCCCTGAGCTTCTATCCGGGGCTACAACCAAAAGACACGGGGCTATAACCCCCTCAACCCCCCCATCAACGCCTCTGCTTATTTTCATCACATTAATGGCTCTGCAGAGGTTATCTTGTGTGGACCTGTTATTTATTAATCCTGATTGGGCTGTTACTATAATTTGGATGAGAATTGACACTAATCTCCTGCCCAGAATTTTCCCGTAGATTTTAGCGTCATGATTTAATAGCTACATTGGCCTGTGCGAGCCACACATTGGGCCTCATTACGAGTATGGAGGTAAGGGAAAAACGATGCCGGTAAAGGATTACCGGCATCGTCTACCGCTCCGGTCCATTACAACCCACCAACCCGCTATTAGCGGCACCGTAAATAACGGTGCCGCAAATAGCGTAATGGGCGCATGCACGTGACGGCACATGCCGGCAATAGGGACATGGCGTAAACAGTAGCCGAACACAAGCAATGCGGACTTCTAATAACGGCCTACACAAGACAGAAAAGTACCTTACCGGCATGGAGCAAATGCCGGCATCGCGGACCACCCGTAAACGGCCATGTGCAGTGTACCCCGCTGTCACAGGTGCACACAATCAGCACAGGTGGAGGCAATATAGACTGGGCCAGCACAAAAGTAGCACACCCCACCCCTTCCCAAACCCAGTCACACACAAAAATGATTCCAATACTACAAGCAATGCTGGGGCTGGAGGACATGATTGCAGTGGAACTGCAGCAACAACAACAACAACAACAGGCAGCACAGAGGAGACGCAGGAGGAGAAGGAGGGTGAGGCAGGCCCAGCATGCCCCACCTGTGCAGCCAGTGGTGCCATGCAGGCAGCCCCCAATCCCTCGCATCAGAGCCAGTCCATTCAACCTAACCCCTGAGCAGATCCACACCCTGTACCGTCCGGACCGGGACACCATCACCACCGTTGGGGACATGATACATGACGACATTGTCAGCCTCATTGAAATACGCACCGCCATCCCACCTCTACTGAAGGTAGTGTCTGTGCTCCACTTCCTGGCCACAGGCACACAGTGGTGTGCATACATGGCATATCACAGCCATTATTCTCACGTTCGCTGAGCCAAGTGCTCGATGCCCTCCTGAAGCACACAGGCGACCACATTTTCATACCACGCACAGCCCAGGAGATCTCCAACACCAAAGTTGGTTTCCATTCACTGGCCGGCATCCCTGGTTGCATTGGCGCAATCGACTGCACCCATGTTGAATTGGTGGTCCCACATGCCATAGAGGCAGTGTACCGCAACCGTAAGTTATACCACTCCATCAACGTGCAAATGGTATGTGACTCAAACAAGATCATCACACATTGCTGTGCCCGACTTCCCGGATCAACCCATGATTCAATGGTCATGCGGAACTCCACGATACCACGCTACATGGAGCGACATGCAGGGCAGAGATCCTGGCTTCTCTGTGAGTTACATGTCAGGCTCATGGCATCGCGATGTGGGTAGGTGATTAGGGGGTGAGATGCATACTTCACCTGGCTGAGATGGTGGGGGGGAGGGATGCATACTTCACCTGGCTGAGATGGGGGGGAGAGGTGCATACTTCACCTGGCTGAGATGGGGGGGAGAGATGCATACTTCACCTGGCTGAGATGGGGGGGAGAGATGCATACTTCACCTGGCTGAGATGGGGGGGGAGAGATGCATACTTCACCTGGCTGAGATGTGAGGGAGAGATGCATACTTCACCTGGCTTAGATGGGGGGCGGAGATGCATACTTCACCTGGCTGAGATGGGGGGAGAGATGCATACTTCACCTGGCTGAGAGTACCTGAGAGGATGGACCATGCTCATACCCCAAAGCAGGCAAGATTTCACCTGACACCTGACCTCAAAATGCAAGACGTAAGCTGCCCAACCATGAAAATGATGCAGTGTTACAACCATTCCATAGCCATCAACATGTACACTGCACATAATCAGACCGTAGCCCCCGCAACACAATGCAGCGACAAGCAATTACTATGGCCAATGCACAGCACCAAATATCATCAACAAGAAGGACAGTTCTCCATTGCTGCGTACAAAGGAGTCACATGAGGGCAAAATACATGAACACACCCCAACACCAACACAGAGGTCCTCCAAAGCAGCATGTCCACATCTGTTGTACATAGTGAGATCATCATGAGTCTGCCATCACCGGTGACAGGATGAAAGCATACAATTGACTACACAGCACCCAGATCATGGCAACAACCGACGTGGACTACCACAGTGCATGGGCACTCACAAGGAATAGGACACCCCTGCACCCACTAGACGATGCCACGCACACCTGCCGATCTGATGAATACACACATTGCAGTTACGTCATGAGGCTCTATTCATGCATGGATATATGGGTGCCAACAGGAAATAAATGCATGCGATGCTGTCATTGATACAAGTTCCATATGATGTGATCACTTGCACATAACCATTCTTGCACACATGCAGGTGATGCAGGCTATCACTTGAAGAGGTGGCTCCTTACCCCAGTCCGGAACCCGCAGAACAGGCACAAAGAGGACTACAATCGTGCGCATACACATACCCGTGTGGTGATTGAGCAGACATTTGGCTTTTTGAAGGCACGGTTACGCTGCCTCAGCAGGTCTGATGGGGCACTCCTGTACGGGCATGAGAAGGTGGGCAAGATCGTCATGGCATGTGTCATGCTACACAATATGTGCATCAGACGGAATGTGCCTCTGCCCCCTGACGTTGAACTGCAACCACCTGACGATGAGGATGAGGAGGGCGGAGATGGGGCTGCACTTTAGGGAGGCAGCGATGCACAGGAGGGACGTGCCATGCGTCAGACTTTGATAAACCAATGTTTCTAGCACACATGGATGGGGAGTGTGACATGGAGGTGGGACTCAGGGCACTGGGTGTGTCAGGGACATGGACACTGTAGACTGTTCACCAATAAAGCACATGTACACAATAAACAATGTCTGCTCATTTGAATTCTGATTTCACAACAGGTGTATTGAAGAAATGTAACATATTTAGTGCAGAAGCCCTCCACCCCACACACCCTCTCCCCCTCCCCCTCCCCCCTCAACTTCCCCACACACCCTCTCCCCCACTAACCCCCTCAACTTCCCCACACACCCTCTCCCCCTCCCCCCTCAACTTCCCCACACACCCTCTCCCCCCTCAACTTCCCCACACACCCTCTCCCCCCTCCCCCTCCCTCCTCAACTTCCGCACACACCCTCTCCCCCTTCCACCTCCCCCCTCAACTTCCCCACACACCCTCTCCCCCTCCCCCTCCCATCTCATCTTCCCCACACATGGTGTGCACTTGCATGCACCATTGTTCTTCAGGAGTTTGGATTGCCAGGCTGCACCTACACCCCTTTTCCCCTGGCAGCATCGGGTGGACCCCTGCGTGACTTGCGCACATCCGGACAGACCTACGCAGGGGGCTGGTCTGTCTGGAGCTGCTATTTGAGGATGTCTCTGGTTGTTGAACCACCTGTGTGGGACGCAGGGCCTCCAATGCTGACACCATTTGGGTGAGGACCTGCCTCACAGCCGCCATTTTACTACATATGTCTTTTCCCGTGGACTCAATGGCAGATTTGAGGGATGCTGTGCATTCCCTGATTTCCTCCCTTGCCTGGCCACATTCGGTTATGTGCTGGGTCAGCAGCCCTGTCAGCTCCTCCTGGCGCTGTTGTATTGCCCTGATGCCCTCCTGCCTGTCCCGGACACTGGTGGATGTTGTTGGTGCATGCGGAATGGTTGGGGCCTCATGCATGCTCCCCATGGGGCTGAAGCTGCCTGGCCAGGACTCAACCGCGGACAGCTCATGGCTGCTGGCATACTGATTGCTGGGTGGGGAGTGTTGGGGTGACTGCTGGGGGCCTGAACCAATAGGTGTTCCAGGTGTCGGAGTGTATAGTTCATCATCAGACACTGGCCCCTGTGTGGATGTGGCTGGTAGGGGTGCTGTGGTGGTGTCAGTGATGCAAATTTGTGCTGTCGGATCCAGCGTTGTGTTGGGCCTGCACAGTAGTCCAGATTGCCCTCTTCCCCTGGATGTTGAGGGACGGTTTGCTGGCGCCATGCCCCTAGACCTCTTGGCTGGTGTCGGAGCATCCCCCCTGGGGTCCTGATCTTCACTCTCAGATTGTGTGCCTGTGGGGGACCAAGAGAGGGAGTCCATTAGTGATGGGTCTACATGCATCAGGCATGCATTGGGGTAGCTGCATTTCTATGGAATGGCACGTGTTTGGCGTTGGGGTAATGACATACGGGTTGCTTGCCTTTTGGGTGGGTTATGCATGGATGCGTCTGGGATGAAACATATATGGGGTGCATCATGCATGTGGACAAGATGGTGCTGTGCACTGCCCGTAGGCAGTCTTGCAAAAATGTGTCTGGTGGACCCTGCTTTCCATCATTGCACTGTCAGTTCAGGGGGACATCATTGTGTTGTTCTTTACAGTGTTTCATTTGGGACACCTACCTGCATCAGCCGATGACGGGGCTCCACGCTCCATATCCCCCACTCCCTCGATTGCCTCCATCCCAATGGTGCTTGCACAGATCTCCTCCTAGGGTTGAATCTTAATGGGGGAGGCCGCACCACCACCTGTTGCCATCCCCTGGTTATGATATGATGTGGCATTTATAACGTGCCTGTACACAAGTGTTACCAGGTGCGAGGGTCCGGGCCATTTCTTTTTTGAAATTTAATTTCTTTATTTTCACAGTAAGCAAACATAAATAAATGAACAGCAGTCCATGAAATTCACACATATCAACCAAGTGAAAGCAAAGTAATCAATTTGCCATAAACAATCCGAACATCATATAAACATCAAAAATAGAACAAGAAGGAAGAAAGGAAAAGAAGAAAAAGAAAAAGAAAAGGAAGAAAGAGACTAAGAGCGCAGGAGTAGAAGACATAAACCAAAAATTTCAATGCAAAATACTATACCTCAGACAAAAGGGCATTACAAAAACCATCACACAAACTATAGGTATTATACAGACTATGAGTGTTCAAGGGTAAGTACATAATACCCCAGATCAAAGATCAGGTTTATCCATATTCATCAAGAAAGCAGCTCCAAATGTCCCAACATTTTTCAATGTCGCCAGTGAGTTTGTAAATGGCTTTTTCATACGTTGAAACAGTAAGTAGCTCCTCCACCCAGTCATCAATGTTAAATGAAGTACTTGATTTCCATGACCTCAATATGAATTTTTTAGCAACAATGCATGCACGAAGCAACCAAACTCTCTTACCAAAGTCAATTTCTTCCAGAGAAGAGTCATCACCCAAAATCAGTAATGAAGCATTCACGGGGATTTTGACATCCAAGACCAGACTCAACCTCTCCCGAACCTTATCCCAGAATTGCATCATCTTGGGACAGGACCAAATCAAATGACTCAGAGATCCTCTTGAACATTTACACTTCCAGCAAAGATTGTTGTCTAAAAGTCGTCTCCTGAATAGTTTCTCCGGCATCCAATAGGCCCTGAACAACAACTTAGTTTGAGAAGCTCTGAGGGACCAATCCAAACTTACCAAACGAATGTTTTCACAGCACCTCCGCCAACATCTGAAGTTAACATCTTCCCCCAATTCCTCCGCCCAAATTGCAGGCAATCTCGGATCACCCTTCCGAGTAGCCTTTATAATTCCATACATGGTAGAGGCAGGGTGTGAGGCACTCAAGCATACAGATAGAGCTGTCCAAGCAGGACTCTGACCAGTCAATTGTGGCATCTCAACACAAGCTGAAATAATAATCTTCAGTTTCCTATATTCAGCAAACGAGCACTCTAACATGTCATACATCTGGCCAATCTGAGCGTACGTCAACCAGTTGTCCCCCTCAAACAAATCTCCAATATATTTGATGCCAGCCACAAACCATTCCACCCAAAACAGAGGTTTACCCTGATATTTCAAGGCTGGATTATTCCATATGGAGGCATCTGGGTGTAAATATGGGTCAGCACTCACACGATTCGAGAGCTCACACCAGCAGTCTCGCAAGAATGAAGTAAGAGAGCTGACTTTTTTTGATTTGTTCTTCTGAGTAGTCAGCAACACTTTCGGGTCGAATTGGGAAACAGCACTGCATTCCCAGGATAAGAGGTCAGAATGTTCAGACTGTACATCTCCAAAGTCAATAACTCTGCACAAATGACGAGTGGAAAACGACAAATGATAGTCTGAGAAATTAGGCAAGTTCATTCCACTCAATTTCAATGGGAGATGAAGCTTCCAAATTGCGAGCCTCGGAGGTTTCCCATTCCAAATAAAGTTCTGCATAATCCTATTGATCTCTCTAAAGATGTTTCCAGGTATCTTAATGGGGGGCATGCTTAACAAATAATTTATCCGAGGTGCCAGGTTCATTTTCAAACAGTTGATTCTGCCCCAGGTCGACAATTTCAAAAGACTCCACCTTACCAAATCTGATCTAATATTCGGAAGGATCCAAGAAAAATTAATGGCTGGCAACTTCACTATATCCGCTCCAATCCATATTCAAAGATACTTCAACTTTTTAGCACACCACCTGAATTGAAACTGAACACATGTATGTCTTTGACACAACCCATTGACAGGCAGGATCTCTGATTTGCTCCAATTAATCTGATATCCTGACACCAAGGAAAAGGATTGAATATCTTGCATTAAATACGAAATACCAACAGCTGGGTCTTGCAGGGCAATCAGCAAATCGTCAGTATACAACCAAACCAAATTATCCCGACCATTTCCACTAACAGGTAGAAGACATACGTCTGCCCGCAAGCTCACTGCAAGTGGTTCCATAGATAAAATAAATAAGAGAGGTGAAAGAGGGCAACCCTGCCTTGTACCACGATGAAGCTCAAACGGATCAGAGATAAGTCCATTCGTCAGCACACTTGGACACAGGGACATGGACACTGTAGACTGTTCACCAATAAAGCACACGTACACAATAAACAATGTCCGCACATTTGAATTCGGATTTCACAACAGGTGTATTGAAGAAATGTAACATATTTAGTGCAGAAGCCCTCCACCCCACACACCCTCTCCCCCTCCCCCCTCAACTACCCCACACACCCTCTCCCCATCCCCCTCTCCCCTCAACTTCCCCACACACCCTCTCCCCTCTCCCCCTCCCCCCTCAACTTCCCCACACACCCTCTTCCCCCTCCCCCTCCCTCCTCAACTTCCGCACACACCCTCTCCCCCTTCCACCTCCTCCCTCAACTTCCCCACACACCCTCTCCCCCCTCCCCCTCCCACCTCATCTTCCCCACACATGGTGTGCACTTGCATGCACCATTGTTCTTCAGGAGTTCGGATTGCCAGGCTGCACCTACACCCCTTTTCCCCTGGCAGCATCGGGTGGACCCCTGTGTGACTTGCGCACATCCGGACAGACCTACGCAGGGAGCTGGTCTGTCTGGAGCTGCTATTTGAGGAGGTCTCTGGTTGTTGAACCACCTGTGTGGGACGCAGGGCCTCCAATGCTGACACCATTTGGGTGAGGACCTGCCTCACAGCCGCCATTTTACTACATATGTCTTTTCCTGTGGACTCAATGGCAGATTTGAGGGATGCTGTGCATTCCCTGATTTCCTCCCTTGCCTGGCCACATTCGGTTATGTGCTGGGTCAGCAGCCCTGTCAGCTCCTCCTGGTGCTGTTGTATTGCCCTGATGCCCTCCTGCCTGTCCCGGACACTGGTGGATGTTGTTGATGCATGCGGAATGGTTGGGGCCTCATGCATGCTCCCCATGGGCCTGAAGCTCCCTGGCCAGGACTCAGCTGTGGACAGCTCATGGCTGCTGGCATACTGATTGCTGGGTGGGGAGTGTTGGGGTGACTGCTGGGGGCCTGTACCAGTAGGTGTTCCGGGTGTCGGAGTGTATAGTTCATCATCAGACACAGCTGCTGTGGCAGCTGTCTCCCCAACGGTACTGCTTGCAGTGGATACCTTGCCTTCAGCCACTGGCCCCTGTGTGGATGTGGCTGGTGGGGGTGCTGTGGTGGTGTCAGTGATGCAAATTTGTGCTGTCAGATCCAGCGTTGTGTTGGGCCTTCGCAGTAGTCCAGGTTGCCCTCTTCCCCTCGATGTTGAGGGACGGTTTGCTGGCGCCATGCCCCTAGACCTCTTGGCTGGTGTCGCAGCATCCCCCCTGGGGTCCTGATCTTCACTCTCAGATTGTGTGCCTGTGGGGGACCAAGAGAGGGAGTCCATTAGTGATGGGTCTACATGCATCAGGCATGCATTGGGGTAGCTGCATTTCTATGGAATGGCAGGTGATTGGCGTTGGGGTAGTGACATACGGGTTGCTTGCCTTTTGGGTGGGTTATGCATGGATGCGTCTGGGATGAAACATATATGGGGTGCATCATGCATGTGGACAAGATGGTGCTGTGCACTGCCTGTAGGCAGTCTTGCAAAAATGTGTCTGGTGGACCCTGCTTTCCATCATTGCACTGTCAGTTCAGGGGGACATCATTGTGTTGTTCTTTACAGTGTTTCATTTGGGACACCTACCTGCATCAGCCAATGACGGGGCTCCACGCTCCATATCCCCCACTCCCTCGATTGCCTCCATCCCAATGGTGCTTGCACAGATCTCCTCCTTGGGTTGAATCTTAATGGGGGAGGCCGCACCACCACCTGTTGCCATCCCCTGGTTACGGTTCACAGAGATGATGTTGCGGATGCGTAATCGCAGGTCGTCCCAGCGCTTCTGGACATCTTTAGCTGTGCGCAGGGTGGTGCCAACGGCACTCACTTTCTGCGGCACCTCCACCCATATCTCTTTTTTTCGCTGCATGTTTTTGGAGAACATGACATCCGCATTTTCTGCCAGCGTCTCTGCCAGTATGTTGACCTCCTCTTGTGAGAAGCGCTCCTTGCGCAAGCGCTCAGCACTTTTTTTTAGTGTCGTGGGCATTGTGAAATGCTGCAAGTATATGTTGGGACAGGTATGGTGGTGATATGGGTCCTGGTTACAGAGGATGGCAATGGATTGTGTTTTTAAAGATGGCCCCTTGCTCTTTCCCGTTCCTGTGCGATGACGCTACTTCCGGTTCCACTTTTTAGCGGTCACCGCTAATAGCGGTCACCGCTAATGCCAGTGGCATGGATGGCGCTGGAGCAATCTGTGCTTCATGCAATGCCGGTAAAGGCAATTTTTCGCCTTTTAACGGCAGGGCGGTAAGGTCGTTACCGGCATGGCGCAAAGCTCATGCCCGTGTACTCGTAATGGCCCTCTAAAAGCGGCCTTGAAGGAACACAGACACAGGGCCTCATTACACGGTAGGCAGTGAGCCATGGCGCTTTTAGAGCCATGGCTCATGCCGGTAAAATACCGGCACCGCCTTGGCGGAAAGGGGATTTACCGCCCCATTCCAAGTTTGGAGGGGCGGTAAATCCCCTTTCCGCCATTGCCCTTCCCCATTCCCATTTCTGCCCCATAGGGCTCTATGGAAATGGGGAAGGCGCTAATTACGCCGCCGCAATTTTGCGGTGCCGTAATTAGCTCCGAGGTCCCTTTGCGGGTTGGATTTTAACGCCTGCAAGAAGCAGGCGTTAAATCCTCCAACCCGCAAAGGGACCTCGTAGTACGGCGGTAAGGGTTAACGGTCACCGTTGCCATTAACGGTGACCGTTAACCCTTATCGCCGTCCATGTAATGAGGCCCACAATATTTGCTCCAAGCCGGTAAGGGCCGTTACTTACCTCCAAACTTGCCTCATTATGAGGTTGGAGGTAGCCATGGTGCTATTAGCACCATGGCTGCCTCCAAACCCGTGTCCGGGTAGTCAGAATGGGGACTTACCAGGTCATTCCAACCTTTGATGACCTGGTAAGTCCCCATTCTGAAAACCATTCCCCATTCCCATTCGAGCCCCCAAAGGGCTCAATGGGAATGGGGAAGGAGCTAATAACAGGCCGCAAATAGCGGGCTCGTTATTAGCTCCCTGGTCCTTTAGCAGCTCCCGCTAAGGGCGGCTGGTAAAACCAGCCGGCCTTAATGGGACCCGCTAAGGGACCTCGGAATGGGGCGGTATGGGGTTAACGGCACCGGCATCCTTACCAGTGCCGTTAACCCCTTACCGCCGGCCTCGTAATGAGGCCCATTGTCATTGCCTTTGTTATTACTGTCTTGTGACCGAACCTTTATCTTTTTTTAGTTTTCACTTTTATCTTCCATTTGCATTGCTTTATATTGAAATATGACTATCTGTGTTCTTGCCAGTTTTTTCAAATTGTTGTCATTTGTGTGGTTTGTTTAATAGATGTAAACAAGATACAGCTTGTACGTTGTAAGTCGTAAATAGTTAGTTTGTAATTGTCTGTGTTATCCCTTTGTCTATAGTCTTACAGTAGATTGTGTTGGTGTGTAGTGCATACTTGTGTCTGATGTGTGGGTAATCACCTCTTCTATCGAAAAAAATAACTTTTAAAACCATGAGCAAAACATGGTAACATTTTAGGTATGCAGTGTTTATAACGAAAAGAAATAACGACATACTTTTTCAACGATACCTAATAATGAAAGCAATTTGCATTTTTTTGTAAATGTTTATATGGGGGTGGGTTAAGAGATAAAAAGGGGTGGGGGTAGTTGGGGGAGGATAAAAAGGCACTAGAAACAGAGGGATGGGGGAGCCCCCAAACAAAATAAATTTACTTTTTTCGTTATTCAGGTTTTTGTTTTAAAGTATGCCATTCTTTTGGGTGTCGTTGTAAAGACATGGAACCACATTTTAGTAATTTGTCTATGATTCAGGCACTTTATCTATGCTAAATTGCAACTTCTGTTGGTCATTTGCGCTCCCTATCTTCATGGGGTCTTCCGATGGAGCACGTCGGAGAGGCGATTCCTTCGTGAAGTGGTGTGTATAACGGTAGTGCGGTTAATTCTATTTACAGTGTTCGCTTTTCCCTTATATGTTGAGAGCCCGTGGCCCCTCTGGTGTTTTTCTTCGGGTGCTCCAAATTAGCATCGGCCGGGCTGGCCAATTCCAAGTCTGTTCTGAGCTGGCGGGATTTCTTGGCTTTGCCAGCCCAGTTTCGGCCTCCCTGAATTGGTCTCTTGGGTCTACAGAGTGTTTGTTCTTGGTGGTCCGGGACGTCAAGCTTGCTAGATTCTCCTGGGCCCCTTAGCGACTCTGCTTCTTTCTCCAATTTTTTTTTCATGTATGTGATAGCACGCAAACCTCCATCTGTACTTTACTCTTTTTCCTCTGAGCCATGTGGTGACTACACTCAGCTTTCGTCAGCAGCCTAGTGTTCCTGGAGCCAGGTCTTGGAATAATTGAAGTTTGGTGCCCTTGTGCATGATGCCAGTCATGTGTCTCGCCTCTTGCAGAATTTTCTATTTTGTTCTGTAAAAATGAACTCTCATGAGGGTATCCGGGACTAAAACATTTTCATTTTGGCAAGCAGAGTATATACTGTGCATGCGGTCAAACCTGAGCAAGTCCTATGCGGCCGCGAAAAAGATTGCTCCCAAGAGCGTGGTAACATATCTTTCCAGGTCTTGGGGCCTCATTACGACCCAGGCAGAATGGGTTTAACGGCGCCGCTAAACGTGTCGGCGCCGTTAAACCCATTCCACCCTATTACAGTGTTCCCTTGCGGGACCCGTTCTGGACGTCTGGTCAGACCAGACGTCCTTTATGGGTCGTGCAAGGGGACCAGGGAACTAACAACGGGAGTGTTATTAACGGGCCCGTTGTTAGCTCCCTCCCCATTCCCATTGAGCCCTATGGGGGCTCGAATAGGAATGGGGATGGGTACATTGAATGAGGAATTACCGGGTCCTCCAAGGTTGGAATGGTCGGTAATTCCTCATTCAAGAAACCCGGACACGAGTTTGGAGGCAGCCATGCCTTTATAAAGGGCATGGCTGCCTCCAAACTCGTAATGAGGCCCTTGGTCTGCTATTTTAGTTGGTATCCCTCTGATTTGAATATTATTCCGCCTTTTATGGTGCTTAATATCCTCCTGTTTAACATGCAGCGCCTCATTTTGGGCTTCCAGTTCTTCCATCCTGTGTGCCAGTTCTCCTAGTTCATATGTGCATTCACGGGTAGTATCTTACTGGTCGCTTACTCTCTTTTCTGCTGATAGAATTTGATTGGGCCAATTTATCGATGCTCCCATGGTTTTCTTTTCTGAGGTCCACGAGGGGTTTCTGCAGATGTCCTTTTTTTGCTGGCATTTCTGTGTTATCTAATTGCTCTGATACCACGCAGACCTGTGCTGTTACTATTTATTCCTGCTTCTTCGCTCTGTCCTGGCCAGAGTTGCAATGTGTGCCCTTTTCCCTCCCTTGGTTTGCTTCACCATCTTGAGCTTTGGGTGTTGTGAAGGCATCACGAAGGCAATACAGACAGCAGATTCAAGATTCAAAATAAAATAATGTATTAAAACTTGCCCTATGCTAAGGTGGGATTTCCCTACCTGAACGAAACTAAAGAATCGGCCTCATTACGAGGTTGGAGGTAGCCATGGCGCTATTAGCGCCATGGCTGCCTCCAGAATCGTTCCGACTCCGGTCTGGTAGATGGAGCAATTACCGGTCCATTCCGAGGTCGGCGGGACCGGTAATTCCCCATTCACCAGAGCCATTCCCCATTCCCATTTGAGCCCCCATAGGGCTCAATGGGAAGGGGGAAGGCGGCAATAACGGTACCGCAAATTGCGGTACCGTTATTGACCCCGGTATCCCTTTGCGGGTTCCGTCCTTAACGCCTGGTAAAACCTGGTAAAACCAGGCGTTAAGGAAGGACCCGCAAAGAGAACTCGTAGTAGGGCGGTAAGGGATTACCAGCACCAGTGCCCTTACCGGTGCCCTTACCGGTGCCAGTAATCCCTTACTGCCCACCTCGTAATGAGGCCCAATGTCTGAGTCAATGGGCCTCATTACACGGTAGGCAGTGAGCCATGGCTCATGCCGGTAAACTACTAGCACCGCCTTGGTGGAAAGGGGATTTACCGCCCCATTCCAAGGTTGGCGGTGCGGTAAATCCCCCTTCCACCATTGCCCTTCCCCATTCCCATTTCTGCCCCATAGGGCTCTATGGGAATGGAGAAGGCGCTAACTACGGCACCGCAATTTTGCGGTGCCGTAATTAGCTCCGAGGTCCCTTTGCAGGTTGGATTTTAACGCCTGCAAAAAGCAGGCGTTAAATCCCCCAACCCGCAAAGGGACCTCGTAGTAAGGCGGTAAGGATTTACCGGTACCGGTATTTTACCGGTACCGGTAAATCCTTACCGCCATCCGTGTAATGAGGCCCAAAGAGTTGAACTTAAGTTTATCTGTGTCAAAAACCTATGCTTGCCCTCACAACTAAAGTTAAACAATGTGCAGGGATGGCAATAATCAAATAAATGATGATCATCACAAAATTCTGAGCTGCTTCCAGCTCTCAGCTTCTTCTTCAGCCCTCCTTTCCCAAGTTCAAGAAAGTTTCACAAAAGTCTTGGAATTATCTCTCTCACACTCAAGGCAACACAGTTCCACGCACTCCCTAGGGTCCCCTCCCCCAAATTCCAAAGAGCACAGGTCAAGAAAAAATTGTCTCAAGGATTCTCCTTGAGACAACAGGTATACCTCCATCCATCTCAGGACTTCAACGAGCACCAGTCTTCAGGATTACGGGATCGGCCCAGATGGGCGCTGCTTCCCGCTGCGCAAACTCTGCACACAGGGTTAGGAGTTTTAAAGCCTTTCTCAAGACCCTTTGGCCCTCATTCCGAGTTTGGAGGTAAGTACTGTCCCTTACCGGCACGGCGCAAATAGCGTGTCCGTACTGGCACCAGCCCGCTAATAAAGGGCTATTACGATTTTGCGGGCACGAGCTTTGCGCCATGCCTGCAAGGGACGTAGCACCAGGCCGCAAAAGGGCCCCAAAAAGCCCTTACCGGCATGAAGCTAGGCGCAGATTACATCTCCGACATAGTCCAATGTGACAATAGCGGTGTTCGTAAATAGCGGTGACCGTAATTAGCGGTGACCGCTAAATAGCGGAACCGGAATAAGCGTCATCGCACAGGAACGGGAAGGCGCACGGCAGCCATCTTTAAAAACACAATCCATTGCAATACTCAGCACACAGGACCCCTGGGACACTGCAAATCGACCGAAAAGTTCATCCTACCACCCAAGAATGCCTAAAGCACTCAAGAAGGGATCTGCCCACCTCCGAAAGGAGAGATTCAGCCAGGATGAACTGCAGATGCTCGTCGACACCTTGCATGAGCATGCAGGGACAGTGTTCAGCAGCAACCTGAGGAGGGAGGCCGTGTTGCGCAAAAAGGAGATTTGGGCACTAGTTGGCCAGAAGGTCAGTGCAGTGGGCAACACACCGTACGGTGAAGGATTCCCGTAAGCGGTGGAATGATCTGCGCCTGAGGGTGCGCAACATTCTATCTGTAAATCATACCCAGGCAATGGAAACAGGAGGAGGACCAAGCTCTCCCATCAAGCTCACCCCGTGGGAGGAAATGTATGCAAGCATGATTGGGCCGGAATCAATAGAAGGCGTAAGAGAGATGGAGCATGGTGCCATGACATCTGCTGATGGAAGTGAGTGTCCAAAGTAAAAACTGCTAAGACAAATCAATGCCAATGTCAGTCCAAAGGGTGACGCCATGGTCAGCCACACACACACTCCCTGTAAAGTATGCCAAAGCAAGTGAGACACATGCCGATGCCTGGCGCAAGGCCATAACATACATGACACATACCACACAAAGTAGGAAATTCCATGAGGCACACAGCGTGCATGACCTAAATTATGAGCATGTCAGACAGCACAGTACCTGGCAAACATGAGTGACACCGACATATGGCTGCATTTACCACCCATGTATGAAATGACGTGCCCTTCCCAACACAAACGCTTATTACCCACAACTGTGTGGATGTGCAATCGTACCAATGTATGAATGATGCCTATTCAAACATCACTCATGCCGTCCCTCTCTTTCACCCCCACAGGCAGTGAGCATTACAGTGAAGAGCAGGACACCACCCCTGCATAGGACAGCAACCGTCTGTCTACATCCAGGGGACAAGCCCAGGGGCGTCGTGTCCCAGCAAGGAAGCCACCACAGGGATACATGCCACCTGCAACACCAAGACCCGTGGTGGCCACACCACCCCCACCCCTACCCCCCACTGTTCTACCTGTAGACACCTGTCCGACACCCCGTTCGGAGGAGTCCAGTGTGGCTGGGGAGGTGGCAGCCATGGCACCCCTCACAGTTGAAGACAGCCCTGATGACATCTGGGGCACCATTGAGGATGATTCAGTGGATGTTGTCCACACCCCAACACAATTAGCATCCCCCCAGGTATCAATGAGTGATACCGTTGATACCAACACCCCGGAGCAGTCTGGGCAAGACCACACCCAGGGACATATCAGTCCAGTATTCAGTTCCAGGGAGGATGAGCAGGCTGGGCATGTCAGCCAGATTCCCAGCACAGCCTCAGGTGCAGCCGCAGGAGCACAGCGGGTTGACCTGCTGACTGCATTCATCCGCAAATTCTTGCAGGACAACCGTCAGGCCAGGGAGGAATGGCACACAGAGCTGTCAGCACTGGGCCGGTCCTTCACGGAGAACACCAACCGCCTCTGTGAGGTGCTAGGGCGCATCGCTGATGCTTTGGAGGTTGGTCTTCCCACCCTACAGCCTCAGCATAAGGCCACACCATCCACCAGCAGTTCGACACAAACCAGCCCGCTCTGCCGGTTGGTTATTGTGCTGCGCCGACAAGACATGCCACCCCCTGGCTCTGTGAGTGCTGAGTGACTGTTCTGGCAGCCTCATGTAGGCTTCGTGGACTCTATGGGACTTGTGTGGGGGAGTTGTAGGGGGAGGAGGGGGAGGGTGTGTGGGAGAGTTGTGGGGGAAGGGGGAGAGGGGTGAGGGTGTGTGGGGGAGTTGTGGGTGGAGGGAGGGGGGAGGGTGGTGGAGGGTTTTGTCATTCACGTTAATAATGTTATTTTCAATGCACCGGTTTTGTAAAAAAAAAAAACAGAGTGGACATTCATCATTGCGCATGTGTCACTTAATCTTGCACAGTGCATAGTGTACATGTACCCCCACACCCAGTGCCCTATGTCGAACCATTATGTCACCCTCTGCTGACATATATGTCAGAAATATTGTACGATCACTGACTGGCGCACAGCACGTCCCTCCTGTGCATCGCCACCGTGATGATGTCCTGCCACATCTTCATCATCCCCTTCATCATCATCAGGTGGTAGCAGTTCCATGTCAGGGAGCAGGGGCACGTTCCGGAGGATGCACATATTATGCGGCATTACACATGCCATGGTGATCTTGGCCACCTTCTCATGTCTGTAGAAGAGTGCCCCACCCGACCGGCTGAGGCAGCGAAATCATGCCTTCAACAGGCCAAAGGTCTGTTCGATTACCACACGTGTACGGGTATGGGAACGATTGTAGTCCTCCTCGTGCCTGTTCTGTGGGGTTCAGACAGGGGTCAGGAGCCACGGCTTCAAGGGATAGCCACCATCACCTGCATGAGAGGGGAATGAAGGTAAATGTTTGCAATTTCATGTTGCACAAATGTACTAGTCTCACATGCTTGCAGGTAATTGGTGCCCACATGCACATGTCCCTGGATGCATTGACCCCATTTCAGGTCCCTCTATGTGTCCTGTGCCATGGACTAATGGTGTGGGTTGCATCTTCAAGATGATACATGGTGTGCACTGACATCTTGTTGCACGTGCATCGTATATGCATACAGCAGTGTTGCAGTCAAATTAGTGATGTGTTGTGTTCTGTGAGATTTACTAGTAGGGAGCGTTGGCAGTAGTCTGTACAATATTGGGCATTCTGCGCTGATCATTCCTATGGTGACATGCAGCACTCCTATGGTTGTGCCGACCCGGTGACACACTGTGGAATCCATAGTTGGTTCAGTTCAATGAACTCCCAGGGATGATTTTCCTGTGTGGTGATATGCTGGAGACAGCAACATAGTGCATATGCACTGCATTGTGAAGGATGCCCTTACGGTGGGTGAGGGCCGCTGATGAGTGGTGCATGTGTTGTGGGATGTGGGCTGGTTACCTGTTAGTCATGTAGTGATAGATGTCGACCTTACTTCATCACTATGGGAATTGGGTGTCATGTACCGTTTCTGATGCTTTGGGGCACAGTGTTCGGTGATGTGCACATTGTGCAGTCACATCAACATTCCCACCCAGGTGGAGTATGCATCCCCCCCATTCTCACCCAAGTGGAGTATGTACCCCCCCCATTCCCACCCAGGTGGAGTATGCATCCCCCCCATTCCCACCCAGGTGGAGTACGCATCCACCCACCTCACAACCCCGATGCACTGCCATGGCCCAGTCAGGCAACTCACCAGGCAGCCAGGCACATCGTCCAGCATGTCGCTCCATGAAGTGTGGTAGCGTGGAGTTCCGCAGGACCATAGTCATGAGTTGATCCAGGATATCGGGCACAGCAATGTGTGATGATCTTGCTGGCGTCACATACCATCTGCACATTGATGGAGTGGTATTGCTTGCGGTTGCGATACACCACCTCCATGGCATGCGGGACCACCAACTCCACGTGGGTGCAGTCGAGGGCACCTACACAATTTGGCATGCCTGCCAGTGCACGGAAGGCAACTTTTGTATTGAATATCTCCTGGGGAGTCCATGGTAGGGAAATGTAGTCCCTTGTGTGCTTGAGGAGGGCCTCCAGCACTTGGTTCAGAATCCAGGAAAATAAGGGTTGTGATATGCCATGCATGTGCCCTACTGTATGCTGGTAGGTGCCTGTGGCAAGGAAGTGGAGCACAGACACTACCTTCAGTAGAGGGGGGATGGAGGTGCGTATTTCTATGAGGCTCACTATGTCGTTGTGTATCAGGTCCACTATGGTGGTGATGGTGTCCCGGTCAAGCCGGTACAGATTGTGGATCTGCTCAGGGGTTATATTGAATGGACTGGCTCTGATGCGAGGGATTATGGGGTGCCGGGGTGGTAATGGTGGCTGAACTGGTGGGGCATGCTGGGCCTGTCTCACCCTCTTTCTCCTCCTGCGTCTCCTCTGTGGTGGTGGCTGTTGTTGTTTTTGTTGATGTTGTGGCAATGCAAGCAAGTCCTCCAGCTCCAGTAATGCTACTACTTTTGGAATCATCTTGGTGTAGGATGGGGTGTGGTGTGTGGGTGTGCTCCTTTTGTATTGGGCCTGACTCCATTGCCTGCACCTGTGCTGATTGTGTGCAGTTTGGGACACTGCTCAGTGCTTTTTACGGCATGTCGGCGATGCCGGTATTTATGACGTGCCGGTAAGTACTTTTTTCGGCTTCTTGAGGCTGTTATTTGCATGTCTGCCTCATTTGTGATCTACTCCGGTTCACGGCATTCCGCTAATGCCGGCATGGTGGGTCGCGTGCACGAAACCAGACCGCTATTAACTACATCGTACTTTACTATACCGTTAATAGCTCTCTGGTTGGTCTGAATATGCCGTAGCGGTAATTGATGCCGGTATTCCTTTACCAGCATAGTTTTTCCCTTTGCATCAACCTCGGAATCAGGGCCTTTGTCTTGGCACGCTTCCCTCACCACAGTTCGCCACAGCTCCTGCTGGTCTTCTGGTTCTGCTGCTCCTCACACAGGCTTCCCTGTTTTCCCTATCACCCTCTCTCACTGGGCTGGTCTCTTTTTATACACCTGCAGCCCCTTCATTGCTCTTGGTTGCCTCTTCTTCGTCCCAGTGCTGTCAAGAGTCAATTGTGGGGAGGTAAGGGGAGGTGGCTTACAATAGCGCATAAAGGTTGTGGAAGGTCTGGGTTGGTTGTCACTAGGAAGAGGGGCATACCATGTCTCGCCCAAGGGTAACCCACTCCCAATTACCAAGGACCTTCCACCCAGGTGATCCTTCCTCGCTTTTCGCCCCCAGGATCAGGATCCAATGGCGATGGCCTTTTCCTGGCCACCTGCGCAAAGGATCCAAGGGGTTTAGGAGTGAGAATACCCTCTGGTTTCTCACAGCATGCAGTCTGTTCTTATCAGGTTTGTAATTGCGTGCTGGGTGTCTCTTTGGGACCAGGATCCCGGTTCTGATCTGCACTGGGCCATCTGGTGTATCAGTGTATTCTGTAACCTTTGACTCTATGTGCCCCGCTCCGGATCTTGAGACCTCGTCTCTCTGCTCCCAGATGGGGTGACAGCAGGGAATCGGCGTCTCTGCTCCGGGGAATCTCCCTTTCACTCCCCCCAGAACTCTCAGCCTTTCACTCCCCTCCAGTGCCTAGAGCTTGTGGACTGAAGCACTCACTCCTGTGGCCTGTAAGGCTCTTGCTCTACCTCATTATGGGCCCTGCACTTCGCTGAGGTCTGCAGTGTTTGCATTGCAGTTCTTTGTATGTTTGTGCCTCACGCCCTCAGGCCCCGGGCTCCTCACTGCACTGTGCTGCCCTGCATAGACCTTTGCCTGCTCTGCTATACAGTTTATGAGGACAACCAGGTGTAACCACATTTACTGAAGCAGAGGGGCCTGCAGTGCTCATCCTACCGCCTCTCAATTGTGCTTCACTGCATCAGCTTAAATGTTTTGAGGGGAGAGGGAAGTGGCCTGGGTTAGCCACTCCAGTCCCCCGTGGTCAACTGCAGTCTCCTCGTTCTACTGCTGCTCAGGGCGTGTGTGCTCATGGGGGACCACCGCACCTGGATTCCGAGGCCCTCTGCTGCGAGGAGCAGGGCACGGTCTTAGATGGCTGGTGGGATGGTAAGCTTCCACTACTGCGGCAGACAGAGTTCCCCTTCAGCACTCCCTTGTGGCCTCTTCACCTTTTTGCCGGGGTGGTAGTCCTCTCCCCGCCCCAAGCCGCTTTGACGGGGGTTCCAGTCTGGGCCTTCCACCACCAGTGGTATGCTCTTCCAGGCTATTTGGCCCTGCCAACTCTCCTGAGCAAAGCAGAGATCCTATTCTGCAGCCCCTTTTCTTGCAGCGCGCCCCGGTTCTCCCCACTGTACAGTGACCCTCTCACCATCGGGACTGCATCTCTTTGTCCCGCACTTGCCTGCGCCGTTCACCCCTGAGCGGCTCATCTGCACCTCTGTGGGTTCTGGGCAGCCCAGTTCTGATCCTCACGCTTGCCGACCTCTCCTCAGGGCGTAGTCTCCCATCCCCTTATTCAGGCACCGTCACACATGAATTGCCTTATTTTGGGTCTCATTCCGTTATTAGCTTCGCGAAGCTCGTTTACTTTGCGGCCACCACGTTAAGCGGCCAAATCGCCAACTTTTATATTTTTATGTATACAAGAAGTTTTAACTTTTGAAATAAAAGTAGTTGAAGTGCTACGATGTATTTTGTTTGTTTTTTGGCTGAATGGAAGTTCTTTGCACTGTTGAAATTGTACTATTAGTATTAGGTACACCATCTTTTTGGAGCCTCTATAATCCATGGTTGTACTTTTGAAATAGTACTTGTAGATTGGTCCTGCGTGACTTGAATGCCTGGTCACTAGCAACTCATTGAAGAGGTCCCTTTCAAACAGGATTTGTTTCTGGTTTGGGCACTTCAATCAATTTAACATTACTTAACACCATCAAGTCTTCATGTACCATGTGGAAGCAACCGCTTTATATGGACTTCGTGGACTTCCGCATGGCTTTCAACTCAGTTGACTGAAAGCTCCTTGTGAGAAAGTTGATGAACTATGAATGCCCAGAATCGCTGATAAAAATTGTGAGTCTTCTGCATACAAATACGTCTATCCAAATAAAGTTGAACATGGAAGGCCTCCTATCTAACATCAATGTAACCGCTAGAGGCCTGAAGCAAGGATGTATCCTTGCTTCGACACTGTTCAATCTTTTCCTTTTGGACATTGCAGACGTCTTTGCATCAGCCATATCAGACTCACCCAAGATAGAAAACCAAACAATATCTTGGCTACTTTATGCGGATGATTTGGTTTTAATTTCTCAAACTCCGGCGGGGCTACAAACTCTCCTTGATGTACTTAATCGTTATGTGTGCTCAAACAATTTAACATTGAATAAAGACAAAACCCAAGTAATGATACTAAATAAACTGAAATCTTCTTTCTCAAATAAGTATCATTGGTCTATTGCTGGTCGCAATCTACAGATAGTCTCAGAATACAAATACTTAGGGATGATGTTCAACAATCTGAAATCAGACAAATCAGTTGAAATAACAATATTAGCAAATCTCACTACGCTAACATCTCAAGCAAAAATAATTCTGGCTAAACTCTGCAAGTTTACATGCATCCCTATTATGTCCTTTTACCAACAGAAGGTTTTACCTGTGATTACCAAATTACCAATGGGATGGAATCTGTGCTGCCTAGAACGCAGGTATTTTGGAATCAACTAGAGGCAAAATTTTGGAAATCCATATTCAATCTACCAAAAAGCACCCCCACCATGCTACTAAGGTTTGAATTGGGGCTTCTGTCCATACATACTCAAGTCACCTGGAAAATATGCACTTTGTTTAGAAAATGTCTTTTGGGTGTTTCTAACCAAAATAGCGTAGCCATCCTAGCGAACCATCTGTTGACTTCAAACCGGATATTTCCATGAAACTGGCGTAATCATGTGTTGAATGCCCTTGTCAATGCAGAAATTTCAATTGATCTATTGCTGACGAATCCATCCAGAGCTAAGATCAAGCTATATCAGTCTGATTGGATACTCACTCAAGAGAAATGCACAAAATCAAAAGATTTTGATAGGAATCTCTTTGGTCACAAGAGATTCTGCACAATGGCTGATTATCTTGTGAAATGTCCATCCTCTTCCCTAAAACAGAAAATTCTGAGATTCCGTCTTAATTTATGGCCAGTAAATGAGATTCCGATCAGAAGAGGCATAGTGAAAAAAATGTAATGTATTGTCGCTTTTGTAAAGACGCATATTATACAGAAACTCTTCGCCATATTATTACCTAATGTGAGGCCTTTGTGTTAAACCGTTTGAAACTGGCTAAATGTATGAAATATAAGTACAATATAAGATCTGATAACGAAATGTGGGCTAAAATCTTTAGCATCAAAACATTTTTAGTTAGAATTGCAACCATTAACATGCTTGATGTTGCTTTTCCGTATGAACGAAAAGGTCATTTAACTGCCAAGTGAAAATGAAGTTGTAATTATGTTTCTGTTGCATGCCCTTTTTTTTCTCTCTTCTAATTCACAGATGATTGTAAAGAAACACTTCCCTTTTAAACTCTATATTGAGATCTATGCTTGTTCATTATGTTTTATATATGTAAAGGATGTGAAAAGATCGATTGTATTGTACTAATGATGATTTTTATATATATTTGTAAAGTTGGATTTTCAACTAAACCAAATAAAAAAGACAAAAAGAAATAGTACTTGTAGTAGTAGTGGGGAATGTATTTGTTTTACTTTGGGGAATTTCTGGACTTTGAACTGTTGGAATAGTAGTTCTCTTTAGTATTAGGTGATTTATCTGTTGTATTGTTTGGTGTAACGGGTAACAGCACTTTTGATTATTGAAACACTTTTAGAACTGTTAATAGGCAATGTAGGTGGTTTTTCAATTTCAATAGGAGAGGTTTGTACTGTTAAAACATTTTGACTCAGTGTTTTATTAATTGTAATGTGTTCATGTTAGGTGTTTGACATGGTGAATTAAATAGATGAGGTGTGGTACAGGTTGCCTAAGCAGTACTATTGGGAATATTAAAAAGCATATCTGTATTTTCAGTTTAAAAATAAAAATATGTTTAAGGACTTGGATACTGAAGGAAAGATTTCCACCTGTGCAATAAACATTCTTGCTTCCATATTAACTTGATCTTATGAAATATGTCTTCTACTAGTAACACTACCAATATTTGGTACAATTGTAATATCCTCAGTGTATTGTGAAGATTTTCTTTTTCAACTTCCTGTTCGCTAGTGATGGCTTTGCTTTAGAGTTCCTTTTTGAGGAATGTTTGGGGTGTTTTTGCTTTTTTGAATGTACTTTTTATTGTTTCCATTTAACAAGCAAACAAACAGTAACAAACCCCCTGTCCTGCCCCCGCCCCTCCTCCTTCAAGGGATCAAGCATCAAGTGTATTTCCAGTTCACATCCATAGAGTATAGTCAGAGAATAGGTCACACCATTTGGTCCTTCTGGCTCATGCAACTGCTCTACCTTGAAAATGGGTGCCACAACCGAATCACCACTTATACAATGCGGGTGCTTGGTGCTCTGCCAACCGGGCTATATAACATTCCTCTGATCCACTTCTCATATTATTCAGGATTGCATTGTACAGTACATTCCTCAGCCATTAGTACTCCATTGTCCTATATTATCTTAGTTCCTCCAAGGTGGACTTGGCATGACCTACTCCCCCCTTCCTCCCGATCTTCCTACCCATTGGCTTTGTTTAGTCCCTCAGCTTCAAACATATTCAGGGTAAGCATGTTTCAAGCCTGCACATATTTGCTCCTTTCTCTTTGGTCTCTTCCTGTCACCCTGTGCCACACCACTGTCTCAGCCATCGCCCATCTCTGCAAATCTCCCCAACATGCTGCAATGCTGTTTCCAGGCCATGGATATCCGTCTTTTAGCTAATATGCAGATAAGGTCTTTCATCTTCGTCAGATAGGTTGTCTGTCGGCCCAGTCCACTCCTCCTCTTACCCCATGGAAACATCCCTAATAAGCATGCTTCAGACGGCCATCCCCTCATGTCCACTCCTTCCTCTGCCACTCTGTCCACTATCGCTGCCCAGAATGTTTGTATAACAGGGCAGGCCCAGAACATGTGGAGCATTCCTGCTTCCCCCAATGAGCACTTGGGACAGCCCTGTTTTCCAGCTCATGGGATATGTGGTATCCTGTGCAGTGTCATGTAAGTGTGATGTGTCATTTATAATTGAATCAGCTTAAATGTAACATTCCTAAACATCGGTTTGTGTAAAGGAGTACATTGCCCCACTCTCCATCTGTAAAGTCCCTGCCCAGGTTTACCTCCTACCCCATCCGTGTCTTGGCCAGCCCCTGCCCTGGTCTTCCGATCAATAATTCATATAATCTGGATACCATATGCCCCCCCCCCATCTGTAACATCGTACATGGTTGAAAGTGTGCCATCTGTCTCTATTCCGGTCCAAACTTCAGGCCATCTCTTTGCAATGAATCCTACCATACTCATATGTGTTAAAAACTGGCCCTCCTGGATTCCATTATCTTTACATAAGGTCTCAAACTCCCTTAGCTGCCCTTCCTCTATTAGATTACCCACTGTGGTTACGCCATTCTCTTCCCAATGAATTCTAACTGCTTCCCTCCTTTCCGGATGCCTATTCACCAACCCAGCCAAAGGAATGTGTGGGGAATAGGTGTCTTCCACCCAGTGGTCGAAGTGTACAAAAAGAAGTAGTGGAACTATGTTCCCTGCTGGCCTGCCCCCACTCCCCACAAATCACATCACCACACCCCTCCCACACACAATAAAAACCCCCAAACACTTGCACCGTCTGTTTAAGGGAACGTCCAGTGCAGAGCACTGAAAGTGCACGCTTCAACTTCTTCCTGTACTTTCATTTTAAAACGAAACCATCCTGGATGGTTTCTTTTTAAAATAAAAGAATAGTAGCTGTAAAACGTAATTTAAAAAAGTAGAGGCGTACTGCTCCCGACCGCTCACGCTCACTTCAACCACTGCTTCCATCCCATCCATTTCCAAGCACTCTTCCACATCCTCATCCCATAGGATACCAAATGTGGCATATTTATTAAACTCCTGTCATTCACCCACAATATCTCCTTCAGGTAGAGGGGTTCAACCCATGGTTGCAGCAGCTGCGTATCCTATGAAGACTCGTCCGCCATCCACCCAATAATAAACTGCAGCTGCCCAGCCAAACAGTATGCTTCAAAATTAGGTACGTGTACGCTGCCTTCTCTTTTGAAGCATACTGTTTGGCTGGGCGTCCTCAATGCTATCCTACATCTCTTGCCCGAATTCTCTAACGGTGCTATCAATCTTACGAAAAAATGTCAGAGGGACGTTGTATGGGATGTTTGCCAAGTGATACAACAACCGCGGTAGTGCCGCCATCTTTATCAGCGCTGCCCTGCCTGCCATTGATAACGACAACTCTTTCCAGAATAGCATGCTCTTTTCCAGACCATTCCACACCCTCTGTGTGTTCTGCGTATGTGCGTATGTGTGTCTATGAGGTCATAGCAGGCATCAATTCCCATATATTTGAATGACCGCAGCAACCATTTTATGCCTAGGTCAGGGCGCTGCTTTTCGTCCAAGGCTCTCTGGGCCCACAACAGAAACAAGCAGGATTTTTCCCTGCTGATCTTAATCCCCGAAAGTTTAGTGTATCTATCTAGCACATCTAGTGTGTAAGGAAGATTTTCCTCTGGCCTACTTAAATAAAGCAGCATATCATCTGCTTAGAGCAATATGATATGCCTCACCCCTCTTATTGCTACAACTGCGTCTCTGTATTATAAGCTTAAAAACTCTGCCAACGGCTCCAAGTCCAGGATGAATAACATGGGAGACAGGGGACAAACTTGTCTTGTACCCTTTCTGAGCTCCTAGCTGCCAGAGATATGCTTCCCATCCATACCCTAGCCCTTGGTGCCGTGTAGATCACTTGTACCCATCGCAGAAAGGCCGGTTTTATGCCAAAGAGTCGTAGTGTAGCATCCAACCGATCGCACCCGACAGAGTCAAACGCTTTGATAGCGTACAGGGACACCACTGCGCATTCCTCCTGCATACTATTGGTTCGATCAATTATATGATGTAATTCTGTAATTTCCAGGAAGTATTCCTACCTGGGACATACTCTGTCTTGTCTATATGCACTATTACGCCTATCACAATTTTTGCCCCTCAGGATTTTGCAATCTGTGTTTATCATGGAAAGCGGCCTATACGATCTGCACTCCCAAGGAGTCTTCCTTGGTTTCAGAATAGGCACTATTATGGATTCCCTTAAGCTTTGCAGCAATTCCCCATTCTCGTATGCTTCCTCATACATTTCCAACAACTTGGGCGCTAATATGTTGCCGTATTCTCTATAAAATTCCCCAGGTGGCCCATCTACACTAGGTGTTTTCCCCGTAGGTAACGCCTTCTCCGGAGTCATTCTTGGCAGGGTCAGTTGTGACAGCGCCTCCTCCACCTCAGAGCAGGCCGAATCTTGCCCCTGATCGTATAGAGACTCATAAAATCTGGCAAACACTGTATTCACGCCAATTTGTGTCCTGTGCATCTCCCCCTGTCATCTTTTATTGCACAGATCATTTCCCTCTTTTCGCCTCTGCGGCATAGCCATGCTCGCAGCCTCCTGGCGTATCCGCTTCCCCATGGAGCCTTTATGTGTAATTTGCATAGTCGAATTTGCCTAGCCTCTCCCATTGTGCTATGCACCGCTGTCTGAGTTCCATCAATGTTCCATCCCGTTGCCCTCCTGTCACCTGCTTATGCTATGCCTCAGCTAATTGTCGTTCTGTATTTGAAAGGTCTTTCATTATATCTTTCTGAACTCCACTCATTCTTCCTATTGCCTCTCCCCTCATAACAGTTTTAAAAGCCTGCCATTGTGTACCCACACTGTCCACGCTTCCTGTGTTTTCGAAAAACCCTCTATACTATCCGATACCTGCTCCCGAAACACCACGTCAAGTAACGCTTCTGCTCGTAGCCGCCACACTAAAATAGGGGGTCCATGCGAAAATCCCTTCCACTCTGCAATCAGGGGAGCGTGGTCTGAGAGGACCCTTGGTAAAAACTCTGAGCGCTCAAACTCCCCCAGTGCTTCCTGTCCCGTGAAAAAATAATCTATGCATGCAAATACACTGGCCCTCATTACGACCCTGGCGGAGGACCATGGTGCAATTTGCACCATGGTCCATGGCGCAGAGCTGCCAACTCCGCCATGGGGGTTGGCGGACTTACCGCCCCATTCCGACCTTGGCGGGGCGGTAAGTCCCCAATCCCCATTTACCCTTCCCCATTCCCATTTTTGCCCCATAGGTTATAATGGGAGTGGGGAAGGCGTTAATTACGCCACCGTAAATTACGGTGGCGTAATTAACAACAGGTCCCGTAGCGCCATGGATTTTTCCGCCCGGAAAAACCAGGCGAAAAAACCACCATGGCGCTACGGGAACTCGTAGTAAGGCGGAAAGGTACGCCATGCATTACGCTGGCGTAAAACCCTTTCCGCCAGGGTCGTAATGAGGGCCACTGTGTGGGGCTGAGTAATGTGAGTATCCTTGTGATTGCCCATGCTCTGACCTCCAAACATCCTCTAGCAAAAGATGATCTAGTAGTTTCGCCAGAGTTTTGGCTGGAGGGGCTTGCTTCTTATATTTCCCATCTAACCTGTCTAACAAGGGGTTCATTGTACAATTAAAGTCCCCCTCAAATCCACATTGTTTCCAGATATGTGCCCAAGCATGGGGACAGGGAATTAAAGAAAGATCCTGCGTTGTGGTTGGGCGCATACATATTAACTATACATACCTCCCGGTTTCCAAGAAGCCATGCACAAGACCATTCTACCCTCCTCATCGCTCCTCGTCTCTAAGGTTTTAAAAGGTACCGAGGGCGCTACCCAGACCACCAGCCCTCTAGTATATGCAGAGTAAGGCAAGCCCGCCAGCGTTCCTCCCCATTTCTTTGCCAGGGTGCATTGTCTTTCCCTCGTGAGTTGAATTTCCTGCAGTAGTGCTATGACAACACCTTTTCTCCTCAGATATGTGTGTACCCTCAATCTTTTGATATAGCTATTTAAACCTGGTACATTCCAGGTCACTATCTTAACCCCATATGCCATATCCACTTTCTGATCCCGCCTCCCTTGTCCCACAGGCCTCTTTTCCTTCATTTTCCCACCATAATTGTTCGCATCCTCCCTTTCCTTGCCCCAATCCGAAGAGGACAGAGCATCCGTCCCTTCTAGGACACATCCATGTATGTGTCCCTCGAAGCTGCGAAACCCCACTCAACAACAGACCCAAACATTTGTGGAACGACATGTTAATTCCTAAACTAAGCAACAATGGCCCAACAATTTCCTGCATGTTCGGGCTTAACCGCTTCTCGCGTTCCTGCTTCTTCTAGTGAGCCATGTACAGTGGCGAATGCCGAATTTACCGGCATTCCTAGAAAAAGAAACTGTTTATGTGAGGGCATGGACGCCACCGGCTGTCTGGGGGAGTTCGATTAACTCCTCCAACCTCAGCCTTTCAGAACACTTCCTGCTCCTAAATCATAGATCTGCACACCCACAACGGTGTCCTAATTTCTGCATCGTTCCCATGGTGCTGTAACCATTCAATTAGCTCCCCGTTCCGGGATGGGCGCTATCCCTTTGCTGTTCATCTAGTCCTGCGCCTCAGTCATGGATTTGAAAAACCAAGTCACTCTTAGTTTGGTGGGTTAGATGAGCATGTATTTATGTTCGATCGACATAGTCGTGCTTTGATAGGGCTGGACTGCGCTCTGTTCCTTTGTACTTGCAGGGTATAGTCTGGGTATATTGCCAGCTTCGAAGATGCCCTCTGAATAATGCCTCCGCCTCTAGAAAATGCCAATATGTGTTCCTTGTCCTTGAAATTCAAAATTTTGCGATTATCCGTCTGGGTGGTGCTCCGGTGGGGTCTCCTCACAAGGGATCTATGAGCCTGTTCCACTGTAAATCCTTTTGTCAGCGTTTCTGCTCCTATTTCTTGTATTAATACATTCTTCACATATTCCATTGTGTTTTGCCCTTCTTCTTCCTCCAGCAGGCCTAATGTACGAATATTATTCCTCCTTCCTCGCCCCTCTGCATCCTCAACTTTTCACTCCAGAAGTTTCATTCTGTCTGTCAGTTGTGTTACATTCAATGTTGTACTTCCTATGTTCGCTGTGTTCTCTTGCACTTGTGTTTCTACTGTGCCTAGCCTTTCTGCTATGGAGCGGACATCCTGCCGTAATAGGCCCACATCGACTATCACTGCATCAATCTTATTTACCAGTGAGGCCTTTAAAGCCGCGATAGCTGCCAATATTGTTCCTCCATCTTGCTTTGGCCCATGCGCCAAAAGTCGCTTTGCTTATACTCCCGCTGCTGTTGGTCCCGAGGCACTTCCATCCTTCCTCGCAAAATCCTCCATCATCAGTTGTTTGCTCTTTCCTCTATTCTGTTTCCCCGACATAAACGCCTCCCTTCCTCTATTGTTGTTTCTCTCCACTGTCTTATCCCTCGTTGCCAGAGGCAAGGCGCTTTCCTCTTCGTATCTTCACTATTGCTATTTGTCATCCAACATGATTGCTATACTCTTGGGCGCTCACCCGCCTTCTCCTGTGGCTAGTCGTGGTCTGCCCAATTCTTAGCCTCCCTTATTGGGGTCTGAACAAAAGTGCCTTCAGGTTAGTGCGGTGTGGCCCCAGGAAGCAGGAGCAAGGGGGTTCGCCACTCTCTCCTCTAGTGCTGCACTAGTTAACCCTGTGCGGGCCACCCTGCCATACAGTCCAACCTCATCTTGCCATCTACAGTTCAATTTGCAAGCCTCCTCTTCCATAGGGTATTCACTCTACCCCCGCCTATATATGGTGTCAGGCCTTGGCCCTCCTGCAGCTGCTTAAAAGTGTGTTTCCTTGCTTTGTTCAATATCCCCTGTCCTCCTGCAGTTCCACAACACCTCTTGCGGTACTGTGTAATATTGTGTGTCTATTTTTTATTTTTCCTCCTTTTTGGGAGAGGGAACCTTAATGCGCTTGAGTGTTAGAGCACCCCATCCTCTTCACAGCTGCCTACCTTGTTTCTGTATCAGCTCCGTATCGTTCCTTTGTCCTTCGCCATTCGCCACCACAGAACAGCAGTGCCCTGGACTGTCAGAAACTCTCTTTGATACCATGCGCCTTTTCTCCTCCTGCCTCTGTATACCTTAGCTTTCCAGGCTGCTGCATACCCGTGGGGGCAAATATATTTGGCAGTGCCTCCTCTCCTGTCTACTCTGTCGGTTCTTTGCTTTCCCAGTCTGTGCTCCACATCGCACCTCTGCCCGTCTGTGTTCTTGTACCTCTGCCTTTCAAGCCATATACCCCTCATGAGGATTAGTCACAATCTGGAGCGTCTACTCTCCAGTCTCATCCCGCCCACTCCTTGTACTCCCAGCCATCTGGTTTCTATCCGGCACAGCTGTGCTCCTTGGTGCGTGCAAACTCTCACCAGCCCAGCACATGTCTCTCTTTTCTCAGCTGATGGTCCCTGCCATGCTGTAACACACCGCAGTTCACTCCTTCTCTCACTGTGCTGTATTGAATCATTCACTCCAAAGCTTTTTCCTTTTCTGGAAATGTCCCAGCTGGGACTTGTGCGCCCGTGTCGGTCACCCTGTGGGTGCAGAGACTCTGCTTCCTTGCCTTTCTGCTGTCTAGACATGGCGGTCGCCATCTTGGGCCAGGAGCTCATTGCGACATCCTCGATCTTTGCAGGGAAACTACTTTCCGCCCCTATCCTTCGCACACGAACAGCTCATTGGGCCTCATTACGAGTTTGCCGGTCCGGATACAATGGTACTGGTAAGCTTAACGGTACCATTGTATCCGGACCGGCAAACTCCGAGTTGTGCTCGTGGGTGCCTTTCATTCCTCACTAGTGAGAAGTTCATTTCAGGATACAAACACTTTTACCTGCTGCTGCTGCTGTGTGTTAAATCAGCGCTGGGAGTTTCTCTGAACTCGCGCCTACTGAACGCTCGCTTCCAGGAGGGGGCGGAGCATTGCGGCGGTCAGGTGACTGCTCACGTGACGCTCTCTGCCCATAAGAACAGGGCCAATCCAGCTGAGCGGCGCGGACTTCTCTTCACTAGTGAGAAGTTCATTTCAGGATACGAACACTTTTACCTGCTGCTGCTGCTGTGTGTTAAATCAGCGCTGGGAGTTTCTCTGAACTCGCGCCTACTGAACGCTCGCTTCCAGGAGGGGGCGGAGCATTGCGGCGGTCAGGTGACTGCTCACGTGACGCTCTCTGCCCATAAGAACAGGGCCAGTCCAGCTGAGTGTCGCGGACTTCTCACTAGTGAGAAGTTCATTTCAGGATACGAACACTTTTACCTGCTGCTGCTGCTGTGTGTTAAATCAGCGCTGGGAGTTTCTCTGAACTCGCGCCTACTGAACACTCGCTTCCAGGAGGGGGCGGAGCATTGAGGCGGTCAGGTGACTGCTCACGTGACGCTCTCTGCCCATAAGAACAGGGCCAGTCCACCCTTGCGGCGTTAAGCCCGTCAGGAGTAAAGACCAGTGACTGTTGAGCGACTGTTAGGCGCTGGTGGCTCGAAATAGTTTGGGCGACTGCGGAGTTTATCTCTTTGATCCCAATCGATCTTATTAGGCCCCGAGTGTCTAGGATGGAGCTGGGACCCTCAGGGCTTTTATTGACTGAAGTCGCTACTCAGTGTCAATCTAGTAGTGAAGATGGGGTAGTACATCCGCTCACCAGACGGCAGCGTCGTTTTCTGGCCGCTGGAGGAATCGAGCCTGTCGAACTACTCACAACATCCCTGGTAAGTGATTACAGATCTCGTAAAAGAAAATGTACCTCAATCTCATCATCCAGTTCGGAAAATTTCTTTGATTGCCAAGTAAACAACTCGCCCCCACATGATATCACTAGAACACCGAAGACAGTCCATACCCCCTGTTTTCCCTATGGCACAATCCTAGAAGAAGATACTGTAAGGACTATAAATCAAACTGTGTCCGAGATGCATCCGGAGGTTCATCCGGTAGCATTCTCAGAATTTGATTCCGCTGTCACGGAGTGTGACATAGACCCAAATATCCATCAAATGGTTGCCACAATAGAAGTTCACCCATATGAAGATGTAGAGCAGACGGCGACGAGATCTTTATCAGTCACAGGGAGCTGCACGCGGGATCAGGACAAAGAACATACGAAAGCGAAGGAGTGCAATCAAGCTGACAATGTTGGCACCGTAGGACAGTTACTTAGTAGCCATGAGCTACACTTGCATAATCCTAGCCCTCGAACTCAAGCCGAGAAAAGCGATCTTGCAGAAGATAATAGTAATATGGCAGCTGATCTTGAAACTGACATTGGTAATAGGGTAGTTGAAACACAAACACAGGAATTATCAGGTACTACTGACAATACTAACAAGGAAGCCAGGAGCCCAAACCGGCGAAGCTCGATAGCCACAGCTGATAAAATACTCAAAGACTTAATCGAAATAAACTCGAGATTGACAAGCCAGCAAACCTCTCATAATGAGATAAAAATATCATCAACGGGATTTCCAACAGCGCCCGAGAGAGTTGTAGAGGCAAATATGTCTTTACCGAGGAATATGGCAAAGCAGATACCGAGTACATGGGAAGATGTTGAAAAACGGCACCCGTGGCTAAAACCCATGACGAAAAGAAAAAGATCCAACTCTTCAAATGATGATCTAACTGATCTACTGTTTGTATCCCTCAAGAGACATACTGAAGAAAGACATCTAACTGGTCGAGAAGAACTTGGGGACGAACCATATTTAACATCAGTCCTGACAGCTGGTCCTAATATAGATAAAATCTCTACAAAAGGAAGCGATCTCTGGAAGCCAAAGTCAAAAACACTCAGTAAGAAACCAAAGACTGCAAGGAAAAAAAAGAAACCTCAGATTCAAAACTTGGCAGAATGCCTAACTGGAGAAATTACCAAAGAATTAAACACATTAATAATGGCTGCGCATACGATATCGATGTCACCATACATGAAGCTATACGAACAATTGAATGACAATATAAAGGACCAAACAACACTCCTGGCCATGATGAACACCAAAATGTGAACCGTAGAGCAAGACCTGAAGAGAACCCAACAAATGCTATCAAATGAAAATATAAAATCTGAGGCAAATGTGAAGATTATACTAGAACATACAAAGAACAGCGCAACTGACAAAAGACTGTTTGCAGAAGTAGCACGAGAAGCGATTGCCTTGCTGAAACAGCAAAGAACGAACCCCATTTTGATGGAGCAGACAGTGAAACAGAAGGGCGAATGTACTGACGTGCGCGAGGAGATAACATCTGCACTTAATATACTAGAAGAGGGCAAACAAACTGTGGAAATTGAGACTGATAAAGACTCAAACTTAAATACACAAAAGACACGTCAGGCCAATGATGCATGAATGAGCCTCCGTCCAAATGTAAACAAAAAATAAAAAGAACCAAAGAAATTGAGAAAGGATTTATCACTACTGATAATACAGATCTAGTCCATTCTCCGGCAGCCTCTTTGAAAAAAGTCCAGGAAGCTTCACTGGAGCAACATGTCAGGGATAGCCCCATTGAGGAAATAGATCTGACCCAGTCCAATAAAGACCTGCCATCAATAAAACTGCCAGACTTTAAAGCTATCTCGCCGGATCAGGTACATCCCAATCCAGCTCCTGGCAGTGTCCTGAAGATACTGAAGCAGCCTTACAAAAGCAGCCCATATTGACGGAACAAGACCTCTTAAATCCAGCCCCAGGCAGCGACTTGAAAGATACTGAAGCAGCCCCACAAAAACAGTCCTTAACTAGTGCTAAAGCTGCATTTCCAATCTTCGAGCCGAAAAAATCAGAGATCCAAAAAAAAAAAACACAGAGGCGATGATAGCCGCGAAAAGAACAAAGAACATGAGAAATCGTAAAAACCAACAACGATCCAGCGTGCGTTCTTTTCTAAGAAATATAAAAGGCTTCAGTATTACAACAACTACTAAACAACTCTCTGGAGCCGTCACTAATGATCACCCTAGCACACAAAGCCAAATCCACCTGCTGAGCAACAGGTGAGCCATGAAGGTGAAAAAAGCACAATGACGGAGAAGGAAAATTCTCTAGAAAATCTACTAGATCTCTCAACATACGAGCAGGGCGAAAGTGATAGCTGGGTTGAGACTCCTAATTCAATCCCATATGAAGATTCTATAACAGTAGAAGCTGTAACTAACATTGACCTCAGATCAACATCGCATGAAGAGAAATTATCTGAGGGCAAGAAAAATTGCAAGAAGCCCCATATCCCCCAAGATATTCCAACTGGTATAATCGGTGGGGCGATAATGAATGAATCTGAGCATCAGCAAAAATGTGTCATCAGGCAACTAGCAAAGCAAGATAGTTCCCTTCGAAAATTTACAGCGAAAGCTCCAGCAGAATGCATAACGCTATAGGAGAAAAGAGTGATAACCATAGCCAGCAACAACCGAGAACACTCCACCTCAAAACGTCCATCCCGAAATCAGGATCTGTGGAAGTATAAACAAGAATTTGAGGCTCTGGAAGCCAAGATGGCCCTAATGGATGCCAGACTTATCGCCCCTAAGATTATTAAGGACATACACTCCAGAGATAAAGATGCTAACTTAGCTGAGTCAATTCCGTCGCCACAGTCGCAGAGACTGATGATGGAATTACAGATACCTTTTGACTTACGCCAAGTAATGTCTGAGAAAACCCAGACCAAGGCAAAAATAAATAAAATACCCAAGAAGGAGCCCCGTCCTCAAAATCAGCACCCCACGAAACCAGGGAATTATCTTCTACGAGTGGAGCGAATAGTGAAAAAAAAAGATGGTCTCTTACTAAATAGGAAAAATGTGACGAGACTAATACATCACATCCCGCAACTTAGAACAGTGACCTCTGAAGATATCCAAGTGGTCGAATTTGAGGATGAAAAATATAATGACCGTGTGATACTCCACATAGCCTCCAAACTCATTCGAGATTCCCTCTTACAGACTAGTGATATCTTCAACCCCCTAGGGTTTGACATAAATGAGATTGGTGACCTAAAGGAGAGACAATTATCAAGGAGAAAAAGATCCTTCTCTGACAACAAACAAGCGGAACATAAAAGATCCGCAACCGAGGTAGAAGAAAATGTCCCAAAAAACAAACATGTCTCCCTTGAGAGGGAAATTGATGAGGACGAAGAATTGAAGATTGTGCCAACTAGAACAAGAGGTAGATACTCGGATGTCCAAAGCCCGAGGGAACTCGATTTGAGAACTGAGGACCTCGACTGGACATGGGTTGCGAAAACCATCAATAACCACGATATCAGGTAATGCCAAAAGTCATACGAGTCAGGAAAGATATGCATAGCATCATGGAATACAAGAGGCTATATGCATTTGCTGAGTGAAATCCCAAGTGAACTAAAAGATATTGATTTATTATGCCTACAAGAGACATGGCTAACTGATATTCCTATTGCAGATGGTTTTGAGATTGCTTTCAATCAGGCAATAAAAAAGAACAAGGGACGTCCCATGTCAGGAATGTTGACATTAGCAAAAATTAAAAGTGGTATACGTATCTTATCCACAACTAATGTTTCATCGTACATACAAATATCCAGGATCAAAATACCGACGAGTGCAACGAAAAACGAGAATTTACTTATGCTGATAAATATTTATTGGCAACATGCCGCAAACAAAGCTGAGGCATTCATCGAATCTGTTTCAGAAATTATCAGCAACATTAAGAGGACGGAAAAAGACATAAATATCTTAATATGTGGAGACCTCAACATACATTGCCTGCCAAGTGGACGAGACGGGAAGGAAACAGACAGAGATTATACGACCGATCTGTGGGTAAACTAAATGAAATCATGGAACCTACAGATGTTGAATGGAGAAGTGGTGGGAGATATTCCGCCTCGTCCAACCTGGCGAAGAAATGAGCAAAGCTCCACAATAGATTACATGTTTGTAAACGAAAGATTGAAAAGTGAAGTCGCACAGTTAAAAATCATTGAAATGAAACATAGTGACCATAGCCTAGTAAAAATATACTGGGAGACTCACCATCTAAGAAATCTTCCTGATACTGCCAAAAATGATCTAGCGGTTGAACTGGGCCGTAATCGTTTACGACTAAACGCGACCAAAGTGAACTCACTGCTAAAATCATTAGAAGAAACAACAGTGGTAGAGAAAATTGAATATACAAACTTTCTAGAGAAATATCGAGAGAAGAATTTCTCCAAAACCAAATCTAACTTCAGGAACCAACATGTATGGGATGAAGAACTCAATGACAAGAAAAAAAACTGAATAAAGAACTAAGATGGCTCAAAAAGAAACCGGATCTGAGCAATGGAAGCACAGCAAAAACTCTGAAACAAACCTACAAGAACTGGCTTCTCAGTCATAAACACATCATGCTGCAACGCGATGCAGAAAGCATGATGAAAACGTTAGCTAATAGAAATACAAGTGAATTTTGGTCCTACCTGAACAACATCTCGACTCCACAAGGTGCCATTATAAAAAACACAATACCAGAAGAACTATGGGTGAAGCATTATGCGAGAATATTTTTTAATAATGAAATTAAGATAAAAGAAACCACCACATCAGAGAACGAGTGGTCAATTACAATAACCAAAGAAGATATCTCTAGAAACATCAAGAGATTAAGTACATCAAGAGCCCCAGGACCCGATGGGTTAACGAATCAGATGCTAAAACAACAGCCCGAGTTATGGACGGAGGTTTGTTTTACGTTGTTTGCAGCCATTCTAAAGAACCGAAAGATTCCTACATCTTGGAAAAGCGCTACAGTCATACCGATTTTTAAAAAGGGGGAGCGCACTAACCCAATCAATTACCGTCCCATAGCGCTCCTTGATGTGGTGTGGAAAATCTTTGCCTCGAAGCTTCAAATCCAACTAACAAACTGGATGTACGATTCCAAACAATATGATCCACATCAATCAGGATTTGTTAAAGGGGTTGGATGCAGTCCGAACTTGACGATTCTGAATTTCTTAAAAATGGAAGCGATCCGCCAAAATAAAAAAATCTATGTAGCGTTTGTGGATCTATCAAGTGCCTTCGATACAAATGATCGAGAGTTACTATGGAGTAAGATGAAGAAATGGAAATGTCCCGAAAATCTTCTCGAACCCATAAAAGCACTCCACACAGACACACAAATTAAGGTCAGACTAGACTCCAATGGAACATTGAGTACGGCTATACGAACTAATCAGGGCGTGAAACAAGGCTGCCCTTTAGCAGCCACGTTGTTCGCCCTATTCTTATCCGATATTGGAGAAAGCTTAGAGTCTACAATCTCCGATCCACCAAAAATCAAAGGATCACGGATAAACTGGATGCTCTACGCTGATGACATCGTTATATTAGATCTAACGCCAATTGGTCTGACAAGAAAATTGAGAGCTCTAGAAAGCTATGTGGAGAAAAACAAACTAAAGATTAATTCTGCGAAGTCAGAAATAATAATCCTGCAAGACTTAACAAGAAATAACAAACAAAACAAAAATCGAATACCTAAATGGAGTTTACATAATGACAGCTTGAGATGTGTGAAAAAAGCAAAATATTTAGGAATGTGGATCAACAGCAATATAAATGATGCCCCTTGGGTAGAGAATGTAAAACAGAAATGCAAACAACTATCAAGTCAAGGAGTGATTATAAATAAAAGATTTGGGAAATTCTCACTTCTACCTGTTCTGGCCCACTACAACCAGAAAGCGCTACCAACATTGATATATAGCGCAGAAAGCGCACTGGGAGTATCTGCAACCCAATGGCCTGAACTGGAAAATCAATATTGGAGGCGAGTATTACATCTACAAAAGGGAATCTCGAGTGCCTGCATTAGATATGAACTCAATCTAATATCTATGCAAGCCCGAATACTATGGAACATGCTATCTATATACAGGAAGATAACCATACCTGATTGCTCCCCCCAGTTTAAAATACTACAGGATGCCCTTATGGGAAACTCAGAATCAGTTCTATGCAAATGGGTAATTGGATGCAGAAATAAGCTAGCGGAGTTGGGCATTGATCAAAGAACCTTGGAAACCAATCCAGACTTCGTTAAGAAAATGTTATGGGAATCGGATTGGTGTAAAACAGTGGATGATCGAAATCGACATAATCTGATGAAAGATGCCGCAACTGAAGCCAAGGATCGGAACATAATGTTGCAATATCTGATGAAATCACCAAGTGCTAGACATCGTTTTCTGTACATGAAATTTCGAATGAATCTATTCAATACAAGGGTAAGCTATGCAATAAGAACTCGGAACGTGGTAGCAGTATTAAGCTGACGCTTCTGCAATAAAGAGCAGGAGACGCTTAAACATCTTACATTGTATTGCGAACGCCTGAAAGATATGAGATCTGTGCATTTAGGAAATTTAGTAAAACAATATCCTATCTTGTGTGGAGAAGAACTGTGGCGCAAGTTGTTCAACCCGCGAGAAAAGGACATTTTTGGGTTGACTAATTTTCTACAAAACTTGGAGTCAGTGTTATAAACTTATATTAACGTGAGTAGCACTGCAGAGAAACACGCCGTAGATGTGTCATGGAAGCAGAGACTGAATAAGGGAGAATAATAAAACCTGGAGGATTATAACATCTGAAGAAACATAAACTGATAAACCAAACAAGGACTGGAACATTGAACCAGGAAGGCTAACAACAAAGGACATTAAAATTGTTGCATAAACCATTGAGATTAAGATGTACCCTAATTTATCTCTGCTTTTCTGACACCAAGTAACTGTAAGCTGGAAACTCTTTTTCAAAAGTTTATATAAACTAAATGAAAAAAAAATATATATATATATATAAAATTCCGCCAGGTCTGACCTGGCGGAATGAAAGGCAACCACGAGCACAGTTTGCCTATAGCACCTTTACAGTAATCAACCGTGCCGGTGCTACAGGCATCCCCATTCCCATTGAGCCCTATGGGAATGGGGCTATGGGGCTCAATGGGAATGGGGATCACCCGATTCTGGCACCCGTGAAAGGCCAATTACCGGGTCCGGCTGGGCCGGAATACCCTGGTAATTTCCCATTCGCGGATGCCAGACTTACTTGCAAGTCCGGAGGTAGCCTTGCCGGTTTTACCGGCAAGGCTACCTCCAACCTTGTAATGAGGCCCATTGTTCTTTTAATCTTCCGCACTAGTCTCGTCCAACTTTCTGCTGCTTTTTGTTGTTTTTATATGAGGATCATTGATGGCTCCAGCAGGAGCCTTCCGAAGTTATGTTCTTACAGCATAGTGGTTAGCCACGCCCCTGTGGTGTTTTTCCTTATGTTTCTTTTCTTTTATAGCTTTTAGCATGCGTGTGTTTTCCAGTTGAACTTAAATAACAAAGGAACATATTGTTTATTAAAGGACCATCCATGTCTTTTATTTTTATTGAATTTTTACATTGTTAATTTTAAAAGAGATTCTTTTGGGAGCAATACCAGTTTTGCTTTACCCTTGTTATGATTGCACATGTTTAAATAACAAATGGTACTTTATATAAAGGAGAATTATTTGTTACTTTTATTGTAGTATTAAATGTCTTGTACTAAAATACAATTGTATTTTAATTTTATTGTACAAAAGACAATTTGGTTTTACTTTTGTTGACTCTGCAAGTTTTAGTTGTAAATCGTTTCATTTGTTTTAACAGTAAATGATATTACAAGATTTGTGATGATGTTTACGTTGTTTTTATTTCTCAATATCTGGTTGAATTATATTGTCAACCTGTTTTAATGTTAATATTTGACCCATAAAAAATGACACAAGTTATAACAGTAAAAACGGTGTATGTTAATGATAATATAATAATAGTAACATTAGTAAATGCATTTATTAGGGTCAAATATGTAATATGTTAAATGTTTAAATCAACAAGTGACACATTACAAGATAATTTTGCAATTACAATGCTTATTAGGTTAAGTGTACAGTTTTACAAGCTGTACATTATGTTTAATGTAGCTATGTTTTGTTAATTGTATGCTGATGATGTTGTACGTGTCACAGGTTTCCCCCCTTCTCACCTGTCGCTGTTGTTTGCTGGATTTCTTGGAAGGAGCCTTCTTGCGCACAGTCCGGGTCTTGTATAGTCCCGTGTGGACGTCTTCGGAGTCCAGTGTGCATTCGGCGTTCCAATGCCAGGAACGTTCAGTATGTCCGGGAAATCCAGGAGTTGAAGAAGAGTACTCGGAAACGGGTACACAAAAGTCCGGGAACAGGAGGAAGGTGAACTGAAGGGAATGAAGGAGGAAGGGATAATAGGACCAGGAACCGGGAATCGAGTAGTCAGCGAGAGCGAACTACGACAGCACATGTCTAGTCACTGCAAGCAGTAGCGTTGAGACGCGTGGGGCCGCGGGGGCGTGGCTTACTTATAGAACGTGCTACGTCCGGTGCGGAAGCTGGTAAGCAATGTTCCGTGTTTGACAGCCATTTTGGTAGTAGCGCAGAATGCAAGCCCCGATGTGCCAGGGACCAGGAAGCCCAAAAGGGACACTTTCGACGATTCATGACAACATGCCTCCTCCGAAGACCTGTCCCTCCGGGTTTGCCCGGGTGTATGAGGTGATACCTTCTAAGTAATCTGGGTGCATTCAGATTCGAAATTGGTTCCCAGGTGCGTTCACTACGCTTTCCACTCAACCAGGTATTGTAGCTGTCCACGTTTGTATCTGGAGTCAAATATTCGGGACACTTCGTATTCCAGTTGATCATTGATAAGTACAGGGTTAGGCCTGGGGGCAGTTCGGGAAGACTGGATGTATGGCTTCAGTAGGGACGTATGAAACACTGGGTGGACCTTCTTCCAAGAGTCGGGTAGTTTGAGTCAGAAGGCCACTGGGTTTATGATTTCCTTTATGGAAAAGGGGCCATAATACCGGGGAGCCAGCTTGTTCAGACGTAGATGTCGAGGCAGTAGTTTTGAGGATAGCCAGACCTTATCACCCACTGCATAGGATGGTCCTGGTCTTCTTTTGGAATCTGCATAATGCTTGATGTGAGTTTGGGCCTTTTCCAGGTTTTCCTTGGCTTCCTTGTGCACGTTGATGAGAGTTTCGATCCAGGAGTCGACTGTGGGTACTGGTGTAGGATGTGGGAGAACGGAAGGTAGGACTGAAGGGTGGAATCCTTGACTGCAGAAGAAAGGGCTGGTATTGACAGCCGAGTGATCCAGGAAGTCCAAAAGGGACACGTCCGACGATTCATGACAGTACGTACTGTTTAGCATACACACCTGTTAAAGATGCTTTCACTTATTAAATATACAAAGTGGTACAAATATTGCATTAAGCATACGTAAGTAATTATTCAAAGTGTATTATTATTATTAAAATGGGAAATACTTTAAAATGCTGAAGTGCCCAATAATCATGCATTTTAAAGTAATATAATGTATACATGAATACACTTGTGATGTCAAGCGTACAGTTGTTTAAGATGTACATTATGTGTGATGTTGGTTCAATGTTTTCTTTATTGCACGCTAATAATGTTATTGATACTGTTTAGCGTACAAACCTGTTAAAGCTGTGAAGCAGTTAAAGCATACAAACTGGTTGAACCTATAAATGGTACGCTATTGAATACATTCTATGTTATTAACTTGGCTTTAGAAAGTTGTAGAACCGCTTTATGAATATGTACATAATTGGACATTTTGTAATGTTGAACGTACAGTATATGTGTCCAAATGTACGTTGTAATTCGTAAATGCACTTGCTAAATATTTAATGTGCCTAATAGATAGCTACTTAGCGTACACACCTGTTGAATCTATAAAGTGTCTGAAGCCTGTAATGTACCTAGTACATTACTGCATAAATGTGTATTTGCAGTTAATATTTAGTCCTATATAGCATTACAAAAGCAGTAACTCAATCAGGACAGGTATTAAAAAATGTGTGTCCCTAATACATGATTATTAAGCATACACACCTTTTGAAGCTGTGAAAAATAAGAGGATGTTTCACTGCCTAAACCCTGGGGATCCCTTAGTCAGGCAGCCAGGGCAAGGCCATCGCCTTTGGATCCAGACTCTGGGGGTGGACTCTTGCGGGAGGATCACCTGGGTGAGGGGTCCTCAGGAAATGGGGGAGGAACGCTGATGGTGAGATATTCCCCAAATTCCCCTGTCCCATCATATTTTATAGGATATTCCAACATCCCAGATCCCCCCTTTCCTAAACGCTGAGCATAGGAACAAGAGGTCCGAGGCTAAAAGGAGTACCACCCATGCAATACATTGAATTATGTCCCACTAATAAGATCAGGCAGGGTCAGGCCCTTGATCTTAATTACATACACCTGGTACCTATTAGCTCTCCCTACATGGTTAAAATGTGGAACACTGAGACACACTGTGAGCAAGGCGATGCACGAGAAGGAGCATTTCTTCCAGGGCGAAAGCAAAACAGGTGGAGCAGAGCAACAGGCCGAGGGACACAACCGAGATACAGAGAAAACTTGGACACCCCGGCGAGAGATCATTACCTCCGAAGGGCCTTAAAAGTTGCACAAGGAAGCCCAGCCAGGGAGAAGAGACAAACCTCTTTTGTGTTTCAAGGATCCCAGCCACCCTCCGGGTGAACAACAGAGTTGGGGAGGTGCAGCAGCTGTTGTGGTATCAGCCTGACTTCAGGATCAAAGCCACGAAAGAGGAAAATGAATGAACACAGCCGGTGATCTGATGAAATCAATGAAAGTACGGTCTGTGTTAAATGAAACTTGACAGCAAAAGTATCTGACAAATTAAGTTTGTGCGTGTGCCTATAAGAAATGAGAGAAAGCAAAGAATTGTAAAGAACTGTAAATTAAAGATACAAAGTAACAGAGTGGTCTGGGGAAAGAAGACTGCCCAATTGAAAGTCTCTGTGAAATGTCTGATGCCGTATAAGCGGCAGGAAGAGAAAGAAACTGAGATACAAGATTTGAACTGTTGTTAGATTTGATCCCAGCAGAGGGAAACCTAGATGTGAGAGCTGCCTTTGAACTGTTAGGTTTGATCCGGGCAGAGGGAAACCTGGATGTGAGAGATGTCTTTGAAATGTTAGGTTTGATCCGGGCAGAGGGAAACCTGGATGTGAGAGATGTCTTTGAACTGTTAGGTTTGAATGTGACAGAGGGAAACCTGGATGTGAGAGATATTGTTGAACTTTGAAATAAGTACTGTGCTGGAAACTAAATTTACCAAGAGGTCTTAGTGTAGGAGAAAAACAGTGACGTTTGAGGTCGAAGTGGTCATGCCGAGGTAAGAGCAAAAACCTTGCAGTTTCGAAAGTCTTCAACAGCGGAAGGAATGTTAAAGGAGGCTTGAGCCCAATGGAGAGGAGCCTAAGAAGATGTGCTTCAAGCTTGGGGAAGGGAACCGCCACAAATTGTGATTGAAAGGTTTGTGCCCAGTGGAGGGAACCTGTACTGAATTGTGGTAACCAGAAGGAGAAAAACTTTTGGTTGAACTGTATTACAAAACTTTTCGTGGAAGGCCAAGTGGGCCCTAGTCTATGAAACAAACTGCAGCCTTGTGTTCAAAGTCAGAGTGTTTTGCAAGGTTCAAGTGTGCCACCTTACCCTATGCTACAAAACATGGGAGAGGAGTTCACTCAGCCATGCTGACATTTGATTTTCCTTTTTGAATTACATATTCGCTTTACACATTTATTGTATTAGAAAGAGGGCGAGCATTAGGTTTATTATTATAGGCCATTTTATTTTGACTAAGGACTGACTAGGTTTCACGATCAGCAGTTGCGGGTTGTATGTCAGCAATATCGGTATCCACCTCCCCTTCCTCCTCACCTGTCTCTTCCGATGAGATTTCGCGCCGGTGTAACCTCTTTTTTGACTTCTTCTTTTTTGTGAAGAGGAACGGTCTTCCGCGGTAAGAAGCCACCCTGATTCCCTGCCAAACAGGGAAGCCAGGGACCCCTCTCCCGCAGAGACCAAGTGAAGAGGGGAAAAAGCATCCGCTTAAAAAAAACCTCTCCAAGTAAGTTGTTGCAGCGGAGCAAAGGTTAATCTTGAATAGTCCAGAGTCGGCTGGTGGATGGCCCGGATCTTATGACATGGAAGTCCTGGACGGGAAGAACAGTGGAAGGCAGTTCTCAGGTGAGTAGTGGAGTATGTAGCTGAAGGGGGTTCTCCGGCAAGTAGAACGTAGAAGGATTCTCGTGAAGGCAGGCAAATAGTGGACTTCCGGAAACCGCAAGCCGATAAAATGGGCATGCGAAAAGAAAGAAGGAAACAAGGACAGGAGAAAAGAGGAAGGTACGGAAGGAAAAAAAAGAAAACAAGGCGGAGAAAGAAAGTCAGGAAGAGGCAACAGAAGAAAAGTAGAGCAGGTGCAGACGAGTAGCGAAATACTCAGGAACTGGAGAAAAGCTAGAAGGGAAAAAGAGGGAACGGAGTACACTAGAAGGCAAGGCAAAGGGGAGCGAAACGGAGCACAGCAACAGAGCAAAAGCGGAAGTTACAACGCGCCGATCTGGAAATGAGGGCAGGGTTAAATACGGAATTCAAACAGACCTGGCAAAAGACTAGACCGTGAACCAGGAAGTGAGGAACCAAAACGGAACAATCTAATGGCGCCGCCAGCGCCAAGCGTTCCAAAGCCGCCAGCGGCCCCTGCGAGCCAGCGGCATGACACTAGGACTGTACTTTCCTTTTGTTTGATGGTCGAGAATACTCCCATCTTAGTTATAGGGAAAGATAGGAGTTTTCCAACCCCTTTTAAACCATCAATAAAGGTTTTGAAACTTGCAGCTATTGTGTCAGTGTCTACTTGTGATAACATGCCTCCCTCACATAGCCATGAAGTGTATATGATATGATATGATATTTTATTTGTATCGCGCAAGGGAGGGGAACAGGGGAGAACACAATACAACAACGATCTTTCTAGGCTCAGTGACATTGAGAATGCGCAAGTGCATGGGAAAGGGAAAAGGGAAAAAGTGCATCGAAGGGGGAGAGTGGAAAGTGCAGAGCAGAGGAGATCAGATAAATAATAATAAATAATAAATAAAAATAAATAGAAAATGGAGGCAATAAACAGTGGTAATGCAGCCAGCAAGTGGCAAGAGCTGTGTTTAAGGCAGTAGGCTGGGTAAGTCTGATAAGTGCAGTAAAAGAAGAAGAATGGGGGGGCTGTATGGGTACAGATACAGTCCCCAGTGCAAGGAGTGGCCAGGAGGCAGTGCAGGAGGGTGGCAGGGTGAGCAGGTACATGGGCCCAGGGGACAGGTGGTGGCCAGGTGCACAGTGCCAAGAGAGAGCAGATCAGCAGGGGAGAGGGGGAGTGAAGGCAGAAGCAAAGAGGAAGGTTTTGAGGTGCTTCTGGAACCGGAGTTGATTCTCCTCAAGTTTTAGAGTGGCAGGGAGGCTGTTCCAGAGGGAGGCCCCAGCCGAAGACAGAGATCTACCCCCAGCTAATTTCTTTGAAAAACGATTGACCCTGAGGGAGTTAGAGGTAAAGGAGCGAAGAGCTTCAGGGGGGAGGTATTTGCAGAGCGATAGCTGAAGGTATTTTGGACCCAGGCCCCAGAAAGCCTTGTGGACAATACAGAGAGTTTTGAATTTAATCCTTGAATCCACTGGGAGCCAATGGAGAGATTTCATAGCCGGAGAGATATGATCCCAGGCTTGAGGCCAAGGACAAGTCTCACAGTCCTGTTCTGGATAAATTGCAGAGGGCGGAGAGTAGAGGCAGGTAGATTTAGAAAGAGGCTTTTACAATAGTCCAACCTAGAGAGAACCAGAAATTGGGAGACAGTGAGCTTCTGAGGGAAGGAGAGGAAAGGCAGAGTACCTCTGATTAGGTGCAGCAGGAAGTTTGACTTTTCATAGACCTCAGAGATATGGGCGGAGAAGGAAAGTGTGGAGTCAAAGATGACCCAGAGGTTCTTAGCGTTGCAGGTAGGAGGAGGGCCAAGGGAGGCCAGCCAGAGAGTGAGGGAAAAGGATGGAGATGGTGTGCCGATGAGGAGGATCTCAGTCATGCTGGCATTCAGACAAAGATCATTGGTGGCACACCCATCTTGAATAGCGTTTAGGCAGTCAGAGATGAGAGAGGGAGAGGAGGTGGCCGGCGGAAGCCGGAAAACGAGTTGGGTGTCATCGGCATAGCACTGGAAATTAGAGCAGAAAATGGCAATGCAGTGGGCGAGAGTTACCAGGTATTGTTTGAAGAACCAGGGTGAGAGGTTAGACCCCTGGGGAGTCTCACAGCTAGAGAGGAAGATAGAGGAGAGGAAGGACCCCAGTTGGACCTGGGAGGGTCGATCAGAGAGGACCGAGGTCAGCCAGGCCAGAGCCTGATCAGTGATACCAGGTAATCACAGTGTTATGATTCGCCTTTACAGCCCCTTCTGGACTACGTGGTCCATAAGACATTGCTACATTCCCTCTAAGGTACACTCAACATGGCCGATGTTAGTGCGCGATTACCGCTCTAGTGTTTTCAGGAGTTCGCCAGTTCCTTGAAAAGAGACATGACCCCGCATCGCTTCGCGTCTCAACGCTAACTTCTGAACTTCGGCAAGTGTGGTCGTACTTTCCTGTGCTCATACCTTACTTTCCAGGTTCTATAGTCCTCCTCTATCCTAGCCATCTTCAGCGCTCTCCTTTTCTAGGGCCTTCCGCCCGTAGTGCTTGCTCCTTACCTTGTTGCATCCTGGTTCCTCCCTGGCTTCCTTCCTCCCGGGACTTTTGTTACTCGTGCTCCTTCCTGGAATTGAATGCATACTGCCTTCCGTCAGACTCGCCTGCACGCTGGCGATGGAGGATACGCGACCGTGTCTCTACAAGTCCCGAGCTGTCCGGAAAAAGGAAAAGACCCAGTCCAAGACTTCGAAAGACAAACAGGTGAGATTTCAGGCAAAGTGTGACAGTTTGAGACGCCAAGGATTGAATATTGATTCTACAATGGAAGCAGCCATCCAAGACCTCATGATAGGTATGCAAGAACTGACAACTGAAGTACAGAACTTAAAGGCTGAAAATTCAGCCTTGAAACAACCTGTACTCTCCAGGGATTCGGCCTTCCAAGAAAGTGCCATAGTAGGGGTTATTGTGGACAAATACGATGGAACCACCAAGGCTTTGCGTTCCTTCCTAGACTCATGTTTGGTGCATTTTACCTTCAAACCTTACTACTTCTCAACACCCAGAGCCAAGGTTGGCTTTATAATTTCCCACCTTTCAGGAAACGCATTGGCCTGGGCTACACCCCTACTTAATGCGGGGACCCACTCCTGGACAATTATGAAGAATTTGTAGATGCTACACCCCTACTTAATGCAGGGGACCCACTCCTGGACAATTATGAAGGATTTGTAGATGCCTTTAAAACTATGTTTGATCGACCTGAACAAGTTTACAGTGCTCAAGAGAAGCTACTGGAGTTTCAACAAGGTTCTAAGGATATGTTGTCATACGTCACCCATTTCAAACAATTGGCCAAGGAGGCTGATTGGGCCCCGGAAGCCTGTTTCACACTGTTTCGCCGTGGATTGAACAATGTAATCAAGGATGAACTCGCCCGGGTAGCCCGCCCATGCTCGTTCCAGGCTTTACTGGACTTATCATTGCAAATTGATTTCCACATCCAGGAAAGACGTTCTGAAAAGAAAAAGACACGTACCTTGACAACAAAGGCCCCCTTGGAATACAGCAGTCGTAAGGAGACGACTCTCAGTCCCCAGCCAGATCCTGAGCCGATGCAACTTGGCTCCTTTCGGGGCCCCATTTCTCCACAAGAAAGAACTCATAGAATTGATTCAGGACTATGTATGTATTGTGCATCAGACAAACACCTAGTGAGAAATTGCCCAATAGCTCCTCCCAGGTGTTCGGGAAACGCCAGCTCCCGATCTTGAACAGAGCCCAGCTTCAGGAGAACGATTCGTGCTCCAAGTCTTCTCCAAGCAAAACCTGTCAACCCACAAACTGTCTGGTGATTCTTCAAGTGTTTCTGTCAGTGACCAAAGATGAAACATATCCCGACCTGGCCCTGGTAGACTGTGGAGCAATGTGCATATTCCTTGACCATGATTGGGTCCAGAAATATCATATTCCTCGGAAGACCAAGGACATCATCCAGGCGGTCAAAGGTATCGATGGAAGTCCGTTATCTTCAGGACCCATAACCCAACAAACCATGGAACTGTTATTGACTATAAACAACCACCAAGAGATGCTACACTTCGACATAATAAAGGCTGCTCATTATCCGATGGTACTAGGCATGCCCTGGCTTCAAAGTCACAATCCGTACATTAACTGGACTGCAGGTTCCTTGTTCCTAGGATCAGAGTATTGTCTTTCGCATTGTCTGATTCAAGGGGCTCAACCCTATTTCCTGGAACCCCAGGAGACTAAGAATCCACCTATTAGTGTCTTTACTGTCACCCAGATACCTGAGCCTTACCAACAATTCTCGGATGTATTCTCCTCGGATATTGTTACCTCCCCACAGACCCGAAGACTGTGCCATTGAAACCGACGACTCTGCAGTCATACCATTCGGAAGGATGTTCATACTTTCAGAACCTGAGAAGAGAGCCCTACATGAATACTTGGACACTAATCTATCCAACGGAACCATTCGCCTGTCAAAATCCCCTGCAGGAGCATCCTTATTCTTTGTTCAAAAGAAAGATACTAAGGAACTTCGACCCTGCCTGGACTACAGGGGGCTAAACTAATGCACTCGAAAGGACCGTTATCCACTACCACTCATCTCAGATATCCTAGAAGCGGTCCGTAGAGCTGTAATTTTTACCAAACTTGACCTTCTGGGCGCCTGCCATCTGATCCGCATAAGACAAGGTGATGAATGGAAAACTGCCTTCAGGACACCCTTTGGCATTTCGAGTACTTAGAAATGCCTTTCGGGTTATCTAATGCACCAGCAGTGTTTCAACGGTTCATGGATAGAGTGTTCTCTGACATGCTGTTCCTTTTTGTCATCATTTATCTAGACGACATCCTTATCTACTCCAAGAACCCAACAATACCTCAAGAACATGTTTCAATGGTCCTACAACGTTTACGAGAGAATAATCTACTCACCAAACCAGAGAAATGTATCTCTCACGTTCCTTCTGTTCGATACCTGGGATTTATCCTAGGTCCTCAAGGAATTGAAATGGATCCTGCCATGGTCGACTCAATCCTCTCATGGCCCAGGCCCACATCAGTAAAACAGATACAGTCCTTCCTGGGTCTTGCCAATTTTTATCAGAAATTCATTCCTACCTTTTCTGCTATTGTACAGCCCATAGTCGCCTTACTAAAGAAAGACGATCCTTTCAATTGGACTAGAGACCAAGAATCGGCCTTCCATGAGTTAAAACAAAGATTTACTCAAGGACCCATCCTGGCACAACCTGACATAGACAAACCCTTCCTGGTGGAAACAGGTGCCTCGGATTATGCCATAGGAGCTGTTCTGAAAGAAGAATTGGAAGACAAAAAAGAACATCCTATCACTTATTTATCTCGAACTCTAAATCCCAGTGAAACACATTTCTCTGTTTTGGAAAATGAGTTGCTTGCCATCCGACAGGCCTTTACCGAATGGCGGCAGGTGCTCTTGGGGGCCAAATATCCGATTCAAGTCAGGACTGATCACCGGAATTTACACATTCTTCAGTGTTTAGAGTGCAGAAACAGTCGTCAGGCTCGCTGGGCTTTTTTTTGGCTCAATATCAGTTCCAGATAAACCATGTCCCTGGAGTGACAAACATTATTGCTGACGCCTTGTCCAGACGACCTGACTATGAACCAGAGGAAACCTGTGCCCTTCCAAAGATGTTTCCCAATTCTGTCTTTATTGCCCAGGCAAATTCCTTATTGGATAATATTCGCTCTGCAACACCTTCATCAGATCTCTGGAAGGAATTCCTTAAGACAAACAGATGGGAACTCTCGGCTACAGATGGATACCTATTTAAAGAAAAGAATCTAGTGATACCTACACAAGAACTGAGGTTGAAGATAATAAAACTCTGCCATGATACCTTCCATTCAGGGCATCGAGGCATATCAGCAACTCTCAGACTCATTCAGAGGAACTTTTGGTGGTACAGAATGGCCGAAGATATAAAAAATTACATCCAAGCTTACGCAATCTGCTGTCAGAATAAGTATGACAATAAGAAACCAGCAGGACTCCTATACCAGCCTGCCTTACCTGATCGTCGCTGGGCGACTTTTGCTACTGATTTTATTATGGAGCTACCTCCTTCCAAGGGCTTTACGACCACAATGGTGACCATTGACCTGTTTTCCCATATGGCCCATGTCACTCCCTTGGGAAAATTACCTTCAGCACAAGAAATGGCAGGAATTTTTGTAGACCACATCTTCAGACTTCATGGCCTTCCTTCCAAAATCATTTCGGATTGGGGCCCCCAGTACATCTCCCAGTTCTGGAAATACCTGTGCAAAATGTTAGGCATCCAACGCGCCTTGTCTTCAGGATATCATTCTCAGACCAATCGAATTACAGAACGAGTCAACCAAACACTCGAACAATATCTACAATGTTTTGCCTCCAAGGTGCAGGATGATTGGTCTGTCTTGATTTGTGTGGCTGAGTTTGCGTACAATAACTCTGACCATGCTGCCATTAAGACCAGCCCATTCTTCTGCTCCCAAGGATTTCATCCATCAGTCTTACCTACTGTGCTACCTCATTCCACCCCAGTTCCATCGGTTGATTCCTGGATAGAGCAATTGGTTACAGTACACAAGGATGTGAAAAGTCATTTGGAAAAGGCCAGGGAAGATGTTAAACGATATGCTGATTCCAGGAGAAGACCAGGTCCTAAGTACACCATCAGTGATAAGGTCTGGCTTTCCTCCAGCATACACCCATTGTCTGAGCGCAAGTCGCATAGGGTTTAACGCTCTGATTCATATTTCTCCTCACCTTGATTGAGAGCAGTAACATGTTCATGGAGTGCCGCACGTATATGTTCTCTTACTGAAGGGAGCCTCATGAATACATGCTGGGCAAACCGCGGAAGGCGGAATCCTAACGAACTAAACTGGAGAACATTGAGGGGGGGGGCATTTTCGCATAAGAAGCAGAAAGACGCTTATGTGTCATTTGTGGCTGCTTGCTCTTGTTCTTTTCACGTTTGCGGCAAGTTGCTTACGTTGTAAGCATTTCCTGGAGTAACCATTGCCTGATTACAGTACCGGAAGGGCTGGAGTGATTCTAATGCAAAATCACGTTGCTGTAAGATACATGTTATTTGCCTTGTGCTTTTGTCCATGCATATTGTACACTGCTGCAGTTATCTGTGGCCATTAGTAACTCATTTATGTGCTTATGTTTGTTGCTGGCAGGGAGGAGTACATGAATTATGAAGCTATGCTCTAAGCAAGGAGGGTGTTAGCTTATGTTAGGAGGTGTACCACAGGTTTCAAACAAGTGTGTGTTAACAGGGTGTTTCTTTCCCTATGGCCCCCAATATCTATCAATTTGCAAGTACCCTAATCCTCTCTCCGGTAATCCTAATAGCCCCTACATATCCACAACCTCTGCCTAACCCTCTACCCCCTTTGGCTGCCTTGAGGTACCTATATATGCTAAAACCAGGAGCCTCTGCCAACCAAGGTGGGAGGGGTGAACTACATTTGGCTTCTGTGGCTAGGAAGGAGTTGTGTGATACTGCAGGGGTATGACAGAAGGCTGCACACGTGTGGATGAGACGTGAAGAAAGGCAGACCTGTGAATTAACTTTGAAGTAAAAGGCAGCTGTGCGATACTAAGTAACGGTGTGGTCCGGTGAAAGAAAGTAGCCCATTCAAAAGTCTTTGTGAAAGGTACATTGTTTGAAGTTATAAAGCTTACATACAGCAAAGGTGAATTAAGAGAGAGTAACCGTGAACTTTGAGTCAAAGTGGTCTTCCAATGGTCTGAGCCATGCACATTCGAAAGTCTTCGACATCCGAAAGGGGTCTGAGCCCGATTGAGGGAGACCAGAAGTACATTAAGCTTGGGGAAGGGAGCCCGCTGGCAGGTTTGTGTTGAACTGTTATGTGAGAGGTGTGAGCCCGACAGAGTGGGACCTACGTGAACTGTGTGCTGTAAGGTCTGTGACCGGCAGAGGTGGAGTTTTGTGAACTGTACGTTGGAATATCATGTTGAAAGGCAAGAAAGAGACTTTACCGTGCAAGGACAGGCAGGCCTCAATCCACGGTTTGCAACTGCTTAGAGTATTAGAAACCAAGTCAGAGTGTATCATCCTGCCTACGAGGACAGCCTTACTCCATAAGGTGTAACATGAGGAGGGGAGCTGGTTCAACTACCTTTATTCTTTTGATCACTGATTTTTTCCTTTTGCATACATTTACACGTTTTGTACAAGCGATAGGGCAGGCATTAGGTTTTTGTTAGTAAAGGCCATTTTGATTTGACTTCACCAGGACTGTTTTGTTTATCGTTTGATGGTCGAGACTACTCCCATCTTAGTTATTGGGCATAATAGGAGTTTCTCCAACCCCAATAATTTCCATAAAGGTTTCACAAATTGGATCCATTCTGTATGTGTCATACCTGAGATACCATGCCTCCCCTACATATGGTGTCAGGAGTAGGATATGACTCCATTGCGACAAATTGGGGGACCCTAAAATTCCAGAAACTTAGTCACAGAGCCCTAGACCTCTCTACCACCACAAAATAATCCATAGGCTTTGATATCAGTAGCAGTAGAGATGCCACTACCCCCTACTGGGAAAAGAGGGAGGATTGCCACAGACTTAGCCCTAATACCCGCGCATGGTTGTTATATAAGATTGGCCCCAAAATTCAGCCTGGCCTGGAAGTTTGGTCTAGATGTCCTAGCAGGTATTATAGATCCAGACTTTCGGGGAGACATAAAGGTTCTCCTACAGAACCATAGCGAAACTCCATTTGAAATACACTGTGGGGACAAAATTGCACCTGGAATTCTTGAGAAGGCTCTATTTCCCCGTTTTAAGGAAGAAACTGAACCAGAAGAAACTGAGAGAGGAAGCCCAGGCTTTGAAGAGGCTGATGAAACACTGATCGTTGAGACAAAAAGGGAAGCAGAACCTACTATCCTTCCCGATCTAGACTTCGCCCAGCAAAATGACCCAGCACGCGCAGAGGCGTGCTTACAAGTGATTCCGGAGGGAGAAGGACAAGAAAAAGGGGCCCCTTTTGCTTCTTGAAACAGGGATTACTATATAGAAAGGAAACCTGCAGAGAAGGCATATGTAAAACTCAGTAATACCCAAAATCCATCGCAAGATCATGCTAGAGATTGCACATTCTCATTTGACAGGGAGAGAATTAGGGCAGTCTAAAATCCAAGCTCATATCAGTGGGAAATTCTAGTGGCCGGGTATCCATGCTGACATAAAGATCTTCATTCAGACATGTGGAATATGCCAGAAAACCAGTGCACATATTCCCTTACCTGCCCCTCTAAACCCCTTACGGATAATAGATGTCCCTTTCTCCCGAATTGGGATGGATATTATTGGACCATTGGAAACCTCTAGACTGGGTAATAAATATGTTCTCATAATCATTGATTACGCTATCCGGTACTCAGAGGCCTTCCTCATGCGGAAACAACACAACACAACATATTTTAAAACACCTACCGCCATTCTTTTCTAGGGTTGGTTTCCGCATGGAAATCCTAACGGATCAGGGATCCAATTTCATGAGTAAACTTATGGATTAAGTCAAGGAATTAATACACATTACCACCTTAAGAACCTCATTTTACCACCCCCAAACGGACTGATTGGTAGAGAGATTTAACAAATTCCTTAAAATGATTTTGAGAAAATTGGTAGATGAGGAGGGGAAGGACTTGGATTGCGTGATCCCATGGGCCCTATTTGCAGTAAGAAAAACCCCTCAGGCATTCACAGAATTCTCTCCTTTTGAATTACTTTACGATAGAGAACCAAGAGATGTCTTAGACATGCTCTGAGAGACCTGGGAAGAGAGAGAAGAGGCACCTATTCCCCTCTCACAGACAGCTACCTGATTGCGAGAACACATGAAACTCTTCCAGAGTCTACTCCAAAATCATATGGAGATAGCTTAAGCCCAACAGAAGTCCACCTATGACAAGAGGGTACATTTCAGATTGTTTTCAATTGGTCAGAAGGTATTAGTCCTCTTACCTACCTCTGAATATAAACTTGTCTCAAAGTCGCATGGGCCATATGAGGTGCTAGAGCAAACAGGGACATGTACCTATAAAATAGCCCAACCTTATAGAAAACAGGAAACCCACCTTTACCACGTAAATCTCCCAAGGGAGTGGAAAGAAATATTTCCGCCACTACCTCCTCGATATTGTCTTGTTTGGTACCCGAGGAGATAGACAACCCTGAACTTATTCTCCAAGAAATATCTAAGCAAAAACAAGAAGATTTGAACAACCTATTATAGCATTCCCCAATGTATTCTTTGGGAAACCAGGGAGAGTACATGGTACTTATCATTATATCAAAACTCCAAAGGGAAACATGGTCCATTTGAAACGATATAGACTTCCAGAAGCACAAAAACAAATAGTGGTTGCGGAAGTGAAAAAAATGATGAATGCAAACATTATCAAGCCCCTTTCAGGTCCATGGTCCTCCCCTATTGAGATGGTAACTAAACCCAATCATTCTTGGAGGTTTTGCATAGACTTCAGGCAGGTTAACGCCATCTCCGCCTTTGATGTCTATCCTATGACATGCATCGATGAGTTAATCGATAAACTTAGAAATGCCACATTCCTATCCACCCTAGATTAAACCAAGGGATATTGGCAGGTCCCAGTACGTGGACCTGATAAAGGAAAGACAGCTTTCTCGACACCCCTGAAACTATTCCAGTTCAAAGATCCCCCTTTTGGCCTGCATGGGGCCACAGCCACTTTCCAACGACTTATGGACAGGATATTACAGCGCTACTCTGATTTCTGTGGGGCCTATATTGACGACATAGTCATTCATTGTAAAACTTTGGAAGACCATCTTTTCTCTCTTGTTACTATTTTTGAGAATCCTCAGAGAGGCCGGCTTAACTGCAAATCAATCCATGTTAGCAGACTCAATTGGCCATGAAATACCTAAACATCTTTGTAGGGTATGTCAGTGTCCAGCCTGTGAGACACCTTAAGGTGTCTCAACCTCTAGTCCCCAGGGATCTGTCATCGAGGGGGCCAGGACACGCCCATCGCTATTGGATCCAGTTCCTGGGGGTGGACCAGTGTGGGAGGATCACCTGGATGGGGGTCTTCAGGGACTCGAAGTGGGAAACCGAAGGGTGAGACGCGGTATCCCCTTCGTTATCACACCTTTTCCCAATCCTACAAGGTAGGATACCTAGAAACTCAACCCCCTCCCTTTTCCAATGCGAACACGTTCTCACAGGCAGTTCATCGTGAGCGACAACGGACTAAAACCAGATCTGTATACCTGATATGTACCAACATATGGGTCAGGTAGAGTCAGGCAATTCCTGATAATTACCGACACCTGACTTCCATCACACTTCCCCATGCACATAAAAGGCAGAGCACGAAAGCACACTCTGAGCAAGGCAAAATGCACGAGGAAGCAGCAATTCAATGGCAGTTTAAACTGAGGAGAAAGGCGGCAAGACCAGAGAGGATAACAAGGAGGCAATTAACCTTGCCCTTTTCAAGAAAAGACTGCAACTTTCAAGAACCTCAAGGAAAAGAAACATAACACGGGCAATTGCAGCTGAAGAATGGTGTAGCGTGTGTCAGAGTTACACAGGGCCCTCCTGCATTGATAGCCAAGGCAGGGAGAAGCAATTGCCACCATGGGACTGTCCTTACTCCAACAGCAAAGCAACACCAGCAAGTTCAGCACAGCAGGTGTGTCAAAGAAACTGAATAGCAGACCGGACTGTGTAATGCTCAAGGTTGCAAACAGCAACATTGTATGAACAAAGAGAACTTGTATATGAGTGAACATTATGAAACCGAAATAGATACCAGATACAGAGTGGTCCAGCACCACATGGGTGCTCACTCGAAGGTCTCTGTTTGGTACCCCCCTGAAGAGTGATCAAAATAATTGAAGTGTGAAATCCAAGTAGTCCTGCAGAGGGTTAAGTTGAATCCCATGCACATTCGAAAGTGTTCGATTGCCTGTCAACTGGAATTGGTCTAAGCATGGCTGAGGGAGACTAATTGTCTAAAAGGGCTCCGAGCCCGGAAGAGGGGGATCCTGGGTGAACATGAAAACTCACCCGAGAAGATATTGCAGTGGTAAATGTGAACCCGACAGAGGGATGCCTGCGAATTAAAGTTGGTATGAACCCGACTGAGGGAGGGTTCTTGTGAAAGAAGGATCTAAGCCCGGCTGAGGGGGATCCAGGCCGAAGAGTGAATCGCCCCCAACTTGAATATTTGGAAAGGAACCTTTCTTTGTTGTTTCTGGTACATCAGACCTCTGAAGCAAGAGACTTTGAACAAAAGAGACTTTGGCACAGAAGGCCCTGATGTTGGCAAAACTAACTGTGACCTAGTGCCGAAGAAGCCCAAGAGTGTGCTGTGCTCCAGTGACCCGCCTTGTCCCGTGCTAAAAAACGTGGGGAAGGGAGGCCAACAGCCTAAACATCCTGACTTATCATTTTGTGAACATTCTTTTTGTGAATGTTATCCCACACTATTGTTCTACCATACTGGTAAGGACTGCCAATAGGTTCTTTTTATTTGACTAGACTCCACTAGAACTGTATTATTATTATTTTATTGTCGTAGCTTGCTGAAACATTTCAATAAACACCCTTGAACTGTGATCACTTGTGTTTGTCTCACTTTGATACCATGCCTTTCTTACAAGCCCCAGCAAGAAAAAGTGAAAGCAGTCCTAGATGCCCCCGTGTCCAAGACCAAGAGAGACCTGGCATTCCTAGGATTGTTTGGTTATTATCGTGGGTTTATCCCACATTTTTCAGATAGAACAGCCAGATTAACAAACAAACTCAGGAAGGCCAAAACCCAGAAGATTCATTGGACTAATGAAGACGATGCATGTTACAACAGCCTAAAACAAACCTTGTGTCAGAACCCCATCCTAAAAGTAGTAGACTTTTCGAAAGAATTTGTGTTACAAACTGAAGCCTCTCTCTCACAGGGTTAGGAGTAGTTTTATCACAAACGGATTAGACCACCCCGTCCTATTCACTAGTCTAAACTCTTCCCACGCAAGAAGAACTACTCTATGTTGGAATTAGAGGCCTTTGCTAGCAAATGGGCAATTGTCCATCTAAGATACTACCTCAAAGGGAGAAAGTTCACACTTGTCACAGACCCCTCACTTTTTAAAAAAAACAATTTTTATTATTTTTTATTATTTTAAACATACAACACACCAAACATTACAACCATTTAGGACGTTCATGATCAATATTAAAGCATCACATTATTCAGTGTTATCCTCCGTCCTCCCCCCTCCCTCCCCACAAACTCGAGCTGTCGTATCCGTGCCATCTGCATGAGCATCTTCAGGTGTCTCAATTCTTGTCAACTCATCCGAGTCTTCCGTTTCACGATTGACCTGGTGGGGGTTTGCTATCGAGGTCACCAGTTGTCTCCAGGCTATCAGGGGGCCTACTTCCTCCTCTCCCCGCCTAGTGACTGCTTCATACCATACTACAGTTTCTGCTTCTGACCATTTCAAGAGGTCTGCCCACCACATCTCCACTCTAGGCCGATGGGCCGCTTTTCAGCACATTGCTATTCTGCGCTTGGCCAAGATATAGGCCAGGTCCTTCATCTTGCTAATATGTTTTAGATTACGTGGCCTAGGGAAACTCCCAAGCATGCATGCCCAGGTAGACCCCACGTCAAGCACCACTCCCCAACTGGCCATTCTTGTCTTTATTTCTACCCAGAATCTCTGCACCTCTGGGCAAGCCCAGAACATGTGCAACAGCGCTGCCTCCTCCTCCCCACACCTTGGGCATTTCTGTAGAGCTGAGCCACCAAACCTGGCTATTCTTCCGAGGGTCAGATAAGCTCTGTGGGTGACATATAGCTGGATCTGCTGGAGTCTCACATTCCAGGACACCTTCTTATGGTACCTTTGGGCTCTATCCCACTGTCCCTCTGTCATGGGTTCCCCCACCTCCTCCTCCCAGTCAAACCTCAGTTGGAGCAGCTCCTTCCCTGCCTTCGCACTCAAGAGCTCATATATCCGAGATATTTTGTGCCCACCCTCCGAGACATCATACATCATTTCTAGGGTGGCATCAGGTTCTTCTGCTAGTACCGTTTCAGGCCACCTCTCCCTCACCCGTTTCATGAGCCTGGTGTAAGTAATATATTGGCCCCTATGCACCCCTGTCTCCTCCTGCAACCTCTGGAATTCCAATGCCTCCCCCTCCTGCCATATGTCTCAGAGGGTGGCTAGGCCAACCGGTTCCCAATATCTGCAGACCCCTTTGAACAGTTGGGAGTCTTCCCCACATAGCACCACCAGCAGGACCTGCTGAGAGAGCGGGTCTGGGTCGCCCACAGTTCTCCATGCCCTGCGCCAGACTTCCCAGCCCAGCACCAACAGTCTCCCCATCTCCGCCACTTTTGTTTTTTTATGCAGCCACACAGTCTCTCTTAGGAAGTATGGAACTGAGTCACCCTGCAAAAGCCTAGCCTCCGCCGAGTCCTCTGCAGACAACCACCTAGCCACATATAACAGCTGTCCCGCCAAGTAATACAATTCGAAATTCGGCAGGTTTATGCCCCCCTTATCACACGTGTTCTGTATTTTCCACAGGGCCACCCTATTCCTAGAGTTGTGCCATATGAAGCCCCTCCACAGGCTATGAAGTCTAACAAAAAAGCGTCTGGGGATCAAGTACGGGACATTCACAAAAAAATGCAAGAGTCTGGGCAAAACCACCATTTTGATCAGTGCTGCTCTTCCCATCATAGCAAGGGGTAATCTGGACCAGGACACCATGCTATTTTTAATACCTTCAATTGCTTTCTCCGTATTATGTTTGTGCTCTATCTCTATCTTGTGGTAAATGTTTACGCCCAGATATCTGAACGTCTCGGTCTGCCAGGGTATCTGCAGAATGGGTAGCTTTTCCAGTGGGATACTCTTATACCTTCCCAAGGGGAACACACTAGACTTCCCGGTGTTCACCGATATGCCTGAGAGGGTGGCATAGCGATCCATCAGATTCTCCTCCGGGAAGCGCAAGTAGAGGAGCATATCATCTGCGTACAGTGATATCAGGTGTGTGCCTCCCGTCGTACGAATCGCCACCTCTCCATATTGTTGCCTAAGGCAAATTGCCAACGGCTCTAATGCCAGAATATATAACATGGGCGACCAGGGGCATCCCTGTCTGGTCCCCCTACTGAGTTGCCATTTCTCTGAAATTATATTTCCTGTTTTGACCCTTGCAATCGGGGAGCTATACAACATCTGGACCCACCTAATGTATCCCGGTCCCATCCCGTATCCTTTCAGGGTCGCCATCAACCATGGCCACCTCACTGAATCAAAAGCTTTAACCGCATCCAGAGACACGATAGCCAGCTCGCCCGGGTCTTTCTCAGCTTGATCAATGATATGATGTAGCCTCCTGTGGTTGTCTGTGATATTTCTGCCGGGGACATAGCCTGTTTGGTCCGGGTGTATCAACTTGCCAATTACTTGCTTAAGTCTGTTGGCAAGCACTGCCGTGATAATTTTGCTATCCTGATTAAGCATAAGTAAGGGCCTATAGGACCCACACTCCACGTTCGGCTTGCCCGGTTTCAGGAGCGGGATGATCACCGCCTCTCGGAGGGACTCCGGCAGCTCCCCCTGCTCATAGGCCTCATTGAACATAGCCAGCAGCGTCTGGAGTAGCTCCTGCTTACATGCTTTATAAAATTCACTGGGTAACCCATCTGACCCGGGCGCTTTACATGTGGGCAGGTGTTGGATCACTGCCTCCAGTTCATCCGAGGTGATGGGGGCCTCCAGATCTGCGCGTTCTAAGTCATCCAAGATGGGCAGCCCTATATCCTCTATTGTTTCCAGCATTTCTTGACCCATATCTTCTCCCACGTCCTCATATAATCGTTTATAATACATGAGGAACTCCTTGTTTACTCCCTCTTGGGTATTACGGATTTGACCTTCCACGTCCCTGACCTCTCTAATCACCGGGCGGGGGGTCTTATTTTTGTATAACCAGGCCAGTAGTCTGCCCGGTTTATCTCCCCCCGGATGTTGCCTCTCTGGGTATTTTTTACAATTTAGCTTGCATAATCTGTCCCAGAGTTCACTTCTAGTCTTTTGTAAGTTTCTTATCTTAGCGCTGTCTTCTTGGGTGGCCCCCCCCTCCGCATCAGGCCCTCTAACTCTCTTTTTGTTTCCTGCAGTTCCCATTCAATACCCCCTTAGAGACCTTTTTATTTTGATATGGCTACCCCACGCACCACCACCTTAAATGCCTCCCATACTGTACCCATGGATCGTACACTGCCCGTATTGATGTCAAAATATTCCTTGATGGCCTCCCTCAAATCCTCTCAAAATTCCGAATCCTGTAGGGCCTCAGCTCTGAGCCTCCACGTCGGGATTCTCGCTCTGGGGGGTTGGTGTTGCCACTCCAAGACCAAAGGTGAGTGGTCCGAAAGTACCCTGGCTTTACATTCTGCGCCCACCATTTCTCCCACTATCTCGGTGGCGGCAAACACATAGTCCAGCCTAGTATTCAGGTCATGTGGCGCTGCGTAATGCGAGTATTGCCTGTCCATTGGGTGTAGCCGTCTCCACACATCCTCCAGACCGAGGTCTGTCAACAGTGTCCTCAGAGCCTTAGCTGGTGGCGCAGGTTTTTCTGACTTGCTATCTGACCTGTCTAGCCCGGGGTTCAGGGTGCAATTGAAATCCCCTCCCCACACTATTGCGCCACCCAACAGGGGGCTAATTTTACTATATATGGACCTAAAATATGATGCTGTATCATGGTTAGGGGCATACGAATTTATGATGTTCACTTCTCTGTTCTCTAGGAGTCCCACCACCACCACCATTCTACCTTCCGGGTCTGTCATGGATCTGAGCAGCTGAAACGGCACATGCGGTGCCACCCATTTGATCATCCCTCTTGCATATGCCGAATATGTGGCTCCTATGACGTTACCCTTCCATTTTCTCCTAACCCCCCCAACTTCTCCTTGGTGAGGTGGGTCTCCTGTAGCAGAGCTATATTAATCTGCATCCTCTTTAGGTACATCATTACTTTATTACCTTTTAGGTAACTATTGAGGCCCCGCACATTTCAGGTCACGACTCTGAGGTTACCCGATGCCATTGTCTTGATGTTGTCCCCCTCCACTCCTCCTCCGATGTCGTACTTGATGGCTCGTTTTCTGACTCTTATCCCTCCCAACATGAACAACTTCCCCCCACCACCTTTCCCCAACTATGCCCCTCTGCACACTACTCTCCCCAACTTTACCCCACTGCACACAACCCTCCCACTCCACCCCTCCCTGCCCAACCCCAACAAATGCCCAGCTCCATCCCTGGATCTCAGGCCCAGCCGTGTCTGGTCCTTTCTCGTGAAACCGAGGGCTAGGACCCCGCGGAGTGTCGCCAGACTAGTGGTGACCTAACTAAGCGTAATGCAATGGGGTTCGAGGGTTGTCTCCCAGGAGCTCCCATTTAGATGATTAGGGTTGTTTTCTTCCAGCGGATCTTGCAAGCATGTATTTTCCCTGCAACACATTCCCTATAAGCTTTATTCAATACTATATTCTAGTCCCAGTGTCTTGTGCTATGTCACCAAAGATGACCCAGCTGCGAGTTACTTATCTTCTACGGCTCCTGTCTGGATACCCAATTCTTGGGGGCGACCCTGCATATCCAGCCATTCCATAGCATCCTCCGGCATCTCGAAAAACAGGGTTTTGTTCTTGTAGAACACTTTCAGTTTAGCCGGATAAAGCAACATATATCTGTGACCAGCCTCCTTTAACCTTCTTTTCACCGCCCCGAAGTTCATCCTGCTGCGTTGTACCTGCAAAGTGTAGTCCGGGTATGCTGTGATTTTCGCAGGCCCCCTTTCGATCGTTCCACCCTTCCGGAGGAATTCGAGTATCTTCTCACGATCCTGGTAGTTTAGAATCTTTGCAATCAGTGTCCACAGAGGGGTTCCCGGGGGAGGCTTCCTTGTCAAAGCCCTGTGCGCCCTTTCAACTGCATGGATTCCACATATTCTGTTGGGTTAGGCCCTTCCATTCCTTCTGGCAATCCAACGATACGAATGTTGTTGCGTCTGGCGCGTCCTTCTGCTTCCTCTGCCCTGTTCTCCAGGTTGCCCACACGCTGCACAAGGGCATGGAGTTCCGATCTGTGGGCGCCGCCGTGTTTGGGGCCATCTCCTTTTCCAAGTTCCCAGTGTTCTCTGTGAGCGTCCTCACGTCCTGTCTCAACAAGTTAACATCTTCCTGGACTGCTCCGACCTTAAGATCCAGTGCCACTTTTAGTTTGTTCATTGCCAGGCCCAGTTTGGTCTCCCAGGCAACTTTCAGGTCTGCAATCGCTGCTAGCACCTCCTGGATTGTGCCCGGAGTCTCCTCTACCGCCGTGGTAGTTTTGTCCTTACTCCTGCCCCCTTCTTCCCCTGGAGGTGTCTTGGCATCCATCGTGGGCTGTTTGTTCCTGGGTCTTCCAATTTGATTGGACATTGTGTCGTGCCGATCAGGCGTGAGCCAGCAGTGCCACACCACGCGCCAAAGCCAACGTGGTGTCGGACCACTCTTAATGTTTAAGGGCCGTTTCAGCCATATTTGGGGTATATCCTTATTGCCCGCTGCACTCCTAGAATGGGCTGTGCCCTCCCACGTACCTGTGCTCACGCAGTGTTGCTCCGCTGGTCCCTGCCATGTTTTCTTCAGTAGCTGGTGGTCAGATGCTCACGCTGGCCCAGCGCTCTCCTACTCCGGCACCCTGTTGGCCCCAAGGCCATCCGGCCCACAGTCTTGCCTTAGGTGCTTTTATCCAGCCCCTTGACCAAATAAGCTGCCTTTTACGTTTTCCTGGGTTCAGCAAGTGCTCTGGGGTGAGCCTCCTTCTCTTTCTCATGCAGCCCGTAATAGAGTTCCACCAGACTCAGATCCTGCTCATACAGCTCAGTGCATTGTGCACTCAGTTTGGGCTGTGATGTGGGAGCCACGGCTCCAATGAATGGCCCCAGCTTAGGTGCAGCCCCGCTCCATCTGCAGGCTAGGGTGCACTATCCGAGCCCCCCACCGGCTTCTCATTCACCACTACCAGCCCGTGTGCAGCGGGCACTCACTGCGCTCCTCGGCTCCCCCAATGGCCACGTTCGTGCCTTCTCGGGTTCATTACGTGCTGCTGAGGGGGTCAGCCGAGCACCCCCCTCGGGGCGCGTCCATCTTCCATCGATGCCTCAGTGTTCCGGGAGGTAGTTCCCCGCTGCTCTTCCGCTCTATGTCTGGCCTGTCAGGCCACGCTCCGGCGAGTCAGGGCACCCGCCGGGGATATCCCAGCCCGGTTCCGGCTCCGTCGCTGGTGTTGTCTGGGTCTCCGCTGGGGCCCGCACTTCCTGGCCCACCCGTCCCCCCTGGGCCCAAACACCACACATGCCCCCGCTCTGCCAGGACCCGTGTGTCCCCGATCTGGTGCTGGCTCACAGCACCGTCTGGAGCAATTCCATACGGTCCTCTCCTGCGTCCGGGAGCCAGGGTGCACCAGGGCTCCTGTCGCCCCTTCTCTTGTCCCGGGCTCGGGGGTCCGCTCCACGCACCAGCGGGCTCCTCACTACCGGGTCCTTGCGCCTGCGACAGACCGTAAGACACGTGGGGAAGCCCAGATCCCACAAATGAAGATTGCATTGTGTTTCAAGGATCGCAGCGACCATCCCGGGTGAACGGCACAGTTGGGGAGGCGAGGCCAAGCCTGTGATACTAGCCTTGACTTGTGAGACTTGTGAATTGGAAATACCAAAACAAGAAAGAAGTGCACACACTCGGTGAGTTGGCAAGCAACCTGAGAGACTGGTGTGTGTTAAAGCGAATGAAGTATCAACACTATATCATAAGTGAAGGCTGCATGCATGTGGATGAGACACGAAGAAAGGCAGACCTGTGAATGAACTTTGAAGTAAAAGGCAGCTGTGAGATCAGCGATACTAAGTAACGGAGTGGTCCGGCAAAGGGAAGTAGCCCATTCGAAAGTCTGTGTGAAAGGTACATTGTTTGAAGTTATAAAGCTAACAAACAGCAAAGGTGAATTAAGCATCTGTAACTGTGAACTTTGAGTTGAAAGTAGTCCTGCATTAGTCTGTAAAGAGAGCCACGCACATTTGAAAGACTTCAAAATTCGAAAGGGGTCCGAGCCTGATTGCGGGAGACCCGAAGTACATTAAGCTTGGGAAAGGGAGCCCCAAGGCAAGTTTGTTTTGAGCTCTGACGTGAGAGGTCTGGGCCCGACAGAGGTGGAGCTATGTGAACTGTGTGCTGAAAGGTCTGAGCCTGGCAGTGGGGGACCTTTACATTGGAATATAATTTTGAAAGGCAAGAAAGAGACTTTAACGTGTTAGGCCAGACGGGCCTCAATCCACGATTTGGAACTGCTTACAGTGCTAGAAACCGAGCCAAGGTGTGGTATTCTGCCTACGAAGACAGCCTTACTCCGTGAGGTGTAACGTGAGGAGGAGAGCTGGTTCAACTACCTGTATTCTTTTGAACACTGATTTTTCCTTTTGCATACATTTGCATCTTTTGTACAAGGGATAGGGCAGGCATTAGGTTTTTGTTAGTATAGGCCATTTTGATTTGACAGACTTCACTGGGACTGTTTTGTATATCATTTGATGGTCGAGACCACTCCCATCTTAGTTATAGGGCAAAATAGGGGTTTTCCAACCCTAACAATTTCAATAAAGGTTTTACAAATTGTATCCATTGTGTCAGTGTCATACTTGTGATACCATGCATCCCTTACATAGCATAGAAAGGTGGGATTGATGTGTTAGCCAGACTTCAGGGGAGATGTAAAGGTCTTACTACACAATCATGGGGAAGATCACTTTCAGATCCATCCAGGGGATGAAATTGCACAGGGTGTGCTCGAAAAGGCAATGTTTCCTAGGGTAAAAGAAGAGGCCGGGAAAGAAGTAACCGAACGAGGTGCCCGAGGCTTTGAGACCCCACAAAAACCTGAGCCCTGACAGGTCATGGAAGAAGAACCAGAAACTCTTCCCACCCGAGCCTTTGCCCGAAGGTATGACCCACTGTTAGCTGAGGCCTTCCTACAAGTCACCCCAGAACAAGAGGGCTGTGATAAAGGAGGACCCTTTTGCTTTTTGAATCATGGGTTGATGTATAGGGTAAACACCACTCCAGAGAGCCTGGCCAGAATGCAGTTAGTTAAACCCAAAAGCCATAAGCAGGGTGCCCTAGAAATAGCTCACTCACATCTGGCAGGTGATCTCTTAGGGCAGACTAAAACCCAGCCCCAAATCCTTAACAAATTCTATTGGCCAGGGATTTGCACAGATATAAAGAGCTTTGTGCAATCTTGTGCGATCTGCCAAAAGACCAGTGCTCATATGTTATGTTATGTATGAACATTTATAGCGCACATGTACACCACATGGCATCTTGGCATGAAGAATGCAACCATAAGACAGAGACAACCAAACTGGAGCTAAAAAAGCCAGGACTTGAGGAGACGGAGGAATGGAAGGTGATTACAGGTGCATCTCAGACTAACCGGAAGAGAGTTCCATAGTTTGCTCGCAGCCACTGAAAAGGCCCAGCCGCCAATTCTGCTCAGCTGAAATTTCAGAACCACTACCAAACAGTTGTTCCCGGAGCAAAGAGACCTAGCAGGAACATATGGTAAATACTTCTCTTGGAGAAAAACAGCACCAACCTTAGAGTAGGCCTGGTGAACAAGGCAAAGTGACTTGAAAGTTATCCTTTTTTCCACCAATGAAGTGCTCTGAGAAGTGGACTAATATGGGAACCATAAGGGGTACCCGTGGCAAGCCTAGCTGCTATATTCTGCAGCAGCTGAAGGCGATGAATGAGGCCCTTAGGTTGAGCTAGGTAAAGAGCATTGCAATAGTCAAACCGGCTGGTTATCAATGAGGAAACAACTATAGGGTGGAGGAGGTTAGGAAGAAAAGGAAGAATCCTGTGCAGTACGTTCAGGGAAAATTGACCAGCTGTACAAACAGCTCTGGCCTGTGGGGCCATAGAACAAGAAGATGGCAGGAGAACTCCTAGATTTCTTTTTGAAAATCAAATTTTTACTGTCATTTTTCAAAACATCAACATTGACATCAAAATGCATAATCTATAATTGCTACGACTGCCCTCTCTCCCTCCTCCCTCACGGCCTCCCCCCTATATGCAGCACTACCAGTTCCCTATATTTCTTTGTCACAGCCGATGAGTTCCTAACCCATATCCCTGTATGACGAGGGCAGGTTATCATCTGTACTTGTTATAGAAAGGTAGCCAAACCCCTTCTATGTCTGTTCGTGCCTCCTCCAAAAGATGGATCAAGTACTCCATGTCATATATGGACCTCACCTTCTGTACCCATTCCCTTTCTGTGGGCGCACTCTCCTGTTTCCAATGTTGTGCCACACAACTCCTTGCTGCTACTAATAGAGCGTAGATCATGTGGCCTCCTCCTCTGCGCCCCTCCTTCTCATATATCCCAAACAGCAGTAAGCTTGGCTTCCTGGGCCTATGTATCCCATCCAGGCCTTTCAGTCATCCCAAGACCTCCTCCCAATACATCTGAATGAGTGGACATGTCCACCAAATATGGTAATAGTTGCTTTTTGCTCTTTTACAATGCCAACATCGCAAGTCCACCTCCGGGTACATTTTCGCTAGTGTTTCTGGTGGGTAGTGCTATCTATGTATCAGTTTGAATGCCTGCATTCTGTATTGCAGACAGTGTGGCCTTTTTTTACCCCCCTGCACATTTTATCCCCGAGTCGGTCGGTCAGATCAATTCCAAGATGCTTGGCTGATTGCGTACGTGTAGGTAGTGTATCAGTGGGCTGTCCCCTTCTTAGTTCCCCATAGAGGCTGGATATGCGTCCCTTCGTATTGATTTCCTGCAACAGCACTTTCTCGAAGGTGGTGAGTTCTTGACACAGATCATCTCCACAGTTCGGCTTCAACAGGGCTCCTTTCAGCTGCAGGTACCTAAAGATCGAGAGTTCCTTCATCCTCAGGCATTCTTCCGAGGAGGTCAATGGCATGAACTTGCCTTTATCCCATAGCTGTCCCACCCTTGAGAGCCCTGCCTCGCACCATGATTGGAACTTCAGAGGTTCTACGATGAAGTTCCGTATGGGTGGCACCCAGATACAACTAAGGGTAGAGGGCCATGTCGACAAACATCGAGTATCACATCCCTCGAGCCAAATCGTCCAGAAAACCTCCAGAATGGGGTGTACCAACACTCGCCTAGGAATCTCTTTCGGTGGGACCAACATCCATTCACCCAACGTTACCAGTTGTAAAATTGCATTGTCCATGTGGACCCATTGCTTTCTTGTGTCTGGGTCTAGGTGCTCAACCATAATATTCAACTGGACCGCCCTGTAGTATGATCCCAGGTGTGGGAATCCCCCCACTTCTCCTTTGGCAACACCAACATCCTGTAAGCCACCCAGGGTTTTGCTCCTGCCCATAAAAAACCTAAGCGGGTCTTCTGTGCGGTGGTTAGGAAGTGGGCTGCTACCTTTGCTGGGAGCATTTGGAAAAGGAACAACAGCTTGGGGAGGACTGTCATCTTAATACAGTTTAGCAGTGCCATCCAGGACAGCCCAATCGGTCCCCAGCGTTGCATGCCCTCCCTTATCTTATTCCACAGCAAGATTTAGCTCTTTTCGTATAAGTCCCCAGTTTCCCTCGTGATTTCAATCCTCAGGTAGTGAAAGCCCGCCCGCCTCGCCTTGATTCCCCACCTACCAATCCACTCACTGTCTTCGTGGCTCCAGTTTCCTGCTAGCAATGCTACCGACTTAACTAGATTGACCCGAAACCCTGATAGTTCCCCATATTCTTCCAAGACCTGTAGAAGGGCCGGTACCGAGAACCATGGCTTGGTGAGGTAGAGCAGTGCATCGTCCGCGAACAAGCTCGATTTATATTGCTGTGCGCCTATATGTACCCCTGTTATATCACTACAACCCCTCAGGCCAATTACCCATGGTTCCATAACCAGTGCATGTAGTAAGGGCGACAAGGGGCATCCCTGTCTGGTCCCTATATGCAGCTTTATTGCCCTTGATATGCCTCCATTAACCACCACTCTTGCCCTCGCGGTACTATGCACAGCTCTAATCCATCCCTTCCACCATTCTCCCATACCTATCTCCTCAAGGATCCCTTTCATAAAGGCCCAGTTGACTCTGGCAAATGCCTTTTCAGTGTCTAGGGAGAGGACCAAGGCTGGGGTGGGTTCATTCAGAATATGTTGGGTTTTCCTTAAATTATCAGAGCCCTGCCTATTTTGGATGAATCCCCTCTGTTCTGGGTGTATCAGGCAGGGAAGATGTATTTCTAGGCGAGACGCCGGGATGCTTGTAAAGATCTTTGCGTCTATGTGAAGCAAGGATATAGGCCTATATGAGGCACAGCTTGTCCGGTTTCTGCCGTGCTTGTGGATTACTGTTATGAGTGCTTCCCAAAATGTAGGGGGTATATCTTCTGTTTGCCTTATGGAGTTAGAAACTCTTGCCAGGGGCCCGCGCCAGGACTTCTTGGAACTGCTTATAGAAGCCCGCTGTCCAGCCTCATCCCCCGGTGCCTTCCGTGACTTTAACTAGCATATCGCTCTCTTAACCTTCTACATCCGTTTCCAGTAACGTTTTTCCCCTCTTGTCAGCTGCGGGATGGGGAGCTAACCCAGATACTCCTTAACCTCCCTCTCCCCCTGTGTATTTGGTTTTTAATACAATGTTTCATAATAGTCCACGAAACATTCTGGGATGCTTCCTCTGGGCCCAATTACCTCCCTGTTCTCGTCCTTCAGCCTATGGACCCCACTTTTAACACTGCATTCCCTGATCCTATTTGCCAACAGTGTCCCCACTCGATCGCACCCCTCTTAAAACCTTTGTTTGGTAAGGCGCATCTTCTAACTCCTAGGTTTGTAACCACTGTCACTGGAATGGGAGCAACACCAAGCGATGGAGGCCAAAAAGAAGTAGACCAAGAATCGATATTAGAGGACAGTGGGCAGCGCCAACCACCAGGTTCTCAGTCTTATTCCCATTTAACATATGCCAGCTCCAGTACCCTCAGACCACTCCCAATAATTGAAGTTCCATTTCCAAGAATCAGCATGGATATTATGGGTCCCTTGGAAACAAAGTTAGGCAATAAGTACATTCTGGTCATAGTATACGTGAGACAGGCACGGTGGCAAGAGAGACAGGGACTCAGAAAGTAAGATTTCAGGGTTGGTGTAATACCCAAGCACGTGAAGTGCGTTGAAAGTGCCCTGGCTGTTAGGCGAAGAGGCGATGAGCACGGGTTTGTGGAATTTCTAGTTAACGTTATCGTTCATGCATTCATGCTTCTAGCGTTAATTGATATTGCTACATATTCGTCTTCAGCGTAATTGTTGCCATAAATAGTACTATACTTTACTCCAACAGGACGGGGACTGTGTACTTATAAACAATTCTTGATCTAAAGCCTGCTATGCCGGTCCAGGTCCCTATTATAGAAGGGATCAGACGTATGCTTTTCGGCTGTGTGGTGTGACTCCTGTGGAGTAATTTCTTCTGCTTGAACTTGTTTTGCAAATGAAATAGGCCTGATAGTATCGCCAGTGCAGCCAGGGTATTGTAATTCCTGTTCATTTAAAGGGCACTTTAGCACAGCATTAACACATAGCAAATCTTGTACGTGCCAAAAGTTTGACTTGCTTTGGTATATTTATTGAAGGAGAATGGTGGGTAGTCTGCGTAGTGGCAAGAGCCTGATAGCCTCTAACCGGCATATAGGGCTAAATACAACGGCCCCAATCCAACTGCACGATTCTAGTGCAGACTTTATCTGCTCTATTTTACATGTTTCTGTGTATGGGGAACGTGCTATGGACACGAATACAGTCCCTTATAGCCAACAATCATTGGCAATTGAACCAAATGATTTAGGGATGGTACACCATCAAGCTGAAAAGGGAAAACCAGAAAAACAGAAGTGCAGTCATCTATTGAAAAACATTATACCTCTCTCCCTATTCCTGAATTTAACGAGTTGTCTGGGGAGGGAGGGCGGCTTATGCAACAAGTTGCTACAACTGAAACGTAATTGTTTGCTGGCACGAATGATGTTTCCATTTTGGCCCCTACATTATTAAATGAATGGGAGAAACGTTGTAGAATTTCTTTGGCTCCCACTTCTCCTGTTGTTTATTTGCCTTCTGAGGTGGAGAGAATTGCATTGCACAACCTACAAGGGGTTTCTTTTTCCGACCCAGGTTTGGGTCATGACAGACATCATGAGAAAAGGCAGATGCGGCCCTCAACAGCTCACCCAAGCGCTCGACCTTGGGTGCAGCAATAGGGGGGGCAAACCTTGTAATGAGTCGAGACACCGAATTCTCAGACTTTGAATAAATGACCACGAGGTGAAAGGCATGAGTAATAAAACAGATGATCTGTCTATAGACAATACGCATTCCTCATGCCTAGGGAATGAGGCAAGTATGAAATTTCCCGTATTGGCCTCTTTGCTAAACTTATTAGACAAAGGCCACGAATTATCTCATTTGCATTTAAATGCGTTAAAGGATATGATGATAGGAATGTCAGAGAAAATACACAAGCTCGAGGGTTTTATGTTGGCATATATTACAGGTCAATCTGAAAAATGGAGTTTGCTTGACACAGGTCTGTTGAAAATGTTAATCCCTGTAAAACCAGAGCGAGTACACAAACAACAGACGATAGAGAAAAAACTGCGCCTGATCGCAGATCATACGCTAATGCAGTCACTGAAGGTGAAAAGTGTCTAGTCCCCCCAACATTTCCCCTAACTCCTCCCCTGTCTGAGGCAATTCAAAGGAATTCTTGTAAATTAGATGATATTCTTCGAAGCCTTGCATCTTTGCATCATGTTACACAGATGAGAAGTGAAATGGGTAGTGCCATAGCTGAAAATGAAAAGTCTATGTTGGGTAATTCTGACACGTCCTCAAATAGTCCCTCACCACTAGTTAAAATTTTGGAAAGCGTGGGGGCGATTCAAGGTGTTTCGTCAGAAAATGACAATAATCAACAAAAAATAGCGCCACATGGGGAAGAGGGACAAAATATTCCCGACAAAATATTCCTGACGATAGCACCGAAGAACCTGAGGTGGACACTATTTTGTATTCACGGAAAATAAAACGTGCGCATGCTAAGGCTATGAAAAAAGAAAAAAAACTATTAAGAAAACAAGAAAAGGACGTTTATGCAAATCAGACAAGTAAAAAACACAAAAAGGGGAAAAACTGCCTGAAAGTGATCTGATTAAATAACAGGCAAAAAATGTTAGTGATGAGTCTGGTAATGAATTAGTAATTGACCTTACGCAACTCAACGAGGAATCCAAAGCGGTGCTTAATCTTGCCTTTTCAAATCAGCAGCAAATAGTGAAAAACACAAATCAGAAGGGGAATGAAACATGCTGTCCTGATGCCAGAGATTTGGGGGCAGTTGGAACACAAAAGCAAGGGCGCCTTTCTGCATTCTATCCCATGGCTGCTAACAAACTAACTGGTGTGGCGTTTAGTGCAAACACCATTCCCAATGGATGATTCGAAAGTTTCCCCGCAAGTTGGGCAATTGATTGGACGGGCACCCAATATAGATCCCCAACCAATAAATGATCAATGTCCTCATGTGAAGAAGGTACATGGAGCAAAGGTGGGAAAAGTTGAGGGACCTTGGGAGGAATTGGTAATGGTGTCACCTGATAGGCAGCATATATCTGACTCCTATAGAGAAGATTCTCTTTCGGATCAAGGAATTCCGTTATCCCGAAATATGGCAAATGATGATATGTTTATAAATGAAGGGGCACATACTCTGAGGAGAGCCACTGTATTAGACAAAGTAGACTGCTTGTTCTCAAGGGATAAAAGATACTTTCTGGGGTGGCGCAGTGATCCCAAGATAAATGGGCAACAGAGATTAAATCAAGCTTTCTTGTTCAATGTGTTTAAAGCTAGCCCACAATTGAGGACATTACACTCTGATGACATGGACTGGATAAGATTGGCGAATCACAATAATTTACGTATGATTTGTGCACCCCAATCAGTTATAATAATAAAACTGCTATGGGACCATAGGCAGGATTTTGAATTACGAGGACTGACATTGGAAATATTTAGGTCTCTTGAGGAGGTGGATCAGTTTGTTGATGAACAGCTACAGCACCCTGAGGTGAAGGCTACAACTGATCTGATTATCCAACCGATGCCAATGCAGACCGCAGAATTCATTAATCAAATTTCAGCTCTAGTGGGGGCTGCCTCAAATATTACGTGGTTGGCACCCTTGATGACCTTGATATTAGATCTGCAATCTACAAATAAGCAGTCCTAGCCAGAAGGATTGCCCTCTGGTATCATGGAACTGTTGTGGGATCAAACATTTTAAAAGTTGGTTCACAGCGCCCGATATAGCAAGAAATATTGAAATATTTTTTCTGCAGGAAACCATGTGTACGAGAAATGTGGTGTGGAAGGATACTTGAGTTATTGTGTGCCTGCGGTGCAGGGCTTAGCTGGCCGCCCAGTAGGAGGGCTTGTCACTCTAATTAGTAATGCCCTCAGCCACGAGGCACACATTATTCAAGCTATTAGTGGTATTCTGATAGTTGAATACAAAACTGATACTAAATTGTCTTATTCTTACATTTTGGTAAACTTATATTTCAATCCTGCTGAGTTCACGCTGGATATGTTTTTTGATCTATTGGACGAGATTTTTGAAGAAACTTTGCTAAATAACCCTGACAATGTATTTATCATAGGGGGGGACTTTAATCCGGAATGTATAAATCAAATTGGTACAGATATTGGTAAAGATAGACGGTCTTAAACGCACCTGAGAGGATGTAATTGGAATAAGTATCTCAACTATTGGAATATTCAACAAGTGTAATACAAAGATGGCACGCATGCTGGAACATGGGCTAGAGGGAATACAACCTCTTATATCGATTATTTCTTTGTCTCTACAATGCTACTGGGAAAAATGGATAAGGTGGTTATTATGGATACACCCTTTAGTGACCATGCACCTATGTTGATGACCCTATGACACAAGATTGACCTCCTTTGTATTGACCCTTTGCTAACGCTTATAGAAGTGGATCGTATGTACATCTTAATTAGATGGCATCCAAGGACATGCAGAGAGTTGACTTACTTGGTGCAGAGGGACCTATGGTGAACAAATGGCGTATGCACAATTGGAGTAGAGGCAGAACTGAGAGAGGAGTGGAACGCTTCTTACAATATTAAAGTGTTCCGTGCCCTGAGATTTTCCAAAAATTTCTACCTTCAATTAAAGAATTGCTAATACTAAACGGCAAAGGAATTGAGCTTTGAGAGCTCTTACGCGACTAAATCTTTCGTACAATGAGTATAAAAATAAGAAATCCAAGATCTGCTTACAGTTCAGAAATATGACAAAGTCTATTCAGTATAGCTATAATTTGATAGAAAAACAAAGGATGCTTGGATTATTAATTAAGAGAGACATTCGTAATATATGGTCTCTATTAAACAATAAGCACCTAGAACAGACACAGAGGATGGGAACGTCAATTTCTGCGGAGGTTTGGGAAACCTTCATTGTCAATAAGTTTAAATTACTGCTTATTTTTCAAGAATTCAATTCAGGAATCCTGGGATTGAGATGCGTTGATAGGATGTCCTTTTCATTGGATGATATCATACAGGCGATTGAGGTGCTCAAACCTTCAAGAGCTCCTGGACCGGATGGTCTGCTGGCCTGTATTTTAAAGGATGACCCTACATTTTGGGCTGCAATCCTATATACAAAATTTGCGAATATTTTATCAACAAATATGATACTGAAATCATGGCTTAATGCGATAATTATACCTATATACAAAAAAGGGAACTTTAACAACCCAGACAATTTTCGGCCTAGAGCTATTATGGACTCTTTGGCGAAAGTAATTGCAATCTTATTATTAAAGTACATTCAGGAATACATTCAAGAACAGGACATCCTTTCAAAATATCAAACAGGCTTTCGTAAAGAGATGGGGACCTCATTGAACGCCATTATAATAGCGCATATTTCTGCCAAGTATAGAATGACAATATTGGCCCGATCTATGTTGCAGTTCTAGATTTAACTAGCGCTTTTGACTCCATAATTAGAGAAGTGCTATGGATGAAAATGTTAAATCTTGGGTTTCCTGCAAAAGTGGCGCAGTTGCTTGCGCTGCTGCACTCTGGGACTACCTTTCAGGTTAGAATCACTAAAGCGGGCACACTGACTACTCCGATTTGTACAATGACAGGGGTCAAACAGGGATGCAATCTGGCAGCAACCCTATTCAATCTATATCTTTGTGATATGGATCGAATATGGGATGGGGTCAAGATGTACCCTGCCAAATTAGCCGGTTTAAAGATACATTGGCTATGTTTTGCGGACGACATTGTCTTCTTTGATAGGACCCTGTATGGATTACAAACTAAACTAAATGTATTTTTTGAATATGCGAGGCAACACAACTTGGTGGCTAATTCTATGAAGTCCCAAATTATTATAGTTCACAAAAATAAATGCGTACAATCCTATATCTGGAAGATTGCCGAAGAGAAAATAGAGCATGCCAGAAGCATTCACTATCTTGGTTATCATCTACGAGAGGTAGATCCTCTGAAATCTTGGGAAATGTGGTTAAAAAATAAAGTAAGACCCTTGGCATCAATGATGAAGGTAATTTTTAAGAAACACTGTAAATTCTCAATGCTTCCTCTCATAGAATTTTATACTCTTAAGGTGGAACCAATATTATTGTCAGGTTGGATATTTGTTTGTTGGATGTTGACCCTATTTTAAACAGGATTCAGGGTATCCTCTGCTCTGGAAGAAGACCTATGTCAGTCCCTAACTCAATAATATGCCAAGAAATGGGCATACCTTCGTTGTCTGTGAGGTGGACATGGCGAAAATTAGTAAGGTATGGAAAAATGTTGTTACCTCCGCGCAATTCACTCTATTCTGATTTAAACATCATTTTGATGGATGGTTCCCTACCATCAATGGAGAAATTTAACGACCAGATGGATAATGTTCTTAAAGGCATCAATTCCGCGTATGAAGAGCTACAGCTGAGCTTACCCAAAGTTAAGCGTAATTTATATGATTTGGATTGGTCAAATACTTTAGATACTAATAAAACCTACAAATTATATGCTGATTATGCATTAATTACAAGAAAGAGGAAGCTGCGCGCACCTTATTTGACCGTATGTCCTTGTAATAAAATAAGAACTATTTACATGTGTTTTAAGTTGAACCAATTTAAAACCTTGGAACGTACCTTTAAGTGGCACAAGAGTCCTGTACATTTGGGCAATATGAAATGTCATTTTTGTATAAATTCTGGTCATCAAGAAACGCTAAAACATCTTGTGGTTTATTGTTCTAGCTTCGAAGAAAAATGGTTAAAATTACGGGGTATTTATTATGCGCAGGCTTCTGAAATTGCTAGATTTTTCTTTTGGGAAAGATGTTTAGTTGGTAATAGCATATCCTTTATAGTCGCCCTATCTCGACTTCTATTTAGGATTGAACAAACTCTCACAGAAAAAAATTCCCATGTAGCCTAACGTCATGTGTAGTAACTCTAAGTATAGAGCTTCATATAACTACCTATGTTTTCGGGGACATGGCTTCTTTGTAGTTGAAGTGTGGATTTAGTTGTACCTAAACTGCCCCTGTAACGGTGCTTCAATGTCTATGTATAGAGAGTAATTTTACTAGATATGGTTTTGCCGACATGGCTAAATCGTAGTCGAAATGTTGAGTTAGTTGTAATTAAAGTACCATTGTATAGGGTTTTCCAATGTCTCCGTACCTAAAGAGGAAACTACATGAAAGATATTCTGTTTAGTAATATTGCAAAGTAACAAAAAGTCATATTTAATCCCAATGAATTGATATTTTATAGGTAGATGTTTTTTAATACATGTTGCTCATGATTTACAGGGTAATTCATCGATTATTTGTGCCGAAGAAAATGGGATTTGTGTGCCATTCTGCCTGCAAATCCTCATTCTTTAAACAGGGATTTGCGGGCAGAATGGCGCACAAATCCTGTTTTTTTAGGCGCAAATAATCCATGAATTACCCCCTCAATTATATTTTGCTCGTGTGTTGTTTCATTTTCCTTCAAACAAAAAGGATTCTATTCCGTTTATGATGTTTATGTGAATATGTTGTTCCTTTATTTTATGACTTTGTACTAACGTGTTTGTTGTAAAAGTTGACAATTTATTTATTTATTTTGTACAACTAAAAACAACTTTTAAATAAAAAAAAAATACCCAATTAATCCTAACTTTAAAGGGATGTTTCCCTGAAATGATGCTTCTACGGGCCGTCAATGTCTGAAAATCCAAATAAAAAGGCAGTATGTGTCTAAACCTATGCTTCCCCTCACTCTATGCAAAATTGTGTAAGGGTTTCTTTGTTCAAAATGAAAAAGGTGTGCTTCAACTAAAAATAGGAAAAACCAGGGTTGGTTTTCGGCGGCCTTCTGGCATAGCGTGATTTCAGGCTCACAAAATGAGTTTAGATAACAAGGGTGCTTGAAGGACCTTCGCCACGGGGTCCTCTCAGCAGTCTCTCAGTCTCACTGGTTTGGAGTTCCCTCCCCCAAGCTTCAATTCTTCATATGTAACATAAAGCAATTTAACACAGTGCTCTTCCTTTATCACTTAGGGTTCCCTTCCCCAGGTTTCAGGCTCTCAAATGGTTCTGCACAACAGTTCCTCTTTGCTAGGCTTCTCACAGTTTCCTTCCCCAAGTTTCAAGCCTCTCAGGTATTGCAAAACATATCTTAATTTGTCAGGATATGCCTTTAACAAATGTCTTTCATGGGGGTAGTGCCAGAGACTTTCGATAACAAAGGGTTGACTCTTTGCACCTCCCAGGCGCGACCAATCTGACTTCTATCCCGTCTCCTTATTCTCTACACCTTTCTTCTGGCACATTGTGCCTCATTCACTTCTTCCTTTTCCGTCGTGCACATCTGCACCTTCCTTTCACTTTACTGTGCCTCTCTCCCTTCCCCAAGCTCAGGCCCCTTCCAGCTTTCAAGAACAAAGTCAGTTTTATCAGGATGCACTTCGATTTCATAGGTAGGCCTCTCAAAGTTTCCTTCCCCAAGCTCAGGCCTCTCCCAGCTTTCAACACAAAACAAAATATATTACAGTACCTTTTAGGTTTCACAGGGGGCCTTTCCCCAAGCGCAGGCCCCTATAGTTCCAAACACAAGTTCAGCTAGTCAGGAAGTGCCTTTTCCTTATATACAGCTTTTCTTACATACAATTCTCTCATAGGGTAGAATCAGAGGCTTTCGAAAACGACAGGCTCTTTCCTTTTCCTAAGCGCAACCACTCTGATCCTTCGGCCCTCTCTTTATTTCTTACTCTTGCTTTCCTTTGTACTTTTTATCTTCAGGTGCTTCCTGCACCGCTTTCATATATTCCTTTCATGCACACGTCATGTACCTCTTTCACTCTGCTCTTATTCTTCTTGCACTTTTCTTAATTTTTTTACTTGTGCACCTTTGCACCCTTTTACACTGTTTCTGCTTTTCCTGTGCACCCTTGCACCTTCTACCACTGTTCACTTTGTTTGTGCATACTTTCATTTTGCTTTATACCTCACTTTCAGTCTTTTGGCTTTGATAATTTCAATCTCCTTAGTTTTGCATATGTTAGGTTTCTTCACTACGAATCCCAAAATGTCTTTCTTATTTTGACAATGAGGTTTCACAGTTCAATTTACTACAAATTACAGAATGCCTTTTTTCCTTTGCCTTTCAACTTCAAAATTAACCTTAGTTGCCTTTCACCATTTCTTCTGCTTACAGAGTTATACAGAAAGTTGTTTTTGCTCTCTTTTCACTTTCAGATCTCTGCCCCGCTTCAGCCACATGCACACCACTGGGTTTCTCTCTCGGTAACTCACCCAGTTAGCGCGTCGCTGGCAGCAGCTCCTTGGGATCTGTGGGCTGAGTTTAGGGTCTCACCACCTGCCCCTCAGACGCCACTGGGACCAGTATACGTCCCAAAGGAAGGAGAACTGGTCTGGACACAGCCAACAATGAGCAGCTCGCCTTACACCGGCTCCATGGAGACAAGGCTCTCTCGCAACACAGCAACTCTCAAGCCACACCGGGTCAGCATCTCAGGGTCCCGCTCTCCTCTAGTTCTTCCAGGCTTCCTGTGCTGCAGATTCCACGTTCCAACCAGCATCCCTAGCTTGCTCATTCAATTTCTTCTTCTTCTTCTTCTTGGGGTGGCTCCCAGAAACCAGGAGCCGGCGATTTCCAGCTAAATAGATGATGCTCGCCAAACTTCCCACAAATGCAGCTAAGACCAACCACAACAACGAACCTTCACTACCGGTAGACCAACGCCAAAATATAACCACCACACCTCACACAATCCCCCTACACAACACCTCATTCAAATATACTCTCATAAAGCCAGCAATGCCCAAAAGCATCTCGGCCACCCTAACAATAATCATCGTCTTCTCAGTCAGGTTCCAAAAAGTAGATGCTCGGCAAACTTCCCACAAATGCAGCTACAGACCAACCGCGACAAGAAACCTCCACTACCAGGAAACCCACACCCAAATACAGCCACCACACCTCACACAATCCCCCTACACAACACCTCATTCAAATACTCCCTTGTAAAGCCAACAATACCCAAAAACTTCTCAGCCGCCCTAACTATAATCATAATTTTCTCAAACTTCTCCTTTATCAACACCAATAAGTCACCCATCACCAGTGGCTACACAACACCATCCACAGGAACAACCAAAAGAGGCAAGAGCCCATCACCAGGTAGACAAAACCTTCTCAACCCGATCCACATAGCAGCTGGCAACCGCGCAACAGCCTCTGCATAAGACTAATTGTGAGACACTCTCTCGGACTGCACTCGAACCTCGCAGACATACACAGACACCCCTTAAACATAACACAGTGATCACCACCATAGTTCCAACATACAGGTACCGTCTCACTTAAACACTTCTTGACATTGTGGCCACTGCCACACTTCGCACAACACTGCTCCCCTCTACAGCCACTGGCCACATGACCAAACATCTGACACCGAAAACAACGCAGAGGAGGGGGCACATATTTTGCCACCTGGAACCTTTCAAATCCAATCCACAAAAACCGGGGCACCTCCACAGACTGAAACGACACCAAAACAGTACTCGAAACTACTACCTCATCCCCATTCCTAGGACCCAATCTACGCACCCCAACCACACCAACACCCTTAAGCTCTGACACCAGAAAGCCCAAATTGGTATTAGCCGGAACACCATAGACCACCCCCTGACCACTAGCCACACGAACAGGCAGTACAGAACACACCACCACCTTACGCAAACACAACACGATCTGCTGCTACTCAAAAGACACACACCAAACCAAAAGCTTACCCCCACCCACCTTACCGATAGACCGAGGAGAATGAGCCCATTCCTCCACTGAAATCGCAATCTCAGTCGGGCACACCTGCCTGAAATCCCGACCCTGCACACTACTGGCCACGAGAAGCACAAAAGCTCTCTCCTCCAAAGCACCAACCCCCTTACTGGGCACACAAGATCCAACGCGAGACACCACACCTACCACACCACCACTTGCACCTCCCACTACCTCAGAAAACCATTGACAACCCCCACCCGATCCACAGGAGACCAGCTCCTAGACACATCCTGTGATTTACCCCACTTCCTAGCAGAAACCGACTGCCACCCAGATCCAGAGTCACTAGATCCTGAGTCCTCCATCACAAAAACAAGAATCCAACCCGACCTCTGTAGCGCCCCTCAAACTCCTCTCACATGCCCCATCTGAAGCTGCCACTCGCCCAGTCAGACCACCCCCCAATTAACAGCCACACTCTTCAGCGTGTTGGCTCCTGCCACAACACAGGTATCCCGCCACAACTCTCTTCCGCACTTCCCAACAACCCCAGCCCAGCGTTCACTGCTGCCTCGCAGAGTTCTAGTGCCAAGTTCCCATTCTGCTCATTCAACTGTGAAAAGTCACGCCTTTTATAGCTGAACCCACAGTAAAGAGGAGTCAGGTGTGAATGGTTACTGACAAATGCCTGACTCTACCTGACTCTATAAGTGGGACAATGATGTTCTCTAAAGTAGGTTTCTCTTATTTTCCCCATGTTATTCCTATGGGTAATCTTTACTGATCTTATTCAAAAAAACCCTTGGCTTGGAAGGTTTGGTCTAAACTGGCGACATCCGATAGTGGTAAGAAACTGAATGTCATAGATGAAAGTAGTCCAATAAGTCCTTAAAGTCGCGTCCCACCAAGTCGGGGGTTTAGCCAAGTACAAGACCCCTTGCTGAATAGTGTAAAGTATAGGTGACCTGGAAGGAGACTGCGCCTGATTCTTGCACACGAGACTTATTTTTTTAATTTTATATTTTTTTATTTTTTATTTTTCAGAAAAAATTGCCCTTAACGTTGATGACACGTGTTTCGGTCCTCCAAGGACCTTTCTCAAATCAGGGACTGAGAAAGAAATCAGGGGGCCCCCTTGAGACTTGTAGCATTTCTGCGATTTCACGCGCTTAATCTGAACAGCAGGGATTTATCCCAATGATATATGGAAGCTTATCTTTCACATCTTGTGACAGGGGCCTCTTACATGACCATAAGACTAATCAACAGCCCTGATTTGAGAAAGGTCCTTGGAGGACCGAAACACGTGTCATCAACGTTAAGGGCAATTTTTTCTGAAAAATAAAAAATAAAAAAAAATATAAAATTAAAAAAATAAGTCTCGTGTGCAAGAATCAGGCGCAGTCTCCTTCCAGGTCACCTATACTTTACACTTTACTGATCTTAGTTTCCTCCTCCTCGTCTCAGTAGTTGTTGGAAATGGGGTGGGCGGGAGATGGGGTAAGAGTGAAAATTATCTTTCTGGGTGTGTCGGAATTCTCCTTCATGAACTTGACCCCGTAGTGTAGAAGAAGAATTCTTCCCACTAATATATCTCTCTGGATGTATGAATAAACATACAGAGAAATCGATTAATTGATAGACTGGATTCCCTCGAGACCTTGTGGCTGTAAAGAGAGAGACGATAGATTATTAACCTGAATCAAGACCGTATTATAAGTGAGCAAGATAAACCATAACACTAACCTGTGAGTCTTGTGACAAAAACCCAGAAAAAGGAATGGGAATCTAGTCAGTAATCTTGAAAACTCCTGTAACATAAATCAAGACAGAAGAATTGAATAGGACAATACCATCAGTGATATGAGACAAGTAAAGGCAAAGATTATGACTAAACAAACGATATGATGGAGCAAAAATTCCCTGGAACCTAAGGAATGTAGAGTTAATGGGTTTCTCCAGATACACTACCCTAACCAGTGTTACTGTGTAGCAAACCCACCCGAACCCAAACTAAGTAATGAAACCAAAGCACTCAGTTAACGTACCGGAATAGTTCAATGAAATAACTCCCACGTTGCAGCGGAGGCTGAGTCTGGCTCTTACGTTTCAACAGATGTTGTGCGAATCCCGCAGGGCAGCTGAGGCTGGGGAAAACCACTCCCACGTTGCAGCGGAGACTGAAAAGAATCCCGCGGTGCAGCTGAGGCTGAAAACCACTCCCACGTTGCAGCAGAGGCTGATAGAATCCCACGGGGCAGCAGAGGCTGAAAAAAGGTTCGCGGTACGAAGGTAAGTGAAAAAAATAAACTAGAACTAAGCGGAAACTCAATAAAAAGTCACAGTTTCTGTAAGTGCACCAAAATACAAAAGGGCCAGGCAAGAGCAAGTAAAAAAACTGTCAAAGTCCAAAAAACACAAGCGGGCAGCGTCAAGACCAAAGAGCAGGCAGAAAGACAATCCAGGAACATGCGCCATAATCTAAATAACCAGAAGTTCGGGGTACCAAAGCAGACAAGGAATATCCAAAAAGCAGGTCAAGAAATGTTAGCCAAAATGTCACGAAGAAACACGAAAAAACCACAATACCAAAAAGCTCAATCAGAAGCATTGAATCCTGGACAAGGCGGAGTTAAATAGGGCAGGTCATGTGACTAGCGTTTACTTCCTGGATGCCGGCTCCCTCCCCTTGAAACAGCTTCCAAAGTTTCCAAGGTAACCTCCAACCCCTACTGCAGGGACCAGGCCGAATACTTTGGTATCTTTTGCCGTACTTCTTTGCTAGGTGAGTTTTACCGGGGCATTTGGCAATCTGGGAGTTTCTTGAATACTGTCTCGAGTACCGTGGCATGACAGGGTGGAAGAATTATAGGATGTCTGACAGGAAAGAGGGGAGTCCCCTAGCACTGTTTTTATACCACTGGGGTAATTACCTTTTTGTTACGTTGTTTCCTACTCCTAGTCCCCTGCCATAAAGGTACTGATCTTGACGGCCTCCCCTTGGGTCTGAAAGGAGGGGAGATAAATAGGTGTAAGGTTTAAAGTCATATTGTTGTTTCCTCTGACCCACTTCCCTACCTGCTTTTGTTCTAACACGGTATTCCTGCCTCTCTCTTGGATCAGGGACAATGGGGCCTGCAAATCCCATAAAGGCTTCAGGGACTTCTTCCTCCTCGCCTATTATCCTGTTGGGATACCGTGTCTCACCTGGGGTATTTCCATGATCACAACCCCAGACTCCCCTACCCAGGTAATCCTGCCTTGCTTGTCCATCCCCAGGGTTGGGATCCGAAAGCGACAGCCCTCCACTGGCCACCTGAATAGAGGATTCTCTGTGTCCACATGGGAAAATACCACTATGATTTTCACATAGACAATACATTTATATACTTATTGGACATTTATATGGCGTCTATACACAAGTGATTCCAGGTGCCACAAGACAAAATGAATGGGGGGAACATAGGAAAAGAAAACAACAGAACAACAGAACAACAAAACGGTTATATTGGCCTTGTGACAATCCTAACGTGCAAGTGCAAGACAAGGTGGTAAGTGCAGGGGAGGGGAGAGAGGGAGAAGAGGGGGAAGTGCAGGAGTGTGGTGCTCAGGGGAGGGGGTGAGCAAGTGCTGGGGGGGCAAAAAGGCAAGTGCCAGGGGAAAGAGAGGGGGATGGGAGGATAAGTGTGATGGACAGGTTGGACCAGGTTGGACTAGTCCCTGGAAGGGTGCCTGGGTGCAAGTGCTGGCACGGATGCTGTGGGGACTCTTTGGTGTGTAATCTGGCCCCTGTATGACTCAGATGGGACCAGACCCCAGTCGCAGCGAAAGAGGGACATTAGCACGGGTGCGGGAAGAAGAGAACGGGAAAGTCTTGAGAAGTTTCTGGAACTTAAAACGATCCGGTTCAAGTCTGAGGGAGGCATGGAGGCCGTTCCAGAGAGAGGAACCAGTCGATGGAAAGGGATCTGCCTCCCACTCTCTGCTTGGATAAACATTTGACCTGTAGAGCGTTGGAGCCAGATATGAGAAACCTGAAGGTGCCTCACTCGATAGTCCCTGGAGATCTTTCATCCAGGTGGCCAGGATACGGCCATCGCTTTTGGATCCAGTTTCTGTAGGTGGACCAGTGCGGGAGGATCACCTGGGTGAGGGGTCTTCAAGGAGTGGGACATCGAAGGGCGAGACGAGGTATCCCCTTCCCTGTAACACCTTATCCCATCCTACCAGGTAGGATACTTAGGAACTCAACCCAACACACCCGTGCTCCTTCACAACACGAACACTTTCTCATGGACAGCTCGCTATGAGAGAAAACAGACTAACACCTGAGCCGTATACCTGACATATCGCAATACAATAGTCAGGCAGGGACAGGCAATTACCGACCAACACACAAACCTCACTTCCATTACATTTCCCCACACAGATAAAAGGCGGAGCACGAGAGCACACTCTGAACGAGGCAAAACACACAAGGAAGAAGAAGTTCCAAGATGGCAGTATAACACGAGGCGAAAGATGACAAAACAAAAGGGTATTGCAAGTAGGGAAGTTCCCTTGACCTTTTCGACGAGGAACCTTTCACTACTTTCACCAAACTTCGAGAATAGAAAGCGTAAGACTAGGAAACCAGGCTGGAGAATCCTGCAATGCACTGCCCTGGCTCCCAGTCAAACATCGCATCACCTTCAAAACAATGTGCATAACACACAGCGCAATCAGCGGACAAGGAACTGAATTCCTGCAAAAGAAATTAACAATCTACAAGCCGACAAGACTCCTCAGATCAAGCAACGAAATCCATCTGGAAGAAAAACCATACCTTGAGAAAAAACTTCGGGGCTCCTCCTCCCACTTGCATCAAAAACCTGGAACAGCATCCCGAAAGAAATTAGAGATATCACAGACCACCTACAATTCAGAAAACTACTAAAAACCTGGCTCTTCAACATAAGAGACTCAAACTGAGCAACCAAACGGGAAAAACAATGAAAAGGTTGACTATATAATATGACAATGACAACAGCCAAAACCGAATAAAGAAACTCTTACCACAAAAAGAGAGACAACATTAAGTCTGATAGGAAACGAACGACACCCATGAGGACACAACCCAACATCCCTAGCCAACTCCCAGCGAACAACCATCACCCAGCAAATAAATGCCACTGCAGTTCATAGTATAGAGTTAGGTGAATGTTGGCACCTACCACACCAACTAAGCTGTAGATATTGGCAGGGCCATGGACGAAGAGAGTTGTGAATGAAGGCAGACGCAGATCATGGAGCGCTAGCATTGCCTCACTCAAAGGGGGTAGTAGCAGTAACATAAATGAGCAACCAAATAAGAGGTTGAAACCGAGGAGACCGAACTTATGGAGGGAACAAACCCGGGTTTACCGATGACACCCCCCTACTAGACTAGATTGGGAATGCTCTTTGGGCTAGACTGCAGGGGACGCACAAAACGCCTGCCCGCCCCACACACAAACAGGGGCCACGTAGATGGCCGGTACACAACTTGGGCAAGGTTATGCATCTGAACGGATGCCATATGGTAAAGGGACCGTGAGCGTCGCACAACCCTGTTCTGGACACAGACACAGTGACACTGACACACCCCACGGAATTAGGAATGGGGAAATGTAGTGCCCCACTTCCAGACAGCAATGCCAATTAACCAACCCACTAACAACTCCAACCTCTGCATACACCTCTCAAACTCTAACCAAACACAACCACAAACCTACAACACAACAATCTGCACAAACTGCACTACACTACAACAACAAAACAAAGCACACATGAACCACCACAACAGAACACGATGTCTCCCAACAGTATAACACCCCAAGCCCAGCCAACAGAATTCTGGGCCGAGGCCGCAAACAGCACATCACTGCTCTCTTGCACTTCTCCAGCTCATCCCACTAACTCCCCCCACCCCTCCCTTTTCTTTCAGAGCCACCAGAGCACCAGGGGACCACTCCGGTGGTGATAGTGCGCGGTACAAATATCCTTTAACATTAACATTAACATTGTGTGTCAGAGATACCCAGGGCTCTTCCGTGTTGTTAATCAAGGCGTGGCGAATCACCTGCTGCCGTGGTACTGTCCTTGGCTCCTACAACAAAGCAGTGCCAGTGAAATCAGCACAGCCGTTGGGTTGGGGAGGCCGGTCTGTGTTGAAGCCAAGGTTGCAAGCAGCAACATTGTACGCTGAACGCTGAAGCGAACAGTTTATGATGCGCATGTGATAACCGACGGGAGTAAAATTGGACAACAGATGAGTGATTGAGTGCTCAACATAGCTTAATTTACATAGGGCCTCAGTATGGGTTTGCCTGTAACCTGTCGGTAATTCCGGCAGGTTACCGGCAAACCTGCCTTACCGTCTCCACCGCCCGGTATTACCGGGATATTGTCATGCACAACAAACCAGTCTCGCCACGATGCACCTCTTTGATTGATACCCCAGCACACACTGTTACTCGCCCCAGGTTGACGTCCACCTCCCGAGACATATCTTCACTTAGGGTGCGAGGGAGTCGCTGTCACCAGCGAGTGCGGGTCGTGCGTAGAAGCTGGCCCGGTTTGTTGCCTCGTTTCCATTGGCAACTCCCATGGAGACTGCGCTCGGGATGGAACACCCGATCGCGGTTACTTTCTGGTTCCGCGACGACTTCTCGATCACGTGTCCAGAGTACCGCTCACGTGATCGGGAGTCGACGCACATAAAAACCGGGAAGTTCGAGTTTCTCACCGCTTCACAGCTGTTCCACGACACTGTTCGGCGCTTGCAGATATCACGTTACTTGGATATTTTGGATTTGGACTTTGGCTTATGAATCACGGACTGGTCTGCCTACTCCTCAATCTTGTCGCTCAGAACTGCATGGATCTCGGTACTCTGGACACTTTGCTTTGCTTAACGGATTGTTTACGGATTGCCCCTTTTTGACTCTACGATCTTCGGCCATTGGCTCTACGTGTTTTGGTTTCACTTGCCTTTCAAGTCACGGCAGAAACACAGGTACAGTCGGTACCGACCATCTGGGACAGGACTGGCCGGATCTGCAGCACTCCCTCGCACCAGACCCAAGTTACCCCAGTATCATCCCTGCTGGGTTTAGGTAAGAGATTATTGCACACTTCTTCATACCAAAGTACTGTGTTTGCCTGTGCTAATCTTAACTTCCTTCCAACAGCCTCTGGGGTCCTTGGCGTCATCAGATCCGGCGAACCATCAAACCACCTGTGGCCTCAAAGCTCGCACAGGGTGTTTATTTACACTTCCCTGTGGGTGATTTGTGGACAGAGGCCCATTACTCTTCACTACGTGGCAAGTTAGGACAGACTGTGAAGCCGTTGCGTCGTGGAGAGTATGGAGCCTACGGCTGAGGACCCCGTGGCTGCCTTGGTACAGGCACTCACACTGCTAAGAGCGGATATGGTTGCCGCTAATGCTACAATACACCAGAGGCTAGACTTAATCCAAAGCACACGATTTCCTTTGCCCGTTGATGCCGAGTTCGGGGAGGCCGCTGCGGCAGTACAACCCCCAACTACTCAGCCGATTGTTCCCCAGCCTCCTATTACCCCTGCACCACCTCAGTTACCAGTACTCATGCCCACGCCTTTTCCCTTGGCCACCCCAGAGAGGTTCCACGGTGATCCCCGAAAGTTTCGTACCTTTGTAAATCAGTGCAAATTACATTTCCTCTGTAGACCTCAGGCTTTTCCTGACGCCACCACTAAAGCGGCCTTCGCCTTGTCCCATCTGGCCGGCACCGCGGCAGAGTGGGCCAACCCCTTGTTGGAAAACGACAACCCTGTCTTGTATGACTTTGAGCTACTAGTCACAGAAATGTCCCGTATGTTCGACACACGTCACAAAGCCCAATCTCGGGACCTCGAATTGTTAGACCTAACTCAAGGGAAGGGGTCTCTCCTGGAATACATTGCCCGTTTCAACCAGCTAGTCGCTGAAACGTCCTGGCCCGAACCAAAAAGGGCAGTCGTTTTCTATAGGGGGCTCAATAACACCATGAAAGACGCTATGGCCGTTGTCCCATCCTTGCCCACGACCCACACTGAGTTAGTGGACCTCGCATTGCAAATCAACGCCAGACGTTCCGAACGTCGGTTTGAAACAGGAAACCCCATTGCCACCTCACCTTCCTCCTCCTCTGGTACAGGCATCGAACCCATGCAAATAGGTGGCATTCGCAGTCCTATCACGCAACTAGAAAGGGATCGCAGGAGAACCGACCATGCTTGTTTCTACTGCGGCCTAAATGGCCATTTTGTAAAGTCATGTCCCAGACGCCCTAAGCTCAAGAACCCGGTTTTTCCGAGTGCTCGACCCTAGATCCGGGGATTGGCTCGAGCAGTACTTCCGTTTCCCCGGACAGGAACCCCGCCTTTGGCAGGATCAGGCCAGTGTTAGTACAGGCCACACTTAACCCTACACCCGATACCGCCCACGCTGTATCGATTTACATCGATTCAGGCGCCACGGGCAACTACATCGACATAACCTTGGCCGGATCGTTAAACCTACCTCTGATCACCAAGCAACATCCGGAGCCAGTACAAGCGGTGGATGGTACAGCATTGATATCAGGCCCTATCAAGCAACAAACCGCCCCGATCTCCCTCATTATACAAAACACGCATCAGGAAATCATCACATTCGATCTGATTACAATGCCACAGTTCGGAATCATCCTGGGTCTTCCTTGGTTGCATCTACACAATCCCTTGATTGACTGGAAGTCGGGGCAGGTCCATTTTGAATCTGAGACATGTCAGAATTTTTGTCTCACCGCTCCTGAAGACACAGAATCACCTCCACGAGCCCTAGGGGCCATAGCGCAGCTCACACTGCACGGGGATGTCCCTGCGGCTCCGGAGCCTCATGTAGTGGGGGCAGTTGCCGTTGGTATCCCTACGGAATATGGCGATTTCCGGGAGGTCTTTGACAAGGGTTCCTCGGAGGTGCTCCCACCACATCGATCCTACGACTGCCCCATTGACCTAGTCCCTGATTCCGCGATTCCCTCAGGACGCATCTACTCCTTATCTCCTTCGGAGGAACAGGCACTAAAGGAGTACATTCATACAGCCTTGAAGGTCGGTCATATACGTCCCTCCACCTCTCCAGCTGCCAGCCCTATATTCTTTGTCCCTAAAAAGGAGGGCGATCTGCGTCCTTGTGTGGACTACCGCCGGCTAAATTCAATCACCATAAAAAATCGATACCCAATTCCGTTGATTACCCCATTACTGGACAGGTTAAGTCACGCTACCATCTTCACAAAACTCGATCTCCGTGGGGCCTATAACCTGGTCAGAATCTGCTCCGGAGACGAGTGGAAGACAGCCTTCTGTACTCGCTACGGATTGTTTGAATACGTAGTCATGCCTTTCGGGCTTTGTAACGCCCCTGCTACTTTCCAACGTTTCATGAACGAAGTGTTTCACGATATGTTGGACGTATGCGTGGCAGTATACCTTGACGACATCCTGGTATACTCGCAGGACATAAAAGAACATATAGGGCACGTCCGCGAGGTACTGTCCCGCCTCCGCCAACACTCGCTCTACGCCAAACCCGAGAAGTGCCAGTTCCACACTGAAAGCGTTGAATTTCTGGGATTCCATATTACCCCTGGGGGTTTAGCCATGAATCAGTCCAAGGTCCGTGCGGTTTTGGACTGGCCGTAGCCCAGCAACATCAAGTCCCTGCAGTCTTTCCTTGGGTTCTCGAATTTCTACAGACGCTTCATCCAGGACTTCTCGTCTCTGGTAGCTCCCCTTACTGCCTTAACCAGCCCCAAATCACCTTTTGTCTGGTTGGAAGTACACCAAGCGGCTTTTAACGCCCTGAAGTCTGCATTTACAACTGCTCCTGTACTGAAACATCCCGACCCAGAACTCCCGTTCATTGTGGAGGCTGATGCGTCCTCTTTCGCTCTTGGGGCGGTCTTGTCCCAACGATGCCCTCTTTCGAGTCAGTTGCATCCGGTGGCGTTTCACTCCCGAAAATTCTCTGCTACGGAACTACATTACACCGTCACGGAGAAGGAACTGTTGGCCATCAAAGATGCTTTCTCAGTCTGGCGGCATCACTTATTGGGGGCAAGGCACGCAGTCACGGTGTTCACCGACCACCGCAACCTCCAGGATCTGGCCTCGCTGAGGTGAATTAACAGTCGGCAGGTGCGGTGGCATTTATTCTTCGCGGCCTTCGACTTCCAGATCAAACATCGTTCCGGGCTGTCCCATGGGAAGGCGGACGCTTTGTCTCGCTCTCCGGGTGGGGTGTCCTTACCTGTTTTCCCAGAAAACCTACTAAACCAACATGTCATTTGTCTCTGCACCCCTCCTTTGTCTCTGTTAGACTCAATTCGCACATGGGTTTCGCTACATCCTGATCAGGTCACCGAGTGGGATCCGGTGTTTCATGAGGGGTTACCGTATATCCAAAACAGATTGTGGTTACCTACGACCGACGCTCGCAATCTCGCCCTGGAATGGTCCCACGATAGCGCTATCAATGGTCACCCCGGACAAAAGCGCATGTTGGACATTCTCAGACGTTGGTGTTGGTGGCCCTCCATGAAACACGACGTAGAAGGGTATGTTAACACCTGTGCTATATGCACCCAGTGTAAGCACCGCAGAGGGCGTCCGGTGGGGCTCCTGCTTCCGTTACCTGTACCCCCCAGACCCTGGCACACGGTTTCCATGGATTTCGTAACAGACCTCCCCCGGACCAAGGGATTCGACACCATATGGGTGGTGGTCGACTCGTTTTCCAAAATGGCTCGCTTCATTCCTTGTTCTGGTATCCCTTCTGCCCCAGCTTTGGCCGATCTCTTCTTCAAATCGGTCTTTTGTCTCTTTGGGTTACCCACGATTATAATCTCGTATAGAGGGTCCCAATTCACTTCTCGGTTCTGGCGTGCTCTCACGGCTCTCCTGGGTATCGATTCCCGCTTTTCCTCCGCTTACCACCCGGAGACGGACGGCCAGACTGAGAGGGTGAACCAGGCCATGGAACAGTATTTGCGTTGTCTGATTCTGCAACACCAACAATCCTGGCTGGGCTTGCTACATCTAGCTGAGTTCTCATACAACAATTCTGCACATTCCTCCACTGGCTCTTCTCCCTTTTATGTTTTGTATGGTCAACACCCCCGCACCTTACCTATCCCAGACCTGGCACCCTCTGACAACCCGGCTGCTGTCGCCTGTACCCGCGACTTGGCGGCCGTTCAGGCCCAAACACTTGCTCATCTTCAGGAGACCCGGGAATCAATGAAGGCTGCTGCGGACCGTAAGAGGGCAGTGGCGCCTTCCTATGCCGTGGGGGACAGGGTTTGGATCTCTTCTCGTCACCTTAGGCTTCCTGGTTGTCGCAAACTGCTTCCCTGTTTTGTGGGCCCATATAGGATTTCTGCTGTGATCAACCCTGTGGCCTATCGCCTCTCAGTCCCTGCCTCCTGGCACATTCACCCCGTCTTCCACACCTCTTTGTTGAAGCCTTGCCCGGCCCCTACTCGTCTCCGATCTACGCCTGGCCCTATCACAGTGGGTGACTCAGTGGAGTATGAGGTTTCTGCTATATTGGGTTCTCGTGTGGTTAGGGGGGACTCCAGTATCTCGTGGACTGGGTGGGTTTTGGCCCCGAGGAGCGTTGTTGGGTCCCTGCTGGGGATGTCCATGCCCCGAGACTTGTTTCACGTTTCCACCGGGACTTTCCTTCCTGCCCACGTGGTCGTGGGCCATTGAGGGGGGGCTATGTCATGCACAACAAACCAGTCTCGCCACGATGCACCTCTTTGATTGATACCCCAGCACACACTGTTACTCGCCCCGGGTTGACGTCCACCTCCTGAGACATATCTTCACTTAGGGTGCGAGGGAGTCGCTGTCACCAGCGAGTGCGGGTCGTGCGTAGAAGCTGGCCCGGTTTGTTGCCTCGTTTCCATTGGCAACTCCCATGGAGACTGCGCTCGGGATGGAACACCCGATCGCGGTTACTTTCTGGTTCCGCGACGACTTCTCGATCACGTGTCCAGAGTACCGCTCACGTGATCGGGAGTCGACGCACATAAAAACCGGGAAGTTCGAGTTTCTCACCGCTTCACAGCTATTCCACGACACTGTTCGGCGCTTGCAGATATCACGTTACTTGGATATTTTGGATTTGGACTTTGGCTTATGAATCACGGACTGGTCTGCCTACTCCTCAATCTTGTCGCTCAGATCTGCACGGATCTCGGTACTCTGGACACTTTGCTTTGCTTAACGGATTGTTTACGGATTGCCCCTTTTTGACTCTACGATCTTCGGCCATTGGCTCTACGTGTTTTGGTTTCACTTGCCTTTCAAGTCACGGCAGAAACACAGGTACAGTCGGTACCGACCATCTGGGACAGGACTGGCCGGATCTGCAGCACTCCCTCGCACCAGACCCAAGTTACCCCAGTATCATCCCTGCTGGGTTTAGGTAAGAGATTATTGCACACTTCTTCATACCAAAGTACTGTGTTTGCCTGTGCTAATCTTAACTTCCTTCCAACAGCCTCTGGGGTCCTTGGCGTCATCAGATCCGGCGAACCATCAAACCACCTGTGGCCTCAAAGCTCGCACAGGGTGTTTATTTACACTTCCCTGTGGGTGATTTGTGGACAGAGGCCCATTACTCTTCACTACGCGGCAAGTCAGGACAGATATTACGGGTTGTGGAGTGACAGTAAGTTCCCATTCCCACTGAGTCCCACAGGACTCTATGGGATGGGATTGCTGGAATCACCATCACCAGTACTACCGGTGCCAGTGATTCCTGCATTTTTCTGCCGGTAGGGGCCTAAAATACCGGCAGGTCAGGCTTGCTGATAGATCATTGCCCCTACTGCAGACTTGTGCTTTGCCGGTCCACAAAAATTGCCAGTGCCAGAATTACCAGCAATTTCTCCTGCATTTTTTCCAGACCGGCAACGTTGTAAGGATCACCATAGACTGTTTGCCACAATGGCTATATTGAGGTCATCCCAGAGTTTTATAGCAACCTTCCTAGATACGGAGGAGGACTTTGTCTTTGTGTGGAATGTTTTAGCAAAGTTCAGGCTGGGTACTGACAATATAAGATGGATACAATTATTGTATGTAGCGCCCCCAACTATAGTAATTACTAACAATGATACATACCAGAAATGTAGAGTTACACAAGATATTCGTCATGGGTTTCCATTGTCCCTGATCATATTTGCATGCACAATCAAGACATAGGCTCAGTTTATATAGATATAGTGCTGTATATTACAGACCCACAGCAGAACGTTGATCCAATAGTGGCGGATATGACGGCCTGTAAAAAGTATTGAAGTAAATAACAGTTGCTTTCTGTGTCGAATCCAGAGAATTGGTCCACCCCCCCAGGCTGCCTGTAAAAAACACTCCCTAGGGAACAGGCTATGTGGGATCTCTCTAGGGGTGGCCCGCACACCCCTTGGTGGTAAGGCAGGGGTCAAGTCCTAAAAATTAAACTGGGGGGACTCATCAACAAACGCAATGGGATTTGACGTCGCCAGAAATGAGCATATCAAGGTGAAATATGCACAATTCATTAAATTGACTTTGCATAACCACCCATATTGCACAGGACCAATGGCATTTGCCTTTCATAAAATCAACACACACACAAAACCAAGACAGGACATTTTCTTCTAATAGTGTTTTTAAAAACGTTAAAAGTTGTGCATGTTTTAAACTCCAAGAACCAATACAAATGTTTTCCTGGGACTTGCAGTGTCGAAATGGGATATTTCATCTTTAGTTGTTTGTTATTTTTCTTTAAGTTATATAGTGCAGTGGTGAAGTGTCCGGGCTACAAACCTTACTACTGCAGATTTGAATCCCGAGAGGAGACATCCAATGTTTCTATTTTACCTGGGGGGACTGAGTCCACCCTCTCAATAAAGTGGGGGGACTCCGTCCCCCTGCGTGTACCCTCGACTTGAGCCCTGGGATAAGGCATCCTCAAGGAGAGATGACAATCTACCACAGTGATCTTCAAACTTTTTTGGCCGGGACCACCCTGAGCAAAATTTGGGCAGGTCGGGACCCCCCAGAAATGCCAAATGGACAGTATATATTGCACGCCGTCACCTGCTCCCATCACAGTCGCTGGGCTCCCTCATCCCACTCCTACCCAGTCCCTGGTCTCTCCCACCCCATCCTACACCCTGGGCTCTCCCACTCTGCTCCCACCACTATTCCATGGTTCATTGTGCTCCCACCATAGTCCCTGGGTTCCCCCCATCCCGTTCCCAACACAGTCTGAGGGCCAGTGGCAGCTGGTGATTTTTTTAAGTGGAGGGTCATAACTATTTCCCCCAAAAATACCATAGCGACCGAGCATAGTGAGGGAGCCCGAACCAATAAACAGGGGTTCGGGGGGGTTTCCCCCTGTGAATTTTTTTTAAATAAGGGGTTAAAATGCTGCATTGCAGAGCATAGTTTTAACAAAAAAAATGGTTAATAGCCAAACAGTTTGCAATTGGTGCCGGGGGGGCCCAGTGGGCAGGCATGACATTTTTTACTGGACATCTATTATAGATGTCCAGTAAAAAGATACCACCCCTGTCCCCTGGACCCCACTGGGCCTAACACAATGAACATGATTATGTGTGTATGCAATGCGCTGCACATTCATACAGCAATCACTCTATCATTCACACGAGCATCCATCACCATACACTCATAACATAAGCATACACGCATCCGTACACATGTTTAAATAAAAACAATGAACATAAACGTACCTTCTGCATTGGCCTGCGTGTGGGTGCTGAAACGCGCTGCTCCAGGCTGCTCTGTCCGTATGTGCAAGGAGGCGCAGGAGCTCCCCCTTGGACATACAGACATGCAGTGCCCCAGCCAGCATTTCCAATGAGCTATGCAATGTTGGCAAAGCAAAACGCCCCAGCACTTGCATGGCTCAGTGAGCATGTGCGGCTGGGGAACTAAACTGAACTGTCAACGGGAAACAGTGTTTCCCTTTGACAGTTCAGCCATCCCATGCGCATTCCATCAGCTGGAAAAAGCAGCTGAGGGAGTGCTCACTGGGCTGGCTCCTTAGCTCCTCCATAATGGGTGAGGGGCCACTGGGTGGGTGCCCCCTCGCCATTATGGATGAGCCACCAGCCTCAGACTGGCCCATAGGGCAATGCCTGTACCAAAAATGTAAAATGCTACTGTGGGCCAGTCAAAATGGGCCACCATTTTGGCCTATGTGGACCAGTTTGATGAGTTACTTAACTATGCAGTTAGTAATTTTGACCATTGTTGCTGAATATATCACAATTTACTTACATTTTAACACAAAGCACCCCCTTGGGTACTATTGAAACAGTGGGCCTCATTACAACCCTGGCGGTAGCTGTGCCGGTAAAACCGTCACGGCTGCCGCCGGAGTTGCATCCGGGTCTGGCACCCGCGAATGGGCAATTACCGGGTCATGCCGAGTTAGGCAGACCTGATAATTGCCCTTTCGCGGGTGCCGGTACCGGTAGATCCCCATTCCCATTTGAGCCCCATAGTGCTCAATGGGAATGGGGAACTGGGATGCACGGGTGCCGCACGGCCTGCCAATTCAGACCTGGCGGCCTGTCAGGCACCCGCGAGCACAACACTTACTATGGCGGTACGGTAGCAACAGTGCCGCTAGCTTACCGGCACCGTTGTTACCGTACCGCCATAATTGTAATGAGGCCCAGTCTGTGATTAAAGGAATGAATATCCATTTACAACTGTGGGCCACTTTTTCATTGTTGTCTGAGACAGTTTCATGCTTCAGCCCGACCATGTGAGCCACCCCTGCCCATTTCTTCCAATCTAAATCTAGATCTTTTTTTTTATATTTCATGCTGAGCTCTCAGGGCCCCCCAGGGATGCACCTGCGGACCCCTGGGGGGTTGCGCCCCACAGTTTGAATACCGCTGAACTACCAGGATATGTGGCAATGGAGCAGGGCTATGATGTGCAGAACCCTTTAACCGCCTTGCTTGGTTGCTGACTCTGAGTTGAAGACACCCCCAGCTGCAGCGAGGACCAATAGAATCTCCTTTCTCATTCCAGCGGGAAACTGAAAAGACTCAGCACCAGTGAGTGAGGGGGACGAGTAAGCAACCAGAAAAGACCAGCAGTCTGTGCTGGAGCGCAGGGGAGGAGTCGCTGTGTATATCAATTCACCAATTCAGGCGCTGGTCTTGGAAATAAGAGCCGAGCAGCATGGGATACACAACCAGCCCTGGTAGCTCAAACCTTTTCCATTACTTCTCCCTTTCATCCTTAGATGAAACATCTCCAGATTAAAATAATTAAGTCAATAGCCCCTGCATAACGAAGTTGTGTTTGAAAAAACAAAAGAGGGGACATGGGGAACATTTACAGTCATGTTAGGGCAGTGCACAATCGTGTGGGGCTGATGGATACAGAAGAGGAGGGGGTAAAGGCAGATTGTTCCAGGATCCTAGAGCCAATCTTCAAGGCACTTGACCAGATATCTTTTAGTTGGTAGACATGTATGTTCATGTTTGTTATTCTATTGTTTTATAGATGATGTGAAAAATACACAAGTCAAAATAAAGTAGCTTGACAAAAATGTGCAACTTTAATGAAATGTTAAAATAAATTAAGTTGCTTTAATTTGCCCATCTTGAATGTAAAACAACTACCACAAATGAATGTGAACATAACAAATGCCCCTTTTGGTTTTGCAAAAGGTGCTGCTGCGTGATAACTTTATTGTCTAACACACACTGCAGTACTCGAGTGGGGCGCGAATTGGGCTATATGGCTTATTTAAGGACTTGTTGGGCTATATGCGGGTTTCCAATTATGCATTCCTGCACACAACGATGTCTGTGCTAGACTTCTTCCGTGTGAAAATAAATCTTTTTACCTGAAATGTGTTTTTCTATTGATGGTAATGACTGAGCAAAAGTTCGCTGCGGCAGCAGCCTGCGCTTCACATTTCCAGTATGTGACGGAAGCTTCAACAGTTTCTCATGTTTTATACCAGGCTTCCCATGTGGCGGCTTGTCCAAAAAAGCAACTGTTAAACAGTGTGTCTGGGGCCAGCAGCTACTGTTCAAACACCGCCGCCCTGTGGCCAACGGAAGAATGCAATCAAAGCAAGGGCGAACGAAGTGTTTATTTAAACTTCTTCTCAAAGGGCGCTTTCGTGGACATAATTAAGCAGGCGGTGGTCTTGGCTTCTTCTATATAACGTACTTCGACGGGTATATACTTCCTAACTCTCCTGCCTACCCTAAATGGCCCTTTATCTTTCACTTGCCGTCGGTTAGTACCTTAACCTGTCCGCAGGGCAGGGGTCCTAAACACCGGCAATAAGCATAACACCTTTGCAGGTATGGAGAGTATCCGCAATCCAGTCTCAAAAATTTCAGTAGAGGAGGCACAGAGAGAGACGCATTTAGGAAAGACCCAAAACGAGCAAAATACATTGTCTAGCGGTTCGTTTGTGGAGTACTACCGAAGAGGTAAATATGGCCTTAAAATACATCAGACAGTGAGTGGTATTAAAAAAAAAACACACACACACACGTGTTATTCAACTACTAGTTAACAGACATTAACGCGGTAATGGAAGAAGCAAGAACATTAGCAAGGAAGTTCAACAAAGCCATAACGAAACCCATACCAGCCTACAGAAAACGGGATGCACCAGCCACTTTTACTCCCAAAAAATAAAAACAGGGAGTAAGAGTATTCACATCAAGAAATAAAGAACAGGCAAATAGAATCCTTCCCCTCTGCTTTCATCCACACACCTGCATGGATACGTTTGGACCATGGTTAAATACTCCCATTGGAAATGGGTTTTACATTTTTACTCCCTAATAATCCCACTTCAAAATCTTATCGGGAGCACTGCACACATTCCACAGTTACTTACTGGTAATCTTCATTACGCCCATTCTTCTTGTGTGGATGGGCTCCTAATCACCTTAACGCAAGCAGGCAGGCTCGCCACGCAAGGAACGCGTGCAAATTTGTACGTAAAGCAAGCTCATTGTACAATCGTCCAGAGAGGAGCTAGATGAGCCTGTCGAACCAAATTCACCCAAGTTTCGCCGAACCACATAAATTGACACATAATATAAATGTTAGCAGCAGTTAAACCACTCCCATATACATAGCTCTCAACCATTTCTGTCGCAAAGGCGGGTGAAAACACCAGATTTTGTTTTTGGCGGGTGAGAGCCCATTGAAATTAATGGGCGTGCAGGAGGCTTGGCAGTTGAGTCCGCTCTTTACAAGGCGGGTGACACCCGCCAAAGCCAAAAGCGTGCGAGTTGAGAGCAATGCATATATTTTATTACACTCCACCCCCATATGTGATTGGACAACACCCATACAAAGAAATCCCATCTTTCTCCAATTCTTCCAGTCTCATTGGCCACTTGCTATCTTAACTACCATCTCCAGATCGCATTCATAGCACACCCCTTCATGGGATTCGCCTGTGATAGGTCATGACATTAGCACATGGTTACACATTCATATTTGTATTTATTTATTTATATAGCGCACCAGGCCCAAAGGCATCCGGGCGCATCACTTAGCTTACAACACAGTAAGGGCAAACAAACAGCATTTTCAAAGATTATATACATACACATAATACAGGAAAGTTAATTACATATTTACACAGGGATGAGGCTGTAGGCTATTGCATAGATGGTAGCTGACGAGCGGTCTAAATTCGGGGCAGGTCTTGGGCAGACAGCCAGGTTTTGGCCATGTTTTTGAAGGCCTGGAAAGATAGTTCAGCTCTTAGTGGGTGGGGGAGCGAGTTCCAAAGTTCCGTAGCTATTAGTGGGAAACTGATCCCGCCAGCTCTCTGAAGGTTGAAGCGGGGTATGGATAGGCAAATAGTCTGGGGGCTTCTGAGGTGTCTGTTGGAGGTGTGGATGGAGAATCTATTGGCCAAGTAGCTTGGCGCTCGGTTGGTGAGACATTTGTGAGTAAGAGCTAGTGTTTTCAGAGAGATTATTTGTGTTACTGAGAGACATCGGATACTTCATCAGATGTCCGAAATGTGTTGGTTCCTCGGGATATTTAGTGCAGCTCTAATGGGATTGTTTTGGATGATTTGTAACTTATTTATATTGCGAAGGTTGGTGCCAAGATAAAGAGCGTTGCAATAGTCGATTTCTGACATAACCAGAGTCCTAGCTAGCATGGTACAGTTAGCTGGAGATAAAAAAGGACGACAGGTTGTGATGAGTTTACAGGTGTAAGCAGCAGCAGAGGAGACTGCGTTAGTTTGTCTAGTCAGAGATAGGGTAGAGTCAATATAGATACCTAGAGTTTTAGTGTCCTTTGAAACCTAAATGGTGCTGCCATCAATAATAAAGGATTTAAACAGAAGGTCTAGTTTGTTGAGTCTTTGGTGAGAGCCAAGGATGAGAAGCTCTGTCTTTTCGTCATTCAGACAAAGTCCATGTTGCACCATCCAGGCTTGGATGACTTGGTAGATGGAGTTAACAGCAAGGGAGTCAGTTGTATGATCACCTGTGATAGGGATGAGTATCTGGGTGTCATCTGCATAATTAGTGTAGGTGATACCCATATAGTCTAAAATATCGAATAGTGGCTTCGTATACACGTTGTACAAAGTAGGGGAAACACACGATCCTTGTGGTACCCCAGAGGTGACTGGTGAAGGTTTTGCAGCCCCAGAAGGGGAGAAAACTCTCATGGATCTGTATCCAGAAATGAACTGATCCAGGCCGTTGCTTTGTCAGAGAAGTGGGCAGCTAGTTTGAGGTGTCGACAGAGTATTTGGTGATTTACAAGGTCAAAAGCCGCAGATAGATCAAGTAAAAGTAGTAGAGCGAGTTTGCCCTTATCTTTTAGGTCTTCAATCTGGGTTTTAAGATTAATGAGGGCAGTTTTGGTACCGTGCCGCGGACGGAACCCAGATTGCCTCAGTCCCAGGAGTTTGTTAGATTCCAGGTAATCTTGGATCTGTAAGTAAGCAGCACGATCGAGAATTTTTAGCAAAAATGGCACTGTTGTAATGGGCCTGTAATTGGTTGGTATATTAACATCCAATGATATTTTTTTCAGGAGCGGGATGACCTGGGCGTCCTTCAGGCTGTCAGGGACAATCCCTGTGCTGAATGAGAAGTTTATGAGAGTAGTAATGAAGGGAGCTAGATCATACAACCATAATTAATTACAGGTCACAACTGGCCTGACACCTTTTAACCCATACGGAGTAATTCATAGATTTCAGCGCAGAGGCAGGGCACGCGAGCAGCGCAGAGAGGTAGCGTGCGCCAACGTGCGCCAGCCATGTGCGCTAAATAGCATTCTGGCGCACCGCGTATTCATGGAATATCAAAGCCATTTTGAGCGCTGGTGCAGAGAACATCCCGCAGCGCCAGTTACACCCTGTAACGCTCACCTGATTCCCGCAGAGGCGCCGGTCTTGACTGGGTGAATGCCGTATCTTCAAAGGTGATGTGTAACACACGGTTGGCTCTTTGGGCTGGACCTCTGTGCACTGTATGTCTGACTCGAAGAGTAAGATGTCTGCAGATAGAAAATATGGGATTAATGAACTGGGGTTATTAGGTGCCTCTCTCCTCTTCCCTTTCTCTTCTCCTGTAGAACCCCAAAGGTTAACGCCCTTACCTTAGGTAAGTGAACGCCAAGCTCTCCATCTGCCTCGGGGCAGGGTGCCGTAACCAGTTTCTTCACTGGATAAGGGTGCAGGCCTCTTGACCTCAGAGGACTGCTGTCCGTCGTTAACTGCACGAACGGTAAGTTCTGGGCACTTCAAATGTCTTAAAAGTCTTTTGTAATGGTATCTCTTGTTTTGCAGGGTTCCGGCGATGGCGGATGGCGGGCTGATGAGAGTTGAGGATTGAACCCGCGTGAGGAATAGAAGCGCCTGGAAGCACGTAAGTAAGCGCTTGTAGCCTGCTTCACGATGCGCACTAACTGTCCCTTTTATCTTGCAGGTACAAGTTCGGAGCTTTAGAGAAGCTGAAGGGTGCTGGAATACCCACTGGATTTGGCGTGGGAAGGAGTAATGGCACGTGAGTAATAAAGTTGCCCAATGTCTTTAAACGCACCTTCTTTTGTCTTTCAGATGCGGGATGCAGCGCCGAAGGCCTCCGGAGCGTGCGAAGAGCTGGTAAGCTTTTGTCTTTCAGATGCCGGAATGCAGTGCGAAGACCTCCGGAGCATGCGAAGAGTAGGTAAGCCTTTGTCTTTCAGATGCCGGAATGCAGCGCGAGGCGTTGGTGACAGCCGATGGACCAGGTAAGAGATGCGCTGCCACTGAAGACCGTAGTGCTAACCTGTTCTTTCTTTGTCTTTACAGGTGCTGCTGAAGACTGGATTCCAGGATGGTAAGCCTTTGTTCCCTTAGGCCCAGGATCAGAAGCAGAAGACACGATGAGCGTTCTGCTGCAGAGAATGCAGAATAACGCAAAGCAAGATTCATCCATCGGGTGTGGTTTAAATAGCCTCCTGTAGTGCTTAGGTGTCTCCTTCCACAGCCACGCCTAGGTAAGAAAAGAGTTCCTGCTTTCCAGAAGAGTTCCAGTGTTCTGAACCTAGGGAGTGGCTCCTGTCCCACCCAACAGGAAAAGTAGTCCCAAACAGAAGAGGATCAGGGGTTCAACTGGCAGGTAAGTAAGCAGCATGGTCTGCTGCAGGTAAGTCCACCCAAGCATTATGAGCCCGACGCTTCCAGCGCTGGGACTGGGCATCTTTATGAGCCTGGTGCCACTGGCGCCAGGACAGGGTCCAAAAGGTCCCAATTGGGACTGGCTGGCACTCGGAACCGGGGTTATGGGTCTGCTTCCAAGGGAGTCGGGCAAGTCCTGATCTTTTGGAAGCAGAGATCATGACAGCACCCCTCCTCAAGGCCCATCCCAAACCGGGCTTCTCCGGGGGTTTGGGCTTGTTAGGAAATGTTCGATGAAATCTTTTGATTAGACGAGGCGCATGGACATATTCTGCAGGTTCCCAGGATCTTTCTTGGGGACCGTAGCCTTTCCAGTCAATCAGGTAAAATAGTTTAGATTTGGAGATCTTGGAATCCAGGATGCTTTTGACTTCAAACTCGAGTTCTCCATCAACTAGAATAGGTTTTGGAGATGTAGTTAGTCGGATTTGAGGTTGCACGGGTTTTAATAGAGAGACGTGGAAGACCGGATGTATCTTCATGTGAGGGGGCAAGTCCAACTTGACCGCTACTGGATTTACTATGGTAGTGATGGAATAGGGACCAAGGTATCTTGGGTTGAATGTGCGTGGTCCTTTTAGAGGTAGATATTTGGTGGATAACCAGACTTGATCTCCTACTTGATATTGGGGGGCTTCCTTCCGATGTTGGTCTGCTCCTTTCTTGTATTGTTCTTTAGCCCTTTGAAGGTGAGAAACGGCTTCCTTAAAGGCTTGGGTGATTGTAGAATGCAGGTGGTCTACTGCTGGTGTTCCAAGATCTTGGAGTGGATCCAACTCCGAGGTTCGAGGGTGACTACCGTATAAAAGAAAAAACGGGGTCTTCCCAGTTCCCGAGTGGACAGAGTTATTGTAGGCATATTCGGCTATCCAAAGGATATCTTTCCAAGTTTTTTCAGTTTGTTGTAGCATGCAGCGCAAATACTGTTCCAGAGTTTGATTGGTCCTCTCGGTTTGTCCGTCGGTTTGAGGGTGGTGGCTGGTCGAAAGTCTCACATCAATTTGAGCCGACCGACAGCAACTTCGCCAAAAATGAGAAATAAATTGACTACCTCGATCCGAAATTAGAACTGAAGGAAAACCGTGCAGTCAGACGATGTTTTCGAGAAATTCTCGGGCCAGAGTTGCTGCTGTTGGTAAGCCTTTGAGTGGAATGAAATGCGCCATCTTGGAGAATAGGTCCACGATTACTAGGATCGTATTGTATCCGGAGCATGGAGGTAGATCGGTGATGAAGTCCATAGAAAGCGTATGCCAAGGGCGAGGCGGGATGTCAATAGGGCGTAAGAGGCCGGCTGGTTTTTCCTTTTGACTCTTGTTTTGGGCGCATACTCCACAGGACATTATAAAGTCTCTGATATCTTTTTTCCAAGACGGCCACCAGAAGTAGCCACAGGACGACAGGGTGTAATGAGTTTACAGGTGTAAGCAGCAGCAGAGGAGACTGCGTTAGTTTGTCTAGTCAGAGATAGGGTAGAGTCAATATAGATACCTAGAGTTTTAGTGTCCTTTGAAACCTAAATGGTGCTGCCATCAATAATAAAGGATTTAAACAGAAGGTCTAGTTTGTTGAGTCTTTGGTGAGAGCCAAGGATGAGAAGCTCTGTCTTTTCGTCATTCAGACAAAGTCCATGTTGCACCATCCAGGCTTGGATGACTTGGTAGATGGAGTTAACAGCAAGGGAGTCAGTTGTATGATCACCTGTGATAGGGATGAGTATCTGGGTGTCATCTGCATAATTAGTGTAGGTGATACCCATATAGTCCAAAATATCGAATAGTGGCTTCGTATACACGTTGTACAAAGTAGGGGAAACACACGATCCTTGTGGTACCCCAGAGGTGACTGGTGAAGGTTTTGCAGCCCCAGAAGGGGAGAAAACTCTCATGGATCTGTATCCAGAAATGAACTGATCCAGGCCGTTGCTTTGTCAGAGAAGTGGGCAGCTAGTTTGAGGTGTCGACAGAGTATTTGGTGATTTACAAGGTCAAAAGCCGCAGATAGATCAAGTAAAAGTAGTAGAGCGAGTTTGCCCTTATCTTTTAGGTCTTCAATCTGGGTTTTAAGATTAATGAGGGCAGTTTTGGTACCGTGCCGCGGACGGAACCCAGATTGCCTCAGTCCCAGGAGTTTGTTAGATTCCAGGTAATCTTGGATCTGTAAGTAAGCAGCACGATCGAGAATTTTTAGCAAAAATGGCACTTTTGTAATGGGCCTGTAATTGGTTGGTATATTAACATCCAATGATGTTTTTTTCAGGAGCGGGATGACCCGGGCGTCCTTCAGGCTGTCAGGGACAATCCCTGTGCTGAATGAGAAGTTTATGAGAGTAGTAATGAAGGGAGCTAGATCATACAACCATAATTAATTACAGGTCACAACTGGCCTGACACCTTTTAACCCATACGGGGTAATTCATAGATTTCAGCGCAGAGGCAGGGCACGCGAGCAGCGCAGAGAGGTAGCGTGCGCCAACGTGCGCCAGCCATGTGCGCTAAATAGCATTCTGGCGCACCGCGTATTCATGGAATATCAAAGCCATTTTGAGCGCTGGTGCAGAGAACATCCCGCAGCGCCAGTTACACCCTGTAACGCTCACCTGATTCCCGCAGAGGCGCCGGTCTTGACTGGGTGAATGCCGTATCTTCAAAGGTGATGTGTAACACACGGTTGGCTCTTTGGGCTGGACCTCTGTGCACTGTATGTCTGACTCGAAGAGTAAGATGTCTGCAGATAGAAAATATGGGATTAATGAACTGGGGTTATTGGGTGCCTCTCTCCTCTTCCCTTTCTCTTCTCCTGTAGAACCCCAAAGGTTAACGCCCTCACCTTAGGTAAGTGAACGCCAAGCTCTCCATCTGCCTCGGGGCAGGGTGCCGTAACCAGTTTCTTCACTGGATTAGGGTGCAGGCCTCTTAACCTCAGAGGACTGCTGTCCGTCGTTAACTGCACGAACGGTAAGTTCTGGGCACTTCAAATGTCTTAAAAGTCTTTTGTAATGATATCTCTTGTTTTGCAGGGTTCCGGCGATGGCGGATGGCGGGCTGATGAGAGTTGAGGATTGAACCCGCGTGAGGAATAGAAGCGCCTGGAAGCACGTAAGTAAGCGCTTGTAGCCTGCTTCACGATGCGCACTAACTGTCCCTTTTATCTTGCAGGTACAAGTTCAGAGCTTTAGAGAAGCTGAAGGGTGCTGGAATACCCACTGGATTCGGCGTGGGAAGGCGTAATGGCACGTGAGTAATAAAGTTGCCCAATGTCTTTAAACGCACCTTCTTTTGTCTTTCAGATGCGGGATGCAGCGCCGAAGGCCTCCGGAGCGTGCGAAGAGCTGGTAAGCTTTTGTCTTTCAGATACCGGAATGCAGTGCGAAGACCTCCGGAGCATGCGAAGAGTAGGTAAGCCTTTGTCTTTCAGATGCCGGAATGCAGCGCGAGGCGTTGGTGACAGCCGATGGACCAGGTAAGAGATGCGCTGCCACTGAAGACCGTAGTGCTAACCTGTTCTTTCTTTGTCTTTACAGGTGCTGCTGAAGACTGGATTCCAGGATGGTAAGCCTTTGTTCCCTTAGGCCCAGGATCAGAAGCAGAAGACACGATGAGCGTTCTGCTGCAGAGAATGCAGAATAACGCAAAGCAAGATTCATCCATCGGGTGTGGTTTAAATAGCCTCCTGTAGTGCTTCGGTGTCTCCTTCCACAGCCACGCCTAGGTAAGAAAAGAGTTCCTGCTTTCCAGAAGAGTTCCAGTGTTCTGAACCTAGGGAGTGGCTCCTGTCCCACCCAACAGGAAAAGTAGTCCCAAACAGAAGAGGATCAGGGTTCAACTGGCAGGTAAGTAAGCAGCATGGTCTGCTGCAGGTAAGTCCACCCAAGCATTATGAGCCCGACGCTTCCAGCGCTGGGACTGGGCATCTTTATGAGCCTGGTGCCACTGGCGCCAGGACATGGTCCAAAAGGTCCCAATTGGGACTGGCTGGCACTCGGAACCGGGGTTATGGGTCTGCTTCCAAGGGAGTCGGGCAAGTCCTGATCTTTTGGAAGCAGAGATCATGACAGCACCCCTCCTCAAGGCCCATCCCAAACCGGGCTTCTCCGGGGGTTTGGGCTTGTTAGGAAATGTTCGATGAAATCTTTTGATTAGACGAGGCGCGTGGACATATTCTGCAGGTTCCCAGGATCTTTCTTGGGGACCGTAGCCTTTCCAGTCAATCAGGTAAAATAGTTTAGATTTGGAGATCTTGGAATCCAGGATGCTTTTGACTTCAAACTCGAGTTCTCCATCAACTAGAATAGGTTTTGGAGATGTAGTTAGTCGGATTTGAGGTTGCACGGGTTTTAATAGAGAGACGTGGAAGACCGGATGTATCTTCATGTGAGGGGGCAAGTCCAACTTGACCGCTACTGGATTTACTATGGTAGTGATGGAATAGGGACCAAGGTATCTTGGGTTGAATGTGCGTGGTCCTTTTAGAGGTAGATATTTGGTGGATAACCAGACTTGATCTCCTACTTGATATTGGGGGGCTTCCTTCCGATGTTGGTCTGCTCCTTTCTTGTATTGTTCTTTAGCCCTTTGAAGGTGAGAAACGGCTTCCTTAAAGGCTTGGGTGATTGTAGAATGCAGGTGGTCTACTGCTGGTGTTCCAAGATCTTGGAGTGGATCCAACTCCGAGGTTCGAGGGTGACTACCGTATAAAAGAAAAAACGGGGTCTTCCCAGTTCCCGAGTGGACAGAGTTATTGTAGGCATATTCGGCTATCCAAAGGATATCTTTCCAAGTTTTTTCAGTTTGTTGTAGCATGCAGCGCAAATACTGTTCCAGAGTTTGATTGGTCCTCTCGGTTTGTCCGTCGGTTTGAGGGTGGTGGCTGGTCGAAAGTCTCACATCAATTTGAGCCGACCGACAGCAACTTCGCCAAAAATGAGAAATAAATTGACTACCTCGATCCGAAATTAGAACTGAAGGAAAACCGTGCAGTCAGACGATGTTTTCGAGAAATTCTCGGGCCAGAGTTGCTGCTGTTGGTAAGCCTTTGAGTGGAATGAAATGCGCCATCTTGGAGAATAGGTCCACGATTACTAGGATCGTATTGTATCCGGAGCATGGAGGTAGATCGGTGATGAAGTCCATAGAAAGCGTATGCCAAGGGCGAGGCGGGATGTCAATAGGGCGTAAGAGGCCGGCTGGTTTTTCCTTTTGACTCTTGTTTTGGGCGCATACTCCACAGGACATTATAAAGTCTCTGATATCTTTTTTCCAAGACGGCCACCAGAAGTAGCCACAGGACGACAGGGTGTAATGAGTTTACAGGTGTAAGCAGCAGCAGAGGAGACTGCGTTAGTTTGTCTAGTCAGAGATAGGGTAGAGTCAATATAGATACCTAGAGTTTTAGTGTCCTTTGAAACCTAAATGGTGCTGCCATCAATAATAAAGGATTTAAACAGAAGGTCTAGTTTGTTGAGTCTTTGGTGAGAGCCAAGGATGAGAAGCTCTGTCTTTTCGTCATTCAGACAAAGTCCATGTTGCACCATCCAGGCTTGGATGACTTGGTAGATGGAGTTAACAGCAAGGGAGTCAGTTGTATGATCACCTGTGATAGGGATGAGTATCTGGGTGTCATCTGCATAATTAGTGTAGGTGATACCCATATAGTCCAAAATATCGAATAGTGGCTTCGTATACACGTTGTACAAAGTAGGGGAAACACACGATCCTTGTGGTACCCCAGAGGTGACTGGTGAAGGTTTTGCAGCCCCAGAAGGGGAGAAAACTCTCATGGATCTGTATCCAGAAATGAACTGATCCAGGCCGTTGCTTTGTCAGAGAAGTGGGCAGCTAGTTTGAGGTGTCGACAGAGTATTTGGTGATTTACAAGGTCAAAAGCCGCAGATAGATCAAGTAAAAGTAGTAGAGCGAGTTTGCCCTTATCTTTTAGGTCTTCAATCTGGGTTTTAAGATTAATGAGGGCAGTTTTGGTACCGTGCCGCGGACGGAACCCAGATTGCCTCAGTCCCAGGAGTTTGTTAGATTCCAGGTAATCTTGGATCTGTAAGTAAGCAGCACGATCGAGAATTTTTAGCAAAAATGGCACTTTTGTAATGGGCCTGTAATTGGTTGGTATATTAACATCCAATGATGTTTTTTTCAGGAGCGGGATGACCCGGGCGTCCTTCAGGCTGTCAGGGACAATCCCTGTGCTGAATGAGAAGTTTATGAGAGTAGTAATGAAGGGAGCTAGATCATACAACCATAATTAATTACAGGTCACAACTGGCCTGACACCTTTTAACCCATACGGGGTAATTCATAGATTTCAGCGCAGAGGCAGGGCACGCGAGCAGCGCAGAGAGGTAGCGTGCGCCAACGTGCGCCAGCCATGTGCGCTAAATAGCATTCTGGCGCACCGCGTATTCATGGAATATCAAAGCCATTTTGAGCGCTGGTGCAGAGAACATCCCGCAGCGCCAGTTACACCCTGTAACGCTCACCTGATTCCCGCAGAGGCGCCGGTCTTGACTGGGTGAATGCCGTATCTTCAAAGGTGATGTGTAACACACGGTTGGCTCTTTGGGCTGGACCTCTGTGCACTGTATGTCTGACTCGAAGAGTAAGATGTCTGCAGATAGAAAATATGGGATTAATGAACTGGGGTTATTGGGTGCCTCTCTCCTCTTCCCTTTCTCTTCTCCTGTAGAACCCCAAAGGTTAACGCCCTCACCTTAGGTAAGTGAACGCCAAGCTCTCCATCTGCCTCGGGGCAGGGTGCCGTAACCAGTTTCTTCACTGGATTAGGGTGCAGGCCTCTTAACCTCAGAGGACTGCTGTCCGTCGTTAACTGCACGAACGGTAAGTTCTGGGCACTTCAAATGTCTTAAAAGTCTTTTGTAATGATATCTCTTGTTTTGCAGGGTTCCGGCGATGGCGGATGGCGGGCTGATGAGAGTTGAGGATTGAACCCGCGTGAGGAATAGAAGCGCCTGGAAGCACGTAAGTAAGCGCTTGTAGCCTGCTTCACGATGCGCACTAACTGTCCCTTTTATCTTGCAGGTACAAGTTCAGAGCTTTAGAGAAGCTGAAGGGTGCTGGAATACCCACTGGATTCGGCGTGGGAAGGCGTAATGGCACGTGAGTAATAAAGTTGCCCAATGTCTTTAAACGCACCTTCTTTTGTCTTTCAGATGCGGGATGCAGCGCCGAAGGCCTCCGGAGCGTGCGAAGAGCTGGTAAGCTTTTGTCTTTCAGATACCGGAATGCAGTGCGAAGACCTCCGGAGCATGCGAAGAGTAGGTAAGCCTTTGTCTTTCAGATGCCGGAATGCAGCGCGAGGCGTTGGTGACAGCCGATGGACCAGGTAAGAGATGCGCTGCCACTGAAGACCGTAGTGCTAACCTGTTCTTTCTTTGTCTTTACAGGTGCTGCTGAAGACTGGATTCCAGGATGGTAAGCCTTTGTTCCCTTAGGCCCAGGATCAGAAGCAGAAGACACGATGAGCGTTCTGCTGCAGAGAATGCAGAATAACGCAAAGCAAGATTCATCCATCGGGTGTGGTTTAAATAGCCTCCTGTAGTGCTTCGGTGTCTCCTTCCACAGCCACGCCTAGGTAAGAAAAGAGTTCCTGCTTTCCAGAAGAGTTCCAGTGTTCTGAACCTAGGGAGTGGCTCCTGTCCCACCCAACAGGAAAAGTAGTCCCAAACAGAAGAGGATCAGGGTTCAACTGGCAGGTAAGTAAGCAGCATGGTCTGCTGCAGGTAAGTCCACCCAAGCATTATGAGCCCGACGCTTCCAGCGCTGGGACTGGGCATCTTTATGAGCCTGGTGCCACTGGCGCCAGGACATGGTCCAAAAGGTCCCAATTGGGACTGGCTGGCACTCGGAACCGGGGTTATGGGTCTGCTTCCAAGGGAGTCGGGCAAGTCCTGATCTTTTGGAAGCAGAGATCATGACAGCACCCCTCCTCAAGGCCCATCCCAAACCGGGCTTCTCCGGGGGTTTGGGCTTGTTAGGAAATGTTCGATGAAATCTTTTGATTAGACGAGGCGCGTGGACATATTCTGCAGGTTCCCAGGATCTTTCTTGGGGACCGTAGCCTTTCCAGTCAATCAGGTAAAATAGTTTAGATTTGGAGATCTTGGAATCCAGGATGCTTTTGACTTCAAACTCGAGTTCTCCATCAACTAGAATAGGTTTTGGAGATGTAGTTAGTCGGATTTGAGGTTGCACGGGTTTTAATAGAGAGACGTGGAAGACCGGATGTATCTTCATGTGAGGGGGCAAGTCCAACTTGACCGCTACTGGATTTACTATGGTAGTGATGGAATAGGGACCAAGGTATCTTGGGTTGAATGTGCGTGGTCCTTTTAGAGGTAGATATTTGGTGGATAACCAGACTTGATCTCCTACTTGATATTGGGGGGCTTCCTTCCGATGTTGGTCTGCTCCTTTCTTGTATTGTTCTTTAGCCCTTTGAAGGTGAGAAACGGCTTCCTTAAAGGCTTGGGTGATTGTAGAATGCAGGTGGTCTACTGCTGGTGTTCCAAGATCTTGGAGTGGATCCAACTCCGAGGTTCGAGGGTGACTACCGTATAAAAGAAAAAACGGGGTCTTCCCAGTTCCCGAGTGGACAGAGTTATTGTAGGCATATTCGGCTATCCAAAGGATATCTTTCCAAGTTTTTTCAGTTTGTTGTAGCATGCAGCGCAAATACTGTTCCAGAGTTTGATTGGTCCTCTCGGTTTGTCCGTCGGTTTGAGGGTGGTGGCTGGTCGAAAGTCTCACATCAATTTGAGCCGACCGACAGCAACTTCGCCAAAAATGAGAAATAAATTGACTACCTCGATCCGAAATTAGAACTGAAGGAAAACCGTGCAGTCAGACGATGTTTTCGAGAAATTCTCGGGCCAGAGTTGCTGCTGTTGGTAAGCCTTTGAGTGGAATGAAATGCGCCATCTTGGAGAATAGGTCCACGATTACTAGGATCGTATTGTATCCGGAGCATGGAGGTAGATCGGTGATGAAGTCCATAGAAAGCGTATGCCAAGGGCGAGGCGGGATGTCAATAGGGCGTAAGAGGCCGGCTGGTTTTTCCTTTTGACTCTTGTTTTGGGCGCATACTCCACAGGACATTATAAAGTCTCTGATATCTTTTTTCCAAGACGGCCACCAGAAGTAGCCACAGGACGACAGGTTGTGATGAGTTTACAGGTGTAAGCAGCAGCAGAGGAGACTGCGTTAGTTTGTCTAGTCAGAGATAGGGTAGAGTCAATATAGATACCTAGAGTTTTAGTGTCCTTTGAAACCTAAATGGTGCTGCCATCAATAATAAAGGATTTAAACAGAAGGTCTAGTTTGTTGAGTCTTTGGTGAGAGCCAAGGATGAGAAGCTCTGTCTTTTCGTCATTCAGACAAAGTCCATGTTGCACCATCCAGGCTTGGATGACTTGGTAGATGGAGTTAACAGCAAGGGAGTCAGTTGTATGATCACCTGTGATAGGGATGAGTATCTGGGTGTCATCTGCATAATTAGTGTAGGTGATACCCATATAGTCCAAAATATCGAATAGTGGCTTCGTATACACGTTGTACAAAGTAGGGGAAACACACGATCCTTGTGGTACCCCAGAGGTGACTGGTGAAGGTTTTGCAGCCCCAGAAGGGGAGAAAACTCTCATGGATCTGTATCCAGAAATGAACTGATCCAGGCCGTTGCTTTGTCAGAGAAGTGGGCAGCTAGTTTGAGGTGTCGACAGAGTATTTGGTGATTTACAAGGTCAAAAGCCGCAGATAGATCAAGTAAAAGTAGTAGAGCGAGTTTGCCCTTATCTTTTAGGTCTTCAATCTGGGTTTTAAGATTAATGAGGGCAGTTTTGGTACCGTGCCGCGGACGGAACCCAGATTGCCTCAGTCCCAGGAGTTTGTTAGATTCCAGGTAATCTTGGATCTGTAAGTAAGCAGCACGATCGAGAATTTTTAGCAAAAATGGCACTGTTGTAATGGGCCTGTAATTGGTTGGTATATTAACATCCAATGATGTTTTTTTCAGGAGCGGGATGACCCGGGCGTCCTTCAGGCTGTCAGGGATAATCCCTGTGCTGAATGAGAAGTTTATGAGAGTAGTAATGAAGGGAGCTAGATCATATAACCATAATTAATTACAGGTCACAACTGGCCTGACACCTTTTAACCCATACGGGGTAATTCATAGATTTCAGCGCAGAGGCAGGGCACGCGAGCAGCGCAGAGAGGTAGCGTGCGCCAACGTGCGCCAGCCATGTGCGCTAAATAGCATTCTGGCGCACCGCGTATACATGGAATATCAAAGCCATTTTGAGTGCTGGTGCAGAGAACATCCCGCAGCGCCAGTTACACCCTGTAACGCTCACCTGATTCCCGCAGAGGCGCCGGTCTTGACTGGGTGAATGCCGTATCTTCAAAGGTGATGTGTAACACACGGTTGGCTCTTTGGGCTGGACCTCTGTGCACTGTATGTCTGACTCGAAGAGTAAGATGTCTGCAGATAGAAAATATGGGATTAATGAACTGGGGTTATTGGGTGCCTCTCTCCTCTTCCCTTTCTCTTCTCCTGTAGAACCCCAAAGGTTAACGCCCTCACCTTAGGTAAGTGAACGCCAAGCTCTCCATCTGCCTCGGGGCAGGGTGCCGTAACCAGTTTCTTCACTGGATAAGGGTGCAGGCCTCTTGACCTCAGAGGACTGCTGTCTGTCGTTAACTGCACGAACGGTAAGTTCTGGGCACTTCAAATGTCTTAAAAGTCTTTTGTAATGATATCTCTTGTTTTGCAGGGTTCCGGCGATGGCGGATGGCGGGCTGATGAGAGTTGAGGATTGAACCCGCGTGAGGAATAGAAGCGCCTGGAAGCACGTAAGTAAGCGCTTGTAGCCTGCTTCACGATGCGCACTAACTGTCCCTTTTATCTTGCAGGTACAAGTTCGGAGCTTTAGAGAAGCTGAAGGGTGCTGGAATACCCACTGGATTCGGCGTGGGAAGGAGTAATGGCACGTGAGTAATAAAGTTGCCCAATGTCTTTAAACGCACCTTCTTTTGTCTTTCAGATGCGGGATGCAGCGCCGAAGGCCTCCGGAGCGTGCGAAGAGCTGGTAAGCTTTTGTCTTTCAGATGCCGGAATGCAGTGCGAAGACCTCCGGATCATGCGAAGAGTAGGTAAGCCTTTGTCTTTCAGATGCCGGAATGCAGCGCGAGGCGTTGGTGACAGCCGATGGACCAGGTAAGAGATGCGCTGCCACTGAAGACCGTAGTGCTAACCTGTTCTTTCTTTGTCTTTACAGGTGCTGCTGAAGACTGGATTCCAGGATGGTAAGCCTTTGTTCCCTTAGGCCCAGGATCAGAAGCAGAAGACACGATGAGCGTTCTGCTGCAGAGAATGCAGAATAACGCAAAGCAAGATTCATCCATCGGGTGTGGTTTAAATAGCCTCCTGTAGTGCTTAGGTGTCTCCTTCCACAGCCACGCCTAGGTAAGAAAAGAGTTCCTGCTTTCCAGAAGAGTTCCAGTGTTCTGAACCTAGGGAGTGGCTCCTGTCCCACCCAACAGGAAAAGTAGTCCCAAACAGAAGAGGATCAGGGGTTCAACTGGCAGGTAAGTAAGCAGCATGGTCTGCTGCAGGTAAGTCCACCCAAGCATTATGAGCCCGACGCTTCCAGCGCTGGGACTGGGCATCTTTATGAGCCTGGTGCCACTGGCGCCAGGACAGGGTCCAAAAGGTCCCAATTGGGACTGGCTGGCACTCGGAACCGGGGTTATGGGTCTGCTTCCAAGGGAGTCGGGCAAGTCCTGATCTTTTGGAAGCAGAGATCATGACAGCACCCCTCCTCAAGGCCCATCCCAAACCGGGCTTCTCCGGGGGTTTGGGCTTGTTAGGAAATGTTCGATGAAATCTTTTGATTAGACGAGGCGCGTGGACATATTCTGCAGGTTCCCAGGATCTTTCTTGGGGACCGTAGCCTTTCCAGTCAATCAGGTAAAATAGTTTAGATTTGGAGATCTTGGAATCCAGGATGCTTTTGACTTCAAACTCGAGTTCTCCATCAACTAGAATAGGTTTTGGAGATGTAGTTAGTCGGATTTGAGGTTGCACGGGTTTTAATAGAGAGACGTGGAAGACCGGATGTATCTTCATGTGAGGGGGCAAGTCCAACTTGACCGCTACTGGATTTACTATGGTAGTGATGGAATAGGGACCAAGGTATCTTGGGTTGAATGTGCGTGGTCCTTTTAGAGGTAGATATTTGGTGGATAACCAGACTTGATCTCCTACTTGATATTGGGGGGCTTCCTTCCGATGTTGGTCTGCTCCTTTCTTGTATTGTTCTTTAGCCCTTTGAAGGTGAGAAACGGCTTCCTTAAAGGCTTGGGTGATTGTAGAATGCAGGTGGTCTACTGCTGGTGTTCCAAGATCTTGGAGTGGATCCAACTCCGAGGTTCGAGGGTGACTACCGTATAAAAGAAAAAACGGGGTCTTCCCAGTTCCCGAGTGGACAGAGTAATTGTAGGCATATTCGGCTATCCAAAGGATATCTTTCCAAGTTTTTTCAGTTTGTTGTAGCATGCAGCGCAAATACTGTTCCAGAGTTTGATTGGTCCTCTCGGTTTGTCCGTCGGTTTGAGGGTGGTGGCTGGTCGAAAGTCTCACATCAATTTGAGCCGACCGACAGCAACTTCGCCAAAAATGAGAAATAAATTGACTACCTCGATCCGAAATTAGAACTGAAGGAAAACCGTGCAGTCAGACGATGTTTTCGAGAAATTCTCGGGCCAGAGTTGCTGCTGTTGGTAAGCCTTTGAGTGGAATGAAATGCGCCATCTTGGAGAATAGGTCCACGATTACTAGGATCGTATTGTATCCGGAGCATGGAGGTAGATCGGTGATGAAGTCCATAGAAAGCGTATGCCAAGGGCGAGGCGGGATGTCAATAGGGCGTAAGAGGCCGGCTGGTTTTTCCTTTTGACTCTTGTTTTGGGCGCATACTCCACAGGACATTATAAAGTCTCTGATATCTTTTTTCCAAGACGGCCACCAGAAGTAGCGCTTGATCTTTTCCGAGGTCTTGGTCATACCGGGATGTCCTTCCATTAAAGAATCGTGATAACAAGAGATTACCTTTTACTGTAAATCTGTGCTGGGCAGGTATAACCGTTCTTGAAAATATAATAGGTTGTCCTTCACCGTAAAGTCCTTTCCCTGCAGATGCCAATTCTGTATGTCTGCTGGAGTTACCAGTAGCCTGGCTTTATCCTTAACTTCCTCTATGGATTCTGTGGCGATTACACCTAGAATTCTTTGTTCGGGAATGATAGGTACAGGTTTAGGATTGATCAAATGTTCTTCCTTTCCCATCCGAGAAAGGGCATCAGCTTTACCGTTTTTTGTACCAGGTCGATAGGTAATTATGAAGTCAAACTCGGCAAAGAATAGTGCCCAACGGAGTTGCCTAGAGGATTGAGCTTTTGCGGTTTTCAAATATTGCAGGTTTCGGTGATCTGTAATCACAGTAACGGTATGTCGGGCCCCCAGAAGATAATGCCGCCAAGCCTTAAAGGCGGACTTGATAGCTAGAAGTTCCTTATCAGTAATAGTGTAATTGATTTCAGGAGGCGAGAATTTGCGGGACCAAAATGCCACGGGATGCAACTGATTGGTTACTGGGTCCTTTTGTGATAGAACTGCCCCCATGGCAAGGCTCGAAGCATCAGTTTCAACGATGTAGGGGAGTTCTGGGCGAGGATGTTTTAAGATCGGTGCAGAGATAAATCTAGTCTTCAAATTCTGGAAAGCTTGTTCCGCCTCGGTAGACCATTCAAAACGTTTGTTTTTCTTTAACAAGGCGGTGATGGGCTGGACTATTCGAGAGAATTCGGGGATGAACCTGCGGTAAAAGTTAGCGAAGCCTAACATGCTTTGAACACCTTTTACGGAGGATGGCGATGGCCATTTGAGAATTGCATCAACCTTCTTTGAATCCATACGCACTCCGCTAGGTGATAATATGAATCCCAAGAATTCAACTTCAGTCACGTTGAAAACACATTTTTCCAACTTAGCGAAAGGTTTGTGTTGACGCAATCTCTCGAGGGCCATTTTCACGTGTTTCCGATGTTCAGTTTCCGATGAAGAATAAACGAGGATGTCGTCAATGTAAACAACAACACACACATCTATGAGCTCTCTGAGGACATCGTTCATAAAATATTGAAAGGCGGCCGGGGCATTGCAAAGTCCGAAGGACATGACCTGATATTCAAATAGCCCATACTTGGTGCGGAAGGCTGTCTTCCATTCATCGCCCTCTTTTACTCGTACCAAGTGGTAGGCTCCTCTAAGATCCAGCTTTGTATGTATGCATGCTTTTCTGACTTGGTCCAGGAGTTCAGGGATCAAAGGTAACGGATATCTATTCTTAACGGTGATCTGGTTCAGGGCGCGATAATCTATACAAGTTCTAAGGTCCCCTTCTTTTTTTGGAACGAAGAACAAAGCTGAGGAAGCACGGGACTTGGAAGGACGAATAAACCCATTTGCTAGGTATTGATCCAGGTATTGTCGGAGGTGAAGATTCTCAGGCTCGGTGAGGGCATAAATTCTACTACAAGGAGGAGTAGATCCAGGTATCAGGTCTATCTGGCAGTCATAAGACCTATGAGGAGGTAGAGAGTTAGCCTGATCCTTCCGGAAAACATCTTGGAATTCTAGGTATTCAGGAGGTAACTGGGGAGCCTCCGAGGAAATTGCTGCCAGTGCAACACCAGGTCGAGGGTGACAAGTAGAGACACATTCTGGAAACTGAACCGTTCTTGCTCGCCAATCGATCTGAGGATTGTGCTTCTCTAACCAAGGAATTCCTAGAATAATCTGGAACTGAGGGGCCTTGATCACATCGAACACGATCTTCTCATGGTGTCCATCTTGACTTACTAGCGTCACTTCTTTGGTGGTATGCGTTACTGGTCCGGAGGCTATCTCCGTACCATCCACCGTAGTAATGACGTCCTTTACAGCCTTTGGACAAAGAGTCAGATTCATCCTCAAAACCATTTCATGATCCACATAATTGCCGATGGCACCGCTGTCGATGTAAGCTTCAATCGCATGTAATCGATCCGGATGTTCAGGGCTAATGAGGACCATAGGTATCACGAAATGCGAGGTCACGGAACTGGTTTTAACGATCGGCAAGAGGACCTCTATTCTTGTCGGGCGGGGTTGTTTCCCTGCTCAGAGTTTGTGACCCTGGTAACTGCAGCTCCTACTGGCTTCTTGGCTGGTTTCACCGGACAGTCTCGAAGAAAGTGCCCCGAGTTTCCGCAGTAGAGGCATAATTGCAGCTATTTTCTCCTTTCCCGCTCCTTTTGTGTTAGTGGTCCTTTCAGGCCCCCTATTTGCATGGGTTCCCCGGAGTCTACTCCTTTGGTAGGAGTTGGTGGTTTGGAAAATACTCGAGCATCAAACTTGGAACGATCGGCCTTCCTGTTCTGCAGTCTGTGGTCAGTTTGAACGACTAAGTCAATATAGTCCGAACAGTCTTGCGGGGGATTCACTACTTGGGCTAACACATCTTTGAGCTCTCCACGTAGACCTCTATAAAACAGCGTAATCCTTTTGTCCTCAGGCCATCGAGTTTCCACTATCAGTCTGTTGAAAGACGCAATATAAGCCAAAAGGTCTTGATTACCCTGTCGCAATGAAAGGAGCTCATTGTCCAAGGCCTGCCCCTGTGAATGTCTTGCAAACAGTTTTTCCATACTGAGCTGAAAAGCTTGAAAATCATGGAGAACCGGATCATCTTGATTAACTAGAGGGATCGACCAGTCTGCCGCATTGCCACTAAGGTACGAAAGCACAAAGCTACCTTAGCTTGATCAGTTGGAAAGGCAGCTGGCCGGCATAAGGAGTGCAACCGGCACTGATTAATAAATACTGCAAACCTCTTTGGGTCACCAGAAAATCATTCGGGCGGAGCCAGAAGTACATTCCCAGGTAGGTTGATCTGCACTGGGTTCGTAGAGGATGTTGAAGGAAGATTTGCCCCTGATGCGGGTAACAGAGTTTGTCCGGCTTGTGACTGTAGCAATTGTCTAGCGAGATCGTCTGTTCGCTCCTTGGAAATAATCAGTTCCCTTCTTAGAGCATTCGTTTCCTGACGGGCTGCATGCACTTCTGCTCTTAGTTCCCCAAGTAACTGGGCTAGCTGGTCGGTATCCGAGGTTTCCATAGCGCCTGGGTGGGAGTTTTGCAGTAGGCTTTGCGTTCTGTAACGCTCACCTGATTCCCGCAGAGGCGCCGGTCTTGACTGGGTGAATGCCGTATCTTCAAAGGTGATGTGTAACACACGGTTGGCTCTTTGGGCTGGACCTCTGTGCACTGTATGTCTGACTCGAAGAGTAAGATGTCTGCAGATAGAAAATATGGGATTAATGAACTGGGGTTTTTGGGTGCTTCTCTCCTCTTCCCTTTCTCTTCTCCTGTAGAACCCCAAAGGTTAATGCCCTCACCTTAGGTAAGTGAACGCCAAGCTCTCCATCTGCCTCGGGGCTGGGTGCCGTAACCAGTTTCTTCACTGGATAAAGGTGCAGGCCTCTTGACCTCAGAGGACTGCTGTCCGTCGTTAACTGCACGAACGGTAAGTTCTGGGCACTTCAAATGTTTTAAAAGTCTTTTGTAATGATATCTCTTGTTTTGCAGGGTTCCGCCGATGGCGGATGGCGGGCTGATGAGAGTTGAGGATCGAACCCGCGTGAGGAATAGAAGCGCCTGGAAGCACGTAAGTAAGCGCTTGTAGCCTGCTTCACGATGCGCACTAACTGTCCCTTTTATCTTGCAGGTACAAGTTCGGAGCTTTAGAGAAGCTGAAGGGTGCTGGAATACCCACTGGATTCGGCGTGGGAAGGAGTAATGGCACGTGAGTAATAAAGTTGCCCAATGTCTTTAAACGCACCTTCTTTTGTCTTTCAGATGCGGGATGCAGTGCCGAAGGCCTCCGGAGCGTGCGAAGAGCTGGTAAGCTTTTGTCTTTCAGATGCCGGAATGCAGTGCGAAGACCTCCGGAGCATGCGAAGAGTAGGTAAGCCTTTGTAAGCCTTTGTCTTTCAGATGCCGGAATGCAGCGCGAGGCGTTGGTGACAGCCGATGGACCAGGTAAGAGATGCGCTGCCACTGAAGACCGTAGTGCTAACCTGTTCTTTCTTTGTCTTTACAGGTGCTGCTGAAGACTGGATTCCAGGATGGTAAGCCTTTGTTCCCTTAGGCCCAGGATCAGAAGCAGAAGACACGATGAGCGTTCTGCTGCAGAGAATGCAGAATAACGCAAAGCAAGATTCATCCATCGGGTGTGGTTTAAATAGCCTCCTGTAGTGCTTAGGTGTCTCCTTCCACAGCCACGCCTAGGTAAGAAAAGAGTTCCTGCTTTCCAGAAGAGTTCCAGTGTTCTGAACCTAGGGAGTGGCTCCTGCCCCACCAACAGTAGTCCCAAACAGAAGAGGATCAGGGGTTCAACTGGCAGGTAAGTAAGCAGCATGGTCTGCTGCAGGTAAGTCCACCCAAGCATTATGAGCCCGGCGCTTCCAGCGCTGGGCATCTGGGCATCTTTATGAGCCTGGTGCCACTGGCGCCAGGACAGGGTCCAAAAGGTCCCAATTGGGACTGGCTGGCACTCGGAACCGGGGTTATGGGTCTGCTTCCAAGGGAGTCGGGCAAGTCCTGATCTTTTGGAAGCAGAGATCATGACACACCCCCAAGAATGCCCCTTGCGCAAGGATAAGGCATTGAAATCACCAATGCAGCGCAAAGGGCTGCGCTAACCCTGCACCAGTTCACAGGGCCGGTACAGTGTATTTGGGGGGTGCGTGGGAAATTTCACACGCGATACGCCTTGTGCGAGCGGGGTACGTGTATCTTGGGGGTGCGCGGGAAGTTTCACATGCAGTAGGCCTTGTGCGAGCGGGGTATGTGTATCTTGGGGGTGCGCGGGAAGTTCAACACGCGATAGGACTTGTGCGAGCGGGGTATGTGTATCTTGGGGGTGCGCAGGAAGTTTCACACGCGATAGGCCTTGTGCGAGCGGGGTACGTTTATCCTGAGAGGTGCGCAGGGAGTATGACACACGATAGGCCTTGTGCGAGTGGCGTACGTGTATCTTGGGGGTGCGTGGGAAGTTTCACACGCAGTAGGCCTTGTGCGAACGGGGCACGTGTATTCTGAGGGGTGCACGGGGAGTATCACACGCGATAGGTCTTGTGTGAGCGGGGTATGTGTATTTTGGGGGTGCTCGGGAATTTCAACACGCGATAGGCCTTGTGCGAGCGGGGTACGTGTATCTTGGGGGTGCGCGGGAAGTTTCACACGCGATAGGCCATGTGCGAGCGGGGTACGTTTATTCTGAGGGGTGCGCAGGGAGTATCACACGCGATAGGTCTTGGGCGAGCGGGATACGTGTATCTTGGGGGTGCGCGGGAAGTTCAACACGGGATAGGCCTTGTGCGAGCGGGGTACGTGTATCTTGGGGGTGCGTGGGAAGTTTCACATGCAGTAGGCCATGTGCGAGTGGGGTACGTGTATTCTGAGGGGTGCGCTGGGAGTATCACACGCGATAGGTCTTGTGCGAGCGGGGTACATGTATCTTGGGGGTGCGCAGGAAGTTCAACACGCGATAGGCCTTGTGCGAGCGGGGTACGTGTATCTTGGGGGTGCACGGAAAGTTTCACACGCGATAGGCCTTGTGCGAGCGGGGTACGTTTATTCTGAGGGGTGCGCGGGAGTATCACACGCGATAGGCCTTGTGCGAGTGGCGTACGTGTATCTTGGGGGTGTGTGGGAAGTTTCACACGCAGTAGGCCTTGTGCGAGCAGGGTACGTGTATTCTGAGGGGTGCGCAGGGAGTATCACACGTGAAAGGTCTTGGGCGAGCGGGGTACCTGTATCTTGGGGGTGCGCGAGAAGTTCAGCACGCGATAGGCCTTGTGCGAGCGGGGTACGTGTCTCTGGGGGGTGCGCGGGAAGTTTCACAAGCGATAGGCCTTGTGTGAGCGGGGTACGTTTATTCTGAAGGGTGTCTGGGGAGTATCATACGCGATAGGCCTTGTGCGAGTGACGTACGTGTATCTTGGGGGTGCGCGGGAAGTTTCACACGCGATAGGCCTTGTGCGAGCGGGGTATGTGTATTCTGAGGGGTGCGTGAGGAGTATCTCACGCGATAGGCCTTGTGCGAGTGGCGTACGTGTATCTTGAGGGTGCACGGGAAGTTTCACACGCGATAGGCCTTGTGCGAGCGGGGTATGTGTATTCTGAGGGGTGCGCGGGGAGTATCACACGCGATAGGTCTTGGCGAGCGGGGTACGTGTATCTTGGGGTTGCGCGGGAAGTTCAACACACGATAGGCCTTGTGCGAGCAGGGTACGTGTATCTTGGGGGTGCGCGGGAAGTTTCACACGCAGTAGGCCTTGTGCGAGTGGGGTACGTGTATTCTGAGGGGTGCACGGGGAGTATCACACGCGATAGGTCTTGTGCGAGCGGGGTACATGTATCTTGGGGGTGTGCTGGAAGTTCAACACGCGATAAGCCTTGTGCGACCGGGGTACGTGTATCTTTGGGGTGCGCGGAAAGTTCCCACACGATAGGCCTTGTGCGAGCGGGGTATGTTTATTCTGAGGGGTGCGCGGGGAGTATCACACGCGATAGGCCTTGTGCGAGTGGCGTACGTGTATCTTGGGGTGTGTGGGAAGTTTCACACGCAGTAGGCCTTGTGCGAACGGGGTACGTGTATTCTGAGGGGTGCGCAGGGAGTATCACACGTGATAGGTCTTGGGCGAGCGGGGTACGTGTATCTTGGGGGTGCGCGGGAAGTTCAGCACGCGATAGGCCTTGTGCGAGCGGGGTACGTGTATCTTGGGGGTGCGCGGGAAGTTTCACAAGCGACAGGCCTTGTGTGAGCAGGATACGTTTATTCTGAAGGGTGCGCAGGGAGTATCATACGCGATAGGCCTTGTGCGAGTGGCGTACCTGTATCTTGGGGGTGCGTGGGAAGTTTCACATGTGATAGGCCTCGTGCGAGCAGGGTACGTGTATTCTGAGGGGTGCGCGGGGAGTATCACACGCGATAGGCCTTGTGCGAGCGGGGTACATGTATCTTGGGGGTGTGCTGGAAGTTCAACACGCGATAAGCCTTGTGCGACCGGGGTACGTGTATCTTTGGGGTGCGCGGAAAGTTTCACACGCGATAGGCCTTTTGCGAGCGGGGTATGTTTATTCTGAGGGGTGCGCGGGGAGTATCACACGCGATAGGCCTTGTGCGAGTGGCGTACGTGTATCTTGGGGTGTGTGGGAAGTTTCACACGCAGTAGGCCTTGTGCGAACGGGGTACGTGTATTCTGAGGGGTGCGCAGGGAGTATCACACGTGATAGGTCTTGGTCGAGCGGGGTACGTGTATCTTGGGGGTGCGCGGGAAGTTCAGCACGCGATAGGCCTTGTGCGAGCAGGGTATGTGTATCTTGGGGGTGCGCGGGAAGTTTCACAAGCGACAGGCCTTGTGTGAGCGGGGTACGTTTATTCTGAAGGGTGCGCAGGGAGTATCATACGCGATAGGCCTTGTGCGAGTGGCGTACCTGTATCTTGGGGGTGCGCGGGAAGTTTCACATGTGATAGGCCTCGTGCGAGCAGGGTACGTGTATTCTGAGGGGTGCGCGGGGAGTATCACACGTGATAGGCCTTGTGCGAGCGGGGTACGTGTATCTTGGGGGTGCGCGGGAAGTTCAACACGCGATAGGCCTTGGGTGAGCGGGGTATGTGTATCTTGGGGGTGCGCGGGACATTTCACACGCGATAGGCCTTGTGCGAGCGGCGTACGTGTATCTTGGGGGAGCGTGGGGAGTATCACACGCGATAGGCCTTGGCCGAGCGGGGTACGTGTATACTGAAGGGTGTGCGGGGAGTTTCACACGCGATTTCGCTGGGCGAGCGGGGTACGTGTATTCCTGGGGTGCACCAACGCGAATTGGCAGTGTGTGTCCTCCCAGGTGTGCCCTCTCCCCCCTCCCCAGGCCCTGCAGGCAGCCCACAACACAGGGGACTACCCTGCACCCCTGGCCATGCCCCCCAGCCAGCCCACATGTCACCATGCACAAGTGAGCACCGACACATGTCCCCCTGCACCCCCACCCACCCAGCAGTGACAGGCACCTGCCAGCAGGCCCCAACTCATGTCCCCCTGCACCCCCACCCACCCAGCAGTGACAGGCACCTGCCAGCAGGCCCCGACTCATGTCCCCCCACCCACTCACCCACCCAGCAGTGATGGGCACCTGCCAGCAGGCCCTGACTCATGTCCCCCCACCCACTCACCCACCCAGCAGTGACGGGCTCCTGCCAGCAGGCCCCGACTCATGTCCTCCCACCCACTCACCCACTCAGCAGTGACAGGCACCTGCCAGCAGGCCCCAACTCATATCCCCCCACCCACTCACCCATCCAGCAGTGACGGGCACCTGCCAGCAGGCCCCGATTCATGTCCCCCCACCCACTCACCCACCCAGCAGTGACAGGCTCCTGCCAGCAGGCCCCAACTCATGTCCCCCCCAACACGTCATCATGATCCACACTCATGGCCCTCAAGGCCACCCAAATCCCACCCCACACCACCCCAGTCCAAACACCCAAACAAGTATTCCATCCACTCCACATTGAAATCACCATGTCATGATAGATTCCAAATAAGAAGTATTGTCAGGCCGAGCTCCTTCCTCCCCCGACTCCTCACCTGTTGCTTCTGTCTCTCTGTCCTGGGAAGAGGAAGACAGTTTCTTTGAAGACTTGAAAGAATCCTTGGTTGGCTTCTCCTTGGACTTCCTGTCGTGCAAATAAGGTCTGGCTCCCTTGGAGGCCACCTTGACAGGGATTGGGACCTGTCTCGGGGGGCCCCGAGGAGCCAAACCCCAATAATCAGGGAAAAAGCTGGATCAGCGCCAAAAAACCTTGTGGTCCAGTCCTTGCGGTCCAAAACGGATTAACAAGAGTAGTATGAACCTTGGGGAGAGCGGGTGGAGCTCTCAAGTCAGCAGGAAACAATGTATACTCCGAGGTGGCAGTAGGCTGTAGAAAACTGTGGACTAGGTTCGGAGTTACGTAAGAGCAAGTAAGAAAACAAACAGAAGAAGAGGGAGAAAGGGTACGAAAACCGAATACAGAACCCACTTACCAGAAACAGCTGGAACCACGAAAGGAATAGGGAAGAACGCGAAGAGTCGCGGAGGAGGCGGAGTCAGGAAAAGTAGCCGCTAGTACGAAAGGCGAGAACGCCAAAAGGTAAGAAAACACGAGTGGAAACTAGAAACGGGAGAATGCCGGAAAGCAAAGAATAACGAGCACAAGAGGGGAAGCAGTCAAAGAGAAGACCGAGTTCACGAGAGAAGAGGAGTGAGACTAAGAGGGCTAGTAAGGCTGCTAAACGAGGTTAGCCGCTGAGCGCACGTATCAGGAAAAGCAGATACAACGCACCGGGTGGTGGGCGGAGCTTGGTTATATACACATGATAGCCATGATGGGTGAGACTAGACCGTGCAATGGTGATGCTACCTAGCCTTACCCTTCCAGTAATGCCAAAGTTTCCACGGTCGAGTCCAGACAGTATAACCTCTCCCCCACCAGAAACCTCCTAGTTTCCTTGGGTATTTCAAATGGAATCTTCTCAGCAACCTGAGAGCATGTATATGATGTCTGGGATCCCAAGTTCTTTCTTCTGCGGAGTAGCCCTTCCAATGGACCAGGTATTGAATGTTGCCTCTTCGAGAATGTGAATCCACCAAATACTGTACCTCATACTCCTGAGATTCTCTTATTATTGGTGTTCTGACCTTCGGAGTTCTCCGTTGATAAGGATCCTCCTTACATTCCTTAAGCAAAGAGGTGTGGAAGACTGAGTGTACCCGCTGACGGCCCTTGGGTAATCATAGTCTAAAGGCTACTGGATTAACTTGAGTTAGAATGGGAAAAGGACCCAAGTATCGAGGAGCAAATATGCCTGTATGAACCCAACGAGGAAGGTACTTCGTGGATAAACAGACCATTTGTCCAGGGTTCCATTCAGGATTGGTCAGCCTACTCCAATCTGCCCACCTCTTTTGTGACGATTGACTCTTCTCCAAAACTCTTCTAGCCATGTTGTGGACTTCCTTGAGTTCAGTTAGCATGTTGTCGATGGCTGGGGTCCTTGTAGCTTGTATACCGGTCCATGGTATTGGTTGGGGGTGATATCTGTAGGTGCAAAAGAACGGACTCATCTGAGTGGAGGTATGATAGGTGTTGTTGTAGGAAAATTCTGCTTGAGATAGAAATGACGACCATCTCTCCTGTCTGTTGCTACAAAAACATCTTAGATACTGCTCTAGACTGGCATTGAGTCTTTCAGTTTGACCATTGCTTTGCGGATTGTAACCAGAAGAAAGAGCCAGGTGAATTCCAAGTTGTTGGCATAATGATGCCCAAAACTTCGAGGTAAATTATGTACCTCTATCTGAAACTATTGTTCGGGGTAATCCGTGAAGACATACCACATCTCTGTGAAAAATAGAGGCCATTTCAGGTGCAGAAGGAAGACTGCGTTATGCAGAAAAGTGAGCCATTTTACTACAGGAATCAACCGTTACCATGATAGCTGTCATACCACTCGACTTAGGCAAGTTGACAATAAAGCCCATGGATATATGTTCCCAAGAACGACCTGGTAGAGGATGTTGTTGAAGTTTACCAAGAGTCTTGCCTGTTCTGTACTTGTTTGCTGCACAGTCTGGGCATGAAGAAACGTATCTGTCTACATCCTTGCATAGGTCAGGCCACCAGAAGTGACGGCATATTAAATCATGGGTCTTCCTTATACCAGGGTGACCGGAGAGAGGAGAATCATGGCACCAAGAAAGAACCTGTTCTTGAAGCTTCTTAGAAGGTAGATACAATCCTGCATCGTGGTAGTACAGATTATCGTCTCCCAAGGCAACTGATGCAGGGAAGTTGGGTTGTTGTGCGTACTGGTTTACTAGTTCATGAAGAAAAGGTGAGACATTTGCCACTACCTTCAGACCTGGGAACAAGAGGTCATGATCTTGATTGAGATCTGTCTCCTCTCCTTGGCTTCTCGAGAGAGCATCTGCCATTCTGTTTTCTGAACCCGGGATGTAGGATATGTAAAAAATCAAATTGGGAGAAGAAGCATGCCCATCGCGCATGTCGTGCATTAGAGCATTCCCTCTGCTGCTAAACACGGAGGTTACGATGATCTGTTCGAGTAAGAAAACGGTGAGCAGCTCCCTGGAGGTGATGTCACCACTCTTGACAGGCGAGTCTGATGTCCAATAGTTCTCTTTCCAAAACAGAGTAGTTGCGTTCGCTCTTGGTCAATGTCTTAGAATAATAGGCTACTGGGTGAGTTAATCCATCCTCAGTTTCTTGTAAGAGAACTGCACCAACAGCTCCCCCTGAGGCATCTGTCTCCAGTATGAAGGGTATTTCTTGATTAGGTTACACTAGTATTGGTACTGAGGTGAATATATGCTTGAGACAGGTAAAGACTTCCTTCTGTTCTTGACCAAATAGGAATTCGACTCCCTTCTTTAGTAAACCAGTAATGGGCAGCATCAGACTTGAAAAGTTGGGAATTAATTGACGGTAAAAATTGGCCAGGCCTAGAAATATTTGGACATCCTTGACACACCTTGGTTCCTCCCATTCTAAGATTGCCTTTATCTTACTGGACTCCATCTCAATACCTTCCTTTGAGAGAATATACCTCAAATACGAGACCGAAGTTACTTCAAACTGACACTTCTCCGGCTTCACTAAGAGGTGATTAGCCCGGAGGCGGTGCAATACCTTCCTCACTTGATCACGATGTTCCTGGAGTTCTTGAGAATAAATTAGGATATCATCCAAGTAGATGACAACTGAGACAAAGAACATGTCTGAGAAGACTTTGTCAATGAATCTTTGAAATACCGGTGGGGCGTTCACTAGGCCAAACGGCATTACCTTGTATTCATATAACCCAAACGGGGTTCGAAACGCAGTCTTCCATTCATCTCCGCTTCTTATTCTAAGAAGATGGTACGCTCCTCTTAGGTCCAACTTGGTGAAGTATGAAGCCCCTCTCACTGTTTCCAGGATGTCTCTTATTAGTGGCATGGGGTAGCGGTCTCGGTTGGTGATTTGATTGAGTCCTCTGTAGTCTATACAGGGTCGGAATTCATTTGAATCCTTCTTTGGGATAAAAAACAACAAAGCACCCCCTGAAGATTTAGATTCTTGAATGAGTCCATTCTGTAGATTGGCATCCAAGTAACTTCGTAGAGCCTGTTTCTCTGAGAGCGACAAAGGATACATCCTGCCAAAGGGAACGACAGAACCCGGATGAAGCTCCATAGCACAATCCCCTGTTCTATGGGGAGGCAGGAGTCTAGGTAGGGTGTCTTCAAAAACCTCTGCCTATTCCTGGTACTGCAGAGGAATAGACGATACAATTCTAGGGCTGGTAGGGCAGTAATCTACTCTCTCTTCCTGGCTCTGAGGATAGCTTCCAACAAGGTTGTATTGCTCTCCCCTGAAAGGTGCACGGAACAACCATAAATCACCAATGCAATTATAGAGCGAATACTTCAACCCATAAACAGACAGACACAATAACTCACAGCCACGCACTCTTTAGAAGATAATTAGCTCTTTACGGCTATTTATTCAAAGATTACAAGTACATAGAAATAACTCATAAAACTAATATGGACATAGATCACAGAAGTCAAAGAAGTCAAAAAGAAATACATCACCGGGCGTAATTCTTGTCCTCATCTCTTCCAGAAGCGGCTGGAAGACTCCGGGGGCAGCCAGGTCGAGAGTGCCACAGCTCACAGGAAGGCCAGACGGAGCATCCTTCTCACCTGACCCCCTCTGGGTTTCTGCATATATAGGAACTCCACAAAAGGGGAGTTAATTCTCGAACCTTCTGGAATTGCACCTGCACAGTTGAGGAACAGCCGTCGGTTGCCAGCTGGGTCAATCAAGAGCTCCCCCCAAGGAATGCAGGGCCTCCCTGCTCTAAAAACATGCTCCACGGAGAACAGTAGCAAGCCATAACAACATTAGCTTTTCCCAGCAGAAATGGCCTTGACTGCATACCAAGTTTGAAAAAGCATGTTTGTCTCAGCACTGTGAATCTAACACTTCAGCAAAATGTGTGCAGCCTTTCACTGCGGAGTGAAGTAAATATCCAACATGGCTCTGAGCGCTCCCAGAATGCATTGCGCGCCCGCGCCATTTTGAACCTAGCATAAATCAAGCACAACAATTCCACCCTTTGGATATTTATCTTCCGTAGCCAGGTGGCACTGGAACTGGTCTCTGAAACCTACGAAATGTTAAAACTAAATTGGGAACACATTGGAGGCAACAACAACAAGCAATTATAATAGACAGAATAATAAAAATGCAAGCAAAAATATAACGTAGTGTACCCCCAATATCAGGTATCCATGAAAATAACCAATCCCACCAGTTTTTGTTATGATCTTGAGACACTTGAGAAATGAGATCCCTCAAACCTCGAATATGACTTTCAATGGATCGTGAGTGGTCACTCAAATTGAAGCAACACATACCTTCAAAGGCATTACACCCTAAATTATGTTTCAGCAATAGATAATCAACAGCAGCTCTGTTCTGCAAAGTACCTTCCCTAATAACTTGACTATCAAGGAGTAATTCTTCTAAAGCCTGCGAAGTATGATTAAGCTTTTAACAACTAAACACGCTCATTTCATCAAAGATTTGTAACCTCCAGCAGCTAAACCCCAAACACCTACTAATGAAAGAGTTAATGCTAAAACCTCAGCTTCTGATAGCAAATGTACATGTGAATCACAGTCAGGAGATAGTCCCATAGATTCAAAGTTTGACCTTTTACCTCGAGTTATCGCTGAGTGTAAAGAAAACATCATTAGTCCTAATCGAGTTAAAGCACATGGACCTCCAGAAATGTTAGCTGGAATATAAGTATATGTAATGTTACCACATGAAAAGAGCCATCCTGTTGGAAGTTTCACATGATTCAAATGACTAGCAGTTATTACTGTATGATTGCAAGACATAGTGTTATTTACACTGGTGCATTTGCGTGATGCTCGTGAACATAGTCTCCTCTCGAATGTAGTATGATTGTATTGATCGGTCAACTGTATTTGTCTGCATTTACCAATTTCTTGTGCTTTGCACGTCATAATATAGCACACATCACCTTGAGTTATGTTGTACGTGATCACACGTGTCACATTTCTCCACTTCTTGACGGTTTCTTGGCAGAACCTGCAGTACTCGTAGACTGAAAAAGATTGTCTAATGTCTGAGTCTTGAACTAAAGAATCATTATGTGTGACGCCGAAAATATGCTTTAAAATCAGAACAGGTGTCGGCACCGCTACTAAACTGTAACGCTCACCTGATTCCCGTAGAGGCGCCGGTCTTGACTGGGCGTATACCGTATCTGCAAAGGTGATGTGTAACACACGGCTGGCTCTTTGGGCTGGACCTCTGTGCACTGTATGTCTGACTTGAAGGGTAAGATGTCTGCAGATAGAAAATATGGGATTAAGGAACTGGGTTATTGAATGTCTCTCTCTTCTTCCCTTTCTCTTCTCCTGTAGAACCCCAAAGGTTAACGCTCTCACCTTAGATAAGTGAACGCCGTCCTCTCCATCTGCCTCGGGGCAGGGTGCTGTAACCAGTTTCTTCACTGGATAAGGGGAGCAGGCCTCTTGACTTCAGAGGACTGCTGTCCGTCGTTTACTGCACGAACGGTAAGTTTCGAGTAATTCTAATGTCTTTAAAGTCTTTAGTAATGATGTTTCTTGTTTTGCAGGGTTCCGGCGATGGCGGATGACGGGCTGAAGTGAGTTGAAGATGGAGCCCGTGTGATGAATAGAAGCGCCTGGAAGCACGTAAGTAAGCGCTTGTTGCCTGCTTCACGATGCGCTCTAACTGTCTTTTTATTTTGCAGGTACAAGTTCGGAACGGCTGCAGGGTGCCGGAATACCCACTGGGTTAGATGTGGAAAGGAGTAATGGCACGTGAGTATTAAAGTTCCCCAATGTCTTTAAACGCACCTTGTTTTGTCTTTCAGATGCGGGATGCAGCGCCGAAGGCCTCCGGAGCGTGCGAAGAGTTGGTAAGCTTTTGTCTTTCAGATGCCGGAATGCAGTGTGAAGACCTCCGGAGCGCACGAAGAGTAGGTAAGCCTTTGTCTTTCAGATGCCGGAATGCAGCGCGAGGCGTTGGTGACAGCAGATGGACCAGGTAAGTGAAGAGCTGTCACTGAAGACCGTAATGCTAACCTGTTCTTTCTTGTCTTTATAGGTGTTGCTGAAGACTGGATTCAGGATGGTAAGCCTTTTTCCTTAGGCCCAGGATCAGATGCAGAAGACACGATGAGCGTTCTGCTGCAGAGGATGTAGAATAACGCAAAGCAAGATTCATCCATCAGGTGTGGTTTAAATAGCCTCCTGTAGTGCTTAGGTGTCTCCTTCCACAGCCACGCCTAGGTAAGAAAAGAATTCCTGCTTTCCAGAAGAGTTCCAGTGTTCTGAATCTAGGGAGTGGCTCCTGCCCCACCCAACAGGAAAAGTAGTTCCAAACAGAAGAGGATCAGAGGCTCAACTGGCAGGCAAGTAAGCAGCATGGTCTGCTGCAGGTAAGTCCACCCAAGCATTATGAGCCCGGCGCTTCCAGCGCTGGGACTGGGCATATTTATGAGCCTGGTGCCACTGGCGCCAGGACTGGGTCCAAAAGGTCCGAATTGGGACTGGTTGGTACTCGGAAACTGGGTTATGGATCTGCTTCCAAGGGAGTTGAGAAAACCCTGACCTTTTGGAAGCAGAGATCATGACAGTACCCCCCCTCAAGGCCCTTCCCAAACCGGGCTTCTCCGGGGGTTTTGGCTTGTCAGGAAATGTTCGGTGAAATCTTTTGATTAGGCGAGGAGCGTGGACATATTCAGCAGGTTCCCAGGATCTCTCTTGGGGGCCGTAGCCTCTCCAGTCAATTAGGTAAAATAGTTTAGATTTGGAGATCTTGGAGTCCAGAATGCTTTTGACTTCAAACTCGAGTTCTTCATCAACTAGGATAGGTTTTGGAGATTTAGTTAGTCGGGTTTGAGGTTGCACGGGTTTTAATAGAGAGACGTGGAAGACCGGATGTATCTTCATGTGTGGGGGCAAGTCCAACTTGACCGCTACTGGGTTTACTATGGTAGTGATGGAATAGGACCAAGGTATCTTGGGTTGAATGTGCGTGGCCCTTTTAGAGGTAGATATTTGGTGGATAACCAGACTTGATCCCCTACTTGATATTGAGGGGCTTCCTTCCGATGTTGATCTGCTCCTTTCTTGTATTGTTCTTTAGCCCTTTGAAGGTGAGAAACAGCTTCCTTAAAGGCTTGGGTGATTGTAGAATGCAGGTAGTCTACTGCTGGTGTTTCAAGATCTTGGAGGGTATCCAACTCCGAGGTTCGAGGGTGACTGCCGTACAAAAGAAAAAACGGGGTTTTCCCAGTTCCCGAATGGACAGAGTTATTGTAGGCATATTCGGCTATCCAAAGGATGTCTTTCCAAGTTCTTTCAGTTTGTTGCAGCATACAGCGTAAATACTGTTCCAGAGTTTGATTGGTCCTCTCGGTTTGTCCGTCGGTCTGAGGGTGGTGACTGGTCGATAGTCTCACATCAATTTGAGCCGACCGACAGCAACTTCGCCAAAAATGAGAAATAAATTGACTACCTCGATCCGAAATTAGAACCGAAGGAAAACCGTGCAGTCGGACGATGTTTTCGAGAAATTCTCGGGCCAGAGTTGCTGCTGTTGGCAAGCCTTTGAGCGGAATGAAATGCGCCATCTTGGAGAATAAGTCCACGATTACTAGAATCGTATTGTATCCGGAGCATGGAGGTAGATCGGTGATGAAGTCCATAGAAAGCGTATGCCAAGGGCGAGGTGGGATGTCAATAGGGCGTAAGAGGCCTGCTGGTCTTTCCTTTTGACTCTTGTTTTGGGCGCATACTCCACAGGACATTATAAAGTCTCTGATATCTTTTTTCCAAGACGGCCACCAGAAGTAGCGCTTGATCTTTTCTGAGGTCTTGGCCATACCGGGATGTCCTTCCATTAAAGAATCGTGATAACAAGAGATTACTTTTTTCTGTAAATCTGTGCTGGGTAGGTATAATCGTACTTGGAAATACAATAAGTTGTCCTTTACTGCAAAGTCCTTTCCCTGCAGATGCCAATTCTGTATGTCTGCTGGAGTTACAAGTTGCCTGGCCTTATCCTTAACTTCCTCTATGGATTCTGTGGCGATTACACCCAGAATTCTTTGTTCGGGAATGATTGGTACAGGTTTAGGGTTGATCAAGTGTTCTTCCACTCCCATCCGAGAAAGGGCATCAGCTTTACCGTTCTTTGTACCAGGTCGATAGGTAATTATGAAGTCAAACTCGGCAAAGAATAATGCCCAACGGAGTTGTCTAGAGGATTGGGCTTTTGCGGTTTTCAAATATTGCAGGTTTCGGTGATCCGTAATCACAGTAACGGTGTGTCGGGCCCCCAGCAGATAATGCCGCCAAGCCTTAAAGGCAGACTTGATAGCCAGAAGTTCCTTGTCAGTAATCGTGTAATTGATTTCAGGAGGCGAGAATTTGCGGGACCAAAATGCCACGGGATGCAACTGATTGGTTACCGGGTCCTTTTGTGATAGAACTGCCCCCATGGCAAGGCTTGAAGCATCAGTTTCCACGATGTAGGGGAGTTCGGGGCGAGGGTGTTTTAAGATTGGTGCAGAGATAAATTTAGTCTTCAAATCCTGGAAAGCTTGTTCCGCCTCGGTAGACCATTCAAAACGTTTGTTTTTCTTTAACAAGGCAGTGATGGGCTGGACTATTCGAGAGAATTCGGGGATAAACCTGCGGTAAAAAATAGCGAAGCCTAACATGCTTTGCACACCTTTTACGGAGGATGGTGATGGCCATTTGAGAACTGCATCGACCTTCTTTGAATCCATACGCACTCCACCAGGTGATAATATGAATCCCAAGAATTCAACTTCAGTCACGTTGAAAACACATTTTTCCAACTTAGCAAAAAGTTTGTGTTGACGCAATCTTTCGAGGACCATTTTCACGTGTTTCCGATGTTCAGATTCCGATGAAGAATAAACGAGGATGTCGTCAATGTAAACAACAACACACACATCTATGAGCTCTCTGTGGACATCGTTCATAAAATATTGAAAGTCGGCCGGGGCATTGCAAAGTCCGAAGGGCATGACCTGATATTCAAATAGTCCATACTTGGTGCGGAAGGCCGTCTTCCATTCATCGCCCTCTTTTACTCGTACCAAGTGGTAAGCTCCTCTAAGATCCAGCTTTGTATATATGCATGCTTTTCTGACTTGGTCCAGGAGTTCAGGGATCAAAGGTAACGGATATCTATTCTTAACGGTGATCTGGTTCAGGGAGCGATAATCTATACAAGTTCTAAGGTCTCCTTCCTTTTTTGGAACGAAGAACAAAGCTGAAGAAGCAGGGGACTTGGAAGGACGAATAAACCCATTTGCCAGGTATTGATCCAGGTATTGTCGAAGGTGAAGGTTCTCAGGCTCGGTGAGGGCATAAATTCTACTACAAGGAGGAGTAGATCCAGGTATCAGGTCTATCTGGCAGTCATAAGACCTATGAGGAGGTAGCGAGTTAGCCTGATCCTTCCGGAAAACATCTTGGTATTCTAGGTATTCGGGAGGTAACTGGGGAGTCTCTGAAGAAATTGCTGCCAGTGCAACACCAGGTGGAGGGTGACAAGTAGAGACACATTCTGGAAACTGGACCGTTCTTGCTCGCCAATCGATCAGAGGATTGTGTTTCTCTAACCAAGGTATTCCTAGAATAATCTGAAACTGAGGGGCCTTGATGACATTGAACACGATCTTCTCATGGTGTCCATCTTGACTTACTAGCGTCACCTCTTGAGTGGTATGCGTTACTGGCCCGGAGGCTATCTCCGTACCATCCACCGTAGTAATGACGTCCTTTACAGCCTTGGAACAAAGAGTTAGATTCATCCTCAAAACCATTTCATGATCCACATAATTGCCGATGGCACCGCTGTCGACGTAAGCTTCAATTGCATGTAATCGATCCGGATTATCAGGGCTAATGAGGACCATAGGTATCACGAAATGCGAGGTCACGGAACTGGTTTTCACGCTCGGCAAGAGGACCTCTATTCTTGTCGGGCGAGGTCGTTTCCCTGCTCAGAGTTTGTAACTTTGGTAACTGCAGCTCCTACTGCCTTCTTGGCAGGTTTCACCGGACAGTCTCGAAGAAAGTGCCCTGAGTTTCCGCAATAGAGGCATAATTGCAACTGTTTTCTCCTTTCCCGATCCTTTTGTGTTAGAGGACCTTTCAGACCCCCTATTTGCATGGGTTCCCCGGAGTCTACTCCTTTGGAAGGAGTTGGCGGTTTGGAAAATACTCGAGCATCAAACTTGGAACGATCGGCCTTCCTGTTCTGCAGTCTGTGATCTATTTGAACGACTAAGTCTATATAGTCCGAACAATCTTGTGGGGGATTCACTACTTGGGCTAACACATCTTTGAGCTCTCCACGTAGACCTCTATAAAACAGCGTAATCCTTTTCTCCTCAAGCCATTGAGTTTCCACTATCAGTCTGTTGAAAGACGCAATATAAGCCAAAAGGTCTTGATTACCTTGTCGCAACGAAAGAAGCTCATTGTCCAAGGCCTGCCCCTGTGAATGTCTTGCGAACAGTTTTTCCATACTGAGCTGAAAAGCTTGAAAATCATGGAGGACCGGATCATCTTGATTTACTAGAGGGATCGACCAGTCTGCCGCATTGCCACTAAGGTACGAAAGCACGAAAGCTACTTTACCTTGAACAGTTGGAAAGGCTGCTGGCCGGCATAAGAAATGCAACTGGCACTGATTGATAAATACTGCAAACCTCTTTGGGTCACCAGAAAATCGTTCAGGCGGAGCCAGAGGTACATTCCCAGGTAGGTTGATCTGCACTGGATTCATAGAGGATGTAGAAGGAAGATTTCCCCCAGATGCGGGTAACGGGGTCTGTCCGGCTTGTGACTGTAGCAATTGTCTAGCGAGATCATCTGTTCGCTCCTTGGAAATAATCAGTTCCCTTCTTAGAGCGTTCGTTTCCTGACGGGCTGCATGCACTTCTGCCCTTAGTTCCCCAAGTAACTGGGCTAGCTGGTCGGTATCCGAGGTTTCCATAGCGCCTGGACGGGAGTTTTGTGGTAGGCTTTGCGTTCTGTAACGCTCACCTGATTCCCGTAGAGGCGCCAGTCTTGACTGGGCGTATACCGTATCTGCAAAGGTGATGTGTAACACACGGCTGGCTCTTTGGGCTGGACCTCTGTGCACTGTATGTCTGACTTGAAGGGTAAGATGTCTGCAGATAGAAAATATGGGATTAAGGAACTGGGTTATTGAATGTCTCTCTCTTCTTCCCTTTCTCTTCTCCTGTAGAACCCCAAAGGTTAACGCTCTCACCTTAGGTAAGTGAACGCCGTGCTCTCCATCTGCCTCGGGGCAGGGTGCTGTAACCAGTTTCTTCACTGGATAAGGGGAGCAGGCCTCTTGACTTCAGAGGACTGCTGTCCGTCGTTTACTGCACGAACGGTACGTTTCGAGTAATTCTAATGTCTTTAAAGTCTTTAGTAATGATGTTTCTTGTTTTGCAGGGTTCCGGCGATGGCGGATGACGGGCTGAAGTGAGTTGAAGATGGAGCCCGTGTGATGAATAGAAGCGCCTGGAAGCACGTAAGTAAGCGCTTGTTGCCTGCTTCACGATGCGCTCTGTCTTTTTATTTTGCAGGTACAAGTTCGGAGCGGCTGCAGGGTGCCGGAATACCCACTGGGTTAGATGTGGAAAGGAGTAATGGCACGTGAGTATTAAAGTTCCCCAATGTCTTTAAACGCACCTTGTTTTGTCTTTCAGATGCGGGATGCAGCGCCGAAGGCCTCCGGAGCGTGCGAAGAGTTGGTAAGCTTTTGTCTTTCAGATGCCGGAATTCAGTGTGAAGACCTCCGGAGCGCACGAAGAGTAGGTAAGCCTTTGTCTTTCAGATGCCGGAATGCAGCGCGAGGCGTTGGTGACAGCCGATGGACCAGGTAAGTGAAGAGCTGTCACTGAAGACCGTAATGCTAACCTGTTCTTTCTTGTCTTTATAGGTGTTGCTGAAGACTGGATTCAGGATGGTAAGCCTTTTTCCTTAGGCCCAGGATCAGATGCAGAAGACACGATGAGCGTTCTGCTGCAGAGGATGCAGAATAACGCAAAGCAAGATTCATCCATCGGGTGTGGTTTAAATAGCCTCCTGTAGTGCTTAGGTGTCTCCTTCCACAGCCACGCCTAGGTAGGAAAAGAGTTCCTGCTTTCCAGAAGAGTTCCAGTGTTCTGAATCTAGGGAGTGGCTCCTGCCCCACCCAACAGGAAAAGTAGTTCCAAACAGAAGAGGATCAGAGGCTCAACTGGCAGGCAAGTAAGCAGCATGGTCTGCTGCAGGTAAGTCCACCCAAGCATTATGAGCCCGGCGCTTCCAGCGCTGGGACTGGGCATATTTATGAGCCTGGTGCCACTGGCGCCAGGACTGGGTCCAAAAGGTCCGAATTGGGACTGGCTGGCACTCGGAACCTGGGTTATGGATCTGCTTCCAAGGGAGTTGGGAAAACCCTGACCTTTTGGAAGCAGAGATCATGACATAAACATGTAGTCAATAAAGCTTCAGCATTGGGCACATCAGTTAAACAAAAGTGTGTTATATTCAGTACTTGCTGTGCTAAATAGATCCACATATTTTCTTCTTGAGTTATCATAGGAGAGTGTTTTCTCCGTCCTACAAAGGGCTCCTGCACAACTGGCATCAAGGTTGTTTTCACTTGCTCCTGAAGTGTTTGTCGCAATTCACGGATCCATGTCTTCGGTCTGGCGGGCTTGTCGGCACTGGCATAGGGTTGCTCGGGGACATTATTCATCACTATCAGTATCCCCTTGATCACTGGCACATATGTGACATTTTTTGCTGGTGACAGAAGACCATCTAACCCTTCCAAATGGAGTCCATTTAGTGCCACAGTCACACCAACCAGACCCAGGATCTACAAAGCAAACCCAGAAAAGAGATATCAGTGTTGCACATCACTCTCTTAGGTAGCATTTGTCTGCGGGTACATATTGCCATTTCCTTCTACCAGGCTCCATTACTAAAACCACTTGATCTTTGCCTGATGCAATTACATCTGCTGGCACTGTTGAGCCACTTGGTTGTTCCACCCACACCTTTGCACCCGGTACTCTGCTGTCTGAAGAGCCAAAACCGCGATCCCCACGGGTAGTTAACACTGTAGGAGGCTCCCCTTTCTTAATCATGGGCAACTTAATGGGAATAACTATCAATTGGGCCACTCGATCACCCTTGATCTCCACTGTTCATTAGGATGACTTTAATCTCGCCTTGGTAATCAGCATCCATTACCCCTCCCAACACTTGAACTCCCTTCAATGCTAGGCCAGATCTAGGGGCAATCCATCCCATATGCTCTGGGGGAATCTGTAGTCCAATCCCTGTTTCAATAACAACTATTCCTCTTGGATCTAATCTGATTTCTTCATTAGAATGCAAGTCTACCCCTGCTGACTCTGGAGTTGCTCGATAGGGAGCTAAAGAACCTGGTGTAATTTCCCAGTATAACAATGTTTCTCTGACTGAATTGGGTTGAACCTGCAAAGTAGGAGTCATTAATCGCATCAAAGGAGTTTTATGTTCATACACAGGCCTACTGTTCAGCACATGCACCGCATCAAACACACGATCGCGCCAGCCTGCCAAACTGCCGTCTCCAGATTTGCGCAACTGTTCTTTCAGTAACCCATTCATTCGTTCAATTAGCCCTGCTGCAGCTGAGTGGTAGGGAATATGATATATCCACTCAATGCTCTTTTCCTGACCAAATTCTTGGATTAATTTGCCTTTGAAATGTGACCCATTGTCACTTTGAATCTGCAAAGGCACTCCATAATGTAATATGATCTGTTCTAACAACCTGATGGTGTTCAATTGGGTTGCACGTTTGCACGGAAAAACCATGAAATATCCGGAGAATGTATCTACAATAGTGCATGCATACTGACAACCTCTGCTGATTGGCATAGGACCGATATAATCAATCTGCCAAATTTGACCTGGTAATTTTCCTCTTCTCAATGTGCCTCGAACAATTTGAGGTATAGGTCTATGCAATTGGTGTTGGCACACGGGACACTGCAAAATAATTGTTTTCACTACTTCTAAAGGAAGACTGATGCCTCAAGCTTGTGCCCACCTGATAGTAGCCTTTTCTCCAAGGTGCCCACATTTCTGATGGGCCCATTTGGCCAAACCCTCCATATCGTCTTCCCGAGCCTCTGCATCCATTGAGGCAATCTTGGTGTGTTCATCTGCAACAGAATTAAACCAACGATCTAATGAATCTGTGGCACAATGCGCGTCCACATGATATACAGTGACTTCACTTTGTAACAACATTTCTGCAATATCTTGCCACAGTTCCTTTCCCCACAACTCTTTTGAATGAATCTTCCATCCATTCTTTTGCCAAGTTGGCAACCACACTGCCAATCCATTCGCCACTGACCATGAATCTGTGTACACATAACATTGACCAGGGGTCTCTTGTTTCAATGCTTGGTAAACTGCGTAAAGTTCTGCAAACTGACTGCTCTTTCCTTTCCCTGTCGTTGTCAACATCTTTTTGGTTTTGGGATTGTACGACACTGCTTTCCAGTACCGCTCAATTCCCACGTATCGGGCTGAACCATCCGTGAACCAAGCATGCTCTGTTTGTTCCACGGTCACATCGCTGTAAGGTACTCCCCATTTCACAGGAGACTCACGTTTGTCAGGCACTTTCGGTGGTATGTAATCTGAGGGCGGTATGTTGGCTACTTGCTCATGTAATTTTGACACTCCACCCTTTCCTTTTTCAATCCTTCCATAAGGACATCTAACTGACTTTGCACGCTGTGCTCATCCTTGCCCTGAATCAAAATGTCATCAATGTAATGAGAAATTTGTATGTCAAGTTTACATGGTATCTTGTCTAAGTATTCTGCCACCAGCCGGTGACAGATCTTCTGACTGTGCATGTACCCCATAGGTAGTCTCGTGAAAGTGTACTGATGTCCACCCCATGTAAATGCAAACTGCTCTTGACACTCTTCAGCAATTGGCACGGAGAAAAATGCATTAGCTAAATCAATCACTGCATACCAAGTCCCCTCAAACTTTTGGACATTTTCAATCACAGTAATGGCATCTGGGACTGCGGGCACTAAGGGAGGAGTGTGTTTATTCAACTCCCTGTAATCCACCGTCATCCTCCACGACCCATCCCCCTTTTTAATGGGCCAGAGCGGATTGTTCCATGATGTGGTAATAGAGCATAATACACCCGCCTCCACGTATTCTTTGATGGTGTCTGAAATTTCCTTGTGCCCCCCAGGAATGCGGTATTGTTTCATTGCTACCCGCTTGGTTGCTATTGGCACTTGCACTGGGGGCATCTTCAATTTGCCTACAGTAATGGGGGTACAAATCAATGCACTCACCCCAAATTGATACGTTTTACCGCCAAGTCCCAAGGTTAGCCCTTCCAAAATGTCAAAGCCAATTATATACTCAAGTATCGGGACAATCAACACTTGGTATTTCTGCCTCTTTAAATTGCCTATTTTCATCTCCACTCGCGTTTGCACTGCGGGTGTCTCCTTTCCCCCCAAACCTGTGATGGCAAACTGTTTGCCTTTAAATTGTGTCAGAGTACCATGAATCAAAGCGGCCTCCGCCCCGGTGTCTATCAATGCTCCCACCCCTTGTGTATTTCCTGGCCCCCAAAAAATCTTAACATCAACATGAGGCCGCCTATCCACTTTTATGCGGGCACACGCTGCCGGAGCTTGGCCGAAGCCCTAGTCAAACTTTGAATGAGTGTGACTTGACTCCGCCTCTAGCATTGCACTCACCACCTTTCTCAAATCAGCGTATGTCGGCTGATACCGGAAGGTGTCCCCATAGACCCTTCATCTTGTTCTTCCGCAGGGGGAGCAGAAGGTGAAGCATCCGCCTGTGGCATGGTGACTACTTGTTTCTTAACCTGTTTATAACGCTATTTTGCTGCAAGTCCTTGTTTTTTGTATAATTCATACATTACTCTGGTTTCAATGCCATCAATGTCTTCATGTGGCATACCATCTTTTAACAAAGCCAAAAAACATGTCTTTTCGGGACACTCGAGAGTCTCTGCTATCTTGCCGCCTGCCTTCAGTTCTTCCCTCACTATGCCCCTCTCTCTCCCGTGGCTTGTTATCACTCTTGTCCCACTCTCCCAAATCCGCAAGTTGCCTAATGGCATCTGCTACCTCATCAGTAGCCTTGCCCGTCATGCCTACGAGCAAAGTCATAATGATACTTTTGTATGCAGGTGGCGCAGTTCTAATCACCATGTTGCGAGTTGAAACTGAGAGCGTCACAGCTCCCATGTGATCAGGAGCATCTATGTGAATCGCCTCTTTCATAGCATGCTCTCTGACTTTTTGAATTGCTTTTCTCAATGTATACCACTTTGTTTCTTCACTAGGCCAGTCTGCGGTAATGGGGTATTTACAGTTACATGCTTGGGCTATTAGGTGCAACAAAGACACCTGCGTATCTTGACCATTTGCATCAGGGGGCGGACCTGCTCTTAAGACCTCCTGTACATTGGTGTCAATTGACAGGGGTAAAAAACGCGGTGAATCAGTAGAATCTACCAACAACCCTGCAGCACCCCATCTAGCAATCTCACCATCCATGTCAATAAAGCTTCCCCTGATTTTTGCCTCAAACGGGTAATAATTTCCCCAACCTTCTGTTGTGTGTAATCTTCCAAAGTGGTTAAATCCACCATACCACCATCAGAATTCTGTGGGTGTGGTCTGGCTCGCCGCCTTCTAACAGGCTTCGCCGCCACTGTTTTCTGTTTTATCTCTGGTTTGGGGTCAGACTCTTCTGCAGAACTACTTTCTTGACTGGTCGAATCAAACATATCAACATCCCAATTGTCCGGATCCCAGTCTGCGCCAGCGGTAGCGATTACAGTTGCCACCTTTCCTTTGTTGACTCCTCCATGTCTTTTCCTATATTTATAACGAGCTACTCTTACTGCTGCCCTCTCGGCCACCGCCTGATATGTGTCGGCCTTATCTTTAAACAGCTTCATTTGAATCTGCTGCATTAACACAGTCTGCCGATCTGCAGCTAGCTCTCTCTCTAATCTCAAAACCTCATTTTTTATATCCATTTGCCTCTGATGTATTTTCCTTAAAGCATGCACAAGAATCCAACCTCACCTGCCCAATGCCGCACATTCTTTACCATGTTCTACTGAAACTTGTTGCAAGCATGCAATTACATCAGCCGGATCAGCATCCCCCAATCCTTGATCCCAAGTCTCACTTAGCCCGGCACCACAGGCCCATGCCTCAGCCAACTTATCATATGGACTCTTTGTCCAGCCTGGAATGATAACATCAGAACATTCACCGCCAGCGGGAACACTCTTTTTCCTGAACAAACTATTCATTACTGCAAAATGGTACAAAACCTCTTTATATCTAATTTTTTTCACACACCAGCAAGGAGAAAAAAAACAGCTTAACACAGTTCAACACTCACTGCCAACTTACTTTCGCTTGCAAGATAACCGAAGCCTATCTACGTTCAAACAGATTCTTGAATATTTGGAATACTTCATCACAAATATACCCTGCTCACAGCACCATAATGTATTGCTCTCCCCTGAAAAGTGTATGGAATAACCATAAATCACCAATACAATTCTAGAGCAAATACTTCAACCCATAAACAGACAGACACAATAACTCACAGCCACGCCCTCTTTAGAAGATAATTAGCTCTTTACGGCTATTTATTCAAAGATTACATGTACATAGAAATAACTCATAAAACTAATATGGACATAGATCACAGAAGTCAAAGAAGTCAAAAGAAATACATCACCGTGAGTGTAATTCTTGTCCTCATCTCATCCAGAAGCAGCTGGAAGACTCTGGGGGCAGCCAGGCCGAGAGTGCCACAGCTCACAGGAAGGCCAGACGGAGCGTCCTTCTCTTGTTGAAGTCTCACCTGACCCCCTCCGGTTTCTGCATATATAGGAACTCCACAAAAGGGGAGTTAATTCTCAAACCTTCTGGAATTGCACCTGCGCAGTTGAGGAAGAGCCGTCGGTTGCCAGCTGGGTCAATCGAGAGCTCCCCCCAAGGAATGCAGGGCCTCCCTGCTCTAAAAACATGCTCCACGGAGAACAGTAGCAAGCCATAACAACATTAGCTTTTCCCAGCAGAAATGGCCTTGACTGCATACCAAGTTTGAAAAAGCATGTTTGTCTCAGCACTGCGAATCTAACACTTCAGCAAAATGTGTGCAGCCTTTCACTGCGGAGTGAAGTAAATATCCAACATGGCTCCAAGCGCTCCCAGAATGCATTGCGCGCCCGCGCCATTTTGAACCAAGCATAAATCAAGCAGAACAGAGGTGTAGAGAACCTCAGGTCGGTCGAATCTCCCCTTGAATTGATCAAGAAACCGGTCATAATGGTTCAGAGCTGGATCATTGTCAGAAACCAAAGGGGTGGCCCAAGCTAGGGCATTTCCGGATAAGTTGGCGATAGGAAATCCAACCCTGGATCTGGCTGTCTCAAAGGCATGAGGTCTAAAGGCATAATACACCTGGCAATCGTCTAAAAATTCCTTAAGACCTCCGGGGTAACCAACGTATTTGCTGAATGACAAGGGCATGGGTGGTAAGTCTCCTTGATCATCTCTGTGTACTACCACCTGTTGGTGTAAGGTGGCATTTTCCATCTTGAGAGATTGTACCTCTATAGTTAAGCCTTGCAGGGCAGCTACGACCTCTTGATATTGTTCTAATGAGGCCATCGGTTTGCTCGAGCATTGTATTCTGTCAGGCCGAGCTCCTTCCTCCCCCGACTCCTCACCTGTTGCTTCCGTCTCTCTGTCCTTGGAAGAGGAAGGCACTTTCTTTGAAGACTTGGAAGAATCCTTGGTTGGCTTCTCCTTGGACTTCCTGTCGTGCAAATAAGGTCTGGCTCCTTCAGAGGCCACCTTGACAGGGATTGGGACCTGTCTCGGGGGGCCTCGAGGAGCCAAACCCCAATAATCAGGGAAAAAGCCAGATCGGCGCCAGAAAACCCTGTGGTGTGGTCCTTGCGGTCCAAAATGGATTAACAAGAGTAGTATGAACCTTGGGGAGAGCGGGTGGAGCTCTCAAGTCAGCAGGAAACAATGTATACTCTGAGGTGACATTAGGCTGTAGAACACCGTGGACTAGGTTTGGACTAGGTTTGGAGTTACGTAAGAGCAACTAAGAAAACAAACAGAAGAAGAGGGAGAAAGGGTAAGAAAACCGAATACAGAACCCACTTACCAGAAACAGCTCAAACCACGAAAGGAATAGGTAAGAACGCGAAGAGTCGCGGAGGAGGCGGAGTCAGGAAAAGTAGTCGCTAGTACGAAAGGCGAGAATGCCGAAAGGTAAGAAAACACAAGTGGAAACTAGAAACGGCAGAATGCCGGAAAGCAAAGAATAACGAGCACAAGAGGGGAAGTGGTCAAAGAGAAGACCGAGTTCACGAGAGAAGAGGAATGAGACTACGAGGGCTAGTAAGGCTGCTAAACGAGGGTAGCCGCGGAGCGCACGTATCAGGAAAAGCAGATACAGTGCACCGGGTGGTGGGCGGAGTTTGGTTATATACACATGGTAGCCATGATGGGTGAGGACTAGACCGTGCAATGGTGACGCTACATAGCGTTACCCTTCCAGTAATGCCAAAGTGTCCACGGTCGAGTCCTGACAAGTATGCACATCAATACATGTCCGTCAGACACACACAATGGGGGCAAGTGAATGTAAACACCCACATCGGAACATGCACAAAACAAATGAGAGAATACCACACAAATGAAGTATGAAATCAAAATGTATTAAATACAAAATCAACGGAATGAAAGAAAATCACACAAGAAAAAAATTAAACAAAAAAAAGGCTGGATGTCCAAAATGAATAAAAAAATATGAATGCAGAATCCAAATAAATCCAAATGAAAATGGCTCCAAAGGCTACGTCCATCAACCCAAATCCAAAGGTAAAAAAAAAAAAAAACATTGCTCCATGGGTAAAAAAAATGAAAACAATTCTAATTCTTTCCGGAACTATGTACAATTAAAAAATCCAGGGCCCATGAGCACAACAATCCAAAGGAAACCTACAAAAAAAACCAACCTAATAAATAACTATATACAAAAATGTGGGGCATAGTCTATGCGCCTCAAATGAAAGAAAAATAGAAAGGAAACTTAACACTAATGAACTATATACATTGGCGGCGGACAAGTCCAACGGCTCACTTGTTGATGTCCCGGGCCAGGGCATCATCGAACTCCTCTTCAATGTCCTGGAGGCGGGCCTGTTCACTGGCCCGAGGTCTCGCAGGGATAATGCCATGTTCACCTCCAAATCCTTGCCCGCCTCAACCCCTGCGCATGGAGTTCTCCGCCCTAACCAGAGTCAGCCGTGCCTCTTCGGCCCGCCGCCGCTCCGCATCTATTGCCTGGCCCAACCTCTGCCACACGGAAGACACTCCCAATCCAGGGTCCTCATGCCCTTGGGCTGATGCCTGCCCCTCTGATGTTGATGGCCCCGAGCCATCATTGCTCCCACCTTGAGCCTACTGCTGCCGTGCATGTGCCCTACCTTGTGATGCCTGCACGTCCTCCTGCTGGTGTCCAGTTGTTGGGGTGGCCACCCCTGCTGGACCTCCGACTCCCGACTGTGGCAGGGATGTGTCCTCCACGAGCCTGGCCGCTGGCTCAGGGGCAGCTCCACAGGGTTGCCCGGTGACATTTGGGCAGGTAGATGGCACAGAGGATGACTGGCGCATAGGGTGTTCAGTTGAGGAGGGGGTCAGGTGAAGACCCAGCACATGGAGGAACCCAGTGCTGGTGACCTGTCCCAGTAGGTTGACGCGGTCAATGAGGATTTCGAAATGACTTGCATTCACCTCACGAGAAGCCTGCAAGTCATCCCGTAATCCACATTGACGCAATGCAACCCAAGCTAGGACAGGCTCAACCCGGTCACAGATTGCCACGCCCGCAGGGAGAGGAAGACCAGTTGTTGTTTGCGGATCCCCTCCCTGAGAATGGGTCTGGAGGTAGGCATCCCTGGTGGTGCGGGATGATGCAGTCACAGGATCGGGGACAGGATTACACACAGGCATCTCCGCGGTGGCCTGTGCTGCCTCCTGTCCCTGCCCTTGGACTGCACCACTAGCACCACTGGAATCCCCACCTCCAGGCCCTGTGCGTGGGCCTTCCACGGCCTCCTCCTCAACCAAACCCTCCACCAACCTGGAATAATCTTTGTCATCTACCTCCATAGCCCCCACTGGGGGCTCGGCTGCCCCTTCTGCTGCCGAGGAGTCCACCTCCAACCTCCCCCTTTTGGACCTCCCCTCGGCAGCTGCGGCCGCGGATGCGGCACCAGACTCCTCACTCCCCACAGAGATGACAACCTGGGAGGGGAGCTGTGCCTTGCGTTTCTGGCTGGCGGTGGGATCCCTGCCGCTTTGGTCCACAGCACCGTCTCCGCCCCTTTCATCAGTTGACGCTGAAGACAGGGAGAGACAAAACACAGGCATCAGGGCACTGTACAATGGTCCGATACACACATGACATTTGCACATGGGTGGCAGTGTTAAACTACACAGATGGCATCACACTCACCAACACACATCATTTCAACCCACACACATGCGCACGTTAACAGGACTGTTGCATCTGGCAGCAGCATCCATACACATACAACAGCGTGAGCATCCGAAGGTTAGCCTGACGTCACATGGAACACGGGGAGTGCCAAACACATGCACACACGCCACCAGACATACATGCATATGTACATCTCCACCACCTGTTGCAGTGAAATCATTGCCATCCATGTCACATCTGCCAATCAGCCTCCTACATGTCGGTGTCACATGCATCCATGGTGTATCACAGTGGCACACATGTCAAATACATGCACATGTACATTGTGCACATACATGAAGGTGGAACCAGCTTCCATGTGTTACACGACAACCATGCCACAGTACATACACATAATTCAAAGCATGTGTGTACCACAACATGTATTTGGCCACCATCTATTTCAACACATACACCATTGATGTGCCTCACACATGACTAGACTCACATGCGGCAGGCACATGTCCCTGTACATACAAATCCATACATAGCCCTTCCAAGACATATGTTCAACCTGCACACTCCTGCCACACCTCAATATGCACTGCGTCCAATCAGTACGCATGTACACTTACCGCTCGACTCGGGACGGGTCTGCTTCTGAAGGATCTGGCAGTGGAGCGCTGGGTTTGTGCGTTCCAGGACCCTCATCTGCATGTTGCTCAGGCAGACCCAGCACCCCTCAGTCTTCAAGAGGCAACGGGCCTTGCTGAGGGTCCTGGACCTGAAATCCTCCCAGCGCTTCTGGACGTGTTGAATGTCGCGGGCTGGCAGCCCCTCCACATTGATGGCAGCCACAATGTCCTTCCAGATCCCCTTCCATCCTTCATTGTCGGCGCGTAAACTTCCAAAGAGGGCATCATAATGCCCCAGGACTTGCTCCACCAGGATGCCAAATTCTTTGGCACTGAAGCTGGCAGCCCTCTGCCTCTCTGCTGGGGGTTTCCACTGGTGCCAGATGGTGTTGTGTCGGACACGGCAATCCCCGAGGCAGGTGTGGGTGGGCAACTGGGTCCTGGGGCTGGGCTGTGGAGTGATGGTATACCAATCGGGAGTCTTCTGTTCCAGCAGGGGTGGTCACATCAACTGGACCCCTGCAGATGGCTGACGTGCAGGCACCAGATAGCAGGGCACGTGGCCCGCAGGCAGGCAGGCAGCAGCAGATGGCAGGTGGGAGCGTGCTCAGGGCTCTGGGGGCAGGAAAATGGCCTTCAGGGCAGGAGCATGGTCTTCCGTGTGTTGTCGCGTGGCCAGCTTGATACGGAGTGACTTGGCACGTGAAAAGAGTGCACGTCAGTGTGTTTTTGAGGAAAGGCCCTTAGCGCGTAAGTGCATCTGTGACGTTACGCGCACAGGCGTTTCCCTTGTGACGGGTGCATAGTGAATCAGCACGTGAAGAAACAGCACGTACGCGTCTTAATGTGTGTAATTGGAGGAAAGGCCCTTAGCGCGTACACGCGTAAGTGACGTTGCACGTGTGGGCTGTTTTAAAAGGTACGCGTAGGACGCCATTTTCTTGTAGGTGCTTTTTGTGGAGAGCGAGCGGGTGATTCTTGTACTTCTAGTCGGTTCACATGTGATTACTTCACAACGGTTCCAGTTCGTACTCCTTGTATACTCAGACAGAGTTCTATTCTTCTTTTGGCGTGTATTTTTCACATTCTTTTTCCGGGCAGACGGTGAGTCACACTTGTATTTTCCAACTGTGGTTGCCCCCGTGTGTCATGTACCCATTCAGAGGTCATTGTAGCCTGCGCGTACCACGCGTATGCTTATTTTTGTGTTTCTGGGTGCCACACCGTAGTGCGGGTTCTTTATTCCACGCACGTGGTCTACCAGGGGTCGCGTGCACATTACATTTTGTTTTCAGGGTGCCTGTGCGTTGCGTGACCCGTCATCTAGGGGTCACAGACAGCCTTGCGGGAGGCGACCAAGCGGTAAGGGAGGCAAAGGTGGCCGACCTGCAGTAGGTGCGCGCGGTAGGGGACATGGCCAGGATGTGCAGGGTGGCCCAAGAGGCCAGTGTGTGGAGGACCATTTGGGGACACCTATGGCCCCTCCACCCCAATGGGTCGGGCGATGCAGCTGACACCATCCCAGCTCAGGCCTTGTTACCCCCCCATATTGTCAACGGAACCGGCACAGGATGACTCCCAGGCTGACTTCCGTGTCACCAAGTCAAAGCCACGTGTGGCATTGAAAGTTGCTGTCACCAGGCCCCGTGGATCTGGGGCAGCAATGTTATCTGCTGTCCCAAGTAGGCAGGGTGAGGAGGCTGCAGGGGCAGCTGCAGCTCAATCCACCCCAGCTCCGAGTCTCCCAGCCGGGACAGTGTTCATCCAAGTCCATCACACCGAGGTTGGTCCTGCCAACATCACCCAGCAGCCAATGCCTGCAGTGAGACCTTTGGTCATCGTGTCTTTGGCTACTTCCAGTGCCCAGTCCATCTGCGCTTCAGCCCCTACCAACCAGAGCGGCGTAAGCCACTCAGGGTCCACACCACCTTCCAAGAGGAAGAAGGGTGCTCTTGCGGTACAGGCTGGGACCCAGACACGGCTTCCCACTCCGGCACATCAAGGAAGCCTAGTTTCAATGATGCAGAACTAGACGCACTTGTGGGCTACTTGTCGGCCAATGGTCGCGAAATGGTGGTGACTGCAGGGTGCAAGACTACGCCTGCTCAACGTAGGGCCCACTGGCAGACCATCGCGGACCACATTAGTTCCCTTGGATTTGTGAGGTGCACAGATGATGATTGCTCTAAGCAGTGGAATGTCCTGAAACGCAGAGCAAAGAACAAGCTGGCTTACAATCACGCCTCTACTGTAGTGACTGGCGGTGGGTCTCTACCAGAGGAGGAACAACTCACTGAACATGAGTCTATCGCTGGAGCCTTCATCACAGAGGATCAGATCCAAGGCGTGGGAGACCTACCAGACCTTGAGGCAATGTCCGGTGAGTGCCCATGCATGTGTGTGCAATCCATGTGTATGTTGCTTGGGTGATGTGTTCTGATTGAGTGCCAGGTGAGGCTGTGTAGTCATGACTGCTATGGGTCACCCATGTGGTCCCTCCAAACCATTCCCCGGCCTTGGGTTTGGGTTTCAACGTATCCCTTCTGACCGCAGTTGACAATTTGCACCTGATTACTGCACTTGCCCTTCGACTGTCATCTTGCCACAACATCGTTCATACTGTTTTCCTGTTCATTCTGCCTGATTGATGAAATCCTTAGCATTTTTACCACACATTTTTGTGCCGTACTGCCCCAAATGTAACATACTTCAGTCATAGATTACACCCCACAATGGGCCACATTTCCTACCTTATTATGGGAATGATTTCACCAATCAGGCTGATTGAGTAATGTGCACCTACGCATGGCCTGCCCACAATCATTTTGGGGCCCTGTTTGAATGTTGATCATGACAATTGTCTTCTGTCATGTCGAAGTGAACAACCATTGATGTATCCATGTGCCTGACATTACTGCATCAGTGAACACTGGCTTTGTTGGAGCGTGTGGCACATGAGTGTTTTGTCACACTATTTTGCATGTTTTATTTCATGATGTCCATCTCACATGGATGGGTGGCAGTACTGATTTGCCACCATCAGGGTGTCCTTGTGAAATCTGCCATGGCTATGCTATGTGCCATCTGTGTGCTGGCATGTGTCATGTATGTGTATTGGCCATGCCACTCACAGGCTAATGTGTTAAGGCCGTGCTATCCAGCATGAAGCACATGTGTTGGTTTTCCATCTTGCAGTCCTCAGTGTCTGCTTTTTGCCTCCCCTTCCAACTCATTGACAGTGCATGCATGCCAGAGTTATAGTCATGTGTGACATGTGTCATTTATGTACTGGATGTCTGCCTCGTCATGCCTATTTGTGTGTGCTATGGCTATGGTGCTCATGCATGTTTCCATTAGTTATGTTTCATGTTTTTGCAGGTGATGAGGCACTTGATGCTGTTGAGGAGGAGGTTATGGCGTAGAGCCAAGAGTACTCACAGCCACAACCGGCCACCAGTGGAGGATGAGAGGTGGTGGTGGGTAAAAACCCAATCCTCCTACGGACCATACTCTCCAGGGGTGTCTCTCGGTACACCTCCGGAGACCTCTATGAATCAGGTGTTGAATCGGACATTGAGGCATATGTTCCGTCGCAGGTGAGTGTTTCTGGCAGGGATCCTGTTCTGTCCAACCCACCTGCACCGGGGGTAGACTCCTCTAATGGGATATCAGTGTTGGAAAGTCCGCCTGTGGCGGTTACGAGTGCAGGGTCACACTCCACAATATTTGCTCCTGTTCCTGGGCCAGCAGATCAAAGGAGGAATGCAGTCCTGCAGCCTCAGGCAGTGCCAGCACAGCAAGGTGCACATCACCTTGCCCCAAACAGGTGTGGTGCCCGCCAACGCGGTGGCCGCGCGCCACCAGGCAATACTGTGTGGGAGAACTCCATCTACACTATAGCAGCACAACAGCGGGCATCGTGCGAAATGATGGCTCAGGCAATGGATAGGGTGGCCACTTCCATTCTCCTCCCTGAAAGGCAGATGGAGCTCCAGGAGCAGGTAACAGAGTCCATTTGCCACTCACACAGGGAAGACATGTTGGCGTTTGGCTGGACGGGCTGGACTGGAGACTCTGCGCACAGCCATATCTGTAGAGTCACAGGCCGACAGGGAAGCCCTGAGGTTGGAACACAGCTCACTCAGAGATACTCTGTGTGAACTTGAAGTCCTGGAGTACAAGGGCAGAACAGCAGCTGGAGCAGCTGACACGCACACTGTTACCTGAGCTCCAGGCAACCCGTCAGGAGATCCGGGCATCACGCGAGGTCATGCAGGCAGAAATGCATGCTACCCGTGAGGTGCTGCATGGGGATCTCCGTACCATCATCCTGCAGAACCAAACCTTTCAGACCCGCATGCTTGCTGCCATGGAGGAGCATGCCAGGGCTTTGCATGGTCTGCCTCCCATATCACGCCCACCTTCTAATGTACCACCAGAGGGTGATGACAGCGACGGCAGTTCTCCCACTGTAGCGTAGCCGTGCAGGCCATGAGCCCATGGAGGGTTTTTTTTTGTCAACAGCAACGCATGTGGGTGTTAGGGTGCACCCTGTACCTCGTCCATCCTGGGTGGCCTCCCGCCGGTCCACACATGGCCATTATTTTTTATTTTTATTATTTTATTTTTTTACAGTGTGTTGCTTTGTATGGCTCCCGTAGGCATCCACTTTGTATTCCAGCTGGGTACATGCAGGCTTGTCCTGTCTTTGGGTTAGATACTTGGGTTCCTGACACACACACCCCTCCTGCTTCCCCTTTCCATGGGCTTGCAAAGGATGTGACCAAGTGACAGTAACTTACACAGTGACATTGGGCTCCCATAAGTTGTGTGGACAGGTTGTAGTCAAAACTGTGTATACATCCCTAGTGGGTATTGTTGTAGAAATCTCCACTGCATGGTGGATTTATGCATGGTTCTACATCCATGACTTTTTCCTTATGTACATGTACCTTCTTCATGTCTTAACAAGCCCATCTACTTTGCAGATGCAGATCATGTTGTATGCAGTACACTGATACATTTGACTTCCAGCAACACTCTGCAGTTGTAAGGGGTCGATTTGCTGCCTTAGTCAGGTTGTGACACTTGCACTACTTTCATTTTTTTTCTCATATATTGCCACTGTTTGATCATGTACTGATGTTTTCTCGTGGTGGTAAGTATTTGTTCATGTGTGTTGTTTTTTTGTTCATTATTGAGAGAAAATTGTCTGTGGCCTGTTTCCATTTGGGACTGTGCACTTTGTGACACTTGTGTCATGTGTTGTGCATTCATTTGGTTGCTTTCACATTGCATGCCATGCCATGGTGTGTTGGGTAGGTGAGATGGGGAGGGATTGGATGACATGCCACTATTTTGATGTAGTATTTTGAAAGGGGGTAGTCCTTCATGCTGCATGAATGTGTGCCTTTTTCTAACACAGCATTGGGTGTCTTTGAGTAGCTAGGGATGCACACAATGTAGCACTTCCAGGTGAACAATCTCAGGCTGATATGGTTGTGACAGTTGACTGTCCCTTTTGTCATCATCATTGATTGTGAGCTGGTATGTGCCAGGCATGTGTGCACTCCGCAGGGGTGGGATTTTAGGTGAAGTAATTTGCCACAAGCTGGGTACGGGCTGCCTCACCACGTGCCCTTTCACCTCCCATGCGCAGCGGCCGTGCATGTGGTTTGGATATGTGGGGGCACTACCATGTCCACTGGCACGCCCCGCCGGGTTGCAACTTTGTGCAGGACACATGCTGCCATTATGATCCTGCACACTACTGGGGGCGCATATAGCAGCTGCCCACCAGAGCGGTCAAGGGTGCAAAAGCGTGACTTGAGCTCTCCGAATGGGTGCCCCGGGTTGCAATATTGGCTGTGTTGTATATTACCTCGGTTGGTGTGGAGGGGTTCCGAATTGGCGTCATCATGTAGGTGCTCAGAGGATAGGCACTGTCCCCTGGGGAAATGATAATGGTTGTCATTAGTGGGGTTTTCTCATTTCTCTGTCTCTGACATGCATGCATGTGCAGAGGCATTTATACTCACCAATTAGCCATGTGTCGCCAAGCCGGCCAGCTTCCAGGTCCCGGTTTAGGGGTGACATTCTGAATATGAAACTATCACGGCTCGCCCCTAGATAGTTGGCATATACTGAGTTGATGATTCCCTTGGCATCACATACAACCTGCACGTTGATGGAATGCCAGTACTTGCGGTTTCATAGATATGCTCAGTGGCCCTGGGAGGACGTAAGCCACATGGGTGCAATCAATGGCACCTAGCACTTTGGGGAAGTGTGCCACCCCGTAAAATTGCTGGACAACAGCCTGCCTTTCTGCAGGTGTTCTGGGCATGTATATGTGCCTGCGGACTGAGGGGCGTGCAGTCATGAAGGCCAACACCTGTGTAGGCAGCGTGACAGCGTGGCCTGTGACAAACCCCCCACTATGGCACTTGTCCACTGAAATGAACTAGTAGCCAAGAAGTGCAGTACATTAAGCACCTTTTCCAAGGGACTCAGTGCTTGGAAGCACAGGGTGGGTGATGTGAGGTCATCCTCCCACTCCCTGACCAGTTCTAGGATTATGTGTGGTGGAAACCTGTACCTCCCATACACCTGGTCATCAGGCATCCCAAAAAGGCTGGTCCTGAGTAAAAAAATGCGGGGCCTGGCTATCCTCCTCCTCCTGCGGTGTCCCCCGACTACTGCTGCAAGGAACGGTATATTCATCATAGCTTCTGAGCTTGTTTGTTGTTTACGCACACTTTTATGCTGCACGTGCCCGATTACGCCTGCTTCCTGCTGGCGTACGTGTTTCCGGATTAGCGCGTCTTTTTTGCCGCACGGATTTCCCCTGTTCGATTTCATGAATACGTGTTGTTAGCGTGCGTGTGGGCGTTGCGAGCATTTACCTCCTGTACTTCCCCCGTAACGCCCACATTTTCACACGTTGTTCCCCATTCCGCATGTTATGCCCCGTGTTCCGCCCACTTTTCTTGTGTGCGCTACACGATGTGTGCTTTCCCTGTGCGCGTAGCGCACTCTGTTTAGTGACTTGTGCACCCGCGTGCGCCACCCACGGATTTGGGCGCACATACCAGGTATTACTAGCGCAGCGCATTCCATGAATCGATGAATGGCTGCATGCGCGGCTTTGGCACGCGTGCGCTGCGATTTTCACGCTTGCGCTCCCCTTTTCGGCGCACATTATTCCATAAATTACCCTGTTAATGTTATTCCACATGGTTCGGTTGGATACTTTAAGTATCATGAGAAAAGCGGAATAAACAGGTACTCTTTGAACTGACGATAACTATCTCATCCACCCCAATTTTTCTGGCGTCCTAGAACATTGGAATCTAAATGACTACCATTTCAGCACGCACAGCACATCTGAGAATAAAATTGAAACCCCTGGGTATCGATCACTTTGCCCTCGAGCGTCACTTCACCCCATGTTTATTACTGATTTTAAAAAATGGCCAGGTCCCTCTGCAAATTCCCATGTGCTTAAAAGGAAATTACATCTGCTCTCTATGGAACTACTAACTCATAAACATTGTCCTGTTCAACGGCTGACCATCTGCTTGGTTAATCACTGCTTCTCCTTCAACCTTCAAGCCTGCAAAACAAGTTAGTCCCAAACGCTTAGAATTCATCCTGTGACCTCCCAGCTGCAGAGTATTAATACATTTAAAAAAAAAGTATTATGCATATAGTTTATATTCAATCAAGAACAAACTTGTACACATTTAAAACAATAAAATACCATATTTGCTATAAACAAGACAATACAAAAATAAAACACAAATGCAACGACATTCCTGAATTCAAGTCCTCATTAAACATACAATGTATCCTATCTTATGATTGGTTAAAACCAAAACCAGTTAGTTATCTAATGAGTCACCAATTGCCATATATAGAATGCTGCAGCATTAACTACTACCGATTCTGCCCCTATCAAAGCTGCCCAAAATTGGTCCTTAGTTATGTTCTCAATTGATTTCATAAATCCCCCGTAACCTTTGATGTACAGTGATTTCAAAACAGCGCATGCTGTCAGTAGATGTCTGCTTGTTTCAACTTATATTAAGCAGTGCCTGCACATTACGTCTTGTTCCACTCTATTCCACTTGTTAATATATTCTTTTTAACCCAGGATGTTAAATCTAAGTTGCATCGTGAATCTCCTGAGTTGGACCATTTTAATAGGTAACCTTTAGGTTTTCAGATCTTGAAGCCCTGATGTGAGTATTCTCTATATCTCTGAAGCTTACTCAGTTTGTCTATGTCCATGGCCATATCCCTCTCCAGTGATTTATTTTTAATTAATGAGACACAGCCTGGACCTTCACGTATAATGTCCATGTTGAGGCCCAGTTTAAGCAAATAATCTTCTGTGTAGTTACTCAGATCCTTCACAAAGTTATTAGGACAGCTTCCCTTCGTCTTAGAGTTGGTTAGTTCCTACTGCCATTTTATCCATTTTAAGATATAGCAGTGTTTTTCTAACTGACCAATATGTAAGCAGAGACTGTAGACCATACTCCAGGCACAAGGCCTCCACTGGTACCGCTCTGGGCATATTCATCATAGAACGGAGTAGTTTGCCTTCCAATTTCTGAAGCCACGCTGGCTCCTTTAGTGGCAAAGTCTTTAGTGCGTATAAAATGGCCGGGCATATACTCGATTTGTACATTTGGGTGTAACCTTCTATCTTACTGCCACCCCTGTGTTCCACATAGGATTTTATTACTGCCCACCTCCTCCATATCCTGGTACCAATATGATCTTTATATCGCAAGGCTGATGGAGTTTCCCCATATCGGGGAAACCCAGGTAAAGCACTTCCGTAGCCCTTTCCAATGTTATACCATCGAGGTACCACTGTGTTTTCTTTAACTTCCTGTGAGAGTCTTTCAGGCACATTATTCTTGTTTTGGTTTTATTTATTATCATGAAGTTATCTTTGGCGTAGATGTTTAGGGCATTTAGGGTGCGCTGGAGGCCAATCTGTGTTTGGTATAAAATTATTATGTCTGCGTAGGCCATGATAGTAATTTTTATGCCGTTTATGGTTGGGGTGGGGGGAGTTTCTAGTATTCTTTAAGGCTTGGTCCATATCAGCAGTATAGAGATTGTACAATATGGGACACAGTGCACATCCCTGTTTAAAACCCTCACTGGTGGCCATGTATTTTGTCAGGGACCCCCTCTTGATTGAGCCGAACAGCAACAGTTGTGTTCCTATATAGCATTTGTATGAAGTGCAGCCGCGCCGGATCAATGCCCCAACCTTTAAGTTTTGCCCAAAGTCTACTTCTGGAAACCAGATAAACAAAAGTCCACATAACAGTAGAGCATGTTCTCCCCTTTTGGTCATACATTTCTCAGAAATGGCAATGCTGCTATGTTGGTTGTTGTGCTGTAACTTTTCCTAAAACCTGTTTGAAATGTACTCAGTATGTTCTTAGTTCCAAAAGTACACCGGCGAATAATTTTTGACAGGAGTCCATCATCGCCAACAATCTGTAATTTAAGAACTTATCCCCTTTTTTTTAATATGGGTACCAGAATAGATCGGCACCAACTCTCTGGTATTTGACCACACTTTAGTATTTTCCCAAAATATAGTGCCAAGATTCTTGCCCAGGGACTAGGGTCCGCCTTGAAGACCAGATTAGGGCTGCCGTCCGGCCCCGGGGCTCGGGAGGCTTTTGATTTTATTATTAGCCTTTCCAGGTTCGTTACCGAGAACTCTTCTTCGAGTATTGCCCTTGAGTCTGAGTTCACCCTGCTCCATGCCGTTGGCTCTCCTGCTTCTGTCTCTGTCAATGCCTGACCAGTAGGGGAATATAGATTTTGCATATGTTTAATCCAACCTTCCTCAAATATTGGATTTAGGTCGACCTTAGGGGAAAGAGTTCTGAAGCTGTTGAAATTTCACCAGAATTTGACCTCATTGTCTAGTCTTAACCATGTGAACAGGTTCCGCCAATTCACTGTCCTAATTGATGCTTTGTGCGTTTTTTGCCAATTTCTGTATTTTGTGGCCAGTTTTTTTATAATCCTCTTTTTAGTTGCTGGTGATGTCTCCATATTTCTTTTCACTGCTGCCTTATCCTTGCAATATTTTCTCTTTCTTTCCTGGATGACTACATCAAATAGTTTATGTTCTTGTTCATCGATGTTATGTTGCTTCACTTTACTATTTCTAACATATGTAAGACTAATCTCTTTGATTATTCCTTCTAAGTTACGATCAGCTGTTACGAGCAGTGTGTTCAGGTTTCCCTCATTTGTTTTTAATACTTCATTCAGCTGTTCAATATCTCTTTGAGCCCAACGCAGTCTATTACCCACATTAGTTGGTATGATGGTAGCACTTTTTTGCTGTTCTTCTCAATCATTCTTTTGCTTAGTCGTCCAGCATAGTGTGTCATGGTCACTGACTCCACTATGAGATACCGCTACAGGACTGCTTGTAGCTGGTATTGCCCTATCCACTACAACGTAGTCGATTAGGGATGTGACAATGCCGCTTGACCATGTATATAGTTGGTCAGACACATTTCTAGAACGCATCCCCAAGGTTTCCATGTCACAAAATTCAAACAGTGACTGTCAACTATATATTAGCGCCTCTTTGTTGCCATTAGGAATGTGTAGCAGTCGTCCGTTAAAATCTCCAGCCAGTACGACCCTACCTGTGGGTGTACTTTCCAATCAACAAGTAATAGCATCCCTAATTTCTGCTTGTATTGATTTGGTCAGGGAGCCGCCTAGATGATCATAGATGTTGATGATTAGGATTCTTCCTTCTGTGGGGGTGCTGGAATGTTGCAAGATACCCATTAGTACATTAGGGGATTTACTTGCCTTTGGCCAAGTTTCAAGTTTTAAGTGTGTCTTAGCTCCAATGGCAAGACCCCCACTCACCCTACCCTTCTTGTGTCTTACGGCGTTGTTGTATAGAACTTGACACCCATTTATGTGAAAACATTTTGTGCACCATGTTTCTTGAAACAAGAATATATCCACCTCCTTCATCAGTAACTGTCCTTTTGGGTGGATTAGAAATGATTTGTGTCCTTGTGTATTCCAAGAGGTCCATATCAGCTTTCCTGTGGCATTTACTTGCCAGTTAGCCCCACTACATGCGTTCATTGGCATCCATAAAGTGGAAGTGACGACTGTGGGCCTTGCCAATGAGTTCTGTTCCTGTAATGCTCTTAGAGCTTCTCTCTCTGTCGGCAGGTTTAAGCTGGGGCTAGTATTCCTTGCGTTTCCCTCACATTGTACGTTCGCACCTTCTGTGGCATGCTATTAATGTGAAACCTGCTCTAAGGAGAAGCTCTGCGTGTGTTTTCAATAGTGCCACCACTAACGGTGACACAAACTCAATCAATCCCCAATTTATCTCACTATTCCAGTCTGATAGTCCTATTTTCAGAATGTCTCTGGATTGAATATACTCCAGATTTCAGCTGTTTGAAAATTGACAGCAAGACCATTCGATTTAGAAATAGGCTTTGCGGCGTTGGGACGTTTTCCTCCAATATTATTCATGTACCCCTGTCTTTTAGTGCACTGGGATGGATAATTGGCAATTTATAACTGTCCTCGGTCAGGGGCTGGCTGGTTTGTGTATCATCCACTGGTCCGAGTAGAGTTTTCCTGCCCCGTCCTCTTCTATTGGCTTTTGCACAAGGGGGGGCAGTTTTCTTCTTCCTCTGGTCAAGTTTAGATGCAACTTCTTGCTGTACTGTAGGCTTGTTACTTGAGTCTTTCTCCCCAGTGAGCCATGTCTGCCGATTTTGTTCCTGTGCCTTCGCTTGAAGTCCTATACTTTTATTCTCACACGTCCTTAACTGCTTTTGTGGCGCCAGTGTTTTCATTACTGGCGGTGCATATGTTTTGCGAGGTGATTGTTTGTTTTTTAGGACCTTCTTTAACTTTGTTGGATTTTCTTTATTGTTTTGTCCACTATCCTCCACTGTGAGTTTTGGGTCAAACTTTCCTTGTTTTTGTATCACATTATTTGTTCCCGGTGTAGTGTTCACCTTGTTAAGTTCCCTTCCTGACTGCTTAGCTTTATCATTTGCACTAATGTCCACTTTTTTTAACAGTGCTGTTATTATGTCTAGCAGTTTAAGTTAGAGCTTTTGGCTGACTCCAAGCTCTTTGTTGTAATCAAGCTCTGGCTTGTGTTGAGCTCCAGCGCGTGTGTGTGTGAGCGCGTGAGCTGGTGGCTGTGTGACGTGTGCGAGGTTAAGATTCCAGAGGAGACCGTTGACGGTGCTAAGGATTGCCGGGTGGGATGTCCAGTGTTTCTCCATCATAACATTTGCGTATGGTGTATGAACCGTGTAACCTACCAAGTAAACTTACGTTAACAACATGTTTGGCTTCGATGGTACTTACCCATGCAGATTACTTCACTCTTCCCTTATAAAAGCCATTAGTACTGCTTGGGCATCTAACTTGCATTCCAGTGCCATCAACAGATTCTTTGTTGCAGTATCATCTACAGTGGTTGTTTCACCTACAATGGCAGACTCGGTTTCCTCCTCCGAGACCAATGAATCTGATTGTGTGGCAAAGACTGTCAAATCTGGAGAATATGACAAACTAATACACTCTGTGGCCTCTGCGTTTGTTGTTTTTGGCAGCCTTTTATAACCCCCCAATGAGGCTCTCTGCAAGTTGTTGACTAAATTTGATAGTGAGTTATTATTATCGATGGTGTCTGACAGACACTTTTCTTTGTCTGCTTCTCTTGCTTCCGATGAGTGTGTATTCAGGCGCTTGTCTTTGGCTCCAAAGAAAGCTGTAATATCCGCTTGTGAGGGCTGGTCAAATTTGGAATTTTTTACGACATTGTACTTGTTGCCACTGCGTAGATTGGGACGTTTATGTTGCACGTTTCCCTTCCGCTATTGCCCCTTGCGCGGCATTATTATTATTTTTATATATGTCCAAAAATAGGCCACTATGAAAGAGGAACACAAGCTCTGGCCTACACTCAAGGCAATATTAAAGCAACAATGTAGGTTTCAGTGCTCTGCTGTCTCCATGGTTTTAAATAAAAATGCCAGTCATTAGAGTCACATAGTCATATGGGCTGGTGTAAGGTTATAACATGTTTTTAGAACACGCAGCCAAGTTTCCCAAAACTTCCTGCACTCGGGTGTAGCGTGTTATTTATACACACAACTGAGTTCCACAAATCATCCCGCACTCGGCGAGAGACGGAGGGACCACGTTTGAGTAGTTTACCCTGTTAAACACAAGTAAATGCCGTGTGAAAACGTTTCGGTTATACACTGTAGGTGCTTGCTCAGGGCACCTATGCACCGCTTTCCGCTTTGCCGCCTGCAGCTTGTCTCTATTCCCACTGCTTGATGCTTGCAGCCCCAAGCTTCCACAGTCCCCCACTGTCCACTTTCCAGTCAACTTTCTGGACTGGGGAATCGGGACAAGAGGAATGCCGCGGCACGCTTCCCGTTTATGCTCACAAATATTTGGTCAGTGTGCCTGCACTCAGCTTACTGCTTCTTCTCCTTCCGCTTACCGATGGTCATGCTGCTTACAGGTAGCAGCTCTGTAGCTCACGGGTCTCCGCTTTCCGCCTTCCTTCCCTTTTTGATTTACTTTCTGCTCTGCGGTCTGCAGTTTCCTTGGTCCCCTCTATGGCGAGTATCGAACTGCGAGTGGCTTCCGTGTACAGCAGCAGCAATGTACTAGAGGAAAGAACCTCTTCACGTGGAGCATCAAACTGTCAACGTCTGGAAATCCCTGGGATTCTAAGGCGGCCTCAAGGTTTAAGAGGTGGCATAGCACCTTATTTTGATGGTCGCATGTTCATAAAATGGCTGCCGGAGGGGTCATACAATGGCAGTCATGCGTAGGATGTATCCGAAGATGGCGGTTGGGCGTTGTGAAGTAACCTCGCCGTGACACGTAAGTATATATTAGGATACAACTTTATTCCATGTTACAGTATCCACGTTCATTAAGAGAGAAAGTATGTAGACGACACCGGTAACACCCCACCCGTCAGTAACAGTCCTCCCCCAACTGACAAATGTAGAATCCTCACACGCACTCGCACTCTGCACATTCTCATTCCACAAGCCCAGCCACCAATCACGTGCACATCCTCCAGCACCTAATACAGATTACGACACATCGCCCCTGTTCACTATCACAAGAAACACATTTCTTATAATGCATCAAACCCTACATAACGTGTGGCCAGCACGGAATGTGCCAATTTCCACAAAACACCAAAAATCACCTTATCCCCAACCAGGTACTCCCCTCATTTTACTGAAAAGTGCAGGCCCCGGAATACATGCAACCCAACTGAAAAACAGATTTTAATTCAACACAACTTTACCCATAATGTTCTACCGAAAACACGCACAAGAAGTACTCCACACCCTGAAGAACCATCACCAACACCTTACATACCCCGAAAGCCCAACCCACAAAAGCTAAAAATAACAAAACAGAGCAACCACCGGTCCCAAGCTGCCCCTTGGGACATGGGCCTGCCACACCCATAACATAATCTAATTGGTTGTTCCGGTTTCTTGGACATTCGTTTAGGTTTATGCTTCCTCATTGTGTCTGGGTTGGTCGGGTTGGGGCGTTTAGTCTCATTTCCAGTTGTTCCGGACGTTTGGCTTGGGGTGCGAGTTGGACGTTGGAGTGGGTTCTGCGTATGTGAAGTAACCTCGCCGTGACATGTAAGTATATATTAGGATACAACTTTATTCCATGTTACAGTATCCACAGGTAACACCCCACCCAGCAATAACAGTCCTCCCCCAACTGACCCAGCCAAACGTCCGGAACAATTGGAAATGAGACTAAACGCCCCAACCCGACCAACCCAGACACAATGAGGAAGCATAGACCTAACCAGAAATTAGATAAAATCAAACCATCCGACAATGTTCCTTTAAGCACAAGCCAAAACAACAGGACCCGACCCACGAGAACAAAAACAACAAACAAGAACTCCACTAGTTCTGAGCTGCCCCTCAGAACTCGGGCCTGCCACACCCGACTACACCACATACTAAACGTCTAACTGTCGATAGCCCTCAGCACACACACCATCCGCCCTGAGCTGCCCCTCGGGGCCTTGGATCTGCCACACCCAAGCTCAAACCAGCTCACAGAGCAACCGACCTGCAACAAACATGGACCCTGAACACCAACAGCAAACACACCCCCATGGAGCAAGGGAGCAAACCTAACGACATTAATGTCACGCACCAACCACAAACAAATCAAAGAGGCCAAAGGCCACTGTCCAATTAGACCTCAACTCCCAAATTACACCTCAACTCCGCACCACTGTAGCCCCAGGCTACTTCCACTGGCGAAACCAGGAGGGCAACACACCTAACACCCTCCATATGCGGCCCCAGGCCACCACCAAAATACACCTCAACTTTGTCCCAATGTAGCCCCAGGCTACTGCCACTGGCGAAACCCGAACGCCTACAGAAAAACATGTAAATGCCAAAGGCACAGATACAACTCCCCGGACCTATGGGCCCACCCGGACACCCCCGATTTATCTGCTATTTCAACAGCATTTAACCAACATACCCACACGTAGGGGCCGTCCCGGCCACTCTCACACCTGAAACCACCTCACACCAGGAAACAATCAAAAATAAAGCCTCCTAACTCCAAGACGCAAACAGCACAAAGTAGCACCACCCAGCGACTACATCCAATTAAGAGAGAGCATGTAAGAGTGATCACCTGGTTCTGAACACCCAAGACTACCAATCATACCCTGCCCACCTATTGAACTCCCCAACATCACATCGACATACATGAGCAACATGTACGCACACTCCACATTCTCCATCAGGACACATAAAGGAGATGCAAAAGAACTTGTGGAAGAAGCGCATGAAACAAGTCATGAGGCCAATGGAAGAGATTTCCCCAAATAGCAACACACGGCCATAAGAAAATACGAATTACATCTCCCACAACCACCCATAAGGAGAAATCCCACATGAACATTGTGCAATACACTAATACGTGCAGTTGCGTGCTGGAACGGAAATGGAACAAAGATTAAAACACGCATATAGTTCATCAAGTCTGTTAGAGCAACGGTTACCCACCTGCAAAGGAAAACAGAGACCCAAAGTATATCACCAGCAATTAAACAAAATGGACACATGACAGAGCCACAACAAAGACAATCAATCACTCACTCCATATGGCCCCCCACAAAAACACCTACAATGGAGGCCACACACACCAAGTAACTCACTCACACTGGCCTCACACAACATGTGATAAAGCATTAACCTTTGCTTAGTGTGAGATCATTAAGTCCCATATAAAAGTCATATAGATCACGATCAAAACCCTCCAAAATAGAAAGGAAACACATCTATCGCAATGAACGTCACCATCACACCCTTCTTCTCCACATAACAGACACTCATGGTGGCATTTCCTTTTCCTGTTTACATAGTACTTGCCACCGCCGGCCTTGCCACTGCCGGACGTAGTTGAAGACCTCTTCCTTGAGTGACCCGCTCCAGAAGTCTCGCCAAACAGTTGAACAGCACACCCACCGAGCTGAACGGGCGGCACCGACAGGGGCTCCCCCGCCCCGTACTGCAGTCAGTGCACACTTCTTCAGAGTTCTCCATACAGCCGTCCTCGCACCGAACACCCGACAACAGTTCCTCGGCACCATGCGCCTTGCCGCAGACACCAACTCCCAGACTGGCACCAGTCCTTGTTACTCCCCACTTGGACCAGGCCTCTCCTTCCATTTCCGCTCCAGAACCTATGCAAATCGGGGCAGTGAGAGGCCCTTTGACCCCTGCACAACGCGAATATCGTAGATCACATAATCCATGTATGTATTGAGGGTCTGCTGAACACCAATTGAAGGACTGCCCTAAGAAACCTGTCAAAAAGACGGGAAACGCCAGAACCCGGTGATAGACAGAGTCCCTACGCCGGGGGTACTTTCCTTGGACTCCCATGGTGCTGCTTCTGCTCCCGTTAGCCTTCCGGTGGTGTTTACCACTATTGAAGCTAATACCTTTCCTTCCTTGGCTATCATTGATTCTGGGGCAACCTAAAATTACATGGATTACGATTACACTACACGTAATAATATTTCTATTTTGTCTAAGCCCCAACCCGAGACTGTTCACGCTGTGGACGGCACGTCTTTGATCTCTGGCCTGGTTACACAAAATACCTCCTTAGTTTGTATGCAAACAGAGGAAGGACATGCAGAGTCAATTTCTTTCGATCTAATCAAAGCCCCTCAATTCCGGGTCATTTTGGGCATCCCTTGATTGCAACATCATAATCCAGCTATTGATTGGGCAAAGAAAACCGTTCAGTTTCCTTCCTCAGAGTGTAATGAGAAATGTTTCCAAGACACTAGTGTGTCCCCGGAGTCTTCCTGTCAGGCTTTGGTGGCATCCATGTCTGTAATTGGAGCCATCACTAAGTCTCCTGAACCTGAAATCCCTTCTGAATACAAGTCATTCCGAGACATATTCGACAAAGGAGGGGCAGACCAGTTGCCACCCCATAGGCCCTACGACTGCCCCATTCACTTTGCCAGGGGCTAAAATTCCTGCGGGTAGGGTCTATTCTCTTACCTTACCAGAAGATAAGGTATTAAAGGAATATATAGACAAGGCATTGGCTATAGGCTTCATCAGACTTTCTAGGTCCCCTGCAGCCTCCCCTCTCTTTTTGGTCCCTTAGAAGGAGGGAGACCTCCGCCCCTGTATAGATTATAAGGCATTAAACGCGGTGACGGTAAAGAACCAGTACCCCCTCCCGCTCATTTCAGTACTATTAGATCAACTCGGTTCCTCCGTAATTTTTACTAAGCTTGATCTTCGGGGCGCATATAATCTCGTCCGAATAAGAGAAGGGGACGAGTCGAAAACCGCCTTCAAAACAAGTTACGGATTGTATGAATATCTGGTACTTCCGTTCGGTCTATGCAACGCCCGGTCACCTTCCAGGCATTTATGAATGACATCTTCCACGACTATTTAGATCAGTTTGTAGTGGTATATTTGGACAATATCCTCATATATTCGTCCTCCAAAGAGGAACACACGAAACACGTGCAAATTGTCCTGCAACGGCTGAGGGAAAACCACTTATATGTCAAGGCTGAAAAATGTGTTTTCAATTCCAGTGAGGTGGAATTCCTTGGTTATGATTTAACCAGCCAGGGTATACGAATGAGCCGTTCCAAGGTTAGAGCTATTTTGGAATGGCCCGTTCCTACATCGACTAAAGCTTTACAATCATTTTTGGGGTTTTCGAACTTCTATAGGCGCTTCATCTGTTCTTTTTCCTCTATCTCTGCGCCTCTGACGGCACTGACTAGCTCTAAGAAATACTACCAATGGAACCAGGAGGCACAGAAGGCTTTTGATGCCCTTAAAGCAGCATTCACTTCCGCTCCAGTATTACAGCATCCTAACCCTTTACTCCCGTTTTTGGTTGAGGCCGACGCTTCTGGGTCGGCTATCGGGGCAGTTCTCTCCCAAAGATGTCCGGATTCGGGAGAGGTTCATCCAGTTGCATTCTTTTCAAGGAAAATGACCCCTTTTGAGCGTAACTATCCGATCACTGAGCGGGAACTCCTAGCCATAAAAGATGCTTTCTCCGAATGGCAGCATCATCTTTTGGGGGCTCGTCATCAGGTCACAGTCTTTTCAGATCATCAAAGTCTTTTTGCATTTAAATCAATGAAATGCCTTACTACCCGACAGGCTTGCTGGCATCTTTTTTTTCCCAGTTCCATTTCACTATCACGTATCGGCCGGCCCGATTGAATTCTTGCGCGGATGCTTTGTCGCGCATTGCCCTTCATTCTGGCAGCAAAATGTCTGACAAACCCCTTTTATTACCCTGTAACGTTGTCTGTGCCTGCACCCCTCAACCTACTCTGCGGACCTTGATTTCAGAATGGGTGTCCACGCATAAGGAGGAATGTGACACTCTTAATCTTGATGTGGTGCAAGGCCTGCCCTACATTCAGGGACGTCTGTTTGTGCCTCCAGGGCAGGCACGCCCGCGTGCGCTGGCTTGGTCGCACGACTCCCTATTCGTAGCTCATCCAGGTCAACAGAAGACGCTGGAGGCCTTACGCCGATGGTCCTGGTGGCCCACTATGTCCAGAGATGTGGTTGACTATTTGGCATCCTGTTCAGTATGTTCTCAATGCAAGGTTTCCCATTCAAAACCTGTGGGTCTGTTACAGCCTTTTCCTGTGCCCCACAAGCCATGGTACATGGTTTCTATGGACTTTGTTGTGGGCCTACCTCCTGTGAAGGGCTTTGATACCATATGGGTGGTCATTGACTACTTCACCAAGATGGCATTGTTCATTCCCTGTTCGGGTCTGCCCTCCGCTCCTGTTCTGGCTTCCCTTTTTCTTAAGAACGTTTTTCGATTCTTTGGTCTGCCTACTATCATGGTTTCGGACCGTGGCTCTCAATTTACATCACGTTTCTGGAGGGCCTTGACCGTGTCCCTTTGTATTGCCAACCGGTTCAGTTCTGCTTACCATCCCCAGACTGATGGACAGACTGAGATGGTCCCATTGTTGAGCCTGAGCGTGTTGGAGCGGTCGCCGTAGCCCCGTGTGGCCTGCTGCTGAGGCTGCCTCCCGAGCCCCGTTGGGCTCCAGTTAAGCCTTCCAGTTTCTTTATTTTGTAATTCGTTTCTTGTTGCCTGCGCTCCGTGCGCGTCTGTGTGCTGCCCCCTGCCCCCTCCCTCCCCCTCCCTCACTTCCTGGTCCTCCTTCTCCCCTCTCCATTCCCGCCTCCCTTCCCGCCCACCCCCCCCTCTGATTGGCTGTCCTTGCAGCCGCTCCGGGACTACGGCTCGACCGCTCACCACGCTCGCTTCCATTGTTGAGCCTGAGCGTGTTGGAGCGGTCGCCGTAGCCCCGTGTGGCCTGCTGCTGAGGCTGCCTCCCGAGCCCCGTTGGGCTCCAGTTAAGCCTTCCAGTTTCTTTATTTTGTAATTCGTTTCTTGTTGCCTGCGCTCCGTGCGCGCCTGTGTGCTGCCCCCTGCCCCCTCCCTCCCCCTCCCTCACTTCCTGGTCCTCCTTCTCCCCTCTCCATTCCCGCCTCCCTTCCCGCCCACACCCCCCCTCCCCTTCCTCTCCCTCTGCTTTTTATCCCACTCCCTCTGGGCAGCCCCCCTGCCCGGCAGCCCCCTAGGCCAAGGGCCCCTTAGGCAAAGGGCGGCTCCTACAACTGCGGCTCCCTGTGTGTCTGCAGGTGTCCGCAGGGGACGCCAGGCGCCAGTTCCACCTGCTCTCCACTCCCTGGCCCCCCCCTCCTCACCTTGCTCACCTCATCCTCATGACGCCTCGCCCCCCCCCTATTCCAATTGTTTGGTAAACTAGGGTGTTTTTCTCCCCTCGCAGGATTCTCAAACTTAGGTGGCCCTGACCTACTACGCATTACTGTTTGCTCTGCATTGTGGTAAACTAGGGTGTTTTTCTCCCCTCGCAGGATTCTCAAACTTAGGTGGCCCTGACCTACTACGCATTACTGTTTGCTCTGCATTGTGGTAAACTAGGGTGTTTTTCTCCCCTCGCAGGATTCTCAAACTTAGGTGGCCCTGACCTACTACGCATTACTGTTTGCTCTGCATTGTGGTAAACTAGGGTGTTTTTCTCCCCTCGCAGGATTCTCAAACTTAGGTGGCCCTGACCTACTACGCATTACTGTTTGCTCTGCATTGTGGTAAACTAGGGTGTTTTTCTCCCCTCGCAGGATTCTCAAACTTAGGTGGCCCTGACCTACTACGCATTACTGTTTGCTCTGCATTGTGGTAAACTAGGGTGTTTTTCTCCCCTCGCAGGATTCTCAAACTTAGGTGGCCCTGACCTACTACGCATTACTGTTTGCTCTGCATTGTGGTAAACTAGGGTGTTTTTCTCCCCTCGCAGGATTCTCAAACTTAGGTGGCCCTGACCTACTACGCATTACTGTTTGCTCTGCATTGTGGTAAACTAGTGCCTTCCACTCACTTCCTGTCTGCACACTCGTGTCGTCCGCCTCCCATCCTATTCCATGGTGCTCTCTATCTCGCCTATCTACTCTAACTGCTTCTCTATTGACTATCCTGCTATCCTCACTAAATCCGGTAGGAAAAAGTTTAAAAAGGACATCCTGGTCTCCAACCCAGGCCTCCCTATCGCTGACACCTACACGAGCGCCTGCTCCAAGGAAACTCTCACTGACATCCTCTTTTTCGTGCCTTCACCTGACCTATGGACCCTTCACATGGTCGCTGTGCTCTCTCCTTTCTCTACCTCTCCCATTAATGGTGGCACCCGCTGGGATGTCCTCTTGGCCCCTTTCCACTCCTCTAAAGCCATCATTAATGTCTATGCTAACGGGACCGTCTTGGTCCAAGGCCCTCAGGCCAACCTTCACCTCTTTGATAGACGCTTCCCATGCCTTATCAACTTCCTCTCCGCTCCCGCTGTCCCCCCTCCTCTGTCCTCGGCTACCTTGCCTCTCCCCTCCCTCCCTGCCCCTTCTCTTGCTCCCTCTTCAACTCCTTCTCTAACACCTCCGCAGGGCGTACCTCTGATCTGTACCCCTCCCCGGAAGTCTTTCAAGGATGGCAACCCTCTCCACATTGCCACTCTAAACTCTCGCTCTGCCATCAAGCACTCCTCTGATATCTGTCGCCTTCTTGAGGAACTGGACCTCGACGTCCTCGGTCTCACTGAGACTTGGTTCACTGCCAGCTCTGCCACCTGCTTTGACACACTCCTACCTGACGGCTACAAGATCCTCTCCGTGCCCAGGCCCAACCGTTCAGGGGGTGGTGTTGCCCTTATCTTCCCTGAGTGGATTCCTGCCACTGTCACTCCTACGCAGACCTACTCCTCTTTTGAATGTCTTGTCTGCCGACTTTCTCTCTCTCCTAGCTATTCCCTTACCGTGGCTACTATCTATCGGCCACCTGGCCAAATTTCCTCCTTCCTCTCTGAGTGGGCTGACCTCTCCTCCTCACTCCTGTCCTCAACCACCCAACTCCTCTTTCTCGGTGACTTCAACATCCACCTCGATGCCTCCTGTCCCCCCTCAGGTCTCTTCCGCGAACTCTGCAACCCTCTCTCACTCTCTATTCTCCCGTCTGGGCCTACTCACTCTGCAGGGCACACTCTTGATGCTCTGATCTCTTCTGACCTTCCCCTCTCCCTCCCTCTCTCCACTCCTCTCTCTTGGAGCGATCACTTTCTCCTATCCTCCCACCTCTCCCTCCCTACCCCACAGGCAAAGCCACCCTCCTCACTGCCACCCACCTTCTCGGTCATCCGACCCATGAAGCGCGTGTCAGCTGAGGCCTTCGCTGCTACCTTCTCAGCCCCTTCTCCCCCCTCGGCTGACTCCCACCCTGACGCAGCCCTCTCCATGCTCTACTCCTCTATATCTGATACTCTCGATATCCTTGCCCCCGTCATGAGAATCCGCCTGAAGCCCAAAGCCAAATGCAACTCCTGGTATGACTCGGATCTTGTCACCCTAAAACGCAAGTGCAGGGTGGCAGAGAGGAAATGGCGTGCTTCATGTTCATCCTCTGACAAACTGGCCTGCCGCCTGCTCCAAAGGCAATACCGGCTCTCCGTTCTCACCAAGAAGAGAGCCCTTATCCAAGCCCGCATCTCTGAGGCATCTAACAACTCGGCCGAACTCTTTAAAATCTGCAAGGAGCTGGCCAACCCTGCTGCAGTCTCTACCTCTCCTGTCCCCTCCCAGGCCCTCTGCACTGCACTGGCCTCGCACTTCATCTCAAAAACTCAGGACATCCTGTCCTCGCTCTCCTCCTCTCTCCTCCCTCCCTCTCTTCCCTGCTCTTCCTCTTGCTCTCTTGCAGCCGCCCCTCCGCCCTCCTTCTCTGCTTTTCCACCTTTTTCTGCTGATGAGGTTTCCAGACAAGTCCGATCTATGAAAACCTCGTCTAAACAGGTTCACCCCTGTTCCTCCAAAACCATCAAGGACCACATCGACTCCCTGGCTCCTGCCCTAGCTGACTTTTGCAACCACTCATTCGCCTCTGGAGTCTTCCCATCCCCCCTCAAGCACTCCCTTGTGCACCCCCTCCTCAAGAAACCCTCTTCTGACCCCTCCTGCCCGGCCAACTATCGCCCAATCTCCATCACTCCCTTCCTGGGCAAGCTCCTGGAGAAATTGGCCATCTCCCAGCTTAACCTCCATGCTGAATACGTTGGTAATCTTCATGACCATCAATCCGGCTTCAGAGCGGCCAGAAGCACGGAAACTGCTCTCCTGAACATCCGTGAGGACCTGCTCCTGAACCTCGATTCCAACACTCCCTGTGTTCTCATTCTGCTCGATCTCTCCTCTGCCTTTGACACTGTCAACCATGCCATCCTGCTCAACCGTCTCCGTGATAACCTGGATATCACTGGTCAGGCTCTGGCATGGCTGACCTCTTTCCTTTCTGGTCGACCCTCCCAGGTCCAAATGGGCTCCTTCCTCTCTGACATCTTTTTCTCCACCTGTGGTGTCCCCCAGGGATCCAACCTCTCTCCCTGGCTCTTCAATCAGTATCTGGCACTCCTTGCCCACCGCATCGCCGCTCTCTGCCCCCACTTTCAGTGCTATGCGGACGATACCCAGCTCATTTTCAGGCTACCCTCGGCCTCCTCCTCTCCTTCCCTCATCTCCGACTGTCTGTCTTCTATCCAGGAATGGTGTGCCGCCAATGACCTCTGCCTTAACGCCAGTAAGACTGAGATTCTACTCATCGGCACACCCACTCCCTCCTTTCCTGCAGCTCTCTGGCCGGCCTCCCTTGGCCCCCTTCCTGCCACTACCTGCAAAGCTAAAAACCTCAGGGTCATCTTCGACTCCACACTCTCCTTCTCTCCTCATATTTCCGACGTCTCTAAGAAGTCACATTACCAGCTGCACCTCCTCAGAGGTATTCTTCCCTTCCTCTCCTTCCCCCAGAAGCTCACTGTCTCCCGAGCCCTGGTTCTCTCAAGGCTGGACTACTGTAATAGCCTCTATCTTAATCTGCCTGCCTCCACTCTCCGCCCTCTGCAACTTATCCAGAACAGAACTGCGAGACTTGTCCTTGGCCTCAAGCCCAGGGACCGTATCTCTCCAGGACTGAAATCTCTTCACTGGCTCCCAGTGGCTGCGAGGATTAAGTTCAAAACCCTCTGCATTGTCCACAAGGCCTTCTGGGGCCTGGGGCCACAATACCTTCAACTCTCTCTTCCTAAATATCTGCCTTCACGAGCCCTTCGCTCATCCGTCTCCAACTCTCTCATGGTCAGCCGCTTCTCGAAGCAATGAGCTGGGGGCAGATCGCTCTCAGCAGCAGGGGCCTCCCTCTGGAACAGCCTTCCTGCCTCCCTGAAACTTGAGGAGAACCATCTCCGGTTCCGGAAGCACCTCAAAACCTTCCTCTTCGCTTCTGCCTTCTCTCTCCCTCTCCCCTGCTAAACCTCCTTAACTCCCCTTCGAAGTCTGCACTTAACCTGCATCTGGGCCACTCTGTGACCTCGGCCCAGGGCCCAGCCACTCTCCACTTGCACTGCCTCCCTGGCTCCCCCTGCACTTCGGGACTGTCACTGCATCCCTACAGCCGCCTTCCCAGCACTTGCTCTGCACTTACCTCGCACTTGCCACCAGCTGGCCCTTTTATTTATTATTTATTATTTTATTACGCTACTTACCCTGTATTGCACTTTCCCCCCCACCTCCTCCCCCTGCACTTCTCCTTTTCCCATTACCTCTGCACTTGCGCGATCTGAATGACACCTGGCCTAGTAGGATCGTTTGTCTGTCTTCCCCTTGTTTGCCCCCCTCCCTGCCTCGTCGCGCCTTGAAACACTCGTGTATAGGCGCGTTACAAATACCATATCATATCATATCATATCAATGGCACCCTTGAGCAATTCTTTGATGCCTCTGCCTCCGCTTTCAAGCCTCATGGTTGACAATGCTTCCCTCTGCGGAATTCGCTTATAATAACTCTATGCATACCACCTCAGGGGTCTCACCGTTTTTTGCTCTGTATGGATGTCATCCACGGTCATTGTCACTAGACCCGGCTCTTCCCATCAACAACCCGGCGGCTCAGGATTGTGTGAGGGAGTTGGTAACGATCCGTAGAATGGTCCGGTCGCATCTATTCCCAGCCCAGGCGAGGGCTAAAAAGAACAGCGATCGTCACAGAACACCTGCACCCGACTATAAAGTGGGCAATAAAGTTTGGCTGTCCACCCGCAATTTCCGAATGCCTGGCAAACGCTTGTTGTTGCCTAAGTTCGTGGGTCCTTTTTCCATCACAGAGATTGTAAATCCGTTTGCTGTACGTCTTTCCTTACCTACCTCTTGGAAGCAGCATCCTGTGTTTCATGTCTGTCTTTTGAAACCTTGCCCGCCGTCTACTCGGCTGCCCGATCACCCTCCTCAGGTTCAGGTGGATGGGGGTGATGAGTATGAAGTGGCAGAGATATTGGACTTTTGTCTCCGCAGGGGGCGCCCCTTCTATCTGGTCGATTGGAAAGGGTACGGCCCCGAGGACAGATCCTGGGAGCCATTATGCAACATACATTCCCCGGTCCTCTTACGCCGCTTCCATGCTCGGAGGGGGTCTGCGCCGCCTTTGGGGGTGGATGCTGTTACACCCCGACATTCGCCTCATCCCACATCCCGGTGTCTGCCCCATGCCCCCCGGTCTCCCGCTTTAGCAAGGACAGTTGGGGAGCTCTATGTAAAGCTAGAAGGAGGAACAAGAGAGTGGTTGCTCTTCATAAGGGGCTACGGCGCTGTCATGCACCTTTTTTCTCACGGTGGCAGCTGCCATGGAAAATAGCTGCAATAAACTACATTTCCCAGAAAACCTAACATGGGTTGTAGTTTTCCGGCATTAGTATGGTAGCCTCGTTTTCAACTATGTTCCGCCTCCTTGTTGCTATTTAACCTACAGCGGTTTTCAGAACACTGCTTCTGTTTATAGTTGCAGCCGACATTTCCCTGAAGTGCTACTTTCTGTGCCTTAATTCCGGAAGTCTCCCGTTTTCTCCGTTTACCGACCTTGCCTGCACACGGACTCCCAATTCTTGATTCTGCCTTGGTTCAGTTTGCTGTCTGCTCGTGTACCAGACCCTTTGCCTGCTCCTGGACTCCTGGATTGTGATTTGGTTTTGTTTGCTGTCCGCTCGTGTACCAGGCCTTTTGCCTGCAACTGGACTCCTGGTTTATGACTTTGCAACAGTTGCTTCCTGTGTGAATATAATCACTCACTTGTCCACGGACTATTGAGCTCATTCCTCGGAGTGTGTGCCTTCTCCTGGGGAATAACACTGGTAAGGCCAATTCCTCATTTTTTGAGTTCTGTTTTTCACCGAACTGTTACCCCATCTTTTGGATTACAATGCATTCATTCCTAAATGCATTTTGGAACGCTTTGCTGTGGTGCACCATCCCTAAACCAGTGCGACCCTCGTTACGTCCGGGTATAGCTACCCTACTAACCTTCCTTTTTTTTTGTTTTATACTTTCGTTGTTGCCCGGGATTCTTTGCACTATTCTCGCCTCCACCAGTGGTAAAGTATTATTCCTTGATTACCATCATTGGGCTGTTTCACATTTAGCTAGTACCTAAAGTCTCTTCTGCTTTGTAGGTTGCTCCAGGTCCTTTTTTCACAGCATAAGGGGAACTCACTCAGGTACTCTATTAAGGGTTATGATTTTGGGGAAGGCCAGGGTTGATTCTTTTAGAATATTCATCGCTTGTCTTTTCTTTACAGCTGGGTCCGTGGCGGTGTGTTCTCCCCGCTCTTTTGATTGATCGGTCCCCTTGCCTGGTAACAGTACAGCAGGTGGTCATATCAGTTTAAAGAGTTCATTACCCTCACAGAGAGGAGGCTCGGGTGGAGGCTCCAACCCGAGCTCTTCAAGCAAATACCCCGCACAAAAGGACCGGTCTGTTTTTTACACACTCCCCATACCGGTGAGTAACAATGGCACGCTGTTATTTTTTTAAAACGGAATTGTATGATCAGCGTGGTAAGTTTGTAAATTGGGCGAGTGTTGGCTGTATTTTAAGGTGGTGACCGCTAACGTTCTCTTTGGAAATTGATGTTTTTAGTGGTGGGGTGTTGCAGGAACCGTTTTAATACATTTATAAAGAAAGCCCAACACGTGTAGATATATCAATTCCCTATATGTGTATCTCAGTGTGCATGCATGTTTAAAAACTCCTCCACAATAACTCCTTCATGACAGACCCCCCCTTCCTCAAATGCGCGTTATGTAATTCTTCATTGCCAGCTTCTGGGCACTCCGTAGCACATTATGCCTGAATCGTGTTTATATTTCATTTTGCAGTTTTAGCATTTGATCTTTCTGCACGTGTGCAAATCTAATATGTATCAACTTCAGACAAAAAGTAACACTATAGTAACACATCCCATTCACATTTAACTACACTGGATACATTGGAAATTGCAACATCCCGCCCAATTCGCTGCACCCCCAGTCACAAATATGGCACGCACAACAGGAACCCCTCTCTATCGATGGGACCTTTCCTGACCACCTCAACCCCCGCCCCCTTTAGTTAATACTTTTTTTTGTAAATTTGATTTTTATTAAGTTTACAAGTGTGAGTCATGAAACAAAAAGCATTGGAAAACTTAAAGTAACAAAACAAACCCATAAGACTCTGTGTTTTCCATGCCTGTTCTTGCAGACGCGTTGTCTTTAAATAGGGTTTGCATGAATACATGACTCCCCCCCCCTTTTCACCTCCCCCCTTCCTCTTCCTGGTCTAGCAGTTCTTAACTTAGTCCTTGCAGCTTTTATCAAATGGAGATCAAAGTTTGTGTGTGTTGTAGGGGTCACTTCTAAAGCAAAAATACATAAGGGTAGAACCAACTTGCTTTTTTAGGTCGTTTCCTGCTCCTCCGTTACTGGGGTAATAGTTCTGTCGCGAAACAGCCCATTGGGGAGGTATTTGCTCTTGTACTCCATCCAAAGGGCCTCAGTCTGTGATGATCTTTCATGCAATGACGCTGTCATGTGCTTCATTATGCATATATTAGTGGCAACATTGATCCATTCGATTTTCGTAGGGACTGTAGCGGATTTCCATTTCATAACTAGCGTTGTCCGTGCTGCCAATAGTAATTGTGGGGCTAGATCTTTTACTCTGATCCATTCATCTTCATCTTTCTCAAGGCCAAACAATATAAAGTAGGGATCAGCTGTTCTGGTAATGCCATCGACCTCTTTAATCCAGCCAAGACTTTGGTCCAGAAGACTTTTATTCAAGGACACCCCCACCACATATGCCAGTAGTCGGCATTCTCTCCACATCTCCGCCAGCATTCAGGGTTGGCTGTTTGGAACATTTTGGATAGTCTAACAGGATCATATTGCCATCTATGAAGCAATTTAATTGCGTGAAGCTTGTATTGGTTTGAGATGGAAATTTGTGTAGCTGCTTGGCATATGGTATCCCATAAGTCCGGAGTAATCTGTTCAGCAAAATATTTTTCCCATCTGTCTTTCAATGCATCTGTAGTCTCCTCCTCTCCTCCTATCAACGCTCTGTACATATCCGATATTAGACCCTTCATTTCTGTTTTTGAGTCTAGTATCTTCTCAAAGGGCGTGAGGTCTCTCATCAGTTTGGGCTTCCCCATTGGTCACGTCAAAATGCCTTTTATTTGTATATATTGGAAGGTAGATAATGGGCCTATTCCGAGGGCTTCAGTTAATTCTGGGAGTGGTATGAAGGAATCCTTCTTTTGTAGTTGCCCAACTCTCTCCAAGCCAGCCTCGTACCATGCTTGGAACCTTCCTACATTTGGAATATGGTTGTTGATTCCGGGGGACCATAGATGGCTTAGGGGAGCCGGCCATGTGGTAATGTTTTGCATGTTCTTACCCTGTGTCCAAATGTCCCAGATGGTGCTTAGTATTGGATGGTCTTTGAGTTTTCTACGAATCCTTTTCTTGGGAGCCCAGAGCCATTCAGATACCGTGGCTGGGGAAAAATAATGGTTGTCCATATTGACCCATTGGGTGTTTGTATGGTTGCGATTTGTATTCCTAAGTACTGTAATTTTGAGCGTTGACTTTGTTTTGTTTACTTTAAACCCTGAGAGTTTACTGTACTCTTCCAACAGAAGGAGAGCTTGAGGGATGGAAGAAGACGGATTTATTATGAAGGAGGATATCATCTGCATAAAGGGCTACTTTGTATTCTGTTACCCCCATTCGGATACCTTCTAGTATGGGGTCGGCTCTCATTGTTATTGCTAGGGGATCTGGGGAGAGTGCGAAGAGAGTTGCAGAGAGGGGGCGGCGAGTCCCACGTTGTAAATTGAACCACCTAGAGTATTCACCGTTTACAAATATTGAGGCTTTGGGGTCCGTGTATACTGCATGTATTGCCTTTCCGAACCTTGTGCCCATCCCCACTTTATGTAACACCGCTTTCAGAAATCCCCATTCCACCCTATCAAAGGCTTTTTCTGCGTCAATGGAGAGCAGGACTGGGTCATTATACATGGTTTGGGATGCGTGGATAAGGTGTAGGGTCTTACGTATTGTGTCGGCCCCCTGTCTCCCAAGTATGAACCCAACTTGATCAGGGTGTATGAGTTGCGGGATTAGTGTTTCCAACCTTGCTGCCAAAACTCTAGTGTAAATTTTCACGTCAAGGTTGAGCAAGGAGATGGGGTGGTACGAAGCACATTTCATGGGGTCTCTCCCTGCCTTGGGGATAACTGTGATCAGCGCTCTGGTGAAGGAGTCTGGGGGTTTCCCTGTGTCCATTATTTCATTGAAGAGTTCTGTTAGGAAGGGAGTCAGTGTTGCGTTGAAATTTTTGTACAATCCGGCTGTATAACCGTCTTCTCCCGGGGATTTGCCTAGGGTTAGTCTCTTTATAGCAGCCTGGACTTCCAGTTCCGTAATGGGGGAGTCCAGCAGCTCGGCATCTAAGCATGATATGCGGGGGACGTTTATTGAGGACAGGTAAGTCTCTGTCTCTGGTTGTTCGGGATTCACTTCCGAAGGGTATAGCGCCTCATAGAAGTTGGCGAAACATTCTAGGATAGTGGGGCGAACGTGTGATGTGGGGGGGTATCCTCAGTGATTTCTAGTACTCTTCGCTCAGCTCTTTGCTCTCGAAGCCTGGCAGCAAGGAGTGCGTCTGCCTTAGCTCCCTTTTTGTGAAATTTTTGTGAAATTTCTGTTTCAAAAATCTTAGTTTGCGCACTACCTGTTTGTGTTCTAGTAGCTTCATTTCGTTTCTTTTCTCTCATGCCTTATTCATTTTCATATGATCTAATTCTGTATCCGTTTCATTTTTGCCCTCTAACTGGCGGATTTCGGTTCGTAGTCTATGTTCAATAAGATTACCCTCCCTTTTCTTTGATGAGCCTTCTCTTATTAGAATCCCCCTCCAAGTGGCCTTTCCCGCCTCCAACACCGTTTGTTTGGATACTTCGCCATTATTATTCATTTTGAAGAATTGGGAGATTTCAGTCTCCATTTCGGCTCTGAAAATTGCGTCTTTCCAGAGGCTCCCATTACAGCACCATTTCCCGCCCTTGGTTGGTAGGTTCATCCACTGGATGTCTGTGAGGACCATATCATGGTCGGACCATGTGATCGGGGTTATCTCTGAGTGCGATACCACCTCGGCGAGCTCTCTGGAGAGATATATGTAGTCAATTCGGGTGTACGTGCTATGGGGGGCTGAATAGAAAGTATAGCCTTGTTCTTCGGGGTGGTAGTCTCTCCATGCGTCTATCATGTTACACATTTCCATCATTTTTGTCAGCTTGGTTTGGTCAGCTCTGTTCTGGTGATTCGCGTTAGGGTTGCCGGGTTTTCGGTCTTTGACAGGTTTCGCCCATTGGTTAAAGTCACCTCCTAGGTTAATGTGGCCGGATGCTTCTAATAGTATCTTAGGGACCGTTCTGGTGAGGAATCTAGATTGTCCCGTATTTGGGATGTACAGAGTTGTAATTGTTACGTTCACTTTCCCTATTTACCAGTTTACCAGCAGAGCTCGACCTTCCACATCGGACCATGTCTTGGTGGGAACGAATTCTATGCCTTTTTTGATAAGAATTCCCACCCCTCCTTTTCTGAGTGGGCCAGAACCCCTTTAGTTAAACTTTAACTAAAATACTAACATATCATATTTCTGTTCTTTAAAATCATCTTCTTGGGGAACAATCCTACAATCATTTCTCATCTTGGTCGCAAAATGGACATACTCCTGCGCTGAACAAACCCAACTGCCCACCCCTGCCCATTTCCCCAATCTGCCCGCTGCTCCACACAATCATCGCAGCTTGGTGGCGGGGATACAACTGCTTCAGTCTGAGTTCCCATGTGAGATGAAATAGTAGCGATTCTAGCCAGGTCAGCAATGCAAAGCGTGTGACTGCAGTTCCCATTTGTGCCAACAGGCTCCGTACCTTGCCCTTAAAATGCAGAGAAAAATGGGTATCTGTGTCTTAACAGGTTTTTCTGGCTCCTTGAGCCACGTCAGCTGCTGCTGGAAACTTTGCCAAACATTCTCACATTCTTGATTCACCTGCGTCACCCCTTCTTCTGAGAATCCCCTCATTCCTCCTGCTCTTCAACTCTTCAACCCTTTCTCCCAATTGTTATTGATGTTAATAGCCAATTTTAGACTGAATTGTACTCTTTGTGTACACTGCACTGAACCTTCTTCTGCTCTTTACGATCTGTAGTTGAACATTCTTCGTCATTAGACACAATGTGCCTGCTACCTCTACTTTACTCAGGATAAACACCCTAGGGACACCAGAAGCATGGTGGATGAGAGAGCAAATGTAGCAAAATCCTACAGATCGCTCTCTCCCAACTTTCCTCATATGGTTGTACCACACATTATCTGTTGAAAAACCATGCGCATCTACTGTTGGATCTATGTCATCATTCTCATTGTTCCAAAAATCAACATCAATATTTCTTCTTGACCTTAGCAATATCTCCTCTGATTCTATGATAAGTGTAAACCTTTTACATGTGTACACTCGTTCAAACAAAAGGAACACAAAGAACATATTAACACTCAACCTAATATACATTAAGATTTCGAATATTGTGTTCCTTTTCTGAACAAAAATATTAAATTCACAGATTTCCATTCACACCCCCATTTTCCACTGGAATGAACTGACAGTCCTTAGGGCATATTTAACTTTGAGCCTGCTCCTGTCATGTTGGAGGGGGTACTGGTATCCCTTCGTGTATCGCTGACGTGGATCCAGCTCTTGCTGCCCTTCACCTTCACAGCAGTCAGAGTTGTGTAAATAACCCAGAGCGGGCCATGGAAATGCTGCTCATTCCAACGGTGTACGAAGGTCTGGACATAAATCTGGTCTCCCGGGAGCAGTTGTTGCTTGTGCTGATTGCCAGTTTCCTTGCCGCTTTCTCCTGTAGACTGTTGGTGAGACGACACAACCTGTGGAGATATCATCATGACAATTTTGGTTAAAGCCCTAAGGTACTCCCTAAACTCCTCACCTAGGACCTATGTGGTCTTGTGTGTGTCTGATGCAGTGCATGCAGGTGAGAGCATTGTGTGTTATCTACGCCACATCACGATCTCGTGAGGACTGGGGTGGTACTGTTTTCCTGGATGATTTTTCAGATAAAACAGTGCTAAAGGTAAGCAGCAATACCAAGAGTTTCTTAAATCATTGCATATTTTGGCCAACCAGAACTTAAGGACCTTGTTTAACCTCTCTACGATTCTTTTGCCCTTTGGATGGTACACAGAACACAACCTGTGCTTGATTCCCAAAAGTGAAGTCATTTCTGCGAACAAGGCATTACAAAAGTGGGTTCCATTGTTGGATTTCAAAACCTCACAAATTCCCCACCGTGGAAATACCTCTCTCACCAGAAATCCTGCTACAGGCTTAGCATCAGGATGTACAAAGGGACCAACCAGAGGCACCAGGAGAATGGACAAACAATCACAATAACAATAATCACAATAAGATGCTGGTAATTGTTGCATCCCATGAGCATGTCCACAAAATCTTTATGGAGCTCCCTAGGCAAGCTCCCATTACTGACCTCATGGTGTTTCTGGGATTGAATTCTTTGCAAACTATGCAGTTTCCTACAAATCTACTTGCCTATTCCTGGAGGTTCGGTATGAGCCATTCCTCCTGGAACTCTGCTGCAATTTGTCTTTGAAAAGTGTGCAAAGGGTAATGTAGTTGCTCTACAGCCTCAAGGAACAGTTCTACAAGTATTACTACTTTCTCCGTCAGCTCCTGTCTCCACAGAAAATTCATGGGCAAAAGAACACATCCTCTTTTTCCAGAGCTCCTGTTCTTCTATAGGTGCTTTTCCTTGCATTTCTATGATCTGAAGCACTGGGACTGCAGTATATGGGGCTGGCAACTGTAACTACTGGGACTCAGTTTCCATTTTCTGGGAATCTGTACATGGTAAATGTGCTGCTTCCTTTGCCGCCTTGTCTATGGACTCATTCCCGAGTGCTGCACCCGTACGCCTCTCATCAGTGTCTTGATTAATTGTTGAGGACCCATCAACAGAAAATACCTCACCTCCCTCCAAGGCATCCTCTTTAACTTTCGTCCTTTCTTCTTCTTCTTCCTCATAATAGGGCACAATCATGAACAATGTCATCAGGTTTCACTGGCTCGGGTACAAATGTCACAGTATTGACTAGGTGACACTCTACGGGATGTATCAAAGCAGTTGATAAAATAACCTTGTATCCTGAAACTCTTTGAGTTGCCAAAGTCGGCTTGGACCTTTTCAAAATTACCAAGGCCACATGCTCCACGTACAATGTCACTGGGCAACCCATGGTAATTGTTTAAGACTTTTGAATTGCAAAAACTGCTACCGCTCAGGCTTGCTCACAAGGGAACTGTTCCTGCATCATTGGGTCTATGAGTCTGCTATAATATGCTAACAGTTTGTGGCCTAGCGATGTCTGCTGGGTCAGGACCACTGTCATAACCTGCCTGTTCGAATAAGAAAACAAATAAAATGTTTTCTTGTAATTCGGGGTCGCCAAGACCAGAGCATTGCTGATTGCAGTCTTGAGTTCCTGAAAGCAAACCACAATTTCTTCAGACCACTCTATCAGACACTTCACCTTCTGCACTTTGTTAAGTCCCTGCAGTAAGGGCCTCACATAACTAGAGTAATGAAAGATACACAATCTACAATATTTAGAGCCCCGAAACTGCTGCATTTGTTTCACCATGACTGGCTGAGGCATATTACGAACTGCAGAGGCTGTCTCCAGCATTACCTAGCCCCCGCAGGTGATACCACCTGCCCCAAATATACTACCTCTGTCTGGCAGTACTGAAATTAGTCTTTGTCCTCTTTGTATCCCTTCTCCATAAGCAGAGTGAGGAGCGTTATTCAATCTCCTTTATACTCCTCTTCTGAAGTGCTACAGACTAGCCAATCATCCACGTACTGGATTACTGTACTGCACACATGTAAATTCCCCAAATCCATTTCAACAACACTGTTAAAAACACTCAGAGATTGACAGTACCCCTGGGCCAACCTCGTGTTCTCAAATCTCTGATCACGATACATGAACACCGTGAGGTACTGAGAATTTTCTTTTAATGAATCACTGTGAAGTGGGTCGACCCAGTAGCGATATTACAGAGAACGGTGGCAGGATTCGGTACCACCAGAAATTCCACCTCAATAATATTATTGGGAGGGCGGAAAATGCTGAACCATCCTCCAGCTCGACCCTTTCGCCTTCTTCACAGAGTAGATGGGCGTGTTACATGGGGACACAGAAGGTTGTATTATGCCTTGCTTTAGCAACACCATAATGGTCTCGTAAATACCTTCTTCAGACATAAGGTACTGCTTAATCCGAGGTACTATCGCATCAGGTTTCAGTTTTATTCGCATTGCTCCAATGCTCTTTAACAGCCCCACATCATGAGGATAGCTGTACACAAATGTTACAGCACCTTTTCCAAATCCTCCTTCCAATGTGGCTATGTATTTCTAACGATGAGCGTGGTCTGTTGTATTTCCCTTTGCTCTGTCGCTATCTGGAAAGGCACCCAGTTTCAAAAAACATCTCTCCTGTGTCTTCAGTGTCTTTGAACAATTGCTCATCGGACATGTCCCTTAGCAATAAGGTTGAATCGATGCACCAAACTTTGCACAACTCTCTGCCTTCCTCATCAGTGCCTGGAAGAACCACCCTGTTCTTCTTGATCACTACTGCTTTTAAGTGAACTGTGACAATGGTGCCTGTGTTACGCTCACCTTTTTCCATGGGGGCGCCACCCAGCAATCGAGGTCCAGGTACCCTCCCGTGCGATGGCCAGTAGTGACCAGTGGAAGAATCCTGCCAGAAATACAGGGAAAACAATGTTCAGGACTGGGCAACTGGGATTAACAGCCTCCCACCACCCAGTATGCCTGCGGCCTCTCTGGGTTTCCTCTCACCTTTTTCTTGATGTTGGCGGGTTCTCCTTCCTTCTGTCTTGGCAGGGGCGCCTGGTGCTCTGCGGGCAATGGCGGTCGAGTTACTTCACTGATGCCGGCCCGACTTGAGTCTTTCAGGTAGGTCTTATTGCTATGGTGTTTCGCTGTCCTAGCATGCCTTCTGGGATTAGCGATGTCTTTTTCTCTTCCTTAGGTACGTGGAAGTCCAATTTGTGGCGAAGATTGGATTCGGGGATCGCTGGTAAGTAGTAGCGTTTTTGGAGCGCCTTGACGCAGCAAGTAGGTGCTTTTTCGCAGCGCTGAGGTGCCTTGCCTTTGCTAACCTGTTATTTTTTATCTTCACAGGTCGCGGTGCTCCGCCGGAGTATGGAATTCCAGAGGTGTTGCTGAATGAAGTACGACTGGCAAGGTAAGCCTTTTGGCAGAGTTCGGTAATTGTGCAAAATGTCTATGCTTTGTCTTTCCCTTTCTGCAGGTCCGTCGATCGGAAGAGCTGAGGACCGCTAATGATGAAACTCCGGTAAGCTGCAACCTTTTCTAACAATGTCTTCTTTCTTTTTCTGCAGATGCTGATTCTCCAAGGTCCGTGGCTGAAGCTGAACACGGTGAGCGTCACGTTGCTGAGTTACAAATTAACGCGAAGCGTGTCAGTCCAGTCGGGTATGGTTTAAATAGCTTCAAAAAAGAAGTCCAAGTAAAAGAGTTCCAAGGTACCACACCCAAAACCATCCTTCTGCAAGCCAGGCCCAAAGAAGCCTGATTCTGTGGATGCTTTCACATTGAATGACAGTTACAAAAAGTAGTTCCCAAGCACAAACTCATCTTCAAGTATGAGCCTGGTGCCAAAGGTGCCAGGACTGGCCCCAAAAAGGCCTAGATTGGGTTTTAGTGAGGACTGGGGTCAAGGCTCCCCCTGGCCCATAGGTAGGCCAGGGGGGCTTCGGGGTGAGGGTCGTGACAGCCTGTGGCACGACATGCCAAAAAAAAAACTTGGTTGGTATCCACCATGTCTGATCTTTAATCTCCAGGACCCAACTCAACAAAACCATGGCCCAATAAAGAAACAAAGTTGAATGTACAGGCACCCCCCTTATCGCACTGTCAATACAGTATGCATGCATATGCGCTGCTTCTCATACCTGTTACGAACCTGGAGTCAAGCATACTATACCTTCCTCTGTGAAAGCAATCTACATTCGAAACTTATTCAAAAGGTCTCTACCCTGGAGATTCACTAGGGTATCTGTGCAATACAACAAAGGAGCAGATACATTTTGTGTACCTACCTTGATACGTAGATCTTCAGTATAAGGAACCGACAGGATAGCCCCAGAGAATCCCTGTGTGCCCATTGTTTTGCCTGACAAGGGGAACTCTCCTTCCTTTACACCAGATTTGGTTTGTGTCCCCCGTATTGACCATGAATGAAAACGTTTGATCACCTACCTGCACATCTATCCAGGGTTCTTCTTCTGGATCAGTGGTAACGGACAGGACTGGACACATCAGAGATCCCTATGGGCTGTCCTACTCTTGGTACATATTAGCACCGGGGAGCGAAAAAGGACTCCCTCCAAATGAGTTCCTTGGGGTAAAGGATTTTTCTCCCATGTCTGTACTGGTGCATGTGCTGGCATGGTCGGTGAGATCCCATAGGTCTGTGATTTCACAGAACCTGGGGCATATGGCAGGGTCGGGATTTGCATGTGCTGATTTCCCATGTTAAAATACTGTGACCTGTCTCAACAATCCCGTGACATGCCTCATTCTTCTGCACGACCAACACTGAATCTCATAGAACCCGCCATACTTATTTGCCATTGGTCCACTAAACCGGGGCCCATTTCTCCGAATGCACCCAATTTTGCAGTGAAAATCCTACCCTACCCCTCGAGAAACCTTATGAGCCTTGAATTGGGGGCATACCAGTCCATCCAACCCTGTGTCATACTCGATTCACCATGTCCCTGTTGTCCCAATTACCCCTGCTGTCCCTCCATAGAGTTATTAATTACTGCCCCTTCCAAAAAAATCTTCGCCAATTTATTCTGAATGAACTTGATCTCTGCTTTCTGTTCCTGTTCTATACTCTCCTTTTCTTTTTCTTGCCTCCTTTTACAAAAATGCACAATATGTGCTTGAATTTCCAGCCAGCTCTTGGTCTCCATCCCTACCACCTTATCTAAATCGTGCTGGACTGCCTGTGGAAGTCGCTCCTTTAGCATGTGGTCGAAAATCACCACATTCTTGTCCCACACTTCTCCCGTCTCTGCCCTCCACATTTCCTGAATTAACTGGATGTGTGTGGCAGGATCATTATCCAATTTCATTGTTCTAACTAAAATAGAATTGATGTCTGGATACATAATCCACAGTGCTCCCCATACCATCGCCCTGCAATTATTAAAAGCTGCTCCGTCAGGGCGTTTGTATCCAACTGAACTCCCGGATACCCCAATCTGCTTGAAAGCTTGTCTGATTGCTCCCCGATTCAGGCCGTGAATAAGCTCTTCATGTCCCCTATGACCAACATGACACCGGCAGTGTGTTTCTATAATGCATAAATCCACTTCCCTGCCCCTCCAGTGAGTGAAGGGGGTGTCTTCATCAAATTATTCCGGTCCATGTGCGACCACAGGACATGACACACCTTTCTGAGACCTGCTGGAGCAATGAAAACCAAGTTTCACACGCTTTCACTTTGGCTTCCCCCATCTCTCCCCTGCTATGTACTACAGCCATATGAGTACCACAGCGTGTCCTAAGACCCCATGGTGTACTTTCTATCTCTAATCCTGCCCTCACTGCTCGACGTCCGATTCCCATTCCTCTTCGTCTCTTACTCCTGTTATTCCTACCCCTGACACTTCTTCAGGTAATACTCAGAAATACCGTAGGGTGCCAGCTCCCGAACTCCCTCTGCAAATCCTGTACCCAAGGCAATATTTCTGTTCTCAATGTCCACATTGACCTCCTTGATAACTGATTTATCCAACCTAACAAGAACTTACCCATGCCGCCACCTTCCTTCCTCTAAATGCCTGTCTATTCACTTTTTCCCGCTCTTCATTTTTCTGCTGCCGTAAAAGCATTATCTCTTCCTCCGCTAGCCTCAGTGCTTCCTCCATTTTTTACCCTACGTCTATACTACCCTTTGCAGACTATCTTCTATCCTATTGGAAAAGGGCATAGTCTACTTTTTCTTGGTCATTCTCAATCCTTCATCTACTCTTCTGACTGCGGGTCTCACTCTTTCTCGTTTGTCCACCCTTAATCTCTCTGCTAATCTGGCAGTCGGGGTAGTTATTTCCTTCCCTCTCTCCTTTCTCAGCCTTTCTGTAGTCTGTGAAGGCATCATGAATGAGACACAGACAAGGCACTGAATGTTTGGGCTACAAACTTGTATTAAAATAAAGGAGTCCTTTTTCCCAACCTATCTTGCCCTAAGCTAAGGTAGGACTTCCCTATCTAAATAAAACTAAGGATAGTCTGTGTCAGGAAGTCCAAAGCAAATGTCTGCCGGTGTCCAAAACCTATATTTCCCCTCGCATCTATTTGTATACAATGTGTACGGATGTCAGCCTCAAAATGATAAGTGTTAAAATACAAGTTCTGAGCTTAGTCCAGCTCTTGGTCAAAAGGTTTCTCTTCCCCAAGGTTCAAATAGTTCAGAGTTCAATCACGGGGTTCCCTTCCCCAACCTTTCAAGTCTTTTAACAATTTGAACATAACACAATTCCTTGGGATCCTTCCCAGCTCTTCTATCTTGGTTATCTTTGCCAGTGTCGTAGAGTTCAACTTTTTACTTTCAAATCACACATGGTTTTCCTTCTAGAATCAATAACAAGCTTCTTTGTGGTACTTAGGTTTTCCATTAAGAGGGCGAATTCGATCCAGGCGCAGTTGTTGGACCACACGGTCTACCCATTACAGGTCACGCAACCGACACATCTCACCTGCTTCTCCTTCATAGGCACGTTGTCACTGTCTCATCTCTATAGTGATGTTTTGACTTATGCTCATAATGCTCTTTACCATTGCTTGTTTTACCACCATTCGCTTGTTGCACTTTCTCACACTCTCATGGCCATTGCCAATGCTTGTTCTCTCACGATATACAGTTCCTTTATGCCTTTTTGCCAATGCTGCACAGTTCACAATGATATCCTTGTGGCTCTTACTAATGCTTGCACAGCTCTTTTAACTCATGTGATTTCACAAAACAACTTCCATTTCATAACAGTATTCAATTGTGTTTGCTTTCATTCATGTCAGTATTCAAAGTTCAAGTGCTGGCTTTCATGTAAATCAGTATTCAACGACTTTTGTATAAGTCTTACCTGCACACCTGCTGTCCCGGTGTCCCCTTCTCTGGGCAGATTCACCGGTGCTTACGGTGCTCCAGCGAGGCTCCCTGCTGTCACAAACTCTCCCCCTCTTGTGCAGCTCCTCGCGTCGCCTCCGCAGTGGCTCTCTGTGGCTCTGTTCCCAGCAACGTTGCTCCTCTCGCAGCTCAGACCTCACTCGACAGCTTCTCCTGCTCACGCCGGTTCTTCTTCAGTACTCTGCTACCGGCATCCAGCTTCCTATAGCCGCATTTCCCGCTGCATACACTCTGGTTCATCAAGCATTCCGTCTGCCACGCTGCCTTCCCGCAGGGGTCTGCTTTCGTACAGCAGCCCCAATACCTGCTTCCACAGCTACCTCCATGTTCTTCAAACTTCCTGAATTTAAACTTCCCGCCAAGCTGATTGGTCACAAAAAGACTAGATGGCTAATGGCTTGTGTGGGAGTTCTGCTTTACTCTTAGTTGCCTCCTCCTCGCTCCAGTAGCTAACTGGTGTTTGTATGTGTCTTTATCAATAAAGACAGGCTGTGTGTTCCTAGTTGGTCTCTTCCTCGTCCCAGTATATAACTGGTGTGATTTAGGGAAGGATTTACAGGAAACGTAGGGAAGGGATTCACAACAGCCTATAAAAGCTTGGGGAACACTGGAGTTCTGGTGAAAGGAAAATGTGGGGATCCCATGTCTAACCGAAGGGTGCTTCCTCCCCACTCCACCAGTCTTCTCCACCCAGATGGTCCCCCCTTGCATATCCACCCAAGGGTCAGGATCCGATAGCGACGGCCTTCCCTGGCCAACTGAGAGGAGGATATATTGGGGAAAGAAGTCAGGATGGCCTCAGATTCCTCACAAACCCTAACCTTTGAAGGAGTTACCCTTCCACTTTCCTCGCTGTCTCGTTTTCTAGGAATCATAGCTGATGCAGGCGTTACCTGTGTCTGCTTTGCAACCACTGGCGTGGCCGCTGTGAAAAATTGGAGTTTTGAACTCTGGGTATGTATACCGTTCTGCAGGCGATAAGATATCACCCATATGGAGGTGGTGCAGAAGGAATTCCTAAACCCTTCTTTTTCTGCCCTCTTCTGAGATTTTAACATCATGGCCCTTCCTGCCTTTTTTGTACATCCTCCATAGCTCTAAGATCACCAATCGCTTCTTTAAGGACGCACCCTCATGCCTTGTAGTTAAAAAAAAGCATCCAGGTTTTCCAATATCTCCTTATCACAGTTCTCCCCGATAAACCAAGAATTGAGCATTTTACCATTAGTTTCCCGCCGCCATTCCCAATGGTACTTTAGAGTCTTTGCCTTATTACCAGGGCGTATCTGACACAAATGATTCAGCGGAGTCTCCATACTCCAACCCAATTTATCCAAAATAATGTAACAAAAAATAACACTGAAGCCGAACCTGCGGCATAGAAAATATTCACAGAAAGAAACCCTCTTTTTCCCCTTCCTGATTTCTTAATCTTCCCCACAATCCCTCACCTCACTTGCTTTCAAAGCAATCACCTTGCTTAGCTATTCACTTCTTGCTCTTACTTAAAAGACAGCATTTTATCAAAAAACACACTCGGACAATATTTCAGAGATATCTCTTTCACTTGAGCATAGAAAGAGCACAATGCTTTTCACTACAACACCACTGCTCTCAATCTCTTCATCACTAGCACAGTCTTCTCTTTTACAATACCATCTTTTCCTGACTACAGGAAGTTTCCCTTCACTACTTGGACTAACCAAGAAAAGTGAGGCTAGGACTCCGCCTTCACAGTCAGTAAAGAATGAAAGATGCCACGGTTATACTTCAGAAAGGTATCTATGGGTGGACCTACCATACAATGGCACATGTGAAGGCATCATGAAGCAAGACACAGACAATAGATTGAATGTTCAAACCAAAAATCTTTTATTAACTAAAAGGATGGTGTAAGGCCTAACTTGTGCTATTCTGAGGTGGGATTTCCCTCCCTAAATAAACTAAGGATAGTCAGAGTCCGTAAATTTAACTTAAAAGTCTGTCTCTGTCCAAAACCTATACTTGCATTCACAACTAAGACTAAATATGTAGTGATGTCAGCACCAAAATAAATATTATTCCAAACAAAACAAAGTTCTGAGCTTCTTCCTGTTCTTAGCTTGCATTTCGGCCCCTTCCACAAGTTCAACACAGTTCCAATAGGCCTTGGAGTTCCCTTCCCCAAGTTCAACAAAATCTGTTCTCTTGATTTTCAATAAGTGTTCCAAATCAACTTTGCAACCTTTCAGACTTTTCAACGGTTCACTCAATACTTGATAGGCACAACAGCTTCTGAAACATACCTTTCCTTTGTTCCTTGATCCAGGCGTAGTTGTCGGACTGCACGATCCACCCACTACAGGTCTCACAACCGATAACCCTTGGCACCTTGTTATATCCACTTGTTTTCAATGGACTTCCTTGCCAACACAGACTCCCCCTTTGAACCTGTGTCAATTGTCCACTTTGTAGTTCTTTTTATCCTTGGCAGCTTCTTGCCTCTTCCACAACGTGCCTTTCACACTATTCACTTCATGGGGTGCTTTCCTGGTCACCGCCTTGTTTTCACACTTCACAACAGTGCTCATCAATTGCTTTTCATTTGTTCCCTAAACCCTTGTGACTGGCTTTCATTCGGTTCATACTTTCACATTGTCCATCATTGCTTTTATATTTGCTTTTACTGTATTCAAAAATGCACCTTACTTTCATTTCACTCGTGCAGTGCTATCATGTACTTTGCATAACTTTTCTTTAGTTTGATGTTCAATAGTGCAGTTTGGTATTCCAGGCAGACTATTACTGACATTCTCTTTGTCGTTCCCTCTCCAGACCTATGGACTCCCCACAAGGTTTCTGTCCTCCTCCCTTTCTCTTCCACACCCATTAATGGTGGAACCAGGTGGGAAGTGCTCTTGGCACACTTCCTGTCATCCAGGTGCATCATCAATGTCTACTTGAATGGCACTATCATGGACCAGGGTCCTCAGCCCAACCACCTCCTTCTTGAGAGGTGACTTCCGTCTCTCATTAACTTCCTTCCTTCAACATCCCCTCCTGCCTCCCCCACCCTACCAGTGACGGTACCTCATCCCTGTACCCCTCCATGCAAAAGGTGGCAACCAGCCTCACTTAGCTACCCTCAATTCTCGCTCCGCTGTCAAGCACATCTCTGACATCTGTCACCTCCTTGAAGACTTTGACCTCAACGTCCTTGCACTCACCAAGACGTGGTTCAATGGCAGCTCTGTCACTGCTTTTGACACACTTCTACCTGAGTGCTGCAAGATCTTCTCCAAGTCCAGGCCGAATATGCCAGGAGGTGGAGTGGCCCTGGTCTTCCCTGAATGGATCCCTGCCTCTATCATACCTATTGAATCCTACTCCTCTGTTGAATGTCTTGTCTGCTAGCTTTGCATTTCTCCTACCCTTTCTATCACTCTTGCTACTATCTACAGGACCACTGGGCTGGTCTCTATCTTCCTTTCCAAATGGGCCGACATCACATCTTCTGTCCTGTCTACCTTTAAGCTTCTCCTCCTCAGAGACTTCAATATCCATCTTGACTCACCTGATGCGGCCTTAGCCTTCTGCAACCTCTGTGACTCTTTCTTCCTCACCATTCTTCCCTCTGGCCCAACATACTCAGCCAGGCACACTCTGGATGCGCTCATCTCTGCTGACATCTCTCTCTCTCTAACCTTCTCAGTACACCTCTTTCCTAGTCTGACCGTTCTCTCCTCTCCTCTCATCTGGAGCTCCTGGGTTCCCCGGCTAAGCCTCTGCCTGCACTACCAGCCTCCTTCTCCGTCATTGGACCATGGGAGCGATTGTCAGTAGCCACCTTTGCTGCCTCTTTTATTGCCCCCATCCCTGCTATGGATTTTCACTCTGACTCAGCCCTTGCTAACCTTCACCTCTCCATCTCCAACGCCCTTGACATCCTTGCCCCTGCCATGAGGATTCGCATGAAGCCTGCCTCCAAGTGCAATATGATTCTGACCTTGTCTCCCTGAAAAGCAAGTGCAGAGTTGCAGAAGAGAAGTAGCTGGCTTCGCGCACATCCTCTGACAAACTGGCCTGTTGCCTTCTCCAAAGGCATTACAGACTTTCCATCCGGTCCAAGAAGTGTGCCCGTCTCCAGGCCTGCATCTCTGGGGCCACCAATAACACGGCTGAACTTTTCAAAATCTGTAAGGAACTTGCCAATCCTACTGCTGTCTCTACCTCTTCTCTTCCCTCCCAGGCCCTCTGCATGACTTTGGCCTCCCACTTCTCAACTAAAACTCAGGACATCCTGTCCTCACTCTCCTCTACTCCCTCCCTCCTCTACCTGCACCTATGCCCCCTTCGGCCCCTCTCTCTCTCTCTCTCCATCCCTCCTACTCTACACCATAGCACCTGGTGATATCGCCAAGACTGTTTGCTCTATGAAAGGCTCCTCTAGAACTAACAAGGACGATATTGCCACCCTTGCTCCCTCTTTGGCTGTGTTCTGCAATCACTCTTTTGCCACTGGCTCCTTCCCACCACCTGTTAAGCTCCCCTGTGCATGCCCTCCTAAAAAAAGCCATCTGCAGACCCTTCCTGCCTGGCGAATTACCACCCATCTCCACTGCACCCCTTTTTGGGTAAACATTTGGAGAGGTTGGCCATCTCTCAACTAATCTGTCACACTGAATCTGTTTGCTGTCTTCACAACCAGCAGTCTGGCTTCAGAACACCAGAAGCATGGAAACTGCTTGCCTGAACACTCGTGAAGACTTGCTCTCAAACCTCGATTTCAACTCTCTCTCTGTTCTCATGCTCCTTGATATGTCCTCTGCATTCGACACAGTCAATCATGCCACCCTCCTTAACCGACTCAGTGATACACTGGGTATCACAGACTGGGCACTGGCTTGGCTGACCTCTTTTTCTTTCAAATCTGCCCTCCCACGTTCAAATTGGCCCTTTTCTCTCCTCTCACCCTCTGCATGCGGCATCCCTCAGGGCTCTATCCTATTGCTGTGGCTTTTTAACATTTACCTTGCTCCCCTTGCCCACCTGATCTCCACCTTCTCTCCTCACTTCCACTGTTATGCGGATGACACTCAGCTCTCCTTTAAGCTTCCCTCCTCTACTTCCTCTCTCATTCCCAATTGTCTGACAGCTATTCAGGCATGGTGTGCTGCTAATGTTCCCAGTCTTAATGTCAGTAAGACCGAGATTCTTCTCATTGGTACACCCCCCCTATTCTCTGGACCCCCTCCTTGGGCCCCTCTCCCTCACCCACCTGTGAGGCAAAAAACCTGGGGGTCATCTTTGACTCCTCTTTCCTTCTCACCTCATATTTCTGACCTTGCCAAGAAGGCTCATTTTAAGTTTCACCTCCTCAGAGGCGTTCTCCCTTTTCCCAGAAACTCAATGGGCCTCATTATGGGTCCGGCGGTAACCCTACTGGTGCTACTGGCAGGTTGCTGCCGGACCTGTAATATTTTACCGGCACCTGACTTCCCTGTGCCACCGGGAGATTACAACTCAGGCAGCCCGGGAAGTCAGGCGCTGGCAAGTCCCCATTCCCATAGAGACCCCATTTCCGTGAAGTGTGTGCCTACCGTGGCTGCTGCGTCTGGCAGGGTCAGACCTATCTGGCACACCGACCACGGCAGGCAAACACAGAGTTTGCCGGTCCGGAAACAAGGGTGCTGGTGAGCTTACTGGCACCCTTGTTTCCGGACCAGCAAACTTACGATGAGGCCCATGTCTCTAGAGCTCTGGTTCTCTCCATGCCGGAATACTGTAAGAGCCAATTCCTTAACCTACTTCTTTCCTCCCATTTCCCTCTTCAACTAATCCAGAATAGGACTGCAAGACTTATCCTTGGCCTCAAGCCCGGGTATCACATCTCTCTCGCCCTAAAAGATCTCCACTGGCTCCCGGAGAAGGCAAGAATCAAATTAAAGACTCTCTGCATCATCCACAAGGCTTTCGGGGGTCTGGGACTATGCTGCATTTAACTTTCTCTCACTAAATACCGCCATGCTAGAGTCCTTTGGTCCTCTAGCTCTAACTCTCTGCAGGTCAGTCACTTTTCTAAGAGAATGGGGGTAGATCTCTTTCTTCAGCAGGAGCCTCCCTCTGGAATGGCCTCCCTGCACCTCTAAGACTTGAGCCGGATTTCCTTAAGTTCTGCAAGCTCCTCCAGACCTTCTTCTCCTCATTCCCTCTCCCTCTTCCTTGCTAATGTCCCCCTGCAGTTACGACTGGCTGCCTGGTCCCTTCTGAGTCAGACAGGGACCAGGTCCACCCTAGACCAGTATGCCTCAGCACCCTGCACTTGTCTTTGGGCACCCTTCTCTGATCACACTACTGAGTTAGGTCCACCGCCCCCCTCCTCGCACTACCTTAACTTCACCCCTTATTGTTGTTTCTTCTTCTGCTCCCTGCTCCCTTGGTCTTGTGGTGCCTGGAAACCCTTTTGTCATGATCTCTGCTTCCAAAAGATCAGGACTTGCCCGACTCCCTTGGAAGCAGACCCATAACCCCGGTTCCGAGTGCCAGCCAGTCCCAATTGGGACCCTTTGGACCCTGTCCTGGCGCCAGTGGCACCAGGCTCATAAAGATGCCCAGTCCCAGCGCTGGAAGCGCCGGGCTCATAATGCTTGGGTGGACTTACCTGCAGCAGAACATGCTGCTTACTTACCTGCCAGTTGAACCCCTGATCCTCTTCTGTTTGGGACTACTTTTCCTGTTGGGTGGGGCAGGAGCCACTCCCTAGGTTCAGAACACTGGAACTCTTCTGGAAAGCAGGAACTCTTTTCTTACCTAGGCGTGGCTGTGGAAGGAGACACCTAAGCACTACAGGAGGCTATTTAAACCACACCCGATGGATGAATCTTGCTTTGCGTTATTCTGCATTCTCTGCAGCAGAACGCTCATCGTGTCTTCTGCTTCTGATCCTGGGCCTAAGGGAACAAAGGCTTACCATCCTGGAATCCAGTCTTCAGCAGCACCTGTAAAGACAAAGAAAGAACAGGTTAGCACTACGGTCTTCAGTGGCAGCGCATCTCTTACCTGGTCCATCGGCTGTCACCAACTCCTCGCGCTGCATTCCGGCATCTGAAAGACAAAGGCTTACCTACTCTTCGCATGCTCCGGAGGTCTTCGCACTGCATTCCGGCATCTGAAAGACAAAAGCTTACCAGCTCTTCGCACGCTCCGGAGGCCTTCGGCGCTGCATCCCGCATCTGAAAGACAAAAGAAGGTGCGTTTAAAGACATTGGGCAACTTTATTACTCACGTGCCATTACTCCTTCCCACGCCGAATCCAGTGGGTATACCAGCACCCTTCAGCTTCTCTAAAGCTCCGAACTTGTACCTGCAAGATAAAAGGGACAGTTAGTGCGCATCGTGAAGCAGGCTACAAGCGCTTACTTACGTGCTTCCAGGCGCTTCTATTCCTCACGCGGGTTCGATCCTCAACTCTCATCAGCCCGCCATCCGCCATCGCCGGAACCCTGCAAAACAAGAGATATCATTACAAAAGACTTTTAAGACATTTGAAGTGCCCAGAACTTACCGTTCGTGCAGTTAACGACGGACAGCAGTCCTCTGAGGTCAAGAGGCCTACACCCTTATCCAGTGAAGAAACTGGTTACGGCACCCTGCCCCGAGGCAGATGGAGAGCTCAGCGTTCACTTACCTAAGACATCTTACTCTTCGAGTCAGACATACAGTGCACAGAGGTCCAGCCCAAAGAGCCAACCGTGTGTTACACATCACCTTTGAAGATACGGCATTCACCCAGTCAAGACCGGCGCCTCTGCGGGAATCAGGTGAGCGTTACAGAACGCAAAGCCTACCGCAAAACTCCCACCAGGCGCTATGGAAACCTCGGATACCGACCAGCTAGCCCAGTTACTTGGGGAACTAAGAGCAGAAGTGCATGCAGCCCGTCAGGAAACGAATGCTCTAAGAAGGGAACTGATTATTTCCAAGGAGCGAACAGACGATCTCGCTAGACAATTGCTACAGTCACAAGCCGGACAAACTCTGTTACCCGCATCAGGGGCAAATCTTCCTTCAACATCCTCTACGAACCCAGTGCAGATCAACCTACCTGGGAATGTACCTCTGGCTCCGCCGGAACGATTTTCTGGTGACCCAAAGAGGTTTGCAGTATTTATTAATCAGTGCCGGTTGCACTTCTTATGCCGGCCAGCAGCCTTTCCAACTGATCAAGCTAAGGTAGCTTTCGTGCTTTCGTACCTTAGTGGCAATGCGGCAGACTGGTCGATCCCTCTAGTTAATCAAGATGATCCGGTTTTCCATGATTTTCAAGCTTTCCAGCTCAGTATGGAAAAACTGTTTTCAAGACATTCACAGGGGCAGGCCTTGGACAATGAGCTCCTTTCATTGCGACAGGGTAATCAAGACCTTTTGGCTTATATTGCGTCTTTCAACAGACTGATAGTGGAAACTCGATGGCCTGAGGACAAAAGGATTACGCTGTTTTATAGAGGTCTACGTGGAGAGCTCAAAGATGTGTTAGCCCAAGTAGTGAATCCCCCGCAAGACTGTTCGGACTATATTGACTTAGTCGTTCAAATTGACCACAGACTGCAGAACAGGAAGGCCGATCGTTCCAAGTTTGATGCTCGAGTATTTTCCAAACCACCAACTCCTACCAAAGGAGTAGACTCCGGGGAACCCATGCAAATAGGGGGCCTGAAAGGACCACTAACACAAAAGGAGCGGGAAAGGAGAAAACAGCTGCAATTATGCCTCTATTGCGGAAACTCGGGGCACTTTCTTCGAGACTGTACGGTGAAACCAGCCAAGAAGGCAGTAGGAGCTGCAGTTACCAGGGTCACAAACTCTGAGCAGGGAAACGACCTTGCCCGACAAGAATAGAGGTCCTCTTGCCGAGCGTTAAAACCAGTTCCGTGACCTCGCATTTCGTGTTACCTATGGTCCTCATTAGCCATGAACATCCGGATAGATTACATGCGATTGAAGCTTACGTCGACAGCGGTGCCATCGGCAATTATGTGGATCATGAAATGGTTTTGAGGATGAATCTGACTCTTTGTCCAAAGGCTGTAAAGGACGTCATTACTACGGTGGACGGTACGGAGATAGCCTCCGGACCAGTAACGCATACCACCCAAGAAGTGACACTAGTAAGTCAAGATGGACACCATGAGAAGATCGTGTTCGATATGATCAAGGCCCCTCAGTTCCAGATTATTCTAGGAATTCCTTGGTTAGAGAAGCACAATCCTCAGATCGATTGGCGAGCAAGAACGGTTCAGTTTCCAGAATGTGTCTCTACTTGTCACCCTCGACCTGGTGTTGCACTGGCAGCAATTTCCTCGGAGGCTCCCCAGTTACCTCCTGAATACCTAGAATTCCAAGATGTTTTCCGGAAGGATCAGGCTAACTCTCTACCTCCTCATAGGTCTTATGACTGCCAGATAGACCTGATACCTGGATCTACTCCTCCTTGTAGTAGAATTTATACCCTCACCGAGCCTGAGAATCTTCACCTCTGACAATACCTGGATCAATACCTAGCGAATGGGTTTATTCGTCCTTCCAAGTCCCCTGCTTCTTCAGCTTTGTTCTTCGTTCCAAAAAAAGAAGGGGACCTTAGAACTTGTATAGATTATCGCGCCCTGAACCAGATCACCGTTAAGAATAGATATCCGTTACCTTTGATCCCTGAACTCCTGGACCAAGTCAGAAAAGCATGCATATATACAAAGCTGGATCTTAGAGGAGCCTACCACTTGGTACGAGTAAAAGAGGGCGATGAATGGAAGACGGCCTTCCGCACCAAGTATGGGCTATTTGAATATCAGGTCATGCCCTTCGGACTTTGCAATGCCCCGGCCGCCTTTCAATATTTTATGAACGATGTCCTCAGGGAGCTCATAGATGTGTGTGTTGTTGTTTACATTGACGACATCCTCGTTTATTCTTCATCAGAAACTGAACATCGGAAACACGTGAAAATGGTCCTCGAGAGATTGCGTCAACACAAACTTTTCGCTAAGTTGGAAAAATGCGTTTTCAACGTGACTGAAGTTGAATTCTTGGGATTCATATTATCACCTAGCGGAGTGCGTATGGATTCAAAGAAGGTCGATGCAACTCTCAAATGGCCATCGCCATCCTCCGTAAAAGGTGTTCAAAGCATGTTAGGCTTCGCTTACTTTTACCGCAGGTTTATCCCCGAATTCTCTCGAATAGTCCAGCCCATCACCGCCTTGTTAAAGAAAAACAAATGTTTTGAATGGTCTACCGAGGCGGAACAAGCTTTCCAGAATTTTAAGACTAGATTTATCTCTGCACCGATCTTAAAACATCCTCGCCCAGAACTCCCCTACATCGTTGAAACTGATGCTTCGAGCCTTGCCATGGGGGCAGTTCTATCACAAAAGGACCCAGTAACCAATCAGTTGCATCCCGTGGCATTTTGGTCCCGCAAATTCTCGCCTCCTGAAATCAATTACTCTATTACTGATAAGGAACTTCTAGCTATCAAGTCCGCCTTTAAGGCTTGGCGGCATTATCTTCTGGGGGCCCGACACACCGTTACTGTGATTACAGATCACCGAAACCTGCAATATTTGAAAACCGCAAAAGCTCAATCCTCTAGGCAACTCCGTTGGGCACTATTCTTTGCCGAGTTTGACTTCATAATTACCTATCGAGCTGGTACAAAAAACGGTAAAGCTGATGCCCTTTCTCGGATGGGAGTGGAAGAACATTTGATCAATCCTAAACCTGTACCTATCATTACAGAACAAAGAATTCTAGGTGTAATCGCCACACAATCCATAGAGGAAGTTAAGGATAAAGCCAGGCTACTGGTAACTCCAGCAGACATACAGAATTGGCATCTGCAGGGAAAGGACTTTACGGTGAAGGACAACCTATTATATTTCCAAGAACGGTTATACCTGCCCAGCACAGATTTACAGAAAAAGGTAATCTCTTGTTATCACGATTCTTTAATGGAAGGACATCCCGGTATGACCAAGACCTCGGAAAAGATCAAGCGCTACTTCTGGTGGCCGTCTTGGAAAAAAGATATCAGAGACTTTATAATGTCCTGTGGAGTATGCGCCCAAAACAAGAGTCAAAAGGAAAAACCAGCCGGCCTCTTACGCCCTATTGACATCCCGCCTCGCCCTTGGCATACGCTTTCTATGGACTTCATCACCGATCTACCTCCATGCTCCGGATACAATACGATCCTAGTAATCGTGGACCTATTCTCCAAGATGGCGCATTTCATTCCACTCAAAGGCTTACCAACAGCAGCAACTCTGGCCCGAGAATTTCTCGAAAACATCGTCCGACTGCACGGTTTTCCATCAGTTCTAATTTCGGATCGAGGTAGTCAATTTATTTCTCATTTTTGGCGAAGTTGCTGTCGGTCGGCTCAAATTGATGTGAGACTTTCGACCAGCCACCACCCTCAAACCGACGGACAAACCGAGAGGACCAATCAAACTCTGGAACAGTATTTGCGCTGCATGCTACAACAAACTGAAAAAACTTGGAAAGATATCCTTTGGATAGCCGAATATGCCTACAATAACTCTGTCCACTCGGGAACTGGGAAGACCCCGTTTTTTCTTTTATACGGTAGTCACCCTCGAACCTCGGAGTTGGATACACTCCAAGATCTTGGAACACCAGCAGTAGACCACCTGCATTCTACAATCACCCAAGCCTTTAAGGAAGCCGTTTCTCACCTTCAAAGGGCTAAAGAACAATACAAGAAAGGAGTAGACCAACATCGGAAGGAAGCCCCCCAATATCAAGTAGGAGATCAAGTCTGGTTATCCACCAAATATCTACCTCTAAAAGGACCACGCACATTCAACCCAAGATACCTTGGTCCCTATTCCATCACTACCATAGTAAATCCAGTAGCGGTCAAGTTGGACTTGCCCCCTCACATGAAGGTACATCCGGTCTTCCACGTCTCTTTATTAAAACCCGTGCAACCTCAAACCCGACTAACTACATCTCCAAAACCTATTCTAGTTGATGGACAACTCGAGTTTGAAGTCAAAAGCATCCTGGATTCCAAGATCTCCAAATCTAAACTATTTTACCTGATTGACTGGAAAGGCTACGGTCCCCAAGAAAGATCCTGGGAACCTGCAGAATATGTCCACGCGCCTCGTCTAATCAAAAGATTTCATCGAACATTTCCTAAGAAGCCCAAACCCCCGGAGAAGCCCGGTTTGGGAGGGGCCTTGAGGGGGGGTGCTGTCATGATCTCTGCTTCCAAAAGATCAGGACTTGCCCGACTCCCTTGGAAGCAGACCCATAACCCCGGTTCCGAGTGCCAGCCAGTCCCAATTGGGACCTTTTGGACCCTGTCCTGGCGCCAGTGGCACCAGGCTCATAAAGATGCCCAGTCCCAGCGCTGGAAGCGCCGGGCTCATAATGCTTGGGTGGAGTTACCTGCAGCAGACCATGCTGCTTACTTACCTGCCAGTTGAACCCCTGATCCTCTTCTGTTTGGGACTACTTTTCCTGTTGGGTGGGGCAGGAGCCACTCCCTAGGTTCAGAACACTGGAACTCTTCTGGAAAGCAGGAACTCTTTTCTTACCTAGGCGTGGCTGTGGAAGGAGACACCTAAGCACTACAAGAGGCTATTTAAACCACACCCGATGGATGAATCTTGCTTTGCGTTATTCTGCATTCTCTGCAGCAGAACGCTCATCGTGTCTTCTGCTTCTGATCTTGGGCCTAAGGGAACAAAGGCTTACCATCCTGGAATCCAGTCTTCAGCAGCACCTGTAAAGACAAAGAAAGAACAGGTTAGCACTACGGTCTTCAGTGGCAGTGCGTTTAAAGACATTGGGCAACTTTATTACTCACGTGCCATTACTCCTTCCCACGCCGAATCCAGTGGGTATTCCAGCACCCTTCCGCTTCTCTAAAGCTCCGAACTTATACCTGCAAGATAAAAGGGATCGTTAGTGCGCATCGTGAAGCAGGCTACAAGCGCTTACTTACGTGCTTCCAGGCGCTTCTATTCCTCACGCGGGTTCGATCCTCAACTCTCATCAGCCCGCCATCCGCCATCGCCGGAACCCTGCAAAACAAGAGATATCATTACAAAAGACTTTTAAGACATTTGAAGTGCCCAGAACTTACCGTTCGTGCAGTTAACGACGGACAGCAGTCCTCTGAGGTCAAGAGGCCTGCACCCTTATCCAGTGAAGAAACTGGTTACGGCACCCTGCCCCAAGGCAGATGGAGAGCTCGGCGTTCACTTACCTAAGACATCTTACACTTCGAGTCAGACATACAGTGCACAGAGGTCCAGCCAAAGAGCCAACCGTGTGTTACACATCACCTTTGAAGATACGGCATTCACCCAGTCAGGACCGGCGCCTCTGCGGGAATCAGGTGAGCGTTACACCTTTCTGCTGTATAGGCGCCATACAAATGCTCAAGAAATAAAATAAATAATGCATGAAATATTTTGTAGTTTGATTCGGCATTCACAAATCTTTTCTTCGGTCTCCCAACCCGCTCATCATGTGTTTTCATCTGACCGGCATCTCCTTGTGCTCAAGACCAGTCCCTGAAGCACACCGTTGTGACTATTTCCTGTCAGTCACTCATCGGTCTCCTGCAGCTCCTTTGAGTGCTTTTGGCTTTCTCTTCTGTAGCTTCTTGCACCTGTTCACTCGCCAGGAACTTCGACCAATAGAAGTGTGCATTACTCCCAGTTGCCTCTTCTTCGTCTCAGTCCCAAAGTCATATGAATGTGGGACAGTGTGTGTGGGTGAAAGAGGGGCAGACTAAAAATAACCTACAAATGTTTGGGGAGGGCAGGGTGTATTTTGACAAGGAAAAGGTGGATACCATGTCTCATCTGAAGACATCCTCTCCCCACTCCCCAAGGACCCTTGACCCAGGTGATCCTCCCTCACATATCCACCCCCAGGATACAGGATACAAAAAAAGCGATGGCCTTTTCCTGGCCACCTTAGAAGAGGATCCAATGGGAGGAGATGGGAGGATGACCTCAGGTTCTTCACACACCTCACCTCTAGGTGAGGGCTCCAGCCAACCAGACAAGAAAACTGAAGGGTATCAAGACAAACCTCACAATGGCCGTGCTGGGTAGGATACCACCTCACACCTCTAAAATAACAAATTTGGTAACTATATACAAAGGGCTTACAATGTAAAACAGTTCACTCACTCATTCAAAGCATTCACTCTTTTGATCCCCGCAATCTCTAACTCCACACATACACTCCAAATCTGCCCTTACCAAAACCCTTAAATCAAAGAAACAACCCTCTTTTATGCCTATTTCCCCTTTACCCCCCAAATGTGCACTCACGTGGACCTGAAGAGCTCCGATGTGGTGCTGCCTCAAGTCGTCCTGCACAGCTGGACTATGGTACCACGCCTCCAGGGAACAGACGGGCCTTTAACCAATATGGCACCCGCAAACCTCTCTTTTTCACCATGCACGGAAGACAGTTCCCAGCAGAGAGGTGCCGCAGCTGAGCTGTGCGGACAGGAGACCTCCAACGTCTCGGAAAGCCTGGGGTCCCTTTGTGGTCACCAAATGTATGGATGGGCCCCTAATCACGTTAATGCAAGCAGGCCCACCACTTAAGGAAAGAGTGCACATGTGTACGTAAAGCAAGTTTACTCTACAATCATCCAAGGAGGAGCTAGATGACCCCGTCAAGCCAAAGTAACCCAAGTCTCGCCAAACCACATAAGTTGACACATTATATACATTTTTGCAACAGTTAAAACACTCCCTTATATTGTATTACAATCCACCCCCCACATGTAATTGGACAAAACCGTACAAAGAAATCCCATCTTTCTCCAATCCTCCCAGTCTCATTAGCCGCTTGTTATCTTGAATACCATCTACAGATCGTATTCATAGCCCACCCCTTCTTGGGATTCGTACGTGGTAGGTCATGACATCAGCACATGGTTACACATTCATATACAAACATAATTCATTGCAGGTCACAACTGGCCTGAAAACTTTTAACCCTAAATGTAATTGCACATGGTTTGCATGGCTACGTCAAGTAACATGAGGAAAGCTGAATGAACAGGTTCTCTTTGAACTGACGATAACTATCTCATCCACCCCAATGTTACTGGTGTCCTGGAACAAGTAATCTAAATGACTACTATTTCAGCATGCACGGCACATTAGAGAATATAATTGAAACCCCTGGGTATCGATCACTTTGGCCTTGAGCGTTACTTCACCCCATGTTTATTACTGGTGTGGGACAGGCATGCTATCAAGAGAGATGACATAGACAACAGAAGTGTAATTCTAAACAGAGCTTTATTAATGATCAGGATGGTGTAATGCCTAACTTGTCCTATACTGTAGTGGGATTTTCCCTGCCTAAAGAAACTTAAGGGAAGTCTTTTTAAGTCCAAAATGAAAGTCTGTCTGTGTCAAAACCTATGTGTGTCTTCACAGCTATAACAAAACATATTATGGGAATTTTCTGACAAAATAAGTGTTCAAAATTAAAGACTGAGCTACTTTCAGCTTGACAACCTCTTCTTGCTCCATGTTTGAAGGTCAACACATTTCCAATAAAGGTTCAATTCAAATAGTGTTTGGCCAAGTTCTGAAATGACCTTCTCTAAGTTCAAATGTACCACCATTTACACAAAACAAAGGTCCGGTACTTCTCCTTCCCAAAGTTCAAACGTAGAACAGTTCACAAAAAACAAAGGTCCTAAGTGGTGCTAAGTGGCAGTTGGCAGCACGTTATCTTGTTCTATTCTGCTGCTCGTTTAGTTTTTGCTTGGTTGGATCTGTGTTGGACAGCGGTGGAAGTGAAAACAGGATAATTTCACTTTAAATTAACTGGGGACGCTGTGCGGAGGAAGTGCTCCATCTCCCCTCCTCTAAACATTCAAAACCAATTGCACAAGCGGAGCTAAGTGGCAGTTGGCAGTTAGTGGGGAGCGGCTGTGCGGCAGTGGCAACAGCCTGAAGAGACTGCTTTCCGTCGTCAACAAACGTTCCTGCTTCATCAAGGAAAAGACTTGGGTGCTTAATGCGTACAAAACATACTGTAAGTACATTGTGAAGCGGAGAAAGCGGAGACACTCTTCTGACTGAGCGTGGTTTGAATGTTCTCACTTGCGTTCTGTCTGGGAAAGCAATGAGCCTCCGTGAGACTGCAGGGCTCGGCCATTTGATCCCGGCGGTAAGGCATCTGCGGAGGAAACTCCAGTGACACCTCGACTCCTAAAAACAACAGCAGGCCCGTTGTAGGGTGCAGAGTTCTGAGTGGCTAAGCCACCTTACGGTTGACTGGGCTTTAGCAACAAATCTTGTTCCTTCTTGTTTGCTGAAGCCGCGTTCCCCCGGGAGACTGCAGGGCCTCGCCCTTTAATCCCGGAGGTGGTGTGTTTTTTCTTTTTTTTTTTAAGTACTAGGGCATATTTGATTATCTTGACTGGGACACTGTTTGACTGATTACTAGAGCTACTAAGTGCTGTGATATCAAATGTAATTGGGGATACACCGTCTAAACAGGGTCAATTGTAAATGTACTGTATATGGTGGATGTGTAGTGCGTAACATTACACACTTGCATCTTAGTGGTTTCCACTCCCTGTGTGGTACACTTCAACGCTCACAGTACCAAGTAGTGAAATCTGGTGAGTGAATACAACTGAAGACAATATAGGCTTGTTAATACGTTTAAAACAAACTTACATATTTAGTTGATCATAAATGTGCTACAACTTAAGGAGCAGTAGTGGTGGATCTATTGCTATTTGGAAGGATGATCTGAGGGCACCTGAGACCTATAACATGCAAGGCTCACGTGTACAAGATGCAAGTATGACTACATGTTGTTATCCCCATATCCATCAAGCCCAGAATGAAGGGCCAGCAGACTCAAACACCAACCACTCTGTGCAATTAGTGTCATCTAGTCCTCATCCCTCGATGGACCCAATGAGCGATTTACTTCAGAACAACTTAGATTACACCCTCTGAACTTCTTCAATCAAAAAAAACAATTTTGAAGGGGGTAATCGCTAAAAGAGCACTGAGTGACAGTGCTATATGTGATGATCTGGGTTGGGGGACCAGGAACATTGGTATAGTGAGCTGGTCAGAGGACATGGTTACAACGGAATACTCCCAGGAGCAGAGGATTGAAAGGGTAGTTCCTGTGGATGTGACCATTCGATCTGAATCCAAGGATTTCATTCCTCCCAGGGGAGAATGCATGAGAGGGAAGTGATTAACCAGCAACAAAGTAACAATCAAAGCTCTATGAAAGAGTCTAAAATTGCTTCAGAATCCACACTTTCGGCATTGAGTTTTGTATTAAACTCTCTGGTTAGTGTGTATGAACTAAGTCAGAGATCCAAGGCCCCCAGGGGGCGCATGGATGCAAAGAGCTTCTACGTAACTCTCCGGTCCCAAGGTCCTAGACAAGTGGTTTGAACCCGCACTTACTCTCCCCACCCCTCCCCCCTGAAATAGATGGGTCAGTGATGCGTTTCAATCACCCCAGCAGCTAAAGTTTCAAAGACAGAGAAAATCGGTGAGGGAATCACTGTGAAAGAGCTCCCGCAATCTGAGGCAAAACCGAAAGTGGAACACGGGCCTTCAGAGGAGCCACGCAGGGACAGAGGAAGGCATTTTCCTGACTGCTAAGACCCATAGAGGACCAGAGGATCTTGGAAATCGGCGGGTAGGGCTCTGGACACCAGAATTACCCTCGGGCAACCCAGATGAAACAACAGCACCCAGGCGATGTGGGAGGCCCCTTGGGCCGGCCTGTAATAGCCGATGTGCAGGGGAGGCGTGAGAGCTATGCAGCCAACTCCAGGTCCGGTGTGCGTTTGGAGGAAGAGGTGAGGCACGGAGGACTCTGGTGAGGAGAGCCGTCCCCCTGGAGGCGGCGTGGGTACCGCATTGTGGCAAGTAATTGGGTTGTGGTGGAACAGCAAGGCCCCTTGGCGTGGGAAGTCACAGGGAGACCTGGGGCCCGACCTGCAGACGAACTGACGGGCTACATCGTTTGATCTCCCAAGGAGTGCACAATTAGGAGGGTTTTCTGTGCATGGACAGGCTCCGGCCCAGCAGGGGAAATTGGTACCTGCTCTCTACCTGCAACCACTGTACCCCACAGGACTTGTGTATCACTGCGCACACTGAGCAAGAGGCGGTTGCACAGAGCACAAAAGGTGAAGGGAGGGCACGGCGCAGATCGCCCTTTGCCTGCCCCTGGTTTGATAGACCCTCGACCACCAGGAGGAAGCCTTTCAAGGCCCTAACGCTCCATAGAGCACCGCGCAATCAAGTGGAACGTGCCGACCAGAGGTAGCAATACGGCACACCAGAGGAGGACAGATTGGCTACCCAGTGGAGGGAGCTTAAAAGCGCACAAAATACATAGTGGAGGGTGATGGAACTCTGCCGTTCCTTGGAGCGTCGCCAGGTGCGCATGGCTGGCCACCTCCCTGGAGCCAACCAGCAGCACTATGGCGGTCACCGTGAGTGGAGCAAAAGCGCAAATATTTTTCTCCAACCCCCTATGGGTCCCACCTCATCAGCCAAGACCCTCCCAATAGTGTCTGGGGCAAAAGGAGCAAAATACCAACTCACAGGCCCCGGACCATAGCCGTGAAGGGACGAACAGAGGATAATCGCTTACCCAGAGAGGGTTGAGCCCCGACCTCCAGGGCGTGTGCCCTCCTCTTGGGTTTAAGGGGAAGGCTGGCAGCTTTCACGGGAGGTACTGAGACTCCAAGGCGTGCATCCCCTGTGCAAGGACTCAAGTGGTGAAAGGATAACTGGGAATGCCAGGGATCTGACATCAAGAAAAGGTCTAGGCAGCAATACCGATCAAGGGGACGTGGAAGAGTCCTAGCCACCCCACCCCCACCTGGGAAACGGAAGATTCAAGTAAAACATTATATCCCGGTGGTGCGAGCCGAAGCTACAGGGGCGTGTATAACGGTGGTACATGGACATGAAGCACAAGTTGGACATATATAAATATATCCCGAATCACCCCAGCCTGGAGTCAGCGTCACAGACCGAAATGGCAACAATGCCTGAGGACTCCGCTGCAACTAAAAGAGATGTGGCTGCCCTGCTTGAAGAAATGAGGAATATGAGGGCCGACATTGGAGGCAGGGTGGACAAAATTACCCAGAGGATAGACAATATGGAGGAGCACCTGGAGGAGGTAGAACACAACCAGACCTCATTGACCTCCTTAGAGTCAAAAATAGACCGACGAATAAGGGAAATCGAGTGCTGAGATGAAGAAGTTTTATTGAAGATGGATAATCTCGAAAACCATGAAAGGTGCAACAACTTGAGGCTCTTTGGTATTCCGGAGAGGGACGGGGAGTCGGGTCAAGATCTGAAGGGGACTCTCCACGAGGTCACAAAATTGGAATTTGAAAATGACTCCATTGACGAGGCAAAGATTGAGAGGATACATGGGGCTGGGGGGTAGCGCCTGGGGGCACAGGTCCTTCTTAGTGCGTTTCCATAACTATAGTGACAAGATGAAAATCCTGGAGAAAGCAAAGCAGAAAGGCCCAATCACCCTTGGCTGAGCCAGAGTGACAATTTTTCAAGACCTGTCCTCACTGACCCTGCAAGGAGACAGATGTGTATGCCCCTGACGAAGTGGCTACAGGACAAGTGAGTGAGGCACAGATAGGGGTTTCCATTCTCACTTGCGTTTGAACTAGAAGGGCAGAAGCACAAACTGAGGACAGAAGAAGAAATCAGGAGGGCGATGTCCGACTTGCTGGGAGAGACTGGGGATGAGAGAAAAAACATTGAGAAAGGTCAGATGACGACAGGCAATGGCGCATCCAGGGGCCGAGAAGGATGTGCATACCCAACTTCAGGAAGTATAGGAGGTTGAACGCATCGCCTCCTGTGGACAATTGAAGTGTGCCCGGCACAAAGGGCTGGCGCCGATGGTTGGGAAGTTTGTGGCAGCTTGAGTTTTGGGAGGATGTGGGGGCTCGGGGAGACGTCAAGGAGGAGAGAGGCTATTAAGGGGGTAGACTGGAGCAATGGTCCTCTTGGGGTCTGAGGTAGACCCGAACCACATGGCCGGAAAGGGTGGGGGGAGGGGGCTCAAAGGTGATGAGATTGATTTTAGGGATGGACACGGACCCGGCTGGTGGTCCGATGTCAGCCCGGTGATGTTAACCGGGAGGTGTCGGATGCCCTGTAAGGGGAGGGAGGGAAGAGGGGTTGGGGGGGCAGGAGTGATGGAGGGGTTTGGAATAGGGTCTTCTTCAAGTTTAATCATTACGGTGGTGTGGGGACAGAGTTATGGTTGTGGCTGCCCGAAGTGGAAAGGAGGGATGTGGGTATTGAAGGGCGAAAATGGCAGTGAATGCAGGAGCCCAGACGGGTGCACATCTTAGGATGGGGACGTTAAATGTCAAAGGGATGTACTCTCCCACGAAAAGGCCGTTAGTGGCCAGAGAATTCCGGAGAATGGGCCTAGATGTGATGTTTTTGCAGGAGACCAAGTATGCTAAAGGGGAGGAACGGAAGGTCCATGGGGGGAGAGTGGGCAGACGTATTGGGGTTCTGGTCCTTTTGAGGAAGGCGGGGTGGGGATCCTCATTGGGAGGGACCTGAAAATGGAGGTGAACAAGGTTTGGGCAGATGTGGAGGTTAGGGCCCTTCTAGTAGTGAGGAATATACAGAATGTGTGTTTCAAGTTTGAGACGGTTTATTGTCCCAAACAGGACAAGCAGCGGTTTCTGTTGAAAATGCTGCTGAAAATAATGCTTCAGGGTTCGGGTCATATAATTCTGGGTGGGGATTTCAATTTATGGGCGGATATCAAGTTGGATAAGCAAGGGGGAGGGGTAGAGACGCATGGTCCACCGGGCAGGGGGCCAGCAGAGGTGTTGGAGTTGCTAGAGGTCTATGGGCTAAGGGACGAATGGCGTCACCGTCACCAGAACGAAAAAGGATACACCTTCTACTCAGCCCCCCACGGTACCTTCACTAGAATTGATTACATGTATGTTTCATGGGGGTTGTGGGCTGTCAACCAGGGGGCAGAAACCTCAGCGGTCGCATGGTTGCACCATGATCTGGTGATGGTGGAACTAAATAGGCGCGGCCTGCAGGCAAAGGGCCCAAGTGGAGATGCAAAGTGTTTCAAGCGGCAATGCCTGAGGAAATAGGGCAATATTTCAGAATTAATACAGGGGAAATCCCCAGGAGGACTGTCTCAGAGGCAGGTAAGGTGACGTGGAGAGGGCTAAGAGACCTGCAAGCCTGAGAGACTTACAAACAAAATGCCTGGGGAAAGAGCTGAGCAAATGTATGACATACAATGAAGATGATTGGTGGCAACAAATGCATGTTAGTGAATGTAAATCGCTAACATTAGCACTCACAAGGTTCCTAGAACAGTTACAAAGGATGATGGAGATGGTGACAGGTGTACATCAACGAGGTGGAATCATGCATGAAGCTTAATATGAATTTAAGATAACAAAAATCGGCTTTTATTCTTAGTTTAGTTGTCATTTAGTTACTTTTAGAATCAGTTTTCTTTTTTTCTTGAGTTATATTTTCAAAAGTTTGTATAAACTGTGGGAAATTAATAAAAAAATAAAATAAAATAAAAAGATTGTCAAAGAGGAGTATCATCTAGTGGAATGAATTCAGTTGTTAGCTCCTTATGGCTTTTCATTTCCGCCAAAGCATTCCTCATACAATTGACTTCCATTTTTAAAGATACGAGGTCCAGATCAAATTTAACCAAATGAGCCTTAATTTCCTTACCCATCGATATATATTGCTTAGGCTCGTCTCTCAAAAGCAGTATATTTTTCACAACAGAGGCATTAATGAGTCTGTTTAGGCTAATCATTTCGGACTTGCAGGCACCCACCTTTGTTAGTTCAAATAACATCCCTGAATGGGAATCGGACCTCTGACTTTTTTTTGGTGAAACCTTTTTTTGTTAAACTTTTTTTATTGCGGTTTTAGAATATCAACAACAAAGGAGAAGAAAGATGAAGGTTAAACATTATAAGATAAAGAAACATCACCTTATCTCTCTCCCTCCAGTGAGACTCCTCCGTGGCATCCTACCTTACCACCCTCCCCTCCACCCCCCGTGAACGGTGTCTTCTTCATCTTTTCACAAAAATACGTTTAACTCTCCGGTGCGGTATGACAGAGTCTTCATACCCATTGTTAACTAAAGTCTTCGGCCGCCTCTTGGGGGCTTGCATACCTTTGAGATTGTCCATTTGGGGTGGGCCATTTCAAGGATGGGGTGCACCCCCTCTCAACAGACCTCTCCCCCTCATTTTGTTACAATGTCAGCTACTTCCTCGGGCTAGACCATTGTCAATCCCCCAGGTATCTGGTCATAAATTCCCCCCATAATGGCTAATGTGGCGCCCCCTTCCCATGGAGTGCAGCTGTTATCCTCTCCATAGTACATATATTTATAGCAACATTGATCCAGTCTTTCTTTGCCGGTGTCCCAGCGCCTTTCCACTTCATGACTAGGCAGGTCCGTGCTGAAAGCAGCAGGGGTGCTGCCACCGCCGTCAGCCTTCTGAATTCCCCCTCTTCTTCTTCCATACCAAAGAGTATCAGCAACAGCGTTTTAATGCGCTGGATCCCATCTACATCTTTGATCCACCCCAGGACCTCGTCCCAGAACACCTAAATACGGGAGCAACCCCACCACATGTGCCAATAATCGTCCTTTTCTCTTTGTTTCCCTTCTACATCTAGTATCTGTTCAAGGGGGAGTGAGGTCCCTCTGTATCCTCTCTTTCCATATTTCACTCGAGAGGACACCCTTTAGTTGAAGATACGAGAAGATCAAAGTCCCTATGACCAGTGCTCCCTCCAAGTCATCGATTGTAATAAAAGGTGCCTGCTTTCCAGAGTTGCCCCACCCTCTCCAGTCCAGCCTCATAGCATGTTTAGAATCTTTCAGGGTTCGGTATAGCCTCATGGACACCAGGCGACCAAAGATGGCTCAGAGGAGACGGTCACGTGGTGACCCCTCGCATGTCCACCCTCTCCCTCCAAATCTCCCATATTGTTCCCAGGATCGGTGTTCTCGAATTCTGCACTGCAACTTACTTCTTGGTGCCCACAGCCACTTCGCTACAGTGGCAGGGGCTAAAATTGGAATTGTCTAAGTCGACCCACTGGAGCTCCCTCTGCATCTCAAAGACCCTCAACTGTACCGCTTCATAATATGTTTTTAAATTCAGGAGTCCCCATCCCCCCTTTCTCTTTGGGGAGTGCCAGATCATTGTGGGCCACTCTTGCCTTCTTACCCTGCCACAAGAACTTGAGCATCGCCCCCTTTGTTCCCTTAAAGAAGGACTCGGGAATGCGGATCCGGTGTATCTGGAATGCATACAAAAACCTCGGCAGGCAAACCATCTTCTGGGCGTGTAAGCGCCCCAGCCATGACAAAGTCAGCTTTCCCCATTTTTCAAGATCACATAGGAATCCCGTAATAAGAGGGTGGTAGTTAGCCTCAAACAGGGCCCCAGTCTCCCTAGTGAGATTTATCCCTAGGTATCGCAATGAATCCCACTGTTCCCCTTCCCTTGCTCACCCACTTTCATAGGAAACAACACCAACTTTGCCCTATTGACCTTAAAGCCAGACAGTTCACCATATTGCTCGATCAGCTCTAACACCTTTGGCACCGATGTTGAGGGGTTCTGTAAGTGCAACAACATTTAATCCACGTAGAGCACCACCTTGTATTCCGACCCTCCTACCCGGAGACCTTCCATGTGAGAATCACCCCTAATTCTTTGCGCCAGAGACTCCAGGGAAAGAGCAAATAAAATCGGCACTAGAGGACAACCCTGTCTCATCCCCTTACTTAAGTCAAAGCAACGGGAGTAATCTCCGGTAACCGACACTGACGCCTTAGTGGAAGTATACACTGCCATCACTTCGCTCCTGAACCTGGACCCCAAGCTCACATTGCCCATAACCTCTTCCAAAAAGCCCCATTCCACCCTATCGAATGCTTTCTCAGCTTTCACCGAAAGAAGAGCCAGGTCCCCCTCCATCCTCCTTGACTCACGGATTAAGTGCAAGGTTTTCCACATAGTATCAGCCCCTTGTCGTCGCATTATAAACCCCACATGGTCCGAATGTATTAAATGGGGCATGTGTGCTTCCAGCCTGGCCACCAATACCCATGTGTAAATCTTGGCGTCAATGTTCAACAAAGAGATGGGGCGGTAAGACCCACATTTTCAGGGATCTCTACCCTCTTTATGAATCACAGTTATTAAAGCACAGAGAATGATTCCGGGGCTTCCCCTGTATCCAAGATCTCATTGAAGAGTTCTACCATGGAGGGGAGGAGTGGGGATATAAATGACCTGTAGAAGCCTGCAGGGGCCTTCCCCAGTGGGAGCCTCTACACCAACCTCTTGATTTCTTCTGCTGTTATGGGGGCTTCCAATAATTCAGCATCCTTCCAGGAATCCCGGCATCTGTGTTTCGGCTAAGGAAGACGATATGGTTCCCCTCCCCATGCCAGCCTCTGATTTATATAAGTTCTCATACAACATTGCAAATTGAATCCCCACCTTCTCTGCATCCTCTCTTTCCTCTATGTCCGCCACTCTACTCTCGGAACGCTGACCATGCAATCTGGCTGCCAGCAATGCATCCGCCTTATCCCCCTTCTCGTAAAACCTTTGCCTGAGGACCTGTAATTTCTTCACTATTTGGCCCTCCTTAAGAATTCTAAGTTCCTCCCTCTTTCTCCTCGCCTCTTGAACATTATCCTCAGTCTAAGCAAGAACTATATGTTTTAAGTTTTCATCATCGACCTTGCAGAATGCTTCAATTTATGTTATCCAGATGAGTCATTCGTCTTTGTCTCATAATTTCTTTGGTTTCGAAAAGATTTTGTCTAAATTTCAAGTACAGCCTTCTCAGAAATTTGCATGGTGCAAGGACCTTGTATTCGGGAATAGTGTTAAGCCTTTTAGCCTCGACAGGTGAATTTTTCATACATTTCTGTTGAGCTCTTTTCTCTAAAGTTTCGATCCAATCGAGTTCCAACAATTTTTTCTTTACTGTATTTGGGTTAGACCATAACGTTTTTTTCATCTGAGCCGAATTGGTTCAAAATGACTTTGCATTGGTGTCTCCACTCTGTTTTTGCAGTATTCGTCTGGCTTTTTCGTTCGATTAAGACTTCAAATGGTGGTAAATCCGTTTCCTCCAAGGTCTTTCTAAAGAGTGATAGTTTGTTCCATATTATTCTGGCGTTTAATGTGGATACGCCCACTACATACAGGATACAAGCGGTTGGACAACTTTGGGGTAACTGAAGAATTTGCTTCCAGAAAGTGCCCTCACACCGGTTCCATGTTTTCGTCTCCAAAGACCAATATAGGGGTCACCTTGCTTTTTTAAAACTTTATTATCGGATTGTATGGGAATTTCCCATATTTTTTTTGCAGTATCATGCCTTGTGATGTTAGCTGTTTACAAGTGCTTACAAGTTTTTCTTCATAGGTTCATCGTTTATGCTAGAGTTTACTAACGTGCCCAAATAGCGAGTATATGGGACTTTATTCAGGCCCTCTACTCCCAATGACCATCTTGACCTATTTTTCTTTGGGTGCCCTCCCAATTTGTTTTCGAGGACGAGAATCTCTGATTTTGCTACATTCCTCTCAAGTCCTTGGTCTTGAATGAAGGTCTTTAATACGGTCAACTTTCTTTGGAGGCCGATAGATGTCAAATCTAAGACAACCATATCATCAGCATAAAGGATCAAGCTTAAGTGCACCCCGTTCAACTTTGGAGAAAACGACACAACACTATCTAGTGCGGTGCCGACTTCTGATATATAAAAGATAAAGAGTGTTGCACCCAAGGGGCACCCTTACTTGACGCCCCTTTCTGTTGTTATGGGCTTAGTTAAGTGGCCCACACTGTCGAGGTGAATCTGTATCTAAGTTTCCGAATATAGCTCTTTTATTGCTTGAATCAGACTAATGGGGCAACCTCTCTCTTTTAGCTTTGTCCATAGTGTTTTCGCGATCGACCCCGTCAAAAGCATTGGCCATATCTATAAATGTCAAATAGACTTTCTGGCCTGTTTTAATGGCATCTATTTTCAGCAAGTTCAATATGAAAAGGTTTAAACTGCATCCGACTCCTTTGATGAAGCCGGACTGTCGCACATCGTAGATCTTATTCGTTCTTATCTAATTTACTAATTGGGCTAGGAGAAGACTTGTGAAAACTTTCCCCACCACATCCAGAAGGGCTATTGGCCGATAGTTAGCTGGATTGGTGCGGATGCCCTTTTTAAAGATAGGGACAATAATGCCTAATTTCCAAGTGGATGGAATACGGCCTTCTTTGAGTATATTTTGGAACAGGTCATCACAAAAGTCTGTCCATTCCTCAGTGTTATTTTTGAGATCGGCGTTCAAGAGGCCGTCAGGTCGCGCTGCTCGCGAGGAGCTGCACTTTTGAATGCACGTCCAAATATCATCACGTTCAATACATAATTCCCACTGAATACTTACTTGCAGGCTCGGGCAGGACGTTTTTTCCTTTTCTTGAATAGATGATTATAATGCCTTACCCAATCATTTTCTTTCACCATATTCGTTAAGGAGGTATTTTCCGGATTCTCCAGTTCGTTAATTAACGGCTAACCACTTTTTGAGATTCTTTGATTCAAGGCATCTTACATTGATTCAGCATCTCTTTGTTGAAGCGTGGCTCTCTGTGCTTTGCTCCAGTTGTTGTAGCTGTTCTTCCCTTTTCTTATTTCAGACTTTTGTGCAGGATTAACTGCATCACGGATTCTTCTTCGGACCTCTTTCAAATCCCTTTCTTTTGGGTAACTTGTGGATCATAATTGTGCCTCTGATAGGCTGATTTGTTCTGAGTCCTTTTTTTGACTCTATAGAGTTCAAACAAAAGATGGTATTCTATAGGATCTTTGAGCACTTGCTTATCTTTCGGTCTGGTATATTCGGTTAAAGTTGTAATGTCACAATTTCTTAAGCGTAGTCTGTTATGGCCAGGCTCCAACGAGCTCACGTAATTGTGGCTTTCTTTGTTTCCAGTCAGTTGTGACCACATTGTGATCACTTTGCTTAGACTTAGTTACTTTGAGAGTCGTAATTTCTCGTGCCATTGCTTCCGATTCAAAAAAGTAATCTAGTATTGAATTTTGTGCGCCTCTTTCCCAGGTCACTTTGGGCGGGATGTCTCCCTTTGTGGCACCATTCAACAGCAGCAAGTTTCTGCTCGCCATTTCTTCAAGCCATCTTTGGCTTTTTCGCTTCTCCTTATGATTTATGCCATTTTTGGCCGGGTCCACTTCTAACAACTTCATGTTGAAGTCCCCACAGAACGATCTGAGCATTTGCATTTCCTATTAAGATATTATCAATAGTATCTAAAAGATCTTCTTTAAATGTTTTATGGGCTGCAGGGGTTCTGTTCCAATAAACATTTATCACATGCAGAATTTTTGACGATTGTCTCGCTGAGTCATTTGTTTCTAAGTTTACATACTGTAGGTAAGGCGAAATATTCTGTGCTTTTTTAATCTGCAGACCGCATTTGCGTTTTACCAGAGTTAATTGTCCAGACATTGGGCAACCTTTGCTTTGGGTAATTGCTGGATTTGTCGCCACATCAAATCCATTACCACCTGGACTTCTTTCCAACCACGTCTCCTGGAGACATAATATGTTCGTCGACACTAGAACCTTCGGGAGGGACTGAAGGAGATGTGAAAATCCTCTTGTGTTCGAGGTGGCGAACACAATCTGGTTTGAGAGATCATGGCATTAACTTTCCGATGTATCATTCAAAGCTTTGGCCACCCACGACCAACAATTTTTCTCACCTTCCAATTTGTCAATTTTTTCGCTCTTAGCAGACTCTGGAATTTTGCACTTTATGTTCTCTACTGTGATTTTGATTTTCTTCCTTCTTAATTCCTCATTTATTACTGTTATTTGGGGCACTCGCTCCTCGGTCGACCCATCTTCTCCCACTTGTTGTTCATTTAGATCTTTCATCGATGTTGTATTAGACTGCAAACTTGACTTTTCACTTTTATTTAAACTATTTGCTCCTATAGGTCCTAGAGATTCGATATCAGCCAAGGCGTTATCGACCTTGTAAACTTGAAAACCAGCGTCTAGCATCTGTCTCTCACACATCATCACACCTTGTGCATCTTTCCATTCCCCAATATGTAGCAAAACAAACTTGCGGTTCATATCATCCATAATTTCAACACAATCGATTCTTGTACTTTTAATGGATCTTAGTACAGTGATGAGTTGAAACAGCTGTAATATTGTAGGTCTATTTAGCGGGGCATCCCCTTTTTTGTGCTCAATTAGTTCAATCAGAATTCTGAATGGCTGTGAAAATCAGGGGTTTCGGGGCTAATGACGGCTGGTTGACACCCTGTGACTCAGCCCCCCTCTTTTTTTATCCAGGGTTTCTCTCTCTCTCTCTCTCCTGGTCGCTCGACCATTCTTTGCGGGTGTCCTCATTAGTAAAGTTTTTAGTAACCGCTTCACTTGACAGCTGCTGTCCAACTGTATTCACTGTATAATTGGTTTTGTTGGTTTGAATACTGTGCAAATGTTTCTCTTCCAATGTCAGGAAGAGTTTTATCATTCCCACCTCCTTCACAATTTCACTTGTTTTGGGTTTGCCGTTTTATTCGGGCGTCTGAGGCCACAATATCACCCAGTTCTTTGGATGGACTCCCTCATTTGGAGCTATCGTGTTAATCGGGAGTGTCCTAGAATGCCTGTTTTCTCTTATATCAGGCTCGCAACTGATGTTTCTTGCATTTGTCAGCACCGGGGTCACATTCCGTATTTCCTCGTCTCCTTCCTCTTCAGATATACTATATGTCGACATATTCAGCAACACCTGAGTGTCATCCTCTTCGTCTTGATTCACGACTGCAGCTTTGCACCAATTCGACTTTCCTCCCTCTTCACTTCTGTTAGTGAACAGTTCTTTCCTTCTAGTTTCGACCATGTCCATTCCATCATTATTATTTGCAATCTCTGAGTTGTTAAGAGTGATATTCAAGGCTTTTATGTTTCTGAAAAAGTTAGCAGAATTTCGTGAGTTTTTATTTTTGTGTGCTGGTATGGTTTTTTGTTTTTTTCTTAAATGTGCCCTGTTTCATTACTTTTCCAGCACCTTTATTCATCTTTTGTGATATTGATGACATTTATTTACAAATATGTCAAACCATTCTACTTCTTTCAGATCCGTTGAGGTTAATGTGGACTTGCTTTTCATCGATCCATCTGACCATTTACTATTGCCAGTCTAGAGGAGCCAGCCACCTAGATACTTTGCTTCTCCTCTTCTTTGTTCGTATTGGATGGGCACTTCCCAACCACTCCAGTAACGTGCACATTTTTACACTCATCGAACCGCACGGGGCCTTCCATCTGATCCGCCGGACCTTTCACACTCGCCACCCTTGAACTCTCCTCCGGTGCAAGGATTTTTCGCAACTCATTCACTTTGCTCAAGTTCTTTTCGGAATCATCAGCATCGGATCTTCCCCACATTCGGGTAGAGTCTCCTTTGTTTGATGAGCCTTTGCACGATCTGACTCCTCCCGTTCTACAGCTTTCATGAACCACCGATTTCGGCTCTTCTTGACCTTGTGGTCCACGATGCACCGTAACATCAGGTCGGCGATCCTCCCAACATGGCCAACAGCACGGGAACGCTGCTCTCTAGTGTATATGCGCTACGCATTGTCTTCCTAGAAATTAGGCACGCCCCCGAGGCTCTGCGCGTCTCAACTCTACTGAACCAAGTTGTTCGGCGTGTGTATCGTTCCCGTCTATCTTCCAGTTACCTTTTCTTGTTCCTAGAAACGTGGACAACACACTGTGCACACCTTGATTTGGACGATCTTATTACATATAGGTTGTATATTTTTAAATATATCTAGAGATATTAAACAAAGTAAAGGTGCAAGGAAGAGGTGCTCAGCCTTGGTACCTAGGCTGGAGATAGAGGACAAAAGAGAGTGTTTTCCTATTAGGAAAGCTTCGTCCCCTGCACACTATCTAAAAGGCCAAAGCCTAATGGTGATTAGAGAATCGTTAAAGATGGAAAGTCTTTTAAAGGCATTTCAGATATATATTCAAAATTTCACTAAATAATTAAAGTTTGACAACTTGAAGGATAAATTCATAAGCAAGACGATTTATTATTCATACAAAATGGTAGGCCCAACGCGTTTCGAGTAGCAAAAAACTCTTCATCAGGGGCATTTTTTCTTTAAGAATAACATTTCTATAAAGAAAAGAAACATTTTAAATTTAAACAATATAATATTTTTAGTCAATAAGCAATTTCGAAAGCAACAATTTAAAAACAACCTCAATTCAAGGACATCTCTGAGATACATGTCAACACACAGATCCTGGACTTAAAGTGTACAGTGCATAATTCAAATTAAATTGACTTAATTGTTTTAGAGTGTCTAACAGCCTTTAGAGTGAAACCGTTATCAAAAATTGACAAAAACTTAAAACTCTTAATTTGAATCAAAACAGGTAAGTTTTTCATCAAAACAGATACATTTTTTCGTACAACCAGGTTATTACTGGTGCTAAATGCCTGTATATGCTATTCACAGAGGGAATAATTCAATACTCTAAGTGTTTTTGAACAAATGTGTATAAACTGAAGTTGTCACATAAGGAACAATTATAGCTAGTTGTTCTTACCTATTTAAAATAGGCCAAAAAAGATGGAGTGTCTTGTATGGCCATAGATGAAAGTGTTCCTGAGATGATTTCGCAAAGTTTGTTCTTGACCTGTCGTGAGATCTGGTCAAAGAAGCAATATTCAGATAAGGAGAAAGACGTTGTCTTAATGACAAGAATATAGGTATCTGGTTGTCATGTTTATGCATAAGTGAAAACACACTTACAAGTCTTTGGTTGAGCAACTGGTCCAATGGTAGAGCTGACCAGTCAATGGTCATTGGGTTTCTTAATCTGGTAAACGGTTAATCGATGAAAACTAATCCAAATCAACTGTTTCCAAGAACAGTAACCTAAAAAACCAAGGTGGTAGAGGTAAGTAAAGGGGAAACAAGGTATTTTTTAGAAAAGCTGTCACGGACCAAGTAAAGGCTATGTGGCCAGAATGGAAATGGTTAGTCTCTTATTATGATTCTACATAAAAGTGTTTGGCAGAAGAAAAGCTTTATTCCCCAAAGTACCTGGCATAGGACAAGTTAAGGCTATGTGGCCAGATTGGAAATAGTAAGTATCTTATTTCGATTCTACATAACTAAGTGATACCAATAAAGTGATAAAATCCAAGTCAACTTACTTCTCTTCCTTTTTTACAGGTCCCAAAATGGAGCAACATCCAGACCGGCGAAGGCTATGGAGGCGTCTGCCATTTTGTGATGGAACTCATCTTTATGTACCTTTCGGACAAGCTGACGTCATTCGCGCATGCGCCAGTGACGTCACTGTTGTTTATATATTGAGTGAGTGACGTTGTTTGCGCGTGCGCGTGCAATGTGTAAATAAAGGTGTCTATGTAATCAACATGGAATATTAGGCGATCAGGTGCCCCAAGGGGCATGTCGTCTTGTTACAGCTAGAAAATAAGTGGGAAACGATTCCAATGAATGTGGAAAAGGTGCATGTCACATTATAGGTAATGACTCCAACTTAGTGACGTCAATCGCACATACGCGTTGTACGTCCACCAAGTTAAATCTCTATATGTGTGTTAAAACACTTAGAGGGGAGAATGAAGAAGATAAGCCAGTGATAGGTTTGGTGCAAACGGCTGTCTGTATTTTGACTAACGTCATGTTTACACGTTTGACTAAAAATACAAATTATATTTTATCGGATGTAACTGTGAGGTCTTATTGACTGCTTTTCAAAGGTCCACAGGACATGCTTGGGTAAATGAGGGTGTTAAACCTAATGATAAGTAGAAAAACCTACATGGGCACATGGTCATAGATGCAAAATAGTCATGGAGTACCTGTCTGATTATTAATGGTTAAAGAAATGGATATCTTAGTGTCGACCATTATCCACATTTAAACATGTGATTGGCCTATTTGACAAATCTAGGACCTTGTGTAAACCATTATACACGTTTTATCATGTTGTGAACCTTTTTGACAAATATAGGCCATTGTGTTAGCACTACCCCAATTGTATGGGTGTACAATCTAAAGCAAAAGCATCACTAAAAGCAGTTTCTTGAAGATGAAAATCACAAGTGAATTGACAGCAGATAATGTAACTAAAACACTCATATGCGAAGAAAATAAAGGTCTTTGTTCTAATATTCGATACCCCAGTAATGCTAGGGTATGTTTGATGGGAGAATCTATTTAAAAACAAAGAAGCAATAGTAACCTATAAGGTTTAAACTGGTAGCAGCAATTGGTTTACTTTCATAGATGTTAAATCTTTAGAGGAATGGTCCAAGGTAATAGTCCTCATTCATGCCGAGTGGTGTCATTGCGTCAAGCCGTTGGATCCAAAAAAGTTCTCTTTGTAAAAGTTGTCTTTGTAAATCGCCACCCCTCGGGAGTGGGTGTATTACTTCCAATATGATCATTTTCATCTGTGAGATGTTGTGGTTATGGTCTCAGAAATGTCTAAATACAGGAGATTTGATATTTTTTGTTCTTATGGAAGACTTGTGCTCTGTCCATCTTTCTTTGGCTTTTCTGTTGGTTTTTCCTATATAATAGACTCCGGAGGGTCAACGGATGGCATAGATGACGTTTTTGCTGTCACATGTAGCATAGTGTCTCAGACTGATTTTTTTACCTGTATTGGGATGTCGTACATATTCTCCTTTAATGATGTTGTTGCAATGTTGGCAGTGGAGACATGGATATGTGCCTGCTTTTTGTTTAGAAAATGTTGTTTGTAGTGTTTTTTTTGGCCTTTCCGCTTTAATGAGTTGGTCCCGTAGATTTCTTCCTCGTTTGAATGCCATCATAGGGGGATCTGGAAACAATTCTTGTAAGGTTTTATCTGACTTAATCAGGTCCCAGTTTTTGTGTATTATTCTTTTGACTTGAAAGCTTTGTCTAGAGTATTTCAATGAGTGAATCAAATTTTTTGGAACTGGTTTACTGTTGCTTGCTAGGAGTTCTTTTCTTTCCTGTGTTTCGGTTCTTGTTATGGCTTTCTGTATTGTTTCTCCTGGGTAACCTCTTTCAATGAATCGATTCCGCATGGCTTCATATTCCATCTGTAATGTGGTAATATCAGATGTAATACGTTTCACCCTTAAAAGTTGGCTGTAGGGGAGGTTCTCCTTTAAATGTTTCGGATGAAAACTGCTATGATGTAAGCAGCTGTTAACATCTGTTGGTTTCCTGTATATTTTTGTCTTAAGACCTGGTTCATGTATTTCCACTGTAACATCCAGAAAATTAACTGAAGGTTTCCCAATTTCAATTGTGAACCCGATTCTTTCATTGGAGGTATTTAAGTATTTCCAAAATTGGAGAAGTTTACTTTCTGTGCCTAGCCATATACCAAAAATGTCGTCAATGTATAGTTGCCAGCATTTAATTTTTTCTTTCAACTGTTGGTTTTGTAGTACAAATTTTGTTTCAAATTGGTACATGAAAATGTTGGCATATGAAGGTGCCACTGATGAACCCATTGAGGTTCCTAAAATTTGTAAATAAAATGTTCCATTATGTCTAAAGTAGTTGTTATGTAGAATGATGTTGATTAATTCTATAGCTAGTACTTTGTGAATGTTGATGTTTTTGTTTTCTAGTAGAAACCATTCTAATGCTTCTATCCCTTCTCTGTGTGGTATTGAGGTATATAGACTGTTCACGTCCATTGTGAAAAGAATTGGGCTCTCCTCTGTGAGATTAACAGAGTTGATGATGTTCAGGAAGTGGGTGGTGTCCTTTAGATAGGTTTGAGTGCTTTGTACAGCTGGTTGTAGTGCCGTGTCCAAATATATGGCTAACGGCTGAAAGATACTTTCTGTCCCCGCAACTATGGGTCTGAAGGGAGGGTTAGTGGCATTTTTGTGGATTTTAGGTAATCCATAGAAAACCGGAGTCACTGGAAATTTTTGTTTCAAAAATTCAGCTGTCTTGTCTGTGATCCAGATATAGATATATATAAAAATATACAACCTGTATGTAATAAGATCGTCCAAATCAAGGTGTGCACAGTGTGTTGTCCACGTTTCTAGTATTGTTTACCCTCACGGGTTGGTACCATAGCCACACACGAGCACCCACAAACACTAGAATGTCATTCTCGACTATCAGCGCTTTAACAGACAAAGCAGCTACAACTTTGGCCTTCTCAGATGAAGAGGCAACAAGAATTCTGGTTTAATATCAGATACTAGTAAAGATACACCAACGGGAGAGAACCCTGAACGGCTAATCCATAAATTAGAACGACTCATCAGACGAGAGATTTCTCAAAAATTACATGCAACAACCCTCGCCCAGTACTATAAGTGTAAACGGATTCCAAGAGGACTTAGAGTTTATCTTAGACCTACCCTTTGCAAAGAGAATAAAGATTTCGTCATCAGATGGGAGCAAATCCTGAACAAATGCTCACTAGACCTAATATTGCTAACCATTGAAGAATTGGCAAAATCCGTTTCCAACCTTAAACAAGAGATTGATGACATCACATCCCAACTGGCTAAATTCAAAACTGCAACGGAATTGAAACAAATTTTGGAAGACACTAATACAAAGCTTGACAGTTATAAAAAAGACATCGAACAACGAAAAATAAGAAAGTTTAGAAGGGATACACTAGACTACGCGAGGGACATTGTCTACTCGTGGCAGGAATTCTACGCGAATAACCGACCACCACAACATAGGCCACCAAGACAACCGCAGCCCACTAACAACACAGAGAGCAGTGAAGTCACCAGCGGAGAGCTGGAAGAGATTCCATCCACTAGCGAAAGCGGGCCTACCGCAGCATCTCAAGTGGTACCACCTACGTTATCTTCCCAAAACCAACCGTCTACACTTTTTTTAGAGGGAGGAAGACAAGAAGAGGAAAGAAGAAAACCAAGACAGAAGAAGAAATAAAACAGAATCTGGTCATTAATATTTCCTCTAAATCACTGACAACAACACAGATTCAGACATTGAATCTAGGGGTCTCATTTATTCCTACAAACAACACCTCTTTCTTTGAAGAAGAAGTTAATCTTTTCAAACTCATCCGCAAAATGGAACTGAAAGTCTTTTTCCACAATATTGAAGATACACTGCAACCACAATCAAAATCTAAATTTTTGGAACTCAAAACCAAAAGCAGTTTTGATCCTCAAGTGAACCACCCTTTGATTAACTTGTTTAAACAAAAGACTACAAGAGATCTCAAACGACTAAAATATGGCCAGCCAAATAAAATGAATATTCGTAAACATCAGACATCAGATGGAAGCCATTAAGCAATTGGCCCAGGACAGTAGTCTAACATTAAAACAAGCAGACAAAGGAGGAGCTCTAGTCCTAATGGACACTACTATGTATAACATAGGATGTCAAAAACTCTTAGACGATACTAGGACATACATACAACTAGATGGAGACCCGGTAAATGAAATCAAAGAAATTATCAAGAAGGTGGTTGACAAAGCATCAGACATGGATTGGATCACAGACAAGACAGCTGAATTTTTGATACAAAAATTTCCAGTGACTCCGGTTTTCTATGGATTACCTAAAATCCACAAAAATGCCACTAACCCTCCCTTCAGACCCATAGTTGCGGGGACAGAAAGTATCTTTCAGCCGTTAGCCATATATTTGGACACGGCACTACAACCAGCTGTACAAAGCACTCAAACCTATCTAAAGGACACCACCCACTTCCTGAACATCATCAACTCTGTTAATCTCACAGAGGAGAGCCCAATTCTTTTCACAATGGACGTGAACAGTCTATATACCTCAATACCACACAGAGAAGGGATAGAAGCATTAGAATGGTTTCTACTAGAAAACAAAAACGTCAACATTCACAAAGTACTAGCTATAGAATTAATCAACATCATTCTACATAACAACTACTTTAGACATAATGGAACATTTTATTTACAAATTTCAGGAACCTCAATGGGTTCATCAGTGGCACCTTCATATGCCAACATTTTCATGTACCAATTTGAAACTAAATTTGTACTACAAAACCAACAGTGGAAAGAAAAAATTAAATGCTGGCAACGATACATTGACGACATTTTTGGTATATGGCTAGGCACAGAAAGTGAACTTCTCCAATTCTGGAAATACTTAAATACCTGCAATGAAAGAATCGGGTTCACAATTGAAATTGGGAAACCTTCAGTTAATTTTCTGGATGTTACAGTGGAAATACATTAACCAGGTCTTAAGACAAAAATATACAGGAAACCAACAGATGTTAACAGCTGCTTACATCATAGCAGTTTTCATCCGAAACATTTAAAGGAGAACCTCCCCTACAGCCAACTTTTAAGGGTGAAACGTATTACATCTGATATTACCACATTACAGATGGAATATGAAACCATGCGGAATCGATTCATTGAAAGAGGTTACCCAGGAGAAACAATACAGAAAGCCATAACAAGAACCGAAACACAGGAAAGAAAAGAACTCCTAGCAAGCAACAGTAAACCAGTTCCCAAAAATTTGATTCACTCATTGAAATACTCTAGACAAAGCTTTCAAGTCAAAAGAATAATACACAAAAACTGGGACCTGATTAAGTCAGATAAAACCTTACAAGAATTGTTTCCAGATCCCCCTATGATGGCATTCAAACGAGGAAGAAATCTACGGGACCAACTCATTAAAGCGGAAAGGCCAAAAAAAACACTACAAACAACATTTTCTAAACAAAAAGCAGGCACATTTCCATGTCTCCACTGCCAACATTGCAACAACATCATTAAAGGAGAATATGTACGACATCCCAATACAGGTAAAAAAATCAGTCTGAGACACTATGCTACATGTCACAGCAAAAACGTCATCTATGCCATCCGTTGCCCCTGCGGAGTCGCTTATATAGGAAAAACCAACAGAAAAGCCAAAGAAAGATGGACAGAGCACAAGTCTTCCATAAGAACAAAAATATCAAATCTCCTGTATTTAGACATTTCCGAGACCATAACCACAACATCTCACAGATGAAAATGATCATATTGGAAGTAATACACCCACTCCCGAGGGGTGGCGATTTACAAAGACAACTTTTACAAAGAGAACTTTTTTGGATCCAACGGCTTGACGCAATGACACCACTAGGCATGAATGAGGACTATTACCTTGGACCATTCCTCTAAAGTTTTAACATCTATGAAAGTAAACCAATTGCTGCTACCAGTTTAAACCTTATAGGTTACTATTGCTTCTTTGTTTTTAAATAGATTCTCCCATCAAACATACCCTAGCATTACTGGGGTATCGAATATTAGAACAAAGACCTTTATTTTCTTTGCATATGAGTGTTTTAGTTACATTATCTGCTGTCAATTCACTTGTGAATTTCATCTTCAGGAAACTGCTTTTAGTGATGCTTTTGCTTTAGATTGTACACCCATACAATTTGGGTAGTGCTAACACAATGGCCTATATTTGTCAAAAAGGTTCACAACATGATAAAAAGTGTATAATGGTTTACAAAAGGTCCTAGATTTGTCAAATAGGCCAATCACATGTTTAAATGTGGATAATGGTCGACACTAAGATATCCATTTCTTTAACCATTAATAATCAGACAGGTACTCCATGACTATTTTGCATCTATGACCATGTGCCCATGTAGGTTTTTCTACTTATCATTAGGTTTAACACCCTCATTTACCCAAGCATGTCCTGTGGACCTTTGAAAAGCAGTCAATAAGACCTCACAGTTACATCCGATAAAATTTAATTTGTATTTTTAGTCAAACGTGTAAACATGACGTGAGTCAAAATACAGACAGCCATTTGCACCAAACCTATCACTGGCTTATCTTCTTCATTCTCCCCTCTAAGTGTTTTAACACACATATAGAGATTTAACTTGGTAAACGTACAACGCGTATGTGCGATTGACGTCACTAAGTTGGAGTCATTACCTATAATGTGACATGCACCTTTTCCACCTTCATTGGAATCGTTTCCCACTTATTTTCTATGTGTAACAAGACGACATGCCCCTTGGAGCACCTGATCGCCTAATATTCCATGTTGATTACATAGACACCTTTATTTACACGTTGCACGCGCACGCGCGAACAACATCACTCACTCAATATATAAACAACAGTGACGTCACTGGCGCATGCGCGAATGACGTCAGCTTGTCCGAAAGGTACATAAAGACGAGTTCCATCACAAAATGGCAGACGCCTCCACAGCCTTCGCCGGTCTGGATGTTGCTCCATTTTGGGACCTGTAAAAAAGGAAGAGAAGTAAGTTGACTTGGACTTTATCACTTTATTGGTATCACTTAGTTATGTAGAATCGAAATAAGATACTTAATATTTCCAATCTGGCCTCATAGCCTTAACTTCTTCTATGCCAGGTACTTTGGGGAATAAAGCTTTTCTTCTGCCAAACACTTTTATGTAGAATCATAATAAGAGACTAACCATTTCCATTCTGGCCACATAGCCTTTACTTGGTCCGTGACAGCTTTTCTAAAAAATACCCTGTTTCCCCTTTACTTACCTCTACCACCTTGGTTTTTTAGGTTACTCTTCTTGGAAACAGTTGATTTGGATTAGTTTTCATCGATTAACCATTTACCAGATTAAGATACCCAGTGACCATTGACTGGTCAGCTCTACCATTGGACCAGCTGCTCAACCAAAGACTTGTAAGTGTGTTTTCCCTTATGCATAAACCTGACAACCAAATACCTATATTCTTGTCATTAAGACAACATCTTGCTCCTTAACTGAATATTGCTTCTTAGACCAGATCTCACGACAGGTCAAGAACAAACTTTGCGAAATCATCTCAGGAACACTTTCATCTATGGCCATACAAGACACTCCAACTTTTTTGGCCTATTTTAAATAGGTAAGAACAACTAGCTATAATTGTTCCTTATGTGACAACTTCAGTTTATCCATTTTTGTTCAAAAACACTTAGAGTGTTGAATTATTCTCTCCGTGAATAGCATATACAGGCATTTAGCACCAGTAATAACCTGGTTGTACGAAAAAATGTATCTGTTTTGATGAAAAACTTATCTGTTTTGATTCAAATTAAGAGTTTTAAGTTTTTGTCAATTTTTGATAACGGTTTCACTCTAAAGGCTGTTAGACACTCTAAAACAGTTAAGTCCATTTGAATTATGCACTGTACACTTTAAGTCCAGGATCTGTGTGTTGACATGTATCTCAGAGATGTCCTTGAATTGAGGTTGTTTTGAAATTGTTGCTTTCGAAATTGCTTATTGACTAAAAATATTATATTGTTTAAATTTAAAATGTTTCTTTTCTTTATAGAAATGTTATTCTTAAAGAAAAAATGCCCCTGATGAAGAGTTGTTTGCTACTCGAAACGCGTTGGGCCTACCATTTTGTATGAATAATAAATCGTCTTGCTTATGAATTTATCCTTCAAGTTGTCAAAATTTAATTATTTAGTGAAATTGTGTATATCTGAAATGCCTTTAAAAGACTTTCCATCTTTAACGATTCTCTAATCACCATTAGGCTTTGGCCTTTTAGATAGTGTGCAGGGGACGAAGCTTTCCTAATAGGAAAACACTCTCTTTTGTCCTCTATCTCCAGCCTAGGTACCAAGGCTGAGCACCTCTCCCCCGTACCTTTACTTTGTTTAATATCTCTAGATATATATAAAAATATACAACCTATATGCAATAAGATCGTCCAAATCAAGGTGTGCACAGTGTGTTGTCCACGTTTCTAGTATTGTTTACCCTCACGGGTTGGTACCATAGCCACACACGAGCACCCACAAACACTAGAATGTCATTCTCGACTATCAGCGCTTTAGCAGACAAAGCAGCTACAACTTTGGCCTTCTCAGATGAAGAGGCTACAAGAATTCTGGGTTTAATATCAGATACTAGTAAAGATACACCAACGGGAGAGAACCCTGAACGGCTAACCCATAAATTAGAACGACTCATCAGACGAGAGATTTCTCAAAAATTACATGCAACAACCCTCGCCCAGTACTATAAGTGTAAACGGATTCCAAGAGGACTTAGAGTTTATCTTAGACCTACCCTTTGCAAAGAGAATAAAGATTTTGTCATCAGATGGGAGCAAATCCTGAACAAATGCTCACTAGACCTAATATTGCTAACCATTGAAGAATTGGCAAAATCCGTTTCCAACCTTAAACAAGAGATTGATGACATCACATCCCAACTGGCTAAATTCAAAACTGCAACGGAATTGAAACAAATTTTGGAAGATACTAATACAAAGCTTGACAGTTATAAAAAAGACATAGAACAACGAAAAATAAGAAAGTTTAGAAGGGATACACTAGACTACGCGAGGGACATTGTCTACTCGTGGCAGGAATTCTACGCGAATAACCGACCACCACAACATAGGCCACCAAGACAACCGCAGCCCACTAACAACACAGAGTGCAGTGAAGTCACCAGCAGAGAGCTGGAAGAGATTCCATCCACTAGCGAAAGCGGGCCTACCGCAGCATCTCAAGTGGTACCACCTACGTTATCTTCCCAAAACCAACCGTCTACACCTTTTTTAGAGGGAGGAAGACAAGAAGAGGAAAGAAGAAAACCAAGACAGAAGAAGAAATAAAACAGACTCTGGTCATTAATATTTTCTCTAAATCACTGACAACTTCACAGATTCAGACATTGAATCTAGGGGTCTCATTTATTCCTACAAACAACACCTCTTTCTTTGAAGAAGAAGTTAATCTTTTCAAACTCATCCGCAAAATGGAACTGAAAGTCTTTTACCACAATATTGAAGATACACTGCAACCACAATCAAAATCTAAGTTTTTGGAACTCAAAAACAAAAGCAGTTTTCATCCTCAAGTGAACCATCCTTTGATTAACTTGTTTAAACAAAAGACTACAAGAGATCTCAAATGACTAAAATATGGCCAGCCAAATAAAATGAATATTCGTAAACATCAGATGAAAGCCATTAAGCAATTGGCCCAGGACAGTAGTCTAACATTAAAACAAGCAGACAAAGGAGGAGCTCTAGTCCTAATGGACACTACTATGTATAACATAGGATGTCAAAAACTCTTAGACAATACTAGGACATACATACAACTAGATGGAGACCCGGTAAATGAAATCAAAGAAATTATCAAGAAGGTGGTTGACAAAGCATCAGACATGGATTGGATCACAGACAAGACAGCTGAATTTTTGATACAAAAATTTCCAGTGTCTCCGGTTTTCTATGGATTACCTAAAATCCACAAAAATGCCACTGATCCTCCCTTCAGACCCATAGTTGCGGGGACTGAAAGTATCTTTCAGCCGTTAGCCATATATTTGGACACGGCACTACAACCAGCTGTACAAAGGACGTGAACAGTCTATATACCTCAATACCACACAGAGAAGGGATAGAAGCATTGGAATGGTTTCTACTAGAAAACAAAAACGTCAACATTCACAAAGTACTAGCTATAGAATTAATCAACATCATTCTATATAACAACTACTTTAGACATAATGGAACATTTTATTTACAAATTTCAGGAACCTCAATGGGTTCATCAGTGGCACCTTCATATGCCAACATTTTCATGTACCAATTTGAAACGAAATTTGCACTACAAAACCAACAGTGGAAAGAAAAAATGTAATGCTGGCAACGATACATTGACAACATTTTTGGTATATGGCTAGGCACAGAAAGTGAACTTCTCCAATTCTGGAAATACTTAAATACCTGCAATGAAAGAATCGGGTTCACAATTGAAATTGGGAAACCTTCAGTTAATTTTCTGGATGTTACAGTGGAAATACATGGACCAGGTCTTAAGACAAAAATATACAGGAAACCAACAGATGTTAACAGCTGCTTACATCATAGCAGTTTTCATCCGAAACATTTAAAGAAGAACCTCCCCTACAGCCAACTTTTAAGGGTGAAACGTATTACGTCTGATATTACCACATTACAGATGGAATATGAAACCATGCGGAATCGATTCATTGAAAGAGGTTACCCAGGAGAAACAATACAGAAAACCATAACAAGAACCGAAAAACAGGAAAGAAAATAACTCGTAGCAAGCAACAGTAAACCAGTTCCCAAAATTTTTATTCACTCATTGAAATACTCTAGACAAAGCTTTCAAGTCAAAAGAATAATACACAAAAACTGGGACCTGATTAAGTCAGATAAAACCTTACAAGAATTGTTTCCAGATCCCTCTATGATGGCATTCAAACGAGGAAGAAATCTACGGGACCAACTCATTAAAGCGGAAAGGACAAAAAAAACACTACAAACAACATTTTCTAAACAAAAAGCAGGCACATTTCCATGTCTCCACTGCCAACATTGCAACAACATCATTAAAGGAGAATATGTACGACATCCCAATACAGGTAAAAAAATTAGTCTGAGACACTATGCTACATGTGACAGCAAAAACGTCATCTATGCCATCCGTTGCCCCTGCGGAGTCTATATAGGAAAAACCAACAGAAAAGCCAAAGAAAGATGGACAGAGCACAAGTCTTCCATAAGAACAAAAAATATCAAATCTCCTGTATTTAGACATTTCCGAGACCATAACCACAACATCTCACAGATGAAAATGATCATATTGGAAGTAATACACCCACTCCCGAGGGGTGGCGATTTACAAGGACAACTTTTACAAAGAGAACTTTTTTGGATCCAACGGCTTGACGCAATGATACCACTAGGCATGAATGAGGACTATTACCTTGGACCATTCCTCTAAAGTTTTAACATCTATGAAAGTAAACCAATTGCTGCTACCACTTTAAACCTTATAGGTTACTATTGCTTCTTTGTTTTTAAATAGATTCTCCCATCAAACATACCCTAGCATTACTCGGATATCGAATATTAGAACAAAGACCTTTATTTTCTTCGCATATGAGTGTTTTAGTTACATTATCTGCTGTCAATTCACTTGTGATTTTCATCTTCAAGAAACTGCTTTTAGTGATGATTTTGCTTTAGATTGTACACCCATACAATTGGGGTAGTGCTAACACAATGGCCTATATTTGTCAAAAAGGTTCACAACATGATAAAAAGTGTATAATGGTTTACACAAGGTCCTAGATTTGTCAAATAGGCCAATCACATGTTTAAATGTGGATAATGGTCGACACTAAGATATCCATTTCTTTAACCATTAATAATCAGGCAGGTACTCCATGACTATTTTGCATCTATGACCATGTGCCCATGTAGGTTTTTCTACTTATCATTAGGTTTAACACCCTCATTTACCCAAGCATGTCCTGTGGACCTTTGAAAAGCAGTCAATAAGACCTCACAGTTACATCCGATAAAATTTAATTTGTATTTTTAGTCAAACGTGTAAACATGACGTTAGTCAAAATACAGACAGCCGTTTGCACCAAACCTATCACTGGCTTATCTTCTTCATTCTCCCCTCTAAGTGTTTTAACACAAATATAGAGATTTAACTTGGTGGACGTACAACGCGTATGTGTGATTGACGTCACTAATTTGGAGTCATTACCTATAATGTGACATGCACCTTTTCCACCTTCATTGGAATCGTTTCCCACTTATTTTCTAGCTGTAACAAGACGACATGCCCCTTGGAGCACCTGATCGCCTAATATTCCATGTTGATTACATAGACACCTTTATTTACACGTTGCACGCGCACGCGCGAACAACGTCACTCACTCAATATATAAACAACAGTGACATCACTGGCGCATGCGCGAATGACGTCAGCTTGTCCGAAAGGTACATAAAGACGAGTTCCATCACAAAATGGCAGACGCCTCCATAGCCTTCACCGGTCTGGATGTTGCTCCATTTTGGGACCTGTAAAAAAGGAAGAGAAGTAAGTTGACTTGGACTTTATCACTTCATTGGTATCACTTAGTTATGTAGAATCGAAATAAGATACTTACTATTTCCAATCTGGCCACATAGCCTTAACTTGTCCTATGCCAGGTACTTTGGGGAATAAAGCTTTTCTTCTGCCAAACACTTTTATGTAGAATCATAATAAGAGACTAACAATTTCCATTCTGGCCACATAGCCTTTACTTGGTCCGTGACAGCTTTTCTAAAAAATACCCCGTTTCCCCTTTACTTACCTCTACCACCTTGGTTTTTTAGGTTACTCTTCTTGGAAACAGTTGATTTGGATTAGTTTTCATCGATTAACCGTATACCAGATTAAGATACCCAGTGACCATTGACTGGTCAGCTCTACCATTGGACCAGTTGCTCAACCAAAGACTTGTAAGTGTGTTTTCACTTATGCATAAACATGACAACCAGATACCTATATTCTTGTCATTAAGACAACGTCTTTCTCCTTATCTGAATATTGCTTCTTTGACCAGATCTCACCACAGGTCAAGAACAAACTTTGCGAAATCATCTCAGGAACACTTTCATCTATGGCCATACAAGACACTCCATCTTTTTTGGCCTATTTTAAATAGGTAAGAACAACTAGCTATAATTATTCCTTATGTGACAACTTCAGTTTATACATATTTGTTCAAAAACACTTAGAGTATTGAATTATTCCCTCCGTGAATAGCATATACAGGCATTTAGCACCAGTAATAACCTGGTTGTATGAAAAAATGTATCTGTTTTGATGAAAAATGTATCTGTTTTGATTCAAATTAAGAGTTTTAAGTTTTTGTCAATTTTTGATAACGGTTTCACTCTAAAGGCTGTTAGACACTCTAAAACAATTAAGTCCATTTGAATTATGCACTGTACACTTTAAGTCCAGGATCTGTGTGTTGACGTGTATCTCAGAGATGTCCTTGAATTGAGGTTGTTTTGAAATTGTTGCTTTCGAAATTGCTTATTGACTAAAAATATTATATTGTTTAAATTTAAAATGTTTCTTTTCTTTATAGAAATGTTTATCTTAAAGAAAAAATGCCCCTGATGAAGAGTTGTTTGCTACTCGAAACGCGTTGGGCCTACCATTTTGTATGAATAATAAATCGTCTTGCTTATGAATTTATCCTTCAAGTTGTCAAAATGTAATTATTTAGTGAAATTTTGAATATATATCTGAAATGCCTTTAAAAGACTTTCCATCTTTAACGATTCTCTAATCACCATTAGGCTTTGGGCTTTTAGATAGTGTGCAGGGGACAAAGCTTTCCTAATAGGAAAACACTCTCTTTTGACCTTTTCTTGTTCCTTCCAGGAATCCCTTCTCTTTCCCACCTTGCTTCGGCAAGGCCATTCCCCCTTCTTCCCGGAATCCTTCTCGTGCTCGGTGCCGTGGGCCCCCCCCCGGCACCCGTTGAGTATTGGACTTCAGTTTCCTTTCCTTCCTGGATTTTTCCGTGACATCTTTCCCGGATACTGAACGCAACCCTGCCTAGGCAGTCGGCACTCCTCACACTGGAACCCGAAGACTTGCATCCTTCCTTGTACAAGTCCCGATCGGTGAGGAAGAAGGAAGGAGTACCCAAGAAGACCTCAATAAAGGACAAACAGGTGAGAAGGAGGGAAGGGTGTGACAGATTGAGACGCCTAGAACCTAATAACATAATTGACATGGAGGCTGCAGTCCAAGACCTCATGAGAGGAATGCAAGAATTGACTACAGAGGTTCAAAATCTAAAGGCCGAAAATGCGGCATTAAAACAACTAGTCTTGTCCCGGGATTCAGCGTTCAAAGAAAGCGCCCTGGTCGGGGGTATTGTGGATAAATACGATGGCTCTTCCAAATCCATGCGTTCCTTCCTTGACTCCTGCCTGGTGCATTTCACATTCAAACCTTACTTTTCCACACCCCGGGCTAAGGTAGAGTTTATAATATCTCACCTTACCGGCATGCTTTAACATGGGCGACTCCCTTGGTTAATTCAGAAGGCCCACTCCTGGAAAATTATTATGGTTTTATAGAAGCCTTTAGGCCATGTTTGATCGACCAGAACTCGTCTACAGCGCCCAGGAGAGACTTCTGGAATTCCAGCAAGGGAGTCAGGATATGCTTACTTACGTGACCCAATTCAAACAACTAGCTAAAGAAGCTGATTGGTCCCAAGAAGCTAGTTTCACCCTATTCAGGAGAAGTTTGAATGACAAGGTCAAGGATGAGTTAGCCAGAGTGGCTCGACCAAGTTCCTTTCAAGCTTTAATGGATTTATCCCTGTAGATCGATTTCAGAATCCAGGAGAGAAAGGCTGAGAAAAGAAAAACAAAGACGACCTCCCCAAAAGCAACCATGGAATACCCTTGCCCTAAGGAGCACCCATCCAGCATTCATCAGAACTGGAGCCTATGCAAGTGGGTGCTTTCCGTGGACCAATTTCTACACAAGAAAGGATCCGTAGTATCCATACCAGACTTTGCATGTATTGTGCATCTGATAAACACCTTGTAAGAGAATGCCCTATAGCACCACATTGGTGCTCAGGAAACGCCAGCTCCTGATCCTAAGCGGAGCACAGCTTTGGGAGAATGATGCCAGCTCCACATCCATTCCTTCCTTAAATGCTCCTGGCCAAAACAACTTAGTGGTTCTCCAAACAATCTTGTCACCCTCCGAGAAAGACTCATTCCCCATCCTGGCTCTGGTGGACTGTGGTGCCATGGGAGTATTCTTAGACCATGATTGGGCTGTCAGACACAATATTTCTCGAGAACCCAAAGAAATAATACAACCTGTCGAAGGAATTGACGGGAGACTGTTATCTTCCGGGCCTATTGCCCACCAGACCAAGGAACTACTGCTTTTTATTAATAACCACCAGGAAAAGCTCTGTTTTGATATTATAAAGGCCGCTCACTACCCCATGGTTTTAGGTATGCCTTGGCTCCAGAAACACAACCCGTACATCAACTGGGCAGCCGGATCCCTCTTCTTAGGTTCTGAATTCTGCCTGTACCATTATTTGTCTCAAGACTCACTGCATAACCCTCCTTTGAACTCCCAGAAATCTGAACAATCTCCCTTATGCGTCTCCAACATTACCCAAGTGCCTGAAATATATCAACCATACTCGGACGTATTTTCAACAGCCATTGTTCAAACTCTTCCACCCCACAGACTGGAGGATTATTCAATCGAAACAGATGCTTCAGCCGTAATCCCATTCGGCAGAATGTTCATACTAACTGAACCTGAAAAAAGAGCCCTACGAGAATATTTGGATACCAACCTGGCTAATGGAACCATTCGTCTTTCAAAATCTCCTGCCGGTGCCTCTCTATTCTTTGTACCAAAGAAAGATACCAAAGAACTTCGACCCTGTTTGGATTACCACGGACTCAACCAGTGCACTATCAAGGATCGTTACCCGCTACCGCTCATTTCCGACATCTTGGAGGCAGTGCAGGCTGCTGTCATCTTCACCAAGCTTGACCTTCGGGGTGCCTACCACCTCATTCGGATAAGGGAAGGTGATGAATGGAAAACAGCCTTCAGAACCCCTTTTGGCCATTTCAAATATCTAGTGATGCCCTTCGGTCTCGCTAACGCCCCTGCGGTCTTTCAGCGGTTCATGGATAGAGTCTTTTCTGATATGCTGTTCTTTTTTGTCATTGTATACCTAGATGATATACTTATCTATTCCAACAACCCCCAAGTCCATCAGGAACATGCCAATGCAGTTTTACAACGATTACGAGAAAACAAACTCGTGGCCAAACCTGAAAATTGTCTGTTCCATGTCCAGACCGTTCACTATCTCGGATTCGTGCTGAGTTCCAAAGGAATAGGAATGGATCCTGCCAAGGTGGACTCCATACTCTCTTGGCCATCGCCTACTACAGTAAAACAGATTCAATCCTTCCTGGGGCTCGCAAATTTCTACAGGAAATTCATCCCTACATTTTCAGACATCGTGCATCCCATAGTCACACTCTTAAAGAAAGACACACCATTCAATTGGTCTGCCACTCAAGAGACAGCCTTCCAGGACCTAAAACAAAGATTCACTGAAGGTGAAGATCAAGGTGATTGGTCACTTTTGATTCCGGTAGCTGAATTTGCTTACAACAACTCTGATCATTCAGCTATCAAGACTAATCCTTTCTTGTGCAGCCACGGATTTCATCATTCGGTTCTGCCATCTGTTCTACCACATCCTACCCCGGTACCCTCAGTTGATTCCTGGATCGAAAGACTGGTACATAAGGACGCCAAAGATCACCTGGAAAAAGCCAGGACAGAAGTTAAGAAACATGCGGATACCAAGCAGAGACCCAGCCCGGCATATGAAGTTGGGGACAAGGTCTGGTTATCCTCGAAACTCCTGCCTCGACATCTACGGCCAAACAAACTAGCTCCCAAATATTATGGTCCTTTCTCCATTAAAGAAATCATCAATCCAGTGGCCTTTCGGCTTCAGCTTCCAGAATCCTGGAAGAAAATACATCTGGTTTTATGCACTTCCTTGTTGAAACCGCATGTGCGGTCCACCAGATCAACTCCTAGACCTAGCCCTTTGCTTGTCAATGACTAGATCGAATTCAAGGTCTCCAGGATATGTGATTCTAGATACAGACGGGGTCAACTCCAATACTTATTGGAATGGAAAAGATACCACCCCCCCCAGTGAACGCACCTGGCAACCAGTCTCTAACATGAATGCTCCCCGCCTAGTGCAAATGTTCCATCAAATCCATCCAGGCAAACCCGGTGGATCAAGATTTAAGAGGGGGCATGCTGTCATGAACCACCGATTTCGGGCCTTCTGGACCTTGTGGTCCATGATGCACCATAATATCAGGTCGGCAATTCTCCCAACATGGCCGACAGCACGGGAACGCTGCTCTCTGGTGTCTACGTGCGGCTTCCTAGAAATTAGGCACACCCCCTCGGCTCTGCGCGTCTCAACGCTACTGAACCGAGTTGGTTGGCTTGTGTATCGTTCCCATCTATCTTCCAGTTACCTTTTCTTGTTCCTTCCAGGAATCCCTTCTCTTTCCCACCTCGCTTCGGCAAGGCCATTCCACCTTCTTCCCGGAATCCGTCTCGTGCTCGGTGCCGTGGGCCCCCCCCGGCACTCGTTGAGTGCTGGACTTCAGTTTCCTTTCCTTCCTGATTTTTCCGTGACATCTTTCCTGGATACTGAATGCAACCCTGCCTAGGCAGTCGGCACTCCTCACACTGGAACCCGAAGACTCACATCCTTCCCTGTACAAGTCCCGATCGGTGAGGAAGAAGGAAGGAGTACCCAAGAAGACCTCAATAAAGGACAAACAGGTAAGAAGGAGGGAAGGGTGTGACAGCAGCTAGATCAAGGGATGGCTGCTGTCAGTTTGTGTTTGCTTTGAGTCCACACAGACTCTTCCATCTCGTTCTTTTTGAAGTAATTGAAGGGCCTGTCTGGTGACTTAAGCTAGGAGTCTTTTATCCTCTGAGTTATTTTTCAAGGAGTCTTTCAGTACAGATAGAGAAATATCATTGCCTCGCCTTGTGAGCATAATTTGTGACATCATAGCGACAAGATCTGCTTCCAGTTTTACTATTTTTGACTTGAGCAGAGCTATTAGTGTCGTCTGATCTCGATAGTTCTCATTCAAATTTTCAAGCAGTTTTATTAGCGGTGCCACGGCTATTGTGCTTGCAGACATCAGTATGGGACGTAATTCATGAATTACTTTCTCAACTAGAAATATAAATTTTCTTTGTGGGATCGCTAACAAATTGCGTGCGCTCTTTTCCACTCTCAAATTTCAAAAAATAATGAAAACTAATGTAAATACGGGGGGGTCGGCAGCAAGTGATAATACTCCCTCAAACTTCCCACAAAGTTTGTACCAGGTAAACAAAGAAATCAGAGTTCGGGAGGATATCTCGCGCTCACACCAACTGAATAGATACAAAAGTTCCTCAAGTTACATAACATTTGTTAGTTTAATTTGATTTTCAAAGTGAAGAACAGCCGACACGTGTTTCGACCTTTGGTCGTTATCAAGGCTGTACAGATTATAACATTCGTTCATTACATCATGAAGAAGAAAGAGAAAATTCAAAAAACCATACCATAGGTGCCAACATTTCAGATCAGGATATGGGAAAATTCACGCCATATGCAAAATATAAAACAAAAATTCAAAGGAAAATAAACAGAAAACAATAGTTTAGTTCTTCTACAAAGAGTTAATAAGTAAATAAGTAAATATATTGATTCTATGTGTTTAACATAGTATCCAATTACCAACTAATTATACAATAATATACAATCCCAATGTATTAATTGCACAGATTACTGGTTATCACCCTGTGACGCCATTCCAACATGACCAGAGGATATACGAATATTCCAAAAACATCATCGAACAATAAAGTTGCAACTCACCCTCTCAATGTCAATAGGTTATATCTTCTATCCCTGTGTTGTGGATCCTTTAGGTTAAAATTAAATAGTATGAGTTACATGAGCGTCTAATCCCATATTGTAACAAAGTAAAAATAAATAACATAATGTTCACCAACCTGAAAATGTATGTTCCTAACATGTCATGGTCTTAACATTCCAAATTTATATCCAAAAATGGCTTCCACCTAGAAAAAATTTTTTAAAAATTTTTTTAAATTTTTTTAAAATTTTTGTTGGTAACTATGCTTCATAAGGTTAACTATAAGCCCCCTAATTAATCATTTCCATATTTAAACAAATTCATGGGTCACTACATCCCTCATGTGTTATCATTTCAAATACATCATTGAACAAAATAGTATTGTGTTGTGTTTAGTTCCCATCTGCACATCATGAGTTACTGAGAGGACCTCCCTTAAACATACCAGAAAGGATAGTTCAACCTATCCATGTTCCAAATCTCCGTAAGCTTACCTATACATGGGCTGGATCCCAGAACCTCAATATATTAAGAGGATCCCACGAGTTGGTCCTTCCATTTAAAAGTATTGTCCCTCGCGGGAAAGCGGGCCGCAACGCGATGACGTCACCCGCCCGCATGCGCGACGACGTCACGCATGCGCAATGACGTCACGCGCATGAACGCGCGATGACGTCACGCGCAGGCCCGCGCGACGGCGCCATATACACGCGCACTCAGCATGATACAAGCGTTGATCACAAATTATCCTAATTAGGAAAGTAGCATTGGATTGCAAACAATTCTTATTTATTAACTAGTATCCGTTACCTAAGGTTGTCCAATATTTTGATATTAATGTAGCTACTTCTAATGGGATTTAGATTACCACAGTTTGGAAAACCCACACTTGATTGCCGAAATAGACTTGCCGTATTGGTTGACAAAAAATATTGCAATGGAACCACACCCAGTTCCACACTTACATCCTCATGATGTGTAAACGTCCACCAAACACATGAATTTAATTGTGTCCCTTAAATTATCTAAATAAACTACACTTTCACTAATGAATGCACGGGATCCTATAATTTCTATTCCCATAACAAAACTCTGGTAAGGCTGGAACGGCATCACAAGTAGTGATAATTACAATGGGTAACATTAGCAATTGAGCTAGTTGCATTCGTTTGTAAAATTGAAAGGGGAAAAGCATTTTTTTATCACTCATATTATTATAGAAAAACATGCATTTCATGGTCCTGATTAAGACCAACCATAGTACTCCTGAAATAACAAATTAATTTGCTCTCTTGTTGCCTGAGTTTGAGCCTAAGGTTCCCACCCCGCTTACCCATCTTCACTTGCATCAAACCAATGAATCTTATATCCTCCTGGCTATCCAACTGATGTTGCAGCTGCCAATGAATGGACATTGGTGTCTTAGGATCACTACTCTTTAGACTAGCCAAATGTTCCCTTATTCGTATTCGCAATTGCCGAATAGTACTGCCAATATAGAGCTTGCCACATACACATATAATGGCATAGACGACAAAACACGTTTTACAATTAATGAACTGCTTGATCTTAATTGTCATTGCATTTTCATCTGTAAAAGAGTCACAATTTGCATGCGCATACTTGCACTGGTTACAATTGCCACATTTAAAAAATCCCTTCTTTCCTTTAAGCCAAGTACCTTCAGTACTGTTTGTCTGAACATCCAAGAAGGAAGGACTCAACTTTTGTTTAATACTATGTGCTCTCTTAAAAATAAATTTGGGTTTCTCAGTCAAAAAGGGTAACAAATCCTTATCCAGTCTCAAAATGTCCCAATGTCTAGACACCATTTTATACAGTAACGATGAGTCTTGCGAAAATTGAGTTATTATTGAAATACAATCATTCTCAAGTTTCTCTTTCACATGGTCACGTAAGAGCTCCAATTGGCTACACTCTTTGTACTTATCTGCCGCTTTCTTTATACATTTCAAGTTATATCCTCTCTTTTGAAATCTTTCCGTGAGCAGATCAGACTCCCTCTGATAGTCCAAATCTGAACTGCAATTCCGCCTAGCCCGATAAAATTCCCCAGCCGGGATATTGTCGATTGTAGATCTCTGATGACAACTTTTTGCATACAGTATTGAATTGACTTCTGTTGGTTTGCGATATGTTTGTGTTTCTATTTGCCCATTATTCACAAAAATGTGCAAATCTAGAAAGTCAATGCTTCGTGAGCTGACTGAACCTGTGAACCTAATACCAAATTTGTTATGGTTAGTGTGTTGCACAAAGGTGTCATATAAAGCAGGAGACCCTTTCCATACAATTAGAACATCATCGATATATCTCTTCCATGCTATTAAATTCGTTTGAAAGATCTCCTGATTGTAAATATGTGTTTCTTCAAATTGAGCCATAAACAAGTTCGCCAAAGATGGCGCAAATTTAGCACCCATGGCCACTCCCTTGGCCTGTGCATAATACTGCCCATTGAAAATGAATACATTATTTTGCAAAGTAAATTTAAGAAAACTCTTAAGCATTTGTATATGCTGCATATAAGAAGCAGAAGAATTTCCAAAGGTGTAGTCAATTGTTTGAACTGCTAGGTCATGATCTATGCTAGTATAAAGCGCTGAAACATCAAGGGTAGCCAAAAGATAATCAGATTCCCACTTGAAGGATTTGAAAAATTTCAAAACATGTGCACTGTCTCTAACATAAGATTTCATTTGAAGAACATAGGGTTTTAGAACTTCATCCAAATATTGGGACATACCCTCCGTGACCCACCCTATCCCACTCATTATAGGTCTGACTGCTGGTAAAGTTTCATAACTCTTGTGTATTTTAGGTAAAAAATACATAGTGGGCATGGTGGGTTCTGTGTTGGTCAAGAAACTCTTTTCATCCTCTGTTAGAAAACCTCTGTCATACCATAACTGAATTAGTTCCAAGTGTTCAGAAACAATTTTCTTCGTTGGATTAGATTTTAGAGGGGTATAACATTGTGGAGTATTCAAATGAGACATTGCCATAGTTATATAATCCTGTGTGTTCATCACCACAATGTTGCCCCCCTTGTCTGCTTCCTTAATGGTTATGCACTTGTCATTCATTAAAGCTTCTAACGCTACCATTTCCTCTTGACTCAGATTAGTTTTGAGTCGCTTTCTTTTATTGGATATGCTGTCCATATGCTTGTATATATCCTTAATAATTGCCTTGTGAAAGGTTTCAATTACATTCTCTGTGCCTAGATTAGGTGTAAATTTTGACTTAAGCTTCAGTTCTTTGAGATTGAGGTGTCTAGTATTAACACCAAGTGATAAACAAATAGATTCAAAATCCACTGTACTTTCTTGAGCTAGTGCGGTCAATGTGGTAATGTTATGTATATCTGAAATAGTGTATGAGCTAAGTGGGCTCAGAGTGGTCTTAGGTTGAAATATTTGTACCTGTGTGGCAAAGAATTTCTTTAATTTTAGTTTCCTTATGAATTTAAAAATATCTATCTGAAAATTCACAAAATCTGTTCTGACGCCTGGTGCAAAAGAAAACCCTTTATTCAACACAGCATGTTCAGCTTCCGAAAGACATTTATCTGATAAATTGATAACCAAATCACAATTCACTAGTTCATCTGACGTTTCCTGCTGCTCGATCGGGTCAGAATTCCTGGCCGACCCTGATCTTCGTCGGAGCTTCCACTCCCGCTTCCGCTTGCCCCCTCTCCTGCCCCTTGTGTGGCACCTGGTATTGGTATAGTGCCTGTTGGTGGTATTGTAAATCTGACTTGTTTTGAGTTTATAAATCGTATGTTTCCCTTTTTGTGTCTGCGAATTTGTTCTAAAAAACTCTGGCCTCCACTACGTGTGGATTCTATATCTTCTTGATTATTAGCTTCTCCCTCTCTAGCTTCTTCCTCTGAATCAGGGTCTGAGCTGGCAGGTGTGGTGTTGGAAGACCTAGGTCTAGTTTGAGATATTATGTTATCATATTTGGCTTGAAAAGTATATACACGTTCCTGTCTGTAATCCTTATCATCTCTGAAATATTTTCTAAATTTCCTCAATTTAATATCATCCTGATATTCTCGCAAGATTTCATTCATTTTCTCATAATTTTTAACTTTGGTAGTTTCTGCATTTGGCATAGCTTTTATTTCTTCCTTGAGTTTGTTAATTGATAATATAACTCTTTTATGCTCTCTTGTGGCATGGGTTATTAATAATTCCAACATAGTTTTAGAACTCTGATTTAGATTCTTCTCCCAATCTTCTGCCAGATCAGCATCCTCATCATTGTCAAAATTAGGAAAAATCAGAACTCTCAAACCTCGAGGAATAATACTGTTGTCTAAGTAATTCATCAAAGATGCATGTTCCCAATATTTATTAATTTCTTTTTTCGACAAACGTTCCAGTCTAATAAATTTCTGTTTGAGAGTTTCTACTGTAGTGTAGCTACTCTTGAAAGGGTTCGACATACTCCCCCTTGGTGCAAAAAGAGCTGCTCGATCTTCATCCCTATTACACATGTAATCTGCCATCATCAGTAGTGGATTTCAGCAGGCACACAGAGCGAATCAAAACAGAAATATAAATTTTCTTTGTGGGATCGCTAACAAATTGCGTGCGCTCTTTTCCACTCTCAAATTTCAAAAAATAATGAAAACTAATGTAAATACGGGGGGGTCGGCAGCAAGTGATAATACTCCCTCAAACTTCCCACAAAGTTTGTACCAGGTAAACAAAGAAATCAGAGTTCGGGAGGATATCTCGCGCTCACACCAACTGAATAGATACAAAAGTTCCTCAAGTTACATAACATTTGTTAGTTTAATTTGATTTTCAAAGTGAAGAACAGCCGACACGTGTTTCGACCTTTGGTCGTTATCAAGGCTGTACAGATTATAACATTCGTTCATTACATCATGAAGAAGAAAGAGAAAATTCAAAAAACCATACCATAGGTGCCAACATTTCAGATCAGGATATGGGAAAATTCACGCCATATGCAAAATATAAAACAAAAATTCAAAGGAAAATAAACAGAAAACAATAGTTTAGTTCTTCTACAAAGAGTTAATAAGTAAATAAGTAAATATATTGATTCTATGTGTTTAACATAGTATCCAATTACCAACTAATTATACAATAATATACAATCCCAATGTATTAATTGCACAGATTACTGGTTATCACCCTGTGACGCCATTCCAACATGACCAGAGGATATACGAATATTCCAAAAACATCATCGAACAATAAAGTTGCAACTCACCCTCTCAATGTCAATAGGTTATATCTTCTATCCCTGTGTTGTGGATCCTTTAGGTTAAAATTAAATAGTATGAGTTACATGAGCGTCTAATCCCATATTGTAACAAAGTAAAAATAAATAACATAATGTTCACCAACCTGAAAATGTATGTTCCTAACATGTCATGGTCTTAACATTCCAAATTTATATCCAAAAATGGCTTCCACCTAGAAAAAATTTTTTAAAAATTTTTTTAAATTTTTTTAACATTTTTGTTGGTAACTATGCTTCATAAGGTTAACTATAAGCCCCCTAATTAATCATTTCCATATTTAAACAAATTCATGGGTCACTACATCCCTCATGTGTTATCATTTCAAATACATCATTGAACAAAATAGTATTGTGTTGTGTTTAGTTCCCATCTGCACATCATGAGTTACTGAGAGGACCTCCCTTAAACATACCAGAAAGGATAGTTCAACCTATCCATGTTCCAAATCTCCGTAAGCTTACCTATACATGGGCTGGATCCCAGAACCTCAATATATTAAGAGGATCCCACGAGTTGGTCCTTCCATTTAAAAGTATTGTCCCTCGCGGGAAAGCGGGCCGCAACGCGATGACGTCACCCGCCCGCATGCGCGACGACGTCACGCATGCGCAATGACGTCACGCGCATGAACGCGCGATGACGTCACGCGCAGGCCCGCGCGACGGCGCCATATACACGCGCACTCAGCATGATACAAGCGTTGATCACAAATTATCCTAATTAGGAAAGTAGCATTGGATTGCAAACAATTCTTATTTATTAACTAGTATCCGTTACCTAAGGTTGTCCAATATTTTGATATTAATGTAGCTACTTCTAATGGGATTTAGATTACCACAGTTTGGAAAACCCACACTTGATTGCCGAAATAGACTTGCCGTATTGGTTGACAAAAAATATTGCAATGGAACCACACCCAGTTCCACACTTACATCCTCATGATGTGTAAACGTCCACCAAACACATGAATTTAATTGTGTCCCTTAAATTATCTAAATAAACTACACTTTCACTAATGAATGCACGGGATCCTATAATTTCTATTCCCATAACAAAACTCTGGTAAGGCTGGAACGGCATCACAAGTAGTGATAATTACAATGGGTAACATTAGCAATTGAGCTAGTTGCATTCGTTTGTAAAATTGAAAGGGGAAAAGCATTTTTTTATCACTCATATTATTATAGAAAAACATGCATTTCATGGTCCTGATTAAGACCAACCATAGTACTCCTGAAATAACAAATTAATTTGCTCTCTTGTTGCCTGAGTTTGAGCCTAAGGTTCCCACCCCGCTTACCCATCTTCACTTGCATCAAACCAATGAATCTTATATCCTCCTGGCTATCCAACTGATGTTGCAGCTGCCAATGAATGGACATTGGTGTCTTAGGATCACTACTCCTTAGACTAGCCAAATGTTCCCTTATTCGTATTCGCAATTGCCGAATAGTACTGCCAATATAGAGCTTGCCACATACACATATAATGGCATAGACGACAAAACACGTTTTACAATTAATGAACTGCTTGATCTTAATTGTCATTGCATTTTCATCTGTAAAAGAGTCACAATTTGCATGCGCATACTTGCACTGGTTACAATTGCCACATTTAAAAAATCCCTTCTTTCCTTTAAGCCAAGTACCTTCAGTACTGTTTGTCTGAACATCCAAGAAGGAAGGACTCAACTTTTGTTTAATACTATGTGCTCTCTTAAAAATAAATTTGGGTTTCTCAGTCAAAAAGGGTAACAAATCCTTATCCAGTCTCAAAATGTCCCAATGTCTAGACACCATTTTATACAGTAACGATGAGTCTTGCGAAAATTGAGTTATTATTGAGATACAATCATTCTCAAGTTTCTCTTTCACATGGTCACGTAAGAGCTCCAATTGGCTACACTCTTTGTACTTATCTGCCGCTTTCTTTATACATTTCAAGTTATATCCTCTCTTTTGAAATCTTTCCGTGAGCAGATCAGACTCCCTCTGATAGTCCAAATCTGAACTGCAATTCCGCCTAGCCCGATAAAATTCCCCAGCCGGGATATTGTCGATTGTAGATCTCTGATGACAACTTTTTGCATACAGTATTGAATTGACTTCTGTTGGTTTGCGATATGTTTGTGTTTCTATTTGCCCATTATTCACAAAAATGTGCAAATCTAGAAAGTCAATGCTTCGTGAGCTGACTGAACCTGTGAACCTAATACCAAATTTGTTATGGTTAGTGTGTTGCACAAAGGTGTCATATAAAGCAGGAGACCCTTTCCATACAATTAGAACATCATCGATATATCTCTTCCATGCTATTAAATTCGTTTGAAAGATCTCCTGATTGTAAATATGTGTTTCTTCAAATTGAGCCATAAACAAGTTCGCCAAAGATGGCGCAAATTTAGCACCCATGGCCACTCCCTTGGCCTGTGCATAATACTGCCCATTGAAAATGAATACATTATTTTGCAAAGTAAATTTAAGAAAACTCTTAAGCATTTGTATATGCTGCATATAAGAAGCAGAAGAATTTCCAAAGGTGTAGTCAATTGTTTGAACTGCTAGGTCATGATCTATGCTAGTATAAAGCGCTGAAACATCAAAGGTAGCCAAAAGATAATCAGATTCCCACTTGAAGGATTTGAAAAATTTCAAAACATGTGCACTGTCTCTAACATAAGATTTCATTTGAAGAACATAGGGTTTTAGAACTTCATCCAAATATTGGGACATACCCTCCGTGACCCACCCTATCCCACTCATTATAGGTCTGACTGCTGGTAAAGTTTCATAACTCTTGTGTATTTTAGGTAAAAAATACATAGTGGGCATGGTGGGTTCTGTGTTGGTCAAGAAACTCTTTTCATCCTCTGTTAGAAAACCTCTGTCATACCATAACTGAATTAGTTCCAAGTGTTCAGAAACAATTTTCTTCGTTGGATTAGATTTTAGAGGGGTATAACATTGTGGAGTATTCAAATGAGACATTGCCATAGTTATATAATCCTGTGTGTTCATCACCACAATGTTGCCCCCCTTGTCTGCTTCCTTAATGGTTATGCACTTGTCATTCATTAAAGCTTCTAACGCTACCATTTCCTCTTGACTCAGATTAGTTTTGAGTCGCTTTCTTTTATTGGATATGCTGTCCATATGCTTGTATATATCCTTAATAATTGCCTTGTGAAAGGTTTCAATTACATTCTCTGTGCCTAGATTAGGTGTAAATTTTGACTTAAGCTTCAGTTCTTTGAGATTGAGGTGTCTAGTATTAACACCAAGTGATAAACAAATAGATTCAAAATCCACTGTACTTTCTTGAGCTAGTGCGGTCAATGTGGTAATGTTATGTATATCTGAAATAGTGTATGAGCTAAGTGGGCTCAGAGTGGTCTTAGGTTGAAATATTTGTACCTGTGTGGCAAAGAATTTCTTTAATTTTAGTTTCCTTATGAATTTAAAAATATCTATCTGAAAATTCACAAAATCTGTTCTGACGCCTGGTGCAAAAGAAAACCCTTTATTCAACACAGCATGTTCAGCTTCCGAAAGACATTTATCTGATAAATTGATAACCAAATCACAATTCACTAGTTCATCTGACGTTTCCTGCTGCTCGATCGGGTCAGAATTCCTGGCCGACCCTGATCTTCGTCGGAGCTTCCACTCCCGCTTCCGCTTGCCCCCTCTCCTGCCCCTTGTGTGGCACCTGGTATTGGTATAGTGCCTGTTGGTGGTATTGTAAATCTGACTTGTTTTGAGTTTATAAATCGTATGTTTCCCTTTTTGTGTCTGCGAATTTGTTCTAAAAAACTCTGGCCTCCACTACGTGTGGATTCTATATCTTCTTGATTATTAGCTTCTCCCTCTCTAGCTTCTTCCTCTGAATCAGGGTCTGAGCTGGCAGGTGTGGTGTTGGAAGACCTAGGTCTAGTTTGAGATATTATGTTATCATATTTGGCTTGAAAAGTATATACACGTTCCTGTCTGTAATCCTTATCATCTCTGAAATATTTTCTAAATTTCCTCAATTTAATATCATCCTGATATTCTCGCAAGATTTCATTCATTTTCTCATAATTTTTAACTTTGGTAGTTTCTGCATTTGGCATAGCTTTTATTTCTTCCTTGAGTTTGTTAATTGATAATATAACTCTTTTATGCTCTCTTGTGGCATGGGTTATTAATAATTCCAACATAGTTTTAGAACTCTGATTTAGATTCTTCTCCCAATCTTCTGCCAGATCAGCATCCTCATCATTGTCAAAATTAGGAAAAATCAGAACTCTCAAACCTCGAGGAATAATACTGTTGTCTAAGTAATTCATCAAAGATGCATGTTCCCAATATTTATTAATTTCTTTTTTCGACAAACGTTCCAGTCTAATAAATTTCTGTTTGAGAGTTTCTACTGTAGTGTAGCTACTCTTGAAAGGGTTCGACATACTCCCCCTTGGTGCAAAAAGAGCTGCTCGATCTTCATCCCTATTACACATGTAATCTGCCATCATCAGTAGTGGATTTCAGCAGGCACACAGAGCGAATCAAAACAGAAATATAAATTTTCTTTGTGGGATCGCTAACAAATTGCGTGCGCTCTTTTCCACTCTCAAATTTCAAAAAATAATGAAAACTAATGTAAATACGGGGGGGTCGGCAGCAAGTGATAATACTCCCTCAAACTTCCCACAAAGTTTGTACCAGGTAAACAAAGAAATCAGAGTTCGGGAGGATATCTCGCGCTCACACCAACTGAATAGATACAAAAGTTCCTCAAGTTACATAACATTTGTTAGTTTAATTTGATTTTCAAAGTGAAGAACAGCCGACACGTGTTTCGACCTTTGGTCGTTATCAAGGCTGTACAGATTATAACATTCGTTCATTACATCATGAAGAAGAAAGAGAAAATTCAAAAAACCATACCATAGGTGCCAACATTTCAGATCAGGATATGGGAAAATTCACGCCATATGCAAAATATAAAACAAAAATTCAAAGGAAAATAAACAGAAAACAATAGTTTAGTTCTTCTACAAAGAGTTAATAAGTAAATAAGTAAATATATTGATTCTATGTGTTTAACATAGTATCCAATTACCAACTAATTATACAATAATATACAATCCCAATGTATTAATTGCACAGATTACTGGTTATCACCCTGTGACGCCATTCCAACATGACCAGAGGATATACGAATATTCCAAAAACATCATCGAACAATAAAGTTGCAACTCACCCTCTCAATGTCAATAGGTTATATCTTCTATCCCTGTGTTGTGGATCCTTTAGGTTAAAATTAAATAGTATGAGTTACATGAGCGTCTAATCCCATATTGTAACAAAGTAAAAATAAATAACATAATGTTCACCAACCTGAAAATGTATGTTCCTAACATGTCATGGTCTTAACATTCCAAATTTATATCCAAAAATGGCTTCCACCTAGAAAAAATTTTTTAAAAATTTTTTTAAATTTTTTTAACATTTTTGTTGGTAACTATGCTTCATAAGGTTAACTATAAGCCCCCTAATTAATCATTTCCATATTTAAACAAATTCATGGGTCACTACATCCCTCATGTGTTATCATTTCAAATACATCATTGAACAAAATAGTATTGTGTTGTGTTTAGTTCCCATCTGCACATCATGAGTTACTGAGAGGACCTCCCTTAAACATACCAGAAAGGATAGTTCAACCTATCCATGTTCCAAATCTCCGTAAGCTTACCTATACATGGGCTGGATCCCAGAACCTCAATATATTAAGAGGATCCCACGAGTTGGTCCTTCCATTTAAAAGTATTGTCCCTCGCGGGAAAGCGGGCCGCAACGCGATGACGTCACCCGCCCGCATGCGCGACGACGTCACGCATGCGCAATGACGTCACGCGCATGAACGCGCGATGACGTCACGCGCAGGCCCGCGCGACGGCGCCATATACACGCGCACTCAGCATGATACAAGCGTTGATCACAAATTATCCTAATTAGGAAAGTAGCATTGGATTGCAAACAATTCTTATTTATTAACTAGTATCCGTTACCTAAGGTTGTCCAATATTTTGATATTAATGTAGCTACTTCTAATGGGATTTAGATTACCACAGTTTGGAAAACCCACACTTGATTGCCGAAATAGACTTGCCGTATTGGTTGACAAAAAATATTGCAATGGAACCACACCCAGTTCCACACTTACATCCTCATGATGTGTAAACGTCCACCAAACACATGAATTTAATTGTGTCCCTTAAATTATCTAAATAAACTACACTTTCACTAATGAATGCACGGGATCCTATAATTTCTATTCCCATAACAAAACTCTGGTAAGGCTGGAACGGCATCACAAGTAGTGATAATTACAATGGGTAACATTAGCAATTGAGCTAGTTGCATTCGTTTGTAAAATTGAAAGGGGAAAAGCATTTTTTTATCACTCATATTATTATAGAAAAACATGCATTTCATGGTCCTGATTAAGACCAACCATAGTACTCCTGAAATAACAAATTAATTTGCTCTCTTGTTGCCTGAGTTTGAGCCTAAGGTTCCCACCCCGCTTACCCATCTTCACTTGCATCAAACCAATGAATCTTATATCCTCCTGGCTATCCAACTGATGTTGCAGCTGCCAATGAATGGACATTGGTGTCTTAGGATCACTACTCCTTAGACTAGCCAAATGTTCCCTTATTCGTATTCGCAATTGCCGAATAGTACTGCCAATATAGAGCTTGCCACATACACATATAATGGCATAGACGACAAAACACGTTTTACAATTAATGAACTGCTTGATCTTAATTGTCATTGCATTTTCATCTGTAAAAGAGTCACAATTTGCATGCGCATACTTGCACTGGTTACAATTGCCACATTTAAAAAATCCCTTCTTTCCTTTAAGCCAAGTACCTTCAGTACTGTTTGTCTGAACATCCAAGAAGGAAGGACTCAACTTTTGTTTAATACTATGTGCTCTCTTAAAAATAAATTTGGGTTTCTCAGTCAAAAAGGGTAACAAATCCTTATCCAGTCTCAAAATGTCCCAATGTCTAGACACCATTTTATACAGTAACGATGAGTCTTGCGAAAATTGAGTTATTATTGAGATACAATCATTCTCAAGTTTCTCTTTCACATGGTCACGTAAGAGCTCCAATTGGCTACACTCTTTGTACTTATCTGCCGCTTTCTTTATACATTTCAAGTTATATCCTCTCTTTTGAAATCTTTCCGTGAGCAGATCAGACTCCCTCTGATAGTCCAAATCTGAACTGCAATTCCGCCTAGCCCGATAAAATTCCCCAGCCGGGATATTGTCGATTGTAGATCTCTGATGACAACTTTTTGCATACAGTATTGAATTGACTTCTGTTGGTTTGCGATATGTTTGTGTTTCTATTTGCCCATTATTCACAAAAATGTGCAAATCTAGAAAGTCAATGCTTCGTGAGCTGACTGAACCTGTGAACCTAATACCAAATTTGTTATGGTTAGTGTGTTGCACAAAGGTGTCATATAAAGCAGGAGACCCTTTCCATACAATTAGAACATCATCGATATATCTCTTCCATGCTATTAAATTCGTTTGAAAGATCTCCTGATTGTAAATATGTGTTTCTTCAAATTGAGCCATAAACAAGTTCGCCAAAGATGGCGCAAATTTAGCACCCATGGCCACTCCCTTGGCCTGTGCATAATACTGCCCATTGAAAATGAATACATTATTTTGCAAAGTAAATTTAAGAAAACTCTTAAGCATTTGTATATGCTGCATATAAGAAGCAGAAGAATTTCCAAAGGTGTAGTCAATTGTTTGAACTGCTAGGTCATGATCTATGCTAGTATAAAGCGCTGAAACATCAAGGGTAGCCAAAAGATAATCAGATTCCCACTTGAAGGATTTGAAAAATTTCAAAACATGTGCACTGTCTCTAACATAAGATTTCATTTGAAGAACATAGGGTTTTAGAACTTCATCCAAATATTGGGACATACCCTCCGTGACCCACCCTATCCCACTCATTATAGGTCTGACTGCTGGTAAAGTTTCATAACTCTTGTGTATTTTAGGTAAAAAATACATAGTGGGCATGGTGGGTTCTGTGTTGGTCAAGAAACTCTTTTCATCCTCTGTTAGAAAACCTCTGTCATACCATAACTGAATTAGTTCCAAGTGTTCAGAAACAATTTTCTTCGTTGGATTAGATTTTAGAGGGGTATAACATTGTGGAGTATTCAAATGAGACATTGCCATAGTTATATAATCCTGCGTGTTCATCACCACAATGTTGCCCCCCTTGTCTGCTTCCTTAATGGTTATGCACTTGTCATTCATTAAAGCTTCTAACGCTACCATTTCCTCTTGACTCAGATTAGTTTTGAGTCGCTTTCTTTTATTGGATATGCTGTCCATATGCTTGTATATATCCTTAATAATTGCCTTGTGAAAGGTTTCAATTACATTCTCTGTGCCTAGATTAGGTGTAAATTTTGACTTAAGCTTCAGTTCTTTGAGATTGAGGTGTCTAGTATTAACACCAAGTGATAAACAAATAGATTCAAAATCCACTGTACTTTCTTGAGCTAGTGCGGTCAATGTGGTAATGTTATGTATATCTGAAATAGTGTATGAGCTAAGTGGGCTCAGAGTGGTCTTAGGTTGAAATATTTGTACCTGTGTGGCAAAGAATTTCTTTAATTTTAGTTTCCTTATGAATTTAAAAATATCTATCTGAAAATTCACAAAATCTGTTCTGACGCCTGGTGCAAAAGAAAACCCTTTATTCAACACAGCATGTTCAGCTTCCGAAAGACATTTATCTGATAAATTGATAACCAAATCACAATTCACTAGTTCATCTGACGTTTCCTGCTGCTCGATCGGGTCAGAATTCCTGGCCGACCCTGATCTTCGTCGGAGCTTCCACTCCCGCTTCCGCTTGCCCCCTCTCCTGCCCCTTGTGTGGCACCTGGTATTGGTATAGTGCCTGTTGGTGGTATTGTAAATCTGACTTGTTTTGAGTTTATAAATCGTATGTTTCCCTTTTTGTGTCTGCGAATTTGTTCTAAAAAACTCTGGCCTCCACTACGTGTGGATTCTATATCTTCTTGATTATTAGCTTCTCCCTCTCTAGCTTCTTCCTCTGAATCAGGGTCTGAGCTGGCAGGTGTGGTGTTGGAAGACCTAGGTCTAGTTTGAGATATTATGTTATCATATTTGGCTTGAAAAGTATATACACGTTCCTGTCTGTAATCCTTATCATCTCTGAAATATTTTCTAAATTTCCTCAATTTAATATCATCCTGATATTCTCGCAAGATTTCATTCATTTTCTCATAATTTTTAACTTTGGTAGTTTCTGCATTTGGCATAGCTTTTATTTCTTCCTTGAGTTTGTTAATTGATAATATAACTCTTTTATGCTCTCTTGTGGCATGGGTTATTAATAATTCCAACATAGTTTTAGAACTCTGATTTAGATTCTTCTCCCAATCTTCTGCCAGATCAGCATCCTCATCATTGTCAAAATTAGGAAAAATCAGAACTCTCAAACCTCGAGGAATAATACTGTTGTCTAAGTAATTCATCAAAGATGCATGTTCCCAATATTTATTAATTTCTTTTTTCGACAAACGTTCCAGTCTAATAAATTTCTGTTTGAGAGTTTCTACTGTAGTGTAGCTACTCTTGAAAGGGTTCGACATACTCCCCCTTGGTGCAAAAAGAGCTGCTCGATCTTCATCCCTATTACACATGTAATCTGCCATCATCAGTAGTGGATTTCAGCAGGCACACAGAGCGAATCAAAACAGAAATATAAATTTTCTTTGTGGGATCGCTAACAAATTGCGTGCGCTCTTTTCCACTCTCAAATTTCAAAAAATAATGAAAACTAATGTAAATACGGGGGGGTCGGCAGCAAGTGATAATACTCCCTCAAACTTCCCACAAAGTTTGTACCAGGTAAACAAAGAAATCAGAGTTCGGGAGGATATCTCGCGCTCACACCAACTGAATAGATACAAAAGTTCCTCAAGTTACATAACATTTGTTAGTTTAATTTGATTTTCAAAGTGAAGAACAGCCGACACGTGTTTCGACCTTTGGTCGTTATCAAGGCTGTACAGATTATAACATTCGTTCATTACATCATGAAGAAGAAAGAGAAAATTCAAAAAACCATACCATAGGTGCCAACATTTCAGATCAGGATATGGGAAAATTCACGCCATATGCAAAATATAAAACAAAAATTCAAAGGAAAATAAACAGAAAACAATAGTTTAGTTCTTCTACAAAGAGTTAATAAGTAAATAAGTAAATATATTGATTCTATGTGTTTAACATAGTATCCAATTACCAACTAATTATACAATAATATACAATCCCAATGTATTAATTGCACAGATTACTGGTTATCACCCTGTGACGCCATTCCAACATGACCAGAGGATATACGAATATTCCAAAAACATCATCGAACAATAAAGTTGCAACTCACCCTCTCAATGTCAATAGGTTATATCTTCTATCCCTGTGTTGTGGATCCTTTAGGTTAAAATTAAATAGTATGAGTTACATGAGCGTCTAATCCCATATTGTAACAAAGTAAAAATAAATAACATAATGTTCACCAACCTGAAAATGTATGTTCCTAACATGTCATGGTCTTAACATTCCAAATTTATATCCAAAAATGGCTTCCACCTAGAAAAAATTTTTTAAAAATTTTTTTAAATTTTTTTAACATTTTTGTTGGTAACTATGCTTCATAAGGTTAACTATAAGCCCCCTAATTAATCATTTCCATATTTAAACAAATTCATGGGTCACTACATCCCTCATGTGTTATCATTTCAAATACATCATTGAACAAAATAGTATTGTGTTGTGTTTAGTTCCCATCTGCACATCATGAGTTACTGAGAGGACCTCCCTTAAACATACCAGAAAGGATAGTTCAACCTATCCATGTTCCAAATCTCCGTAAGCTTACCTATACATGGGCTGGATCCCAGAACCTCAATATATTAAGAGGATCCCACGAGTTGGTCCTTCCATTTAAAAGTATTGTCCCTCGCGGGAAAGCGGGCCGCAACGCGATGACGTCACCCGCCCGCATGCGCGACGACGTCACGCATGCGCAATGACGTCACGCGCATGAACGCGCGATGACGTCACGCGCAGGCCCGCGCGACGGCGCCATATACACGCGCACTCAGCATGATACAAGCGTTGATCACAAATTATCCTAATTAGGAAAGTAGCATTGGATTGCAAACAATTCTTATTTATTAACTAGTATCCGTTACCTAAGGTTGTCCAATATTTTGATATTAATGTAGCTACTTCTAATGGGATTTAGATTACCACAGTTTGGAAAACCCACACTTGATTGCCGAAATAGACTTGCCGTATTGGTTGACAAAAAATATTGCAATGGAACCACACCCAGTTCCACACTTACATCCTCATGATGTGTAAACGTCCACCAAACACATGAATTTAATTGTGTCCCTTAAATTATCTAAATAAACTACACTTTCACTAATGAATGCACGGGATCCTATAATTTCTATTCCCATAACAAAACTCTGGTAAGGCTGGAACGGCATCACAAGTAGTGATAATTACAATGGGTAACATTAGCAATTGAGCTAGTTGCATTCGTTTGTAAAATTGAAAGGGGAAAAGCATTTTTTTATCACTCATATTATTATAGAAAAACATGCATTTCATGGTCCTGATTAAGACCAACCATAGTACTCCTGAAATAACAAATTAATTTGCTCTCTTGTTGCCTGAGTTTGAGCCTAAGGTTCCCACCCCGCTTACCCATCTTCACTTGCATCAAACCAATGAATCTTATATCCTCCTGGCTATCCAACTGATGTTGCAGCTGCCAATGAATGGACATTGGTGTCTTAGGATCACTACTCCTTAGACTAGCCAAATGTTCCCTTATTCGTATTCGCAATTGCCGAATAGTACTGCCAATATAGAGCTTGCCACATACACATATAATGGCATAGACGACAAAACACGTTTTACAATTAATGAACTGCTTGATCTTAATTGTCATTGCATTTTCATCTGTAAAAGAGTCACAATTTGCATGCGCATACTTGCACTGGTTACAATTGCCACATTTAAAAAATCCCTTCTTTCCTTTAAGCCAAGTACCTTCAGTACTGTTTGTCTGAACATCCAAGAAGGAAGGACTCAACTTTTGTTTAATACTATGTGCTCTCTTAAAAATAAATTTGGGTTTCTCAGTCAAAAAGGGTAACAAATCCTTATCCAGTCTCAAAATGTCCCAATGTCTAGACACCATTTTATACAGTAACGATGAGTCTTGCGAAAATTGAGTTATTATTGAGATACAATCATTCTCAAGTTTCTCTTTCACATGGTCACGTAAGAGCTCCAATTGGCTACACTCTTTGTACTTATCTGCCGCTTTCTTTATACATTTCAAGTTATATCCTCTCTTTTGAAATCTTTCCGTGAGCAGATCAGACTCCCTCTGATAGTCCAAATCTGAACTGCAATTCCGCCTAGCCCGATAAAATTCCCCAGCCGGGATATTGTCGATTGTAGATCTCTGATGACAACTTTTTGCATACAGTATTGAATTGACTTCTGTTGGTTTGCGATATGTTTGTGTTTCTATTTGCCCATTATTCACAAAAATGTGCAAATCTAGAAAGTCAATGCTTCGTGAGCTGACTGAACCTGTGAACCTAATACCAAATTTGTTATGGTTAGTGTGTTGCACAAAGGTGTCATATAAAGCAGGAGACCCTTTCCATACAATTAGAACATCATCGATATATCTCTTCCATGCTATTAAATTCGTTTGAAAGATCTCCTGATTGTAAATATGTGTTTCTTCAAATTGAGCCATAAACAAGTTCGCCAAAGATGGCGCAAATTTAGCACCCATGGCCACTCCCTTGGCCTGTGCATAATACTGCCCATTGAAAATGAATACATTATTTTGCAAAGTAAATTTAAGAAAACTCTTAAGCATTTGTATATGCTGCATATAAGAAGCAGAAGAATTTCCAAAGGTTTAGTCAATTGTTTGAACTGCTAGGTCATGATCTATGCTAGTATAAAGCGCTGAAACATCAAGGGTAGCCAAAAGATAATCAGATTCCCACTTGAAGGATTTGAAAAATTTCAAAACATGTGCACTGTCTCTAACATAAGATTTCATTTGAAGAACATAGGGTTTTAGAACTTCATCCAAATATTGGGACATACCCTCCGTGACCCACCCTATCCCACTCATTATAGGTCTGACTGCTGGTAAAGTTTCATAACTCTTGTGTATTTTAGGTAAAAAATACATAGTGGGCATGGTGGGTTCTGTGTTGGTCAAGAAACTCTTTTCATCCTCTGTTAGAAAACCTCTGTCATACCATAACTGAATTAGTTCCAAGTGTTCAGAAACAATTTTCTTCGTTGGATTAGATTTTAGAGGGGTATAACATTGTGGAGTATTCAAATGAGACATTGCCATAGTTATATAATCCTGCGTGTTCATCACCACAATGTTGCCCCCCTTGTCTGCTTCCTTAATGGTTATGCACTTGTCATTCATTAAAGCTTCTAACGCTACCATTTCCTCTTGACTCAGATTAGTTTTGAGTCGCTTTCTTTTATTGGATATGCTGTCCATATGCTTGTATATATCCTTAATAATTGCCTTGTGAAAGGTTTCAATTACATTCTCTGTGCCTAGATTAGGTGTAAATTTTGACTTAAGCTTCAGTTCTTTGAGATTGAGGTGTCTAGTATTAACACCAAGTGATAAACAAATAGATTCAAAATCCACTGTACTTTCTTGAGCTAGTGCGGTCAATGTGGTAATATTATGTATATCTGAAATAGTGTATGAGCTAAGTGGGCTCAGAGTGGTCTTAGGTTGAAATATTTGTACCTGTGTGGCAAAGAATTTCTTTAATTTTAGTTTCCTTATGAATTTAAAAATATCTATCTGAAAATTCACAAAATCTGTTCTGTTAACGGTTTTGAATTTTCTCTTTCTTCTTCATGATGTAATGAACGAATGTTATAATCTGTACAGCCTTGATAACGACCAAAGGTCGAAACACGTGTCGGCTGTTCTTCACTTTGAAAATCAAATTAAACTAACTTTCTCAACTAGCACTAGTGTTGGTTCATGACATCTCTGTCCTTTTGCTAATTGGCGCTTAAATTCCTGTTGGTTCCTGTTTCTCTTAATCAGTGAGCTATCTTTATCGTTCTTTGAAAATGCGGGTGTACTCGCTTCATCTCTTTGGATTCCACTTGAAGATTTCTCCACCTGCACTTTAAAGCGTTTTTGCAAACTGCAGGCATCACTTTCTGAACTTGTAACGTGTCTGGCCCTTTTTTGAGACGTTGTAGTTTCATCATTCCTTGCATCAAACGAGGTAGTGTTCAGCTCTAGGTTGACTACATCTCTCATATCTTTATTCTGGTAATGCGCGTTTGTTACTGAAGACGTTGGTATTCCGTGTGGTGTTATTTTATTTATTCTTGTAGAAGCAGCTAGTTTGGAGTTCAAGGAGGATGGATGTGGGACTTCATGTAGGCCCCTCTGGTTCTCTAAGGGCTCCCATACTTCTTCCGGTCCATCCACCACAGATAGCTGGTTTGCTACTTCCAAGTCCACGTCCAAGTCAGAATCCTGGCACTGGACATCTGCCAGCACCAATCCACTTGTGGGAAGTGGCATTCGGGCAATTTCAATGTCAGCTGCCTTTTTTGGCTGTTTTCGTTTATTCATCGTGGCGACCCTTCACCATGCCATTAGTTTTAGTGGGGGAATTTCACCTGCCATTGCACCACTTTTTGGGGCTTGCGTACAAAGCAGTTCATAATTATTTCCCCTCTTTGTGGCTGCCTTATCTGGTGTGGACTGGTCCAGGGACAGGGACATTCTGTTGACCGTGATTCTGTGTTCGGGCATCTGCGCTAAGGTCTCTGCAATTGTGTTTAGCAATTAGCGCTCTGAGCTTACCCTTGTCACATTCACTTTGCTCTATAGGGGCTGGTACTTTAGGCCAATGTTCAAGTGCACCTACTGTTAGGTCTATACACTCGCTGATCACCCCCTGCGGTAGCGCATTCGTCTGCTCAGGAACACATATGGCGGGGGCAAGGTTCAGTCTAGGAGCAGCAGGCGGCCCATTCGCCAGCACACGGCACACAACCAACAGGCTGTGTGCTACACCCCCAGTGATTTGCTCAGGTTCACCAAACGCATCTACAGGGAACGCTCTCGCCTGTACGCCTTCACCTCTGCACGCTCCTTTCATCTCAATATCACTTACTTGGTGCGTTCGGGCAGGGAGCTCCACTGCTACGATGGCTACGGCATCTGGGTTCAAAGCTATTTTGATCACGGGTCTCTCTTCACTCTGCAGCCCACAGTCCACATCAAGTATGGGGGAGGGAGTTCCTTGCTTTAGCCCACGTTTGGCCTGGGCACGAGTCGCGGGGATTCCTATTCTCCGACTCATTCTAGATCAATAGTTACCTCGCGGTCACAATCGCCACTGGACCAGCGGCCTCACACCTCCCTGGCACCCACGGCAACACAGGTAACACACTCCTGCACACTCCGCTATGCTCCGCAAAGTGCAGGGTGTTTTGTGTTGTTAACTCCTCCTTTCTCAGTGAAGGTGGAAAAAAATACTGTCTCTCGAACACCACTGGTCAAGCCTCCTCCACAGGTAACACACTCCTGCACACTCCCTCCTCTTTGACAATCAACAATGGAGGAGTTCATAAGATTGGTGCAGTTGGGCGATGTTGTTCCGCCCAAATCCCTGCTAAAGGATAGACCCATAATGAAGTGAGGGAGAAGCAAGCAAAGATTATCATAGAAGAAGAGCCTCCGTTCATAATGGAGGCGATGAACCCCTAGAAAAATCAATCCCTCATTTACCTGCTCAAAAAGAGTCACTGTTTAAGACCAATAATGTCAAGAAACAGCAGGAAAAAAAGGAAAAAAACAAAGAAGACCTGCAAAAGAATGCTCCTGATTTGGATGCATCGATCCTGACAACCCAGCCGCAGAAAACCAAGAATAAGAAACAAGCAAGGCAAAAGGCAGCTGGGAAATGAACATTCTTTAAGGCCCTGAATAAAATCACAGAGAATTCCCCTATAGAGATCAATAAACATAATCGGGGTAAAACAAAAGCAAAGAATTCCATGAAAGAAGCAGAAGATGCTATAGAAACTCTGATTTTGGTCCAGGGATTATCGGAAAGCGTTCAAAGGGTCAATAAGGTCAGTGTGGGCTTACAAACAGAAGATCCCACAGAACTTACTAAGAAACCTCTTAGAGCTGCACCCATATGTTTAAGAAATCAAATGAAACGGCCTGATGATCCAAAAGTAGAGAAAGTGAACCAGGGAAGGAGATCAAATAAGGAAGTGGTCAGTATACTGGATCATGATGAACAAAGGCAGGTTGTGGAAACTACTCAAATAACTCTTGATTCTGTGGTAGCGCCACAATCTTTACCTTCAAATCCAAAGGGAGATTTACAGGAAGAGATTGTGATACGTTAGATGGATCGAGTATCTGAAGAAAAATATCTGAACCCATTTGAAATTCTAAGACTATGGCTTAAACAGTCTAATCCTACCAAGGGGCAGGTAAGCCTCAATAGAGGTTCTATTTTGTCCATAACTAAACAAATACCAGACCTCCTATCCACTTTCAATTCAGGACATTGACCGTGTTAGTTTTCCATATAATCAAGCTACATGGTTGGCGGAGGTGGTGATGAAATCTCAAAGGGGTGCCAAAGCCATAATGAATGCAGCAAAGTGAAAGTGGGTTTGCAAGTTTGCCCTAGATTGCCGACGATGGACGGTGAGCATCACAGAGGGGAGATAAAGCTACATATGTAAGTAAGGGGGGAAGGCGCAGTGGTTAAACCCAAAGAATAAGATCTGGGACCTCCTTCCGGGGATCATCACAGAGGTTTTTCAGAAGCTATCTGAGGCTGAAGACTTCCTTTAGCGAAACAATGCTTAGGGGTGATCAGTTGGAATACACAGGGCTCAAGTTCATTTAGAGAGAAGAATATGAAGTCTTACATCTTTGAGGACCATGATGTTGTCCAATTACAGGAGACATGGCTCGTTACCTAGATGGTTTTACCTCATTTCATCAGGGAGCACAAAAACATCCCATGGGTAGACCATCAGGTGGAATGCTGATGATGATAAAGAACTCATGTGCATCCTTGATTGAACAACTGCCAACAAGTAGGCAAGGGATTCCTGGAATAAGGGTGACTTTTCTTTCTGACTTGAACTCCTTTTTCAAGACCCCATGGATCATAGTAAGTTTATACTGAAGCCCTGTGCATTCCAATCTGACTGACTTTCTGGATGATTTATCTGATCTTTTATCATATGTTTCTATAAACTATCCTCAAGATAACATTCTGCTGACGGGTGATTTACACTCGGACTGCTTGAGGATTAGGCCACGTGAAAAGCAGAAGGGCGTTTCTGCTACAAATGGTTGTCGGTGGTCACATTTTTCTCACAATTGGAACCTTTGTATAGCAAATGGGTCTATCGAAAGAGATATCCCGGCTGCCAAAACTTGGAGGAGTGGTGGGAAGTCGTCCACTATTGATTACTTTAATATTGTCAAATCAGCTATTTGCTAATTTTAAAGTAGTGGAGAGAAAGGGTCTAGCGATCATATCCCCCTCTCACTATCCTTCGAACTTCAGAAAATGTCAGGAGTAAGGGGCACTTACAAAAGTTCACTATTAGTAAATCAAAGTGGAAATCGGGTTCTCAGGTTTAGGCATCAGTGTGCTTCCCTAAATAATAAACTAGATATCCAAATGAAGAGATTTGAGAACTATTTGGCCCAATCATTAACTTCTCCAGATCTTTTTGTGGAATCCTTATGGGAAATTGATAAACCTATGAATAAACAGGGATGGGAACCTCCCAAACACCTGCATAGCTATGACCAGGAAACTGCACGTCGTAAAAGAAATTTAAATTGTGAGATATGAAAGTTGCAACGAGAAGGGGTGATTATGAGGCTATGGCTAGGGAAATAAAATCTCTCCGTAATAAACACTCAAATTGGTCTCGACTAGAAAGGGCTGAGCGACTAGATGTAGATGGTAAAGGTATGTTGGGGGCAGTCATCGAGTCCAATTCTAGAAACATTTGGAACATAATTAATGGGCCCACGCAAATAAAATCAAAATTTGAAGAACTTAATCCAATCACCTGTTATTTTGAAAAACTCAGAGGTTGAAACTAAGCATGGACAAAAAACAGATCAAATACCTTATTTGTAGATCTTCTAAATCAGGACCAAATGGTTTGACAAATGAGATCATACGAAAATCAGCTGGTCTATGATCTTCAATTCTATTTGCCCTTTTCAATAACATCTTGAGCACTCGTAAAATCCCCCCATCTTAGAATAATGCATTGATCATCCCAATGTTTAAAAAGGGGGAGAGATCCAGTCCAGTCCTGGCAACTAGAGACCTATAGCGTTGATGGACTTGGAAAGCAAAATATTTACCAAACTAGTCCTAAAAGATTTAGAGACTGGGTGGCTCAAGCCAACATAATACTGAAATACCAAACCGGCTTCCGCAAGGCTCTCTCCACGCCCTTTAACGTCATAATTTTGAAGATTCTTGCCAATAAATACTCCAAAACAGAAAGGTCTGTATGTGGCGTGGATGGATCGCTCTTGCGCATTTGACACCATCAAAAGGGGTAGGTTATGGTACAAATTGAGGAATTGGGGCATACCACAGGGACTATTAGCTATAATTATACACTTACATGAATCAACCTCTATCCAAGGTTGGTTGAATTTGGGTGGAGACTTATCTTCGCAAGTTGTGACAAATTAGGGTGTAGGACAGGGGTGCATAGTAGCCCCTTGTCTGTTTAACATGTTCATGATGGACCTGTGGAACTACCTTATCGATTTAGCATTTATATCTCCACGGATGGGTGACCAAAAGATCTGTGGATTGGGCTATGCGGATGATGTTGTACTGCTGGACTGCACATCGATTGGCCTACAGAGATTTATTGTCGTGTTTGCCAATTATGCTAAAGAAAATGATCTCCTGATAAATCCCCCTAAAACAGCTGCAATGGCTCCAAAACCTGTTAAAGGAGGTGACTCGTAAAAATTCAGGTGGAGCCTTGATGAGATCAAACTGCTGATAGTGAAAGAAACAAAAAATCTGGGTTTCCAAATCAGAGAAAATCCATCAATCATAGTGATTGAGACCTATCTTGGTGGTAAAATCAGACAATTGGCAAGTCAGGTGAAATCAATATTGTATAAGTACTGCAAATTCACTCTGGTCCCGCTGTTAAAATTCTATCCAGGGAAAGCAGCCCTAGTCCTAATGTATGGGATTCCATTGAAACTCTGACAGGTAAAATCAACTGGACTCGACTGGAGGGTGGATTGTGGAAAAAGGTTCTTAACCTGTCACCCTCCTTGCCAATGTCGCGGCTACAGTTAGTGAGTTAGGCATCCAATCCTTAGCCTCTCAAGTCGAATGGAAAAGAATGGCTTTATATAGGCTTATTATAGTCCCAAGTAAAAAATCGCTATATGAAGACATAGAGACTCTTGGATTTAAATACCAATTCCTTCTTAAATGAGTTAAAACAGGATGCCTTGACACAACTTTCAGTCTGTAATTCATCAGAAAGGGAACTAATTGACAACCCCGTAAAAGTTAAGAAAATGCTAGCCGAGTTTGATTGGATTACTACAAGATCCCCATTTGTTGACAAGAAAAGCTTTGATGCTATGTAACCTCTCGACAGACCATTGGGTCATTTACCATTGTATTTGGCAAAGTTTCCAAACAATCATTGGCGGTCCAATTTCTTGAGATTCAGAATTAACTTGATAGTAACCAGAGAGACCCTTAGGATAAGAAATGAGGCCCCGGAAAGCGATTGCTTTTGTGATCGGTGTGATCTTGGGGTAAAACAAAATGCTAGACACTTGCTGGTGGTTTGTCCGGGAACCCTCAATCAGAGAATTAAGTACTTTTTTGCATTTTGTTCATAATTCCCACTGTTTGTCATCTGAGGAATTCTGGTCACGGCTTTGGGAAGAGAATGAGACATTCCTCTCTCTGGAAGTTCTGAGATTTATAAAAGATAATTAATCTCTGCATAAGATCTGAATGCTTACTGATTTACGGTACGTGGAAGTGATCTCGATGTTGAGATATGATCAGTATGTTTTTTTTTTTCAAACTATTTTTATTACAAATTTATATTAAGATACAAATCACAATATTGGAACCAAGGGACTGACTCTCAGTCCCTAACTCCTTCCCTCCCTTCCCTCCCTACCCCCCCGCCGGATGTCGAATATAGTCTCTGATCTTCAGTCAAGGCCTCTATCGATTTAGTCTATTTAAACATGTCCAAAATGCAGATTTTGTGGGGGCACCATTGCATCATATAGTCGCTCTGCAAATGTTCAAGCGCTGAGTCCCAGTCTGTGAAACATTTTTGGGTCTCTCCCTGGATGCTGTACGTAATTCTCTCCATGGCTATATGGGACCAGATTCTTCTAAGCCAATCCAGATTGGTCGGAGGTGATTGCTGTTTCCATTTTTGTGCTATTTCTAGCCAGGCCGCCGTTAAGAAGTCCATAAAGTTCTTTTTTTGAGCGGTCGAGATAGTTTTATTTCCGGGGTTCCACAACCCACACATCCATACCTCTTCTTGAAGCTTTTCGTTCCCATTGAACATGGCGTGCATGTGGGATCTTACATCTGACCAAAATTGTGTACGTTTCGGGCAGTCCCACCAGATGTGCCTCCAGCTCCCTGTGGCATCGCACCCCCTCCAGCATTTGTTCTGGATGGTGTGAAACATATTGTGTAGTCTTTCGGGGGTGTAGTGCCATTGGGTCATGATTTTGATCCATGCTTCTTTTATCTGAATTGCTCTGGACCATTTTGGGATGATGTACCATACATAGTCCCACTGCTCTTTTGTTACTTCCTTCTCCAGCGTTGTTTCCCAACGCTTCATATATAGCCATGTGACATTTTCCGTTGGGGTGTTAAGAAATCGGTACATGGACGATACAATTTTTTTGGATCCGGTGTGTGTCAGAATGATTTTTCAAATGGAGTCAGGTTTCTGGTTATCGCGAGTTTTATCCGCGGAGAGGATAACCAGTGACATAGTTGATCGTATTTGTATTTGTCCTTTTCCGATAATCCCAATAGAGCTCTACAATCTGCAAATAATCTAATTTGTTGTTCGCTAAACATGTCACCAACCTTGGTGCATTCAGCTTCTTCCCATTTCTGGTATGCGCTCCTCTCCATGCCTGGTTGAAACTCTGGGTTGTCTAGAATTGGTATGAAGCGGGCTGGGTCGATTATTAGGATTTCTCTTCTAGTTGATTTGTTCCATATTTCTAGAGGTGTGCTCACCACTTCACTGATGCGGACATTCTGGTGTCTAAGCTCTGGCTTGGTCCACAGGAGCCTGCGAAGGCGGTTCCTTGCCATCGCTCTGTCCTGTGCTTCCCAAATCTTTTGGGAATTATCTGGGATCCATTCTTTGAGAACCCACAGTTGGGCTGCTTTATGGTATTTTTGAAACTGTGGGAGCGCCATGCCCCCCCTTCCCTTTGCGCTGTAAGTATCCGGTTTGATAGTCTCTGTTTTTTTTTCTGCCAGATGTACGCCGTTATTGCTTTCGTGAGGGATTTAAAGAAGGTGGGCGGAATGCAGATGGGAAGCACCTGGAAGGTGTATAACAGTCTGGGTAGGACTGTCATTTTTATTACTGTCGCCCTGCCCCACCATGAGATCGAAAGCGGGTTCCACTTTTCCAGATTGTCTTTAATCTTTTCTAAGAGGCCCGGAAGGTTTTCTGTGTAGAGGTTTTTTATGCTGTTTGTTAACATGATTCCCAGGTATTTGATCCCTTTCTTTGATACTTTTAGTTGTAATTGCGCGGCTTGGTTATGGATTTCCTCGTTGTTGCCAGCCAGGATTAGGGTTTCAGATTTTTGCCTGTTGATTTTGAGCCCCGAAATAGTGCCGTAAGACTCAATCTCTTTCAGTAGGGCCGGAAGGGATTCCTTCGGGTTCGACAGGGCCAGCAGCATGTCGTCGGCATATGCCATCACTTTGTGTCTTATCCCCCCCATGTCAATCCCTTGAATTTCTGGGTTTTCTCTTATCTTCGGCAGGAGCGGTTCCAGAAAAATAGCATATAGTAGTGGGGAGAGTGGGCACCCCTGTTTGGTCCCTCTTCGTATTTCAATCTTGTCCGAGAGCTCTCCATTCACGGCAACTCGGGCCGATGGGGTATTGTAGTTTGCCCAAATCATTTTAATACATTCTTCTCCCATTCCCATTTTCTCTAGGATGCGAAAAAAAAGCAGAGACCATTCCACTTGGTCGAACGCTTTTTCCGCGTCGAGTGCTAACAGTGTGGCCGCTGTTCCTGTATGAGAAGTCTTTTCAATCAAGTGGGCACCCCGTCGGATTTTATCATAAGTCATTCTGTTGGGGATGAATCCCGCTTGGTCTTGGTGAATTAACTTAGGGAGCACTTTCATTTATCTCTTAGCCAGGATTTTGGTATACAGATTCGCATCCAAATTAATTAACGCTATGGGGCGGTATGAGCTTGGGGTTTCCGGATTTTTCCCTTGTTTATGGAATACTAGGATCTTCGCTTCGTTCGTGGAAGGTGTAATATGCGCTTGATTTTTAAAGGTATTGTACTGCTCTGCTAGGAAAGGGGCCAGTTCTCTTGTATATGTTTTATAGAATTGTGAGGTAAACCCGTCCAGTCCCGGTGCTTTATTGTTTGGTAGGTCTCGTATCGCTTCCTTCACCTCTTCCTCTGTGATGGATTTGTCTAGTCTTTGTTTTTCCTCCTGCGACACTGTCGGCAGTGTCACATTCTTCAGATAGATGCTTTGGTCATCTTCTCTCGGGTTCTCTGTGGCGTATAATTTTTGGTAGTAGTGTTTGAAGACCATTCCTATCTCGGCTCTTAGGGTGTGTCTGTGGCCTAGGTCATCCACTATGCTTTTATCGATTGGGATTGTCGCATGCCCCGTAGCTGTCTGGCTAATAGCTTGTCTGCCTTGTTCGAGTGCATGTAGTACCACTGCTTCAGGTGTAGAAGATGTTTTTCTGCTTGTTTGGTCCGTAGGGCCTCAAGCTGGCCCTGTACATGTCTGTATGCTCGTTTTACTTTTGATGAGTTGTTATGTGCCATTTCTTCTCTCAGCTCCGTGCTTTTTGCTTCTACTTCGGCCTCCCACCTGTTGTTTACCTTGTCTCTTTGTGCTTTAAGCGCAATGATGTGTCCGCGGATCACCGCCTTAAAGGCCTCACATAGGGTTGATTTGGTTATTTCTGGCGTAGTGTTCTCTTTGAAGTACTCATCTGCCCATTTTCTTATGGATTCCCTCATGACAGGGTTTTGAAGGATTTCCCCTGGTAGCGTCCATCTCCACAGTCGTGAGTGCTTGCGAATCGTGGGGATCGAAATCCAGAGGGGGGCATGGTCCGATAACGAGATGTCACTCACCTCTTTTTCACGGATCCTACCCAGCAGGCTTCAGGATGTCCAGATGTAGTCTATTCTGGAGCTTGTACCATGCACATGCGAAAAATGTGTAAATCCCGGGGTCGACCCCCGGAGTTTCCTCCACGTATCTTCGAGAGATAGCTTTGACATGGCCTTCTGCAAAGCCTTTGATGGCGTGTTCTGCCACGAGTGCCTCGGGTTGAACGGTCCCTGCTGGGGTCCCATGCGATGTTGAAGTCTCCCGTTAAGATGATTTCTGCCTTCGCAAAGGATTCCAGTTTATCTATGCTATCCCTTATAAATCCGTCTTGGCCCGCATTAGGAGCATATATCGTAGCAATTGCCAGAGAGCACCCCTCTATTGTTACATTCACAATCAGGTATCTACCTTGTTTGTCCATCATTGTTTCTTGGATGCATACCCGCAGGGATCTGGCGAATGCTATTAACACCCCTCTTTTCTTCTCTACGTAGTTTGCTTGAAGGTTTTGCGTATATCCCTTAATTCGGGTCCTCCCTTTGTCTTGTTTTTTGATATGTGTTTCCTGTAGCGTTAGGATGTCAAATTTCTCTTTGTGTAGGTAGTGTTCCACTTTCTTCCTTTTTACAGGGGCGTTTAGCCCTTTGATGTTATATGTGAGGATTTTAAGCCCCATCTTTTATGTATGTCTTCTTGTCTTTTATGTCTCGACTGTATCTGATGGCTAAGATCTTCCTCCCTCCGGCGGGTACCCTCCCACCCTCCCCAACATCCCCCTTCACAAACCCCCCAAATCCCCCCAAAACATCCCTGAGGAGGGCTCTGGGCCCTATGATTGCTTGGACGTACGGCCCTTCGCGCCATGCCCTCTCAGGGCCAACTAGGCGTGAGGAGTCCTAAACCTCACTAAACGTCTCTTAGGGTTCACTTTCGATGCCAGTTCGCCGCTTCTGGCATTTGCGGCGGTCGCCTTGCTGCTGTAAAGTTTGGTGGAGGTCTGGCGGTTGCGCTCTGTGCCATACCGGCAGTTGTGGTCATTATTTATGTTTCGTAGCTTCCGTAGCTTGTCTAGATTTTGACTTTACTGTGGACCATCCTCCCGGAATCCTTTTCCCATGCAGTGGTTCCCTGTCTGTAAGTTGCCTCCCCTCTTTCGCCTGTATGAATAGGATCCACTCTCCCTCCTCGCTCATGATGATCCTATGCTGTTTCCCTTCCCATGTGAATAACAGACCAAATGGGAAAGTCCATTTATAGTGCACTTGTTTTGCCGCCAATTTCTTAGTTATTTGCGACATCTCTCAGCGTTTTTGCAGGGTTGATACTGCCAGGTCTTGATACAATTATATTTCTGTCCCATTCATTCTGATATGATCCATCGTGCGGGCTTTCTGAAGGATTTGCTCCTTTTGGGGGTATGACGCCATTGCCACAATCACGCCTCTGGGGCGGGCCCCAGGCTCTCCACTGCTTTGCGGGCCGACTCTGTGGGTCCTGTCAATCCGGATCACTTCTTCGTCCTCCTCTTCTAGGATGTCTCGAAACACCTCTTGGACAGCCTGTTTAAGGTCATTGTCTTCCACGGACTCTGCCATGTCTTTGATCCGGATATTGCATCTACGGGAGCGATTTTCTAGGTCTTAGCATTGAGCTTCTAACTCTTGAGAGAGTCTCGCTAGTCATTCCGGTGCTTCTGCGATTTGTAGAGATTCTTCATCCAGGTTCTGGACCGTCTTTTCCAGTATGTCGGTACGTTCTTCAAGGTTCCTTATGTCTGTTTTCAGATCCTGGATCGCCTGTTTCATTTCTCCCTTCATGGACTCAAATTGGGTGTGCATCGAGGACATGAATGGTTCTTGGAATTCTTTGAACCATTGTTTCATGTCTTCCTTGGTAGTCATGTCTGTTCTGTCTTCCTCCCCTCTATCTCTGCCCTCTTTCTCGTTTTGCGCAATTAATTTCTGGCTCGTTGGGGTGTTCGCGCCCCAGAGATGGTCTAGGTTTAGGTCTGGTTTCAACTTGTTAGCTTTGGTTTGTGTTTGTTTCCCCCTGGATTTGGACATGTGTGCTTCTTCTCCGTGGCTGAGATTTGAATGTTAGTACGGATCTCTACAGGTCGCACGGTATCTTGCAGGTATATTGTAGCGACTTTATGCTTTTATGCCCCCCCGTTTCCTAAGTCTCCCTGCCCTGTAGTTTAAAACGCCCTCCTGTGGAGACTGTGTTGTGGGGAAGGCTGCCACCTCGAGCTGATGTGGATTGGGATGGCGCAGTCTCTGACTGTTAGGCCCCCTGCTGTACCCCGGCAGGGGCTTTCAGTTCTATGCGGGGGGTGGTTGGCCCCCATCCATGGATAACCGTGGGAGTGCTCCTTACGTCTCTGCCTCACCTTGTCCATGTGAAATTGGAGGGGGGTGTTTGCTCAGCTTGTTATATGGGGATATGCCCGTAACTGAGTGGGCTGAGCTGCGAGTGAAAACTTGCTGGGAGAGTACCTTCAGGTGCCCCGCCGGTAGCTTTATTGTAAGCGGAGGGCCATGAGCCAGATCCCCTCCCGCCGGGTGCCCCAATGGTCCCTTTCCCTGGAGGCGAGGGGGATTAAATGTAGCGGGTGGGGGAGGGGTGGATCCTCTCCCCCGTTGTTCGTATGTGCTCCGGGGGAATGGCCTCTGGGCTGGGCCCCCCACCCGCTCCTCACCTCCGCTGTAGGCCCTCCGTGGACTGGGGCGGACCCCCAAAGAGGTGGGCGGCCCCCACTTCCTCAGTCCTCCGGGGTCTCCGTCTGGACTGGGCACTGGGGCCTTGGGGCTCCCCCTTCTTCTACTTGTCACGCTCCTTGCAGATGCTGATGGGGGTGGCAGAGCGTCGGGCCGGGGGTTCTCCGCCCTGTGCCCCCTCCGCTTCTGTAGGCTCCTCGATTACAAAGGCGCTGTACCGGCTCGCACACCTGTGGGGACACTCGCTCTTTGCTGCGCCGCGAGCACGGCCGGAGCTCTGCGACTCTCCTGGCCTCCTCTGCGGGAGGGGGCTGTCTGGCACCCCTCTGGGCTTTCTCATATGCTCGCGGGATCCCTTCTTGGCCGACTCCGCAGGGGCTGATGCTTCGCTCTGCCGGGGCGCGAGGCCTGCTTAGAAGGGGTTGGGAGCCCCTCCCCCTCGGCAAATGCGGATGGCCCAAGGCTACCGGCTGCTACCGAGGCCCCACTCCTTGCCAGTAACACACTCCTGCCGCCGTGCACTGCAAGCTGGGCGACTTCGCGGCTCGTGCGCCTTCTCTCATCTAGGTTCAGACGCCAGGTCCTTGCTCCCCAGGGGCCGCGGTGATTCTTTATTGTCCAGCTTCTGTAGCGGCGCTGTGCTGGCAGACAGAGCTCTGCTCACAGGCGTCCGCCAAGTACTGCCGCCATCTTGGAACCCCCGATCAGTACGTTTCTAAAAGATAGGGTAAAGTTTTAATGGACTAATTTCTTTTTTTCTTTCTTTTTTTCTTTTATGCTCTGAAGATGTGGTTAGAACGAGAAAAGTAATTTTGATTTTGTTGATGCAATTAATGTTTTTTGAATTAAGTCTGTATTATTTTGTGTATTGTTTTGTATCATGTGGCTGTTTGTGGAAAAGTCAAAATATTGACTTATGTCAAAATAAAAATTAAAAAATAAAAAGAAACGTCCTGAGACTTCCTTCACCAAGACAGCAATTTCTGGTTGTTTGTCTCTCAGGGTCCCCTTCCCCAAGACTTCAACATAACAGTCATGTTGGTTTCACATGTTCAAAGTTCAAAAAGAGAACCCTGGGTCTGTTTGACCGTCCTTCAAGTTTGCTTCACCAATTGTTTCACAGTTTGTTACAGCTTATTCACTGTTAAGGGTTTCCATGTCCATGCACAGTTGTTAGACCACACGGTCCACCCATTACATGTCACGCAACGAGTAACTCTACATATTAGGAGACTTCCTGGTCTAGGCGCAGTTGTCGGACCACACAGTCCACCCATCAAAGGTCACACAACCATAAGCCTAACCAAAGCTGTTTGGCCCCTTGTAGAATCTTCTGACTTGGGCTTTCACTTTCCACATTTGTATTCCTTGTAATACCTTTTGATCTCACTCCTTGCTTTGAAATATACTTGTGACTCTTTCTCATGCTTGCAGTTCTAGTTGCCGGCGTCCCTGCTTCTCGGCCTGGTCCCAACACAGCAGTCTCTTTCCCCTCTCTCACTGTCTGCTTTTGGGCTCCACCTTTTATACTATTTAACATTATTAACAACCTGCAGGTGAAAAGGGTTAGACTCAATTCCCTGACCTTGTATAAGCCTGTTAGTGTGACATGCCTGATCTTCATTACTAGATGCCTCCAGACAACTCTTCTTCATTCCAGTACCAGAGTGGTGTTTGCCATAGGAAGTATGCATTACTCTTAGTTGCCTCATCCTCTTCTCAGTGCGTGGTGGGAGATTATAGGGAAAAACGGGAAAGGACTGACAATATACCATGATGGCTGAGAGGGGTCGGGTAGGTCAGTGTTAGTGAAGGGCCATGTCTCGTCTTCAGGTACCCTCTCTCCAATCCCCAAGGACCCTCCACTCAGGTGATACTCCCTCGCTTGTCCACCCCCAGGGTTGAGATCCAAAAGCGATGGCGCTTCCAAGTCACCTGAACAGAAGATCCCTGGGGAGTAGATGAGTACCTTCAGGTTTCTCACATAGGTCAAAACAAATGGCCAGGCCCCTCTGCAAATTCCTATGTACTTACATCTGCTCTCTGCAGAACTACTAAGCCATAAACATTGTCCTGTTCAATGGCTGACCATCTGCTCGGTTAATCATTGCTTCTCCTTCAACCCTGCAAAACTAGTTATTCCCAAAGGCTCAGAATTCATCCTGTAGCCTCCCAGCTGCAGAGTTCTAATAAATGTATAAAGAAAGCCGAACACATGTAGATTTATAAATTCCCTACATGTGTGTCTCAGTGTGCATGCATGTTTAAGAACTGTTGTTTCTCCTCCACAATGAATGCTTCATGACAGGCCCCCATTCCCTGCATGCGCATTATGAAACTCCTCGTTGCCAGCTTCTGGGCACTCTGTAGCACATTATGTCTGAATTGTGTTTATATTTCATTTTGTGGTTTTAGAATTTTATCTTTCTACGTGCATGCAAATCCAATATGTATCTAATTTAAACAAAACGTAACACTAAAGTAACATATCCCATTCACATTTAACTACACTGGATGCATATGAAATATTGATACTGACCAGAAGAAGAGAAGGGCTATTAGCTGTAACAGGGTGCTGCAGCAAGCCTAGACAAACAGTAAATTTGGGAAAAACGGGAGCCAGCATGCCCCTGAAGAAATTACTGTATACGTTTTTTTTTAACTCTTTAGTTTACATCTTTTTAAATTTACATCAAATAATGAACAAAATCAACTATGTTAAATTAAAATAACCCCCCCATAATCCTGTATCCCCCAGTAACAACTGAATATATTGTCAACTTACATAAGACATTCTAAAGAATAATTTATAAAATATAGCAACAAATATAGTACTCAAATTCCAATAATTCCCTATGTACCTGTCATGGGTATCAGACAGGTAGTTGGGGCAAGCTGGGTGGAGGCTTGGCAGGCCTGGCATAGGCACACAAAGAACCCATAACAAATCCCTCCTTTCATTCCTTCCTAGTGTTTGTAGTAACTTCCTGGTTACCACTTCCTGTTGCCAAACAGGAAGTGCATGATAACTCATGAGCTCTCTAGTGTTTGGGTGTGGCTGGCTCTATAAGCCACACCCAGGATTCTTCCAGTGCTTCGTGTTGCTTACTGTGAGCTGTATCAGCAACACACTTGCCATGCTCTGGATCAGCCAGCATCTGCTTACCTTCTCCGGATCATCCTGCTTCTGCTCACCTGCTCCGGATCACCCTACTTCTGCTCACCTGCTCTGGATCATCCTACTTCTGCTTACCCGCTCTGGATCATTTAGCTTCAATTTACCTGGTTCTTACTCCAAGCTGCAGCGATCTCCAGTCAAGAGGGGACTTCTACACCGGCACCTGTAAGAACAAAGAAGAACAGCGTTAACACGCGCACATCAGTAACGCTGCGCATACTCACCGAATCTTCCCACGACGCTGGAATCCAGGTTAGTTGCACGAGTGCACAAACCCTTGTAAGAAAGAAGAGACATTATTCATTGCGCTCGCTCCAATAACGTGGACATTTATTTCACTGCGCTCTCTCTCTCTACGCGGTGCAAAACCACCAAGTCTCCAGTAGCGCTGAACCGGGACTCGAGGCGCTAATACCACATAATTTCTCCTGCAAGGGAAAGGGAGAGACATTACCAGGCGCGCTCGAATTGAAGGCGCTGCGCAAACCTACCAGCCGCTAGCTTCTACATGCAGCGCTCCTCACCCACAAAAATACCGGCAAACGATGACAATACGGACAATTTTGGACACTCAACATTCTCCGCGCAATGTTCACTTGTGGGAAGGACTTTCTAGCCAGTGAAGAAACTGGCGCCTTGAACTTGCGGCCTTCCCGTGAAGGCATAAAACAGTGTTTGGCATCTGAACTCAGCCTACAGACATTGGCACCAATCACATGAGTGAATCGCACCCCTGCAAATGCAGGATGGAGTGCACACCCTACTAAAGATCAAGGTAAGCCCATAGGGGGACATCATAGCACACAGTAAAGAGAAGGGAAGGGCCCATGGGAATCGGGTGAATTCAGGTCTGAGTGTACACCTTGTATTTGACAGGTTTCCTCCGGGTGAAACAGGGGAAGTGAAGACTCTGGGTCAAGGAAGGCTCGTCCATCGCTCCTGCAGAGACACAGGTGAGTGTGACAGAACCATATACATTGTTAAATGCCGTCCAAAGCTCCAAATAAAGGTCTTCCCTATCCCGTTTATGTAACAAAATGTTCTCACAGACTAAAAAAATGTAAACATCATGCAACCAGTCTTCCACTTAGGAATTTTCCCTTGTCTTCCACAACTTCAGGATTTGATTTGTCACCATCACCAAAACCATGTCAATCCATTGCCCATATCCTTTAGCAATCACACATCTTCCCCTGCCAGATAGTAGAAGAACCTGAAGAGGCATCCTCGAAAGCTTATATTCAATATCGTGTCCATTTTATCCAACACCCCTTACTAAACAATCCTTGATCTATGGCATTCCCATATCATATGCAATAAAGTGCCCCTCTATACACCACAGCCCCAGCACCTATCATTATCCACCAAATCCAAGCTATGCATACGCACTAGAGTCCAATATAAACAACCCAAAATATATGTTTTTTTTAAAGTGTAGAGATGAATTAACCATCTAGTGTGAATCTGGTTGGAATTTTGAATGAGAGAATTAGGTATTTGAGTGAATGAATTGCTATTTTAAGCTTTGTGAATTGCACTGTGTTGAGAACACTAGCCTAGCCCTTTGATAACAAAAGAGTAGTGAAGATCTGAGGCCCGCTTTTCTGTTATTGATAAGAGCGATGTTTGTAGATTTTGTAGGGACAACATCGTTTTGTTCTAATATCTGTCTGCTGCTATATTGAAAATATGCTGCTATTGATGTGTTTTTAATTGTATTAAATGCTATTACATATTGTGTATTGATAAATTGTTGACTTTTTAGCAGTTGGGCATCTTCCTTGTGTGTGATGACACTCTGCCTTTTCTGAAACGACTAGACTCAATAGCTTTTTTTGTATTTGTAAGGATAGTATCCCATAGCGGAGAAGCTATATTGGGTCGGTAAACTACCCTCCTGTCTCATTGTGTTGTGAGGTCCATATAAAATTGCAACATTGCGCCCAGTTCGCCGCACCCCCAGTCACAAATATGGCATGCACTTTATCGTTGGGACCTTTCCAGACCAGCCCAACATTCTTCATCCGAGCACTTACTCCTAAAGTCTATTTTCCATCCCTCCAGCGATTCCCAGCATTGATTTATCATTTTAGTTTACATTCACGCCTCATTCCATCAGAAGATACCACTCACAGTCTTCCTGTTCCTGAGGCCAAATCACTCTTGGTGGGAGAGGTGGGCCTAAGTCATGAGGCCAGGAGGAGTAGCAATAAAGAAGATTATCAATAAGTAATCGGGGTATTATCTCCACATCCCTCTTCGTTGCCCCATTCCTTACCTTTGAAGTGGTCCAAGGACTAATTTGAGAATTAGCTATCAATCCACACAGGAGTCTGAAATACTTCACATACAGCAAACAATTTTAATATGTAACGAGTGTTGAGTTTCTAAACTCCTGCAACACATGCTACATAAACTGCTGATCCCCCTGACCCAGAAGGTGGACGGCAATAATGGTGGAACCAATTGGCAGCTCGGCAAATGTTGTCAAAAGTGGCCCTACTTGCCTCCGCCCATCTGTTCTAGCTAAGTGAGGAGGACCGGACTCCCATCTAGGCGGGTCTAGCATGCTGCCTCCTCTATCAACAAACCTTTGGGAAGGGACGTAATATTAATTTCCAGGGAAAGATCTAAAGTGGATAATACCTTGGGTTGAAAGGTCAGTTTGAACTACAGGATAATAGCTTCGGGCAGTTCTACAAGTAGGGAGAATTACACAACAGGACCCCCATGGTTCCTGTTGTATCCTGTTTCCTGTGTATGTGAAGGGTGAGGTGTTGCATTCGGTGAGTGAGTGATGCTGCAAGCTAGTGACATAGCTGCGTGGACTTGAGTGGCATGTTGAAACAGAGGCCTAGGTGAATGTTCAGGAGAGTCAGTTGGTTCTTGGGAGCTGGATATGATGGTATAAAATGTGTGTGCTATATGTATCCTGTTCGCCTACCTACCCTTATAACAAATATGATCCTTTAGTCTCACAGGTGGAATAATGAATGCGACTTGGATCAAGTAGCCAAGACTTACTTGAGTACAACCATATCTCAACATTTTGGTGACAAGCTTTAAAAGAACTAATTTCTGCAACGGCAGCCTGCTAGATGGAACCATCTATCAAATGAAAGACATCACCAAACATCCAAGAGGCACCATCCAGATTCCCTATGCAGCCCTGCACAACAGCATCAAATAATGGTTGTTGCACCTACTCTGTTAATGCTTTGGAGCTGCCTCCTGAGATAGCAAGGGGACAGTCCACATCATCCATGGTCAGAAAGCCTCAGGAGAAGAGAGTCAAGAGAGAGTCACCCCACTGATGGTTGACCAGCCCTTCATTTGGTGAGGCTGCATTTGCTTATTTGAGCCTTCTTGCCTTGCAAGTCCACTAAGATGGGATATACAGCTAACCCTCCGAGTCACTGCAAAAGGGCATTCTTCTGAGGCAAAGTGATAGTCTAACCCACCAATAAAAATTGACAAACACTTAGGGACTGAGGACAAGGGCCGAGATAACCCCTCTTCAAAGGGACGATTTAAAGCAAGTGAAGCAAGTGTAGGTTGAGGTCAACAGAAGTCGGTGTCCTCTGTTCAGTGAAGGCCATTGTCTACACGCATCCTACAGTGCTCCAAGACCATCCACCTGTACAGATGACCAAAGAACCCATATGTCAGGACTGCATGCATGTTTTAATTCAGCAGAACCTTGAAGAGGGTTGCCAACCATGGGCACTTCAGAAGTCAGAGACACAGAACATTTCATCTCCTCTCCCAGTGTACTGTGGCATTCTCACCTGATCTGCGTGGGTGCCAGGACTAATATTTTGGTGGTAAGTGGTGATGTAAGCAGCATACAGGAAGGAAAAGAGGGGATTTCCAGCTTTGTGATGCCCCTGCTCCCATTCCTTCTCTCATTGTACAGGGCTTTGCAGCTCCTCCTGTATTGTACCACTACAGTGCTTGAGTCACTGCCGCAAGGGCTCACCCTGTCCATCCATAACGGGATAATTTCAGCACTCTGGGCATGCACTTATATTTATTTAATGGTAAAAAAAACATGCTGTCTGCAGCTAAGCCACTTTGCAAAAAGTAACAACACTAGGAAGTCCCTTTAACTCACAAAGAGAAGGGCAACAGTATGAGTAATAACACATGCCGTGTTTGCTTTGCTCTTAATGTACAGTAACTGTCTGTGCATCAAGCGTAAAGCAAAGAGCAGTGTTATTAAGTGGATAGACTAGCCTACATTGTTGCTCTACCCTTGATGGACAGTAACTGTGCAGCATGGGTAAAACAAAGATAAGTACTGTTAGGTGGATAGAGTGGACTACATTCAAAGAAGGCCAGCCTATCCACGTAATGTCACTTCACTTACCATTGTGGGTAAGGCAAAATAAATAATGCCATGCCCAAAGCAGCCGCCACACCCTACATTTAAGGTGGGGCTGCCACACAAACAACACACAAACACTTTCACATGCACATTCACACACAACAAACACCAAAATACATACATAAATGCATACAAACCATACATGAATGCATACATACACATTAAATACAAATAATACACTTACCATGCCTGCATGCATCCACACACGGGGCCACGCTGCCACAGGAGGACCAGATGGCCCTTCCCTCCGATTTCAAACTCAGACCTGCTGTCTGACAGGAGAGAAGGCCTGTCCAGTCAGAGTGTTCACGTTGCAGGTCTTTGCAAAGTGTACACGCTGACAGTAGACGCCTCCTCTCCTCTCAGGCAGTGTGTCTACGCTGCAGGCATAATAATCAGAGCCTGCGGGGCCAGTCTTCTTACGCCCCTCCAGCTCCCATTATTCACTGTGAATTTGAAGGGCTTCACAACAAACAAAAGAAATTGCCTAGCGGGGACTCGCACCTACAAAGAGGCAGCCAGCATAGTCCCCTGTGGAAAGAAAGGACACAGACACAGTGGACTTGACTGCCTGTCATTCAGGTGAGGTGGCAGGCTGCTGTTAAGGTGCGGGAGTAGCGCCTTCTCAGCAATAGTGGAGGGCCATCACTCCCACAGATGTCAACCTTTCACCCTAGGCTTGAAGGTCACTTATACATTGCTCATATTCCCATGGCCTGCACTCCAAAAATGTGCATATTTTGCATATCTCCGCCCACCTCAATAAAAGGACAAAGTGCACTGTGAACCCAAAGGATTTTCCATTAGAGTTAGAAATAAGCACAGTTCCCTATTTTTTCCATTTTTGTAATAGTGTTTAATAACATAAATATGTATATTTGCCCCATTAGAGGTGCCAATTAGATGTGCTTTGAGATTAGTTTGAAAGACAAGCACTTCATCTTATTTGCATCACTCAAGGAAAGTTTGCACTGTATTGTACTTTTTAGTTACGCTTTAATAGGTAATTGGAAGTGATGGGATTGCACTGGAGTGCCTTGTGATCTTGGGCCAAACAGTTCTGGGAATGTTTGTTTACTAGCAACAACTTTCTTGACAAATTGAAACATCAGTAATGAATACATGTAGTGAAGGGGCAACCACAATTATGTGTACTTACAATGAACCCAATTGTGAACACTTTTATATGAGTGCATGATTTACTTTCAGAAGGTAGCATTTTATTCAACCCAGTCCCACCAATAACTTGTGTGTCTAACTCCAATGCACTTAAATTGTTTTTTTTTTTGGCGATGTGACAACATGGCTATTGTGATTAACCTGTACTATATGTCCCTTCTCCCCAGAGGGGAGCCCCCCCCTTTGAGGTTCTGGAGGTGAGCCCACTCAGCAAGACCCTCCTTAGGGGTCTGGGCAAGTGGGACCTCACTGGGAGTGACTCCCCTCTTGGGGACAAGGACTCCCATTCCTGTAAGGAACTTCCGGTCCAGAGTACATTGTCTGCCTACAAGGGAAATTGAAAGACTGTTGTTAATTCTGTTTTTGACTCTACCAAAAGTGACATTTCTCCAATCTCTTTGGCTTCAGGTATGCTGAATTTCAACTTAACTCCACAGACAAAGAGCAGCGACACACACCTTTTGTTTGTGATGATGTACATAAAAGAACAAAGAACTTGGAATGGACCAGAGAGAATCCGACGCAGAGGTGAGTCTCTGACAGGAGGACATCTTGGAGGGACGGAGCTGTGATAGATGGCAGAGCCGTGCTAGACCGCAGAGCCGGCGGTTGCGTGTAGAGCGAGCAAATCACTCTACTGACACCAGAAGGCTGGTGTCCTGACTGGCCAAGAAGCCATGGTCGAGATCGAGATGGAGACAGTAAAGCGACCGTCTCGCCTGGTGTCGCAACCACATGGAATCCTTGGTGGGCCTGGGGCCCGTTAATTGGCGCTGATACCAGACTGCAGCAGAGAGACCGGATCCCCGTTCTCTGCATGAGAAGGGTATTAGCTGCCGAGCAGCGGAGGAGAAGAAAATGCTTCCGAAGAGGTAACGGCACTGAGTGGGACGAACACTGGTAGTAGAGGCTGGGAAAGCCACACGGGTTACGGCAGCCGAGAAAACCTGAGCACGCAGACGGCCTATCAAAATCAAGCTAAAGCAAGCCTACTCTAGGGTTTTCAAGCCCCAATTAAAGGAGACATGCATATTTGAGGCTCGGAGAACCACAAGGATTATGGTAACCTGGAAAACCCGAATGGGCAGATGCCCCACCGAGACTCCACTGCAGTAGGCCTGTCAGAAGGCCAGAGGACTTTGGGGAATCCTGTAAATGTGATACATAGTGAACAGAACTTGGAGGAGAGTGAACCTGGAGGGAACTTCCCTTGTTGTTTTTCTTATTATTTAAATAAACGCTATTTAAAATGGCATTACTTTGTCTGACTCCTTCTGGTTCGCCACACTATACACTTCTGGGCTGCGAAATCTGCCACCTTTAGGAGGTCAAAGCTCTTGTCACTGGCAGAAGCAGACCGCATTAAAGCCATTGAATGGAGATGAAAGGCTTGCTTTGCATGTAAAAGGGTCATCACTTTAGTAAGTCATGGCTGTTTTTCTCAGCCTACCCTGCTCACAGGTTTTCTGACATGTTTGCAGCCTCAGGGGTTTCTTGTTTTTTTGTGGATCAAACTAACGAATAGCGGAGCAGTTGACAGCTCTGGTTATTACCTGGCTTAACCATCCTATATTGAATGTAGGCCAGTCTATCTATATAACACTTGACTTTGCTTTACCCTTGATGCACAGCTACTGTGCATCTAAACTGTGCATCAAGGGTAAAGTGAAAATGATAAATTCTGTCACAGTCTAGCCAGCTAGATATACTTTCTTTCTGCGGTAGGGCATTTTTTCTTAATAGGTGGGAGTCCTTATATGTAATGCTAGCATATATTGGTGCAACATGCATGGGCAAGCACGGGCCCAGCCAGCATGAACCTATTTTATATACTAGCATATGTTGTGGGCAAAGGCATAATGAAAATTCATTGGAAAATGGTCTTCGGCACTGTTGGTAACTTGCACCTCTTGTTTTTTTTCATGTGCTACCCAGTGCTTAATTTGTACCGGTGCTTGACGATGTGCAGCCCTGGGACTTATTCTGTAGGTGGGGATGAGCACCAGCACTTCTTTGGGCAATTTACATCATCATGTTAGTCTCCTGAGGGCCTTTAAAGCAGGGGGAAGATGATAAGCAGCAGCACGATTTCTGAAAGCTGTGTGCTGTTGCTCTAGCATCATATGATGCCATGTAATAGACCTCATCTCTTCTGCCTTTATAGTGGGCATAATGGGGAGCATAATATGGAGCACGGATATTGTACCTATCAAGTTTTCTTTTTTATGTACACATGAACGATGTATTACAACTGTACAAAGGGGAGTCAGTGTGGCAGCAGCAGCAGCATGTAGTCCCAAGCAGAGAGCCCCTCCTCCCCACACATTTGGTGTAAGACAAATACTGGTGAATGCCCTGTATTGTGCTTCAAATAACAAGTGGTAGCGCGTAGTGGGCATAGTCTACCCGGGCCTCTTTTTCTGGGTCGCAGAGGGTTCACAGGTCCTGAGTAAAAACATTGCAGCAACTGTGGCGCTAGCTCGGATCCAGTGCAGGCATAGACGGCAGAAAACCTGCACGCGCACCAAGCTTGAGGGAGAAATCTCGTGTAAGACTGTGTTTTTGCTGCTCGTGTGTCGAGTGCTCGGCCCCTGGAACGTATGCTTTTTGCCAGTCCTGAACGGAGCCTCTGGAAGACTGTGCTTGCGTTTCTAGCCCACCAAACGAACACTCATTCCCAGCAGCCACGGAGGCGCCCAGCCGCCGTATATGGATCTTTTATTGACATTGATGCCCCTTTGAAACTTTTTTTGTTGTTGCTTACCTTCCCGTAATTGTCTACAAGGAGCATTACCATTCAATGTCCTTTGCTCTGTGCCTTGACAGCAGACATGCGGTTCCGGTTTCCCCTTAAACTGCCCTGGTTGGCCTTTTTCCCAGTTTATCATCTTAATATTAGGCAATTTCAGAATAGGTCTGAGGCAATTAAACCTCTGCCTCAAGTTAACATACACCGTTGCAAAGCAACTTATGATAAGCGTTTGCAAAAGGCACAATGAGGAGGTGAGGCCCAACTCAGCTTACCTTGAAGCTGCTGGAGGTCTCCACACATGTTGAGTGTGGCTCTGCTGCTTCTTGGTCCTTCCTGCCTGTGACTTAGTAGACCTGCCCACCCCATAGTATGGCTAAATTCATTAGCTGTGGCCAATGACATTTTATTTTAAATAAAAGAAAAAAGAGCAGCACAGCGGTCTCTCCCATGAAGAGTAAGCACTTAATGGAGCAGCAGAGGAGCCATCTTGAAGGCGGGGGTACAGCAAGCAGTGAAACCCATGAAAAGAATGGCGTGGTACAATGATGCAATCTCTTTGGATAGTGAAGGGCACGAGGGCCGCCCGCAGGCAGTTTAAAAAAAATGTCTTTGTCTTTTTTTAAACATTTTTTAATGTTTTGTTTTAGCATGGGGTATCATGGGAGAAAGCAAGGGTCGCAGCTGAGACAGAAGGGGTCGCAGCTGTGACCCTTACGGAACCCCAAATTACATCTCTGGGTTAATCATGTGAGTGATCTGATACAGGCCAAAATAAGCGGGAGGGAGTTTACGCTTGTCTGGCATACCAAGATGGTTAAGATAGGTAGGTGCTGGAATTCTGAGATCACCACAGCACTTGGAGGTCACCTGGGCCTCTGTCAAGTGCTGAGTTACTGATTAATGGATTTTCATCAGGTTGGGGACACATTCAGTCACTGCCAGGGCATTACTGGGAACGGGTAAGTCCGCCAGTAGGAATCTCGAATGAGAGCCACAAAGAGCAAAGAACGGTGTACACCCAGTTGATTGGTGTATTGTGCCGTTGTATGCGAACTCCGTAGCCCCAATATCTTCCAACCAGTTTGTTTGATGTTGCAGGCATAAACAGCAAAGGTATTGTTCCATATTGGACATAAACCTTCCTGTCTGGCCATCCATCTGAGGGTGATAGGCTGAGGAGAACCTAACGTCAATTCCAGCGGCTTTCATTAAGGCACGCCAAAAAAGTGAGGTGAACTGGGACCCACGATTTGTTACTATGATGGATGGGAGTCCGAATAGGTGAAAAACATGCTTGAAAAATAAAGCTGTCGGGTCGGTCCTGAGGGTAGGCCACGGCAGGGGGTGAACTTGGCCATTTTTGAAAACACATTAATGACCACCATATGGTTGTATGTCCCCTAACCACTGGAAGTTCTACCACAACATTCATGGATATCACCTACCATGGTTTGTGGGGTATGGGCATGGCTTGCAGGAGACCATGCAGTTTCTCCCTGGAATATTTACATTGGGCGCATATAGTGCACTTCAATACATAATACACCATGTCATGACTTATAGTAGACCCCAACACCATCATTTCAATAAATCCAGGGTATTCCTCTACCCAGGATGGCTGGTAACCTGGCATTGTGAGACCACTGTAGAGCCTGTAAGCATGTTTTGTCAGTGGGCATAAACAGCGATCCCTTCATGTAAGGGAGTCCATCTGTAACTCCTGCCAACCTATCACCCAGCTCTACTGGGTGATAGGCAGTCCAGCTGCTTATGTCTTCAATGAGTGACGCATTGAGCTTGCGTATCCATACGATTCATTGAGAGGGCAAGACAAACTTTTGAGGGAACCGGATCCCCTCCCTGTCTAGAGAGAGCATCCGTTTTCCTGTTTTGTGCTACGGGCGTGTAAGTAACCAAGAAATCAAACCGGAAAATACAGATGCTACCGAGCTTGATGGGCACTGGTGCATTTAAGAGTGGTTAATGTTTGGAGGTTATGGTGGTAGGTAAAGACCAACACCAGGTGGCATGCCCCCAATACATGCTGGCACCATTCCATGAAAGCGGCCCGTATAGCCAGTAATTCCATTTTTCTTGATGGTGAAATTGCACTCAGTGGAGTTAGGGTTCTGGAGAAATAAGCCACTGTATGCAATACCTGGGTTGTCGGACATTGTTGGGAAAGAATATTACCTATGGCTATGGAGGAGGCATCGGCTTCCACTATGAAAGGCTCACAAGCGTCGGGATGTTGCAGGATGGCTACTGTGGCAAAGGTCTGTTTTAACCTGTTGAAGGCTTCCTGTGCCTCCTTCGTCCAGAGAAATGGTACTGAACGATAAGTCAAGGTGGTTAAAGGCGAAACTATAAAAGCAAAAGAACCGATAAACCGCCTATAAAAATTGGCAAAGCCTAAAAAGGATTGCAGAGCTTTTCTCTAGGCAGGAACAGGCCAATTAAGAACTGCCATGATCTTGTTGGAGCTCATTTTTAGTGCCGTAGGTGTAAGAATATAACCCAGAAACTCTACTTCTGTGGTATGAAATACACACTTTTCCAGTTTTGCATACAGTACATTGTCTTTTAGTCTTTGCAGGACAGACCGAACATGGTGTTTATGGTTTTTCACTGAGTCAGAGAAGAAAAGGATATCGTCCAGGTAAAACAATACCTATTGGTCTGTTGCATCCTGGAAGATATCACTCATACAGACTTGAAATGTAGCCCTGGCATCACAAAGCCCAAATGGCCTAACCTTTTATTCAAATAACCCATACCGGGTTTTAAAAGCGGTTTTCCACTTGTCTTCTTCTCTCATGCTGACCAAATGATATGCTCCTCATAGTTCCAATTTTTTTAGTTTTGAATTCTCTTTATTGATGTTACAACATGTAAAACATTCCCTCTTCCTCCTCTTCCCCCATCTTCCTTCCCAACTCCCCATTCTCCCTTCCCTCTACCCCCTTGGGGTTACGGTATCTTCCTCCACTTGTAGGGGTCTCTCGTTGGGGTTCACTCAATATAAGTCCAGATGTTTTAGGCGTTGGGGGCCCCATTGAGCCCTATAAATCGTCTTTCAAGAAGGCTAAAGTCTCACCCCATTCGTTGGCACATTTTGGCAGGTTATTGTTCATTACATATGTGGCCCATTCCAGTGCCACCAATTCCCAAACTTTGCAGAGCCACTCTTGTGTTGTGGGGATGGCAGTTCCTTTCCATCTGTGCGCAATCAGAGTCATAGCTGCCAATGTCAGTACCACCCGTGCCTTTTCCTGGCCCTTTCTCCTTCCTCCCCCGCCTCTCTCATTCCGAGCAGAACTCTTTCCGGGGGTCTTCTGGCCCCTGCGCCAAATGCTTGGTCTTGCGCTCGTAGCACCTCCCTCCAGAATGGCTCCATTTTGGGGCATTTACACCATATGTGAGCCGCTGTGCCCTCCTCTCTGCACCCCCTCCAACACTCCCTGGGTATGTCTGGGTATATGCTGTGAAGTTGGGCAGGTGTATCGTGCCACCCCTACAGGATCTTGTACCATGCCTCCTGGAGTTCAGAGGCCCTCGCCACTTTGGGTATCGTTCTCCACTATCTTCCCCACTCGTCCCTACCTATTTCCTGCCCTGTTATCTACTCTCAACGTGCCATGTACGGCCATGTGGCACGGGGGGTTGCGTCATCCAATATCCTGTATAGGTTTGATATTAGGCCTTTTATCCCATCTTGTGTTAGCAAGAACGTTTCAAATGGGGTAACCTGTCGGGTAGCCGCTCCTTTAATATCCGTATTCATTAGCCAGTGTATTAGTTGGAAATAACAGAGTCTCTCCCCCTCCTCAACCCCAAACTCCTGTTTGCACTCTGTAAAGGAGTGAATGTTCTGGTCCTGGAACATATCCTGAATCACCCTGCAACCCCTCTCCTGCCACTGTTCAAAGGCTCCCTGTTCCCTTCCCTGGGTAACATTCCCGTTGTTAAATATGGGTGTGAAGGGGCACGGGAAAGTTGTGATTCCATGTTTCTTCACTAGGTTATCCCTAGTATCCGCCACCAGTTTGGTGATGGTGCTTAGGTATAGATGTATTGGTCTAAGTTGTTGCAGCTGCCGCAACACCTCCCTCAGGTCGTGCTGTGTTACAGCCTGATCCATCAAGACCCACTGATTTTCCGGTTTCCTGGTGAACCATTCTCTTATCACCCGCAATTGTGTTGCCTCATAATATTGTAGGAAGTTGGGGAGAGCCATTCCCCCTTCCTTCTTTGGGGCTATCAAGAGATGTCGGCTAATTATTGGCCTCTTCCTCTGCCAAATGAATTAAATTGTCAGTTTCCTCAACTCCCCAAAGAAACTGGCCGGTATTGCCAGCGGGACTGCCTGGAACAGGTAGAGCAAGCAGGGAAGTGTAACCATTTTCACTCCAGCCATCCTTCCCACTCAAGAGACCCTGAGATTCCTGCACTTTTGGAAGTCCTTCCTAATCGCCCTTAATGTGGGCAGGTAGTTAGCTGCATACCAACCCGGCACTGACTTGTAATAGAGGCTCTAAATAGATTGCATACAGCAATGCGGAGAGTAGGCACCCCTGTTTAGTACCCCTTCTCAGGCAGATAGGGCGTGACATGGATGGTGAGCTGTAGTTGGCTTGGACCATTTTTAAGAAGTCCCATCCCAACCCCATTCTCTCCATCACCCTGAATAGAAAGGAGCATTCCACTCGGTCAAATGCTTTTTCTGCATATAATGATAACAGGACTGAGGGGGGTGGCTGTTTTCTGGGCTTTCTCTAGTATGTCTGCCACGCTCCTGATATTGTCGTCTGCCTGTCTCACCAGGACAAAACCTGATTGGTCCTGATGAATCAATGACAAGAGATACCCCTCCAGTCCGGTTGCCAGTATTTTAGTGTAGATTTTAGCATCCACATTCATCAGTGATATGGGCCTATAAGAGGAGAATTCCGTGGGATCTTTATTGGGTTTGGGTATGAGGGTGATCTTGGGCTCTTCCATAGAAGGTGTTGTGAGTCCTGATGTCTTAAAGGTGTTGAAAAGCTGGGTCATCTGGGGAACTAGCAATGATGAGTATGTTTTATAGAAGACGGCCGTATAGGCGTCTGGCCCGGGGCCTTATTCGTGGGCAATTTCGCAATGGTTCTCCTAACCTCCTCTTCTGTGATCTCCTGGCCTAATATCTCTTGTGTGCCTGGTCCTTTTCTGGGCAGCTGTATTTTTTCCCAGGAAGTCTAGCTGTTGTTCCTCTGGGGTTTTGGGATGTATATAGTGACTCATAATACCTAGCCAGGCATTCCTGTATTTCCTCCGTGCTGGAGTCACCCTTTTCATCCTTTACAGCTATAATTGTCTTCTTCTTCTTACCTCCTGCCTCCCTCAATAGTCGTGCCAGCAACACATCTGCCTTATTGGCTTTCGCGTAGTATTTTTGCCTGACATATAACAGTGCTACCTCTGCTTTCTTTGTTCTGAGGACCCCTAGTTGCCCTTACGCTCGCCTGTAGGCCATGAGTGAGTTTCTCATGGGGGTGTCCCCCGCTCTTTTTCTGGCCTCCTCCACCTCCTTCTCCAGTTGATTCCCTAGAACCTTCATCTGTTTCTCCCTTTGCGCCCTTTCCGCTATGAATTCCCCCCTCAAGGTTGTTTTAAATGCATCCCCCTTAGTGATTTCTCCCGTTTCTGACCATTTATTGAGCTCAAAAAAGGTTTTAATGTTGTTCCCTAGGTCCCCTCTTGTATCACTGGATCTCATAGCAGCTCCTCCGGGATCTTCCATTTCCATATCCCAGTGTACGTCCCTGCAGGGTAATTTTCATTGACACTATCTTATGATCTGCTATCCTCAGCGGGCCTACCTCCACATCCTCCACCATCCCCATTAGATTAGCCGATACCCATATGTAGTTGATTCATGATTGTGTACCATGGACCCCAGATAGGAATGCATATCCCTCTTTCTCCCCCCTCTGTCCCCTCAACATGTCCCTCAGCTCCATGTCCTCAAACCTATCTTGCAGTATGGCCAACGCTTCCGCTCCTCCTCCCGGTCCTCCATGCCCTCATATATCCCAGTCCCTATGCCAAACCATGTTGAGGCCTCCCATCAGAATTATATGGCCTTCGCAAATTCCTCCAGTTCCCCTAAAAATACTCTCACAAATAGCTCCTGTCCTGTGTTGGGGGTGTATACTGGCGCTATGGTGTAAACCAATCCCTTATATTCTCCTCTTATTATTACATATCTCCCACCCTTATCCCTTTTGGTCTCTGAGACCCTGAAATCCAAGCTGGACTTAATGGACACTGCTACTCCTGCAGTTTTTGTCGGGCCAAATGCAAAATAGATCTGGGAGAAGCCCATTAGCTTGAGTCACTCCTGGCCCTTTTTCAGGAGGTGTATTTCCTGTAAGGCCAGGACATCCGCCCCTGCCTCCCTAGTACATTTCTCCAACTTCTTCCCTTTGAGAGGGGTGTTGAGTCCCCTCACAATATGGGTTAGCCATTTGAACTTGCGGTTATATGGGTCTCGCTTATGGTTGCCATTCTTCTGTTTCTCTCCTATGGTCCGTGCCTGATTCTCCTCCCCTCTTTGATGTCCCTATACCCTTGAGTTTTCTGAGTTATACCCTTTTGTTTCTTACCTGTTCTGTCCCACTGATCCCCCCTCTCACTACCCCCAACTTCCCTCCTACTTCTCTCTCCTCCCCTTTGTTTCCTCCGCCCTTCCCATCCCAGACCCCAACTTCGGGATGTGCTCCTCTACTCCGTTCCTGTCCTCCAGAATTCCCCCCCTAACCCTCCCGGGGTTGTCTGCCGATTATGACATCAACATGCTTGTATTCCCTATGCCCCTGAGCCCTTAATCATCCCTGTGTGTCCACCACCCCCATTACTGCTGCTACTTGTGGGCTTTTGTTGCATCCACTATCCCTCAGTCCCCCCTCCTCCTTTAGCCTCCACTCCCCCTTTAGGCCGGAGGCCCCACAGTCTTGCTCTCCTTCTGCTCCTTTCCCCTGCCATAGTCTGAGCCTCGATCTGTTCTCTGGTAAAGGGGCCCTCTCTCCTTGCTGGTCAAGACTCAGTTCCAGGTGCAAAATGTCTGCTCCCTCCTGTGGGGAGACTACTCTCTTTTGTACCCCTTACCACTCGAACAACAAGCCAATGGGGAAGGTCCACTTGTACCTAATCCCTCGTTCGTTCATGCCCTTGACTATATGGCCCATTTAGTGACACTTGATTAGCGTGCTGTTCGCTAGGTCTTGGTATAGGACAATCTGTTGTCCCTTGTATAGCACTGGCTCCCATTGTCTTCCTGCTCGCAAAACTGCTTCCCTTTGGCCATACCTTGCAAATGTCGCCAGGACAACCTGGGGCCTTACATTGGGACCCTTATTTTGTCAGTCCACTCTGTGGATCCGGTCCAGCTCTATTGTCTCTGTTTCTGCTTTTCCCAGTAGATCTGCAAAGATCCTCTGTGTTACCTCCTTTAATTCTCTGTTGTGCACTGATGCCGGCAATTGTTTAATTCTTATGTTTGTTCTCCGAGACCTGTTTTCCATATCTTTCATTTGCAGCTCCAAGTTCTGAGTTAGAACGCTTAAACGTTGCATCGCCTCACTGTTCTCTTTGTCCACCTCCGGCAAGTCCCTTTCAATTAGGTCTGTTCTCTCCCCTAATTGGCCCACTTCCTGCCTCATTTCCACCAGGGCTGAGTTAAGATCGGCGCGCATTAGATGAAATTGGTCTTGAAAAGTCTTGGCCAGAGTCGCCTGTAGGGCCAGCATTTCTCCATGCAAGTCTTGCCTCGACAAAGGTGCTGAAAGGTCTGCTTCTGAGGGGTCCTTGCGCTCCGTGAGCGGTCCATATTGCTCTTATTCTTGTCCCTTGCTTCTAGTGGTGGCCAAAAGGTAGGGAGGGTGCTAGGTATGTCCTCGGTGGCTGACGCTGCTTTCGTAGGTCTGCCTTTTACTTTAGAAGTCATTTGGGTCCCAGGGCCCTGCCCCGATCTTATTGCGCTATGTGGTTTGGGCCGGGAGCCTTGTTCTTTGCTTATGTTGATTCCCCTTCTTGGGAGCCTCATGGCCTCAGTGTCCTTGCTTTTTGCCCTTCCCACTTTCTTACCGTGCTGGTTTATGTCTTTTCCACACAGTTTTAATGCTGGGAGGTTCCGGGGCACGGGGGGCTTTGACACCTGTCCCTGGGCTCGCTGCGGTTATTAGCCTGGCGGTCCCGCCTTGGACTTGAGGTCTGCTTTTTTCCATCAGGCTTTTAGTGTCTTCCCCGATTAGCCCCAGGTAAGGGTAGGTCCGAGATTCCCTCGCTGTCTTCTCCTCCCTCCTGCACTGCGCCTCATTGACTGGGGGCCCAGCCGCAGATTTGCTATATTTTCTGTGCCCCTTTTCACTGCTCTGGGCTATGCAGTGTTCCCCCTGGCCCCCCGGGTCTGGGACTAAGAAATCGCCTGACTCACTGTCAGGTGTCTTGACCCACGTTCAAGTTATTATGCTGCAACATTTGATGCTGTGGGCTTAGAAAATCCAAGATGGCCGAAAAGCCCACATTTGCGCCAGAATCCAGGAAAACCGTGCAGTTTTGCGCACACCAAAATGGTCCTAACCTGCCACCCACCAGTGCGAGAGTGATGGGCCGAAAGCGCCCTGAGTGAAACGTGGTGTCAAAGGAAAAACAGCAGTGCCTGTTAGCTCAAAAACCGCTTTGAAATCACCTTTGTTTCTCTAAATGCAAGCTCAAAATGCCTATTTCAAACATCGCAAGATATTCAAAAATCTTACTGAACACCAGCAGACGTCTGGTAGAATGAAGTCTTGTGTGCATACAAAATCTGGAAAGATGAAGAGCCTAAAATAATGTTCATAACAAAACGAGCTGAGCTGTGGATGTCAGCAGTTTAAGTGAAATTGGACTTAAAGCCACTAAAATCTAAATGTTTAAAATAAATAAGTGACCTACTGTTGAGTGTCACATAGTTTGCAACTATTTAAATGCCATAGTTTTGAACTTAGAATCAGCGTTCTAGCTGCATGTGTAAAAATTGTAAGTTTGATTTGAATGAAGAAAAACTGGGAACAAAAGTGACATTTAGCTGAAGCCTGGCTTAAAGAGATTGAATTCTGCCTGACAACTACCCCCGACAGGAGTTGAAACTTGCCCAGCAACTGCATTCCCAGGCCTGGCCTGCATTCTGCTGCACTCACCAAAAGGAGATCACACCTCTCTGATTGAATTAAAGGTGGGGTACCTGGGGCTACAGGAAACAGAACAATGAGCTTTCCTTGGCTCAGGCAAATGCTAATTAGGAGGGTCGTAAATGGCTTCCTCTTGGAAGAAACTGGGAGGAGCAGTGCATCTGACTCACCAAGCTTCTGGAGGCAGAGACAGACAGAAATTCCCCCGTGTGCTTTGGAACCTAAACCACGCCCATCTGGGCCAGAGCATAATTTTTAAAAGATGGATAATTCATAGTACGAAATCATCAAAATTATATAATTAATATCATTATTCCTGTGAGTTTTCTGTGCACATTTTAAGAGGTGTTAGGACTCTGTGGTATGTTCTGGGGAGTAGTAGTGGAAAATATTACTCCAAACGTCTGTATGTTAAAAATCTGACACTTCATGATTTGATGCCCATATTTCTTGCGCACACTTGTGTAAATTCTGGAAAGGTTTAGAGGTTGTGTTCTTGATGAAAAGGGCAGAATTCTGTCAGAAGTGGACACAACATCTTACAAAGACAGGAATCAGATGGTTTGGTGCTACAGAAAATATGTTAACTGGACATATGATATTAGAAAAATTGTACATAGATAAATCTGCATTTAAGTCAAAAATAGATTTGTGTGCAAAGTGACAAGGTGAGTGTTCTTTCTGTATGCCATAAAATTGATGCCTGATGACACTCCATTTCCTTCCCCCAATCAAGGGAGAGAGGACAACTTTGCCAATGATAAGTTGTGAGGGGCAGGCTTAGTTATGCCCACGCACACATCCATTTTCAAAAGACATAAAAGGAGTCATTGAGACCCAGGTAGGGACATTCACTTTCCACTTCAAACTGATTTCTTGCGAAGCATTTTGCCGGACCAGACAATATCCAGAAGACTCCAGAACCAGAACTTAGAATCCAGTCTTCAGAACTTGCAGCAGAGCGGCCTAGTCCAAAAGCTGAATCCTTCTCAGCAGGCCTCAGAATCCAGCCACCTAACCAAACTATTCAACAGCTGGGCAAGCTGTTTGATTCTGGCTAGAACCCTGTGCCAGAACCCAGAAAGCAGACCTGTATCCAGACCGCTGTGCAGTGCCAAGAACTTTTGCCAGAACCAGAGATCCAGACCAGCAGAGCACAGCTGACCCAGATAGCTGTGACTTCAGAACCAACCGCCCGGAGTCCAGTCCAAACCAGTTGACCAGATCGGTGACGAAGTCGCATTCCTTCCAAATTTATAGTGTGAGTACTCAGCCAGAACTGTGCAAACCAATCTCTTAGCCTAAAATAATCTAATTCAAACCATTTCCATAATCCAGAACTGCACCATAGAAACTTTCTACTCCTTATAGTTTTTCCGTAATCTCGCTCGACACACTTGGAAAAAGTGCCGCGAATTGCAACTAGCTGAATTTCACCACTTGTAAAAAAATAGCTGCTTTTGCTTTGCATTGCTGAAATTCGTTTTCAACCTGATAATCCCTCATGAATCATTGCTACTGTTGACCTGAACTCATTCAAAGTATCTTTCACCTACCCTGAATCTCCTATAGGGAATTAAAATCATTTTTAGCATATTTTCACTTCTTTGCAAATCACATTTAAAGTATTTTTGCCTGTGTTTTAAAATCATCCCTGTTTCTCTAAGCTTGCTATGGGGCAACTGAAATTTCGTATTGCATTGTGATTGTATTCCTGAAAACGGTGTGCTCTTCTTCCATCTCTTTATATTGCATAGGAGGGGGGAGTGAATTGCCACAAGGGGAAAAGTGATTATATTATCTCTTGTTGAAACCATATCAGTTTATTTCTGTACTGCATTCTTTTCCATCATTGTATCTCCTTGAAACCATAAAAGCATTCTCAGCTACCTTATCCTTTCTATACCAACTCCTAACTGATAAAAAAGTGTGCTAGTATCCATTGTTGATCAACCTTATCTTCTTAAGTGTGCTATCAAATATGAATTTATTCATAAAAGTGTGATATATATCTTGTTCAATTTTTCAAATAAATCTTTTAATTTGCAAAACAAACCTACTTCTTGGCTCAGTGAGGTCAGGGGGATTCCAAGAGAGGGGCGTTATATAAGGGTTTATCATCCAGATCTATGAACTTGTCATAGAAATATATAAATAAGGGCTTCCCTTGGGCATCCCAGACTAGGCATTGACTTAGTTTGAGTGCTGAATTGAAGTCGCTTAACAGAGTGGGGGCTCGAGCCGGGACATCTGGATTAGATCTACCACTTGTGCAGCTTAATACAGTGTGCTGACTGACACACATAAATCCTGTTGGATCGCCACGCCGTGTTACATTGTAAAAGCACTCCTCAAAAGAAGGACGCTCTAAGGAGACGGTCTGTTTTGCAAAATAAAATACTAACTTCTGTAAGTCAGGAAGGAAATCAATTTCCAGAATGACGACCTTGATAGATATCAAAATAGCCAGAGAGCACCTCTTACATAAGCTATTTGTGAGAGGCGAATGGACGGAACAGGACCAGAATGTGTGATTGCAGGCGATCGCGCAACAGGTCACTGTAACCGAGTCAGATACATGGAGAGATCAGGGTCCCTTACATGTGGCCCTGAGTGAACTATGTATGGCCCCTAAGGCCAAGGATGAGCACAACAAGATTGCCAGGGTAGCGGCATATTTATATTTATATATGGGAGCCATACTGGAAAAATGTGCTGAAGGCCAAGATCTGGCAAATAGGCAACTGATGGCATTAGAGAAGGCCCAATCTGACCTGGTCTCTTCTGAGCAGAGGCTGCAGAGGAGCCAGGAGTCAGAAAATGATAGTAGGCAGTATATCATTAAAATAAAAGAGGATATGGGTATCCTGCAACAGGAAAAGTCAGACCAGGATACCAGATTTCTGGCCTTGCAGAAGGGGTACCAAGAAGGTTTGGACTCCCTACTGCAGAGCCAGAAAAAGCTGGAGCAACAACTGGACTTCAACAGGGCATGCACAGAGCAGGTAGCCACCCTGCAAAGTCATCTAGATAGAGTGAAGGCAGAGAACAACAAACTGATTCTGAAAGACCTGGATACCCAGACAGAATTTGAAGAAGAGCGCCGGAAAGCTGGGGCCCTTAAAAGGCAGAGGGATGAACTGGTGGCACAGATGCAGGCTCATAGTCAGGAAAGGGACACCTTAGGCCAGGATGTCTGCCAATTAAAAGAAAAAATTGAAAAAAATCACTTGGCCCTTCAGGGACTGGGTGACCTCCAAAAAGAGCATCAGAACTTGTTAGAGCACACCAGGAGGGTGGAAGATGCTCTGGCAAGAAAGGAACAGGTCAGTAGGGATGGGACTCAGGAGGTAAAGCTCCTGCAGCAAAGACTGGCCCAGTATTCCCGGACAAATCAGGAAGCACAGAGAGAGAATGAGGCTCTCTGTCAGCACAATGATAGGCTCCAGCAACAGGTAGCAATGCAGGAGAGACTAATAGAGCCTAGTAAGGCCTTGACTGAGGAACTGAAAGCACAGACTCTTGCATTGCAACAGGGAGCAGGGACTGATATAGATGAGGTTTGCTGGGAAAGGGAAACACCTGAGCATAACCTCAGGAGCCCTAGTACTAGAGGCCTTCACCTCTCCCAGTCCCTGGACTTTGCCATCCCCATGTCCCCTGGCGCACATGCGCCCACGGCCACAGGGATGGCAGACTACTATCCAACCAGAAGTATGGGGCTCATAGGCCAGTACCACCCAGGAATGGATGGGCGGACATATGGGTATGGGCACCCAAGTACAGTGCAATTTTGTGGGGAACCCCAGGAGAGTAGGCCCACTAAGGGTATCCTAAAAACCTCTGCCCAGTTAGGTCAGTGGGGGGGTACTCATCAAATCCTGGCAGCAAGGAGGAATCTGAAGACTCCTCTGAGCGCCCACACAGGACACAGGAGACCAGGTCCCCACATTCTGCCAGCCATTCCCAGGCTCGCAGAATCCGGGAAAACCTGGAAGATCAGACGGGCACCTCTGGGAGCAGTGCTTCCGAGTCAGAGGATGAATGGACCAGGGTTACCCGAACCAAAAAGGCCAATAAGGCAAAAAGGGCCTTGCTTAAGGACCCCTTAAAACAGATTAAGGCAATAAGGAGTGTCATCACCCCTTATCACAAGAACGCCAAGTATTCTGTTTGAGAACACTTGGAGCTTTACAAGCAAATGATGGAGACTTTCCATTTGATAGATAGCAGTAGCTGTATTCAGTATGTAAAATGTACATTTTCCCCAGAATACTCCAGTTTCTTTGCGGGGCTGGAGGACCAAAACCATTCAAGATGGTCCACATATAGGGCGGCCATCTTGAAACATTTTTCTGTTCACCGGAATCCCTAAGAGGCTCGCAAGGCAGCCTACAATTTGCAATGTGGGGAGGATCAGGCCCCACAAGAATTTGTGCAGGAGTTGAAGCGTGCCTTAGCGCAGAGTACCAAAAGGATGCGCACGGACAGTAAAGAGTTTGTAAATACGTTTTTCCATGCCTTGCCCAAATACATCATGACCCAGCTAGTGAGAGATTTTCATGAGAAAAGGTCACTAGACTGGGTCATTGAACAGGCTACCCGGATAAATGAGGTGCAGAAGCCCATAGAAAATAGAAATAACGCCCAGAAAAGCCCCAAATCAACCAGCACCCCTGCTGCTGCTAAGGTAGCAGAGGTAAAGGTTGCCTCATTTTAGATTTGGAGATGGGGGTGCCTGAAAACCTGCCTGCACCGAATAATTCTCAGCCCAGAAGTCCCTCGGGACAGTCACAGACAGGGAGTCAAGGAGGTAGTCCCACAAATGGGGCCCCTCGCTTGCCTGACTATGTAAGTCCCCGCTACAAGGGAAACCGACCCATTCTGGGGTATGTGTGGACTCCTCCAGCCCAAGGGGGGGATCCAACCAGGCACCCAACCCAGGGAACTTCCCTCCTAACTTCCCACAGGAGGGCAGAAATTCACCAAACCCTGGGCAGAACTTTTTTCCCAGGTATCCACCTAACTCCCAGCCCCATAATCACCCATCCTTCTTTCCCCAATTCCCTGAGCCCAGACCACCTAATCCAGGAGAGGGGAGGCCAAGGGTGGAGGGGTACCCAAATCTTCCCAACCCGGGGTACTACCAGAGAAGGGATAGCTACCCTTCCCGGGATCAGCCCAGGGGAGAAAACAGAACCCTGTATCAGCCTGAGCGGGTTTCGCAGTTAGAGCGTCAGGTCCAAAATATGGCACAGGATCTGGGTCACATACTGAGGGCTCAACAGAACCCTCAGATGAGCATGCTACTGCAGAATGCCGCAAACTCTGGGCCTGGTGCTCCAGAACAATGACGGGGGCAGCACCCCGATAACCCACCGGTTCCCAGGGAGGAGGCACAAGGGGGGTGTAAAGCCTTGGAGGAAGCTTCCTTCCCCACTGGTAAACAGCCCCTGGAAACTCAGGAACCGGAAACAAAATCTCCTACCCCTGAAAGTCTGCCACCCAAGGAGCAGAGAGGAGGTAGGAGAAACAAAGGACCCAAACAGACCCATTTTGTGGAGGAGGTACAGGTCTTCCAATTTGAGGGAGAGGGATCCTCAGAGGATCCTGGGAAAAGGATCTTCTCCTTCAGAGATGGGGGAAATCCTCCCAAGGAAAAATGGGTCCCAAGGGATTCCAACCCAGACTGGGTAGATGTGGGGATTGAGCTGTCGCCGCCCATCATTCTATCCCAGAACCAACAATACCGAAAACCCCTGGTTCAAACCCATCCTGGTGACTGCCTCCAAAAAGGGGGGGGGCGGACCAGAACAGGAACCAGGGGAACCCAAAACCGCCTCAATTCCCAATTGCCAACTTTTTCTTTCAGATTCCCAAAACTCCCTGCCGAACTCTGCCCAAATCTCTTCTCTCTCAATGTCCAAAACCAGAAAATTAGCCCACCAGTTGTCCAAAAATGTGCATTATCTGTGCCCCCTTGAGGAGAAGGAGGGAAGATACCATGCCCCGGTTCAAGTACAGGGGCAGGGTACAATTTTGGCACTGGTGTACACTGGATCCCAAGCTACTCTTCTATCCAAAAAGGCCTTTGATGAGCTAAATGCAGGAAGGGGGGAGAATTACCGAATTCCTCTCACCTCTCTTCCTGGACAACTTCAGAACTTTGACGGGAAGGAAATTCCCATCGAGGGGACTGCAGATTTGGACATTAAAATTGGGCGACACAAGGTGAAACACCCGGTCATAGTAGTGACTCCAGAGGGCACCCATTGTTTACTAGGGAATGACCTCCTGAGAAGGTTGTCACCCCTAATAGACTGTGTAAACAAGGTCCTCTGGACCCAGACTAGCGGACCAATACAATTAACAGAGTGTCAACCATGTTAGTTTAAACGGTACATGCCACATGGAAGGAAATCAATTTCCAGAATGACGACCTTGGTAGATATCAAAATAGCCAGAGAGCACCTTTTACATAAGCTATTTGTGAGAGGCGAATGGACGGAACAGGACCAGAATGTGTGATTGCAGGCGATCGCGCAACAGGTCACTGTAACCGAGTCAGATACATGGAGAGATCAGGGTCCCTTACATGTGGCCCTGAGTGAACTATGTATGGCCCCTAAGGCCAAGGATGAGCACAACAAGATTGCCAGGGTAGCGGCATATTTATATTTATATATGGGAGCCATACTGGAAAAATGTGCTGAAGGCCAAGATCTGGCAAATAGGCAACTGATGGCATTAGAGAAGGCCCAATCTGACCTGGTCTCTTCTGAGCAGAGGCTTCAGAGGAGCCAGGAGTCAGAAAATGATAGTAGGCAGTATATCATTAAAATAAAAGAGGATATGGGTATCCTGCAACAGGAAAAGTCAGACCAGGATACCAGATTTCTGGCCTTGCAGAAGGGGTACCAAGAAGGTTTGGACTCCCTACTGCAGAGCCAGAAAAAGCTGGAGCAACAACTGGACTTCAACAGGGCATGCACAGAGCAGGTAGCCACCCTGCAAAGTCATCTGGATAGAGTGAAGGCAGAGAACAACAAACTGATTCTGAAAGACCTGGATACCCAGACAGAATTTGAAGAAGAGCGCCGGAAAGCTGGGGCCCTTAAAAGGCAGAGGGATGAACTGGTGGCACAGATGCAGGCTCATAGTCAGGAAAGGGACACCTTAGGCCAGGATGTCTGCCAATTAAAAGAAAAAATTGAAAAAAATCACTTGGCCCTTCAGGGACTGGGTGACCTCCAAAAAGAGCATCAGAACTTGTTAGAGCACACCAGGAGGGTGGAAGATGCTCTGGCAAGAAAGGAACAGGTCAGTAGGGATGGGACTCAGGAGGTAAAGCTCCTGCAGCAAAGACTGGCCCAGTATTCCCGGACAAATCAGGAAGCACAGAGAGAGAATGAGGCTCTCTGTCAGCACAATGATAGGCTCCAGCAACAGGTAGCAATGCAGGAGAGACTAATAGAGCCTAGTAAGGCCTTGACTGAGGAACTGAAAGCACAGACTCTTGCATTGCAACAGGGAGCAGGGACTGATATAGATGAGTTTTGCTGGGAAAGGGAAACACCTGAGCATAACCTCAGGAGCCCTAGTACTAGAGGCCTTCACCTCTCCCAGTCCCTGGACTTTGCCATCCCCATGTCCCCTGGCGCACATGCGCCCACGGCCACAGGGATGGCAGACTACTATCCAACCAGAAGTATGGGGCTCATAGGCCAGTACCACCCAGGAATGGATGGGCGGACATATGGGTATGGGCACCCAAGTACAGTGCAATTTTGTGGGGAACCCCAGGAGAGTAGGCCCACTAAGGGTATCCTAAAAACCTCTGCCCAGTTAGGTCAGTGGGGGGGTACTCATCAAATCCTGGCAGCAAGGAGGAATCTGAAGACTCCTCTGAGCGCCCACACAGGACACAGGAGACCAGGTCCCCACATTCTGCCAGCCATTCCCAGGCTCGCAGAATCCGGGAAAACCTGGAAGATCAGACGGGCACCTCTGGGAGCAGTGCTTCCGAGTCAGAGGATGAATGGACCAGGGTTACCCGAACCAAAAAGGCCAATAAGGCAAAAAGGGCCTTGCTTAAGGACCCCTTAAAACAGATTAAGGCAATAAGGAGTGTCATCACCCCTTATCACAAGAACGCCAAGTATTCTGTTTGAGAACACTTGGAGCTTTACAAGCAAATGATGGAGACTTTCCATTTGATAGATAGCAGTAGCTGTATTCAGTATGTAAAATGTACATTTTCCCCAGAATACTCCAGTTTCTTTGCGGGGCTGGAGGACCAAAACCATTCAAGATGGTCCACATATAGGGCGGCCATCTTGAAACATTTTTCTGTTCACCGGAATCCCTAAGAGGCTCGCAAGGCAGCCTACAATTTGCAATGTGGGGAGGATCAGGCCCCACAAGAATTTGTGCAGGAGTTGAAGCGTGCCTTAGCGCAGAGTACCAAAAGGATGCGCACGGACAGTAAAGAGTTTGTAAATACGTTTTTCCATGCCTTGCCCAAATACATCATGACCCAGCTAGTGAGAGATTTTCATGAGAAAAGGTCACTAGACTGGGTCATTGAACAGGCTACCCGGATAAATGAGGTGCAGAAGCCCATAGAAAATAGAAATAACGCCCAGAAAAGCCCCAAATCAACCAGCACCCCTGCTGCTGCTAAGGTAGCAGAGGTAAAGGTTGCCTCATTTTAGATTTGGAGATGGGGGTGCCTGAAAACCTGCCTGCACCGAATAATTCTCAGCCCAGAAGTCCCTCGGGACAGTCACAGACAGGGAGTCAAGGAGGTAGTCCCACAAATGGGGCCCCTCGCTTGCCTGACTATGTAAGTCCCCGCTACAAGGGAAACCGACCCATTCTGGGGTATGGTTGGACTCCTCCAGCCCAAGGGGGGGATCCAACCAGGCACCCAACCCAGGGAACTTCCCTCCTAACTTCCCACAGGAGGGCAGAAATTCACCAAACCCTGGGCAGAACTTTTTTCCCAGGTATCCACCTAACTCCCAGCCCCATAATCACCCATCCTTCTTTCCCCAATTCCCTGAGCCCAGACCACCTAATCCGGGAGAGGGGAGGCCAAGGGTGGAGGGGTACCCAAATCTTCCCAACCCGGGGTACTACCAGAGAAGGGATAGCTACCCTTCCCGGGATCAGCCCAGGGGAGAAAACAGAACCCTGTATCAGCCTGAGCGGGTTTCGCAGTTAGAGCGTCAGGTCCAAAATATGGCACAGGATCTGGGTCACATACTGAGGGCTCAACAGAACCCTCAGATGAGCATGCTACTGCAGAATGCCGCAAACTCTGGGCCTGGTGCTCCAGAACAATGACGGGGGCAGCACCCCGATAACCCACCGGTTCCCAGGGAGGAGGCACAAGGGGGGTGTAAAGCCTTGGAGGAAGCTTCCTTCCCCACTGGTAAACAGCCCCTGGAAACTCAGGAACCGGAAACAAAATCTCCTACCCCTGAAAGTCTGCCACCCAAGGAGCAGAGAGGAGGTAGGAGAAACAAAGGACCCAAACAGACCCATTTTGTGGAGGAGGTACAGGTCTTCCAATTTGAGGGAGAGGGATCCTCAGAGGATCCTGGGAAAAGGATCTTCTCCTTCAGAGATGGGGGAAATCCTCCCAAGGAAAAATGGGTCCCAAGGGATTCCAACCCAGACTGGGTAGATGTGGGGATTGAGCTGTCGCCGCCCATCATTCTATCCCAGAACCAACAATACCGAAAACCCCTGGTTCAAACCCATCCTGGTGACTGCCTCCAAAAGGGGGGGGGCGGACCAGAACAGGAACCAGGGGAACCCAAAACCGCCTCAATTTCCAATTGCCAACTTTTTCTTTCAGATTCCCAAAACTCCCTGCCGAACTCTGCCCAAATCTCTTCTCTCTCAATGTCCAAAACCAGAAAATTAGCCCACCAGTTGTCCAAAAATGTGCATTATCTGTGCCCCCTTGAGGAGAAGGAGGGAAGATACCATGCCCCGGTTCAAGTACAGGGGCAGGGTACAATTTTGGCACTGGTGTACACTGGATCCCAAGCTACTCTTCTATCCAAAAAGGCCTTTGATGAGCTAAATGCAGGAAGGGGGGAGAATTACCGAATTCCTCTCACCTCTCTTCCTGGACAACTTCAGAACTTTGACGGGAAGGAAATTCCCATCGAGGGGACTGCAGATTTGGACATTAAAATTGGGCGACACAAGGTGAAACACCCGGTCATAGTAGTGACTCCAGAGGGCACCCATTGTTTACTAGGGAATGACCTCCTGAGAAGGTTGTCACCCCTAATAGACTGTGTAAACAAGGTCCTCTGGACCCAGACTAGCGGACCAATACAATTAAAACAGAGTGTCAACCATGTTAGTTTAAACGGTACATGCCACATGGAAGGAAATCAATTTCCAGAATGACGACCTTGGTAGATATCAAAATAGCCAGAGAGCACCTTTTACATAAGCTATTTGTGAGAGGCGAATGGACGGAACAGGACCAGAATGTGTGATTGCAGGCGATCGCGCAACAGGTCACTGTAACCGAGTCAGATACATGGAGAGATCAGGGTCCCTTACATGTGGCCCTGAGTGAACTATATATGGCCCCTAAGGCCAAGGATGAGCACAACAAGATTGCCAGGGTAGCGGCATATTTATATTTATATATGGGAGCCATACTGGAAAAATGTGCTGAAGGCCAAGATCTGGCAAATAGGCAACTGATGGCATTAGAGAAGGCCCAATCTGACCTGGTCTCTTCTGAGCAGAGGCTGCAGAGGAGCCAGGAGTCAGAAAATGATAGTAGGCAGTATATCATTAAAATAAAAGAGGATATGGGTATCCTGCAACAGGAAAAGTCAGACCAGGATACCAGATTTCTGGCCTTGCAGAAGGGGTACCAAGAAGGTTTGGACTCCCTACTGCAGAGCCAGAAAAAGCTGGAGCAACAACTGGACTTCAACAGGGCATGCACAGATCAGGTAGCCACCCTGCAAAGTCATCTAGATAGAGTGAAGGCAGAGAACAACAAACTGATTCTGAAAGACCTGGATACCCAGACAGAATTTAAAGAAGAGCCCCAGAAAGCTGGGGCCCTTAAAAGGCAGAGGGATGAACTGGCGGCACAGATGCAGGCTCATAGTCAGGAAAGGGACACCTTAGGCCAGGATGTCTGCCAATTAAAAGAAGAAATTGAAAAAATCACTTGGCCCTTCAGGGACTGGGTGACCTCCAAAAAGAGCATCAGAACTTGTTAGAGCACACCAGGAGGGTGGAAGATGCTCTGGCAAGAAAGGAACAGGTCAGTAGGGATGGGACTCAGGAGGTAAAGCTCCTGCAGCAAAGACTGGCCCAGTATTCCCGGACAAATCAGGAAGCACAGAGAGAGAATGAGGCTCTCTGTCAGCACAATAATAGGCTCCAGCAACAGGTAGCAATGCAGGAGAGACTGATAGAGCCTAGTAAGGCCTTGACTGAGGAACTGAAAGCACAGACTCTTGCATTGCAACAGAGAGCAGGGGCTGATATAGATGAGGTTTGCTGGGAAAGGGAAACACCTGAGCATAACCTCAGGAGCCCTAGTACTAGAGGCCTTCACCTCTCCCAGTCCCTGGACTTTGCCATCCCCATGTCCCCTGGCGCACATGCGCCCACGGCCACAGGGATGGCAGACTACTATCCAACCAGAAGTATGGGGCTCATAGGCCAGTACCACCCAGGAATGGATGGGCGGACATATGGGTATGGGCACCCAAGTACAGTGCAATTTTGTGGGGAACCCCAGGAGAGTAGGCCCACTAAGGGTATCCTAAAAACCTCTGCCCAGTTAGGTCAGTGGGGGGGTACTCATCAAGTCCTGGCAGCAAGGAGGAATCTGAAGACTCCTCTGAGTGCCCACACAGGACACAGGAGACCAGGTCCCCACATTCTGCCAGCCATTCCCAGGCTCGCAGAATCCGGGAAAACCTGGAAGATCAGACGGGCACCTCTGGGAGCAGTGCTTCCGAGTCAGAGGATGAATGGACCAGGGTTACCCGAACCAAAAAGGCCAATAAGGCAAAAAGGGCCTTGCTTAAGGACCCCTTAAAACAGATTAAGGCAATAAGGAGTGTCATCACCCCTTATCACAAGAACGCCAAGTATTCTGTTTGAGAACACTTGGAGCTTTACGAGCAAATGATGGAGACTTTCCATTTGATAGACAGCAGTAGCTGTATTCAGTATGTAAAATGGACATTTTCCCCAGAATACTCCAGTTTCTTTGCGGGGCTGAAGGACCAAAACCATTCAAGATGGTCCACATATAGGGCGGCCATCTTGAAACATTTTTCTGTTCACCGGAATCCCTAAGAGGCTCGCAAGGCAGCCTACAATTTGCAATGTGGGGAGGATCAGGCCCCACAAGAATTTGTGCAGGAGTTGAAGCGTGCCTTAGCGCAGAGTACCAAAAGGATGCGCACGGACAGTAAAGAGTTTGTAAATACGTTTTTCCATGCCTTGCCCAAATACATCATGACCCAGCTAGTGAGAGATTTTCATGAGAAAAGGTCACTAGACTCGGTCATTGAACAGGCTACCCGGATAAATGAGGTGCAGAAGCCCATAGAAAATAAAAATAACGCCCAGAAAAGCCCCAAATCAACCAGCACCCCTGCTGCTGCTAAGGTAGCAGAGGTAAAGGTTGCCTCATTTTAGATTTGGAGATGGGGGTGCCTGAAAACCTGCCTGCACCGAATAATTCTCAGCCCAGAAGTCCCTCGCGACAGTCACAGACAGGGAGTCAAGGAGGTAGTCCCACAAATGGGGCCCCTCGCTTGCCTGACTATGTAAGTCCCTGCTACAAGGGAAACCAACCCATTCTGGGGTATGTGTGGACTCCTCCAGCCCAAGGGGGGGATCCAACCAGGCACCCAACCCAGGGAACTTCCCTCCTAACTTCCCACAGGAGGGCAGAAATTCACCAAACCCTGGGCAGAACTTTTTTCCCAGGTATCCACCCAACTCCCAGCCCCATAATCACCCATCCTTCTTTCCCCAATTCCCTGAGCCCAGACCACCTAATCCGGGAGAGGGGAGGCCAAGGGTGGAGGGGTACCCAAATCTTCCCAACCCGGGGTACTACCAGAGAAGGGATAGCTACCCTTCCCGGGATCAGCCCAGGGGAGAAAACAGAACCCTGTATCAGCCTGAGCGGGTTTCGCAGTTAGAGCGTCAGGTCCAAAATATGGCACAGGATCTGGGTCACATACTGAGGGCTCAACAGAACCCTCAGATGAGCATGCTGCTGCAGAATGCCGCAAACTCTGGGCCTGGTGCTCCAGAACAATGACGGGGGCAGCACCCCGATAACCCACCGGTTCCCAGGGAGGAGGCACAAGGGGGGTGTAAAGCCTTGGAGGAAGCTTCCTTCCCCACTGGTAAACAGCCCCTGGAAACTCAGGAACCGGAAACAAAATCTCCTACCCCTGAAAGTCTGCCACCCAAGGAGCAGAGAGGAGGTAGGAGAAACAAAGGATCCAAACAGACCCATTTTGTGGAGGAGGTACAGGTCTTCCAATTTGAGGGAGAGGGATCCTCAGAGGATCCTGGGAAAAGGATCTTCTCCTTCAGAGATGGGGGAAATCCTCCCAAGGAAAAATGGGTCCCAAGGGATTCCAACCCAGACTGGGTAGATGTGGGGATTTAGCTGTCGCCGCCCCTCATTCTATCCCAGAACCAACAATACCGAAAACCCCTGGTTCAAACCCATCCTGGTGACTGCCTCCAAAAAGGGGGGGGCCAGAACCGGAACCAGAGGAACCCAAAACCGCATCCATAGACTGGGTAGATGTGGGGATTGAGCTGTCGCCGCCCATCATTCTATCCCAGAACCAACAATACCGAAAACCCCTGGTTCAAACCCATCCTGGTGACTGCCTCCAAAAAGGGGGGGCGGCCCAGAACCGGAACCAGGGGAACCCAAAACCGCCTCAATTTCCAATTGCCAACTTTTTCTTTCAGATTCCCAAAACTCCCTGCCGAACTCTGCCCAAATCTCTTCTCTCTCAATGTCCAAAACCAGAAAATTAGCCCACCAGTTGTCCAAAAATGTGCATTATCTGTGCCCCCTTGAGGAGAAGGAGGGAAGATACCATGCCCCGGTTCAAGTACAGGGGCAGGGTACAATTTTGGCACTGGTGGACACTGGATCCCAAGCTACTCTTCTATCCAAAAAGGCCTTTGATGAGCTAAATGCAGGAAGGGGGGAGAATTACCGAATTCCTCTCACCTCTCTTCCTGGACAACTTCAGAACTTTGACGGGAAGGAAATTCCCATCGAGGGGACTGCAGATTTGGACATTAAAATTGGGCGACACAAGGTGAAACACCCGGTCATAGTAGTGACTCCAGAGGGCACCCATTGTTTACTAGGGAATGACCTCCTGAGAAGGTTGTCACCCCTAATAGACTGTGTAAACAAGGTCCTCTGGACCCAGACTAGCAGACCAATACAATTAAAACAGAGTCTCAACCATGTTAGTTTAAGCGGTACATGCCACATGGAAGGAAATCAATTTCCAGAATGACGACCTTGGTAGATATCAAAATAGCCAGAGAGCACCTCTTACATAAGCTATTTGTGAGAGGCGAATGGACGGAACAGGACCAGAATGTGTGATTGCAGGCGATCGCGCAACAGGTCACTGTAACCGAGTCAGATACATGGAGAGATCAGGGTCCCTTACATGTGGCCCTGAGTGAACTATATATGGCCCCTAAGGCCAAGGATGAGCACAACAAGATTGCCAGGGTAGCGGCATATTTATATTTATATATGGGAGCCATACAGGAAAAATGTGCTGAAGGCCAAGATCTGGCAAATAGGCAACTGATGGCATTAGAGAAGGCCCAATCTGACCTGGTCTCTTCTGAGCAGAGGCTGCAGAGGAGCCAGGAGTCAGAAAATGATAGTAGGCAGTATATCATTAAAATAAAAGAGGATATGGGTATCCTGCAACAGGAAAAGTCAGACCAGGATACCAGATTTCTGGCCTTGCAGAAGGGGTACCAAGAAGGTTTGGACTCCCTACTGCAGAGCCAGAAAAAGCTGGAGCAACAACTGGACTTCAACAGGGCATGCACAGAGCAGGTAGCCACCCTGCAAAGTCATCTAGATAGAGTGAAGGCAGAGAACAACAAACTGATTCTGAAAGACCTGGATACCCAGACAGAATTTGAAGAAGAGCGCCAGAAAGCTGGGGCCCTTAAAAGGCAGAGGGATGAACTGGCGGCACAGATGCAGGCTCATAGTCAGGAAAGGGACACCTTAGGCCAGGATGTCTGCCAATTAAAAGAAAAAAATGAAAAAAATCACTTGGCCCTTCAGGGACTGGGTGACCTCCAAAAAGAGCATCAGAACTTGTTAGAGCACACCAGGAGGGTGGAAGATGCTCTGGCAAGAAAGGAACAGGTCAGTAGGGATGGGACTCAGGAGGTAAAGCTCCTGCAGCAAAGACTGGCCCAGTATTCCAGGACAAACCAGGAAGCACAGAGAGAGAATGAGGCTCTCTGTCAGCACAATTATTGGCTCCAGCAACAGGTAGCAATGCAGGAGAGACTGATAGAGCCTAGTAAGGCCTTGACTGAGGAACTGAAAGCACAGACTCTTGCATTGCAACAGGGAGCAGGGGCTGATATAGATGAGGTTTGCTGGGAAAGGGAAACACCTGAGCATAACCTCAGGAGCCCTAGTACTAGAGGCCTTCACCTCTCCCAGTCCCTGGACTCTGCCATCCCCATGTCCCCTGGCGCACATGAGCCCACGGCCACAGGGATGGCAGACTACTATCCAACCAGAAGTATGGGGCTCATAGGCCAGTACCACCCAGGAATGGATGGGCGGACATATGGGTATGGGCACCCAAGTACAGTGCAATTTTGTGGGGAACCCCAGGAGAGTAGGCCCACTAAGGGTGTCCTAAAAACCTCTGCACAGTTAGGTCAGTGGGGGGTACTCATCAAATCCTGGCAGCAAGGAGGAATCTGAAGACTCCTCTGAGCGCCCACACAGGACACAGGAGACCAGGTCCCCACATTCTGCCAGCCATTCCCAGGCTCGCAGAATCCGGGAAAACCTGGAAGATCAGACGGGCACCTCTGGGAGCAGTGCTTCTGAGTCAGAGGATGAATGGACCAGGGTTACCCGAACCAAAAAGGCCAATAAGGCAAAAAGGGCCTTGCTTAAGGACCCCTTAAAACAGATTAAGGCAATAAGGAGTGTCATCACCCCTTATCACAAGAACGCCAAGTATTCTGTTTGAGAACACTTGGAGCTTTACGAGCAAATGATGGAGACTTTCCATTTGATAGACAGCAGTAGCTGTATTCAGTATGTAAAATGGACATTTTCCCCAGAATACTCCAGTTTCTTTGCGGGGCTGAAGGACCAAAACCATTCAAGATGGTCCACATATAGGGCGGCCATCTTGAAACATTTTTCTGTTCACCGGAATCCCTAAGAGGCTCGCAAGGCAGCCTACAATTTGCAATGTGGGGAGGATCAGGCCCCACAAGAATTTGTGCAGGAGTTGAAGCGTGCCTTAGCGTAGAGTACCAAAAGGATACGCACGGACAGTAAAGAGTTTGTAAATACGTTTTTCCATGCCTTGCCCAAATACATCATGACCCAGCTAGTGAGAGATTTTCATGAGAAAAGGTCACTAGACTGGGTCATTGAACAGGCTACCCGGATAAATGAGGTGCAGAAGCCCATAGAAAATAAAAATAACGCCCAGAAAAGCCCCAAATCAACCAGCACCCCTGCTGCTGCTAAGGTAGCAGAGGTAAAGGTTGCCTCATTTTAGATTTGGAGATGGGGGTGCCTGAAAACCTGCCTGCACCGAATAATTCTCAGCCCAGAAGTCCCTCGGGACAGTCACAGACAGGGAGTCAAGGAGGTAGTCCCACAAATGGGGCCCCTCGCTTGCCTGACTATGTAAGTCCCCGCTACAAGGGAAACCGACCCATTCTGGGGTATGTGTGGACTCCTCCAGCCCAAGGGGGGGATCCAACCAGGCACCCAACCCAGGGAACTTCCCACAGGAGGGCAGAAATTCACCAAACCCTGGGCAGAACTTTTTTCCAAGGTATCCACCCAACTCCCAGCCCCATAATCACCCATCCTTCTTTCCCCAATTCCCTGAGCCCAGACCACCTAATCCGGGAGAGGGGAGGCCAAGGGTGGAGGGGTACCCAAATCTTCCCAACCCGGGGTACTACCAGAGAAGGGATAGCTACCCTTCCCGGGATCAGCCCAGGGGAGAAAACAGAACCCTGTATCAGCCTGAGCGGGTTTCGCAGTTAGAGCGTCAGGTCCAAAATATGGCACAGGATCTCGGTCACATACTGAGGGCTCAACAGAACCCTCAGATGAGCATGCCACTGCAGAATGCCGCAAACTCTGGGCCTGGTGCTCCAGAACAATGACGGGGGCAGCACCCCGATAACCCACCGATTCCCAGGGAGGAGGCACAAGGGGGGTGTAAAGCCTTGGAGGAAGCTTCCTTCCCCACTGGTAAACAGCCCCTGGAAACTCAGGAAGCGGAAACAAAATCTCCTACCCCTGAAAGTCTGCCACCCAAGGAGCAGAGAGGAGGTAGGAGAAACAAAGGACCCAAACAGACCCATTTTGTGGAGGAGGTACAGGTCTTCCAATTTGAGGGAGAGGGATCCTCAGAGGATCCTGGGAAAAGGATCTTCTCCTTCAGAGATGGGGGAAATCCTCCCAAGGAAAAATGGGTCCCAAGGGATTCCAACCCAGACTGGGTAGATGTGGGGATTGAGCTGTCGCCGCCCATCATTCTATCCCAGAACCAACAATACCGAAAACCCCTGGTTCAAACCCATCCTGGTGACTGCCTCCAAAAAGGGGGGGCCAGAACCGGAACCAGAGGAACTCAAAACCGCATCCATAGACTGGGTAGATGTGGGGATTGAGCTGTCGCCGCCCATCATTCTATCCCAGAACCAACAATACCGAAAACCCCTGGTTCAAACCCATCCTGGTGACTGCCTCCAAAAAGGGGGGGCGGCCCAGAACCGGAACCAGGGGAACCCAAAACCGCCTCAATTTCCAATTGCCAACTTTTTCTTTCAGATTCCCAAAACTCCCTGCCGATCTCTGCCCAAATCTCTTCTCTCTCAATGTCCAAAACCAGAAAATTAGCCCACCAGTTGTCCAAAAATGTGCATTATCTGTGCCCCCTTCAGGAGAAGGAGGGAAGATACCATGCCCCGGTTCAAGTACAGGGGCAGGGTACAATTTTGGCACTGGTGGACACTGGATCCCAAGCTACTCTTCTATCCAAAAAGGCCTTTGATGAGCTAAATGCAGGAAGGGGGGAGAATTACCGAATTCCTCTCACCTCTCTTCCTGGACAACTTCAGAACTTTGACAGGAAGGAAATTCCCATCGAGGGGACTGCAGATTTGGACATTAAAATTGGGCGACACAAGGTGAAACACCCGGTCATAGTAGTGACTCCAGAGGGCACCCATTGTTTACTAGGGAATGACCTCCTGAGAAGGTTGTCACCCCTAATAGACTGTGTAAACAAGGTCCTCTGGACCCAGACTAGCAGACCAATACAATTAAAACAGAGTGTCAACCATGTTAGTTTAAACGGTACATGCCACATGGTTGAACAAAAATCTGACTAAGTAGAATTTCACTTCCAGAACAACCAAATTCCAGACGTGACAGTAATAGCAGTAGGACAACAGACTGGTGATGGGGGGTCCTCTCTATTTCTGAAAATCAACCTTCCTTCCAGTTTAAGGTGGTATTCCACACTGGAAGGAAATACTCTGAAATTCTTTACCAATCCACAATCAGACATTCCCACTCCTATAGTCCAGGAAGATGGGAAATCAGCTCAGAGCCTGGCTGATGTCCAGCAGATTGGAGAGCAGTTGTTCATCCCTGTTCAGTTAAATGAAAGGAAGGGCTTCATCAGCAAAGCCATGTTCCGCCAACTCCCAAAAGATCCAGCCATTCCAACATTCAAACTGATAAACAAATGGGAAATGGATCTGGAAACACCCAATTCCAAACATTTCCTGCCAAGCAGGTGTATGCTCAAAATCTTCATTGGCAACAAGAGCATAGTCCATAATTGTTGGGTCGTGCGAGACGTCACTGCCGACTTTTACTTAGGCAGTGACATTCTCAATCGCTTTGCCATTAGTTTGGACCTAATAAACTTCAAAGCTTGGTCCCGATTAGCGGATAATCCCATGGGCTTTGATGATCCAGAAAAAGCATTTAGGTCAACTCAATTGCTACCTTATTCAGTTGAAATTCAGATTAAAGAGGAAGTCACCATTCCAGAAAGGACCCGACAATTCTCCCTGGAAGTGAAAGTTAAAAGAAGACAAAAATTGAAAAACCCTGATGCTTATATTTATCTAAATGCTTCTCTCCAACAGCAAGGGTTCGGGGTAAACCCAACACCATTAGTCAACATAGAACATGACACCATTCCAATAGAGGTGGATAACAGCGACTTAAGGAGTATTACTCTAGCCGCAGGCACCATTATTGGAATGGCGGTTGATGACCGACATTTCTCCATTGATTTAGGAAATGAACTGTTAGGACCAATCCCCAAGGACTGTTTGGACAGTGATAATGATGACAATACAACACCAGACAGGATCTTTACCCGGCATGGGGGGAACTTCCTGGTGTACACTTCCTGCCCTTATGGTAAGGAAGATGTGACTTGTGACTTCAGGAGGGATGAGGTGATTTTCGAGGTCCATGAGGGCTACCTTTCCCACCTGAAGCCTCCGGTCCAAATCAGCACCCTGACCAGGGACTTCTCCACCCAGCTGGAGGAGGCCGCTGAGATAGCAAAACCAGAAGTCTTTCCAGGCTTCAGGCAGATGGTTGAAGAGAGAGTCAACCTAGCTGATGCCTGTGTGACTCTGGAGCAGAAGCAAAAGTTGAAACAAGTTTTCTTGGATTTCCAAGATCTCTTTGCAGTGGACTCATATGACTGTGGTCGCACCGTCATCCACACAACAACAATTCCCACGTACCCTGGCATGACTCCAGTGTTTGTGAAGCAATATCGCTTGCCTCTCGCATCCATGGAGTCCCTTACTGAAATAATTAAGAACCTTGAGTCCCGGGGAATAATCCGTCCAGTCCACAGCACCTTCAATAATCCGGTGCTGAGAATATTGAAGCCAAACGGCCAGTGGAGACTCTGTGCCGACCTTAGGGAGCTCAACAAACGGGTCCATACTTCCCGATGGCCTCTTCCCTACATTGACCAAGGGTTGGCCCAGATCCAGGGGTCACAGGTATTCACCGCAATAGACCTGACCAATGGATACTGGACCTTGCTTGTCAGTAGGGAGGACCAATACAAACTGGCTTTTACCTTTGGGGGCCAGCAGTACACCTGGACCCAGACTCCCTTCGGATACCTCAACTCCGGCAATGAATTCAACATTTTCCTACATAAGGCCATGCCCGACCTGGGTGCGAGGGGTAACCTGTCTTATGTAGATGATGTCCTCATCAAAAGTTCATCTGTGGAGGAACATATAGCGGAGATCCGTTATATTCTGACACAGGTGAGGGCCGCCGGAGCAGAACTTTCCTTTCAGAAAGCACAGTGGTGTAGAACCTGTGTTAATTTCTTGGGGCATGAGATTACTCCTCAGGGTCTCTGTCCCCAGGAAAAGAAAGTGGAAGCACTTCAGAAACTGAAAGACCCCACAACTCTGTGGGAACTAAGGAGCCTCCTTGGACTGACTAATTACAGCAGAAAGTTCATTGAGGGCTACGCAGAGATCACCAGACCCCTGATTCATCTCTTGAAGGGGGAGGTCAAGTGGGAATGGGGTCCAGAACAATCCGAGGCAGTAAGACAGCTCAAAAGAAGCCTCTCACAAGTGCCTTGCCTAGCTTACCCTGCCAGAGACAAGGAGTTTTTCTTGGAGACAGGGTTCTCTAATACATGTTTGACTGCAGTATTATATAAAAAGCATGACAAGGTCAATAAAGTGATCTCCTATGCGAGCAAAATGTTATCCTCTGTGGAGGAAAAATTCAGCGATTGTGAGAAGGCACTCCTGGCAACGGTGTGGGCATTGAAGAATTACCGCCCCTTTTTCCAGGTGGAACACATCATAGTGGAGACTCCACACCAGCCTCTGGGATATCTCCAAAGTGATAGAATCCGGGCAGGAAATGTGAGTAATACGCAAATTACTTCCTGGATTCTGTCAATGCAAGGCTTTCCTGTGGAGGTCAGATATGGCCAAAACAAGAAGAGTCCCCTCGCGCAAGGTCTGGCTGACTTGCATGATTGTGCCAGAGAAAACTGTCTCGAGGACGAAAGTCTAAAAATCAAGGACAACCTGGAGGCATACCTTAATTCCCCACACAAAGTTTTTGAGGAAGACAAGTGTCGGGAATGCCCACTGTCTATGTGGATGGATGCTCTTACCATGTTGACAACAACGGGGGAAAGAACTGGTGGCCCAAGTAGGGAATGCATGGGTGAATGAGTCCCCAGAACCCTCTGCTGGATACAAAATTGGTCCGCGGAGTAGTCAGGTGGCAGAGTTGATGGCTGTGCAACAGGCCATCTTCACTGCTGTCCAACATCAACTCCACGAACTGGTCATAATCACAGATTCGGATTATGTACGGAACCGGTTTGTGGAGCACCTGGTTAATTGGAAAACCAGAGGCATGTAATGTGCTTATAACAAACCCTTGAAACATGGGAAGTTAATCCAAAGTATTGATGATCTGGTCACCTCGAATGGGATGACCATCTACTGGAAAAAGATCAAGGGTCATTCCAAAGTAGAGGGACCAGACAAAACTGGAAATGACTTAGCTGATCAACTGTCCAAAACCGGGGCCATCCAAGGGAATCTAATAGAGATTGAGTCCCTGTTGGGGGAAATCCAGGTCACTGCTATCACTAGGTCTCAGACAAATGCTCATAAGGATCTTTCAAATGCACAATGGAGTAAGGAGACCCCAGATGCTGATTTGATTACGGCTCAGAAGGGGGATCCAATAATTGGTAAGTTTTACCAACACATTGAGGATCCTGAGAACTTTCCCCTGACGGATACCGATTACCTTGGGAAAGAGGACCTTAGAGTGTTGATGAAATGTCCAAAAATTTTCCAAATCCAAGACGGTTTGTTGGTAAGGAAATCCCAAGCTGGCCATGATCAGTGGGTGGTTCCTACCTCATTCCGAAGCCTGATGTTAAGTCACGTCCATGATGCGGCCACCGCCCGTCATAGGGGGTTTTACCCAAAACTTGAGATCTTAAGAGAGGTTGCATACTGGCCACACATGGGACAGGACCTCGACCAATACTTGAAGGGGTGTCTTGTGTGTGCACAATTTCAGCCAACATCCCTCACACACCGTGCGCCTCTCCAAAAGAGGGGGATGACACTGCCATGGTCAGATTTGCAAGTCGACTTCATAGGCCCCGTGATTCGCTCCTCTAGGGGGAATAAGTACATGTTGACGGTCACATGCTTATTTACTATATGGGTGGAATGTCTCCCGGCCCCAAACTGCAAGGCAGAGACAGCAGCTGCCCTGATGATCAACCACATCTTTTCGCATTTTGGTATACCCCAAAGGATTGAGTCCGACAGAGGTAGCCACTTCACCAGTGAAGTAATGACAAAGATGTGGGAGATACTGGGGATTAAAACGAAGCTACACATTGCTTACCGGCCAGCCTCTTCTGGTGCAGTGGAGAGATACAACCGAACCATTGTGAGCATCTTAAAAAAGTTTGTGGCAGATTCTGGGCCAAGTTGGGATATCTGATTACCTCTTGTCCTAATGGCCATCAGATCTACCCCTTCACTGCAACTAAAATGTCACAGTTTGAGCTGATGACTGGACGCAAGATGGTGCTTCCCCAGCATTTGCTCTACAGGACCCAAGAGCAGACATTAATCAATGCCTCCACAACCCATGAGTATGTGGAGAATTTAAGGAAACACCTCCAACATGCTTTTGCCTATGTTCAGCGGAATCTAGAAAGATCAGCCGAGAGTATGAAAACTCACTATGACCTGAAGACTACCAGGAAAGAATACAATTTGGGAGACCGGGTCTATCTATACAATTTCCAAAGGAACCAGGCCAAACAGCGAAAATTTCTGCTTACATGGCAGGGACCTTTTGAAATTTTAGACAAGATCTCCCCAGTCACCTACAAGATCTGCATCCCCAAAGGTAGTTTGGCGGAAGGGCAAGACAAGTTGGTCCATATAAATCAGCTAAAGTGTTGCCATCCCAGGCACACTCTGCAGCAACTGGAGAAGTCCTCTGCAATCCCAGAGGGGGCTGCTCCAGATTAAGACAAGTCCAACGCTAAAATATCCCACATATAGCCTATAAAATTCTATGATTCTTGAATGCAAATGTCTCCTGATTTATAAAATGTATATGTTCGCCCCACCATTAATAGTGGTGGGGAAAGGTCTACGAATATATGTTTCTGCCGCTTTGCTTTGTCATCCTAGGAGAGATGAAAGCATGGAGACTGACCAAGGAGGACGACCCGGGGACCGAGAGCAAAGATCCAAGGGGCCCGAGGTACCGCCCGAAACCCCCATCAGGACCGGCGAGGAGAACCGATCGATCCACCCTGATGAAGGAAAAATGCTGAACTGTGCCATCTGTGGAATCGGAAGAAGATGATGCGGACATACCAGCGCGTGGATCAAAACATCCTTTGCAACCGGCTCCCCCTCGACTCGAAATCAAAGCGCAGTCGGGCGGGGGGGTTGTCATGTGTCTTGACCCACGTTCAAGTTATTATGCTGCAACATTTGATGCTGTGGGCTTAGAAAATCCAAGATGGCCGAAAAGCCCACATTTGCGCCAGAATCCAGGAAAACCGCGCAGTTTTGCGCACACCAAAATGGTTGCTTAACCTGCCAACCACCAGCGCGAGCGTGATGGGCCGAAAGCGCCATGAGTGTAACGTGGTGCCAAAGGAAAAACAGCAGTGCCTGTTAGCTCAAAAAGTGCTTTGAAATCACCTTTGTTTCTCTGAATGCAAGCTCAAAATGCCTATTTCAAACATTGCAAGATATTCAAAAATATTACTGAACACCTGCAGACGTCTGGTAGAATGAAGTCTTGTGTGCATACAAAATCTGGAAAGATGAAGAGCCTAAAATAATGTTCATAACAAAGCTAGCTGAGCTGTGGATGACAGCAGCTTAAGTGAAATTGGACTTAAAGCCACTAAAATCTAAATGTTTAAAATAAATGAGTGACCTACTGTTGAGTGTCACATAGTTTGCAACTGTTTAAATCTCATAGTTTTGAACTTAGAATCAGCATTCTAGCTGCATGTGTAAAAATTGTAAGTTTGATTTGAATGAAGAAAAACTGGGAACAAAAGTGACATTTAGCTGAAACCTGGCTTAAAGAGATTGAATTCTGCCTGACAACTACCCCCGACAGGAGTTGAAACTTGCCCAGCAACTGCATTCCCAGGCCTGGCCTGCATTCTGCTGCCCCCACCAAAAGGAGATCACACCTCTCTGATGGAATTAAAGGTGGGGTACCTGGGGCTGCAGGAAACAGAACAATGAGCTTTCCTTGGCTCAGTGTTAAGCTCACCTGGTGTCCACGGGGGCGTCGGTCTGAACTGGGCTGTTGTTACCTCTTCCAGAGACACACGGGGCGCCGAAATGATGGACTGGACCGGACCACCCAGCTTAGCTTGTTTTGCCCGTATGAATATTCTTCTGTAATGGAGAAAAGGGAATTAGCCACTTGCGGGGACTGGGCGCCAACCCCAACTTCCCCCACTCCTGCGATCTCTTCCCACAAATTACTTCCGAACTCTTGCTATGCTCTCACCTGGTAGTTTGGAAAGATGAGCTCTCCATCCTGCCTCGTGCGCAGGAGCGCGTAGATGACCAGTTACTTCACTGGTGTGGGATGTTGGAGAGTTGCAGAACGGTATTGACTCTGTAAGGAAATAGTTTGAAAAAGAGTTCAAAAACGTCTGGCCTTCACTCTGTCCAAATTCCCTAGGTTGCCTTAATAGTTCTTGAGAAGAGTTCCAAGTGGCAACCAGTAAGATGCAGGTAAGTGTTTATGGATTCTGTCCAGTTCGATAATGAGGACCTGGTCGAACCTGTGACCCTTTACTTTTGCAGGCGCTGAATCGGTGGAGGTTCCGGTGATTGCGGTCTCAGGCAGTAACCGGGTAAGTCTGTAGCGGAATTCGGTTTCCCCCACTTGCGCTTTTGTGTTGCTTTTGTTTCCCCTTTGGGGCCGGGGTACGGTGGAGAAGCTGTGGAGGCCGCGCCGACCCGAGATGAGGTAAGTACCCCCTGTGGTATCAGGTAAGTCCTGGGGATTGCCTTTATTGTCTGGGAATGCTCCCTTGCTCACCTTATGGAGAGCGGCCGCTGGATGCTGAAAAGCGCGATGGAATGCGCAGGATTGCTTCAGGTGAGTTCCCAAGCGGCACTGCAGGATGCAAAGAGGCGCGTGTCTGATGATTTCTTCCTTCTAGTTCAGAGCCAAGAAGAGTCAGGATTCAGGTAAGGATTGCAGGTAAAAACTCCGGTTCTAACCTTCCCTCGGCTTTCTTTCAGGTTTTCAGGAGCTCCGGCATCCAGGCGGGCGTGGCTGAAGACTGGAAGCTGCTGCAGGCACGGTGAGCGTTACGCTGCAGGTGCAGAATAACGCGAAGCATGGGTTGCTGTCAGGGCGTGGTTTAAATAGCCTTGGAAGTAGTTCCAGGTAAGTATCCTTCCGCGGCCCCGCCCGAGTAAAAAAAAATAGTTCCTAGGGAAAAATAGTCCCTCATAGGCCTCATTTGACTTCTGGTCACTGGCAGCATGGTCTGCCTCAGGTAAGTTAGCAGCATGGTCTGCTTCAGGTAAGTCCTTGACCATGAGCCTGGCGCCCATGGCGCCAGGACTGATTCTGAACTTATGAGCCTGGCGCCATAGGCGCCAGGACTGCACCCAAATAGCCCCTAATTGGGGTTCATGGGCTTGCATTAAATGGCATGATGCCTGCTTCCGGGGTAGCTGGGCCAAGCCTGGTTTCCCGGGGGCAGGCATCGTGACACTCAGGCAAATGCTAATTAGGGGGGTCGTAAATGGCTTCCTCTTGGAAGAAACTGGGAGGAGCAGTGCATCTGACTCACCAAGCTTCTGGAGGCGGAGACAGACAGAAATTCCCCCATGTGCTTTGGAACCTAAACCACACCCATCTGGGCCAGAGCATAATTTTAAAAAGATGGATAATTCATAGTACGAAATCGTCAAAATTATATAATTAATATAATTATTCCTGTGATTTTTCTGTGCACATTTTAAGAGGTGTTAGGACTCTGTGGTATGTTCTGGGGAGTAGTAGCGGAAAATAAGGTATTACTCCAAACGTCTGTATGTTAAAAATCTGACACTTCATGATTTGATGCCCATATTCCTTGCGCACACTTGTGTAAATTCTGGAAAGGTTTAGAGGTTGTGTTCTTGATGAAAAAGGCAGAATTCTGTCAGAAGTGGACATGACATCTTACAAAGACAGGGATTGGATGGTTTGGTGCTACAGAAAATATGTTAACTGGACATATAATATTAGAAAAATTGTACATAGATAAATCTGCATTTAAGTCAAAAATAGATTTGTGTGCAAAGTGACAAGGGGAGTGTTCTTTCTGTATGCCATAAAATTGATGCCTGATGACATTCCATTTCCTTCCCCCAATCAAGGGAGAGAGGACAACTTGGCCAATGATAAGTTGTGAGGGGCAGGCTTAGTTATGCCCACGCACACAACCATTTTCAAAGACATAAAAGGAGTCATTGAGACCCAGGTAGGGACATTCACTTTCCACTTCAAACTGATTTCTTGCGAAGCATTTTGCCGGACCAGACAATATCCAGAAGACTCCAGAACCAGAACTTAGAATCCAGACTTCAGAACTTGCAGCAGAGAGGCCTAGTCTAAAAGCCGAATCCTTCTCAGCAGGCCTCAGAATCCAGCCACCTAACCAAACTATTCAACAGCCGGACAAGCTGTTTGATTCTGGCTAGAACCCTGTGCCAGAACCCAGAAAGCAGAGCTGTATCCAGACCTCTGTGCAGTGCCAAGAACTTTTGCCAGAACCAGAGATCCAGACCAGCAGAGCAGAGCTGACCCAGATAGCTGTGACTTCAGAACCAACCGCCCGGAGTCAAGTCCAAACCTGTTGACCAGATCGGTGACAAAGTCGCATTCCTTCCAAATTTATAGTGTGAGTACTCACCCAGAACTGTGCAAACCAATCTCTTAGTCTAAAATAATCTAATTCAAACCATTTGCATAATCCAGAACTGCACCATGGAAATCGTGTGTTCATTCTGTGATTTTAAACCTGTAAAAGTGTCATTTTGTCATTCTGAAGTTTACTTTAATTTCGAGAAACTACCTCCACAAAAATGTCCGTATCTTTTGATCCGTATGTGCTAGGAACGAGATTTAACTTTCATTTTAAAGCTAAGAATCTAAGACTTTCTACTCCTTATAGTCTTTCCGTAATTGCGCTCGACGCACTCAGAAAAAGTGCTGCGAATTGCAGCTAGCTGAATTTCACCACTTGTAAAAAAAATAGCTGCTTTTGCTTTGCATTGCTGAAATTCGTTTTCAACCTGATAATCCCTCATGAATCATTGCTAGTGTTGACCTGAACTCATTCAAAGTAGCTGTCACCTACCCTGAATCTCCTATAGGGAATTAAAATGTATTTTTGCCTGTGTTTTAAAATCATCCATGTTGCTCTAAGCTTGCTATGGGGCAACTGAAATTTCGTATTGCATTGTGATTGTATTCCTGAAAATGGTGTGCTCTTCTTCCATCTCTTTATATTGCATAGGCGGGGGAGTGAATTGCCACAAGGGTAAACGTCATTATATTATCTCTTGTTGAAACCATATCAGTTTATTTCTGTACTGCATTCTTTTCCATCATTGTATCTCCTTGAAACCATAAAAGCATTCTCAGCTACCTTATCCTTTCTATACCAACTCCTAACTGATAAAAAAAGTATGCTAGTATCCATTGTTGATCAACCTTATCTTCTTAAGTGTGCTATCAAATATTAATTTATTCATAAAAGTGTGATATATATCTTGTTTAATTTTTCAAATAAATCTTTTAATTTGCAAAGCAAACCTACTTCTTGGCTCAGTGAGGCCAGGGGGATGCCAAGAGAGGGGCGTTATACAAGGGTTTATCATCCAGATCTATGAACTTGTCATAAAAATATATAAATAAGGGCTTCCCTTGGGCATCCCAGACTAGGCATTGACTTAGTTGGAGTGCTGAATTGAAGTGTCCTTCTCGGGTGCCTCCGTCCCTGCTTTTGCTCCTCCGGGCCAGGTCCTCCGCTTCTCTACGGTTGTCACTGCCAGTGGGTTGTCTGGCTGGGAAGTCGTGTACTTCCTCCTCCACTTCGCTTCTCTTCTCTTCACTTTGGTCCCACTTTGCGGTCTCTGTGGCTTGTGTTTTGACTAGGGCGAGCCTCATTCCTAGCGCTGCAGACCTCCTCCTACTGTCGGGACGTGTTCTCCACTTCCCGGCCTCGCTGCACTTTGTGGCTGCTACCTCGTCACCTCATTCTATGTTACTTTGCCTGCTGCCTCCCAACTTCTCATGCCTCCTCGTTTCTCTCCTATGGTTAGGCTCTGCTTTTTCCGCCATTCTGCCTTTTTTGCCTGGATCTGGGGGTGGTGGGACCTCCTTGTGTTTGCTTCGGGCTCGGGAGCCACAGTCGACACGTCTATCTAATGTCAGTGGCCATCTTGGAATCTCGTAGATCCAATTTGCTGTAGACCACAGCCTAAGAGCGTTGGCCCAACAATAGAGAAATAAGGGCAAGCAAATATCTTTTTTTCACAGTACCTGTGTTAAGCTGCCTATAGTCAATACAAGGGGGAAGGTCCCTTTCCTTTTTTGGCATGAAAAATAACAGAGGCAATTTGAGAACAAGAATGTTAGATAAACCCATTCTTCTGGGAATCATCTATATATGTCTTCAGGAATAGGTCTTCCTCATGGGTCAAAGAGTAGATACGCCCCATAGGAAGTTTAGCTCCAGGCAACAAGTCAATGGGGGAACAGTACGGCCTATGGGGTGGCAGCCTTTCCGCCTGGAGCTTGTTGAAGACTCCACAGTAGTCTCGGTATTCATCAGGAAGAGAAACTGGACCCCCTTGGATCACTGCTCCTATAGCTGAAACCCTGGATACCAAGGCCTGGCAAGGAGAACAATAGGTAGTGATCAGTTTGCAGTGATACCTACGAAAAACGGAATTGAACTGCACAGTTCCGGTTGTCCAGTCAATACTGGGGTTGTGTTGTTGAAGCCAAGGGGCTCCCAAAATCACCACAAATGATGGTGGTGCTGTGATGAGGTCAAACAACATGGTTTCTTGGTGCCCTGTGGGTTTGAAACACTTGTGTATAAGCGTGTTATAAATGCCATATCATATCATATCATATGCATGGTCAGGTTTTGAGTCTGTTCGATGTGAAGAATCATGGGATCACGTCACTTCTCACCATGGGGGAGCCCTTCCCTGTGAGGCTAGGGAGGTGAGGCCCCTACCGGATTGTCCCCCTGCGGGTGGTAAAAAGTGGGAGGACCTCACAGGGAGGGACTTCCCTCATGGGGATGGTGTCTCCCGTTCTATGGTGGAACTCCTTAACCCTCTTACCTTTGCATCCCCGAAATCCCTAAGACCTGTAAGAAAAGCCTCTGACAGCACCATTGCATGTCATTGTGCCACTCTTCCTTTTCTTCCTATAAAACATAATTCAGTGTCTTATGGAAACACTGTGAAGAAGAAGATTACAGGAGTTATACAAACTAGTCTTTCATGCGACTTCCAAAGTACTGAGACGAGGTGGCCCAGAGGAGTCCTTAAGAGTGCATCATCGATACAGACAAGGAACTTTGACATTGCGCTGGGGAGGACCCAGTTACCGATCATAAAAACAGACAAAGGACTGCCTGAAAGGGAACCTGGGAAACCAGAGCAAAGCTAGCGTGAAGACGCACCTGCCTGGGAAGTTCAAAACCGGCAACTAAGACGCAAGATGGAGAAACCAGTCCTTGGTCAAGAGAACGTGGCTAGAAGGTCGGAGGAAGCCGCTGGTGCTAGAAGGGTATACACACATTTCGTCGACCACTTTTACATCGTGGGACTTTTCATCGCCGACCCTTTCATCGCCAACATTTTTTTTTTTTAATTCTTTTTTAGGGGGGGTGTTTCTGCGGGTTGGGGTATGATTATTTAAGTAAGGGGAGTTTGGGGGGGCGCAGCCCCCCCATAAATAAAAAATAAAATAACAAAAATGTTGGCGATGAAAGGGTCGGCGATGAAAAGTCCCACAATGTAAAAGTGGTCGATGAAATAACGTAGAACCGCTAGAAAGAGGCCAGACCAGTGCTGAAGTGCTAATCCGGTAAACGGCGACACAACCTCATCGAGGTACACCAGTAGTTCCCTTAACAACTCTGATACTGCTGTACCGGAGGCCCTGCAAAACCAAAGCATTGTAGAGAGAAGCAAGTAAAGAGCTGTAGCGACCGACGAACACAAACAAAAGCTCCAATGTCCCAGGAAGAACCAGCAGCGTGGTCCCAGGAAGAAAGAGGTAATGGGAACCACAATAGACCTGGTAGGGGCTTCGGGGAAAAAAATGTAAGCGTCTAGAGGGATCTCCCTCATCTCGGTAATTGTTGTGAAGCTGATTGATCCAAGCATCAGGAGTGATCTCCCTCGACTCAGTAATTTTTGCAAAACTGATGAAAGCATCAGGAGTGACTTCCCTTGCTGCAACAATTGTAACTTGTGGTTATAGTAAACAAAGTGAAGCAGGAACACTTAAATCAACTCTGGAAAAAGCCTGTAGAAAAGTAAACAGCATAATAAGAACTGTTAAGAAATATTGTCATCAAGAGTCAAGTGAACCAGGAGAAGGGAGTCATTCTTCTGGCTTCCCCAAAAAGTTTTTTTTTATTCAGATACTAGGGCAAAGTTTGCCGTAGATATTGTCAAAGAAAATTAACTATTGGACCTAGGGGTGGGGGAGTTGATCCTCCTCCCTGGTATTCTGTATCTTTGTGGAACATGAACTCTTAGTTAAGATTTTTAAACACAATCCCCAATGTGGATACCAATGAACCAGGAGAAGGGAGTCATTCTCCTGGTGTTCTTTTTGTAGAGCTAGAGTTAGGTAGTTTTGGACAGTGGTAGGGCTAGAGTTAGGTAGTTTTGGGCAGAGGATGGGACTTTTTCATTTGGACAACTAACCTGATGATGAGCACCTGAGTTTTCCTAAGTTGGGAAGGGAATACCCTTTAGAATAGGGAGAGTTAGTCCTTTTTCCTTATTGTTAAATAAAAAAAAGCGTTCAAATCATGCCACTCCTTTGTCCGTCTCCTCCTTCCAGCACGCCACATAAACCAATAAACCAGATGTCTAAGCCAACCTTTCCACAGCCATTACGGTTTAGGGCCTAGCTTTGTGGACTATGGGGACCCCTCTCTTTTTGGCAAAGTGAATGTCCTTATAATTGCCTGAGGTGCCTGAGTCCAACATCGCCAATGCTTGGACAGGTTCTTGGCCAACAAGAAGGAAATCGATTTCCAAACAGGTAGATCAGAAGAAGCAGAGCCTTTGTAACCTGGGCTCATCCCATTGACTCTATCTAGGGGCGAGTTGCAGCATTTCCCTGTTTCTTTATGGGTGTTTTGGGCAGGAACAGATGTAGTGACTTGGCTTCCTACAATAAAACACAGATTGGACTTTTGACGATGTTCTCATTCTTCACGAGTCAAAGGCCCCTGTACTGCTCCATCTGCATAGGTTCAGGATCGGTAGACAACTTGGAGACCGATTCACTGGTTCTTAACAAAGACAATCTCAGCTCCCCATGTCTTTCCGTTTTTCTAGATTCGAGTTGTAGAACAAGGTCCAACATTTCTGGGTAGGTATTAGGCACCACCGGTACCCTGGATAAGGTGCTCTTTAAATCGTCAGACAGACCCCAGTTAAATAATGTGGATTTCTTGTTTTCTGGCCAATTGGTTTCAGCTGTTAGCTGATTAAAACGGGCCAGATATGTTAGGAGGTAATTTTTTACTTGAGTGACACTCAGTAATTCCGGGTTAGTAGCTTGTGCTTTATGTCAGATATCAAACACCCTGTTCATTACTGAAACACAGGTATCGAAATCGTACAGAACAGGATTATTATTCTCCACTAAGGGGTTAGCCCATGTAATGGCCATACCCCCAAGATGGGGCAGCACAAAAGATGTTTTTGTAGTGGCATTGGGAAAAGCCGTAGTACAGTTTGCACTGGTTCATAAATGTGATATTACTTCGTATCATCAAGAAAACGCCTGGGTCCAGCCAATGGAAAGGGAGGCAGTAGTATATAAGGTAACAGACCTGGAACCTGTGGAGGATTCAGGAGTGGGGGGTTGAGCAGCAGGTGTTCCTGGGAATTCATCATCCACTGGAAGTGAATGGATGCTGATGTGCAATACATCCATCCTCAGATTCATGGAGGTACGGGCAGCAATGATGTTGGTACGGAGAGCAGACACTGCTTGTACCAGAGCGGCTAAAGGGTCAGCTCCTGCCTCCATCCCAAGGGCAGGCTTCTTAATCTGTCGAGAACTGATGGGCTACTCAGTGATTGGAGATGGAGTCAGCTGTATATCCAAAGGGCTCCCATACAGGAGGATTTTTTTCCTGAACTACCAGCTGTCCAGAAGGTATTACGTGAAAGGATAATTGGTTAGACAAAAAGGCTGGTAACACAGCCAGGGGATGCTGTCTGTGATCTGACATGATGGTAAGAAGGCAGTAGACCTAACTTCCTTAGTGAAGAAGAGGAGAATACAAAAGTACACGATGCAATAGGAAGGAACTAACCCGGGCAGAACAAGGGCACAATCCCTATAGCACAGAATCCAGAAAAGTCAAAGAGTTGCAAGTCTTAAGTAAGTTCCAAAATAGGGTAGACCATCCTTGTAGACAGACAAAAATAGAAACACACAAAACCCAGTCCACAAGTACAAAAATGTCCACTCTAAAAGGGAAAATAACATGAAACTCAATAACACCAAAAAAAGAACAAATAAAAGAAAAGCAATCCAGGGTAATCCAATAGAGGGTTGATTAAAAAGGCAGTCCAGGAAACAGGCAAAGTCTCGGTGCAGAGAGAGGAAATATTCAGACCAAGAACAGAAACCAGTAGGAGAGTGTTCTGAGGTAGGAAACCAGAACAGGGAACGTTCAGACTACTAACACAGCAACGGGCAACTCACAGAACTTGAAGCAACGGTTAAGAAGCACCAGGAAGAGTCACTGCCATGCTTTTATTTCGCCGGCAGTTAAGGCTGTTCCAGAGTGAGCGTGAGTCCTTGACATGTTGACGTCAGACTGCCCCAGCATTCTAACGGCTAGGTACCATGAGAAGTGTAGTCCCCTACAGTCCCTGGTGCAGCAGCCGCCATGGCAATCTCCAGCACGCTGTGAGGGGAGTGCCGATATTGCGAAGGAGGCGCAGGTGCGTCCTGACAGAGGGGAACTCCTAATCCAGACGTTCCACCACGAGCCCCACCTTTATTTCCCAATCCTAATGATAATCCATTTGTTCCAGGAATACCACATTGATCCAAATAATTTCTGACTGCCAGAAGGGGGGGATTCTTGAAACATTTTTCTGCAGTGGATTTATGTTCAGCATTTATCTCTGTCAAGATACATGTAGCCAGTATTTGTTCACATTTTCACATAAAGGAGTCCAGTGCACCCGTGCAAGGTTACCCCAGAGTCCACTGCCCTCTTTTTACAGCAGCTGAAAAAGGATCTAGAGGACATAACATTGCTTGTGAAGTCAGTAATCGTCCAGTATGTGGACGACTTGCTGATAGCAACACCCTCTTATGAAGCCTATAAACAAGACACTCAGGTACTATTAATTGCTCTGGCTGAGAAAGGCACACGGCTTCTACACAGAAGTTGCAACTGTATGTACAGAGAGTTCATTATTTAGGGCATGGCATTATGGAAGGCTATCAATTAATTTACCCTTCTAGAAAGGAAACTGTTTCTAATATTCCTAAACCTCAGACTGTCACACAAATGAGAGCTTTTCTGGAGACGGCCGGTTACTGCTGATAGTGGATCTAGGGCTATGCTAAGATAGTGAAGCCCCTTCAAGTTAACTCTCAAATGAATACAGTAGAGTCTTCGCAATGGACTGCGGAACTGGAGGACGCATTCACGACCATAAAATCATGCTTAGCGGAAGCCCCTGCCTTAGGCTGCTCGATTACAAGAAGGGATTTACTCTATACTGTCATGAAAGAGATGGGTTTGCTTTGGCCATACTTACTCAGCACCACGGTATCCACTATAGGCCTATTAGTTATTACAGTAAATAAATGGATCTTGTAGCCACTGGAATGTTACTGTGTTTAAGATCTGTGGCTTTTGCAAGTGCATTTGCAAGTGAAAATGTTGTGTTGGGATCATCCTCTGAAGTTGTGGTGCCTCATGCAGTTGTCTCCTTGTTGTTGTAAAGGAAGATACAGTATATGTCTCTTTCAAGTACTAGTAAATATGAGATTCTTCTTTTGAATTCAAACAACATTATGCTCACCCGATGTTTTGTTCTGAATCCATTCTACCTGCTCCCCATGATAGTACCCCACAAGAATGTTTAACTATCACTGATTGCTTGCTGATGACCTTACCAATGTACCTTTATCTGACCAAGATTTTGTATATTTTGTTGATGGTTCATGTTATAGGGATCAAAATGTGAAATTGGGTGCTGTGTATGCGATATGTGCCCCCTCGGCAGTGGTGCAGAGTGGAAGATTGCCTCGAGTTAGCTCAGCCCAGGTGGCTGAATTAGTGGCCCTTACCCGAGCCTATTGCCTATCTGCACCGAGGTTGGTTAATGTGTATACCAATTCACAGTACACCTTTGGTGTAGCCCAGGACTTTGACCAACTCTGGAAGCAGCAAAGCTTCTTGACATCGACTGAAACCCCTATAAAAATTGGCAAGTATGTACAGGCTTTGTTAAATGCCATTATGCTGCCTCAGAAAATAGCCATCATCTAATGGGCTGCTCACCAGTCCTTGGATGATCTGATCAGTTGTGTTAATGATTCTGCAGAACGTACTGCCAAGCTTGCAGCAACACTAGATACAGCAAATGTGCATTGTGGCAGGGCTCTTTTTACAGCCCTGTCAGGGGAGGGAGGGGGTCGAGCCCCCAACACTCAGCCAAGGTGCCGGAGTGCGAGCAGACCTGCCCTAATCCGGAGGACCAAGGCAGCAGCATCTGGGGTACCGCCAGTGCTGGAAATGGGCAAACTCTACAGGGGAACTCTCCCCTCACCTCAGTGACAGAGGGGTGGAGCAAAGTGTCGAATGATGTGCGTGTCCTGAATGTAGGATGCTGGCTGCTTTGGCAAAAAACAAAGTGCATTTTGGGAACATAAGAATGACCACCAATTTATTAAACATGTTTGTGCAAATAATTCCAACGTGCATTCCTTCTGAGCATGCAATGCACACTTGGTTTGGTGCTCATTTCCTCTTTCAGAATAGTCACCCTGATAGTAAAATGTGTGCAAAGCATGAGACATATATACAGCTTAGGACAGTTTTGTTATTTAAGTTTGGGCTGTTGAGCAAAGAATGACTTTCAAATGCAGGCTCTTAAGATGTGAGCATCTCAGCTGCACACATATCTACACTGTGCTCAGGGCACTCACAGCAGTCAGGGTAAGAGAGCGCCCTCAATTTGGGCGGGGTTTGGCCCAGTGTCTACACAGAATGATGTTCGGCAAAACAGGTTTCATCTTGTTCCGGCCCAATTCCTCTTCTGGGTACCGCTGCCAAAACCATCCCAGGAGGAATGCTGAGAGAGGAGGCGTCCTGCGGCGCACCAACAGGTTGCCGCAAAGATGCAGACAATGCTGGAGACAGGGAGGTGGGGCCGCTCCAGCCAGCCCTGCTCCCCAACACGCCAGCAGGGAGACGTGAGGAGCATGGCTCCAGCAGAGAGAGTCTGCTGAAGTCCATGCATAAAGGGTCAGAGCCAGCACCAAGGCAGTAGTGGAGCCTATGCGGCAGCCTGGAGAAACACAGAGCCAGCATTGAAAAAGTGACCCCACTAAACCATCAGGGATCTTTTTTAATGGTGCAGAGCCTACCGTAAGGCCATGAACACCCCACTAGCCCACCAGGGAATATTATTGAAGAAAAAGGACTCTATAAAGGCCATGTAAATGGAGACCCACAGATCAACAGAGAAACTTTTCTTTTATATTAAAAGACCCTGGAAGAAAGGGGTAACAATCCCTTATGGACTGCCCCATGTTGCCTGTGAGGTACACGGCAACACCACATGGAGAAGACTGTGGGCTAACAAGTCCTTATAAGCCCTCCCCAAACCCTTCCCCCACTCACACTGTGGAGCCAGGTAAGTTGATTGGTAGGGTAAGTTAGCCAATCCTGAAAGGGGGTGCGGTATTTAAGAAGGAGTTTGGGAGATTAGTGTGGGCTGTAGTTTGGTGAGGACAGGAGGTGGAGGAGGATGTCCGAGAGACCAGAGGAGGTGAGGGCGAAGGAGTGTGGAGGTAATTGGAGAGAGATGGTCCTGTGGAGTGTTTGTGTGTGGGTGTGAGGAGTGGGTGTAGTAGTGGTAGAGTAGGAGTAGGGAGGAGGTAGTAGTAGTTGTAACTGGAGGTAGTGGGAGTAGTGGAGTCATAGTGGGATTGAGAAGTGGAAGTAGTAGAAAACGTAGTAGTGAGAGGCAGTAGTAGAGTTGGCGACATGGTAAGAGCAGTGAGGTTGCAGTAGTAACCTAGAGGTAGTACTGACCAGGAGGTGGATGGTAGGAGGAGGGAGGAGAAGGTAACATTAGAGGGAGTAGCAAAGTGGTTGATGGAATTAGTGGTAGTAGTGAGTGGAGGAGCGAAAGTATGAGAATAAAGTAACATCAAAGGGTGGTGGTAAGAAGTCAGAGTGAGAGTGCTAAGGGATAGTAGGGTGGTAGGGAAAACATCTTGGGACCCAGTGTAGAGAGGGTAGAGAGGAGGGTCAGGGAAGATTGTGTATGTGTGGTGAGTATATGGTACAGTGTGGAAGAAGGCACCATCCGTTTAACATCCCTAGACTACTAAGCGTGGCTAGATCAGGGAAAACTAGAAGACCCCTACGGAGTTAGTTAGCCACCGTCTTAAGGCATCCACCTGCAGCCTATGGAAGAATCATAGACCGTAAGGGTCACATGTCGATTTTAGGAACGCCCATTACGGATGCATGGCCTAGGAAGTAGGGACAGGTCAGTCGATAGAGAGAGGGACAGCCTTAATGCCAAACTTCCCCGAGATCCTGGTTGTGTTTAATCTTCCAGACAATCTCTTGATCAGACTATTTTTAATATTTACAATAAACACTGTTGGAGCTACTTCAGGATTCGGAGTGGTTAGTTGTGGCGGATGGCCAGTCACAGTATATTCTGCCTGTCAAAGCTAGTCCTAACCCTTCTCCTTATAAGACTCTAGGAGAATAGGTTTCTATGCAGGAAAATGCCCCTTTCAGTGAGAAAGGCTATTGGATTTCAAAGAGGTGTCGATTGCATGATGACTCATTGTCGAGAGATGGTCAGGGTCGATTAGTGGCTCCCAAGATATGACTGTCTCATCTTGTTAGATTGTACCATGGCCAGGCACACGTGAGCAAAAATGGAATGGTTATGTCTTTAAATGTTCATGGTTTGACCCTAACTTTTCTAAAATGTCTCAGGAGTATTACCAGTGATGCATAATTTGCTTACCAAATAACGTGGGAGAGACTAAGCCCCTTCCCCCATGTAAAGGGAGCACATCCACCTCCTCCTTACTGTCTTTTTGTGGGACTCTAAATTTATTTTCTTCAATTGCAACGTTGTTCTAATTGGCAGTACCTCCTTGTCATTTTGGATGTGTTCTCTGGATGGGTGGAAGATTACCCATGTAGAAAAGCAGACGCAATTACAGTTGCTAAGATTTAGTAAGGGTTTGGCCGGTGTGCCCATTCGTTTTAACAGTGATCAGGGCACCCACTTCATGAATAGTATTATAAAGTCCCTTCTGCCCACCTTAAAAGTTCAGCATAATTTACACTGTCCTCATCCCTCCTGTCCGTGGGAGTAGTATATCGAAGGAATGGGGCTTTGAAAAATAAGGTAGCAAAGCTGTGCCAGGAGACTGACATGAAATGGCCTAAGGTGTTGCCCTTAGTGTCATTCAATATGAGAAGTACCCCAATGTGGTTGCCTGTGTTTCCTCCTGTAAATGCTGTGTCTAATGAATAACACCTCACAGATAATAAACTGCTAGAGTATGAGAAGTCCTTAAGCTGTTTTGTTGGTTTTGTTCTTGCTTAGATCAAGGCCACCTTGCCAAGAGAACAGTCTGCCCCATGTCATTCATTGCAACCTGGAGATCATGTTCTTATAAAAGTGCATGAGCCAAGTTCTGCTCTGCCCCCTAGGTTCAAGGAGCCTTATCTTGCTCTTCTGACATCAAATTCAGTATTGAAGTTGCAGGGACTCCCAACATGGGTACATGTTTCGAATTGCAAGAGGGCGGTAGCCTCGGCAGATTGAAGTGTTCGATATATGCAGTCTGTATTCTTGCCCTGATATATTACCACTTGACTGGTCTGACCACCTAGTCGTGCCTTTCAACATCCTGCACACCACCCCAGTCAAGCACTCCCAGCAGAAACCCATCAGACAAACCTTCAGGTCCTTCAAGAACTTCCCGGTAGAAGCCCTCACGGAAGACGTCGCCGAACTTCACCTTACATGCACCGAACACCCCCAAACAAACAGCGACTCTCTACTGGAACCACTCATCACCACCCTCTCAGCCTCCATCGACTGACGGGCGCATCTGAAACAATGCATCTGCAAATCGAAACTTTCAGCACCATGGTACACGCAAGAACTTAACTTCAGCAAAAGAGTAATCAGGAAACACAAGAAAGCCTGGAGCTTCTCATGGAACTCTGAGCAAACCGCCGACAACTAATCAACACAGCCAAGGACTCCTACTATCAGAACACCACAGCAGAAGCGGACAACAAAAGCAGAGCTCTCTTCAAAATGGTCAAGCACTTCATCAACCAGCTACCTGCCGCTGCCATACCACATTCCATTGAAAAATCTAATGCCATCAACGCCTTCTTCATCGACAAAATCAGCAAGATTCGCCCGCACATAGACACCAGCTTTGCATCCACAGATCCACCTCACATTCCTCCTTGCAAAATCTCCACACCCTCAACAACATTCAAGACACTCTGAACAGAGGACCTGGTAGAAACCCTGGCCACCCTCAAAGCCACATCGTATACAGGTGACATCCTCCCAGCATCCATCTTCAAGACCCTCCCTGCAGAAGCTCCTTCCCTACCTGGAGATCGTCAACAGCTCCCTAACTTGAGGCACCTTTTGATCGACCCTAAAACAGGACAAATCCTCCCTCTACTAAAACCCACTTTAGAGCCTGACAACATAGGTAACTATCACCCATTACCCATCTTCCCTTCCTAGGTAAGATCATTGAGAAAGCGGTAGCTGCGCAACTGCAGAAACACATTAACACCAACAATCTCCTCCAAACCTACCAACCGGGGTTCAGACCCAGATGCAGCACAGAGACAGCAACCATACAGGTGGTTGATGACTCCCTCCACATCCTTGATGGTGGCCACCCCTGCCTCCTGGTTCTACTTGACCTCTCGGCCGCTTTCGACACAGTAGACCAGCAGGTGCTTGCAGATACCCTACATCGGTGCATGGGGATCAGCAACGCTGGTGAAGTCCCACCTCGCCAACCGGCAGCAGTTTGTTCAGATGAACTCCTGTAGATCGCCAATGCTCCCTGTCACCAATCGAGTGCCGCAAGGTTCCATTCTATACCCAGTGATCTTCAATCTATACATGGAGCCGCTGGGAGCCTTCCTGGCCACACACAAAATCCACAACCACCAAGACGCCAACGACACACAACTATACCTCAAGATCGATTCCATCAACGACATCCATATGCTCAAAACCTGCCTCACTGATCCGTTCTTGGATGTCCAGTGCATACTTAAAGCTCAATCCCTCCAAGACCGAATTCCTAATCCTCATCAGCAATACCGAACACTGAGACATCCCGATCTCGCTATCCACCATGAACTCTGAGGGCTTCACACCTGAGCTCATCTCCTGCGCCAAGCCCATTGGGTTCCACATCGACAAACACCTCTCCTTCAAGACACACATAGTTTAGAAAATTCAGACAGCGTGGTATCAGGTCTTCCTCCTCCAGACAGTCAAGCCCTTCCTCCCTTTGGACAGTTTTAGATCCACTGTTCAAGCACTGGGCCCTATCCCACCTGGATGGGGGCAATGCACTCCCGAAAGGCCTCCCATTGTCCTTCCTTGTGCCCCTGAGAAGTGTCCTACACGCAGCTGCATTCCTCATCAAGGGTCTACGCAGATACGACCACATCAACCCGGCCTTCATCAACCTTCACTGGCGCCCACTGCATGCGCGAATCACCTTCAAGTCTTGCTGCATCATCTGCAAGGCAGTCGCCCTCAAGTCACCCAGCTACTTCGAAGAGAAACTCAGCATCTCCGGCAGACAGTGCACCAGCAGAAGCCAGGACACGTGCAGACTTGAAATTCGCCACTGCAAAAAAGAAAGGACCAGGAAACAGGCAAACAGGCCTTCTCTGCCTATGCCCCAAGACTGTGGAACCTCCTGTCCATCATCATCAGACTCGCCCCAACGCTCCTACAATTAAGAAAAGAACTCAACACCCACCTCTTCAAGGAATCTCTCCTGCTCAACACTTAGGCCATCAAGTTTCCCCTCTCTCCACCTGACTTGCTAGAGGCCGCTCACTCCTCTTCTCCCTGCCACTCGGTACAGCTGTACCCCTCGTCTGTGCCCCTCTGTATCCTACCCCCACTGTATATCTGCTCTGCTGTTACCTCTGAAAAGCACTCTGTTATGCATCTGCACTGTTCTATACCTCTATAAATCGCTCCGTTGCTTCTCAAAGGTAGGTCCGCACTCAATAAATACCATAATGATAATTGGCTTTGGCTATACCTAATACTTCTGTTTTAGAGCCTGTGAGAAAACATAACCTATTTAATATTTTGCCCTCTTCAAATATTCATAGTTGGCCGTGGCATAACAACCGTAAAACTACATTGGTACTGAGCAGGTCTGGATTATGAGGGGCATTGCAATCTGGGGTTGAGTTGTAGTTAGGATTTATCTCACGGCCAGCCGAATGACGCTATGGAGTTGTCCCTTATACCTGTGAAGCTCTTCCAAATGTAATTTGTATTTTGTATTTTATTGGTAGTTATACAGCGCTTTACACCAAAGCAGTGTACAGCATTATAACGGTACAACAAATGTCAGCATGAGAGAAAAAGATGTTCTTTAAGGTGAGTTTGAAACAAAGGGTGGGAGGGGAGAGAGCAAAGATCCAATGCAACTGCATTCCTGCAGAGGGGGCTAGGAGAGTAAAGGATCGGAAGCGGCACTGAGCACACGTGCAATGAGGGACAGTAACAATAAAAATAAAAAAGAGATTGTGAGCGAAGAGAATGGGTAGGAGAGTAGAAATATACAAGCAAGGAGGGATAGAGGGGGGAGATTATAGATGGATTTGAAGACAAGACACAGGAAATTAAACCAGCGCAGAAAGGAAAGAGGAGGAGTGAAAGAGTCACGGGCGGACAAAGAATATAAAAGTGGGTACAGGTGGGAGGCATTATAACCAAAGAGCAAGGAAGAGCAATAGAGCAAGGAGGAGCAATAGAGGAGTTGAGAGAAAATGAGGGACGAAATTGGGAGTTTGGTAGCACGAAAGGAAAGGAAAGGTCTTGCTTTGTACATATTAAAAAGGTGCGCTCTGCAGGAATGAGAGAAATAGGAGATGTGATAGGTAAATGAAAGAGTACAGTTCAAGTAAACACCAAGATTATGAGGGCAGAAGAGATAGGTAGGTAAGAGGGATGAAAGGATATAGAAACTGGGGGCGAGCGGGATAGAAGAGGCAGAACGGAGAGAATATCGGTTTTGGAGGATTTAAAACCAAGTAGTGATCAGCCATCTAGGATTGAATGGCCAATAGACAGGGACAAATGGTAGCGTGAATCGGGATGAGAAGGAAAAGAAGGATTTAAAAAGTTCAGTGTCGTCCGTGTAGAGGTGGTGGAAAAGATCAAAAGGAGAGATGATGGCAGCAAGAGGGCAAGTGTAGAGTTAAAAGAGAAGGGGACCAAGGACAGAGTCTTGGGGAACCCTTTGAGAGAGAGGGAGAGATGAAGAAACATTACCAGCTGTGAGGGGTGTGAGGAACCTGAAGGCGTCCTCACGTCTTTTCCCCTGGCATTCTTTGCTCAGGTAGCCAGGGAAAGGTCAATGCTTTTGGATCCCGACCCTGGGGGTGGATATGCGAGGGAACATCACATGGGTGTAGGGAACTTTGGGAGTGGGAAGAGGACGTCTTTGGGTGAGGCATGGTATCCCTTTCCTGTGTCAAAGTGAATCCAATATTTCCCCTGCCTTTGTAGGCTATTGTCAGCCCTTGACTCTTTATCCTGACCAAAATGTCCCACAAGCTACTTATCTTAAGACTGGGACGAGGAGGAAACAATTAGGAGTTATGCACACTCCTCTGCATTCACACCACTTTGGTACTGAGACGAGGAAGAGGGCTTTTGAGGAGTTCAACTACAATAGCCAGGCATGTCCCACTAATCACCTTCACCAAGGTCGGGCAATTAAGGCAGAGGACTTGTACCTGCAGCCTTTTTTTTCTCAAGATCGATATTTTATTTATTATTAACCAAAGAAATAACAATTAAACAGCAGACATCGGTATTGGCATACGCTTAAAATGTCACAGTTCATTATAATGTTAAGATAATCATAAAATTAACATATATTTCATTCACAATGTTGCTTGGCCGCAGAACCAGGGGTGGCGGAGAAGAGCTCTCTGTAGGGGAGGGTGCCTCGACTTGTGAGTCAGTCTAGCCAACGGGCGGTAGGAGGCTTTTGCGTGAGAGCTGGATAGCTTTCTGCATAGTCCATGAATGGGGCCCAAGTGTTTCGGAAGGGATTGAGGTTGCCCATGCGAAGTGCAGTGATCCTTTCCGGTATGGCGATGTCCCAACACTTGGCTCAGCATAGTGGGATAGAGGGACCCTCAGGGTGCTTCCAAAGACGGGCGAGGGCTATCTTGGCAGCTGTTAACAGGTGTGTACACAAGTGGGCTACATTCCCTGACAGCGGCAAGTCCCCATCCCCCGTATGTCCCAGCAAAATGATTTCGGGGTCCCACGGGATGCTGAGACCTGTGATTGCTTGGACATGCATCAGTACCCCTTTCCAATAGTGCGCTGCTTTGGGACAGTCCCATAGGAGATGGAATAGCGATCCCTCTCGCGGACAGCCTCTCCAGCAGTTCGGTGATGGGCTTACGCCCGCTTTGTACAGTTGGGTTGGTGTGATATAGTACCTGAAGCACACCTTATATCCCCCCTCCCTGTTGGTAACACATTGGGTGCTTTTGTAAAGTCTTGCTCATATTTTGTTCCATGCCTCTGGCTCCAGGGGCCGCCCTAGGTCCCTCTCCCAATTCAACATCTCTCTTTCAACTCTGGGATAGTCTTTTCCAAGAGTTTGTAGAGGGCGGATATCTTGCCCCTCGGGGGGGAAGACATCAGTGTGAGTTCTAGAGGTGTTAGGTCCCTGGAGCCGCGCTCTTTAACGATGCGTTGAGAGATCCAGTGGCGGATCCTCTGGGATGTTAAACCTCGCCTTGCAGTCCACAAATGAGAGCGGTTGACCCTCTTTTAGAAAGTCTGAAAATCTGTAAAGGCCGCCCTCCTTCCACTTAGCGAAGCTGCGGATGCAAAGGCCAGGGGAGAAACTCGGGTTACCCCAGATTGGAGTCAGTGGGCCCAGTGAGCTTTTGATTTTCCACTTCCTGGCCGCGGTTCTCCAGCTATCGACCGTGTTGCATGTTGCTGGTAGCTGGTTCAGAGTGGGGGAGGATCTCCAGGACTGGATATGTGGCAAGTCGGGCAAGGGTGACTTACACCATGCTTCTTCCAGTTGCAGCCAACGTGGGCGATCCACGATACGTGTCCAGGCAAAGACGTGTGCGAGCTGGGCCACTCGCCGGTATCTGGGGATGTCCGGGACGCCCAGTCCTCCTAGCTGATGACTCCGGGTCATAATTTTCCTTGCAATGCAAGGTCTTTTTCCCCCCCAAATGAATTTCATGATTTCCAGCTGCAGGGAGATGAGATCCTCTTCTGGGATCTGGGTTGGGAGTGCGTGGCAGTGATACAACACTCTGGGGAGTAGGTTAATTTTCACCGCCGCCGCTCGACCCAGCCAGGAAATCTCTTGTTTGTTCCACCGTTTCGAATCTGCTCGGAGCGTTTTGAATAGCTGTGGGAAATTGTGTTTGTAGACCAGTGCACTAGTTTTGGGGATTTGGACAACCAGGTATTCCAATGTGGTATTGGCCCCTGGGATCGGAAGGTCGGGGCACAGAGTGTCTCTCTGTCGCTATGGTAAATTGATCGGTAGAGCTGAAGACTTATCATAGTTCACCCTGAACCTGGAAATTGTGCCAAATGACTCTAGTTCTTCAAGCAGGGGTTGCAGTGATATATCCGGATCAGTGATAGTCAAGAGGACATCATCCGCATAGAGTGCCACTTTGTGTTCAGTCCCGCCCACAGTGACCCCCCTGATGTTTGGGTTAAGGCAAATCCTCTCAGCGAACGGTTCCATAGACAGGGCGAACACCAGGGGGGACAGCGGGCACCCCTGACGGGCCCCTCTGGATATGGGGATAGGCGCTGATTTCCTACCGTTGACTCAGAGTTGTGTTGACAGGGACGTGTAGTTTGCCATTGTCCAAGTTATGAAACTGTGGCCCAGGCCCATGCTAGTCAGGGTGCTCCGAATGTAGTCCCAGTTTAATAGATCAAACGCTTTATGTGCGTTGAGGGATATTATCAACAGGGGGGTCTTCATTCTGTTCGCGGATTCGATAATATTTAGTGTGCGCTTAACATTGTGTGTTCCTCTGCCCGGGATAAAGCCTGTTTGATCTTTGTTTATTAACTCGGGGAGAATCCTGCCTAGCCTGACTGCTAGCACCTTGGATTAGATTTTCCCCTCGGTATTCATCAGTGCTATTGGCCTGTATGAGGCCGCCTGTTCGGGGTCTTTCCCCGGTTTTCGGAGTAGGATGGTGGTTGATTCAGCCATGGAGTTTGTTATCTTTTTGGTGGATAAGAAGGAGTTGAACAACAGTGTCAGTTGCGGAATTAAGATGCGTACAAATGATTTATAAAACTTGGATGTCAGCCCATCCGGGCCTGGGGCAGTGTTCTTTAGTGATTTTATGGCCTCTAGGATTTCTTCTGCAGAGATCGGGGCATCTAGGGAGTCGAGGGGGGACGTGACACCTGGGGCGTGAAATGACGCTAAGTAGCGTTGTTGCTGGGCTCTATCCTCTGGAGATGAGCGAGGCCCTTGCATGAACCATTTATGGTGGTTTACCAAAGTTTCTATTATGTCTGGGGTGGTGAATTTGCTTTTCCCATCCGACCCTTTGAGGCTTATGATGTTGTTTCTGCTGTGTGTCTTTCGTAATTTGTATGCTAGTAACCGGTTTGCCTTATTGCTTTTATGATAATAAAATTGTTTTGTATAAACCAAGGCCTTTGCGGTGCGGTGGGCCCAGTGCATCTCTAGTGCCCTTCTGGCTTTTTATTAGCTCTATGTCAACCCTATTAGAGTATTGGGTCTTCAGTTCTTTTTCTAGAGTGGAGACTTTGGATTCCAAAGCTTGTGTGCGGATCTTGGAGACTCTGACCTGCTCAGCAGCTGCGCTGATAAACACCCCTCTTATTACCGGCTTCATAGCCTCCCATAATAGCCCAATTGTGACTTTGGGGTTCTGATTTTCCTTGAAGTAATTGATCAAGGCGTTTTCCGCCTCTTCCCTAATCACCTGGTCCAGTAGAAGGGTATTGTTAAGCTTCCAAAATCTGGGAGGTGGGTCGGGGCCCCCCAAGATCGAGAGGTCCGACCGAGACTGGTGCATGGTCGGATACCATGCGTGTGTGGATTTCAATGTTGCTAAAGCATGGGAATAGGGTGCTGGTGGCTAATAAGAGATTAATTCGGGAGTGCCCTCCATGTGCACTTGAGTAGTATGTGTAGTCGCAGGTCTCTGGGTTGGCTACCCTCCAAATGTCTACTGTGCCTGACTCTCTTAGCAATCTAGCTAGGGCCAGTCCTCGGGTGATATCTGGGTTGGATGGGGGCAATGATTTATCCCTTGCGGGGTTCGGGACTGAGTTAAAGTCCCCCCGATTAGGATGTACCCCGTGGCGAAAGTTAGTAGCGGTGGGAGTTGCTCTAATATGAATTTGTCCTGGTTTGCGTTAGGGGCGTAGATCCCCACGATTGTGATTGGTTGCTCGGCAATGTATCCATGTATGAGGAGATATCTGCCCGCTGGGTCCTTTTTAACTGTGGGGTTCAGACAGAGAGAACTTGCCGCTTAATAGGATCACCACCCCCCTCTTTTTCTCACCACTGGAGGCAAAGAAGCCCTTTTTGAAGCACTTGAAATTGATTTGGTGCTCATCGACTGGCAAAAGGTGGGTTTCCTGGAGAATTACTACATCCCCATTTAGTGCCGCCAACCTATTCTCCATCGATTTGCGCTTCCTTGGAGAGTTAAGACCCTGGATGTTCCAGGTCAAAATGCGGACATCTCTAACGTTGTCCGAGCCTATTGATTAGGGGGGCGCTGTTGGTTCTATGCGGAAAGTGCTGTATAGCTACAGGGGAGCCTTTGGGGGTTCCCATGTGTGAGTGATGGTGTGCTGCGATTACCGATGTCCACGAGTACAACCATAACTGTTAACTGGGGCCCCTGGGTATTTGAACTGTTCCCTGGTCCCTTAACTACCCTCTCCCCCCCAAAACTGTTGGAATGAGACCATAAAGCTCATCCGTGGGTTTGCTAGCCAGCCCCGTCGTCGGAAGTTGCGCCCCGCAGGGGTGGAGCATATCTGCAGGGTCGCGGTATTGCAGGCTCAGGGGCAGTGTAGATGATGTTGACGTGAGGTTGTGTACTTAGCTACGTGTATATTGGTATCTCCGTGGGTGCTAGGCCTCTCCTCCCTCCTGCCAAGGTAAGAAGGGGGTCCGGAGCGATGTCGGTGCTTTCATGTCTCTGGAGTGCTCCAAGGGGATATGGCACTAACCTGTCATATTGGCTTCGGGCGAGATACTGGGATCTGCCAGTCAATTCGGATTATGCTGCTTCCGAGGGCCCCGGGGCCTGCGGTGCCTGCCCGCACGTGACCAGCGGTTGGATGTTGGTGAGCCGGGTTGTGATTGGGAGTGTGTGGCAGGTTCAGAGTCCTCGTCGGTGGATCCTTTTTACCAGAAACCGTCAATTCGGATTATGCTTCTTCCGGGGGGCCCCGGGGCCTGCGGTGCCTGCCGGCACGTGACCAGCAGTTGGATGTTCGCGAGCCGGGTTGTGATTGGGAGCGTGTGGCAGGTTCAGAGTCCTCGTCGGTGGATCCTTTTCCCAGAAACCGTTCCGCCTCCTTAGGGTTGCGAATCTGCCTGCGAGGGTTATGCTTGCAAGGTCTTGATACAGCACAATGTTGGCACCTCTAAAGGTGATTTGCTTCGAGGACCTGGCCTCCCTCATAATCTCCTCCTTGACCCTGAAAAGTGGATTCGGGCGAGAACGTCCAGAGGGGAGGATGATGCTTGTCTTGGCGCCGTGCGGTGGACTCTGTCGATTTCTAGAGGGGCACTGTCCGGTAATGTTATTATGAACCTGAACAGGTCTTTGGTGAAGCCCTCGAGTTCTGCGGTGGTGATTGTGGTTGGGATTCCGCAAATGCGAATGTCGTTGCGACGGGATCGATTTTTGCTATGCTCCTGTTTGATTTCGAGTGCGTCGCACCTGGCTTCCAAGGCCGCTATTCTGTTTAAGCCACACTCCAGCTTGAATGTGTTATCACACAAGCCATTCTCCACTTCCTCAGTCCACCTTTCCACCTCCTCCATTCTTCTGTCCAGAGAGGTGATCTTTTTAGTGACTTCTTCTGTGCCCTTTTGGATCTCTTTGGTAAGGGCCAGTAGAAGATCTTTTAGGTCTGTTTTAGTGGCAAAATGGTCAGGCTGCAATTGCTCCATTGCGTGGGCGCCCCAGGTGTAACGCCTGCAGCGTGGTTAGACTTTCCTGCTTTATTCTGGCATGTGCTGGTCATCATTGTCGTGATGTCCGCTTGCTTTGCTGCTTTGCCACTTTTTGAAATGGCTCCGCTGGATGGGAGGTGTGGGAGAAAATGCTATGGCAACTCTGTCTGTTTACAGCTTCGAAGGGTTCCTGCCGGGCAGAAGGCAGAGCTCCGCAGGTTGCGCCCTGCGTCGAAGGGAGTTGGTGTGCGCCTCTGTGATGTTGTACCATCTGGTCTGGCGTGGGGACTGCTGCGAGCGTCGGGGTTGTGCGTATTGCGTTTTAGGGTGACTCACAGTGTCCTGTTGTGCTCTGCTGCGGTGGCGGGATGTTTCTGGATTGTAGTTCCCTATGGCTGGGCCAGTGCGATGCCAGCCGACTCCACCGAGGAGGATCCCCAGGATGCCGCGCTTGATGCTTGAATTGTGGGGCCGGGGAGATTTCTGGCCTCGCTCCCGGCGGTTCTGAGTTAGTGCTGCAGGGCGATGTGTGGAAAGAGTTCTGAGTGGGGGCTGCTTTAATTGCGAGTGGTGCTTTACTTTACTTGCAGGCTGACCTATTGGCTTGTCCGCGGATGTGCTTGGCTGTGTTAGCGAATGCAAGAGGGCTCTCCAAGGTGGGGCAGGGTGTGTAGCTGTTGTTAGCTGAGGGCCCGGGGCAGGCGGCAGCTGTCCGGCGCTCTCGTGGATGTGGGCTGCCCGACGCGTTGGTGTTCCTTCTGTTGTGGACTAACCTTTATAGGAGCCGCTTGCCGGATCATTAGCTGGTTCCAGGAGTCAGCTGGGAGATGCGCCGGGGTGTACACCAGGCTGATGCAGATCTGCAGGATTGCGCAGCAGCCTGAGTGTCCCAGGATCCGCCGCCGTCCCCTTGGTCGCAGGTGGGGGACATTGTGGATGTTGGGAGCCCTCTTGATGGGTCCTGGGATCAACCTTTATGTTTGATGTCCTCTGGTGCGGTGTGCGCACGGGCCCTGCCACCAAACCTGGCTGGATGATGGTAGGAGGGGCTGGAGTGGAGCCCAGCGCCCCCTGAGTTGCAGGGGGGGAAGTCACGGATGTTGGGAGCACTCTTGATGGGTCCTGGGCTCAGCCTTTATGTTTGGTGTCCTCTGGTGCGGCGTGCGATCGGGCACTGCCGCCGAACTTGGCTGGATGATGGTAGGAGGGGCCAGACCGGAGCCCAGTATCCCCTGAGTTGCAGGAGGGGGACGTTGCGGATGTTGGGAGTCCTCTTGATGGGTCCTGGGATCAGCCTTTATGTTTAATGTCCCCACATGCGGCGTGCACTCAGGCGCTGCTGTCGACCCCAGCTGGATGATAGTAGGAGGGGCCGGAGCGGAGCCCAGCATCCCCCAGGTCGCAGGGGGGGGCGCCACGGAAGTTGGGAGCCCTCTTGATGGAACCTGGGCTCAGCCTTCATGTTTGATGTCCCCTGATGCGGCATGCACCCGGGCGCTGCCGCCCACCCCGGCTGGATGATAGTAGGAGGGGCCGGAGCAGAGCCCAGCATCCCCTAAGTTGCAGGAGGGGGATGTTGCGGATGTTGGGAGCCCTCTTGACGGGTCCTGGGCTCACCCTTTATGTTTGGTGTCTCTTGGTGCGGGGTGCAGGGTGCACCAGGGCGCTGCCGCCGGACCCGGCTAGATGATGGTGGGAGGGGCCGGAGCAGAGCCTCAGCCCCCCGGTATGCAACTCCAAAGCCTCTGGGCCAGGGACGCTGCGACCGGCCCTGATCACGCCGGGAGGCTGCTGCACAGATTCCCCCTTGGTGGCGCCGGACGGTGCTGGAGGGTTCCCGCCTGCTGGCCTCCCGGATCCATGGCCACGGGGATACCCGGCTGCAGCAGCCCACTGGGCTCGCCAGCGGGGGCTCTCAAGGTGGCGCTGCTCGGTGGGGGCGAGTCTGAGCCCTAACGGCGGCCCGCAGCTGGTTGGTGCTGATGGGGTTTTTTCCCTTCCCCTCCGTAGCTGCAATCAATGTGGGCACCCACCATTTTGGCCTTCTTCCCGCTGGTTTATTGGGAGAGTGCGGAGCCCTCCCGGCGGCCACAGGGACACTCCGTGCCGCTTCTGACCCTGCTCACCAGAAGCAGTGGAAGTTCATGCTTCGGCTGTGCTAGACATAGGCTCGGTGGCGGCTTCAGTCCACAGGGATTCGCTCCGACCACGGGGCTGACCAGGAGCGCTCATGGAGCCATGCCGTACGGTCGGCTCCCGGCCACACCCCCCACCTGGAGCCTTTTAACAAGCCCCAGGTGTATAAAGGGAGAGACGGCATAGAAGGAAGGAGCTGGTGTGTGGAGACGGAGTGGGCTGGAGAGGAACCGGCTAGAGGGAAGCTAGTTTAAGCAGGAGTGTGAGGAAGATGCCAGGGCCAAGACTGGCCATGAGAGGGTCGAGACTCCTGTCATCCTTGCTCCCCGGTGCCTACAACAGAGGCTGGGGGGCACTGAAGTATCTGAGGTGCTGCCAGCCACTGGGAGAGCGAGAGGGGCTCTCAACAGCTCCTGCCATGGAAGAGCAGGGTTTTGAACTGCAGAGGACAGCTAGCGCTGCTTGCTGGGGAACTCGTGGGGAAGCAGAGCAAAGAAGAGCGACGCCTGGCAGAGTGAACACTTACCGGTGAGTGCATAAAAGAGATCACTCATCTTGGGGCGCTCCGGGGTTGGGATATTGATGTACCTGAATTCCGAACAAACTGATTCTTATTGCCCATGCTACGGAAGGTCAAATAAGATGACTGTGAATAACGAACATGCTACCAAGTATATTAAGTATTTTTGAAGGTTGCAACACGCCCTATTGGATACCCAACTAAATAAAGGATATGTTGAGTGCTTTGAATACGGCAACAACGTAAAACATGTGCTGAACCATTATGAGCATTTATTAATGAAGTTAAAGCAAGGTGGTGAGAAGGGTTAAATACCACACAGTGAATTGTATGAGATACAAGGTGTGACAAAGCCAAGAATAATGTGAAATAAGTATTGATCCAAGATACAAGAGTCCACAGGACTTCAGGTTGAGAGAGGAGATAACCTGTATTGGCCACAGCCTGAAGAATACAGAAGTACAGCAAAGTGCACAGCGTTATTGGTTTTGCATGACCTATAATCGGTGGGCTGCCTGGTCTGATAACTGGGCCTAGAACGTTAACCCCTACATGAAAAGAGCCAAGGAAAGCAGTGCTATTGGTTGCGTGACCTGTAATGGGTGGACCCGATGGTCCGATAACTGCGCCTAGACCGAGCAGCCCCACTGGGAGTAAACAAGAAGTTGCAGTGATAATATTTTGAGAGCCAGAGGGTTTGAACTGACTTCTGGTTTTTGCAAGCTGGAAAAGTAGACGTCTTGGGGAAGGCTTCCCCAAGACTTTATAAACTGTGTTGAACCAATGGAGAAGGGAGACCCTGAGACCTTGGAGGAGCTGTTGAACTGTGTTGAACTCTTGGGGAAGGGAACCCCAAGGTCATTGTGAAACTGTTTTGAACTTGAGGAAGGGAAAGCTGAGAGAAAGCTAAAGAGCTGGAAGAAGCTCGGAACTTTACTTTTGAACACTATTTCTTTTGTTGCTGACATCCCTACACATTGTCTAGATTTAGTTGTGTGGGCAAATATCGGTTTTGGACACAGACAGACTTTTTACTTGAATTTACTGACACTACTATCCTTAGTTTTCTTTAGGTAGAGAAATCCCACCTTAACATAGGGCAGTTAGGCCTTACTCCATCCTGACATTTAAAGTAAATAAAGCTTTTATTAGAAAGTTGAATCTGTTGTCTGTGTCTTACTTCATGATGCCTTCAAGTGGTCAGGAATGAAAGCTGGATACAAAGATGTCATGTTTTCGGTTAAAGACATTACTCACAGAAAGGTTGGTTGCGGAAACGCCTCTCTATCCCTGTTGTAAAGTGGGCCTTCCCTACCTAGAAAGCAAAAACGAAGGATCTGTGAGTGTCAGGATGTTAGTAACTGAAAAGCTATCCTTGTGCCCAAAACATCCTATCCTGACCCTCTCACTATAAACAAAACAATAAAGGGTGCAAGGAAAATGTCTTTAACTTGATGTTAGCAAAAGTGGTCACAATCAAAAGTATCAAAATGTTTCTAACGAAAATGTTCTCCCAAGGTATAGACCCTTGGATCCAGAGTCCCTTCCCCTGGATTTGTAGGTAGAATGTCAAAATATCTCTTTAGATAACAGCGTGTTTGTGTCTTCACTGGACTCACAAAAATAAAATGTATTTTTAGTTAACAGCTCCTTCTGTTTAAACAATACATTCTGTAGTGTTTCTTGTAACTTGATAGATCACCTGGTGTACTCCCCTGCCAGGAATCTTCACATACAATTTCAACTGTCTGGTGTACTCGCCTGCCTGGACTTCTTTAAATTTCTCAGATCCCCTGGTATACTCCCCTGCCAGGTATCTTTATTAACTTCAACTACCTGGTGTACTGACCTGCCAGGACTTCTTTTATGGTTTTTCAAAGTTCTTTGGCTATACCATACTAGCCTATACCATGAGGGCTTGGTAGCATTTGCTCAGCTCAAACCTCTTCCCCACTTTGGCATCACATTCACCTGTACTTTTTATGGAGGTTTGCCTTTATGTTTTGCCTTGTCTGCATTCAAACATTCTTCTTATTATTGAGGTTTGCATTATGCTTTTTCTTGTCTGCATTAAAGCATTCTTCTTTTTGAATAACTTTTCTCTCACATTGACATCTCATGAATCTACATTTGATTGGGGTTTACTTTGGTACTTTTTCCTTTCTGCATTCAAATATTCTTCTTATTGGATAACTGTTCCCCCACATTGACATCCCATACATCTATATATGAATGGGGTTTACATTTGTATCTTGTCTTGTCTCAATTTAAACAAGCTTTGAGTGTTTTCTACATCTGCAAACTCATATTGTTCAAAAACCTGTTGGTACGCATGTCGGAATGCAGAGGGGATGCCAACTGCTTTGGGCAGACTCACTGATGGTGTTGCACGTCTCTGACTCTACTGCCCCCTTGGCAGTGTGGCTCCTTCACCCGCTTTCTACTTTGGAGTGTGCAGTTGCTCCCTCACCACCTGCGTGGCTCCGCAGTCACAAACCAGCTTTCCCTCCCGGCATGGGTTGGAGAACCATGCTTCTGCAAACAGCCCACTCACCAGGAGCTCCTACGTGGCTCCCAGCGTCTCCACTGCCCTCTTGCTCACAGACAGATTCTCTCCTCTTGTTCCGGCAGCTTTTCAGTGTCCGTGATGATTCTATTGGATTCATCAGATACCCTTCCCCTAATGTCGCTGGTTCTCTCAGCACCTATTCGAAAACAGGAAAGGAAGTCTACACTACCCTGCTCCTTTCCTTTCCTGTGCTCCACGGTAAAACAATAGGGCTGTAAAAGAATAGGGCTGTAAATCTAAGAACCAGCGCATGACTCTAGCATTAGTGTCTTTGCGGAGTCTCATCCATGTAAAGGGCATGGTCTGTGACAAGTTTGAATTTCCTGCCTGCCCAATAGTATTTGTGGTAGCTTATGGCCCACTTAATTGCCGGTTCAAGAGTCGCATAATTCTTCTCTGTAGGAAATAATGTTCTAATTATACAGACAATAGGATCCTCTATACCATCATAATCTTGTGAAAGAACTGCACCTAGGCCAACATGTGAAGCGTCTGTTTGGAGGATGAATTCCCAGTTCAAATCTGCCACCTTCAACCCAGGCTCGCTGTACAAAACACAATTGATTTTCATTACGCCATTTCGTTTTCTGGGGCTCAGCATTTTTGAGTTTTTTGAGTTTATCAGTAAGACTACATGTTATAGATGAGAAATTAGGGATAAAACGGCTGTACTATTCAACTAAACCCAAAAAGGGTCCCTTTCACCGCTCTAACGTTTTCTGTTTCCTATGAAAAACCCAAGATCCTTAACTGCTGATCTAGCTAAATGGCATTTCTTTGGGGTTTTCTGTGAGCCCAGTTTTTCTTAGCGCCCTGATAACTAAATACAGGTGGTACACATTCTCCTTCCAAGACTTACTGTGGATGATGATATCATTGATGTAAGCTCCACAGAAAGAGGCATCGGGCCAGAGGATTTGATCCATTAACCTTTGAAAGGTAGCTGATGACCCATGTAAATCGAAATGTAATACTTTGAATCGGAAAATCCTGCTGGGAGAAGAGAAAAACAAGTTACTTACTCCAGGGAACGTTCTTTCGACTGGATGTTCCTCCCACGTATTCCTCATCTTTTGATATGATATCTTCCAGCTTCAGCTACTTCGGAATTATTTTCAGCAGACGGCACTGTACATCGATGCGTCATCTTCAGTATATAGCATGTGCAGCGCCCGTTAGCTTCAGTTCTGTTTTTACGCCTTCCTCTTGCAGAAATACCAGCATCAGTGAGCACCGGACAGTAGCAGACCATAAAGAGCGTAAAGTGTAATGCCTGGAAATTCTACAGCGGGGTAGTTTGGCAGGGACGATAAGGAATATGTGGGAGGAACATCCAGTCGAAATAAAGTTACCAGGGGTAAGTAAATTGTTCCCATCTTTTTATAGACTCACAAAGCAGTGTTAGGTTTTGGAGGAAGGAGGAAGAATTTTCAGATTTAAGATTTGTCATGGGATGAATATAGGACAGCTTTTCCAAATCCTCTGTCCTGGTTAGAGGAAGAATCCAGATAATAATGTTTAGTAAATGTGAGAATGGTAGGCCAAATGACTAGCGCACACATGTCTTTTACAGGCACCACCCTTTGCAGAGCAAAAGATGTTGCCATGCCCCTTGTGGAATGAGCTCTAAGGTCCTTTGAGGGATCTTTCCCGGCCAATCTGTAGCATTCTGTAATAGCAAGAATTATCCATCTGGACAAATGTTGTTTTGTAACTGGAAGACCCAGCTTGTCTCAGTGTACCCAATGGAAAGCTGGTCATGTTGACGTATTTTCAGCATTCGTGAAACATAAAAGCTGAAAGCCCTTCTGGGTTCAAGCCAATGCAGCCTTTCGTCTTCCTTGCCAGGATGAGGAGGTGGATAGAATGTAGGATGCACGACTTTCTGGGTTAAATGAAAATCTGATACAACTTTTGGCAAAAAAGAAGGTTTAACCCTAATGACAACCTTGTCCTTGTAAAAAATAGTAAATGGAGGCTTACTGGATAAGGCCTGCAACTCACTCACCCTGAGGGTTGATGTTAATGCAACTGACTAAAGTTAGTAGTCTTAGTGGACATGAATGAAGTGGCTCAAAGAGAACACACATCAGAAATTTCAACACAAGATTAAGATCCCAAATCGGTACTTGAAAAGGTTTAGGAGGGAACACGTTAGTGAGCCCTTTAAGTGATTTAATGATTAACGACATCTTGAAATAAGATACCACCTCCAATGTGCGCTTAAAGATTGAGAGCGGTGCCAAATAACTGTTTATTGTTCCAATCTGGAGCCCCAGATTTGCTAAATGTAACAAAAAAGATAACATCATAGGTGTACTGCACTGAAAGAGTGTTAAACTGCAGAATGTATTACAATGGCAGCGGTATAAGGGTTTTGTTGATGGCCTTCTCGCCGAAAGTATCTCCATTACGTCATCCAGGAAGTCCCAATCCTTCTATCTCAACCTCTCAGAAACCATGCGTGAAGGTTGAGTGACTTAACCTCTAGATGGAGAACACGACCCTCCTCTCGCGATAGACGGGCCTCTCTTTGTGGAAGATACATTGGAGGGTATATGGACATGTCTAGAAGGTCCGGGTACCACGTCCTACTGGCTCAATCCGGGGCAATTAGGATCATGGATTTTCCAAATGTTCTCAACCTCTTGATCATGTGAGGAATGACAGGGACTGGAGGAAACGCACATACGAGTGGAAACTCCCAGTCCACTACGAACGTGTCTCCTAGAGCTCCTTTTGGGGGAAATTCCCTGGAGCAGAACAGTTTGCACTTCCGGTTGACACTGGTCGCAAACAGATCCACTTGAGGGGTTCCCCAAAGGGTGAAGATCTCTTGAAGGACTTCCTGAGCTAGTTCTAACTTGTGGGAGACTGTGCTCTGTCTGCTCAGAGCATCCGCCGCTGTGTTCTCCTCTCCAGCTAGGTGAACTGCCGACAGGGAGATTCCTTCTTGAATTGCCCAGGACCAGAGCTGCATTGCCTCTCTGCACAGTGGAAGTGACCCTACACCTCCTCTCTTGTTGAGGTAGTACATGGACACTGTGTTGTCCGTCATTATCAGGACATTGTTTCCCCGTACGGAGGGCAGAAAGGCCTTTAGCGTGAGTCTGATTGCCCTCAGCTCCAAAAGGTTGATGTGTATTTTGGACTCCGATGGATACTAACGACTGATGACTGTCAGATCATTGGCATGGGCTCCATACCCAGTGAGTGAGGCGTCCGTAACTACTGTTATCTCCGGCCATGGTTGCCAAAAAAGTTCTCCCTTCAGAATATTGTCCTTGCGGGCCCACCACAGGACATCCTGTGCGACCCTGTTTGGGACCTGAAGGAGGTCTGTCATCCTGCCCAAGAATTAAGAACACCTGAGAATGAGAGCCCACTGCAGGGATCTCATTCTCAGGTGAGCCTGTGGCACCAGGAAAATGCAGGATGCCTTGAGGCCGAGCAACCTCAAAAAGTATAAGGCCGGAAGACTCTGGGCACTCTGTAATTTGGTGACCATCTGCAGAATGTGCTGCGCCGTCAACTCGGGCGGCAAGGCTTTTCCCAAGGATGCATCCAGGACTACTCCGATGAACTGGAGTCGTTGAGATGGTATCATGTGGGACTTCTTGTAATTGAGAGAGAAGCCAGTCCATGGAGAGAGTGGCAGGTGATGCTGTGATGCTGAGATGTTCCAGGGCCTGTTCGGGAGAACGTGCCTTGATCAGCCAATCGTCCTTGTAGGGGTAGACATGAATCCCCCATCACCTGAAACTCTCTGCCACCACTGCCATCAACTTGGTGAAAACCCCGAGGGCGGAGGTCAGCCCGAATGGCAGAACTCAAACTAATAATGAGAACCGCCATCAGCCAACCTCAGGTACTTTCGGTGCTTGTGATGGATTGTCACATGAAAGTGAGCATCCTGAAGGTCCAATGACACCTTGCAATCCTGGCGCTGGATGGCCTGAAGGATCTGAGAAAGTGTGACCATCATGAACTTGTCCTTCCTGAGGAACTTGTTCAAGCATCTCAAGTCCAAGGTAGGTGTCAATCTTCCGTCCTTCTTGGGGATCAGGAAATAGGGAGGTACTGGTTCTAAGGCACCTTTTTCTAGCTGGCTCAAAATTTCCTGCACAAGGAACGAATCCAGAACTTTGAACGAGTGGCTCCACGCTGGATGGTCCTGAGGCCTTTTTAGAAAGGGGAGTTAGTAACCCCTGTTTCGAACGCCCACGCATCTGAAGTAATACCCCGCCATTCTTGCAGATGCAGTGAGAGTCTGCCTGCCACCACGGTCTTGTGGGTTAAGGCCTCAGAGAGGTTTTGAGGTGGCTGAAGCAGTGGCTGATGGTAAAGAAGCAGCTTCTTGGGTGTACTTTGCACCTCTTCCTCGTCCACCACAGGGAATCTTCTTTGGCCCCTTTGACTAGTCAGTCCTCTCGCTCTTCCAACTGAGGAGTAGAAGCGAAAGGACTTACCCCTCCAAGATGGTCAGGCTTGCTGCCAAAAAGCTTGTCATGAACCGCAGAGTGCGCCCCTTTTGGGCTTCCTGGTCCTTGTCACAACAGGGCTTGCACTCCCTAATACTCCCAACATGGCCGTCCAGCGTGAAAACCCATTCTCGCTCCACGCGCTGGACGTAGCCTATTCTATTAATAGACCACGCCCTCCGCGGCTCCGCGCGTCTCAATGCTATTGCAAAGTAGCGACCAGACGTGTGCTCCGTAGCTCACGGTAATTGTTACCTTGTTTCTGTCCTTCTAACCCGTCCCTCGCCCTTCCCTTCATTCTTACCTCCTGTACTCGTGTGCTATTGTGCTTCTCTGGTTTCCCAGATTCCTGGATCCCGTGCCCCGGAACTTGAACGCACGCTGGAGTCGGAAGAGACTCGGGCAGCCCTATTCAAGACCAGGTCCGTCCGCAAGAAGGCATCGGCCAAGGACACCAGTAAAGAACGGATCCAGGTGAGAAGGGGGGAACTCCTTGACAGTTTGAGACGCCACCCGACCGAACTCGGTATTGACATGGAGGCTGCCGTGCAGGACCTGATGCGTCATATGCAAGAACTATCAACCGAGGTACAGAATCTAAAGGCGGAAAACGCTGCTCTCAAACAATTGGTCCTATCCCGGGATTCTGCCACAAAAGAAAGTGTATTACTGGGCGGCATTGTGGACAAATACGATGGGTCAGCAAAAACCCTTTGTGCATTCCTGGATTCGTGTTTGGTCCACTTTACCTTTAAGCCCTATTACTTTTCGACTCCCAGGGCCAAGGTGGGCTTCATAATTTCTCACCTCTCCGGGAATGCCTTAACCTGGGCTACTCCCCTCGTTAACTCCGGTGATGCCCTCTTGGACGACTATGACGGGTTTATACAGGCCCTTAAAAACATGTTTGATCGCCCTGAGCAGGTCTACAGTGCCCAGGAACGCCTGCTAGATTTTCAGCAAGGTCCCCAGGATATGCTCACCTATGTGACCCGATTCAAACAATTGGCCAAGGAAGCTGATTGGTCCTCTGAGGCGAGTTTCACCCTGTTCAGACGAGGATTAAAGGAAGAGATTAAGGCTGAGTTGGCCAGAGTGGCTCGACCAAACTCATTCGAGGCACTAATGGACCTTGCCATGCAAATAGACTTCCGTATCCAGGAAAGGAAGGCAGAGAAGAAAAGATCCAGAGGAAATCCTCCCAAGGTGTCCTTTGAGAGCACCGTCAGAACGGACACAATCCCAGGTTCAGTCACGGAACCAGAACCCATGCAGATTGGAGCTTTCCGTGGACCCATATCCCCGCAAGAGATTTTTTTTTTATTTATATATTTATTTTTCGGGTTTTCGTTTAGTAAAAAAAGGGGTTTTTAGCATGTTTGAGTGACAGCTAGGCTGTTGAATGGGGGTTTTTCTGCATAAAAGCAGGGCTTTTGGGACTGGAACTTCAAAAGTTGCCACAGGACCTAAGAAATCCGAAGGGGGAAGAAGCTGAGCCATCTGCAACGACGACACCACCGGTGGAGCCCTGCTGCAACAAACTCACCACTTTCCCAACGACAAGAGAAGATCTTCTGCTGGACGAGTCTTCTTCCTCTGAGCTGGTGGGAGCCAACCAGTTCGCCCTTTTCGCCTTCCAAAGACGTCTCTTGGTCGACTCGCCTGTGCCAAGCATCCCGGCGACCGGATAGCCAAGCTTCGCCATTTTGAGCGCTAATAAAAGGAACGCACCTTTTACCGACGAACTCCGCGGGTGGTTTCATCCCTGTGCAGTGCATTGACTCCAAGTTTCCTCCTCGACGAGGTCCTCTCTTCCCCTGGTCGAAACAACGAACAGCAACCACTGCCAGGAACAACTGCCACCGCTGGAGCTTCCTCTCTCTTTAAGGTACTGTGTTCCACCTGGCCTCCCTTTCTTCGGATTGCTAAAGGTGACCCTTAAATCCTTGGCTTTCCAACTGGGTTGGCTCCAGACCTTCTAACTGTACTTCTTGAACCACCCCAACCTCTTTTGAACAGTCTGCAAAGACTTTTAGTGCATTTTAAACCGTGTGATACTGGGCACATTTCGCTTTGCTCCATTTAAAGTGGCCCTGGCCTATGAACTTTGGCTCTACAGTGTATACTGCCTTCACTGACTTGCTTTGGACTTATAAAAGTGTGGGGAACTGTTTTATTTTTATGCACTGCCTTTTTCTCTCCCTTTAACCTAAGTATTGGAGTGGCATCTAGGTTACGCACTCACATCTGTTTTAACAAATAGTGGTGTTTTAACTCTAACTTGTCTAATAGTTATTAAGGGAGGTGTTTATACTTTATCTAACTGTGTTTGAACTTGCTTTTAATTTAGAGTGTTAGTGTATTACCTAAAATGTGTTTTAAAATAAATAATTATATACCTTTGATGCAAAGCTCTGGTCAGTGTTTGCTTGTTCCACTGTGTTTTTGGCCCTATTGTGTATACTCTATATACTGCCTTACTCTTCTTGAGAGAAGTCTGACTGCTCAGCCACAGCTACCAGGTAAATCTGTGTGGTGCGGACTGCTACCAATTGGGTTTACTGCTTACTCCTGTTGTCTTAATCTTTTTGCAGTGTTCCCCAAGGGAACTGCACAGGATTCTGCATAACAAGGTCCATAACCCTCCCAATCGATTATGTAGTACAGTTTTAATCGTACTATTTTAGAATCCAGGATGTCTTTAACCTCGTAATCAGGTTCTCCTTCGATGTTTTTTTAACCTAGTCTCAGGCTTCACAGGCTTCAAGAGGGAAACCTGAAACACTGGATGAATTTGCATATTGGCGGGTAGATCTAGTTTTACTGCGGCCGAGTTGATGATGGCCTTGATGGGATAAGGTCCAAGATATCTGGGACGAAAGACCCAAGGTCCTTTTAATGGTATATATCTGGCAGCCAACCATACTTTATCCCCAATTTGGTAATGTGGAGATTCCCTTTTATGCCTGTCAGCAAACTTCTTTTGTTGTTCCTTGGCTTTAGTTACATTCTTGGTTGCTTCTTTAAGAGTTTGAGTAATACTCTTATGTAGGGAGGTGATTGCCGGCATTTCTAGCTCGTCAAGCGGGTCAAAGGAGGGCGTCCGGGGATGCCGACCATTCATGATATAGAATGGGGTTTGTCCACTACTGGTGTGGATAGAGTTATTGTATGCAAATTCAGTTAACCAAAGAACGTCCTTCCAGGATCCTTCTGTCTGCTGCAGCATGCATGTCAGGTATTGCTCTAACGTCTGATTAGTCCTCTCAGTTTGACCATTGGTTTGGCGATGGTGACTGGTGGACAGGCGAAGATCGATCTGCGCTATCTTGCAACAACTCCTCCAGAGGGCTGAGACAAATTGCGTTCCTCGATCCGAAATCAATACCGAAGGGAAACCATGTAGTTTGATTACTTGTTCTAGGAATACAGTAGCCAGAGTTCCTGCAGTAGGAAGTCCTTTTAGTGGAATAAAGTGTGCCATCTTGGAGAATAAATCTACCACCACTAAAATTGTGTTTAAGCCATTGCAGGGAGGTAAATCTGTAATGAAGTCCATGGATAACGTATGCCAAGAGACAGGTGGTATAGCCAGTGGACGCAATAATCCTGCGGGACTTGACTTTTGGGATTTCTGTTGTGCACAAACTCTGCAGGTTGTAATAAATTGGGCCACGTCCTTTCTCCAGGTTGACCACCAATAATTCTTCCTGATTTTGGCTTGTGTCTTAGTAATTCCGGGATGTCCCTCCACTAATGACTTGTGGTAATTTGCTATAATCTTATTTTGAGTTTCTTTAATGTATAGCCCCCCTGGAAATAGGGTAAATTATCCGTGATGGAGTACTGGTCTCCCTTGTTTAACCATTCTTGTTGGGCGTTTTGGTCCATTTGAGACTGGGGGTCGACCTTCAAATCTTCCCAGCAGGCGGTTACTGATCTGATTTCGAATTCGCTCTTCCGGTATGATGGGTACTGGTTCTGATGGTATAAACGCGTCTTTGTCTTCTCCAATTCGCAACAGAGTGTCTGCTTTTCCGTTACGCACTCCTGGTCAGTATGTGATCACAAAATGGTACTCCGCGAATAAATGAGCCCAGCGAAGCTGACGAGAAGATTGAGCATTGGCAGTTTTTAAATATTGTAGAATTCGGTGATCCGTGATAACGGTGACATATGTCTAGCAACCAGAAGGTAGTGTCTCCAGGTTTTAAGGGCTCCTTTGATCGCCAATAATTCTTTGTCGGTTATGGCATAGTTCATTTCTGGTGCTGCAAAGTTACAGGACCAAAATGCTATGGGATGTAACTGTCCCGTGCCCAGGTCCCTTTGTGATAACACCGCCCCCATAGCCACACTGGAGGCATTGGTCTCAACTACATAGGGCAGATCGGGTCGAGGATGCCGAAGAATGGGTACTGAAGTGAAAGCCAACTTCAGGTCCTGGAAGGCCTTTTCGACATCTGGAGTCCAAGAAAACTTTTTATTTTTTCTTAGTAAAGAAGTAATAGGATGAACGATTTTGAGAAAATCACGGGATGAATCGCCGGTAGAAATTGGAAAACCTGAGTGCACTCTGCACTCCCTTGGTCGATGTCAAGGATGGCCACTGAAGAATAGCTTCCACCTTACGAGTGTCCATGTGCACCCCTCGTGGGGTAAGCATGAAGCCCAAGAACTCGACTTCCATGACATGGAAAAAACATTTTTCCAATTTGGCAAACAGCCGATGCTTACAGAGTTTTTCCAGAACGGCCCATACATGGCCCACGTGAGCTTCCTTGGATGCTGAATAGATGAGGATGTCCTCGATGTAGACAAGTACACAGACGTCCAGCAGTTCATGGAGTACATCGTTCATAAAGAACTGGAATGCTGCTGGTGCGTTGCATAACCCAAAGGGTATGACCTGGTACTCCAAAAGTCTGTATTTGGTTAGGAATGCTGTCTTCCATTCATCGCCTTTTTTCACTCTTACCAAATGTTAAGCTCCTCGTAGGTCCAATTTTGCATAGATTTGAGCATTCTTTACTTGGTCAAGTAGTTCGGGAATGAGTGGCAGAGGGGATCTATTCTTCACGGTAATCTGGTTTAACGCCCTATAATTTATATAAGTTCTGAGGTCCCCTTCCTTCTTTGGCACGAAGAAGAGAGCTGAGGAGGCTGGGGACTTGGATGGGCGGATGAACCCATTAGCTAGGTACTGATCTAGATATGTTCTTAGGTGCTGATTTTCTTGCTCAGTCAGAGTGTAGATTCTGCTGCAGGGAATTTGTGCCCCTGGGACCAGATCGATTTGGCAGTCGTAAGTTCTGTGTGGAGGCAGGGTGTTTGCTTGTTCCTCTTGGAACACGTCCATAAAATCTTGATATTCGGAGAGTAATGAACCAGAAATTCCTAGGATGGGTTTCTATTATGCTCACCTGGTATCCACGGGGATGCCACCCAGCCCTGGTTGGATGATTTGCACTCTCGAACCCTCTCCCGGTCCCTTGGTAAGGCCTCTGGTTAAAGATGGGTCTGCAATATAGGAGAGCTGGATTCAATACCAGATTGTCTTTATGTTTTGCCACCTCCCTTGGCCTCAACTCCTTCCTCCCCCTTGGGCCTTCTCCTCACCTTAATATTGTAAAAGGTGGATTCTCTGTCCTGCTCCTCGTGGCAGGGGCGGGTAGATGTGGGGAGCAAGCAGCGACCAAGTTACTTCACTGGTGCAAGCCCCCCTGTGGGAATCCAGGCCTGCTGAGACTCTGTAGGTTTGCTGCTTTAGAGTCTTTATATGCAGTTCTTATGTTCCTCTTAGTTCGAATAATAATGTCTTGCTTCTTTCCTTTTAGGTATGGAAAGGTATTTTGGTTTTGTCATGAAGTTTGAAGATGAGCATGGGCCGGTAGGCGAAAGCGCGGTGTGCACGATGCTGTTTGGTGAGTAATGCGCGATGCGCTGCGCTGTTTCGCCTTCTATATTGCTAACCTGTGTCTTTTCTCTCCTTGCAGGTTGCGATGTTCCTCGCCGAGTGCTGTAATGTTCCAGTAATTATACTGATCAGGAGATGACTACCCAGGTAAGAATTGTGTGGCTTTCTTCATTCGGGAGGAAACGTGAGTAAATACTTACTAATGCTGTCTTTCTTTCTCCTCTTTCCAGGTTATGGTATTCCAGGATGCATGCGGTGCCGGATGATGGAGTTCGTACCTTCAGGTGAGTGTAACTGAAGTCGGCGATGGATTGAAGACAGGATACTGTTCCAGGTAAGTTTTGTAGTGTTCTTTCTCTCTCTGCAGGTCCTTGGGTTCAGGTAAACTGGATTAAAGAACTGGACACGGTGAGCGTTACGCTGCCCACAGCAGAATAAAGCAAAGCATGTTCTGCTGTTTGGGTGCGATTTAAATAGTCTCAGGTAAAGTAGTCCAGGGAAAATAATCCCAGGCCTGCCACACCCAAAGTAGTCCAGGTAAAGTAGTCCCAGGCCTGCCATACCCAAAAGACTAGACCACATAGTTCAGTTCCTTGTAACTGAGCTATGTGTGTGCCTCCATGTTGGCTGAACCCCTCAAGTTAAATAGTCCCAAGTAAATAGTCCCATTCTAATGTTGGTCTTCATGATGGTTATGAGCCTGGCACCAAAGGCGCCAGGACTGACTCCAAGAGAGTCTTGGATGAGGTTTTAAGGCCTTTGACCTGGCCCTAACGTGAAGGCTGACTTGCCACTGAGGGTCAGGTGCAAAGGTCATGACAGTTTCCACCTTGAGTTGTAGATTCCACACGTCCTTATGGTAGCAGCTCTTTGCACATTCTTGAGGGAAGGTCAGCTTTCTTGTGCGCCAGTTAATCCTTGGGTTATGGGTTTCAAGCCACAGCATTCCTAGGATCATTTGGAACTGGGGGGCCCCTATAAGATCAAATGAAATGCTTTCCCGATGACCATCCTGACATGTAAGCATTACCTTATCGGTGTGTTGAGTTACTGGCCCCGAAGACAGCTGAGAGCCATTCACGCCAGCAATGTTTTCCGAGTGTGATTTTTGCTGAAGTGGAAGTCCTATCTGTGCGGCCAAATCCTGATTGATGTAATTTCCCACCGCCCCACTATCAATCTAGGCTTGTAGAGCATGTACCTTTGACAGTTGTTGGTGATAGGTTATTAATACCGGGATGACCAGGTGTGAGGTCTGTACAACTTTCTTAATTCCGCTCGACAAGTGGACCCCTACACTTGCCGGGCGTCTGAGTTTTCCGACTTCTGATCCTTTTCTTTGTTGCCATTGTCCGTGGCACCTACCATCTTCTTGGGGGGTTTAATAGGGAAATCTCGCAAGAAATGTCCAGCCTTTCCGCAATATAAACAAAGTTGTCGTTCTCTCCTTTTATCCCTCTCTGCCTTGGAAATGGGAGCTCGTAATCCTCCAATTTGCATAGGTTCGATGGTTTCATGAGCCCTGGTTTGATTATCCCGAGGTGCATGTAAACTGATCTCCCTTCCGCCCTCGTGCGGTCCATTTTTCGGTCTTGTAACCGGTTGTCCAATTGCACAGTTAGGTTGATCTATTCGCCCACAACATTCGGGCGGAATGACCACTTGATCTAGTATGTCTTTTAATTCACCACAAAGCCCCCGGTAAAAAAGTGTGGTCCGTTTCTCCTCAGGCCAATTAGTCTGTGCAAGGAGGCGGTTGATGGTGGCAATGTAAGTCAATAAGTCATGGTTTCCTTCTCTGAGAGATAGTAGTGTGTTGTCTAATGCTTGTCCTTGGGTGTGCCTGGCAAACAATTTTTCCAATTCCTGTTGGAATTCCCCAAAGTTCCGAAGTATTGGTTCATCCTGGGTTACTAATGGTATGGACCAGTCAGCTGCACAGCCTCCCAAATAGGAAAGTACAAAGGCCACCCTTGCGCTGTCATTAGGGAAGGCTCCTGGTCGGCACAATAAGTGGAGAACGCCCAGGCAGAGATTCTTATAGGCTTCGGGTTCTGTTATGCTCACCTGGTCTCTGCGGGGGCGTTAGGGCATGGTTGGAGCCCTCCCTCGACTTGGCTCCCCTGGATAGACTCTCTCCCCCAGCTGCTGCCCCTGAGAGAAGATGAGAGGCAATGAGAATGGTGTGCTGGTGTCGTGAATTCCCTCGACCCTCTTGTGCCAAAATGAAGTGCGCAAGCATTTTCCCATGCAATCTTAGCTTTGGTTTTGTAACATTGAGCTGTCCGTCCGGCTTCTTGTAGCAGGGGCGCATAGAGTGCACCTAGTTGCTTCACTAGTCCGTGGAAGTGGTGATCCAGCCTGGTTGCAACCAATCCACTTAGAAGGTAAGTCTTTTGGTTATGATTAATGTTTGTTATATTATAATGTATTTTTCCTTGAATATTAATAGTAATTCTTGCAATGTCTTATCTCTCCCCAATAGTTGTGAAGATGGTAGATCTGAGTTGTGGAGCGAGTCCGGGGATTCCCTGAGGAAGATGGAGTTCCCGAATTAGCTGGTAAGTTGGCCTTTATAATGGAACTCTACACTCAGGTATGGCGCGGCCAAGCATTCGTTATTAATATGGCTTCTAACCTGCTGTGTTCTTTTTCCCTTGCAGGAGAAGACTAGCAGCGTAGAGCAGAGTCTGGATGCTCGGGAGCAGCTCCGCGGCTGCAGGATGAAGGTACCGCGAAGATGAAGAAAAGAAGTGGAGCGCCCGCGTTGCTGGACGCCCGGATCAGGTGAGGAAAGGCTCTGATAGCGATGGGATGCATGTAAGATGCGCGCACAGCGATGGAGCGGCTGGAATCAGGTAAAGAGCGCCTTCAGCGATGGAGTAGCTGGATTCAGGTAAGAGGCGCCTTCAGCGATGGAGTAGCTGGAATCAGGTAAGATGCACCTTCAGCGATGGAGTAGCTGGAATCAAGTAAGGTGTGCCTTCAGCGATGAAGTAGCGGGATCCAGGTAAGATGGTCTTCAACGATGGAGCTGCTGGAATCAAGTGGATGCACAACGAGAAGAAGAACAGGCAAGGACAGCGGTAAGCGTTACGCTGCTGAAAGCAGATTAACGCGAAGCAGAGGCATGTGGGTTGGTTGGCCTTAAGTAGGCTGGCCTTGGCCCCTCCCTTTGGCCCCGCCTTGTGGCTCCACCTTGCCCCTCCCAGGGACTCTTGCACGTGCCTTTCAATGATGTTCTATGGCCACGCCCGGCCCTGATGCACGTGCCCTAGGCACAGAGTGTGCAAAGCACATTTTTCCATGAGCCTGGAGCCAGAGGCGCCAGGACTGGGTCCATTTGGACCTTGGGGGTGAGGAAGGCCTGGTGCCTTGTCCAATGGCCATGACAGCAACGTGCATTGTGTGTTGGAGGTACCCGGGGCTCTCCTGCGTCTATAGCCAAGGTGGGGAGGAGCGATTGCAGCCGTGGTACTGCCCTTGGCTCCTACAACAAAGCAGCACTAGTAAAGTCAGCAAAGCCGGTGAGTCGGGGAGACTGATAGCAGACCGGTCTGTGTTAGGACCAAGGTTGTAAGCAGCAACATTGTATGGAGAAATCTGAAGAGAACAGTGTGTGAAGCGCATGTGATGAGGGACGCAAATATAATTGGACATCCAAGGAGGAACTGAACTTTTGAAGCCAAGATAATACAGAGTGGTCCGGCACCACGTGGGAGCTCATTTGAAGGTCTCTGCTAGGTATCCAACTGAGAGGTGGCAAATGTAAATTGTGGAATCGAAGTGGTCCTGCAACAGATCAAGCTAAACCCTGTGCACATTCGAAAGTCTTCGATAGTTGATACAAACTGAAATTGGTCCGAGCCCGGCTGAGGGAGTCTAATTGTGTAAGAGGAAGGATCTGAGCCCGGCTGAGGGGGATCAGGGATGAACCATGAGTCACCTGAGAAAGGATATTCTCTGAACATTGGAGAAGAGGATCTGAGCCTGGAAGAGTGAGATCCAAAGTAATTATTGTGGTATAAAAAGGGATCTGAGCCCAGCTGAGGGGGATCCAGGGGAAAAAGTGAACCATCTGACTTAGGTACTTGTAAGAGGAAAGGAAGCTTTCATTTGTTTTGGTACATCAGGCCCTCTGAACAAGAGATTTTGATAACTTAAGAGACACAGAAGGCCCTGATGGTGGTAATGGAACTGTGTCCTTGTGCTGAAGAAGTCTGAGAGTGTGCTATGCTCGAGTGAACCACCTTCTCCCATGCTGAAAACGTGGGGAAGGGAGGCCAGCGGCCTGAAACATCCTGACATATCATTTTGTGAACACTTCTTTCTTTTTCATGAACATTACCCCACACTATGGGCCTCATTACACGGTAGGCGGTAAGGATTTACCGGTACCAGTATTTTACCGGTACCGGTAAATCCTTACCGCCTTACTACGAGGTCCCTTTGCGGGTTGGAGAATTTAACGCCTGCTTTTTGCAGGTGTTAAAAACCAACCCGCAAAGGGACTAGGGAGCTAATTACGGTAACCCAATTTGCGGTGCCGTAATTAGCACCTTCCCCATTCCCATTATGCCCTAAGGGGCAAAAATGGGAATGGGGAAGGGCAATGGTGGAAGGGGGAATTACCGCCCCGCCAACTTTGGAATGGGGCGGTTATTCCCCTTTCCACCAAGGCGGTGCCGGTATTTTACCGGCATGAACCATGGTGCTAATAGCGCCATGGTTCTCCGCCTACTGTGTAATGAGGCCCTATGTGTATTTCGAGGTAAGGATTGGCAATAGTTTCTTTTAGTAAAGGTCCTTTTATTTTGACGAGACTGCATTATTATTATTTAATGGTCGTAGCTTGCTCCCATCTGTAGATTTAGGATTAGATAGGCGTTTATGTCAAAACTGGGTTTCGCAGGAGTAGGTAATTTCACATCCAATGCCTCCTCCTCCTCACCTAAGTCGTCAGAAGAGGATTTGTGTCTTCGCCCCTTTCTTCTCGTAGTTTCCTTTTTTGAGTAGAGGTATGGTCGTCCTCGGTTAGAAGCCACTCTGCAACCCTGATGGAACAGGGATGCAAAGGACCCCTCTCCGAAGGCACCAAAGAGAGGAAAAAAAGCAATGCCAAAAAAAACTCTCTTAAGTTGGTGTAGAATCAGTCTTTGAGGCAAGCTGATTGGTGGTAGGGAAAGGGATCCAATGTCAGATGGAATGGAAGAAGATCAGGAACGCTTGTCCAGCCAAATGAGGAAGTTAGAGGAATTCTCCGGTAAAGTGTTCCAAGTAACAGAGCTTCCTTCAATATAGGTGAACAGCCCAGAAGTTGGAGATAAACAGAGTCCAGCAAGCGGTAAGCCGAACGAAAGGAGGAGGGGGTTACCGCTAACAACAGACAGTAAGAAGTAATACTGGAACAGAAAAAGAAAGGTAAGTAGAGCAAGGGGAGAATAATATAAGGACTGGAGGAATGGTAGCAGAGGGCGGTTTCACTTGCAGGTCGGACGCCACGAGAAAAGAAAAGGAAGAAATCACAGGAGCAGAAGAGAGAGGAGTGAAGGAGACCAGAAGAAAAGGAGCAACAGCCGGAGCTGTCGGAAGAGTAGCGGAGAGGAGCAGCGGAGGACAGAGGAGAGGGAGAGAGCAGATAGAACAGAAGGCAGGCAAGAGGAGGAAAATACTGGCAAAAAGGAGGCAGAAAGCAAGCGAAATACACAGAGAGTCACAGCGTGAGTACCGGGAGCAAAGCGATGGGTTGCAACGCGCTGAAGCACAACAAAGGGCGTGGTTACATACGGAACCACAACAGAGGAGAGAAAACGCTAGAGCGTCAAAACAGGAAGTAACAGAACGTATATGGAACACTCTAATGGTGACATAGTCGCCAATTGCTCCATAGACTCCAAGGAAACATGCGTGAGGGGCGCATGAGAGTTTATCACACCCTTGTTAAAGTTCAGGAGAGAAACACAACATCTATGTCCATGCATGATGGCAGCCAGTAAGGACCCTTTAATTTCGTCAAATACTGGATCAGACTTGACAGCGACCACTGAAATAGAAAATAGATCGACGGCAGGCATATATCCCAATGTCACCATTGTAATGACAACCACAAACACTGTTGAACAGAGTGCGAATAAAGAATGCCTCACAAACACACCCACAACCAAAATAGAAAAGGTTGAAATAGGCAAAAACCATATGACTCAAAAAACATTGTGTAATAACACCCAAGAAAGTTCACGAAACCAGCCGACTGGAGTAATCAAAAGCGGCACAGATGATGGTCCACTGAATCTTGCCCAACATAAAAGTAAAGATACTGCCGAGACAACTAAAGATGAAAAAACAAACACATTCTCTTCTTTTGGAATTTTCACAGGTCCAGCAAAAGTTGGAAACCTGAACTCAAAAGAAAAAATAGTAACAACATCTAACTCAAAAAGAAGAATGCCAGCGCAACGGCACAAGAAGGAGCCTAAGAAGCCAAAGCGAGTCTGCGAAGACATTTATTAGAAACCTGACAACTCCAACCAAGACGGCTCTATTTGAACATGCAAAGATGCATACAAGAACTGCCGAAAGACAAGAAGTGACAATGATAAAAGACAAGACATTGAGTGGCTTGTCTACAACGCACAGAATAAATGCAAACAAACGCCGGAGAGTGGAGTCTGAAAACCAAGAATCCTCACCATCTGCTACGTTATCTGACCTATGCGACCTATCAAAATATTCAGATGACCGAACACATGAGTCAAGGGCATCAACGCCTCAAAATGAAGTAAGAAAAATTGATGATTTAGAAGAAAAATCCTACATAACAGACAAACGCTCAAAATTGTCCCCACCGGCAGAAAAAAATGGGTATACGAAACCATTACAAACCAAAGACATTAAAGCGACATTACGCTGCAAATTAAATCCGAAATTTACTTTGTTGCAGAAGCAACTAACTTAAGCACAAAACCGTCTCCGAGGCGGCAGCACGGTAACGAAAGTGCAAAAATAAAACTGTGACTACAAAACATTCACTCAGATGACCATGATGTAAATCTAAATCGTGGCAACATAATGAAACTCTTTAAATGCATACCAGCGCTACGAACAGTCATTTCTGAAGATATAAAGATTATGGACTATGGAACTGAAAGAACTTCTGACCAAGTGCTGTTAAACATTAACTCTCAAGCTGTCAGGAGAACGCTCCTTGACGCAAAAAATGTATGGATTCGACCTATCTCTCAAACCACATAACGAGCCAGCAGTCAACAACACTTTCAAAGACACACCTGTATCATTGACACGAAACGAACAAAGAAGAGAAATGTTGAGGAAACAACTATCCGGGAAAAGACCACCCAAATTCAATGTGTCATCACAGCAACAAGAGACAAGGTGGAGAGCACCTAGCAAGACCCAGAACAATGCACACTAGCTATTGAAAGAACCACGAGACAAACCCCAGAATTTGATCTCATGGAACACAAGAGGTTTTGTACATTTGTTGAATGACTTCCCGGTAAATCTAAAGGGCAATTTTGCCCTATGCTTACAAGAAACGTGGCTTTGAGACTCACCTACAAGAGATGGCTATATGATCTTGCTAAATCCTACCGGAAAAAAACAGAAAGGATGACCCTACTCTGGCCTTTTGATGATGATAAAGCATTGACTAAATTGTACTGTGAAAGAACTACCCAATCCTAACCTATTTGTACAAGGGGCTTTAATTGAATACCTAAGGAAAAGAAAACGGCAAAATCTTGGCTGCTGCTGATAAACACCTATTGGAACTCCGCCTCCAAATATGTCAAGTCCATGACTTCAATGGTAGACAAATATCTGACCATTGGCCAAAACCTCCAAATTATCATATGTGGAGACCTAAATAACACATGGTTTGAGACAAATAAGCCTTTGAATAACAAAAGGCCTATAACGTTCGAAAATCTGACGTCTGAAGCCAAATTATGGCACTCTGCAATGTGTAAACGGAACTGTGTCATTCTCAATGGGCACATTCAAGGCGATATTCCCTCAAATCCAACTTGGCACCAAAAGGGGAACTATAAAACGCTTCACTACATTTGGACGTCACATTATTTACTTGAAAAGGTGACAAAGTTAAACGTCATGACATCTACCAGTAGCGACCACTACCCGCTGAAACTGATATGGAGAGAGACATGTCTGCAATCGACGTTAAAATATCCCGCCGTCCTAAGTACAAATGCAAGCGGAAATCGTCTCTGAATAAGTGGTACTCAAATCGGTAACCTGACTGACATATTCGGAGCAACTATAGCACAACAAGATATAAACTACGTCCTGTTGCTAAACAAATTTATAGTGAAAACCAACGTGAAAAGAATTGCTGGCTATCAACACCAACACAAATTCAGCAGATTGCTAATGATAGAAAAAAAATCTTTCTTGCAAGATATAAGAATGATTCGGAAATCGAATACCATCATGCGTGGATAACAATTACGACATCGACGCCAACGCTATAGAAACTGGGTCAAACCATTCGCCACTTTAAGAGATCAAGAAAGTGCAGAATTAATATTAGAGTTGTTTCAAAAACATAACACACGAGAAATCTGGGCGATCCTGAACTCTGGCAATACGAAAAGTAACCAAACACTAAGTAATGAAGTAGCTCCCAACATTTGGGAAGCCTACTTCTTTAAATTATTCAACGACTCCGATAGCGATCAGGCCACAGATCACAAAGAATTCACCAAATCATGGAACGTAGTGGAATCCTGCTCTGAAATCATATAAGCAATTAAGCAGTTAAAAAACTCAAGAGCAGCCGGCCCAGATAGCATCACTAATGTGATGCTTAAACAAAAGACAGAAAGGTGGGCTCGGTTCATTGAGATTCTATTTAAAAAAATAGCAACCAGACAAGAAATTCCACCATCCTGGCAAACAGCAGTGGATGTTCCAATCCATAAAAAGGGGTTGTGGGCTGATCCGGTAAACTATCGCCCAATTGCCCTTTTAGACATGATTGGTAAACTTTTCGCCTCATTCCTACAAAAAAAACTATTGACATGGGCCTTACATGTTGGGATAGGTGACTGTCGACAAACAGGGTTCACAAAAGGGGTAGGGACCGAAGTCAATTTACTACTACTAAATCTGTTAAAACTGGAGTCTTTAAAAGGAGGCAAACCCTATTCCTGGCATTTGTGGACATGCGACAAGCAGTCGACAAAATAAATTGAAATCTACTCTGGCAAAACTAATAAAGTGGCAAAGTCCAACTAACATATTGAACCCTATAAGATCACTACAAGAAGGAACAACCATCCGAATTAGGATGAACCACGACAGCGACCAGACAAATACAATACCCACCTCAAAAGGAGTAAAACAGGGCTGCCCGTTGGCAGCCCTGCTGTTCAAGCTGTTAATTTACGATCTGCCAGCGGAACTGGAAGATGTTAGATGTTTCCTCCCGAAAGTAAATGACCAAGCAATAAACTGCATTATATATGCCGACGACATAGTATTGGCCGACCAAACACAAATAGGTCTACAGCGGCTGATGACAAAACTAAATATATATTTGATAAAGAACACGCTTGAAATAAACACAACGAAGACCAAAATAATGCAGATGGGGCCACTAAAAGGGCCAAAAAACACAAACTTCAAATGGCATGTCATAGAAGAAGTAATCGAAACAACGACCTCTATACATTATCTTGGAGTTATTTTTAGTACATCAATCCGAGAATGGCCATGGTATCAAGATCTGAGAAGCAGAATGACATCATATGCATTACAAGGGCTGAAACTGCATAATAAATACAGAACATTCTCATTCCAACCTATATTAGCATTTTACTTAAACAAAGTATTGCCAGCAATAACATTTGGGGCTGAATGTGCATGGAACTTCGATTTCAAATTCTGGGAAGCACTCAAAGGTATGTTCTGGCGTAAAGTCCTCAGACTGCCACGCTATTTTTCAATGACGACATTGCGCCATGAACTGGTGATCAACTCTTTATAGAACACAACAGTCTGGAAAGCATGTGCAACTTTACACAAAATGTGAGAACAGCCTGGAGAGCCTGCATTCAAAATATTTAAACCTTCCTGTCAAATATGCTAAAGGACTGGGCCCATAAAATAGATAAAATTTTGGTCGCCGCTGATATAGATAAAGAGTCTCTTCAGAGACATCCACAACTGGCTAAGACACACCTTCAACAATGGTGCTGGATCACAAACCTTTAAAAAAGAGAGGCACTACGAAGCGCAATTCCGCTTGGAAGCACAATGAATAGGTTAAATGTACAACCAAAATATCTATTAAAATGCCCATTGCAACATCATTGAGATCAATTCTTGCGGTTGCGGCTAAATGCATTATGGACTAATTAGATGAGATGGCTAATGAAGGAGCCTGAACTTAAAGACATTGTAAAAAAGACACAGAATCGCTGCAACATTTGATCGTAAAATGTGAAGCAATTTCTAACCAAAGGACGTGTCACCTGGGATAAATATTGCAGTAAAAAAAATAAAAAAAATAAACACCCTTAAACTGTGGTCACTTGTGTCTGTCTTACTATTGATACCATGCCTTCCTTACATAACTGAGTTCATTCCCACCCCTGACAACATATACGAAGGGTTCGAAATGAAAGCCGGACACAAAGTTGTCATGTTTTTTTTTAAAGACATTTATTAAAGAAAAGGGCATTGGGAAAACGCCTCTCTATCCCTGTTTTAAAGAGGATCTTCCCTACCTAGAAAACAAAAACAAAGGATCTCCCTGTGTCAGGATGTCAGTAACTGAAAAGCTGTCTTTGTGTCCAGAACACCCTATCCTGACCCTCACACTATAAAAAAAACAACAAAGGGTGCAAGGAAAACGTCTTTACCTTGATGTTAGCAAAAGTGTTCATAATCAAAAGTATCAAAATGATTCAAATGAAAATGTTCTCCAAGTTATAGACCCTTGGATCCAGAGGATGGTTCCCTTCCCCTGGATCTGTAGATAGGATGGCAAAATGTCTCTTTAGATAACAGTTCCTTTGTGTCTTCACTGGACTCACGCAAAAAATGTCTTTTTAGTTAACAGTTCCTTGATGTCTGTAACAATCCTTCTGTAGTGTTTCTTGTAACTTGATAGATCACCTGGTGTACTCTCGTCATACAATTTCAGCTGCCTGGTGTACTCACCTGCCAGGACTTCTTTAACGTTTTTCAGATCACCTGATATACTCTCCTGCCAGGTCTCTTTTGTCATGAACCGCAGAGTGTGCCCCTTTTGGGCTTCCTGGTCCTTGTCACAACAGGGCTTGCACACCCTAATACTCCCAACATGGCCGTCCAGCGTGAAAACCTTTCTCGCTCCACGCGTTGGACGTAGCCTATTCTATTAATAGACCATGCCCTCCGCGGCTCCGCGCGTCTCAATGCTACTTCGAAGTAGCGACCAGACGTGTGCTCGGTAGCTCGCGGTATTGATTCCTTGTTTCCAACCATCTATCCTTTCCTCGCCGTTTCCCTTCTTCTTACTTCCTGGGCTTGTGTGCTATTGTGTTTCTCCCTATTTCCCAGATTCCTGGATCCCGTGCCCCGGAACTTGAACGCATTCTGGAGTCGGAAGAGACTCGGGGAAGCCTTATTCAAGACCAGGTCCGTCCGCAAGAAGGCATCGACCAAGAACACCAGTAAAAACAGACCCAGGTGAGAAGCGGGGAACTCCTTGACAGTTTGAGACCCCACCCGACCGAACTCAATATTGACATGGAGGCTGCAGTGTTGGACCTGATGCGTCGTATGCAAGAACTATCAACCGAGGTACAGAATCTAAAGGCGGACATGTTTGACCGCCCTGAGCAGGTCTACAGTGCCCAGGAACGCCTGTTAGACTTTCAGCAAGGTTCCCAGGATATGCTCACGTATGTGACCCGATTCAAACAATTGGCCAAGGAAGCTGATTGGTCCTCTGAGGCGAGTTTCACCCTGTTCAGGAGAGGATTGAATGACGAGATTAAGGATGAGTTGGCCAGAGTGGCTCGACCAAACTCATTCCAGGCACTAATGGACCTTGCCATGCAAATAGACTTCCGTATCCAGGAAAGAAAGGCAGAAAAGAATAAATCCAGGGGAAATCCTCCCAAGGTGTCCTTTGAGAGTACCGTCAGAACGGACACAAACCCAGGCTCAGTCACGGAACCAGAACCAATGCAGATTGGAGCCTTCCGTGGACCCATATCCCCGCAAGAGAGAATGAGAAGGATTCATACAGGGTTGTGCATGTATTGCGCCTCAGATAAACATTTGGTTAGGGAATGTCCCCTAGCCCCCCCTCGGCGTTCGGGAAACGCCAGCTCCCGATCCTAGATGGAGCAGGGCTTCGGGAGAGAGATGTTTGCTCCACATCAATTCCATCCTTGAACTCTCCGGGACAAAACAAATTGGTGATATTACAGGCCTTCCTATCACCCTCCAAGAATAAGGCCTATTCCATGTTGGCCTTGGTAGACTGTGGAGCTATGGGAATATTCATTGATCAAGATTGGGTCGTTAGTCTCCGGATTCCGTACAAGACACGAAGCACCATGCAGCCTGTGGAGGCCATCGACGGAAGACCCCTCACTTCAGGGCCCATAAGCCTGCAGACCAACGAGATCCAGCTTTCAATAAACCACCATCAGGAACTCATTAGGTTCGACATCATTAAGTCAGCTCATTACCCCATGGTATTGGGTATGCCCTGGTTACAGAAACACAATCCGTATATCAACTGGACAGCAGGATCTCTATTCCTAGGCTCAGAGTTTTGCATGTCTCACTGCCTATTCCTAGAACCTTCGTTAACACCCCCAAAGGAACCGTCTAGAGATCAACAGACACCACTCATGGTATCCAATATCATACAAGTCCCTGAGGCATATCAAGGATACGCTGATGTGTTTTCGACTGCCATTGTCCAGGCCTTACCCCCACACAGGCCTGAAGACTGCGCAATAGACACTGAACCCTCAGCAGTGATTCCCTTCGGCAGGATGTTCATTCTTTCCGAACCCAAGAAAAAGGCCCTCAGAGAATACCTGGATACCAACCTTGAAAATGGCACCATAAAACCTTCAAAATCTCCAGCCGGTGCTTCGCTATTCTTTGTTCCCAAGAAGGATACCAAGGAACTCAGGCCCTGCCTCGATTATCGTGGCCTAAATCAATGCACCCTCAAAGACTGGTACCCACTACCCTTGATTTCGGATATCCTGGAGGCCGTGAGAGGCGCGGTAATATTCACCAAGTTGGATCTCCGGGGTGCCTAGCAATTGATCCGTGTCCGGGAAGGGGACGAATGAAAAACCGCCTTCAGAACACCCTTCGGCCATTATGAACATCTAGTCATGCCATTTGGACTAGCTAATGCCCCGGCAGTCTTCCAACGTTTTATGGATAGGGTGTTCTCTGACATGTTGTTTCTCTTCGTCATTGTATATCTGGATGACATATTGATCTTTTCCAAGGACCCTCTAAAGCATGAAGAGCATGTAAAGGCAGTACTACAGAGACTCTGAGAACACAAACTCTTAGCCAAGCCCGAAAAATGCTTGTTTCACGTTACCTCTGTTCACTACCTAGGATTTATTCTTAGTCCAGAGGGAATTGGTATCGACCCTTCAAAGGCAAAGGCCATTCTGGCCTGGCCTCCTCCCACATCTGTGAAACAAGTTCAATCCTTCCTGGGGCTTGCCAATTTCTACCGGCAGTTCATATCCACTTTTTCTGAGATAGTCCAACCGATCGTTGCTCTCCTGAAGAAGGACACTCCCTTCATCTGGTCCACACCGCAAGATGCAGCGTTCCAGCATTTGAAGACAGAGTTTACACAGGTTCCTATCTTGGCCAAACCCGACACAAGCCGGCCCTTTCTAGTAGAAACGGATGCCTCTAATTACACCATAGGAGCGGTCTTGAAGCAAGAATTAGGAGATAAGCTGGAACACCCCATTGCTTATCTTTCACGAACCCTGACTCCTAGTGAAAAAAAACTATTCCGTCCTAGGAAAAGAACTGTTAGCCATCCGCCAAGCCTTTACTGAGTGGCGACATCTACTTCTGGGAGCTAAACATCCAGTCCAGGTCCATACGGACCATCGGAACCTCCAGATTCTACAGTCATTGGAGTGTAGGAATAGTTGTCAGGCGCGCTGGGCCTACTTCTTTGCCCAGTACAAGTTCCACATCACTCATGTTCCTGGATCACAAAACCTAATTGCTGACGTCTTATCTCGACGTCCTGACTACGAACCCACTGAAGACAAGGCATATCCTAAGATGTTTTCCCCCACGATCTTTGTAGCTCAAGCAGTCAACCTCCTGGATGAAATCCGAGCTCAAACCCAATCCTCTGATCTGTGGAAGGATATGTCAAAGAAAAATCAATGGAATCTAAGAGCCAAGGAAGGATATTTGTTCAAGGACAATGCACTGGTCATTCCTACACAGAAATTACAACAGAGAATAATAAATCTCTGTCATGATTCCCTCCACTCCGGACATCGTGGCATCACCAATACCCTCCGCCTTATACAAAGACAGTTCTGGTGGCCTAAAATGAACTTTGACGTACGACAGTACATCCAAGCTTGTGTTTTCTGTAGCCAAAATAAACATGATAACAAGAGACCGGCGGGTCTCCTACTGCAATCTACACTACCAACAAGGCCATAGGAGATTATCACTACAGACTTCATTGTGGAACTATCACCTTCCTGAGGATACACTGCCATCATGGTTACCACTGACTTGTTCACTCATATGGCTCATTTTACTCCCCTGCGTAAACTACCATCCTCCTCTGAACTAGCAGGAATCTTCCTAGAACACATATTCTGTTTGCATGGACTCCCATCCAAGATCGTATCTGATCGAGGACCTCAATACGTCTCACAATTCTGGAAACATCTCCGTCGGATTCTAGGAATTCAACGTGCCCTCTCTTCAGGATTTCACCCTCAAACCAACGGAGCTACAGAACGTGTCAATCAGACCCTGGAACAGTATCTTCGATGTTTCGCCACCAAGGTCCAGGATGACTGGTCACTCCTGATACCCGTGGCTGAATTCGCCTACAACAATTCCGACCATTCAGCACTTAAGACCAGCCCCTTTTATTGTAGTCAAGGGTTCCATCCATCGGTTTTACCTTCTGTTCTTCCTCACTCTACACCGGTACCTACTGTTGACTCCTCGATCGAAACCCTTGTCAACGTACACCAGGAGGCCAAGAAATACTTAGAGAAGGCCAGAACACAGACCAAGAGGTATGCAGATTCCAAAAGAAGACCAGGCCCCTCTTATGTAATCGGTGATCAAGTCTGGTTGTCCTCAAAATTATTACCCCGACATCTACGGCCAAACAAATTGGCCCCCGGTACTATGGTCCATTTCCCATCAAAGAAATTATAAATCCCGTCTCATACCGGATCAAACTACGAGACTCCTGGAAGAAAATACATCCAGTTGTTCACACATCCTTATTGAAACCCTACATTCCATCCTCCCGGAAATCCTGCAGAACTCCTCCTCTGCTGATCGACAACCAACTGGAATCTGAGGTATCCCGGATTTGTTATTCTAGGTATAGACGGGGCCAGCTTCAATACCTGGTTGAATGGAAAGGTTACCCTCCTAGTGAAAGAACCTGGGAGCCTATGTCAAATATCAAGGCCCCTCGGTTGCTCAGAAGATTTCACCTCATACACCCGGGCAAACCTGGAGGAAGTGGTCTTCGGAGGAGGCATGCTGTCATGAACCACAGAGTGCGCCCCTTTTGGGCTTCCTGGTCCTTGTCACAACGGGGCTTGCACTCCCTAATACTCCCAACATGGCCGTCCAGCGTGAAGCCCATTCTCGCTCCACGTGCTGCACGTAGCCTATTCTATTAATAGACCATGCCCTCTGTGGCTCCGCGTGTCTCAATGCTATTGCGAAGTAGCGACCAGACGTGTGCTCGGGAGCTCGCGGTGTTCATTCCTTGTTTCCAACCTTCTATCCCGTTCCTCGCCCTTTCCCTTCTTCTTACTTCCTGGGCTCGTGTGCTATTGTGTTTCTCCCCGTTTCCCGGATTCCTGGATCCCGTGCCCCGGAACTTGAACGCATTCTGGAGTCGGAAGAGACTCGGGCAGACTTATTCAAGACCAGGTCCGTCCGCAAGAAGGCATCGACCAAGGACACCAGTAAAGAACGGACCCAGGTGAGAAGGGGGGAACTCCTTGACATCTTTATTAACTTCAACTGCCTGGTGTACTTTCCTGCCAGGACTTCTGTTATGGTGTTTCAAAGTTCTATGGCTAAACCATAATAGCATATACCATGAGGGCTTGCTAGCATTTTCTCAGCTCAAACTTCTTCCCCACATTGGCATCACATTTATCCTTTGCTTTGTCTGCATTCAAACATTCTTATTATTATTGGGGTTTGTCTTTATGCTCTGTCTTGTCTGTATTCAAACATTCTTCTTGTTGAATAACTTCTCCCCCACATTAACATCTCATGCATCTAATAAATAAAAATAAATAAAAAGAACTATGTTTTGTAATGAAAGCTGTCTGCTAAAATATCTAAGTCTACCCAGGTGATCCTTCTATCAACTAATAAGGTAGGTCCACTTTATCCCACCTTGCTGTACCGAAGGGACTAGTTAGAGAGGGGTAGTCAATCTGTTTGCTTCTTTATTATATTGTTTACTCTCCCTTTTATATAGATTTGACCCCCCTTAACAAAAATAAGGGAGTACCCCATTCTATATTCCAGAATGACAATAGGCCATTAAAAACTCTGGTATTAAAGGATCTTCCTTATAGGATGGGAGCGGGGGTCCAATAAAGTACAAACATCTCCCCGGTGGCTATCTCCTCCCTCATAGAACCGCCCCCAGGGTCAGGATCAGGTAGCTGCTGCCTTCCCTTGGCCACATAGGAGGAGGTCAATGCTGGGGACTCTGGGATGACACCATTGGATTCATCACACAGCCTCGGAAACAGAATAAGTGTGATTAGCCAGATGGGATTTAAACCAGGTAAGTACAGAACCAGAGAAACCCAGAGAGGAAAGAGAAGAAGAGAGTGATCAAAAGTATCTAAGGCTGCTGAAAGATCAAGGTGAATTAGAAGAGAAGAGTGTTAAGTGTAGCGTGCAGAGAGAGGAGAGTCACAGAGACTAGAGCAGTCTCAGTGCGGTTGTGAGGGGGAAAGCCAGATTGAAAGTAGGGAAGCAAAGAGTTTGAGGAAATAAAAGGTGAGATTGAGAATATACAGCACATTCAAGGATCTTAGAAAGATAGGGAAGAAGGGATTTTCGAGGGAATTTAGAGGGAAGAGAAGGTTTCAAAGATAATCTTTTAAGGTTAGGAAGGAAGGTACAATGTTTAAGTAGGGACGGGAAAAAAGTGGAGCGAGAGGTATTAAACAGAGCAGTAAGAAAGGGAAGAAGAGGATAGATTTTAATCAGAGTAGATGGAACAGAATCAAGAGGGGCATAAGTAGGGTGTAACCACAGTGTCGAAATTAGAGAGATGTATGAATGGATAAGCAATGCGCACTACCTCCACCCCTTAAATGTAGAGTCACAGATCTCATCAGTCGGAGAAATGTGACGGTCAATTCAATGGCGGCCTGCAAGCCGCAATCTGGACCACAGGGTCCACGGAAGGCGGCGGCGCGTGACAGTATGCCCGCCCCAATACTGCACCCCCCCCGGTTTGCCAGGGTGCGCCCTATGGAGCCTCCTGAGCAAAACCGGGGCTTTGAGATGTGAAATGGGTTCCCAGGAATTCTCAGCTCTAGAATACCCTTTCCAATGCACCAGATATTCCAGGCGACCCCGCCTATAGCGAGAATCACAGATTTGGGACACCTCGTAGTCTACATCAACCTGTGGCGGAGCCCGTAATGGAAGGGATCTAACAGACGAGCCCTGACCAGCTTCACGAAGGAGGGAGGAGTGAAAAACAGGGTGCACTCGATGTAGGCAAGGGGGCAATTTCAAACGGAAGGCAACAGGGTTGATCTTGGCCATAATTGGATAAGGACCAATGAAGCGGGGGGAAAGTTTAGACGGTCGGGTCCACCGGGGTAGAAACTTGGTAGCAAGCCATACCCTGGTGCCCACCTTCCACTCTGGCACCCCCAATCGGTGACGATCAGCTTGAGTCTTGTAAGCTATTAGGCTTTCCAGCAGACTGCGTCTGGCTGTCCTGTGGGCCTCCCGTATCATGGACAACGTGTCCTCCACTGCAGGGAGATTGCAAGTAAGAGAGACACTGGGAAATATGGAGCGGGGATGAGTCCCATAAGTACAAAAAAATGGAGTGAGACCAGAGGCAGAGTGCCGAGAATTGTTATATGCAAATTCCGCCGTCGGAAGGCGCGACACCCAATTGTCTTGTTCCTGATTCACGTAGCAACGTAAGTACTGTTCGAGAGTACCGTTCAATCGCTCCGTCTGCCCATTGGTCTGTGGGTGGAAACCCGAGGAGAGTGCCCTTTCGATGCCCAACTGCTGACACAACGATGACCAGAACTTAGAGATGTATTGGCTGCCTCTGTCAGAAGTGATCTTATAATGGAGGCCGTGGAGACGAAATATATCCCTAAGAAACACACTAGCCATCTCAGCCGCAGTGGGCAATCCGGGAAGGGGAGAGAAATGTGCCAGTTTGGACATGGAATCGATGGTCACCATGATGCAGGTACAGGCTTGAGAAACCGGCTTGAGAAACAAGTCCATTATGAAATCAGTCGAGATATGGCTCCACGGACGCAGGGGTACTGAACCCTGTTCGAGTAAACCCAAAGGTTTGGTGGTACGATATTTACTGCTATTACAGATGTTGCAGGATTGTATACATTTCTTGACCTCAGCTTGAATCCCTGGCCAATAGAAATATCTCTTAATCAGTTCCACCGTGTTGGATTGTCCTCTATGGCCGGCCGTCTTGTTATCATGGCACCACTTCACAACCTGATGTCGGAGGGCGGAAGAGGGTATGAAGAGTCGATGATCGTGAAACAAGAGTCCGTCTTTTTCTGTGAATCTTTCCTTTACTTCACTGTGTTCAGACAGAACGGTAGCTTCTTTAACTTGCTGGAGGAAACTGGCCGCCTGGATGAACACCCGATTCCTGGGAAAGAGTCTTTCTGGTGGTTGAAGTCTGGAACCTTCTGACACCTCCTTCCGGGATAATGCGCCTGCTAGTAGATTCTGGGAACCAGGGATATAGGTAATCCGAAAATCATACTGGGCAAAGAAATGTGCCCATCGGGCATGGTGAGAATTGACACAATCCATGTTCTGGAGCACCTGCAGATTTTTGTGGTGGGTGCGGATGGTGAATGGACAACTACCTCCTTGTAGTAGATGCCTCCATTCTTCACATGCCAGTTTCATGGCCAGAAGCTCTCGCTCGATCACAGAGTAGTTCTGTTGACTCGGGGTGAGGGTCCATGACAAATAAGCAATGGGGTGTTCTTCCCCGTCTTGTTCCTGCAGTAATACGGCACCTATCGCAGCTGCCGAATCATTTCTCAAGTATGAATGGTTTACTTTGGTCTGGATGGCGCAAAATGGGAGCTTTGCAAAACAGTTCCTTTAGATGAATGAAATTCTCTTCTGCCTTGGAATCCCAACAAAATGGCAGGGAAGTCTTCTTTAATAGACGAGTAATGGGTAGCACTACCTCAGAGAAAGAGGGAATGAAACGTCTGTAAAAATTTGCCACTCCAAGGCATTTCTGTACTTCCTTGACTGATCTGGGAGAATGCCAACTCAGGATCGGCTCCACCTTAGTCTTATCCATGAGGATACCCTGGGGAGACAGAACGTATCCTAGATAAGGTACTGAGCTGAACCCAAACTCACATTTCTCTCTCTTTACCAAGAGTTTGTGTTCCTTAAGCCGATTCAGAACTTCAGTAAGATGAATCTGATGTTGCTCAGGGTCCTTAGAAAATATCAAGATATCATCCAAATAGACAATAACAGACACAAACATGAGATCCGAGAATATCCGGTTCATGAACCTCTGAAAAACTGCAGGTGATTGACCAGCCCAAACGGCATCACATGGTACTCAAATAATCCAAATGGAGTACGGAAAGCCGTTTTCCACTCGTCAGCAGCATGGATCCGTAAGAGATGGTAAGCACTGCGAAGGTCCAATTTGGTGAAGATCTTAGCTCCTTGGACTGCCTCCAAAATGTCTGTGATGAGGTGCATGGGATAGCGATCCCTGATGGTAACTTTATTTAATCCTCGATAGTCAATACATGGTCGAAGATCTAGGGAATCTTTTTTCGGAATAAAGAACAATGGGGCTCCCGCTGGGGATTTTGACGGCGGATAAGTCAGTTTTGCAAATTATCATCCAGGTAGGATCTGAGAGCCTTCTTTTCAGATTGAGATAATGAGAACATTCGACCAAAGGGGACTAAAGCATTGGGGAGAAGATCAATTGAACAGTCCTCTGGCCTGTGTAGAGGTAATTCAAGGACGTTCCTTTCTGCAATCACGTCTCATAGGATGAGAGGTCCAATGGAAGGGAGTGTACACCAATCGTGCTTACTGGCGGGGCAGTGTGTGCCGTGGCCTCCATAAAAAGTAGGTCTTTTAAACATGCCTTTTGACAAAACCCCGTATCAAAACTGATACTGTTAGTAGACCAGTTGATTTGGCCGTCACGGGGGTTGGGGGTTATGTTTGCGTAACCATGTGATCCCTAAAATGAGAGGAAAATGTGCAGCACGAATAATGTCAAACTGAAGTGATTCAGAATGCTGTTGAATGGACATCTGTAAGTATTTGGTGGTCTGCGTGATGGGTCCAGAGCTAAGTGGACTACCGTCCACTCCTTCCACCTTCTGGTCTTCTTTCCGGTTGATTCTGCGTAGGCTAACCTTGTCTGCCCAAATGGTATCTACAACATTGCCGGGTGCCCCGCAGTCCAATAGGGCCAAGGCATCAATCTTCTGTTGATCAATCATTAGTAGTACTTTGAGCACCATGAGTCGTGAATCCTCCAACTGATTAGCGGGACCCACGGATAAGGACACATAGGGACTGGCAAAATTCCCTCGGATTCCCGTCCCTCCTAGGACCGAGGGTTCTCGTTTCCCGACTTTCGGGATGGAATCTCTGTGCAGTTCTTTATCTGATATTGGTCAGAACCACAATATGCACATAACCCCAAATCTCTCCGTCTCTTCCTTTCTTCCAAGGACAATGAAGGACGAGTAGTACCGATCTGCATCGGTTCATCTGGGCGTGGAGGAGCTGTGGTGGAGGAAGGAGGAAAACTTGTAGAGAAAGTTGGGTTACGATTCTTCCGTCTTTCCAGTCTTCGCTCATGAAGCCTATGCTCAATCTGGACGGCTGCTGTCAACAATTCGGGGAAAGAGGCTGGTCGAGGAGATCTGGCTAATTCGTCCTTAATGTCTTCTCGTAGACCCCTTCGGAATATGACAAACTGAGCTTGCTCTTGCCTTCCAGCTTCAATGACCAGTCGATTGAAGATGGAAATATAAGTGAGTACGTCTGTCTGGCCTTGGCGCACATGGAGCAGATCCTCACCTGCTGAAAAGGTTAGTTCGGGCCTCTCAAAGTTCTGTTTCAGCCTTGCAATAAAGGCCTCATAATCTTGCAGTACCGCATCGGCCCCCACCACTAACGGGGTGGCCCAGGCTAAGGCATTTCCGGCCATAATTGAAATCATGAAGCCCACCCGGGCATGACCGGTGGGAAAAGTGTTGGGCCGAAATGCGAAATGGATGCTGCAAGCCACCAAAAATTCTTTTAATTTCTTGGGTGTGCCGTCGGACTTCCCTGAAGGTAAAGCCATGGGTGGCAAATCTACCGATCTGGGTTCCCGGGCAGTTATTAGTTGTTTCAGCACATTGTTTTCAGTCCTCAATGTCTGTACCTCTACAGAAAGGTAGCGTACCTCTGCTGAGAGGCTTTGTACCGCGGTCACCACCTCTTGCAATTGTTCAGTGGTAGCCATCATGGGATCTGGGCATTGCAAACTGTCAGCCCCCTGGGGCTGAACCACCCACAACTCCGACTTTCCCTCTTCCTCCTCCTCCTCACCTGACAAATAGTCCAGAACTGAAGAAATCTGCGGTCGGCGGGCTCGATAATCCTGCTTCTTCTTCTTCTCTTTTTTTTCTGAGTAAGAGTCTCTCTCCCGGAAGGAAGCCACAGTGCTATGCTGTTAACTAGCACCGCCTGTGGCCCCTCTCCCGAAAGGGACGAGAAGGGTAAAAAGCCCGCAGGGCACAAAAAACCCCAACTGTAGGTAAGCAGTAGCTGATGTCCGTTCTGGAGGATGTAGAGCGGAATGCGGACTCCAAGGATGCCGTGGACAGGGCCAGGAGCCAGCGGAGTGTTGACACCAGGTAAGGGAACCAACCAAAAGCTCCAGTGAGCAAACGGGGAAAGAGGTATGGAAACCAAGCGCGGAAGTATGGGAACAGAGGGAGGGAAAGAGGCGGGGTAGAGACCCCAGAGAGAGAGAAAGTATTTCGTAGCGGTGCCTAGAGGAGGCAGTACCCAGAGAGAAAGCACAGGAAAAGAGATAAACTAGCGTTGTAGCAACCGAGAGAGAGCAGCCGCAGGGAGGCTGACCGAAGTGGGTTGCAACGCACAGTGAACAGGGAGGGCGTAGCTAATAAGCCTCCCTGTCCGCTGTTGCCGCAACGCTAGACCGCTGCCGTCAACGTTGGAGAAACGTGACGGTCAATTCAATGGCGGCCTGCAAGTCGCAATCTGGACCACAGGGTCCACGGAAGGCGGCGGCGCGTGACAGAGGCATGTGTTAATCGGTCCAGAAGTGGAGAGATGAGTGGTATCGGGTATCTGTCCTTGATTATGATGGCGTTCAAACGCCTGTAGTCCACACAAGGGCGGAGAGCCCCCTCTTTCTTTGGAACAAAGAAAATAGGGCATGCAACAGGCGTGGAAGAAGGCCGGATGTGGCCCAGGTGTAGTGCCTCCTGTACATAATCTTTCAAAGCCTGATCTTCTGATGGCGAGAGAGAGTAGATTCAGCCCTTGGGAATCGGAGCTTCGGGGACCAGATCTATGGAGCAATCCTATGGCCTGTGTGGGGGCAGTCCCTCTGCAGTGCCCTTATCAAAGACTGCCTGGAAATCGTGATAGACAGAGGGTATGTTGGCAAGAACAGCACCCACCACGTGTGAGGCAGATGGTTGACTTTCATCACTCACAGTTAAGGTCAGACGTGCTACTGCACCCAATGCCCTAGCCGCTGTAACAATCGAATCCTCTCTCTCGATAAGACAAAAATGCTGGCATACTTCTGATTCGAAATGGACATGGCCGGTACCCCAATTGATTAGCGGGTTATGCCTCTTCAACCAAGGAATACCAAGAATGATACCAAACTGAGGAGTGGTTATGAGGTCAAACGCAAGTGTTTCCCTATGTATTTCCTGGATGACCACTTCCAGGGGAGCAGTCTGTTGCCGAATAGGACCAGAGGCAAGGGAAGTACCATCCACTGCATGCACGGGCTCTGGACATTCCTTGGTGACTAACGGGAGGTTCAAAGCATAGGCCATTTGTATGTCGTTGAAACAACCAGTGGCCCCAGAATCAATGACAATCTGAACCGGGTGTATGGTACCAGGAGTGGGCTTTAACAAAGCATGGACTATGACTGGTCTAATGGACCCAAATGCAGGAGGAGAATAAGAGGGGGACTGGGAAGAGCTCGTCCTGGCCCCCTTGTTCAGGGACGAGCAGTCGGAAAACCCTGACTCTTATGTTTTGGACGACGTGGCCAGTCCTTGACGAAGTGCCCATTGAGACCACTATAAAAGCAGGCGTTTCTGTTCTCTGCCTTTCCCGTTCCGTCACAGTTATAGGGCTGCTTATCCCGAGTACTTGCATGGGTTTACTGGATGTGTCAGATGGTACCGGAACCCGTGTACCAAGGAATCGGGCTTCTGCCTTACGCTCGGTGCGTCGAGCGTCTACCTGAAATGTTAGATCGACCAAATCGGGGTACAAAGTCGGAAGTGACGGCACCACTGCCAAAGCGTCTTTCATGGAACTACTTAAACCCCTATATAATACCATAGTCTTTTTGTTTTCGGGACAGGATGTTTCTGCCGCTAATTGGTTGAACTGTGTTATGTACTCTATGAGGGTGTTTCTTCCCTGTGAGAGATCAAGTAACTCTAAATCCCTGGATTGAGCCTTGTGTCTGGTGTCAAATACCTTGGACATTTCGTTTACCAGGAGGTCGAAGTCATAAAGGGCTGGATGATTGTTTTCAAGTAGTGGATTAGCCCACGTGGTAGCGATGCCAGACAAATGGGAAAGCATAAATGCGGCCTTAGTGGTTGCATCAGGGAAAGCCAAGGGTCTACAAAGAAAGTGGAGCTTACATTGGTTCAAACATGTACAAAACTTTCTGGAGTCTCCTTGGAACCTCTCAGAGGGTGCCAATGGAAAAGGGGTGGGAGCTGTCACTGGTGTGATGACAGAAGGGGAAGCAGAAGGGCCAGGGGTCGGAGGCGTGGTATCCCCAAATTCAGGGTCAGAGGGTAAAGGATGGTGAGCACTCTGGAGGGAGTCAAGGCGGTTGTGTATCGCTGTGGTGGCTGTGGCCATATTGGCTCTCAAGGTGGTGACAGCTTGCACCAGAGCGGCCACAGGGTCCCCAGCTGATGACTCCATAATCCGGACGACCTATTGGCTTCACAGTCTGTTATGACTTGATGGCCGTGAAGATTATGGGGCCTCTGTCCACAAGTACGACTCAGGAAGATACAAATAACTCCCTAAGCGATCCTTGAGGCCACAGGTTTTTTGAGTGCCGGAAATGCCAGGAACCAGGAACACCGGAGACCCCCCGACCACTGCAAGGCAAGCAATGGCTAAGTACAATGGCAAGCGAAACAATGAAAACAGGGCGTAAATGAATACCAAGGGGTTTACCAAGATGAATGGTCTGGGTTCTGATTAGCACAGATGGAATGGAGGTGTTCCGTGCAGCTGCAGAGTGTGACAAGGTGTCACACTGAAAGGCAATTGAGATGGTATAGCACTGCAAAAACCTGCGTGGGCGGGTAGAGTTGGAGATCCGTATGCAGTCCGTGAAGAGTTCCAAGGTCGAGACCAGCCGAGTGCGTCGAAGCCAAGGGCAATCCAAAGGAATCCAAAAAACAGTTGAAAGAGTCCTAAAACAGCGGAGCAATACGATGACCAAGAGCTTGACAAGAGGAATCCAGGAAAACAGTCCTTAGTCCAGTACCGTGCCAGAAATACAAGAAGATGCCGAACAGTGCTCAAATGGATCAGCTGTGAAGCACTGAATGAGCGTTCCCTCTCAGGTTTTGAATGGGCAGAGGAGTGTCATGTGCCCCCGTCACATGACGCGCGATCGGGCACGTTGCCTTGTCACGTGATCCAAAGTATCAATATGCTGCCTGATCTTCCTGGAGGCGTGACGATGCAGCTGGAGGAGTCGGCGGCTCCTTCGGCCGGCTGCGAGACGCCAGGGTAGCTGCCACTGATGAGGTGAAAGTAACAGGTTAGTATGCTCATAGCCAACATGATGCCTTCGTGTGCCCTTCCTGTATATTATAACCCGCCGCTGCTGCCGCACTGTCTGAGGTAGTGGAGATGTGGGGGTAGAAGGGGAATGTGGACCAGAACCAGAGAGGGAAGGAACGGTAGACCTATGGGCGCTCATGCGCGGGGTGTGACCAGCGGATGGCGTAACAGTGCTGCTGTTACGCTCGCCTGGTCTCCGCGGAGACGTTGGGGCATGGTCGCAGCCCTCCCAGGGATGCAACTCCTCTTGTCTGTTCCTCCCTCTGCGACTGTGTGGGGAACTGGAGTGATGAGCAGTGCGGTTCCTGCGTGAATATAAGGGGGGGTCGTATGAGTATGCAGCTTGTGGTCCCTGACCCCTTCTCCAGACCTCTTCCCCCTGGATGTGGCTTCCCTGGGGTTGCACTACTCTTGAGGCTCACCTGCTGAATGATGATGATGAGCTCTCCGTCCTGCTGCTTCTGGCAGGGGCGCTTGTTGAAGGGAACCAAGTTCCTTCACTTGTCCCTTGTCGTGGAAGTCCAGGCCAGCTGTGACTAGTGTTTCCCTTGTTTCCACTTGCCCGCTTGTCTTCCGACTGTTGTAATTGTATTTGTAAAGTTTGTTCTCTGTCCTTTGTCCATTGTATTTTTTTTTTTAACTTTATTTTTTGATTTTCCACACCATCAATTACAGAACTACCACACCCGCAGGTGGGTGTAACAACAATGCGCCTTCAAACTACCCCCGCCACCCCACCCTCCTGCCTAGCTCCATCAGTCCTCTGAACTCCTCGGTGTGCTGGCTCCTTTTCCAACTGTGTCAGTGCGGGTGGCCGACCATACGCTTGGGTAAGTTAAGCGTCTTTCACTGGGCTGCTTCACCTTGTTGGGGTCGATGATGTGGACTCATCTGAGTTATTGATTAAATAAGCGACAAGTGGACCCCATATGTCTGGGGAGCGTGCGTGTTGGGGGAGTGTCTTGATGAATTCTGTTTCAACGTCCTGGCAATAGAGAATGTCTTTTCGCCAGATTGCCTCCATCGGGACTGGCCCCCGTCCCCACGACATGGCGAGTCTCCTACGAGCTAGTGTCATTAGGACTCCCGCCAGTTTCCTTATTGCTGGTGATAGGTATTTGGTCATCCCAAGTAGTGCCACCAGCGGGATGGGCTGTAGTTCTTCACCCACCATTGCTGACACAGTCCGCAGGACCTGTGTCCAGAAAGGGGTCAGCGCCTGGCAGTCCCAGGCAAGGTGAAAAAAAGTCAGCTGCTGAGGTTCCGCATCTTTCGCACGGTGCCGTTGACTCTGGCTGTTGTAGGCACTTTTTGGCCGGGGTGTAGTACGTTTGATGCAGAAAGTGAACATGAATTTGCTTAAAGCGTGAATTCAAAGCTATTTTTTGCATCTGCCTCAGGATATATGTCCAATCATCATCCGGAATTGAGGTATGGAGAGACCTTTCTCATCTTGTTTTTGTGTGCGTATTAACAGGTGCAGTGTCTTCTAACAGTGATTTGTAGATTTTGGAGACTAGCCTGCCCTCGCCTTGTGCTTGAATTACATTGTGTAATAGTTGCCATGTTGGTGGTTGTTGTGGAAATGTGGGAAAGAGTGCCTGCAGGGTGTAGCGAAGTCTGAAGTATAGGAAAATGTCAAGGGAGGTGTTGCTCCCTCTCTCCTTGGCTTGTTGGGGTGTTATAAAGGTTCCCTCACTGAATACATCTCCCAGCGTGTTTATTTGTAGTTTCTCGACCCATTGAAGGAAGACCCTTTCTGAAGTTAGGGGAATCCCTGGTATGAATTTGAATGGGAGGAGAGGGGAGAATCATTTCTGGACATTGTATACTTGGGCCATTTTTTTCCAGATCCCGTAGGTCGCCAACACTACGTTCATCGTATTGTGGGGTACTGGGAGTTGACTAATAATGACGGTTCTCAGTAGGTTGGTGCCGCTAATGCTTGTTCAATTTGGATGTGAGTCCTCACCCAGTGTGTGGAGTACCAGTAGCTGAGGAACTGTGCTTGGGCTGCCCAATAGTATCATTCCAAATCGGGGAGTGCCAGGCCTCTGCTGGAGACTGGTTGTGTTAAAATCGAATGGGCCACTCTCGTTGGTTTGCCTGCCCACAGTAGTTCTAGGAATAGACTTTTAACTCTCCTCAAGAAGGATTGTGGTATTAGAATGGGTATGTTTGCGAATAGGTACAGGAGTTTTGGCAGAATCACCATTTTAACCAGTGAGGCCCTCCCCCATAGGGTCACTGGAAGTGTCTTCCATCGGTTGACTTTCTCATGGAGTATTTTGGCAACTGTTTCGTAGTTGTCTCGGAATACTACTTGATAGTTTAGTAACATCCATATCCCCAGATATCGTACAGGGGAGAGCCCCCAAGCAAATTGATAGTCGCCTGCAAATGCTCTGGTGGCTGGGGTCAGCGGGAAAATAATTGATTTAGTGTGATTAATTTTCAGGCCAGAGACTGCACCGAATTTGAGCACCTCACTCATGATCGGGTTTAGGTTTTCAATTGGGTCATGGATGAATAGTGCTACATCATCCGCGTAGAGGGATATTATTAGTTTGTGTGGCCCTGTGGAAAGCCCTCTATGGATTTGTCTGGACCGCAGATTCGAAGCCAGCGGTTCCATTATTAATGCACATATTAGCGCCGAGAGCGGGCACCCCTGTCTGGTTCCCCGTTGTAGATTGATACGAGCGGACCTTGTTGACCCCAAGATGATGGAGGACTGGGGGTTGGTATACAAGAGGGAAACTAGTTTGATAAACCGGGCTCCCAGGCCTAGTTGTGTGAGCACCGCAAAGAGGAAGGTCCATTCGACCGAGTTGAATGCCTTCTCGGCGTCCAATAGGACAGCTACTGCCTGATGAGTAGGGTCGATTGCCTCCATGATCCCGAATATTCTTCTGATGCCGAAGGTCGTGCTGCACCCAGGCATAAATCCTGCCTGATCTGCAAGCACCAAGCCCGGGATCAGGGGGAGCAGCCTATTGGTCAGTGTTTTGGCTAGAATCTTGTTGTCAAGATTGAGTAATGAAATCAGTCTGTATGATGTGCACTCTTCGGGGGGCTTACCCTTTTTATGAAGGAGAATTCCGTTGGCTTCACGGAGAGTCTGTGGGAGGGTCCCGGTTTTCAATGCCTCCTCATATACTTCAGTAAGGAGAAGAGCTATTATGTCTGCAAAGGTTTTGTAAAATTCCCCCGTTATGCCGTTGGGTCCAGGGGCTTTAGAGTGTGGAAGGGTTTTAATGGCTTCCATGATCTCCTCTGTCGAGATGGGTTCATTCAGGGGTTCGCGTAGTTCCCTCTCCACCCAGTAAAGCTTGATGTCATTTAGGTACCCCCATAGGGATTCAGAATTGGGGTTGTGTCTGGAGGTATATAGTTCCTGATAGAAAGCTCTGAATTCTTCCACTATTTCTTCCTTGGTGTGTACTAATGTGCCATTTTTATTGCATACTCTTTCAACCATTCTTGGTTTCCTGTCCGGAGCTATTAGTCTAGCAAGGAGGGCCTCTGGTTTTTGGCCTTCCCCATAATGGCGGATTTGCTGTCTTCGACCAAGGAATTTTAGTTCACGTTCCGCCGTGGCTCTGAATGACAGCAGTTCCTTTTTGAGTGCAGCTTGGTCATGTGAATCGTTTGAGGTGAAGCACTGAAGTTCGAGGCGTTTTAGTCGCTCTTCGCTAGTGGCTAGTTCCCGTCTTATTACTTTAAGGATGCCGTTCTCCTTAGCTAAGCATACCCCCCCACACAAAGCACTTCAGTGTTTCCCAGAGCATGCCTGTCGAGGTGACTGAGCCTCGATTGGTTTCTAAGAACTTTGATATCTCGTCCCGCAGCTACGATGCGAACACCTGATCCAGTAAGGCTCCTGATTTGAACCGCCATTGGAGCCCGTTCCGTCTGGTGTCGGGGGGGTTGCAGTCGAGAGTAACAGCGGCGTGGTCCGAGAAGGTTTTAGGGAGAATTTGGCAGGTTCCCCATTGAAATGTACCTCTGGAAGAGGCCAGTAGATAGTCAATCCGGGAGCTCGTATTGTGGACCGCCGAGTGAAAGGTGTAGTCGCGTTCCTCACAGTTATTATGTCTCCACACGTCTATGAGATCATACGCTCTACAGATTTCTCGTACCTGCAAGATGGCTTTGGACAGTGGGGTAGAGGTGTTCCGTGACCGGTCTTTTTGAGGATCTAAGGTTGTGTTCAGGTCACCTCCCAAGATGATTGTTGCAGCGCCTGTCTCTGCGAGGTGCGTGAAAACCCAATCGAAGTTATTCGCACCATCCATGTTGGGGGCATCGGAGTTAACGAATATAATCTCTTTGCCCGCCAGGACTCCCCTCACCAGGAGTGATCTGCCCTCAGCATCCCTTTCAGTCTTTATCAGGCGGAAAAAGACTGTTCGATTAATTAGAATCACCACCCCTCTGGCGTATGACGAGTACAAGGAGAAGTACCTGTGGCAGCCCCAGTTTCGGGCCCAGTGGTGCTCATTTCCTGGGAGGAGATGCGTTTCTTGAATCAAAGCCACATCCACCTCATGTCTTTTTAGATATTGTAGGATTTTCCTTGTTTTTGATGGGAGGTTGCCACCTCTAATGTTCCACGTGGCTACCTTGAATTGTGCCGCTGGGTTTCCGGTGTGTAGCTATTCTGTATGTTACTTCCCTGAGGGACTGCAAGGTCTTGCGGAGAATGAACCGAGGGGCCTGGTGGTGTTCTTCTTATTGTCAAGTAGAAGAGGCTTGCTATAACGTGACTCCATGGAGGGCTGGCAAGGGGTGAGTGGCGGGTGGCGCATTTCCCCAACTTTTCTCCCATAACTTTCCTTTCACGGACAACCCCCAACTCGTCCATTTGGATACCCATTATGAGTGGGAACCTGCATGTTCGTCCCTCATTTCCCTTCCCGTTAACAGTTAATTAAAGTGAACTTTCTGGCTGTGCAAGGGGCACCAGGCGCCTTCCAAGCTGCACGGCCCTGAAGTACTTCGCTCCAATATTTGTTTTGGCTGACTAGCCATTTTGAGGTATTTGATTTTGCCGTTGGCCTTGGTTGGTTATGTCGTGTTTCTTTGGTTTCCTTCTCTCTGTGCGCGAGCATGGCCGGAGTTTAACGCACTACATTCTGCCTGATCTAGGAACGCACTGGTTTCTTCGGGGGACTGAAAGAAGTGAACTCTCCCACCAAGTTGTATTCTAAGCCGAGCCGGAAAGAGCTTTGAGTAGGAGTTTTGGTTATCTCTGAGCCTTTGTCTGATGCTTACGAAGGATCTCCTCTGTGCCTGGACCGCCGGTGAGAAGTCCGGATAAAAGTGAATTCTATCGCCGTCGTGGTTTAATTCTCGTTTTTCCCTGGCGAGTCGAAGAATTGTATCACGGTCTTTGTAATTGAGCACTCTTACGATCATTGGACAGGTGGAGCACCTGGAATGGGCTTGGTTGATGGGATTCTGTGGGCTCTCTCGATGACAAAGAGGTGAGAGAGAGCTTCGCGTCTGAAAAGAGTGGTGCGCAACGTTTCCACATAATCTTCCAATTTCGTTTGTAGCTGGTGTTCCCTCACCCCAACAATCCTGATATTATTTCTTCTCGAGCGGCCTTCCAAGTCTTCACTCTGGGCGTTAGCCACCTTCATTTGGGCTTCAAGTTGTGTCACCCTGGTCTCAAGGGCTGTTGCACCGTCATCGAGGTTGGACACAGGGTGTTCCACCTCGTTTAGGCGTTCCGTGTGGATGTCTAGCCGATGTTGCAAGAGGTCTACTTTATATGATAAGCCATCCATTTTGTTGTTAAGACTCCCTATGCCCACCTTCAAGTCTAAGAGGAGCTCCCTAATGTCTGTTGAGCAAGTTCCCTCGTCCTCTTGGTGTGCGTTATCCGCCGAGGGCTCCGGTTCCTCCAGCAGTCTAGGCGTCTTGGGAGCTGATCTGGCTTCAAAGTTTAATTTCCTCTGCGATTTTTCAGTTTTCCCCATTTTGTTTGCGCTGGGGAGGGTATTTGCCCACAAAGTTTGACGTCTATGCGCAGTCTTCGGGACCTCTTCTGTTGTTTGGTGGAGCAAGCGTTGTATGGGTCTTGCGGCAGCTGCTCTGAGTTATAGACCTACACTCTGTCAGGGTGGGTTCTGCTGAGGTGGCTCATAATATCTTGATTCGTCACTGTCCTTCCCCGGTTGTGTGTTGGCAGGCTTCGGGAGGGTGAGGGTGTAAATACAGCTGGCTTATTGTTTTTAACGGCTGGTCTGTTTGCCACGCAGTGTTCAAGTGTCTCTCAGACTGGGATTTCCCTCTCTCCCTCCTCTCGTCTATGTGGTGGGTTAGTGACTCGGCTTGCGGTTTCCTCACCAGTATGGATTGATCTTCTGGCAGTAGAGTCCGGGGCCATCAGTTCTGAGACCCCCCACGCAGAAGTGCAGCGGCTCTGGTTGGCTCATGCCTGTTGTGAATGCTGCTTATGTTGCCGGTCTGCCAAATGCCGGCCTGAGCATGCGCTGTACCTGCCTAGTCCTCTGCGCTCTCTGTCGGCGTAGTCTCTGCTGGTGTGCTGCGAGGGATATCCCACCTCCAGACCACTGACCCCCGTGTTGCGCCAGGGCCTCTTTTCTGGGTTTGGGGGGACCCCTCCCACCTCCACTGTCATAGCTTGGAGTGTCGGCGCAGTCTCCGCTGGTGCGCTGCGAGGGGTATCCTACCTCCAGACTCTGGAACTCCGTGTTGTATCAGGGCCTCTTTGCTGGGTTCGGGGAGGGGGGACCCCTCTCATCCCCACTGATGTGGCTGGTCCTGCGATGCCTCCTCCCGACCAGGTTCGGGGAGGCCTGGGATGTAGAGGCCGCCTGCAGCCTGGACAGCCTTCTCTCTCTGCCGCTTTTCCCGGGTACACTCCAGGCGCTGCTGCACTCGGTATACGCCCGCCTCAGCCACCGCCAAGGTTACCGGACGTCCTTGTGCGCCGCAGTTGCACGTTTTTTGTGGCGGCTCAGCTATGCTGCACGGGGGGGTCCCGATCGAGAGCGGGCCCTCCGCTCTCTGCTGTGTGCTCGTCTGCGCAAGGCTGGGTTTGGGAGGATCTCTGCCCATCAGCGCCCAGGGAGGGCTTAGCCAGCACCGCACCACTTTGTCTCCATTGAAAACAGCGAGCAGGGCTTCCTTTTTCTTTGCTCGGTCGCTGCACGGCCTCGGGGGGATTCTCAGGCCTTCGGCTGCCAGCCGGTCTCCGTTGACTGTGCTGGCTCGCAGAGGCCCAGGGTGGAAAACAAGGGGTCTGATTTTGCTTCGGATTACTCTGTCTTGCCAGCCTCAGCCATCCCAACAGAGATTTTCACAGCACAGAGGCGGTGGGTTTATATAGTCTTGTTCCCGGCCACACCCAGTAGCTCTGGCCTGCCTGCTGCCACGCCCTGCCACACCCGATGAGTCAGCACCTGAAGACCAGGTCTAGGGAGCCACGCCCGAGACGTCAGCCCATGTGGATGTTCTATGGAATAAAGGCTTTCAGCAACTGGAAGGTTCTTGTAAAATAAAAGCACTCAGCACTGAAGTAAAGTAAAAGCACTCCTACACTGAGATAAAGTGTTCCTGCTCACATTTTAGGCACCAGGACTGTGTCCAGTGTTACGCTCACCTGGTATCCACGGGGACGCCACCCAGCCCTGGTTTGATGATTTGCACTCTCAAACCCTCTCCCTGTCCCTTGGTAAGTCCTCTTGTTAAAGATGGGTATGCAATATAGAAGAGCTGGATTCAATACCAGATTGTCTTTATGTTTTCCCACCTCCTTTAGCCTCAACTCCTTCCTCCTCCTTGGGCCTTCTTCTTACCTTAATATTGTATAAGGTGGATTCTCCGTCCTGCTCCTCGTGGCAGGGGCGCGTAGATGTGGGGGATGAGCAGTGACCAAGTTACTTCACTGGTGCAAGCCCCCCTGTGGGAATCCAGGCCTGCTGCGACTCTGTAGGTTTGCTGCTTTACAGTCTTTATGTGCAGTTCTTATGTTCCTTTTAGTTCGAATAAAAATGTCTTGCTTCTTTCCTTTTAGGTATGGAAAGGTATTTTGGTGTTGTCATGCAGTTTGAAGATGAGCATGGGCCGGTAGGCGAAAGCGCGGTGTGCGCGATGCTGTCCGGTGAGTAGTGGGCAATGCGCAGTGCTGTTTCGCCTTATATATTCGTAACCTGTGTCTTTTCTCTCCTTGCAGGTTGCGATGTTCCACGCCGAGCGCCATAATGTTCCAGCATTGATACTGACCAGGAGATAACTACCCGGGTAAGAATTGTGTGGCTTTCTTCATTCGGGAGGAAACGTGAGTAAACGCTTACTAATGCTGTCTTTCTTTCTCCTCTTGTCAGGTTATGGTATTCCAGGATGCATGCGCTGCCGGATGATGGAGTTCGTACCTTCAGGTGAGTGGAACTGAAGTCAGCGATGGATTGAAGACAGGATACTGTTCCAGGTAAGTTTCGTAGTGTTCTTTCTCTCTCTGCAGGGCATTGGTTTCAGGTAAGCTGGCATCAAAGAACTGGACACTGTGAGCGTTACGCTGCCCACAGCAGAATAACGCAAAGCATGTTCTGCTGTTTGGGTGTGGTTTAAATAGTCTCAGGTAAAGTAGTCCAGGTAAAATAATCCCAGGCCTGCCACACCCAAAGTAGTCCAGGTAAAGAAGTCCCAGGCCTGCCACACCCAAAAGACTAGACTGCATAGCTCAGTTCCTTGTAACTGAGCTATGTGTGTGCCTCCATGTTGGCTGAACCCCCCCAAGTTAAATAGTCCCAAGTAAATAGTCCCATTCTAATATTGGTCTTCATGATGGTTATGAGCCGGGCGCCAAAGGCGCCAGTACTGACTCCAAGAGAGTCTTGCATGAGGTTTTAAGGCCTTTGACCTGGCCCTAACTGGAATGCTGACTTGCAGTGAGGGCCAGGGGCAAGGGTCATGACATCCAGCCAGGGCCCCTGTGTTTATGAGTCCTAAAGGGACATAAATTGGTCAAATGACCCATTGACCCTGTCACTAGATGGTGTGGTTTTTGTGTTCTGGGGCCCGTGGCCATGACAGCTGCTCAATCAGGATTTTGGGCACAGAGCTGTTGTGGTGGTTACAGAACATGGAGGCATGCAACGCGCGGGTCATCTTCAGGGTAAGCCCGGACTTGGTCATAGAGTCGGACGCCAGCAGAGCAGGCTGGGGAGCCCGATGCGGTAGCCTAGAAACCGGAGGGAAGTGGGCACTCAGAGAGTTAGAGCTACATATAAACTGTTTAGAACTATTAGCTGGATTGTTCGCGATCAGAGCTTTTGTGAAGGCCAAGGTGAACTGCTGCATCATCTTGAGGATAGACAATATATCGACAGTAAGATACATAAATCATCTATGTGGGACAAGGTCCAGACTACTCGCGGAACTAGCGAAGGATTTTTGGCATTACTGCCTTTAGGCCGGAAATTTCTGTCATGGCCGAGTATCTCCCGGGGTCCCTCAACGTGGAAGTGGACTGGAACTCCTGTTACCTGACAGACTGCAGCGACTGGAAGCTCGACGAGAACATCTTTCGCAAACTGGACCGGTTGTGGGAACCACTCCATATGGATCTGTTTGCGTCCAGGCTCAATGCTCAGATGCCCAGATTCTTCAGCTGGAGGTTGGACCCCAATGCACTTTGGACAAATAGATTCCTGCAGGAATGGAGCGGGAGAGTGCATTTTGCATTCCCTCTATTCGTGATGTTGAGCAGAATGCTAGCGAAAGTGCACAGGGCGAAAGCAACAATTGTGATCGTAGCGCCCATTTGGAAATCACAAATCTGGTTTCCAGCTCTGATGGAACTTTCCTCTGATTTCCCACAGATTCGCCCGTCAGACGTGCAGCTGCTCACGGACCCAGCTGGGCAGTGTCACCCTCTCAGAGCAAGGGAGGCGCTGCGTTGATGGCCATTTAGGCCTCCATGGTGTCGGGGGTAGATGGGAGTTTCGGTCCAGGCTGCGCAGCTCATCTCAGACTCCGGGGCCCCATCCTCTCGCAGGAGCTACGATGTGGCGAGGCACAAGTGGCACAAGTGGGAGAACTTGTGCACAAGGAGAGGTATTCCTATGGTTTCTGCCCCTGTAGTATAAGTCCTCAATTTTCTGGCAGCTCTTCTAAATGAGGGCAAAGCCTTCAGGACAGTAGGTGTGTACAGGCCAGCCATATCAGCCGGACACGTAGCAGTGGACGGCTCTCTGGTGGGAGAACTCCCAGTGGTAGTCAGACTTATGAAAGGGGTGAGGTTCTGTTCACCTCCAGCGCCGAAATACACTCAGCTTTGGGATGTGACCATGGTGCTGAGGTTTCTAGGCGCCTGGCCCGACGAACATGTACTTATCTATAGCGCAGCTATCAGGGAAGCTAGCGATGCTCTTTTGCCTAGTATCGTGTAGAAGAGTCTCTGACGTTAGGGCTTTGGATGTAGATAGGAAGGTTTACGTCCCTGAGGGCATGGCCTTTACCTTAGCTAGAAGGACTAAGATTAATTACACTTCGATTTCATACCTGTGTATGCCCAGGCACCTGAAATTGTGCATCTCGTCCTGTATCAGAGAGTATGAGACCAGGACAGCAGATCATTGCTCTGCAGGGACTTCTCAGTTACTTATCGCGCGTAGGCGGCCGTTTAATGCAGTGGTGTCTGCCACCATAGCTCGATGGGTCAGAGAGATCATGCAGCAAGCAGGGATCAGCTTAGACCAATTCGGGCTCACTCAGTGAGGAGAGCCATGGCGTCCAGAGCGTTTGCCACAGGCTTACCACCCGCAGACATTCTGAGCGCTGTGGACTGGTCAAGTGTCATATTTAAGTCATTTATTTCAAACATATTCCATCACTGAAAGAAGTGGTATTGCAGAGCTTTGAACAAGCATAATGATTGCCTCCTGTCTTGACATAGAATGAAGGCATGCATTACTTTCCCGCCCAGCGCATGCACTGTATTATTGCCATTGTTTAACCCAGATTTTCTCAGTGGTATGATATAGGGCAGTGCATTCTCCCCTCAATGGTGTCTCTTTTTTGATTTTCAGGGGACGACCATAAAAACAGTTGAGAGGTGTAACGTGCGGAGGAAGATCAGGAGTTTTCTCTAGTGACTGTGATGCTGGTGCTGAAGAAGGCATCATATTCATCCTGGAGGAACGTGCCTGGGTTTTTTGTTGGTTCAGTGTGCCGTGTATTATGGGACAGTTATGGAGCTGCAATTCAGAGCACCCAAAGAAGAGGTGGAACTGGGAACAGGAAGTAGTTAAGAGGCTACAGACAGGAAGATATTTGGACTACAAAAATGGACTACAAGAAAGGGAAACATAGTTTAAAAAAAGGAATATGAAAGTTGTTTGCTTTTTCTGTTTGAAGTGTTGAAACTGTGGAAGAATAAAGAAGTTGAAGCATACTGCTCGCCTCTGTGTCTTTAATAGAATCAAGACTCCCTGCGCTATTAGCAGGGGTAATCTTCATTGGAAAGGTAAGTGATAGTCAGAAAAGCCTACAGGTAATAGAGGCAGTGTATAAACAGCAGATTTGCTCTTTTGAAATTAACAGCTCTTGTACAGCCACTTTGTGAACCCCAGGGGACTTTATTTGTGTAGCTCACAGGAAGTGTCTGATTACCCTTATGTTACCACCACTGACTGTGTGTATCCTATATTCCTTTTAATGTTGACAGAAATCGTCTCCTGTTGCTGTAGATGCTGCCATAGAAATGGATCAGTGGTGATTAATACAGTGCCCGCCATCTCAGCTCCCCTTCGCTCGACCACTGACATGTACTCCTCGTTTGCTCTCCCGGAAGTGCACAGAGAGTAAAAGCCCTTGAGTGAGAATTGGGCAACTTGACAAAAGCTGAAGGAGTACATGAAAATGAATGCCATTACTCGTGATTTTGAAAAAATTAGATGCATAAGCATCTGTTTTAATCGATAGAAGGTTCCATGTACAAATGAAAAATGGGAGAATCGTGAGTAAAAGTATTTATATATATATACATGTCCCTGTTGTGGCGTTGCCCCGTGAGGGGATACGCACGCGGCGGCGTGACGTGGCACGTCGCCGCGTGCGCCTTAAATAAACGGGGCGTTCCCGGCCGCCGCAGAGCGACCGGGGAGCCCGAAGCGTGCAGACGTGTTGGTGTCCCATCTGTGCATGCTGGGGCTCGCGGGCACGCAGCGGGGGCCCCCAGAGACCCCCAACAGTGGCGACGAGTGTCGGATGCCCGGGCCCGGCGGTGAGCGCAATCCCGGAATAATTTTTCATTTCGAGTGGAACATCCGTGGATGTTTCGCATCACGCCGAGGCCGCGGACCACACGCGGCTGGCGGCCATCTTGCCCACGAGGTGGAGAGTCTTCTAACGGCTCCGGTTTGGAGCAGGAAGACCATCCAAACCTAATTTTTGGATCAACTGACTGCAGGCAGTACAACCTGCAGGCCCATGCCAAAATTTTGTCATTTTGGTGAATTTTCAGGCGGTGACGTCGTGTTGTAGCTGGGAGATGGACTGAGGTGGCTGGGCCTTCTCAGCCCATTCCTTTTCATAGCTCAATTTTTGGAGACTTTGGTCCACGGATCCTCTTCAGGACCCTCTTCAACCCCTTCATCATCATCACGTGGGGGATGACGCTCCAGCTTCTGCGGCCCACGTGGACACCAGGCGCCTTGAGGTACTCTCCTTCAACCCTTTCATCATCACGTGGGTGGTGGCAGTGTGGGGAGTGGTGCAAGTTGCGGCCCTTAGAATTGGAACAGGGGTGCCTGTGCGCTTGCGCCTATGAGTGATCCTGGTGCCCTGGAGGGTGCGGCTGCCACGGCTTCGGAGGAGTCGCAGGATGAAGATCTAACAGACCTGTTCCAGCAGAACCCCCCACAGCACATCCCACGCTCGACGACGTCTGGACTGCCTGTACAACCGGTGGGTGCAGCCCCCCCTCCAATCCAACCACCACCCCGGGCCATGGCCCAAGCCAGGGCGCAAGCGGCCTTACAGCCAATTCCCGAGTTTGATGCTACGGGCCCCCCATCCAGCCTGGGGCCACGATGGAGGAGATGGATCGCAAGGCTAGACATGTACTTTCGGGCCGCCCAAGTCACGGACGATGACAGCATGGTGGCCACGATGCTATACTCCGCAGGGGTGACTGTGCAGGAGATCTTTGAATCTTTGACTCCAGCGGGTAACACATATGATCAGGCCAAAGCAGCCCTCCTGGCGCATTTCATCCCCCTTGCCAACGTGGACTTTGAAAGGTTCGTCATGCTGTCGGCCAAACAGAAGGAAGAGGAGACGCTTGACACTTTCTATGGCCGCCTGCGCCGCCTGTCACAAGGGTGTGCGTGGGGGGATGCGGAGGACATGATAAGGACCATGCTGATCCAGGCGTGCTCGTCAGGCAAGCTGAGGCGACAAGTCCTAAGAGAGCCCGGACTCACTCTGGCCAGGATCCTGGAGCTCGGGAGGTGCCATGAGGTGGCGGAGGCTCGAGCCAACAAAATGGAGGCCGGTTCCCGCCCGGCGAAACCGGAGGAGGTGTGCGCCATCTGGCGGGGCGGCAGAGGGGTGCGAAAACCCGGTATACCTCCCAGAGACAGAGCGGGGAAGCCGGTGGAATCGTGCCAGAAATGCGGATATGATCTCCCCCACTCATCGGAGTGCATGGCCATAGGAAAAGTTTGTGGACGCTGTGGGTTGCCTGACCACTTCTCGAGGGTGTGCAGGGCGACTCTGCCTGTACTTATCCCGAGAGGGCAGCCCCGTCTGTGGGCCCCGCGGCAGTACCGTCCGCCGAGGGTAGCTCAGGTGGAACAGGTGGAACCAGAGGAGGCCCTGGCGGAAGAAGTGGAGGAGGAGGAGGATAAGGAGAACATCTTCTTCGTCTCCAGCATGGAGGTCCTCAAGGGAAGGAGCAGAAGACAGCCGAGGTGTGTCGTGGAGGTAAACTGCTCGCCAGTCCCTGTGCTAGTCGACACGGGAGCCTCTGTCAATGTCATGGCGAGGGGACATTATGCTGCGCTCGACCCAGCCCCGAGACTGGCGACACCAAGGGCCCGTATCTTCGCATTTGGTGGGCGGGAGCCCTTGCCACTCGATGGGGTGTTCGTTGCCAAGGTGGAACACGACGGGTCGAAGATCAGGGCCCGCTTCTATGTGACTCCGGTGAGCAGCAACACCCTGCTCAGCTGTGCGGCAGCGGAGGCCCTTGGTATAGTCAGCTTCGCCTATTCAGTATACTTGGAGGACATCAACGACCTGCTCGACAAGTATGCTGACATCTTCAAAGGGATCGGGAGGATGAACGGCGACCCCGTGAGGCTCCACATCGACGAGTCGGTACAGCCCATAGCCCTGAAGCACAGGCGGATCCCATTCCATCTTAGGGACCAGGTGGACAAGGAACTCGATAACCTGGTGAACCTGGACGTAATTGAAAAGGTGGAGGGCCCCACACCCTGGGTATCCCCCATTGTCGTGGCGAGGAAACCTAAACAACCGGACTCTGTCCGAATCTGTGTGGACATGCGGTTGCCCAACAAGGCCATCAGGAGAGAACGACACCTGACCCCGACGATTGATGACATCATTGCGGAAGTGCAAGGGGCCCGTTTCTTCTCGAAGTTGGACTTACGGGCTGGGTATCACCAGGTTGTTCTCCACCCAGAGTCCCGTTATATAACGACCTTCACCACCCACAGGGGACTCTACAGGTACAAGCGTCTGAGCTTTGGAGTGTCGTCTGCAGCTGAGGTGTTTCAGAACTTAATCCGAGGCGCTCTCGCAGACCTGGAGGGCGTCCTGAACATTAGCGACGACATTCTGGTCTTTGCGAGGACTGAATCAGACCACCTGAAACGCCTAGCCAGGACTCTCGAGAGGCTGCAATCGCTGGGGCTCACCCTCCATAAGGACAAGTGTGAGTTCCTCCGCCCGACCATTGAGTTTTTTGGTTTCATCTTCAAGGAGGGCGGGGTGTCTCCTGACCCCAAGAAGGTTCAAGACATCAAGGCAGCACGACCCCCTGAGTCCGCATCAGAGGTGCGGAGCTTCCTCGGAATGGTGACGTACTGCGGGCGATTCATCAAGAATCTCGCCTCGAGGTCGGAACCTCTGAGGGCTCTGACGAAAAAGGACACCGTCTGGCAGTGGGGCCCGTTAGAACAGGCGGCTTTCGAGGACATTAAAGATGCACTAACAGCAGAGGACACCGTGGCTTTCTTTGACCCTGCCTTGGAGTCGGAGATTGTTGTGGACGCCAGCCCGTTTGGCCTTGGGGCGGTCCTCACCCAGGTGAGCAGAGACGGAGGAATGAAGCCCGTGGCCTATGCGAGCAAGGCCCTCTCCGAGACCGAGCAGAGGTACTCTCAGATTGAGCGAGAGGCCCTGGCGGTTCTGTGGGGCTGCCGGCATTTTCGGCTATATGTGCTGGGGAGACCTGTGACAGTGGTAACAGACCATAAACCACTGATCCCAATCATGGCCGGATCCTCCTCCAAACCACCAGCCAGGATCGAGCGATGGATGCTGGCCCTCCTAGAATATGGCGTCAACCTTATCTACAGGCCAGGGGCCAACAATGCGGCGGACTACCTGTCCAGGCATCCGGTGGGCAGGGATGGGCCCGCCCAAGAGTCGTGTGCTGAGGAGGCCGATGATCACGTGAGCATGGTGGTCGAGAGTGCTACCCCCAATGCGATGCCGCTGCCCGAGCTGGAGATCGCAGCAGCCAATGACGAATGCTTCCGCATCCTGCGAAGCTCGATGCAATCGGGGTCCTGGAAGACCGTGCTGGAGTTGGTGGCCGGGCGCACTCAGGAGGCCAAGGTGACCCTCGAGCAACTCTGGAAGGTGAGGGATGAACTGTCCTTCACGGAGTCGGGTCTGTTGCTGCGGGGTGATCGCCTGGTGGTGCCGGGCTCCAAGGTCCACGAAGTCATCAACCTGGCACATCAGGGACACCAAGGGGCCGCCAAAACGAAGGCGAGGTTGAGGCTGAAGGTGTGGTTCCCCGAGCTGGAGAGGAAGGTGGACAACTTCGTAGCGGCCTGTGTATGGTGCCAGGCGGCTTCCCCAGTACAACGGGAGCCCGAGATCGAGGTAATGCCACGGGGGACCCGCCCATGGGAAGTTGTGCATGCGGACTTCGGATCCACGGCCGTGGGTACTCATTTCCTAGCCATCGTCGATGAGTACTCGCGATACCCGGAGGTGGAATTCGTTGAGTCGGTGGCATTCGAGCACGTGGTGGGCGCTGTGGAGAAGATCTTTGCCACCCATGGGTTCCCCGTGACCCTGTGCTCGGACAATGGATCCCCATTCCAGAGCGCGAGGTTCTCGGAATTCCTCGAGAGCTGCGGAGTGGCCCACCGGAAGGTGTCCCCGTTGTGGCCCCGCGCGAACGGGGACGCAGAGAGGCTGATGAGGACATTAAACAAGACGTTCCGGATAGCTCAGGGACAAGGTCTTTGAAAATTTCAGGCTTTAATGTTGTAACTTTAGTTGTGCAGGAAACGCAAAAGCGGGGTCTTTCAGTGTTGACACCCTATACCTGGCTGTGTGTTAATTATATGACGTCACCATGGATATCTAATTAGGTCCGGGAGGGCAAATTAGTACAGTGGGAGGGATTTCTAGTATTACAACATGACACTTCCATCTTTGGATGGCTTCACCTTCACTTTATACTCCAAGCCTGAGCATTTATTATTTTTCTTTAAATCCTAGCACTTTGGTTAAGGGTTGCCACCTGGCGTTTGGCAATCAGCAATGCTTGCATGAGATCGCTAGTGGTGCGTGTGCAATAAGGGGTGCTAAGCTCAGCACTTCTGAAGCGTTTAGGGGTGGGCAGATGTGTGCAAGGGGTGGTGGACTGAGGAGGTCTGGACCGGAAGCCTATGTGAGGGCTAATCTGAACTGGAACTACTACGTCACATAATGCCCGAAGAATACTGGGAGCAGATGAGGGCCTTCATTGAGAAGACAAGGAACTTATTGTTTTAGGGAGGCCCTATTTGATGCACTGGAAGGCCGGACGGGACATTGAGGTCAAGTGTCTGGAGGGGTGTAAGGGAAGCTGCGTTGGAGGATGGCGTGGGTTGGATGTGTGCAAGGGGTTAGAATCAGATGTTGTCCATTCTCTTGCAAGGCAATAGAATAATAAAACCTTGCCTGTTCATCTTCTGAACCCCAATCTTATTTCTATCATATTACTAGTACCAGTCATAAAAGTGACCAGAAGGACCATCTGTCTACCAGGTTGCACCATCATTTCACAGTTCCACCTGACCACTTCTGCGGCCCCAGCTAGTGCTGCCAACAGCCCATCTGAGTCAGCACTGGATCCAAAGGCCCTTGACATTGGAGAGTCCCCGATATCGGAAAGGAACAAGGACCATTTGAGGGAACAGCTGCCCTGCGTGCCAAGGCTTTCTCCAGGAGCCCCTTGGAATTCAGCAAGGCCCCTGGATTGGAACACCGAATGAGTGTGAGCAACAAGAAGCCCTTCAGGGAGTGATCGCAACACCTGGCCCCAGGAAACGTGGAGGATTATCCTGGAGGATGTACTCTTCTCCCATCGTCATCTCCAAGAAGAAGAGCAGGGATGTCCGGGTGTGCATCGACTATTGTTAACTTAACGCTTTCACTATTCTGGACCAATACACCACTGCCGAGTGGACAAGGCATTGGACTGCATGATGGGAAGTAAATTGTTTTCAGTTCTAGACTTGTAGAGTGGCTATTACCAAATCCCGATGCATCCAGCAGATTGTGAGAAGACAGTTTTCATCTGCCAGGCCAAATTCAACGAGTTTGTCAGTATGCCATAGGGGATTTCCGGTGCAACAACAACGTTCCAGGACCTTATGTAGAAGACGCTCAGCGACATGAACATTTTGGAAGTACTGCTTTTCATGGATGACATCATTGTGTTCAGCCAGTCCCTGCAGGAACACAACAGGAGGCTCATGAGGGTGCTGGATCACCTACGGGAGCAGAAGGCCAGTGTGAACGAGTGCCAGTTTTACCGGACAAGCATCAAGTACATTGGACACATTGTCTCAGCGGATGGCATCGCTGTGGATCTGGCAAAGGTGGACTCCCTCCTTACCTGGCCAATACTTCATACCCTGAACAAGTAACAGAGTGTCCTGGGATTCTGCCAATACTACTAGAGGTTCGTCATGGGATATGATAACATCACCCATCCAATTGTGTACCTTACCAAAGGATGCCTGCCTACCCAGAAGAGCCAGAGGACTACCGCCAACTCTGCAGACCATTTATACATCCACAGGGGCCATTTCGTGAGAGTTGGACTGACCAAAACCAGCAGGCCATTGAGGAGCTGAAGCGGACCTTCACCACAGCACTAGTCCTGGCCTACAGGGATTTTCATTTGCCTTACACCGTGCACTTGGATGCAAGTCTGTAGAGATTGGGAGCGGTCCTTTACCAGGAGACCAACTGTGAGAGGAGATGTAATATGCTGCTTCAGACTGTCACTTTAGCCAGTTGAGGCCTTTATGCTGCAAAAGGAACTACCCTGTCCAATCACAAATTGGAATTCCTGCCATTGAAGTTGCCCGTTACAGAGAGGTTTGAGGATTACCACTATGGTGCCACTTTCATGGTGAGGACGTACAATCCCCTGACGTATGTATTTAGTCGGTGAAGCTTGATGCTACTGGACACCAATGTCTCACAACATCTTCCACATACAATTTTAAATTACAATAATGGCCTGGGTGCACTTACATCGAAGACAATGCCCTCTGTTGTGGGCCCTTTATGCTCCACCTGACGATACAGCTGGCTCCTCCTCATGGATGGAGTTGTGTTCATAGCTATCTGCAAGTGTGCAAGTCAGCAGGAGCCAGTCAGAATGAGGGCCTGGACTGCTTGGGACCCTCAGCAGAGGCACTGCCAGCTGTTTACTGCAACATCACAAGTTTAGACGCATCTGAGCTATCGTGTTTGACCCGAGATGAGATCTGTTTATCCCAACGAGTGGATCCTGGCATCACTCCTTTCCTGAAAGCCAAGCCCATGGGAGCTGATATGGCCAGAGATGTCTCCCGAGACCCAGAACAGGCTGTCATGCTGAGGTAATTGAAAGCAGTCGTGCAGAAGAGTGGAATCCTGTATAAGGAAAGCAAAGTCGCAGCCATTCCGCTGAGCTGTATTGTATGCACTCCACAACCAGTATGGACATCTTAGCTGCGAGAGAACCTTTGAGTTGGTCCGCACAAGGTGTTTTTGGCCTGGACTATCAGCAAAGGTAGAGTACAATTGCCAGCACTGCTCCAGGTGTGTGCATGGCTCATCCTGCACCATGTCTTTATCACCTGCAGAGCTCCAGGCCCATGGCCCTCGTCTGCATAGACTTCTTGAAGTTGTCAAGGTCTGCAGAACATCTTAATGGTGACAGACCATGTTACTCAGTGTACACAGGCATTCCCTGCCAAGGATAAGCATGCTGCTACAGTTGCACGCGTGTTGTGAGTGAAATACTTTGTGTAGTACGGTTGGCCGGCAAGGATTCTTTCCAACCAGGGAACAGATTTTGGGTCAACAGTCATTGAACAGATTCTGGAGCTGGTTGGCATCAAGAAGACCCATGCAACTCTGCATCACCCTCAGGGGGATGCCCAAGTGAAGAGGTTCAATCCTACCCTCTTTGCAATGCTGGGCATCCTGAGGTTGGAGAAGACCAGGTGGAGTCAGCATCTGGCTACCCTGACTGTGCTTGCAACTGTACCAATAATGATGCCGTCGGGTTTACACTGTATTATCCGATGATCAGAAAGGATACCTGGCTGCTTGTAGACCAGTGTTTTGGAGTGAATGCAGATGAAACAAGCAGTGAGAACTACATCACCAGTTATGTGAAGCAGCTCACGCGTCAACTAGAGCAAGCCCATCAGCTCACCCAGGCCCCTGCAGAGAAGACTACAGAAAGAAACAAACGCTTCCACAGTGCCATGGTCTAGTTTCATGCTCAACAGCCTAGTAATCGTGCTCTGATCTGAAGCCTGGGAAAGAGAGGACGGAGCAAGCTATGCATTAAGCAAGAGTTACAACCATTCATCATTGAGCATCAGTTAGGCAAGCTCGCTGTTTAGCGTCTGCGAGAGTAAGGACAGCCAAGGAACTTCACAGCCGTGTACTGGAACCACCTGCTCCCAGTCAGGGACGAGCTTGAGTGGAACTGGCACTGACAGAAGAGACATAAGCAAAGGGACTGATGATTAGACCGCAGAGACTCCACGCTGACAGACCTAAAGAAGAGGACGCTATTAAGGCTCAATCCCCAGAATCTCCTTCAGCTTTCGAGACCAAGAGACCAGTTGAAGGCCAACCGGAAGCCAGTGTTGATGCCGATGAGTTTGGTATCTACCACGACCCTTTGTTAAATCAGACTCTAGTGTTGGTTCCTACACCTACGGGTCCACATCCCATTCCAATAGAACCTAATCTCCAACCTGGAAGTGTTCCTTCTGAGATGAATGCTGATCCTGCTCCCATCCCTTCTCCTATGCAGGACGTGGCAGAGAAACCTTTACCCTTTCCTCCACTGGAAGACAGGGGCACTGACCTGGCACAGTGTAGACAGCAGGGTCAGGGAGAAACCATAGATGAGGCCCTGGCTGTTCTCTATCGTTCCACCAGTGTGTGCAGGTGTGGCCCTTGATTTCTGTCCCTGGTTCAGGCAAGGGGTGCACACTTCCCTTCCCCAGACGGTGACAGTTCCCACAGGAGCCACTACCCGCACCCACCAGGCCAACTGCATAGGGAGAGGGTCTGCACCTGTTAAATAAAACAGGATATGGGATACACCCTGAGTTCTTACCTTATGAACTGGAAACAGACACCAAGGTGAATTATATAAGGATCCCAAATGGGAACCCTCTTTAATTATAAAAATGCATAGTCTATTATTAAATATTCCCATTACCTTTCTAAAATCCACTAGTGTGAGCTCCCACTAATATGGAAAATTTGTTCCATCAGCCCACCCTTAATGCAGGGGTCACATGCATACCCACAGGGTGGGACTGAAGCAACAGACCCCCAGCCTTATTTTTGGTTCCTCCCACTGAAACATGAGGCCAGAGGTCCCACCCCCTAGGCAACCTCAGGCAGGCCGCCACGTTCATTGCTCCCTCACGTCAGTGTCCTTTCCATCTAATCTTTTACATGCCCTTAAAATCCTACCCCTAATTAACAGTTTCTATATAACAGCTCCCCATAGTAACTCCCTCCCCTTCTTAGCATTTAATCTACTTAACATTTACTATATACTTAAATATATATACATTCTGACATACAATATATAACACATATAATACACGTACAACATATGTCACAATGGGGGTGATGGCAGCAGTCCGTCCTCTCCTAACAGTACCTTCATGGATCTATCCTTCTGGTGACTACTGGAGGCTGGGGGCCTGTTGTCACATGGGGCCTGCCTCAGTTGTAATTGAGGCTTGACCCCACAATTCCATTCTTTTGGATAGTCCTGTCCCCACGTGGGGCCTTCAAGACTACCAGGCACAGCCAGTGCTATTTACATGTCTCTGGGCAGCCTCTTGCTCGTGTGGGTGACCACCTATCACCACCACGACCCACAGCCTTTTAAATCTTCAGAGTGGCCCTGATAGGCTGGGGGCAACCACACACACTGCCACACCCGTGGCCACTTTAAAGTGCTCTGGGCATCCCCGTTGCTGTGGGGACTGCCCATGTCACCACCATGCCCCAGTGCACCATGTTTGCTACAGATGGTGTCCCTGTTGCCCAGCATTCCAGAACAACCTGCTGTTCATCTTCAGCCCGGGCAGCAGCATGCACGCAGCCCGGGCCCTTCTGGGCCAGTCCCGTCTGGCCCCCGGGCAGGAAACACCTGTTATGGCCCTGTGGATGACTGGAATGATCCTGACACACAGCTAGGCCCTGTGGCTTACTCGCTGGGTCACCCCCACACGCAGCTGTTGTTTCTCCCCGCTCTGTTTCTGGCTCCTTTTCTTCTTTTTACTTCTCTGCAACTGTCTTTTTTATTCAAATCTCCTTTAGAGTCCTTTGTCCCCTACCAGCCTATTCTTGGGCATAGGAGTTGTGTCCCTTTGTTCTCTTTTATTTTCTCCTTACAAACATTCCTTCCAGCCACAAGGTGGGCTGGATGGATTAATCCATAACACATACACATACATAAAATACAACACACAATGAATAAAATAGAGTATTTTATGTCTTCAGCTTTCTTTCTGGGTTTTTCCCTTAGGGAACAGCATGCAACCCTTTCTAGACTACCGCATTTGGGCCATGTGCTAAACAGGTTGGTTATGAAATTGACAAATGGTTGACCAGGTGTCCATTGTGAGGTCCCCATTGCCTGTTCCTCACAGTTTTCCTTTTCACCTTCATTAGAGCAAGTTCCTGGGAGTTCAGGAGTACAGTGGGAGGTGCTTGAGATTCAGGGTACTGGGTGGCCATCGGTAGCCTGGCGATCAAAATCATTGTTAGAGGTATTTATTGATCAGGCCAAGACTATCCTTAAGGCTGAGGATAGTTAAAAGTGGGGCATCATGCTGATTTAAAAGATGTATGGGTCCTGGCGGGTGTGGGCGAGCAGCCAGGCATGATGGCACGCTCGATGTGATCTCCAGGCGGGCTCTGGCCGTCCAACCTCCTTATTCCGGTTACAGCAGAGTGTGGAACGGGGAAATGGAGTGTAATGAATTGTGGGATTAAGTCACTTCACCCCAGGGGGGAGCCTTTCCCTGTGAGGCTTGGGAGATGAGCCGGCTATGTGATACCTTCCCCATGGGTAGAGGCAAGCGGGACCTCACCAGTAGAAATGTCCCCCCTTGAGGACAAGGACATCCATTCTAAAGAGGAACTCCCTAAGCCACTTACCAATAATCCCTTGGTAACAACATCTACCAGAAGAAAACTGGTAGAACCAGTAGATATTTGTTGTTACCAAACAGAACCTGTGACTATTCCTGAGTACTTCTCGGGTACTTAGACGAAGAAACCCACCAGAGTAATACAACTGAAAGATACTGGGTTGTGCAGCTTCCAAGCCGGGACAGAAGCTGGCGTGAGACCCACACTCAATGGCTACCCGAAGCAAAGGAGAGTGAAGACCGGGGAGAGCTGGCGAGTAACCAAACGAGGAGTGGTGGAGTGGCCCCAGTAAGGGTCAAGTGTTAAAATCACTGGAGAAGAGCGAGAATCCTTACAGTAACCCTCATACTTGTGCCAGTAAGAACTAAGTGTTTGAGAAAAGTGGAGATTGTTACTGGAACACTCATAATCGTCCCAGTAAGAAAGACAGGTTTGAGAAAAGTGGAAATCACTACTGCAACACTTATATTTGTCCCAGTAAGAGTAAAGGCTTGCAGACAGTTGGAAAGAGCGAGAGTTATAACTCAAACAGTCTTAATGTTCCCAAAAAAGGAACGGATTGGACATTGAATAGAAATAAAGTCACAATGTTGATGAACAGTAGAAGAATAGCAACATCCCAAGGAGAGAAAGGAACAAATGAATTCACCAAAGAGAGGACTAAGGAGGAGAGAGAAAGAGAGAGAGATAGAGAGAGAGAGAGCGAGATAGAGAGAGAGAGAAAGAGAGAGAGAAACATAATGAAAATGACACTTGTGAGAAGTTGAACAGCCCAATAACTGAACTATGCAATTTGATAAAAGTAGTTACAAAGAACTATCTGAGAATACAATACAGAACTTGAGAGAAGCAATCCACAGGAAAAGGGAGTCATTCTCTTGTAGCTTAGTTGTTTTGATAGTGGCAGGGAAAGCTTAGGTTAGTTTGTACAGAGGACAGATCTTCCTTTTGGTCTCACTGACAATTGACGTGCACCCTAGTTAGTTTTGGTTAGGTACGGAAACCCCATAATGTAGGGAAAGCTAGGAGTTTTCAATTTCCTTTTTTAATAAAAGAATATACAATCATGGAAGATCATTGCACCTGGCTAGTCTACATGGAGAGAATGTTCAAGTATATTTAACTAGAACTAGTCCTCTCAATTTTCTCTGAAATACCTACCCTGGCTACTTTGTCATCTGCAGATTTGGGGCTTAACTTTGTAAACTGTAGGATGCCTCAACTTTTATCAGTTGGTCCTGATCCCACCTCTGACACCATATGTGGTGGGTCAGAAGAAAGACAAGGAGTATGATTTGGAGCGGGTGGCATTCCCTGGTAGAAAACAGACAAATAGGTTTATTTTAACCTTTTCATCTAGACTGGTGATGGAACTGGTTTTAGCTAAACGGTTGAAGATGGAGAATGTAGGCTTTGCACTTGAACAATGATCTGTAGAGGATTTGGATTTGAAAGATAACTGGGGTATGTGCCCGTTGAGAGTTTCAGTGAATTATGGTGGAAACAGGAAGCAAAGGGTGAGTGGCTTCCAGGAAAAGAATACTCAAAGGAAAGTATATTGGGTGGGGGTAACCTTGGCTTTATGGCAGAAGAGGGATTCCTGATGCCACACTTGAGCCTACGCTGTCTCTTAGAATGGATGAACTGAAATTGGCCTCATGGAGTTCAAGAGGGAGTAGTCACTTATTCAGTAATCCTGAGGATCCCACCGTAATGAAGGAATCTAATTGTACGTTCCTGCAAGAAACTTGGCTCCTGGATAAACCTGTTTAGGATGGTTATCAGATCTATTATCAAGCAGCAAGACCTAGTCGTGGGTGGAAGCCTTCGCCTTATCATTGCCCTGCGCTCAGGGCCTAAAGCCACTGCTGAAGCGATTTCCAAGCTCCCTTACGACAAATTAGCGGTAATGCTATCTGGGTTTGGAGGCAAGCTTAGGTTGCTTTTGATTAATGTCTATTAGCACAAGGAGGTGGGTAACTTGGAATCTTTTCTGAGTGTTGTTGTCCAAATTATTTCAGATTGGCAGAAAAGGAGAATAAAAGATGTATTGTTTTAGTGGGAGTTTGAATTCTAATTGCATTGTGGTGGATGAGTGTGGGGACATTTGGAATTGTGCTGTGAACTTGGGGTGCTTGATTATAAATCAATTACTGGAAGGAAGTGGCTCACAGAACTTTCCTCGGTGGGCCTTCAGCTGTTGAATGGACATGTGAGGAGGGAGCTCCCAGCTCAATCCACATGGCAGCGTGGTAACTATAGATCCACCTTAGATTATGTATTTGTGGACCATCCTCTGCTCCAGAGTTGTAATTGTTTTTCAATTATCCATAACTCTTGGAGTGATCATTCGATCTTAAGAGCATCCTTTAGGGTTCCTTTATTTAATCTGTTCAGTGGCGGGCCTAGCAATCTAAAGACCAATTGTGGGGGAAACCATATTAGGTGGACCAATACTAATATCACCCGTTTGAATAACATGCTTACAAACGTTATGAACAGCTCAACCTAGTCGAAATTGGGAGTATTTAATGTGGAATGCTTTCATGCCTCTTTGGTGGCTATAATGGATAGGCTCAGAACTTTTGGTCCTGGTCATGGGAGGGTCTTTCGTAAAAACCTATCTACATACTTTCAATGAACAGCAGGCCTCCAAAAACGTGAGATGAGACAAACTCCGAGAAGGATTAAAAACTCTGGCAGTTCTAGAGTCACGAGCGCTACAGGAACTTCTGCAAATTTCATAAATTTTAACTAATGTATGCTGATGCAGAGTCCATGCTAAATATTATTATTAGGAGAGATGTCTCCTCTTTTTGGGCTTTGGTAAATAGGCAGACTGAGTTATATGGGCTAATATCCTCTCTTTCCTATTCAAGAGCATAACTCTGTCTGGCAGGTTCCCTCTATCATGGCACTCAACTTGGCTTGTCCCTATTCATAAAACAGGGGTGAGGTGCGAACTTGAGAACTATCGCGCTATATCCTTGCTGGATACTGATAGTAAGGTTTTTGCCACTTTGGTATTAGGTCATCTGCAGCAATGGGCAAACTCGGTTGGGCGACTTAATGCATTTCAGACAGGTTTTCGTTTTGGGCATTCAACAAATATTAATGGCTGTGTACTGAGGTCAATCCAGGATTGTGCCTGGGCAGATTAGGTCAAACATACATACATGTCCTCAATAGACCTCTCGCTACCCTTCGACTGTGTTAATGGGATTAGATTATGGCATAAATTACACTGCTCGGGGATACCGGGGAGCCTATTGAAACTGATCAGAATGTTTCATGAAAATTCAGACATTCGAGTAAGTTTGAATCGGTCTGGGGATATGTCGAGAATTATTCCTACTAATATAGGGCTAAGGAGGGGTGCGTTTTGGCCCCCTGTCTTTTTAACTTGTACTTATCAGATATACAAGAGTTCTTACTCCCTGCTGGATTTGTTTCGCCCAGAATTGGAAAGGAAAAGGTCATATGGATGTCCTAAGCAGATGACTTCCTTCTCTTCGACAATACTCGGGTAGGTTTGCAGATCTATGCCGAAAGCAACTATCTTGTAATTAATCCTAAAAAGACCAAAATCAAGAGATTATCGAGGGGAGAGAAGATATCTGTTGAGAGTTGGGTTCTGGCTAGGGTCAGAATTAAAAGATCCTTAAGTTGTATTTACCTGGGTTTTTACATCAATGCACATTTATCGAGAACAGGCTTGAACACCTACTTGATCCAAAAAGCAAACTGCCTTATGAACAGTTAGTGATGTTTGATGGAAAGTTCAGATGATTTTTCGATTATGCCTGCTATCTACTTTTATGAGGGGAGGATTGTCCCAAAGCTCATTTAGGGTTTAGAACTGTGGAATGAAGGGATGTTTAAAACTCTTGACCTTGTGGAAGCTGCTATCTGGAGACGTGTCCTGACTCTACCTAAATCAGTTTCGCTTGCAGCAATTAGGTATGAGCCGGGCTCACTCTCCTTAAGAGCAAGAGTTAGCTGAAGAATGTTGGCCCTGTATAGAACCATTACGTATCCCTTGGAAGGACCACTCTACCGTAATGTGAAGATTGGATTGGAAACAGATTATTTTCTTTTGGAAGATGCGAAATTAAGGTATTTAACTCTTCTAAGGAATTGCTGTGAAAGTTTCCTGAGTGAACTGAACATGGATCAGGAAGACCTTTTTTTACCCAGATTGGTTATGGTAGCTCTCTATGTCCAATATTGGGTAGGCACGATAGATTCTTTCCATGCCTATCCATCTATGACTCATTTAGCTCAGGAACATAAGAAAAGAGGACATGTGCTCCCATATTTAAACCTGTTTCCAAACCGATACTTTAGAATCCTCATGCTGAAATTTAGACTTAGGGTCTCATCACGAGTTGGGTGGTATTCCGATGGTAATACTGCGGGCATACTGCCAGGGCTATTAGCATTACCACCAAACCCCCCCGGCGCTATTAGCATCGGATCACGGGTTTTGCAGAACGATAATTCCCCATTGGGCCCATTTGGGATATTTTCGGCGCTACTACCGTTGGCAGTATTACCGCATGGTAATAGCACTGAAAATCAGCATATTCATGGCAGATTTACCCCCAGCTCAGAGCTGGGGATAAAAGCCTGCCAAACTCGTGATTCGGTGGACCCTTAAATGTGGCGGTAATAGCGTTACCGCTGCATTTAAGGGTTACCGCCAAACTCGTGATGAGGCAGAAAATGTTTTACCGACTGAGAAATACTCTTGAGAAGGGAGCAGATTAACCAGTCGGATGCATGTTGCAGATTTTGCAAAATTGAGAGTGAACAAGAGAGCTTAAAACATCTAGTTCTCTACTGTACTGCTTTGAATGCTCAGAGAATGGCATATTTGGGTAAATTACTTCTGAGCATTGACTGGTTAAATGACGATAACCTTTGTACTAAGTGCCTAAACTCCGAAAATATGAATGATGAATTGTCAGTGGTGTGGTTTTTAAACTCACTGCAGCTGAATCTTGTGCAATCTTAGCCCTCTTTTATTTTTTTCAATGGTAATTTTTTTTTTACTTTTTACGATGAACTTATTGATGAAATAATTAAGCAATTGTCATGCCGCCGAGTTCCTGGCGTCTATGGAGCCGCTGGCGACGCGGAACTTAGTCCTGTCCGCCAGCGGCTTTCGGCCACACCCCCTGTTTCCTGGTTTCACTTTCCTTCTGTTCGCATTGGTTGGGCGCTCCGTGGCCCGGTGTTTTAACCAGCCACTTCCGGGTCACGGATGCGTCGCAACGCTTCCGGTTTCGTCTGTTAGCCCTGAGTTGCTTGCTACCTGTTGCTCTCTTCCTGGGTTGCTCGCCTTTCCCGCCGGTCGGGTCCTCGCGCCCAGTCCGGCTCGCCGAGCTGTTCTTCCTTCGTCCTTCCGCTGGTTCTGTCTGACTTTCTCTCGCTCCCTTGGCTTTGTTTCACTCGCCCGCCTCCTCTGCCCTCCTTCCAACTTGCTTACCCTCCCTCCTTCCCATCTTCACTTACCGCCTTTCTTCCTCTTGTCTGTTCCGCTTGCTCCGTCTTTCTGTTTACTCTGGATGATACCTTTTGCCTTTGCTAATACTGGCTTATGGGTTAATGTCATTGTTGCCGGTTTTACAGCAGAGGGGACAGTTATATTCCGCAAGAATGCCCTTGAGCCTGTCTGTTTAGACCGCTTTTTGTTCTTTTTGGTTTGGTCTTTACTGCTAACAATCTCTTTACCTTTTTTCAAGAATATTTCAAAAGCGTCCACTGTTAGTGACTCTACCACCTCAACTGGCAGAGGGTGGAGAGGGGGAAGAGTCGATATTGCTAGAGCTGTACCATTGCTGCAGTTGGTATGTAGCGATGTTGGTTGCTTACAATCGCTTATGGCCATATTTCCTGGTATGATGAAGTTAGGTTCGAGCAGTGATGCTTTCTTATGTGGGGCTAGAGCTTGTTGGTTAGCTGGTAGTACTTTTAGCCATGCAACCATATCTGCAGTGAGTTGTTGATTCTCAGATCTTTCTTGCCGAGCTATTTCAAATAATCTTCCTTGCCAGATACGTGTTAATTCGGCTTCCTGATAGAGCCGCTTCTCAATGTTCACAATAACATTTTCTATAAATAGTTGTTTAGAGTGAATCATTGCTAGGAGGGTTGCTTGATCCTTTATGAAGTCGTTGTTAGCTTCATGTAATTTCATAAATGGGATCATCGAATGAGATATGATTGATATTAACATATTTTGGAGGTCCACAATCGTGGTGGGGATCCTCTGGTGTTGACATTCATCCTCCCCATCAGTCATTTTGGATTTTCTTTGCTTTTATTCTGGTTTACTTGGAGCATTCTGTTTCTTGTTCCAGTTCGAACTGCTATTGTTTGTAAGAATGCTAGATGTCTTAGGATCATATTGGGATTGGATTGTAATAGCATCTGTCTCTGGATCACACGTAGGGAGAATCTTTGCAGATCCTGGTTGTTCTCTTTGTCTCTTCATTACAACCACTGCCGGAGTTGACGCACAAAGTGGTTCACCTTTCTTTCCTAGGTATCATGGCACCGAAAACGTAATTTCTTTTATCAATGTCGGATATTAGGGATTCAATTTCGGTAATATCCATGGATAACCTAGCTGTTCTCATAGATTTTAAAGTAGGTCTTTGCTCCACAGTGTTTCTGCTACCTTTTGAGTTCACGTGCAGTTGCAGCCATTTCAATCTAGCACGTTTAGCTTTTTCTTTCCGAGACAAATTCGGGCTGTCACTGAAGTCCATCACTCCCTGTTGCTCTTTATTACTTTATTACTGTATGACTCTGTGCTGCTAGAAATGCTAGATTATCAGATATTGCTAATTTAGTTTGTAATATTCGCTGTTGACTCACTGGTAAAGATGTCTGGGCATGGATGGGGTGCTGTGTAGACTCTAGGTCTATTTGGCCGTGAGGTTTGGCATCCATCAGTATGGATTGTGTATGGCTAGTTTGTCCACTTGCTTGTGCGCATACAGCCTCTGTATCTTTAGCCATATAAGGTATAGGCTGGTGCCTGTCAAACTCACGCTGGTGATCTGTACCCATTTCATTTCCACACTCTTCTTCGTACAATTGCACTGGAAATTGGATATTCTACTTGTAATTTCCAATCTGAGATCTTCATAGATGTCGTTTTTCTAACAATTGATACATTAAGAGACAAATATCCAGATTTAGAGTTGATCATCTGCGGAGATATGAATATCCATCTACTAGAAAATAAAGGCCAAAGAAAAGCCTTATGCAAACTTTTGCAACGTGCACAGAGATGGTTGAAAGAAACAGCTTGCCGTAATCTGATACTTTGTAACAAGTCCACTGAGAATGGTCCCACATTGCTCCTGACATGGAATCGTGGGAATTCAGCAGTATCCATTGACTACATTGTTACATCATTGCACTTGCACCAATCAATTTCAAAAATAGAGATCATTCCATCCCAGAAAAGTGATCACAACATGGTGACACTGGAAGTAACATAGGTCTTTCAACAAAGGAAGACGGATATTGTATTACAACTTGAAGTCAATGCAAAACTGCTGAAACTAAGAATAAGCAAGTCCCAGGCCAGCTCTTTGCCACACTTGTTCAAAAAAGCAGTCCTGGATGACACAACACAATTGAATTACGATTGGATCCTGGTCCCTTTTCAGAAGCCATGTTCTCTTGCAACTGTGCCACAGCACAAACATCAATACAACCAGGAATTGGCTGATAAAATATTTGGCTTAGGAAAACCATATGGACTATAAAAATGAATGATAATCCTGAAAATTTAGTAAAGATCAAGAAAGCAAAACAAGCCTATAACAACTGGAAGAAATCGCACGTAATGATGATGGCACAAAACGATGCTGAAATGATACTAGCAACATTCAAAAATCGGAACCTAAGAGATCTATTGTCGCTGTTGAATAATAATGCTCATTATCAACAGCAGATGGTATCAAATGTTACAGAATAAAAATTGATTGATCATTTCTCCACCCTTTATAAAGACCAACCAGCAGATGTGTATCAGCAGAACTCCATACAAACATGGAACCTCGATTGGAAAGCTGAAGATATCATCAAAACAATTGAGCACCTGAAAGGTTCACGAGCTCCCGGTCTGTAACGCTCACCTGACTCCCACGGAGGCGCTGGACTGGTTCCCGCTGCTGTGACCTCTTCTAAGGTGATGCACAGGGTTCGGAAGACGGACTGGACCGGGCCCCCAAATCTGGCTTGTCTGGCTCGCAGAAGTATCCTTCTGTAGGCGAAAATAGGGGATTAACTGTCTGCGGGGTAAAGCAATCAGCCTCCCACTTTCCCCTCTCACCCTCCTCGAAACCCTTCTGTGATTCCTCGTAGCGTCTCACCTTAGGGTCTGGAAGGACGAGCTCTCCATCCTGCTTCTGCTGCAGGGGCGCGTTGGTATCCAGTTACTTCACTGGATTTTCGGATTGGTGAGAACCAAACTTGCTTGGCTTCCAGGTAAGTTTTTTTGATAAGAGGTTCCCCTTGTGTCCATGCATTAATGTACTGATGCTAGTGTCTTTTTCCCCATAGGGGCCCGGGTACGGAATGCCGGGGAACAGGCACCGACCCGAGATGAGAGGTGAAATCCTTGTAGAAATCAGGTTAGTCTTTAATGAGCGTTTTTTGGTAATGTCTTTTCATTCGCTCATTAACGCTGATGTCTCTTTTTGCCCTTAGGGGCCGGGGTCCGGAAATGCCAGGATGCGGAACTGACCCGAAATGAAGAGGGAATGAATCAACAGGTAAGTCTTAACATGGAGATTTAGCTTTCCTTATTCCCTTCTCTCTCTCACCTTTTGTTCTGGTCTTTTTCTCCCTAGGCGCTGGGGCGTGACTGCGAATCCGGATGATCGCTGCTGAACATGGAGGCGCCCTGTAAAGGTGAGTGGAATGCGGCGCTGCAGCGATCGACGCGATGAGCTTTTAAATAAAAGTCTTCCTTTTCAGGATTGTCGGCGAGATGTCTCCGGGATGCGGATGCAGGTAAGGACTTTTCCTTCTTCTGTTCTCTTCTTCATTTCCTTTGCAGGTGATCCAGGATGCTGGCAGGCGTGGCAGAAGTCAGGATGCAGGAGCAGACACGGTGAGCGTCCAGCTGCTAGATGCAGAACAACGCGAAGCACGTGTGGCTGTTCGGGTGGGGTTTAAATAGCCTTGGAAGAAGTTCCAGGTATGTATCCTTCCTCCAATCAGGTATGTATCCTTCCCCGACCACGCCCGGGTGGTAAATTAGTCCCACAGGTAAAGTAGTTCCTTTCAGGCCTCAAGGAGGCCGGGATCCTGCAGCATGGTCTGCATCAGGTAAGTGCACACAAACACTTCCATAATGAGCCTGGCGCCTATGGCGCCAGGACTGATGTCTTTTATGAGCCTGGCGCCATAGGCGCCAGGACACTGTCCAAAGGGCCTCTATATGGGGTTGCTGGGTCCTTCCTTGGGGACTGGATGTCCGCTTTCGGGGACGCAGGGCTTGAACCGGCTCCCCGGGAGCAGGCATCATGACAGCACTCCCCCCCAAGGCCCCTCCCAAGGTTGTTCCCTCCGGGGGTTTTGGTTTGTCTGGGAAGAGTCGGTGGAATTTCCTGAATAATCGAGGTGCATGCACATGGTTGCTGGGTTCCCACGACCTCTCCTGAGGTCCGTACCTCTTCCAATCAATTAGGTAGAACAGTTTTGACCTAAACATTTTTGAGTCTAAAATGTTCTTCACTTCGAATTCGGGCTCCCCATCTATTAGAATAGGTTCTGGAGGTTTCAGTAGTCGGGTTCCGGGTACCACTGGTTTCAGAAGTGATACATGAAAAACAGGGTGAATTCGCATACTAGCTGGTAAATCAAGTTTAACAGCCACTGGGTTAATTATTGCCGTAATAGAATAAGGTCCCAGATATTTTGGGTTAAAAGTTCGAGGCCCTTTGAGTGGTAAATGTCTGGTAGCTAACCACACTTGATCCCCAATCTGATACGGAGGTGCTTCACTCCGATGTAGATCAGCATTCTCCTTGTATTTTCTCTTGGCTTGTTGTAACTGTGTAGTTGCCTCTTTGAAGGCTTGGGTAATTGTAGAATGCAGATGTTCTACTGCAGGCATTCCGAGGTTCTGAGGTGAGTCAAGGTTTGAGGTTCGAGGGTGATGCCCAAACAAAGTATAAAAAGGACTGTGGCCAGTTCCAGAGTGTACCGAATTATTATATGCGTATTCGGCTATCCAAAGAATGTCTTTCCAGTTGCTTTCAGATTGCTGTAACATACACCGTAAGTATTGCTCAAGGGTCTGATTTGTCCTCTCGGTCTGACCATCGGTCTGAGGGTGGTGACTGGTCGATAATCTTACGTCGATCTGCGCCATTTGACAACATTTGCGCCAGAAGTGGGAAATGAATTGGCTTCCCCGGTCAGAGATTAGTATAGATGGGAATCCATGTAGCCGAACAATATTTTCGAAGAATTCTTTGGCTAGGACAGAAGCTGAAGGTAAACCTTTCAAAGGAATAAAGTGGGCCATTTTGGAAAACAAATCCACAATTACCAGAATAGTACTGTACCCCGAACAAGGAGGCAGGTCCGTAATAAAATCCATTGACAGGGTGTGCCAGGGTGCTGGCGGTATGTCTAGAGGTTGAAGGAGACCGGCTGGTCTTTTCTTTTGACTTTTATTTTGGGCGCAAACACCACAGGACATCACAAAAGATTTAACATCTTTTCGCCAAGAGGGCCACCAAAATTGTCGTTTCACCTTTTCCTCTGTCTTGGCAATACCGGGGTGTCCCTCTATTAATGCATCATGATAACCGGAAATAACTAGTTCGTGTAATTCCTTATGTGGCAGGAATAAGCGTCCTTGGAAATAAGGTAAACCATTATCTATGCTAAAGTCTGATCCCTTTTGTATCCAATCCTGTAAGGTTGTAGGGTCCAGGAGTTGTTTGACTCTGGCTTGAATGTCTTCAAGCGTCTGTAACAAAGTCATGCCTAGAATCCTCTGTTCGGGAATTATTGGTACTGGTTCTGAGTTTGTATCAGATTCTCTCATTCCAATTCGGGATAAGGCGTCTGCTTTGCCATTCTTGCAGCCAGGTCGATAGGTAATCACGAAATCAAATTCAGCGAAAAACAAAGGCCATCGGAGCTGCCGTGATGACTGAGCCTTGGCGGTTTTCAAATACTGTAAATTCCGGTGATCAGTGATCACTGTGATGGTATGTCGAGCGCCAAGCAGATAATGCCGCCAGGCTTTAAAAGCGGACTTAATGGCTAACAGTTCTTTGTCCGTGATTGCATAATTAACCTCGGGTGCCGAGAATTTTCTGGACCAAAATGCTACGGGATGCAGTTGGTTGGTTTCGGGATCTCTTTGGGACAGGACAGCTCCCATGGCTAAGCTGGATGCGTCAGTCTCGACGACATAAGGGAGATCTGGACGCGGGTGTTTCAATGTAGGTGCGGAGGTAAACTTAGCTTTTAAATCCTGAAAGGCCTGCTCGGCTTCTTCAGACCATTCAAAACGTTTATTTTTCCTGAAGAGTGCAGTAATGGGTTGTACCACGCGTGAAAATTCCGGGATAAACCTGCGATAGAAATTGGCAAAGCCGAGCATGCTTGGAACCCCTTTTACAGAGCTAGGTGATGGCCATTTGAGGATGGCATCCACTTTTCTTGAGTCCATTCGGACTCCTTTGGGTGTCAGGTGAAACCTAGCAACTCGACTTCTGTGGTATGGAAAACACATTTCTCCAATTTAGCAAATAGTTTGTGTTGGCGCAGTTTTTCAAGTACTGCCCTGACGTGTTTTCTGTGATCAGATTCCGAAGAGGAGTACACCAGAATGTCATCGATATATACAACAACACAAATATCGATGAGTTCCCGAAGGACATAATTCATGAAGTATTGGAAGGCAGCCGGCGCGTTACACAATCCGAAAGGCATCACCTGGTACTCGAATAATCCGTATTTAGTACGGAAGGCAGTTTTCCATTCGTCACCTTCTTTAACCCGTACCAGATGATAAGCCCCCCGGAGGTCTAACTTGGTGTATATGCAAGCGTCCTTCACCTGGTCAAGGAGTTCAGGGATCAGAGGCAGAGGATAATGGTTTTTAACCGTTATCTGGTTCAATGTGCGGTAATCGATACAAGTTCTAAGGTCGCCTTCTTTTTTGGGCACGAAGAACAAAGCCGAGGATGCCGGGGACTTTGACGGGCGAATAAAACCATTAGCTAGGTATTGATCCAAATATTGTCTCAAATGCAGATTCTCAAGTTCGGTAAGAGCATAAATCCTGCTACAAGGGGTTTGTGCACCGGGCACCAGATCGATTTGGCAATCGTACGATCTGTGAGGAGGTAACGTGTTGGCCTATTCCTTTTGGAAGACGTCCTGAAAGTCTTGGTATTCCGGAGGTAGTTGCATGGAGGCAGAGGTTACAGATGCTAGATTAATCTTTAGGTTTTCTGGGTAGCAGGTTTGTGTACAATCCGGGAAGGTTATTCTCTTAGCTCGCCAATCAATTCGAGGATTATGTGTCTCTAACCAAGGGATTCCAAGAATAACCTGAAACTGTGGAGCCTTGATTACATCAAACACAACACCCTCCCGATGGCCGTCGGGACCAATAAGAGTCACCTCAGTAGTGGAATGTGTTACCGGTCGGGAGGCAATTTCAGTCCCATCGACTGTGGTGATGACATCTTTGCTGGTTTTAGGACGGAGAGGGAGGTTAATCCTAGAGACCAATTCACGATCCACATAGTTTCCAATAGCCCCACTATCGATGTATGCCTTTATTGCATGCAACCACTTAGGCTGTTCTGGATCTACGAGAACCATTGGCACAATGAAATGCGAGGTCTGAGAGTTAGTTTTCAAGCTCGGCAAGCGGACCCCTACACTTGTCGGGCGCAGTCGTTTCCCGAAACAGAGTCTTCATGGTTTTTATCAGCGGCTCCTACCGCCTTTCGTGGCGGTTTTGCCGGGCAATCTCGTAGAAAGTGTCCAGAATTCCCACAATAAAGACATAATTTTAACTGCTGCCTCCTTTCACGTTCCTTTTGAGTTAAGGGTCCTTTAACCCCTCCAATTTACATAGGCTCAGAGACATCAACTCCCTTGGGATTAGCATGGGTCTTGACCAACACCCGGGTCTCAAACCTGGACCGATATGCTTTTCTGTTTTGAAGTCTGTGATCCAATTGGACCACTAAGTCTATATACTCTGTGCATTCTTGGGGCGGATTTACAACTTAGGCCAAGACATCTTTAAGTTCTCCGCCTAGGCCTCGATAAAACAACGTGACTCTTTTATCCTCTGGCCATCCCGTTTCCACAATTAGTCTATTAAAGGTTGCAATATAGGATAGGAGGGCCTGATTGCCCTGCCGCAGGGATAGAAGTTCGTCATCCAGAGCCTGCCCCAAAGAGTGTCGAGCAAATAACCTTTCCATGCTTGCTTGAAACCTTTGAAAATCACAGAGAATCGGGTTATCTTGAGTAACCAGTGGAACTGACCAATCGGCAGCGCAGCCGCTGAGATATGACAATACAAAGACTACCTTGGTCTGATCATTAGGGAAGGCCCCAGGTCTGCATAGGAAGTGCAAACGACACTGATTCATGAATACGGCGAATCGTTTGGGGTCCCCAGCAAAGCGTTCGGGTGGGGCCAGCGGCATGTTTCCAGGTAGATTAATCTGCACAGGGTTACTGGAAACCACAGGAGCGGGGTTCCCTCCGGAACCGGGTAGAGGAGTTTGCACAGCTTGACCTTGCAAAAGCTGTCTGGCCAGGTCATCAGTTCTTTCCTTTGATATTATTAATTCCCTCCTGAGGGCATTAGTCTCTTGATGAGCGGCATGTACTTCGGCCCGTAATTCCCCCAGTAATTGGGCCAACCGATCAGTCTCCGAACTTTCCATAGCGCCTGGGTGGGAATTTGTAGGAAGGCTTCGCGTTCTGTAACGCTCACCTGACTCCCACGGAGGCGCTGGACTGGTTCGCGCTGCTGTGACCTCTTCTAAGGTGATGCGCAGGGTTCGGAAGACGGACTGGACCGTGCCCCTAAATCTGGCTTGTCTGGCTCGCAGAAGTATCCTTCTGTAGGCGAAAATAGGGGATTAACTGTCTGCGGGGTAAAGCAATCAGCCTCCCACTTTCCCCTCTCACCCTCCTCGAAACCCTTCTGTGATTCCTCGTAGCGTCTCACCTTAGGGTCTGGAAGGACAAGCTCTCCATCCTGCTTCTGATGCAGGGGCGCGTTGGTATCCAGTTACTTCACTGGATTTTCGGATTGGTGAGAACCAAACTTGCTTGGCTTCCAGGTAAGTTTTTTTGATAAGAGGTTCCCCTTGTGTCCATGCATTAATGTACTAATGCTAGTGTCTTTTTCCCCATAGGGGCCGGGGTACGGAATGCCGGGGAACAGGCACCGACCCGAGATGAGAGGTGAAATCCTTGTAGAAATCAGGTAAGTCTTTAATGAGCGTTTTTTGGTAATGTCTTTTCATTCGCTCATTAACGCTGATGTCTCTTTTTCCCCTTAGGGGCCGGGGTCCGGAAATGCTAGGATGCGGAACTGACCCGAAATGAAGAGGGAATGAATCAACAGGTAAGTCTTAACATGGAGATTTAGCTTTCCTTATTCCCTTCTCTCTCTCACCTTTTGTTCTGGTCTTTTCCTCCCTAGGTGCTGGGGCGTGACTGCGAATCCGGATGATCGCTGCTGAACATGGAGGCGCCCTGTAAAGGTGAGTGGAATGCGGCGCTGCAGCGATCGACGCGATGAGCTTTTAAATAAAAGTCTTCCTTTTCAGGATTGTCGGCGAGATGTCTCCGGGATGCGGATTTTAGCAGGTAAGGACTTTTCCTTCTTCTGTTCTCTTCTTCTCTTCCTTTGCAGGTGATCCAGGATGCTGGCAGGCGTGGCAGAAGTCAGGATGCAGGAGCAGACACGGTGAGCGTCCAGCTGCTAGATGCAGAACAACGCGAAGCACGTGTGGCTGTTCGGGTGGGGTTTAAATAGCCTTGGAAGAAGTTCCAGTTATGTATCCTTCCTCCAATCAAGTATGTATCCTTCCCCGACCTCGCCCGGATGGTAAATTAGTCCCACAGGTAAAGTAGTTCCTTTCAGTCCTCAAGGAGGCCGGGATCCTGCAGCATGGTGCATCAGGTAAGTGCACCCAAGCACTTCCATAATGAGCCTGGCGCCTATGGCACCAGGACTGATGTCTTTTATGAGCCTGGCGCCATAGGCGCCAGGACACTGTCCAAAGGGCCCCTATATGGGGTTGCTGGGTCCTTCCTTGGGGACTGGATGTTCGCTTTCGGGGACGCAGGGCTTGAACCGGCTCCCCGGGAGCGGGCATCATGACACGGTCCTGATGGCCTGTCTAATGCAGCATTAAAACAAGATCCTTTTGCCTATGCAAACATGATGGTGCAGATAGTGAGCCTCATTAACAAATTACATCAGATTCCATCATCATGGAATAAAGCAACCGTGATCCCAATATTCAAACAAGACAGACGTGATGACCCAGCTAATTATTTGCCAATAGTCCTTCTGGACCCTTTAGGTAAGTTATTTGCGTCATTCCTCCTGAAGAATCTAAAGTCTTGGGCTAAAACAACGAATCGATTACCAATACGACAGACTGGTTTCACCGCAAATGTGAGTACTAGCATCAATCTGCTGTCATTAAACCTGATAAACCATGAAGCTGTGGTAACAAAGACAGTGGTTCATGCAATCTTCGTTGATCTCACAATGGCATTTCTATTAATAGACAGAAATTATGGGCTAAATTCTCAGCATGGAAGTGTCCAGCGGAAATAATTGAACCCATTAAACTTCTGTACTCAAATACATCAGTAGTAGTCAGACTGCCAACAGATGGAGTAACATCTGCAGCAATTAAAACCTGGATTGGCTTGAAACAGGGCTGCCCATTGGCAGCCTCATTATATAGCCTCTATACAGGAGATCTCGAGAAAGACATAAATGATCCCACCCTTAACCCTCCTAAAATTAATTCGACCCCAACACCAATCTCTATCTATGCAGACGACATTATATTGATGGACAAAACAAGTTCCGAAATGAAAGCCAGTCTGCAAAGAATGGAGGATTACATGTCCCACAATGGGCTAACAGTGAATTAAAAAAAAACAAAATATATGTCTTTGACAAAGCAGCAGGCCAGAAAGAGAAAGATATGCAAATTTCAGATCGACAATAAAACAGTTGAAGAAGTTTCCACCATTAAATACTAAGGAGTCCTAATTAATCAATCTAAAAATGAGAAAGAATGGGTGGCTGATATAAAAGGGAAAATACAGTCTGTGGCCCAGGAAGGCTGTCTAATGGCAAGAAAATATGGCAAATTCTTGGTGAAAAAGTTATCACCTTCTACGGACAAAAGGTGATCCCCATTATAACCTATGGCAGCGAAGCTATGCTGAAAGCGGATAGCATAAACTGGTTAAAATTAGAAGCCATATTTTGGAGAAAAATATTGCGATTGCCAAACAATTTCCTGATGCCATGGATAAGGCACGAAATCGCTACCCAATCCCTGGTCTTCATAGTGCGCTGAAAACAATTCGATCTGTTGCGAAAACTGCTGACTGGCGAAGAAACACCATCTATCCAGTTATTACGGAGTACAACGCATTGTTTGAATAATACGCTACTGAAACGATGGACAGAACAACTAAAGGCAAACTTAACAAAGGAAAAAATATCTCTGGATATGTTATGTCGTCCACAGCAGGCCAAAATTAAGTTACAAAGGAACGATTGGTTGAAAATATGTGAAGAAAAATTAAAGTACAGTATGAGCATTGAGTCTGGCGCTGATTTAAGATCCATCAATGAACCTCCAGCCTACCCATTTCTTTTTCCAGACCCAAAAGTCCGGGACTGCTTTCTAAAGATCAGATTGAATCTAATTCCGACCCGAGAAAGACTATCTAAAACCAAGCAGCTCGTAACTGCATAAAGCTATTGCCGGTTTTGTTTGGTACCAGAGGAGCCATAAATATTGTACCATCTAATCATGTCATGTACGGCACTGGCTCAGAAGCGAGCCCTATTTGGATCCCTGTTCGGAATTGAAAAGTTCCTCCTAGAACCTGCCAAAAGATAGGGCAAACTGATGAGTGGGCAGGATAAAAAATCAATTTTTACCCTCACGCAATTCATCAAAAATATCTTGGGCCTGGATAGAAGATAGCATAAAGAAGAGAACAGGCTTTTGATTCCATGTATTTGTAATACGAAGCTAGAAATTGATTTTATTTTTTATTTTTTTTGTTTGTATTTTTTATTTTAATTTTTTGTTGTAGTTGTGTAACGAAAAGAGGCACATGATTATATTGAATTTTTATAAAGAATATATAGTATCTGAAATGTAAAGGGAAACAAATGAAAAGTTTATTGTATAAACAATATCATTTTAATAAAAAAATAAAAAATATATATATACATGAGGTTCTAGTTTTTGCGATGGTACCTGGGGATGTGGGAGGATCCGGGAAGCCCAAGGGTGGTAACAATCAATGTTAGAGGTCTCAATTCACCAATCAAGCACAAGGCTTTACTCTGAAGACTTCAGACATTGAGGGCATCAATCTTTTTCCTTCAGGTAACGCATCGTCTCCAGGGGCATAAGAAAAGGCTGTTTAGAAGCCATTTTGCAGTTCAATATTTTGCAACAAGTGGGACAAAGAAGATAGTCATGGCCATTCTGGTAGCAAGAGGAATCCTGTTTCAAAAATTGGCAATTATGAGAGACCGAGAGGGGAGAATCCTGATGGTTAAGGGCTCCCTATGGAACCATTCTTACACACTGATCTTTCTTTGTGCACCGAACGATAATCAGGATATATTTTTCACTGACTTGATCCCTAAATTAGGGCAGTTTTGCAAGGGGGAGATTATCATGGGGGGGCTTTAATTGTGTTTGTTATCCGCTCATTGAGAAGCCCATCAAGGGCGGACAATCAGAATTTAGTAGTGATAACTAGGATCCTACAACAGTTTTCTTTAATTGAAGCATCAAGTTTCTTGCATCAGGTAGAGAGGGACTACACTCACTATTCTGGGGTACATCAAGGTTTCTCCCGAATTGATATGTTTCTGGTCTCCTCTGCACTAACTGCCAAGACTGTTTCAGTAGATTTTGAACTGTAGGTCTTGTCTGATCATGCCTCTGTGGTTCTAGAATTGGACCTCTCGTTGCCCCGTCCCGTAGAAAGAAAGCCATTGCGTCTGAACGATTTGATATTGTGAGACAATGCGATCACGCTTCACATTAGGGAAACAGTGGAGAGGTTCTTTGAGGAGAATGATTATGGGGACGTGAAGGGAGAGACCCTATGGGACACAGCAAAAGCGGTTCTCAGCAGCAAACTTATAGACAAAGCATCAGCATTCACGAGATTCAGGGAAGCGTAGAGGAAAATGTTAGAGGCAGAAATGGCGTTAAGAGAAACCAAACACAAGCATAAGCAATCGCTGAAGAGCATGAGAGTTCTTAAACTGACCAGATCTCATTTGGAGGGGCACCTAACGGAACGAGCGGCTAGTGCTCTACTCCATACTAAACAATGTTATTACTCTAATGGAAATAAGGCTAACAAGATTCTTGCTTCAAAGCTCAAGGTTGAGAACAGTTCTGCTGGATTTTATCAATGCGGACAATCAGGGTTTATTGTGGGTCGGAATACTCATGATAACATTAGAACGGTGGTGAATGGGATAGAAATGGGTTCCCGGATGGTTCATGAATTCTCGGTACTAACGTTAGACTTGCATAATGCGTTTGACATTATAAACTGGGAGTAATTGGTTCACACGCTATCAGTCTTTGGACTGGGCCTGGGATTCCTGCACTTGATAATGGCTAATTTTCAGAGCCTATGTACTAACTAGACCGAAGATCATTGGCCTAAGGTCGGACCCCATCCCTCTACATAGGGGCACTCAGCAGGGATGTCCTCTGTCACCCTTGATCTTTGCCTTGGTCATAGAGTGTCACAACCCTCGCCCAAAACCCCCTCTGGCAAACTCATTGGCCAGGTGGAGTCAGGACTCGGGCCTCTAGAGCCTGGCATCCTCTTCAAAAGCCCTCATGGGGCCAGTCCTGGCGCCTATGGCGCCAGGCTCATACACCATGAAAAACAATGTGCTTGGGAACTGCTCTATTGTATTGTCAGCCAACATGGAGGCATCCACATAGCTTTGTTCCTAAGAACCAAGCTATGCGGTCTAGTGTTTTGGGTGTGGTAGCCTAGGGACCACTTTACCTGGACTATTTTGTTGGGGCTATTTAAACCACACCTGAGCAAGACAACACGCTTTGCGCTACTTTGCAGCTTGCAAAGTAACACTCACCGTGTCCAGCTATTCCCTCGAACCTCGGAGAAGCAGAACCTGCAAGGAGACAAAAGGAACATCATTAGCAGCAGCATCTTACCTGCAGTCTTCATCTTTAAACACTTGCAGCTACTAAGAACAGCTTCCTCGAATCTGCACGCCTCCCGGACAGAACGACCTGGAAGAGGAAGATAGAGGCAACATTAAAGAAAGCAGTAGAGACATTTACAAATTAAGGAACTGCTCAAAAGGCTTACCTGGCTGGTCGCCTCTCGGCTAGCACCACTCTGGACATTCCACTCGCGCTGAAGAACACCACGACCTACAAGGAAGGAAAACACAGGTTAGCAAAGGCAAGACTTCGCAGCGCTGCGCATAGAGCTTACTTACCGCATCATAGCGCTCTTAATGCGCCATCATTTACCAGCAGGGCTCAACCAAGCCAGTTCGCCGCGCTGGAGCACTGCATACCTAAGTGAGAAAAAAGAGACATTTTAAACAAGGAAAGGCATGCAGGATAGCAACAAAACTAAAGAACAGCAATAAGATCTACCTGAACAATATCAAATGGGCCGGCATCAGTGAAGTAACTGGACCACACTCGCCCATGAAAGACAACGTGCCGCTGCAAAGAAGGCAGGACGGAGACCACGCCTAATTCTACCACAAGGTGAGGAGAGGGCGCCAGAGGGACTGAAATCATACGAGGGGTGGAGGGAGGATACTTACCCCAGTCGGTCAGTCTTGAAAACAGTCCTCCTGTATTTTCAGGCAGAACCTTCCCCGCAGACCACATTAGGGCAAAGCTGAGAAGCATACCAGCGAGTAACCTGGCTGGGTGGCGTCCCTGTGGATACCAGGTGAGCGTAACAGAACGCGAAGCCCACCATAACAAATCCACCTGGGTGCCATGGAGACATCAGAAATGGACCAATTGGCCCAATTACTATGAGAGCTTTGTGCTGAGGTTCATTCTGCCCGACAAGAGACTAATTCCCTCCGGAGAGACCTAATAGTGACCAAAGAACACACTGAAGAGATTAGCAGGCAATACTTGCAATCACAGGCAGGACAGACGCCTCTACCTGGAAGCAATCCAACGACGCAAAACCCTGCCATACCACCCACTCCGGTACAGATCACGTTACCTGGAACAGTGCCCCTGGCACCACCAGAAAGGTTCTCAGGCGACCCACAGAGGTATGCGGCATTCATCAATCAGTGCCGCCTTCATTTTCTTTGTAGGCCTGGAGCATTTCCAAAAGACCAAGCTCGGGTAGCTTTTGTCTTATCATACCTGAGTGGTAGTGCAGCAGATTGGTCGGTGCCGTTGGTAACCCATGACGATCCTCTATTACATGACTTTGGGGGGGTTCCAGATAGAAATGGAAAAACGTTTTGCTCACCATACCCAGGAACAAGCAGTAGACAATGAACTCTTGTCCCTCCGACAGGGGAATCAGGACTTTTTAACGTACATTGCTACCTTCAACAGACTGGTTGCCGAAGCTAGGTGGCCAGAAAACAAAAGAACCACGTTATTCCATCGAGGCTTACAAGGTGAATTAAAGGACGTCTTAGCCTAGGTGGTTGATCCACCCAGAGACTGTGCAGAATTCATAAATCTGGTCGTGCAGCTAGACCACCGGTTGCAGGACCGAAAGGCAGACCGGTCTAAGACGGACCCTCAGACCGTGTATGTGTCATGATGCCTACCCCCGGGCATCCAGATCAAGCCCATCAGCCCCAGGAACAGGCATCCAAATATTTATTAAAACCCCAGCAGCCCTGGGGGCTGTCTGGGTTCAGTCCTGGCGCCTTAGGCACCAGGCTCAAAATAGAAATCAGTCTTGGCGCCATAAGCGCCAGGCTCATAGACTTTACTTACCTCATGCAGACCATGCTGCAAATGAATCCAAGCCAACGTGAGGCCTGGATGGGACAATTTTACTACGGGGACTATTTTTTACTCGGGTGTGATTCTGGGGAACTTCTTACCTGGAACTACTTTGGAGGCTATTTAAACCACGCCCGAACAGCAGCACACGCTTCGCGTTATTCTGCACTCAGCAGCTTAAAGCTCACCGTGCCTGCAAGCCAGCATCCAGCCTTCTGCCACGCCCGCCTCGAATCCGGAGCTCCTAGAAAAAGGGGAAAGAAGAAGGAAAGCTTAGATCACGGACATTATTTTGATTTCTTACCTGATTCCGGATCCAGCACGTCTCCAAACCTGGAAAGGACATTATTTTAATTCCTTACCTGATTCTGGATCCAGCACGTCTCCGAACCTGGAAAGGACATTATTTCTGCACGCGTCATGTCACCATCGGCAGTGCCGCACCATACTCACCAGTCCTCACAGCATCTTTCGATTCGGCGCTGCCTCCATCATTTTTTCGCCGAACTGCAGCACGTGGGGATCAAAAGACATAACAAGGTGAGCCGAGAGAGCCAACAAATATAATCTCTTTTACCACCTTAGATTTACCTGATTACCACCGGAGGCATTAACCTTTAACACGCCACATCTTCTTATGCCGCACCTGTAAAGAGAGAGAAAACAACAAGTTAAACACATGCAACTTTTACCGGACAGTGTTGGGTAATACAGACTCTTACCTGAACGCCATCAGTTGCCTCAAGGCAATATTCTCTCGGATCCCTGCAATTCAAAAAGGGAAAATGGAACAAGAGTGAACATTGGACATATTGAACTCTGAACTTTATACTTACAGGTCCTCGCCAAGAACCTCGGAGTCAATATTCATCCTGAACTCTTCCAACACCTTCAAAGCAGTGAAGTAACTGGTATCTACGCGCCCTTACATTCCACGCAGGATGGAGAGCTCTTTATTTAAAAACATAAGGTGAGATTACTGTAAGGGGATATCAGAGGTGACTAGTGGGTAGAACAGTGGGATGCCATCGCTTAATCCACGGGTGGCTAAATCCCTTTCTCCACTTGCAGGAGAATACTTCTACGGGTCAAGCAGACGAGATTAGGCGGGCCAGTCCAGTCTGTCATCTCTGCACTACGCATCACGTTGGTGGAGACCGCAGCTGTCCGGGTCCGATCGACGCCCCTGTGGGAGCCAGGTGAGCGTAACAGAACGCAAAGCCTTTCTACAAATCCTCACCCGGGCGTTATGGAAACCTCAGAAACCGACCAACTAGCCCAATTGTTAGGGGAACTTAGGGCAGAAATGCACTCCGAGCACCAAGAAAATAATGCCCTCAGGAGAGAACTGATTGTGTCAAAGGAGTGCACTGATGATCTTGCTAGACAATTGCTGCAAAACCAAACTGGGCAAACGCCCCTACCTGGACTCGGGGGGAATCCAACTCCTGTTTCATCGAGCAATCCTGTGCAAGTGATTCTACCAGGGACTATTCCTTTAGCTCCACCCGAACGCTTTGCTGGGGACCCGAAAAGGTTTGCCGTGTTTATGAACCAATGCCACTTGCACTGTTTATGCAGACCTGGAGCTTTCCCAAACGACCAAGCCAAAGTAGCTTTTGTACTATTATACCTTAGTGGCAGTGCAGCGGATTGGTCAATTCTACTAGTCAATCAGGATGACCCCCTTCTTTGGGATTTTCAGGGTTTTCAAATGAGCATGGAAAGACTATTCGCCAGACATTCACAGGGACAGGGCCTAGATAACAAACTTTTATCCCTACGACAGGGTAACCAAGACCTGCTAACCTATATCGCCACCTTCAGTAGGTTGGTGGTGGAAACCGGATGACCTGAGGCAAAACAAATTACATTATTTCATCGTGGACTTCGGGGAGAACTCAAACATGTTTTGGCCCAAGTTGTGAACCCACCTCAGGATTGCGCATAATATAAAGACTTAGTGGTCCAGTTAGACCACCGACTTCAAAATCGAAAGGCTGATCGAGCTAAGTTGGAGAATCCAACATTTCCCCCAAAGGAACAGATGCATCTGAACCTATGCAGATCGGGGGGGGGGGGTTAAAGGACCCTTAACCCAAGAGGAAAGAGAAAAGAGACGGCAGATGCGATTGTGCCTGTACTGTGGGTCCTCAGGACATTTTCTACGGGATTGCCCTATAAAACCACCCAAGAAAGTGGTCGGAGTTGCTGACAGAAGCCAAACAGAGCCTGATTCGGGAAACGACCACGCCTGACAAGCGTAGAGGTCTGCCTGCCGAGCTTAAAGAAGGACACTCAGACCTCGCACCTAATCATACCAATGGTCCTTATTGATCCAAGGCAGCCATCACGTATGCACGCAGTAAGGGCATACATTGATAGCGGGGCCATAGGAAACTATATGGACCACGAATTGGCTTCAAGGATGAAACTACCTCTTTGCAAAAAGACCACTTCGGATGTCATTACCACAGTCGATGGAACTGAAATTGCCTCTGGGCCTGTAACTCATTCCACTACAGAGATGACACTGTCGGGTCAAGATGGGCATCAAGAGACTATTGTGTTTGATCTAATCAAAGCCCTGCAGTTCCATATCATACTGGGAATGCCATGGTTGGAAACACATAATCCTTGTATTGAATGGCGAGAGAAGAGAATAACCTTCCCGGATTGTGCACACACCTGTTATCCGGAAAAAACCTTGAACGGAGGCCTGGCCACAGTCACTAATCCAATCGTGCAGTTACCTCCGGAATATCAAGAATTTCAGGATGTTTTTCAAAAAGAACAGGCAAACACATTACCACCTCACAGATCATACGATTGACAAATTGACCTCTTACCCAGTGCACAACCTCCATGCAGTAGGATCTACGCCCTTACAGAACCCAAAAATCTTCACCTACGACAATACTTGGACCAATACCTTGCCAATGGCTTCATTCGGCCATCCAAGTCTCCTGCATCCTCAGCTTTATTCTTTGTGCCTAAAAAGGAAGGTGACCTTAGAACGTGCATAGATTACCACGCATTAAATCAGAATACGGTAAAAAACCGATACCCATTGCCTCTGATCCCTGAACTACTAGACCAAGTAAAGGTTGCTTGCATCTACACTAAGTTAGACCTCCGAGGAGCATACCATCTTGTACGTGTAAAGAAAGGCGATGAATGGAAGACTGCCTTTCGCACCAAGTATGGATTATTCGAATATCAGGTGATGCCCTACGGGTTGTGCAATGCACCAGCAGACTTCCAGTATTTTATGAACGATGTCCTTCGAGAACTCATTGACGTCTTTGTTGTCGTATACATAGACAATATTCTAGCGTACTCCTCCTCAGAATCAGACCATGTTAAGCATGTTCGTGCAGTCCTTGAGAAACTACGCCAGCACAAGTTATATGCAAAATTGGAAAAATGTGTTTTTCATGCTACAGAAGTTGAATTCCTTGGATTTATCCTGACTCCAAAAGGAGTCCGAATGGACTCTCGAAAGGTGGACGCAATTCTCAAGTGGCCATCACTCAGTTCAGTTAAAGGGGTACAAAGCATGCTTGGATTTGCTAATTTCTACCGCAGATTTATTCCTGACTTTTCACATGTTGTACACCCCATGACAGCACTTTTGCGCAAAAACAAAAGGTTCTTGTGGACCGAAGAGGCTGAAAAATCCTTCCAAGAGCTGAAATTGAAATTCACGTCAGCACCTGTCTTAAAGCATCCACGCCCCGAGCTTCCATACATAGTTGAAACCGATGCATCCAGTTTAGCCATGGGGGCTGTCCTGTCCCAGAAGGATCCTGAAAACGGTCACCTTTATCCAGTAGCATTTTGGTCCAGAAAGTTCTCGGCACCCGAATTAAACTATGCGGTTACCGATAAAGAGTTGTTAGCCATCAAATCCGCCTTCAAGGCTTGGTGGCATTATCTTCTCGGGGCCAGGCATACCATTACTGTAATCACCAATCACAGGAACTTGCAGTATTTAAAAGCAGCCAAGGCCCAATCATCGCGACAACTTCGATGGGCATTATTCTTTGCCAAATTCGATTTCGTGATCACTTATTGACCAGGTTGTAAAAATGGCAAGGCAGATGCTTTATCCCGAATAGGGATGGGTGAAGCATATTAGAACCCGGAACCAGTGCCTATAATTCCAGAACAAATAATTCTTGGCATAACTACTCTACAGACTCTAGAAGATATTCATTTAAAAATCCAACAACTTTTCGATCCAGCAGCCCTACAGGACTGAGTAAAGAAAGGGCAAGATTATTCAGTCATCAATGACCTACCTTACTATCAAGGACGTCTATTTCTACCACACAAGGAACTACAAGAACTAGTCATCTCCAATTACCATGACGCCCTTATGGAAGGACACCCAGGTATCGCAAAAACTGAAGCTAAAATTAAAAGACAATTCTGGTGGCCCACCTGGCGAAAAGACATAGGGCTTCATTACGACCCAGGCGTTAAGGGTTAACGCCGTCGTTAACCCTTAACGCCTATTCTGATTTTAACGGCTGCTTTTAGCAGCCGTTAAAATCCATGGCGCTAACCTGCCATGATGCTAATTACGCCACCGTAATTTACGGTGGCGTAATTAGCGCCTTCCCCACTCCCATTATGCCCTATGGGGAAAAAATGGGAATGGGGAACGGAAAATAGGAAATGGGGATTTACCGCCCCACTCACCTTGGAATGGGGCGGTAAATCCGCCATCCACCATGGTGTAAACGTAGTTTACACCATGGTGGTAAAGTTGGCGCAATTAGCGCCTGGGTTGTAATGACCCCCATAAAGTCATTTGTGATGTCGTGTGGTTGTCGTAAATCTCCCCCGTCTCACCTGTGATCGGGATCTCCCTTGTTCGGCCGCAGGATTCTTCCTGTGGATGGTTCAGGTCTTGAATAGGCTAGCCCGAGCCTCGTCAGGTTGCAGGACGCGTTCAGAATTCCGGGAAGTTCGTGGTTCCAGGGTATCCAGGATTAACGTACAACGAGTAAGTAGGGGGGGGGGAATCCGGAACAGGATAAAGGCAAGGAAGGAAGCAAGAGGATCAAGGAAATCAATATAGAGAGTAAGCACACGTCGGGTCACTACCGAAGATAGCATTGAGACGCGCGGACCCGCAGGGGCGTGACCAATTTATAGTACATGCCACGACATGAAAGCTAGTGCGTAGCACAGAGCTTGGTACGGCCATGTTGGGAGGAAGAAGGAGTACAAGCCCTTCGTGACAATGACCATGAGGTCCAGAAGGGGCAATTTCGCCGGGTGATGACAGCATGCCCCCTCTGAAGACTGGTTCCTCCAGGCTTGCCTGGGTGAATAAGATGGAATCTTCTGAGCAAACGAGGGGTCTTTAAATTTGAAACTGGTTCCCATGTTCTCTCGCTAGGTGGGTAGCCTTTCCACTCGACCAGATATTGTAGTCGACCCCTCCTATACCTGGAATCACATATCCTGGACACCTCATATTCCAACTGGTCGTCCACAACCACAGGTGTGGGTTTGAAGGGTTTTCGAGTAGAACTAACGTAGGGTTTCGACAGGGAAGTATGGAAGACTGGATGTATCTTTTTCCAGGAATCCGGAAGCTTAAGTCGGAAGGAGACAGGATTGATGACCTCCTTTATAGAAAATGGACCATAATAGCGAGGAGCTAATTTGTTTGGTCGTAGATGTCGAGGTAACATTTTCGAGGCTAACCAGACTTGATCGCCAACTGCATAGGAAGGTGATGGTATTCTCTTAGAGTCCGCATATCTTTTGGTTCGAGTCTGGGCCTGTTCTAACTGATCCTTTGCCTCTCTTTGTAAGTCGATCAGCGTCTGAATCCAAGAGTCAAGGGTAGGTACCGGAGTAGATTCGGGAAGAACTGATGGTAAAACAGACAGGTGATAACCTTGACTGCAATAGAAAGGGCTGATCTTGAGAGCTGAATGATCTGAGTTATTGTAGGAGAATTCGGCTAAGGGTATAAGGAGAGACCAATCGTCTTGAACCTTGGTGGCAAAACAACGAAGATATTGTTCCAGGGTTTGATTTACTCGTTCCGTTGCCCCATTGGTTTGTGGATGATAGCCTGAAGAAAGGGCACGTTGGATTCCTAGAACACGACAGAGATGTTTCCAGAATTGTGATATATACTGGGGTCCCCGATCCGAAATAATCTTGGAAGGAAGGCCATGAAGACGAAAAATATGTTCCAGGAAAATTCCAGCAAGTTCCGAGGAAGATGGTAGTTTATACAATGGTGTAAAATGAGCTAGATGAGTGAACAAGTCAATGGTTACCATGATGGTTGTATATCCTCGGGAAGGTGGTAATTCAACAATAAAGTCAGTGGCAATAACTTCCCAGGGTCGGGTTGGCAACGTAGGTTGTAGAAGCAGACCCGCTGGCCTCTGATTATCGTACTTGTTCTGACTGCAAATAGCACATGTCTTGATGTATTGAACTACACTGGACTTCATCCCTGGCCACCAGAACTGTCTTTGTATAAGACGGAAGGTGTTGGTTACTCCTCGATGGCCAGAGTGAAGAGTATCATGGCATAGATTTATTACCTTCTGTTGAAGTTCTTTTTTCGGAATGACCACTGAATTGTTCTTGAATAAATATCCTTCCTTGATTGTCAGACGCCAGGGATTTTTCTTCGATATGTCCTTCCAGAGTTCAGATAATTGAGTCTCTGCTCTGATTTCTTCCAGGAGATTGATCGCTTGAGCTACAAAGATTGTGGGTGGAAACATTTTTGGATAGATCTTATCCTCCAAGGGAACATAGTCGGGACGCCGAGAAAGGGCATCAGCAATCAAGTTTTGCGATCCAGGAACATATAAAATATGAAATTGATATTGAGCAAAGAAGTAGGCCCATCGAGCTTGTCTACTGTTCCTGCACTCCATGGATTGTAGGACCTGAAGATTTCGGTGATCAGTACGGACTTGAACTGGATATTTAGCACCCAGGAGTAAAAGTCTCCATTCAGTGAAGGCATGACGAATAGCCAATAACTCCTTCTCCAGAACTGAGTAGTGAGTCTTGCTGGTGGTCAGGGTCCATGAGAGATAAGCAATGGGATGTTCCAACTTATCATCGGATTCTTGTTTTAAAACTGCTCCTATGGCGTAATTGGAGGCACCAGTTTCCGCTAGAAAAGGCCGATTTATGTCAGGTTGGGCCAGGATGGGGGCCTGGGTGAATTCTTCTTTCAAGCGTTGGAATGCCTTGTCTTGTGGTATAGACCAGTTAAATGGAACGTCTTTCTTCAGGAGATTAACAATGGGTTGAACAATCTCGGAAAAGGTGGGAATACATTTCCGGTAGAAGTTGGCAAGCCCCAGGAAGGATTGTATTTGCTTAACAGATGTTGGGGCGGGCCAAGCCAGTATGGCCTTCACCTTTGAAGGGTCCATACTAATTCCTTCTGGACTGAGGACAAATCCCAGATAGTGAACTGATGTGACATGAAACAAACATTTTTCTGGTTTGGCTAAGAGTTGATTTTCACGAAGATGTTGAAGTACTGCTTTTACATGTTCTTCATGTTTCAAGGAGTCCTTGGAGAAGATCAATACGTCATCCAAGTAGACGATAACATTGAGAAATAACATGTCCGAGAACACCCTATCCATAAAACGCTGGAAGACTGCGGGAGCATTGGTGAGACCAAAGGGCATGACAAGGTATTCAAAGTGACCAAAGGGTGTTCTAAAGGCTGTTTTCCATTCGTCTCCTTCCCGGATACGGATCAAATGGTAAGCACCTCGGAGATCCAGTTTCGTGAATATCACTGCACCTCTCACAGCTTCAAGGATAACCGAGATCAGGGGTAGAGGGTATCTGTCTTTCAGGGTGTATTGATTTAGGCCCCGATAGTCCAGGCAAGGTCTGAGCTCTTTAGTATCCTTTTTCGGAACAAAGAACAAAGAAAGCACCAGCTCGTGATTATGAAGGTCTTATGGTGCCGTTCTCAAGATTAGTGTCTAGGTATTCCCTGAGGGCTCTCTTTTCAGGTTCTGACAGGATAAACATCCTGCCAAAAGGAATCACTGCTGAGGGTTCAGTATCTATGGAACAGTCTTCGGGTCTATGTGGAGGTAAGGCTTGAACAATGGCAGTAGAGAATACATCAGCATACCCTTGATAGATCTCTGGAACTTGTACAATATTGGAAACCATGAGTGGTGTCTCTGGACACCTTGGTAGACTTATAGGAGCTGTGACTGAGGTATCCAGGTTTAAACAATGGTTCATACAGAACTCCGAGCCCAGGAATAAGGATCCGGCAGTCCAGTTAATATATGGATTGTGCTTTTGTAACCAGGGCATGCCCAGAACCAAGGGGTAATGGGCTGATTTTATAATGTCAAACACAATCCTTTCTTGATGATGATTTATGGAAAGATGGATCTCCCTTGTTTGCAGACTTATGGGTCCTGAGGAAAGAGGTCTTCCGTCAATTGCTTCCACTGGCTGTGAAAAACTTCTTGCTTCATATGGAATGTTATGACTTCTTACCCAATCTTGATCAATGAAGACTCCCATTGCTCCGCAATCCACCAAGGCCAGTATGGGTTAGACGTTGTCCTTGGATGGCGATAAAAAGGCCTGTAATATCACCAATTTGTTTTGTCCAGGAGAGTTCAAGGATGGAATTGATGTGGAGCAAACATCGCTCTCCCGAAACCTTGCTCCATTTAGGATCTGGAGCTGGCGTTTCCCGAGCGTCGGGGAGGAGCCAGAGGACACTCTTTAACTAGATGTTTATCTGAGGCACAATACATACATAAGCCTGTGTGTATCCTTCTTAACCTTTCCTGCTGGGAAATTGGTCCACGAAAGGCTCCGAGTTGCATGGGTTCAGAATCAGTGCTCGGATTCTTGGCAGATTCGGTCCTTGTAGTATTCTCTGGGGAGTTTCTTTGAATTGAGACTTTATTCTTTTTCTTTTCGGCCTTTCTTTCTTGAATTCTGAAGTCTATTTGCATAGACAAGTCCAGGAGGGCCTGGAATCAACTAGGACGTGCCACTCTGGCAAATTCGTCCTTAATCTCTTCATTTAGACCTCTGCGAAATAAGGTAAAACTGGCTTCCAGGGGCCAGTCCGCCTCTTTGGCTAGCTGTTTGAATCTGGTAACATAGGTCAACATGTCTTGGGATCCTTGTTGGAAGTCGAGTAACTTCTCTTGAGCATCGTGGACCAGCTCTGGACGTTTGAACATGGTCTTGAGTTCCGCGATGAAGCCTTCATAATCATCCAGGAGAGCATCCCCTGAATTGAGTAAAGGAGTGGCCCATGTAAGGGCATTACCAGAAAGATGCGATATAATGAAGCCCACCTTAGCCCTGGGAGTTGAGAAATAGTAGGGCTTGAAGGTAAAATGTACCAAACAAGAATCCAGGAATCCACGTAAGATCTTTGTTGAACCGTCGTATTTATCAACCACTCCTCCCAATAGTACGCTGTCCTTGTTCGCGGAGACACGTGACAAGACAAGCTGTCTTAGCGCCGCATTCTCGGCTTTTAAATTCTGCATCTCTGTGGAAAATTCTTGCATTCCGCGCATCAGGTCCTGAATAGCATTCTCCATGGTAGAATCCGTATTGATCGTTTGGCGTCTCAAACTGTCATAAATCTCCCCCCGTCTCACCTGTGATCGGGATCTCCCTTGTTCGGCCGCAGGACTCTTCCTGTGGATGGTTCGGGTCTTGAATAGGCTCGCCCGAGCCTCGTCAGGTTGCAGTACGCGTTCAGAGTTCCGGGAAGTTCGTGGTTCCAGGGTATCCAGGATTAACGTAGAACGAGTAAGTAGGGGGGGAAATCCGGGAACAGGATAAAGGCAAGGAAGGAAGCAAGAGGATCAAGGAAATCAATATAGAGAGTAAGCACACGTCGGGACACTACCAAAGATAGCGTTGAGACGCGCGGACCCGAAGGGGCGTGACCAATTTATAGTACGTGCCACGATGTGAAAGCTAGTGCGTAGCACGGAGCTTGGCACGGCCATGTTGGGAGGAAGTAGGAGTACAAGCCCTTCGTGACAATGACCATGAGGTCCAGAAGGGGCAATTTCGCCGGGTCATGACAGTGGTATCTGCGCCCAAAACAAAAGTCAGAAGAAAAAACCAGATGGCCTTTTACAACCTTTGGATATTCCACCTACACCATGGCACACCTTGTCTTTAGACTTTATTACCGATCTACTTCCATCTAATGGATTTAACACCATCCTAGTTATTGTGGATCTTTTTTCCAAGATGGCCCACTTTATTCCTTTAAAAGGATTACCTTCCGCTTCAATTTTGGCCAAGGAATTTCTCGAAAACATTGTTCGAATACATGGATTTCCTTCCGTATTGGTCTCTGACCGAGGTAGTCAATTCATTTCACAATTTTGGAAGAAATGTTGTCAATTGGCGCAAATCGACGTAAGGTTATCAACCAGTCACCATCCCCAAACCGATGGTCAGACGGAGAGGACCAACCAGACTCTTGAACAATACCTACGTTGTATGCTACACCAAACCAAAAGCAATTGGAAGGATATTTTATGGATTTCAGAATATGCATACAATAACTCTGTACATTCAGGAACCGGACAAAGCCCCTTTTATACCATATATGGACATCATCCTCGAACCTCAGAACTCGATTCGCCTCAACACTTAGAAATGCCTGCAGTGACTCATCTGCACTCTACTATTACGCAAGCCTTTAAGGAGGCAACAGAACAAGGTCTAAGCTCCCTTGTCGTGCCTTGACTCATCCCCTTTCCAGGATTACTGCTATCACGGTGAGACACTCCACTGACAATCTTAAATGTTAACATCCACAGTATGATACTACGAGCACCCTTCCATTCATACCAGTGACTCGTATCAAAACAATTAAGCATAGCGTTTTACTCGCACTGCACTACCTTCTTCCTGTATCCCATATGTGCCGCCCTATGCATGGATGTGTTGTACTTACTACCTGACTATGTTCACTACTGCTCCAGACGCCATAGCGTACCGTTTAGCATTATTTACTACATTTAAACACTGCACTGCCATGTCTCTTCAATGTTACTGCTGATTCATTAATTCTCTATATACACAGTAGTACATAGCCGGTTTGCAAGGTTTTGAGTTAGCACTGTTACTGCAGCCATTTCCAGCACACAGATGCACAGGCGCATTTAGACCGTCTGATGTGTTAGCTAGCTCTGCCATTGCCATTTCCAGCACACAGGTGCACAGGCGCATTTAGACCGCCTGATGTGTTAGCTAGCTCTGCCATTGCCATTTCCAGCACACAGGTGCACAGGCGCATTTAGACTATTTGTTGTGTTTAGTTAGCTCTGCTATTGCCATCTCCAGCACACAGGTGCACTGTCGCATTGAGACCGTCTGAAATGTCGTTAAGAAGCCCGGCCTGTACTATTACTTCTCAGCACATAACTGATTTAGTACCCCTAGCTCAGTGGTAATGTGTTAAGTAAACACCCTCGTCGCTACCTAGATCTGCACTTCTAGATCCTTAACCACGTAGTAGCAGCCTTCTGCTCTATTACCTGCCCAGACTCATTCCATAGATGTGACATTCCAGTTACACTATGGCTAGCCGGCACCCAGCCAGCCCTCCTCACTTAACTAAACCATGCCAGGTTGGTTACTACTCATGATGTTTCCATTTTGTATTGTACCGTATGATACACCCTGCACAGGCTCCCACCTTATTATCCATGATAATGGCCTCTCCAGAATAGCATGCCCCTACCACCACCCCATCCCCTGCCCCACACCCTTCCTGCCACTGACCAGTCCGTTCCCCCAACATCACCAGTTGATCAATGGCCCTACAGACCACATAGGGATTCAAAAGCCACAAAGAACCAGATCACCCCACTCAACTACTACCAATAAACCACCTAAAATGACTATTGCAGTCCTCAGCTCACTTAGATGCTCCAGACTTAGATCACGGACCATCACCACGCTATGCTCTCCGATCAAGAACCGCTCTAAAGTCAAGCAAACAAAACAAATCCCTCTACTAGGACCTTTAAGAACCCAAAGACTCAGATCCCGATTCTTAAACCATCCTAGTATAAGTGCCTCCTCCACCTCTGCCATCATAGGAAGCTCACCTCCACTAGTGACCCATTCTAAATGCCCCAAAAGGATCACCACACCACCACAAGAGCCATCCCCTCCTATACACCTCAAAGCAGCACTCATTAATGCACGGTCCATACCTGCTCACGCCACAGAAATACATGACTATATTTCGGAACAACAACTTGACCTACTTATAGTGACGGAAACCTGGCTCCACCAAGCTTCCGGACTCTCACTCTCTATTGCCATTCCTCCAGATTACACCATCCTTAGGACAGATAGAATAAAATCAGTAGGTGGGGGAGTAGCTATTATTGCTAAAACCCATCTCAAAATAAGAACTTGCCCTATTGAGAACCCAGATGGTTACGAAATCCTGCTAGCCAAACTAGCTACAAACCATAAGACTACCATAAACATAATAACTATCTATAGAGCACCTAACGCCAAATCTCAGCCAGAATTAGATATACCACTACTACTAACGCCACTTATTAAACCGAATACTAAATGTCTAGTCCTAGGGGACTTGAATTTAGGATTCAATGACACTCAAGACCACAAAGCAGAAGCACTACACAGTGCATTCAAAGACATGGCATTCACACAACTAGTGAATGCCCCTACCCATACAAAAGGAAGAACATTAGATTGGATACTATCACTCAATACCATAGTATCCATAGACTCCATTAACCCGATACCATGGTCAGACCATCACAGTATACACTTCTCTATTTTGTGTAATGAACCAGACCTACCTAAAACTATCATTGAGGAATCTTATGTAACAAGAAACATCCGGAAACTTACAGCAGAAAACCTCAACCCCCTATTAGCAACCTCTCTCAACAAAAAAAAGATCAATACTGAAAACCCCTCTGTCCTAGCTGAATTCTATCATAATTATCTCACTAGTACAATTGATAACCTAGCACCCTGTGTCAACAAAACCAAACGCAAGGATAAAAAATCCTCTTTTTGGTTCAACGAGGAACTAGTCTCTCTTAGACGGATTAAAAGATCGCTCGAACACCGGCTAAGTAAAACCCAAAACTTAGAAGCTATGGAAGCATTCAACTCTGCAAACAAAATCTATAAATCAGCCATCATTACCCATAAAGCAAATGCCTTCAACACCAGAATAAGTAATACATCCTCTGACAGCAAAGAACTGTTCACCATACGCAAGGAGCTGGAGAATCTGATCCCCATAATCAACCCAGTCCAACCAAGTAAAAAATGGTGCACCACCATCCAAGATGCCCTGGCATCTAAAATCAAACTATTACAAAACAAAATCATCTCCAAAAGAAAACTCCTTACTGATAAGCCTTCCACGCCTAACCAAATCTCCACGAACATAGTAGACACCACCCCTCTCTTTAACTTCTCACCATTCTCACATGATGTAGTACTTAATACTATATCCAAACTTAAAGCTTCAAACTGCAAAGGAGACAACTTTCCAGCGCACCTAATCAAATTATGTGCCCCTACTCTCACACCCATAATTACCAATTTCGTAAATGCCTCCTTCCATACCAATCAGGTCCCAGCTAGCATTAAAGCGGCGTGGGTTACCCCTCTACTAAAAAAGACCACTTTAGATCCATTAGTGCCTACAAACTACCAGCCCATAACGACTGTCCCTTTCCTAGTCAAAATTATCGACAAATTATCCTACAACCAAATACAATCCCACCTCGAAAAAAATAACCTACTAGGAGCCAGACAATCTGGCTTCAGGCCCAACCACAGTACTGAGACAGCCCTCTTGGATTTGAAAATCCAATTGGACTCTATCAGAGACTCAGGCAAACTAGCCACCCTACTGCTACTAGACCTATCAGCAGCATTTGACCTGGTAGACCATGATAAACTATGCAACACCCTAAAAAACTACTTTAATTTCTCCATTAACGCGACTCAGTGGATCAAATCCTTTTTAACGGACCGCACATCCAGAGTTGCCATCGGAAACTATGCAGCGGACCCCATAGTAGTACCTATAGGAGTCCCCCAGGGATCCTGCCTCTCTCCCACCCTCTACAATGCATATACCAAACTCCTTTTCTCGGCTCTTGACGATATGGGTGTCATCTACACCAACTTTGTTGATGACACCCAGATCCTCATCCCCATTACAGGTGACTACACTCAAGACACCGACACCATCAATAAAGTTTACTCTATAATTCAAAATTGGATGGCCTTAAACAGTCTCTGCCTTAACGATGAGAAAACGGAGGTCCTCATCGTGGGCTCCCAAAAAAGAATAAGCACCCTCCACTCTAACTACTCTCATATCAACATTGATGGTACACAGATCCCAGTACTCAAACAAGTTAAAACTCTTGGTGTATATATAGATGCCAACCTCACTATGCACAAACAAATAGCAACCCTCTCCTCGTCCACAGCCTACACAGCAAAACTTATTTCACTCAGCCGCCAATTTCTTACCCCTACAAATTGCATCACGTTAGCCAGAGCGCTGATTCTAACGAAATTGGATTACTGTAATATCCTATTCCTAGGAACCTCCAAAACCAATTTAAATAAAATCCAACTATTACAAAACAAAGCCCTTAGAGCGGCTCTAGGTATAAAGAAATCTGAACATATATCTAGCATCAGAAGAGAAAACCACTGGCTGCCTATTCAAGCAAGAATCATTTTCAAAACACTCAGCACCGTTTATAAATGCATCACCAACAAAGTGCCTAGTTACCTCAACAACACTATCAAGAAAAAAATCTCCTGTAGGACACTGAGATCTAATAAACTGGCCCTCTTGGAAGTTCCTCAGTACAAATACAGTAGAGCAGGAGGATGCAGCTTCAAAGTCTTAGCCCCATTGCACTGGAACGCACTACCTATTAGTATAACAAATGAGGACTCCCTACTAAAATTCAAAAAAGCACTGAAAACTTGGTTATTTAACAAATATTAACCTCAACTAGTCCTACTCCACCTAAGTACTAGAATGCCTCTGGTTTACCGCCTCTCTTTGAACCTAAACAGTAAATGTATCCCTACGGCTCGCATTTACCTCTAGATCTGCAACTAGTGTTTTAAACAAATTGTGACCTGCTACCGTGACCATTTGTAACTGAGTATAAGAAATATGATCACATAATTTATTTGTAATTCAGTATAAAATATGTACTATGTGATGGTAACTGTAACCCTGTATAAAAATGCTACAATTTATTGAAATTTTCGCCGTGATACCCGCGGGTCTGGGCGAGTAACAAATGTAATAAATAAAAATAAAAATAAACATTTGAAACAAGCAAAAGAGAAATACAAGAAAAATGCTGATCAACATAGAAGTGAAACTCCACAATACCAGATTGGAGATCAAGTTTTGCTGGCTACAAAACACATACCTCTAAAGGGAACTCGGACTTTCAATCCTAGATATTTGGGACCTTACACCATTAAGGCCATTATCAACCCGGTGGCCGTCAAATTGGAATTACCCTCTAATATGCGGATTCATCCTGTCTTTCACGTTTCACTTCTAAAACCAGTTCAACCCTGGACAAGATTAACCAAACCACCTGACCCCATCCTAATAGATGGAGAACCTGAATTCGAGGTAAAGAATATCCTGGACTCTAAGATGGTTAGATCAAGACTTTTTTATTTAATCGACTAGAACGGTTACGGACCACAAGAAAGGTCATGGGAGCCTAGTGACCACGTTCATGCACCTCAGTTGGTGAAGAAATTCCATCGGAACTTCCCAGACAAACCAGGACCAAGGGTAAGAACAACTTAAGAAGGGGCCTTGCGGGGGAGTGCTGTCATGATGCCTACCCCCGGGCATCCAGATCAAGCCCATCGGCCCCGGGAGCAGGCATCCAAATATTTATTAAAACCCCAGCAGCCCCTGCTGGGGGCTGTCTGGGTTCAGTCCTTGCGCCTTAGGCACCAGGCTCATAATAGAAATCAGTACTGGCGCCATAGGCGCCAGGCTCATAGACTTTACTTACCTCATGCAGACCATGCTGCAAATGAATCCAAGCCAACGTGAGGCCTGGATGGGACTATTTTACTACAGGGACTATTTTTTACTCGGGTGTGGTTCTGGGGAACTTCTTACCTGGAACTACTTTGGAGGCTATTTAAACCACGCCCGAACAGCAGCACACGCTTTGCGTTATTCTGCACTCAGCAGCGTAACGCTCACTGTGCCTGCAAGTCAGTATCCAGCCTTCTGCCACGCCCGCCTCGAATCCAGAGCTCCTAGAAAAAGGGGAAAGAAGGAGGAAAGGTTAGATCACTGACATTATTTTGATTTCTTACCTGATTCCGGATCCCGCACGTCTCCGAACCTGGAAAGGACATTATTTTAATTCCTTACCTGATTCCGGATCCAGCACGTCTCCGAGCCTGGAAAGGACATTATTTCTGGACACGTCGCATCGCCAGCGGCAGCGCCGCGCCATACTCACCAGTCCTCCCAGCATCTTTCGATTCGGCGCTGCCTCCATCATTTTCTTTGCCGAACTCCAGCACCTGGGGAACAAAACACATAGCAAGGTGCGCCGAGAGAGCCAACAAATATAATCTCTTTTACCACCATAGACTTACCTGATTACCACCGGAGGCATTAACCTTTAACACGCCACATCTTCTTATGCCGCACCTGTAAAGAGAGAGAAAACAACAAGTTAAACACATGCAACTTTTACCGGACAGTGTTGGGTAATACAGACTCTTACCTGAATGCCATCAGTTGCCTCAAGGCAATATTCTCTCGGATCCCTGCAATTCAAAAAGGGAAAATGGAACAAGAGTGAACATCGGACATATTGAACTCTGACCTTTATACTTACGGGTCCTCGCCAAGAACCTCGGAGTCAATATGCATCCTGAACTCTTCCAACACCTTCAAACCAGTGAAGTAACTGGTATCTACGCGCCCCTGCATTCCACGCAGGATGGAGAGCTCATCATTTAAAAACATAAGGGGATATCAGAGGTGACTAGTGGAGAGAACAGTGGAGTGCCATCACTAAATCCACGGGTGGCTAAATCCCTTTCTCCACTTGCAGGAGAATACTTCTACGGGTCAAGCAGACGAGCTTTGGCGGGCCAGTCCAGTCTGTCATCTCTGCACTACGTATCACGTTGGAGGAGACAGCAGCTGTCCGGGTCCGATCGACGCCCCTGTGGGAGCCAGGTGAGCGTAACAGTATGTCCGACCAAGGGAAAACACACCCTGTGTACCTGAAAATGCTGTAGAACCCATGCAGATTGGAGGGATACGGCCTCCATTAACAAAACAAGAGCGGGACAAAAGAAGACAACAACAGCTTTGTTTGTATTGTGGGAAACCAGGACATTTCCTGAAGGACTGTCCAGTAAAACCCCCAAGAAGAACAGTCGGGGCCACAGAGAAGGATGAAGCTAAGGAATCGGAAAACTACCAAGCTCGACAAACATAGAGGTCAGTTTGTCGAGTGAGAAGAGTTGCTGACCTCGCACTTTGCAATACCAGTGATCTTAATTAACCACCAACAGTCGTCAAGAATGCATGCCGTTGAAGCATACATCGATAGCAGAGCAGTTGGAAATTATATTGATGAAGAACTGGCAGTAGAGATGGGGCTTCCTTTGTGTTCTAAGCCAACTATGGACAAGGTAACCACCGTGGATGGGACAGAAATCCCTTCCGGACCAGTAACCCAGTGCACAGCCAGGGTAACCTTGCTGTGCCAGGACGGATATCGGAAGTCTATTTCATTCGATCTCATCAAGGCACCTCAGTTCAGGCTAATACTAGGGATGCCATGGTTGGTTGCTCACAACCTTTGATAGACTGGCGGGCATGAAAATGAACCTTCCCCGGTGACTGCTCCCCTGCCTGCTATTACCAAGAGGAGAAACCTGACGTCTGTATCCCCATGACTACCGGAGTGACAGTATCAACCCTGGGAGCAACTAATACCTTGCCAAGTGAATACCATGATTTCCAGGATGTTTTCCGAAAGGACCAAGCCAATACATTGCTGCTGCACAGGCCCTATGACTGGCAGATCGACCTTGTTCCTGGTGCACAAATCCCTTGCGGCAGGATCTACGCTCTCACAGAACCAGAAAACCTTCATTTGAAATCCTATTTAGACCAGTACTTTGCAAACAGATTTATCCGTCCTTCGAAGTCCCCCGCAGCCAGTCCTTTGTTCTTCGTACCGAAAAAGGAAGGAGACTTGAGAACCTGTATTGACTACCGCACATTGAACCAGATCACTGTTACCCCTTGTCATTTATCCCTGAGATGCTAGGCCAAGTTAAAGATGCCCAGATTTATACCAAATTGGACCTTCGAGGAGCGTTCCACCTGGTCCAAGTTAGAAAAGGAGATGAATGGAAAACCGCCTTCTGTACTAAGTACGGCTTGTTTGAATATCAAGTCATGCCCTTCGGGTTATGCAACGCTCCTGCGGCATTCCAGTATTTCATGAATGACGTCTTAAGGGAGTTAATTGATGTGTGCGCCTTAGTGTACATAGACGACATCTTAGTACACTCAGCCTCGGAACAAGATCATGTCAGGCACGTTCGTTCAGTCCTCACCAAGCTACGTCAACATCACTTGTTTGCAAAGCTTGAAAAATGCTTTTTTCACGTCACCGAAGTAGAATTTCTTGGTTTTATCCTTACTCCAGGAGGCATCAGAATGGACGTGAACAAGGTAGATGCCATTCTGAAATGGCCTTCACCAACGTCTCTGAAAGGGGTACAAAGCATGCTGGGCTTTGTGAACTTCTACCGCCGGTTCATCCCAGACTTCTCTCAGGTTGTGCACCCAATCACAGTACTATTACGAAAAAACAATAAAAAGTTTGCTTGACCCAAGAAGCAGAAGAAGCCTTTCAGGAACTTAAACAAAGGTTTACCTCCACTCCAATCCTGCAACATCCTCGTCCAGACGTTGAAACATCCTCTCTTATGTCGTTGAAACTGATGTGTCCACTCTCGCAATGGGGGCTGTCCTTTTACAGAGAGACCCGGAAACCGGCCAGCTACATCCTGTGGCCTTCTGGTCGAAAAAGTTCTCACCTCCAGAGATTAATTATGCCATCATGGACAAGGAACTCCTGGCTATCAAATCCGCCTTTAAAGCCTGGAGGCACTACCTTCTGGGGGCCAGACACACCATTACAGTCATCACAGACCACCGAAACCTATAATATCTCAAAACAGCCAAGGCCCAGTCCTCGCGCCAATTACGGTGGGCCCTTTTCTTCGCCGAATATGATTATGTAATCACATTTCGACCAGGAGTCAGAAACGGAAAGGCGGATGCCTCAGCTCGCATGGGCATAGATGAAATAGTATATACAACTTCAGACCCAGTACCTATTATACCTGAAGACAAACTCTTGGGGATCACGACAGCCTTAACACAAGCAGAACTACGAAAAGAAATCCAACGGACAATGAATCCTGATGCCTATGGCAAACTCAAGGAGAACAATATACCATCAAGGACCATCTACCCTTTTTTAGGGATCACCTATATGTACCCAAGAAGGAATTACAACAGCATATTATTTCAAACTATCATGATTCACTGATAGAAGGGCATCCTGGGATCGCCAAAACCCTAGCTAAGGTGAAAGAGAACTTTTGGTGGCCTACCTGGTGTAAGGACATCATTCAGTATATTCAGTCCTGCGGTGTCTGTGCACAAAATAAATCACAGAAACAAAAACCATCTGGTCTCTTACAACCATTGGACATTCCTCCAGTTCCATGGCACACTCTTTCCCTTGACTTCATCAGTGATCTACCTCCAAGCCAAGGGTTCAACGCCATCCTTTTAGTTGTGGACTTATCCTCGAAGATGGCCCATTTTATTCCTCTCAAAGGCCTCCCAGACGCAGCCACTTTAGCAAAAGTGTTCCTGAATGGCGTGGTTAAGCTACATGGCTTCCCTTCGGTTCTGGTCTCTGATCGAGGCAGCCAGTTTGTTTCAAACTTCTGGAAAAAATGTTGTGCAATGGCGCAGATCGACGTTCGGCTATCTATCAGTCACCATCCCCAAACGGACGGCCAAACCGAGAGAACCAATCAGACACTCGAACAATATTTACGGTTATGCTGCACCCCGAACAAAGGAATTGCAAAGACCTATTATGGGTAGCCGAATATGCATATAACAATTCTTTGCATTCAAGCACGGGACAAACGCCCTTCTATACCCTTTATGGCAGACATCTTCGTACCTCTGAACTAGACCTTCCAGCAAGCTTGGAAATTCCAGCGGTAAAGACTCTACACACAACCATTATTCAGGCTTTGAAAAGGGCAAAGGAACACCTTATTCATGCCAAAGAAAAACAAAAGAGATTTGCCGACCAACACCGGAAAAAGGCCCCTGATTATCAAGTAGGAGACAAAGTTTGGTTAGCCGCTAAATTCGTACCCGTCAAGGGAACCCGGACCTTTCATCCCAGATTCTTAGGGTCCTATACCATTAAGCCAATTATCAACCTAGCTGCCGTGAAACTGGATTTACCACCTAATCTACACATCCACCCGGTATTCGATGTGTCCCTCCTGAAACCAATGCAACCCAGGCACACGGATTGGGACACCACCTAAACCCATACTTGTTGATGGAGAACCAGAATTTGAAGTCAAAGATATCTTGGATTCTAAATACTCTAGGACCAAGCTATATTATCTTGTCGATTGCAAAGGATTTGGACCACAAGATAGATCCTGCGAGCCCAGTGAGAATATCCACGCACCACGTCTAATCAGGAAATTCCATTGGAACTTCCCAACCAAACATGGGCCAGACAGAAAGAACACCATGGGAGGGGCCTTACAGGGGAGTGCAAGGCCCTCGCCCACAACCCTCTCTGGCAAACCCATTGGCCAGGTGGAGTCAGGACTCGGGCCTCTAGAGCCTGGCATCCTATTCAAAAGCCCTCATGGGGCCTGTCCTGGCACCTTTGGTGCCAGGCTCATACACCATGAAAAACAATGTGCTTGGGAACTACTCTATTGTATTGTCAGCCAACATGGAGGCATCCACATAGCTTGGTTCCTAAGAACCAAGCTATTCGGTCTAGTGTTTTGGGTGTGGTAGCCTAGGGACTACTTTACCTGGACTATTTTGTTGGGGGTATTTAAACCACACCCAAGCAAGACAACACGCTTCGTGATACTTTGCAGCTTGCAACGTGACGCTCACCGTGTCCAGCTATTCCCTCGAACCTCGGAGAAGCAGAACCTGCAAGGAGACAAAAGGAACATCATTAGCAGCAGCATCTTACCTGCAGTCTTCATCTTTAAACACTCGCAGCTACTGAGAACAGCTTTCTCAAATCTGCACGCCTCCGGGACAGAACAACCTGAAAGAGGAAGATAGAGGCAACATTAAAGAAAGCAGTAGAGACATTTACAAATTACGAATTGCTCAAAAGGCTTACCTGGCTTGTCGCCTCTCGGCTGGCACCACTCCGGACATTCCACTCGCGCTGAAGAACACCGCGACCTACAAGGAAGGAAAACACAGTTTAGCAAATGCAAGACTTCGCAGCGCTGCGCATAGAGCTTACTTACCGCATCAAAGCGCTCTTAATGCGCCATCATTTACCAGCTGGGCTCAAACAAGCCAGTTCGCCGCGCTGAAGCTCCACATACCTAAGGGAGAAAAAAAGAGACATTTTAAACAAAGAAAGGCATGCAGGATAGCAACAAAACTAAAGAACAGCAATAAGGCCTACCTGAACAATATCAAATGGGCCGCCGTCAGTGAAGTAACTGGACCGCACTCGCCGATGAAAGACAACGCGCCCCTGCAAAGAAGGCAGGACGGAGAGCACACCTAATTCTACCACAAGGTGAGGAGATGGCACCAGAGGGACTGAAATCATATGCGGGGTGGACGGAGGATACTTACCCCACTCGGTCAGTCTTGAACACAGTCCTCCTGTATTTTCAGGCAGAACCTTCCCCGCAGACCACATTAGGGCAAAGTTGAGAAACATACCAGCGAGTAACCCGGCTGGGCGGCGTCCCTGTGGATACCAGGTGAGCGTAACATAGAGCCACTGGCTCAATGTACCTGCCTAGGTTACAGAGATTACGATCGGGGATAAAGTGAAACTTGCATTATATGCCGATGATATGATGGTGTTTCTGGAAGGACTGGAGCCTCAATCCCGGCCCTGATAATGACGGTTACAAGCGTTGAGGGCCTCTCAGACTTCAAGATTAATATGGCAAAATCCATGGTGTTAAATATTTTGGTTTCCCAAGAACGCTTTGACAGGCTACATGACATGTGCCTGTTTAAATGGGCGGAATCGGCAGTGGAATATCTGGGGGTGCGAATTAGACGTACATACGGAGAGCTGTAGCAAGAAAATATCCCAGCATTATGGACTAAAGCTGTGGGATTGCTGGAGGGTTGGAACCTCCCAGAGGCATCGTGGTTAGGGAGAATAGCAGTGGTTAAAATGGCACTGGTCCAAAACTCCTGTTCGTGTTCCAAGCCTGGCAATGCCGATAGCACCCAAAGTGGTGAGGCAAATGCAAGGGTCAATATTATAATATATCTGGGCCAAAAAGCTTCCGTGAGTCCCGCAGAAGGTCTCAAAGACAGCAACCGGACAGGGGGATCTGGACGTTCCAGGCATGCAAATCACTACCTCCTAGCGGCGCAAATTGGCCACATATTAGATTGGCTGGGTTCGCAGGAATGTACGAATTGGAAGAAGTTGGAACAAAACGAATGTTGTATTCCTCTGCCGCACCTGTCATTTGTGTCCTGTGGTGGGAGAATGAGGGGCAGTAAATCTCCTGTCCACATCCCGCTGCACACTGTGTTACTGGGATAAAGGGTGTAGATGGCTCAAAATTCAGCCAGGTTGAGGTCCCAGATCACCGATTTCTATGAATCCAGACTTCACCTCAGGCTTTAACAAAGCTAATTTTGCTAGATGGGAAGCAAGAGTACCCTTAACCTTAGAGACTCTATACGACGCAGATGGTCCCCTCACATTCATCCAATGCAAAGAAGTGTTCCAGTTAGCGGAGACAGAGTACTTTAGATATATACAACCGAGGCACTGGATTTCTAATGGGATGGTGAGAATTGCAGCATCCAGAAAGCCTGAGGGCATCAGAGGGGTCTGATAGTAAAATCATTTTGCAATGGTATAAACTCCTGGACCCGGGTGATACCACCATGATTTATCCCTATATGGGAAATGAGAGCCAGACTTGGGGCTCTCTATCCCAATAGAGACATTGGAACGGATATGGGGGCATATGCAGAAGAACTCCAGGTGTACGACGATATGGGAGCTTTCATTTAAGGTGTGCTATAGATGCTATATGACACCAAATAGGTTGCATAAGATATTTCCGGAGACCCCAGGCCACTGCTGGATAGGGTGCAGGGAATTGGGCAACATGGGCCACATTTGGTGGCAGTGCCCAGTAATTCAGACCTACTGGAAGGAAATCCTAGCAAGAATCAGGCATATCCCTGGCATACAACTCCCATGGGACCCCCTCGTGATAGTTTTGGGCAATGTGTACGAGGGTGGTGCTTTCCCACTGTTTGGACATAGAGCGGCTTTGACTACCCAGCTGCTGAATGCGGGCCATTTGACGATAGCACAATTTTGGAAGACTCCCCAGAGTCACCTTGTGGTGTGCTGGTGGATAAAGATATGGGAAACATTGGCCATTGAGAAGATTTCAGCAATCTTGCATGCCAAATATCTGGAAACGTGGCCATCTTTCATTGCATTTGTTAAAGATGAGGAGCATGTATATTAGAAGCCTCAGCTTCTTTTTAATTTTTCCCTTCTTTGAGAGGGGTGGACAATGGTGTCCTTAACATGGTGGGGATAGTTTTGGGTAAATTGAAGAGGCGGAGCCGCCGACTGGGTCAGCACACTGACGCTGGTATATCTTGTGCTGGACATCTCACCTCTGACAAATTTACCTGAAGTTTACTTTGTAGGGGTTATTATTTGGATATTTTGTTATTGGGAATGTGTTTACATTCTCGTACTGTTGTGATGCTATATTAGCCTAATTTTCTGGTCTTATTGTCTTTTATATGCGAAAATGAAAATAAAGCATGATTTTTTTTTAAAAAAAGGGGGGGCTCATGCAGCCCCGTACAGGGGAGAAGAACGAGAAAAAAAGTGCAACATCCACCGGAACGTGATGCTGTTCAGGGAAAACAAAAAGAGAATGCTGGTCAAGGAACGAGCAGATCACCGTTAAAAAGTTGGTAGCCTGACCCTCATATTGGAGGGCCGAGCAAAACCTAAAAAAGACAATTAAATACCTAGTTGATCCTGGATATATAGTTTTAAAGTGCACTTTATAAACACTCTTTATACTTTTAAAGACTATTTTTGTATATTTTAAATGACTTTGTTTTGTGCATTTTGAGAGAACTCGATTTTTGAAAGGACTTTGTTAAGGAACTCTATTTTTTTTATTTTATGAAACTGCTTCGGAATAGTTATAGCATTGTCTATATATTATCTTGTGGTTCCCCCTTTTTGTAAAAAATGTTAAACTTGCTGGTGTCCTGGGTGAAAGGAAGTATCTGTATGACAAAAACTAAAGGAACCATACACTAGCATTTCTGCGTGTGTGTGGTTGGTTTAAAGGTATAATGACCTAGTATTTTGTAACGCTTTATTGAGAGGCCACCCTCAACACGGGGAGTTCTTTCCCACCCCAATCAAGGTTTAATAACAGTTCTTTATTCAGCCCTATCTCCAATTCATCTCATAGCGCTTGGATCCCACCCCTGAGCTACCAATGATCCAAGAACGAGGCCGGTTTACAGAATATATTTGTATTTATTTGAAAGATAAATAATGGAGATCACACTAAAATGCCAAACGCCACCTTCATGGCCCACAATTAAACGTCTTGTTACACAAATAAATCACACACGTTGGTTGGGAAAAACACAAATCACAATTGTTTACTTTCTACATATTTCACTTCAAGAAATAATCAAACTGGTCAATGTATTTTTTAAAATTTTATTGTGAATTGGTTTACAAAAAAACCTTACACAAATAAAAAACAACATGCATACAAAAATAGATTTCATACATTTACAAAAGCATATTAAGAACCCTCTATTTTTTCTATGATAGACTCAATTTCATAAAAAAAGAACTAATGCGACAATTAAGGACCCATTGGGCCTCATTACGAGTCCGGCGGTAACCTGCCAGTTTTTTTGGCTCGGTTACCGCCGGACTCGTCTTACCATTCCACCTCCGTGATTCTCGGAATTACTGGGGCATTACGACTCCGGTGACCCGGGAATTCCGGAGGCGGAATGGTGTAAATCCCCATTCCCATTGTGTCCCATAGGACTCAATGGGAATGGGGACCATGGAAACACCAGCACCATCTCGTGATGGTGCCGGTCTTTCCACATCTGCCTGCAGGCGGGCGGTGTTAAACCCGCCAGGACAGAACTGGCGGGAACGCCACCTCCCGCCTTCAGGACTCGAGATCGGGCGATCCGGAATTAACAGTGGCAGCGGGTTTACTGCCACTGTTATTTACGGACCGCCCAACCCGTAATGAGGCCCAGTGTACCTCATTACGACCCTGGCAGTAGCCGTGCCGGTAAAAAAGGCACGGCTGCCACTGGAGTCGTTTTCTTTTTCCGGCGTCTGGCAATGGGGAATTACCGGGGCATTACAGCCCCAGCGGTCCCGGTAATTCCCCATAGCTAGGCGCTGGAAAAAACGACTCCCCATTCCCATTCAAGTTCCATAGTACTCAATGGGAATTGGGAGGACGGAAGCACCGGCACCGTTGATAATGGTGCCGGTGCTTCCGTCAAAGTCTGCAAGCAGGTGCTCTTCCACCCGCCAGGTCCGACCTGGTGGGAGGGACGGCACCCGCCTGCAGAACTCGGAGTGTGTCGGTCCGGTAACAATGGTGCCGGTAGCTTACCGGCACCGTTGTTACTGGACCGGCATACAGATAATGAGGGCAATTGTCTCCACACATTAATCTTGACTACAACAGTTCCTTTGAGTGGTCAGATGAAAAACTGTCCAGTTCTTTGACAAAAGAGGTAGATTCTATTACATTCAGGGCTCGGGAGTCCAGGATTAATTGTTTAAGGCTTTCAGTCCTGTTTATCGATTTACAGAAATGGCAAGCCAACACTGCATCCTTTGGTTGAGTGGTGGACCAATTTGTCAACCTCTCTTTTGTGTGAATCTCATGTACATTTTGCAAATCTTTGCACAAGTAAAGCATTTTAGATAGGTTGGCATTTGACTTCTCCTATGGAGAAACCTGGCATATTCGCAATCTGAGGAATAGTTGGATAAAGCTTCAACAGTCAGTGACCAGTCATCCTTGAAGAATCTTTGTCTCAGATTTTGAAGACTCTTTGCGTTGGTCAATGCCCTGAATCACCACCTCCTCCTCCTCCTCACCTAAATCTGGTCCTTCTGAGGAGCTCTTAGTGGATATTGTTCTTCTTTCTCTCCAGGCGATGTCTTGATTTTTTTTGCAGGGTTTAGGACGGACTCTTCTGAAGGCCACCTTGCCAGTTAGCTATAACGCTTGGTAGTGGGACCCCCAGGGAGTCCGCTCCCAATCCCAGGGAAAAAGCATAGCTAAAAAAACCCTGGTAAGATGTTTTCTCCAGCACAGCAGATGCCAAAGTAGGTGAGGACTACAATTCCGAGAAGAATCTTCCGGTGTTCCAAAACATGCAAGTTCCAAAGGATCCGAGTAGGACGAGCGTTCCAAGCAATTCCGAGAGAGAAGGTAGCAGCTAAGAAGGCTCATAGTGGTGAGCGACCCGAAAACTAGACCGCTGAAGGCTGATCCCATACTAGCTCTTCCTCCATTGCATCCACATTCTCCATGGCGCGCGCGCCATGACAGTATGACCTCTTCTCCACGGATGTATACGAATTGTTTGAACTACAATTGTTCGAATTACAATTGACCTTTGCACAATTGACCGAACTGTGAAGGAAACCCCCCGCAACCCCCCATTATATATATAAATATATATACATATATATACATACATATATATTACCAAACAAACCAATATATATATGTATGTGCGGTCAATTGTGCAAAGGTCAATTCGGACCCTCGACTTTCGGTCAATTCGGTAATTCGAACAATTGTGTTCAAACAATTTGGGTAATACCCTTCTCCACTGACCCCCTCTGGGTTTCCCTGGATGATTTCTATGGAAAAGGCGCAGAAGTCTGGGTGCACTGAGGTTTCTTGCCGGTTCCCAGGATCTCTCTGTCCAGGGGTATCCTTTCCATAGTATGAGATATTGAAGTACTCTGTGTCTGTATTGAGAGTCCAGGATGCGGGAAACTTCATATTCATGGGTATCTTCTAGGCTTGGTACCTTCTTCTTGATCCGCCTCTTATAGGAATCAGCCTTCTATTCCTTGAGAAGGGAGACATGGAATACCGGATGAATCTTCTGTAAGGAGTGGGGCAACTTTAATCGAAAAGCCACTGGATTGATTTGTTGTTCAATGGAAAACGGGCCAATATACCTTGGGGTGAACTTTCCTGGTTATATCCGCCTAGGTAAGTATTTCGTGGGTAACCAAACTTTAACACCAGGCTGCCATGCTGGATTCGCTCGTCTATTTCTGTCGGCCCATCTTTTATATGACTGACGGCTGGCTGACAAGGTTTCCTGAGCCTTCAAATGGGTTTGTTTAAGAATGTCCAGTAACTGATCCACTGTGGGAATGTTGGTGGTTGGTATTGCCGACAATGGGATATGTCGGGGTTCGTAACTGTAAGTACACTTGAAGGGACTCATTCCGATAGCTGAATGCAAAGTATTATTATAGGAGAACTCGGCTATTGGTAGAAGTTGACACCAAATATCCTGAGTTTGGTTACAGTAGCATCTGAGATATTGTTCCAACGTGGCATTCAGGCGTTCCGTCTGCCCGCTACTCTCGGGATGGAATCCTGAGGATAAAGCCTTCTGGATCTGCAATCGTTTGCACAACATGGTCCAGAACTTGGAGGTAAATTGAGTCCCTCTATCAGAAACTATTGTTTGAGGTAATCCATGTAGTCTTACAATGTCTTTCAGGAAAACTTCTGCAGTCACAGTGGCAGACGGAGTACCTTGGAGAGGGGAAAAATGAGCTAGCTTACTGAAGGAGTCAACTACTACCATGATTGCCGTGAACCCCTCGGATGGAGGTAATTCCACAATAAAATCCATGGATATATGTTGCCAGGGTCTCGCGGGTATCTTTTATTGTTGGCGAAGGCCCAATGGTTTTACTGTACTATATTTGCTTTGCGCACATGTAGGACAGGAGTATACGTATGCACAAGCATCTTTGACCATTGTCGGCCACCAAAAGTGTCTCTTCAGTAGATTCAATGTGGCAGAGCGACCCTTGTGTCCCGCAGTGGGTAGATTGTGACACCAGGCTATAGCTTGGGACTGAAGAACTGGGGTTGGTAAATATAGCAGGTCTTCCCTAAACAAGTATTCCCCTTTTTGACTAAGGATGGTATTTGAGTACTCGAGGATTTACTCTGTTCTTCCAATACCTGCTGCAGAAAGATGTTGATAGTCCCAATGAATCTTTTCCCATGCAACAAGTACTCGTGATTGGAGTACTGTTCAGTTTCTTCCCCATAACTTCGGGAGAGGGCATCTGCCAGGTGGTTCTTCTTCCCTGGTAAATATGTAAGCTCAAAATCATATTGTGAAAAGAAATAGGCCCATCTGGAATGGCGAGAATTACGGCACCTGAAACGGGAGTTTAGCTCCTTGTAAAAGGTGTCGCCACTCTTCACATGCCTACCTGATGGCCAGCAACTCCTTTTCCACCACCGAATAATTCTTTTCACTAGAGGTGAGGGTCCTTGAGTAATAGGCTATGGGATGTTACAAATGGTCTTCCTTTCTTTGTAGAAGAGCTGCTCCGATTGCTCCTTAAGAGGCGTCTGTTTCTACAATGAAGGGTAAAGCTTGATCCGGTTGCCTGAGGATGGGTGTGGAAATAAAGGCTTCCTTGAGGTGGTTGAAAGCTAGATCGGCTTCATGGTTCCAGCTAAATCTTGTTCCTTTTTTCAACAAGGCAGTGATGGGGAGGATGATGTTGGAAAAACTGGGTATGAATTTACGATAAAAATTAGCTAGGCCCAAGAACCTCTGTATATCTTTTACCGAGTTAGGAGTTGGCCAGTTGTGAATGGCTACAGTCTTGTTAGGGTCGATTTCTACTTGGCCTTCTGAAAGGATAAAGCCCAAGTATGGCACGGTAGCGGCCTCAAACAAGCATTTTTCTGGTTTTGCCAACAAATGGTGGTTTCGGAGTCTATTGAGTACCTCCCTTACATGCTGTGGATGTTGTTCTAAAGTCGATGAGTATATCAGGATGTCATCCAAATAAACCACTACAGAGCTGAACAAAAGATCACTAAATATCTTGTCCATAAATCTCTGGAACTGAGCTGGAGCGTTAACTAACCCAAGGGGCATCACCTTATACTCATAATGACCTAAGGGGGTCCAAAAAGCGGTCTTCCATTCGTCTCCTTTCTGTATTCTCAGGAGATGGTATGCTCCTCTGAGATCCAGCTTTGTAAACCACTTGGCTCCTTGCACTGCTTCCATGATGTCTTTTATTAAGGGCATTGGATATCTGTCTCGAATTGTTAGACTATTTATACCGCAGAAATCAATACAGGGTCTGAGTTCTTTTGTACCCTTTTTAGGTATAAAAGATGCTCCAGCAGAAGAGGTGGATTCTTGTATCAGCCCGTCTGAAGATTGGTTGCTAAGTATTCTCTTAATGCTTCCTTCTCAGGGAGGGACAATGGAAACATTCACCCGAAAGGAACCACTGCTTCTGGTATTAGGTCAATCTTGCACTCCTTGGTACGATGCAGAGGTAGGGGTCTGGGTTGAGTGTCAGCGAATACATGGACAAACTCTTGATAAGGTACAGGTATGGTGTTAATACTTCTTACGGGTATAGAATTCCCTTGATGTCACGGTAGTTCCTCGTTGGAGAGGCAGGATTGAAAGCAATGTTCAGAACGGAATTCCACAATATTGGTTTTCCAGTCTATACCAGGATTATGCCTTCTTAGCCAAGGAATGCCTAGAATCACAGGGAAATGGGCTGCTCTTATTAAATCGAATATCATACTTTCCTGATGTGACTTAATCTTGACTCTGACCTCCTGAGTTTCCTGTCTAATCAGACCAGAAGATAAAGGGGTGCCGCCCACACCTTCTACAGGAACTGGAAGTGGTTTCTCCCTTCTCGGAACGGCATGTTCTTTAGCCCATTGATCGTCCATAAAGTTCCCGGCTGCTCCACTATCTAGCATGGCAAGACACTCAACTGAGTGATCCTTCTTCCATTCTAGAACCACTGAAAAGACCATCAATTGGTGAGAGGTATCTGGAAACTTGGGTGTATTAGTGATACAGGGACTAGACATTGGAAACCCTTCCATGTCCCTGCTCAGGGTCTTTTGTTTCCCGACCTCCTGGGAGGCGCTTCGGACAAGTCTTGCAGAAGATGTTTCTCAGAGCCACAGTACATACATAGGCTTAAGTCCTTTCGTTGTTTTCTTTCAATGGCAGTCAGGGGACCCCTGGCAGTACCTATTTGCATAGATTCTTCTGTCGGCTGCACTGGCCTTTCCGACGGGATTGGTGTGTAGGAGGGTGAGGCAGGTGGAATCCCGGACCTGTACTTCCTTCTTTCTGACCGTCGCTCAGAAATGCGGCATTCATTCTGAAGAGCTAAAGTACCAGCTCCTGAAAAGAAGCTGGTCTGGCCACCCTAGAGAGTTCATCTTTTATTTCATCATGTAATCTCCTTCTGAAGAGTGTTTGTTTGGCCGAGTCCGGCCATCCGGTCTCCATCGCAATCCTTTGAAAGTTAGACACGTACGTCTGTACGTGTAAAGGACCCTGTTTGGTATCCAAGAGGTTCTCGTATGATGTGTATAGCACTTCTGGTGTTTCAAACCTTGTGCGGAACTGTTGAACAAAAGTTCCGTAATCGGTCAAAACAGGATCAGAGTCTGTTACTAACGGGGTTGCCCAGGCCAAGGCATTTCCCCCTAGATTGGAGATGAGAAATCCGACCTTTGCCTTGTCAGATCCGAACATTTTTGGGCGAAAAGTAAAGTAAACCTGACAAGCTTCGAGGAATTCTTTCATCCTTTTAGGATTGCCTTCATATTTCCCACAGGGCAAAGGCATAGGTGGAAGATCGTCACTAACATCCTCCCTTTGAGTGATTTGTTGTCGTAAGGCAGCATTATCAGCCTTCAGTGCATTGTTCTCTGCTTTTATTGACTGTAGTTCGGCCGTGATTCCTTGGATGGCATTGACCAGTTCCTGCTATTGCTCTAAGCTGGCCCACCCTTGGCATTGCAAACTCTCAGATTTTGAAGACTCTTTGCGTTGGTCAATGCCCTGAATCACCACCTCCTCCTCCTCCTCACCTGAATCTGGTCCTTCTGAGGAGCTCTCAGTGGATATCTTTCTTCCTTCTCTCCAGGCAATGTCTTGCTTTTTTTTGCAGAGTTTAGGACAGACTCTTCTGGAGGCCACCTTGCCAGTTAGCTATATGCTTGGCAGTGGGACCCCCAGGGAGTCCGTTCCCAATCCCAGGGAAAGAGCGTAGCTAAAAAAACCCTGGTAAGATGTTTTCTCCAGCACAGCAGATGCCAAAGTAGGTGAGGACTACAGTTCCCAGAAGACTCTTCCGGTGTCCTGAAATATGCAAGTTCCAAAGGATCCGAGTAGGACGAGCGTTCCAAGCAATTCCGAGAGAGAAGGTAGCAACTAAGAAGGCTCGTAGTCAGCAAGCAGGTAAGCAGGAATGAGCGGAGCCAAAACAATGCAGGAAAGAGAAACAAAGTCGGGTGGCTGGCAGAAGCCGGAGTAAGCGGCAAGCGGGAAGCAGAGACAAAGGTAAGGAGGGTGTGACAGGACAGAAGGGAGGAGGGGAACAGCAGCGGAATACTCACAACGAAGCACGGAGGAAAGCAACACAGCGTCTTCACCCGAAGCGGAAGCAAGGTTTGCAACGCCTCAGCGTTACTGACGGACGTGTACATGTACGCATCACCATCCCCCGGAGGTGTGGTGAGCGAGCCGAAAACTAGACCGCTGCAGGCGGATCCCATACTAGCTCTTCCTCCATTGCGTCCACATTCTCCATGGCGCGCGCGCCATGACACTTTGCTTCACTGCATCGGGATTAGATGTTAACTCCGATTCATAGGAGCCAATTCTCTCCAGCAAGTTTTGCATATCAACCCTGAATAAGGTGACTGTCTGTGCCGAACAATCAATCATTTTCTGTTTCAAATCAACATACAATGTATTGTGCGACGGGGACAGAAACCTTTTATATGATGACAGTTTACGCCAAAGGTATCAAGCTTGAAGTGAAACTATATTCAGTTTGTGGGGTATAATATGGTTGGGAATTGAAAGGGAAAGGCCCAATGCAGTCTTCTAGATTATCCCCTGTAGAGAGTCATGGTATGGACCTACATTCACTGATGCCATGTATAACCCATATAATAGTGCTGGCTCAATCTTGCCAGGTAAAAGTTTAAGATGGGAAGAATGGAGAATCTGCATAGTTTTCCATTTATTCGTTTCATATGGGCTAAAAGGGGAGCTAGTCTGTCTTTTAAGGCTAGCTTCCACATGATTATAGATGACATGTTCGTAAGATTATAGCCAAGGTAACAAACAGATGAAACTAGCTCAGCTCTTTCAGTCCCGAAAGACCACCACATGGTTTGGGGTTGTTTGCTAGTTGGAAAAATTACAACCTTCGATTTTGCACCATTTACCATCAAGTTGTTCCTTATGTAATATTCGTAGAATAGTTTCAGTTTGTTTTTGGAGGCCTTGCAGAGTCCTATCAAGTAAGATGATGTCATCCGCAAAGGCGAACCAGTGGCTTTTCAAATGCCCCAATTTTACTGGCACCATGTCACTATTCCGCCACAGGTCCATTATGTCGCCTAGATAGGCATTAAAGAGGGTAGGTGCCAAAATGCACCCAAGGTCCCACTTTAACAGCGCTCAGCCGAGAAATAACACCTTCTGGATTCAAATGCACTCTCAGCATAGATTTGTGATGTAGGAGAGAAATCAGCTGTATCAATTTAGGTGGTATTTTATACTTGAGCAGTTTGTTTGCTTGTGTCAAGTCTAGCGATGCCATATATATGTTGCCACCTTGTTTATGCTTAACTTTATGCAGCAAATGTTTTAGTATAGTGGCATTGAGAGACGTTTTGTCGAAATCCCACCTGAAAGAGGGATAAGATGTTATGTTGACTTAAAAAGGTGGTAAGGTCTCTCAATAACAAGGTGGCAAAGACCTTGCTTATTCAATCCACCAGGGCAATTGGCTTATAGTTGCTTGGCCTATTCAGATCTCCCTTTTTGTTGATTGGAAATATAGTGGAATATGATCAGGATTCCGGTACCATATGTGTTGTATATATACGGTCAAAGTGAAGTTTAAGGAAATCAGCCCATGGAAGGGGGTCCTTTTTCAACAGGAAAGGCGGGAGGCCTTCAAGACCAGGGGCCCTAGATGGTGTAAGCTTCTTTATGGCCCATTCAATGTCATCTACTTTCCAGGGACAAAGACCAAAGATAACACGTATCCCTAAAGGATCTGCATAGTTCTGGAATTTCAAAGGGATACTAAATTTCTGTGAAAAGAAAGCCACGCAGGTAGATTCCTGAATGACGTTCCTAGGACAAAGCACTTTTTTGCCGAGTTTTGTTATTGATGAGAGGCCAAAATTGTCTAGAATTCGATTTTGTGAGTATTCTGAGCTTGGTCTGGTTGTCTCTCAAGAACAGGTTAAATGTTTGTGATTTAACAAAATTACAGTGGCACTGTCAGGCACGCTTCTTCTGAGTATTGTGAGAAACCTGAAGGTGTCTCCCTGACTAGTCCCCAGGGATTTGTCATCCAGGTGGCCAGGACACGTCCATCGCTATTGGATACAGTCCAGTGAGGGAGGATCAAATGGATGGGAAGTCCTCGGGGAGTGGAAGTGGGACACCGACGGGTGAGACGTGGTATCCTCTTTCTTATAACACCTTTTCCTCATCCTACCATGTAGGATACTCAGAAATTCTACCCCACCCCCTTTTTCGACACAAACATTTTCTTGTAACAAACAATGGACTAACACCAGAGCCGGTTACCTGACATGTCCCAACACAAGGGTCAGGCAAAGTCAGGCAATTAACCTGAACCACACACACTTGACAGCCTTTCCCTTCCCCACAGGGATAAAAGGTGGAGCACGAGAGCACACTACGAGCAAGGCAGACAGCATGACAACAGAGCTATCCAAGTACGGCTGTTCAAGAGGAGGAGAAAGGCATCGAGAACCAAAGGGGTGACAAGGAGAGAAGTGACTTTGCCCTTTCCGACCTAGACCTGCGAAACCTCAGTGGAAAGAACCATAAGATGGTGAACAATAGCCAGCATGTGTTGCAGTAGATGTCAACAGTACACAGAGCCCTCCTCCGCTGATAACCAAGCCAGGGAGAGATGCTTGCTACCGTGGTACCGTCCCTGACTCCAGAGACAAGAAAAGCCAATCGGTTCATCACATAGAACTGTGTTGAACGAAAGTTACAAATGGCAGAATAAGGGAAGTTCAAAGAACTGTTAATACCTTGGGGGAAAACCAGCTGCAGAGGGGTTCGGCACCATGTGGGTGCTCACTACAGAGACTCTGGTTGATTCCTTGTTTTAGATGAAACTACAACTACTAGAAGGCCCTAGAAGCCGTAAGGGAAATGTCAAAGTGTCATACAGGGGTTTAGCAAAATCCCCTGTACAGTTGAAAGTCTTTGACCAAAGAAGCATTGGAAAACTAAGGGAAGAATCCCGCATGAGAAAGCAGAAGGAACAACGAGGCTGGCAAATGTGGACCCGACGGAGGGATGCCTGCAGAATGGGGCAAAGCATGAAGCCCTAATGAACATTGTGGTGACAAAGAGTGAACCCGACAGAGGAATGTCCACAGTGGATTGTCTAAAAGGACATTAAAACTTGTGAAATACAACAGATGAAACTGTTTTGAAAAAAGCCATAGTGAACCCGCAGGAGGGAGGCTGACATTCGAAAAGGGTCTGAGCCTGGAAGAGGTGGGCGCAGGAGGGGAAAAGCCATCACCCAACATACACAGAAAGGAACTTTTTTGTTTACTATTTTGAACACATCAGGTCCTGAGAGAGCGTTTTTGTACAGAAGAGAAAAGAGACTTCACCACTGATGGTCCTGATACCTAAGAACGGAACTGTTGTCTCCTGCTGGGAAAGCTTGAGCGTGTGCTGTGTTCTGGAGTCCCACCTTGTCCTGTGTTCAAAACGTGGAGAAGGGAGACCCCCGGCTAGCACATTCTGACTTTGTGAACACTTCTTTCTTTCTTGTGAACCTTATCCAACACTCTTTTTGTATTTAGTTGTAAGGATTGGCAATAGTTCTTCTTAGTATAGGTCCTTTTATTTGACAAGATGCCACTAGGACTGCCTTATTATTATTTGATGGTCGTAGCTTGCTCCCATCTTAGATTTAGGTTTAGAGTAGCCATTTTTCCAAACTACCTATACAGTTTAATAAACACCCTTGAACTGTGATCACTTGTGTCTGTCTTTACTGTTGCCACCACGAGTTCCTTAAAGTGGAAGGTCCCTTCCCGTTAGCAACCTTATGTCTTTCTGCTTTTGCACATTTGTAGCCTTGATACTGGGGTCAAAGCAGTGAGAGTGCATAATTTTTTTAAAAATTATTTTTAAACATATTTTTATTCATTTCAATAATTTGCACATTACAGAAAAGAAAAACCCAGAACAAACCACCCCCTCGCCACCCTCGCCAGAGGTATCCTTTTATACATCGCTTCCTGAGACTGATTTTGTTCATGACATGTCCAGTATCCTGATACTATGTGGGCACCCTTGCAGCATATAGTCACTTTGCAAATACGACAGTACCGAGCCACAGTCTAGCTTTGAAGATTTGTCACAACCATGGTTCCTTGCCCTACATCTACTGCACTAGTGTCAAAGCAGGCATACACACGAAGATTCATTAAACACAGGGGGCCGTGGGTTGAGTCACAAGCGGGGGCAAGGTGGGTGCAAGCATGGCGTGATTGGTGCCACGCACCTGAGGGAAGCAGTGGTTTCGTGGGTTAATCACAGGGCGGCCATTCCTGCTATCATCTCTGGGTTCCCCTAACATGGAGTCATCTCTTGCAGCGGGCCAGTCTTTTGGGGCGTGGCTGAGTGTTGCTGACTATTTAAGGCCACACCCAGGCCCAGCTCCTTTGCTTCGCGTCGTTCTGCCAATTCAGCGTGACGCTCCCGGCACCGATCCTGCAAAAGAAGAACTTAATCTGATTAAAGGCATTCCTGATCACGGACACTACGACCCCAGCCCTGCTTACCTGCTTGATTCCTGATCATCGCTGCAGCGACGTACAACTTCACGCATTCCGCTCTGACTGACGCAGCTTCCAGGAATCTCCGGCTCCACGGGTCTCCGTTTCGGAAATCAGCTTTTCCAGTTATCTTCACACCACGCTCCTGGTTTCTTCACGGCTTCATGGATCAGCAGCTTCTAGGGAGAAAAACAAGACAGAGGTTAGTGCGAAGGCATACCGCGGATGCATAGCGGGACTCCAACAACATTTCTAAAGCGCTTCAAGGCAGAAAGACATTACATAAAGCACTCAGCAAGGAGGACAATAAAGCCATTGTAAAGCGCTAAGGGGAATCAAAAGGCGCTCGAACTAAGAACATCATAAAGCGCTTAAGGACATCATAAAGCGCTTAAGGGCATCAAAAGGCGCCCGAACCAAGGACACTATAAAGCGCTTGAATAACAAGAACATTAGCGAAGCGCTACAAAAGCGACTAGACTTTGCAGGTCAAGGCAACAAAACGCCTGCGCGTGGGCAATCAAAGGCGCAGTCAAGGTCGCAACACTATGCACACGCGCAGGAATTATTGCCACGTGTGCATACCAACCCAAGGGGACACGCACGCAAAGACTTTCTCTCCACAGCAGGTCTGGGCGGTACTCCAAGCCAGTGATGCAACTGGCTACATCAAAGCGCCCTTGTACAGAGAACAGGACGGAGAGCTCCATATTTCCATAAAGCTGGTGAGAGAAAGGGCCCCAGGGGCTGGGGGCTTGGGAGAAACATGGAAAATTGTGGTTCAGTCCTACGCATCCCATTGTTGACATCTTGGTGCATTCCCTTTCAGAAATCACACCCTAGAAGTCCAGCCCTACCAGAGCATCCAAGAAGAGGATCCCAGGTGCCCCTGCAGAGCCAAGGTGAGCGTTACAGATGTCCTGATTCCCCTGGATCTTATATGTTACCCATTCCAATGAAAAAAAACTCCAAACTTTCTGTAGCCAAAGCTGGTTTGTGGGTATCTGTTTCTACTTCCAGTGTTGTGCTATTACCAGCCTTGCCACTATTAAAAGGGTTATTAATCCCAGTTTTTACGACTTTGTGTACACTCTCGACTCTGGGTCCCACATACCACACATCCAAACCATTGTTCCCAAATGCTCCACCCCCTGGAACATCTTTTGCATCTGCAATTTCACCCCCGTCCAAAATGGTTGCAGCACCAGGCAGTCCCACCAGATATGTCCCCAAACTCCCACCACCTTACATCCGCTCCAACATTGATCTGATACTGAGGGATACATTGTATGCAGTTTTTCGGCCGTGTAGTGCCATTGTAACAGCACTTTGAGCCACATCCTCCTCACCTGAATGGAGTGTGTTAGTTTCGGCTAAAACCCACAGGAACTCCCACTGTTTCTCTAGCATGGCCTCCCCACCTGTCCTTTTCCATTTTGTCATGTATCTCCATTGAACAGACTCTTCGTGGTCATTGACATACCTATAAAGATTAACACCAACTTCCTTGAGCCTGTATGGGTCGTAATATACCCCTCAAATGGGGTTAGCTGTGTTGTAGCTGCTGCTTTCATTGTTGAGTCAGCAAGCCAATGGTTTAGCTGATTGTACTTAAACCTGTCTCTCTCCATTAGCCCTACATCCCTAATGCAGTCCTCAAAGGTCCTAAGGGTCTGTCCCTGGTACATATCTCGGATCTTCCGGCATCCCGCCCCTTCCACGCTTTGAATGCCCCCCTCTCCATTCCCGGCGGGAATTCTGGATTCCCAAACATTGGGTAGAAAGTAGAGGGGTTCACTGTTATTGCTCCCTGCTCCACTGCCGCATACCTCCACACCTACACCCACTATTTCGCTAATCCTTGTATTGGGGTGTCTATGCTTTTTGCTTAGCCACAAGAGCCCCGAGAGGGATGATCCCGCTACTGCCCCTTTGGCAGGCCCATATTTTCTGTTGACTTTCCGCCAACCATTCCTGTATAGCCCGTAACTGGGCGGCTTCATAATATCTATAAAATAAGGATACACTAGGCCCCCTCTATTCCTTGGGGGGGTCAGTGTAGTGATAGCCACCGTAGGTGGTTTATTCCTCCAAATGTTTGAAGACAGGACTCTAGTAAGAGACCTAAAGAAAGTCCTAGAGATCATAATAGGCAGCACTTGAAAATAATATAAAAGTCTTGGTAGTAGTACCATATTTATCAATGTCATTCTTCCCCACCAAGAGATTGTGAGGGGGCTCCATCTGATCAGATCTATTTTGGGTAATTTACCCCATACGTTTGCCCTACCGTTCTTGCGAAGGTCACTCCTAAATATGTAATTCCTTTTTCTACGATCTTTAAGTGCGTTTGTGAGCTCAGCCGATCCAACATGTCAGGGTGCGCAGATAGGTTCAGGAGTTCCGATTTCTGCTTATTAATTTTGAACCCTGAAATGACCCCAAACCTTTTCAATTCCTTCATCAGCTCCGGCAGGGAGTTTTCTGGATCCGATTTCGCCGCTAGCATATCATCTGCAAACCCTATTGCCTTATGCACTTCTCCCGGTATTACTATCCTTTTTAAATGCTGCGCTTTCCGAATCCTAACCAATAGGGGTTCTAAACAGATAGTGTAAAGCAGCGGGGATAAAGGGCAACCCTGTTTAGTACTCTGTCCAGTTGTCACCTTATTTGACAGAGTCCCATTAACTGCAATTCAAAATTGTTGGACATCTATAGTTGACACAAACCATTTGGATAAATCCCATGCCGAACAACATATGCTTCAGTGTGCGGAGCAACAAAGTCCACTCCACCCTCTCACATACCTTTTCCGCATCTAATGACACCAGCATTGCAGGGTTCGGGGTCATGGCCATCTTTTCTATTAAATGGCAGGCTCTGTGAGTATTATCAAACGTTTGTCTCGATGGTATAAAACCTGATTGATCATGTCCGATTAATTTCGGTAGCAAAGCCGTTAACCTGTTTGCCAGAATTTTTGTATATAATTTGGCGTCAAGGTTTTGTAATGCAATTGGATGATACGAGCCTGGGGATGCGGGGTCTTTACCTTGATTTGGGAATACTACCATTTTAGCTTCATTCATTGACTGAGTAATGGAGCCCATCGATTTAAATGTATTAAAACGTTTTGTGACCCTTGGGGTCAGGATATCCTGAAATTGTTTATAAAAACTCTCTGTGTACCCATCCGGGCCCAGGGCCATATTTTTTGGCAGCGCTCTGATAGCTGTTCACACCTCCTCCCGTATGTCCTCCTCCAAAGACTCCCTTTAATCCTCTGAGATTTGCATAAGTGTTAGGTCGGCTAGGTACTCCTCCTGCCTATCTCCGAGGAGTTATCTGATGTATATAAGGTTTGAAAATATTCCCTAAAAATTCCCCTGTATATCCTAATTTGTTGTCTTGTCTTCCCCTGAACTATTCCGTAGCTTCATAATCGTTTGGGTTTGCACCTTTTCCTTCAATTGCCTAGCCAGCAACATGTCTGCTTTATTGGCCTTCAAATAGTACCACTACTTCATGAAGAGTAGTGCTTTCTCAGCCCTCTTTGTGCAAAGCGTCTCTAATTGACACTGAACATGTCTCAATGCCCTCCTTAATTTGTTATTCAGGTTTTTAGACAGTACCCCTTGAATGTCTCTCAGCTTCTCCTCTAGCTCCTCTTCCCACTGCTACCGCTGTTTATCCCTCCCTGCACTGATTGCTATTCCCTCAATTCTGCCTTGAATGCATCCCAGTCGAACTCCGGAGATGCATCCAATGTTTTATTTTCCTCGAAGTACTGCTCTATCTTGAGTTTGATTAGCTCGGCTTGGACCCTATCATGTAGACGTTCTGTAGGAAACCTCCACTTCCAGAGCCCCCCCCTGTGTTCCCAACTTGATGGTCATAGAAAGCGGGGCATGATCTGACAGAGACATGGACCCCACTTCTATGCCCTTTACCTTGCTCACCAATCCTGTGGAGGCCCAGGTGTAATATATCCTGGAAAGGGAGGAGTGCACCTGCAAATATTAAGTAAATCCCTGCTCCTGTCTTTTTACCGTTCGCCAGACATCATGGAGGGCCATGGAAGACATTTTTCATTTAAGTGCTTTAGTTGGGGCCAGTGCTCCCGGTGTCGCTCTTGTGCTCCTATCCACTTGGGGTACCCATGCCATGTTGAGATCCAACCCCAGAATTATATCCCCTTCAGCAAAGTCTCGACAGCACCCCCCTCATGAACACATCTTTTCCTGTATTCAGGGCATATACCATGATCAACGTAACCTTATACCCTCCCAGGGTAGCTTTCAGGAAAAGGAATCTCCCTTCCTGATCGGTCTGGGTCTCCAACACCTGCATTCTCACCCTATCATGCAGTGCTATCAACACTCCCGCCTTTTTTTCTACCGCATTAGCCTGATAGAGTTGATAAAACTTCCCCACCACCTTCCTCTTCCCCTCCTCCCAACAATCCACTAAAGCCCACAAATTGGTCCTCCCTTCCCCATCCCTTCCCCTGAGGAGGGCACAGGTTCCTAAGACCGCTCAGACGATTTGCCCGCCGTGCCTGGCTCTCATATAATTCCAGAGATGATTTGTGGGGAATGCTAAACCCCACCAACGGATTCCAAGTCCCCTACCGATAACCATGCACCCTCTGGGCCGCAGGTTACATTAAAACGTGTATGTAGCTTACCCCTCCTCTGGGTTCCATGTTCATCCTCTTCCCACCCCCTTTTCAGAGATTGTCAAACATAGTAGTTCTGCCGCTCCGCTTCATGTATTGTTGCCATGTATTGTTGCCCCCCTTATCTTTCCTTGGTACTGTCTTCCATTCCTATGGCTTCCTGTGCCCTTTTTCCCCTCTTGGTTGACCTTCCTGCAGCTTCAGAATCTGTTCTCCTTCATCGCATGATGGGATCCTGTGTTGCCGTCCTTCCCATGAAAATAGAAGGCCAAATGGGAATGTTCACTTATACCTGATCTGTTTGTGCGCTAAGAATTTCAGCACTGGGCCCATCGCCTTCCTTTTTTGTAAAATGGATTGGGCCAAGTCTTGGTACAGCTGCACTTCTTCTCTGTTGATTCTCGTCGGGCCAGAGGACCTTGCCATCCTCATAATCTATTCCTTCTGGCTATGCTATGTCACTGCCACCAACACGTCCCTTGGTTGCGAGCCCGGTTCCACTGCCCTCCTTGGCCCCACCCTATGTACCCTATCTATGCAGTCAATCTAGACTCCCTTTTCTACGCCACTTGTCAAAATACCTGCAAACAGCTGCTTGGCGGTATCTTTCAAGTCCTTATCCGCCACTGTTTCTGAAAGATTCTTAATCCTGATGTTGGATCTCTGTGAACGGTTTTCCAGCTCCTCGCACTGGAGTTCTTAGTTATGCGAGAGATGGGATAGGTGTTCCAGGGTTTTGGCACTCTTCTGCGTACCGTCCTCCATTTTCTGGACTACCCTTTCCAAAGTGTCCGTTCTTTCCTCCAGTTTCGCCACATCCAGTTTTAATTCCTGCACCAGTTGCTTCATTTCTTCCTTCAGCATCTCAAATTTAGTTTGGAAGGAGGCCATGAACTGATCTTGAAACTCTTTAAACCAGCTCTGCATATCCTCTTTACGCAAAGCCATAGTTCCTTCTTCCTGGGAACCTTGCTTCTGCTGATCACATCTATCCAACACTTTACTTGTTTGTGGGGAAGTTTCTGAGCCCCACAAGTGCTTAATATTACCTTCTTGGCAGGCCTGGGGGGTTTTCTGGCCTGAGAACACTGCTTTCCCTCTGTTCTTGGACATATGTGCGGTGCAGGGTGGGTCCTCCTGCCGCACTTACACTGATTCCGGTGTCGCCCCTTGTTCTGGCTCACCACTTCCCCTATATATATCGTTGCTGTACCCCCTTGCCTTCCAATATGATGTGAGGCCCCTTGTTGCCTCTCTTATCCCCCTTTCCTGGGTGGATGGCCCGTCTCTTATTCTTTTTAAATGCCCCAAGCTCACTCTTTCCCCCGCTGCTTCCTTGTTCACCTGGTGCCCCTTACTGCGGCTCCATCCTGTTTTCCTTTTCACTCCTCCGTTGCTGGTCATGGGCGCAACCTCACACTGGCACACTTTCTCTACCCCACCAAGTTGCGCAGGTCCACTGGGCGATCTCCCCCTCCTCGTCGCCTCCTACACTTGCCGCTTTGTTTGTGGCTGTGCCATTCCTTCTCTCGGCCCCAGCCCCTCCCCTTCAACTGGGGATCTGTGCCGTGCTCCGTCCCTCGTTGCCAGCACAACTTCGTCCGCTTCTTCTGTCCCTGCGGATGTGGCGGCTCGTTCCGTCTCCTCCTCCACTATGCCGTGACAGATTTCCCCTCGGCTCTCGCCGCGGATTGCGGAGAGCAGAGATCTTCCTTTCTCGATCCTGGCGGGTGGGCTCCTAACCATCTTCTCAGATGCGTTTCAGGCCAATCTTGTCCGGGGGCGTTTCGTTGTTTCTCCACTCTCTGTATGAAATTGTGGATCACCTTAGCTCCGATCCTCGGTCACGTTGCTTATTTTACTGCTTATTGTGCGGCCCGGTGGGGACGAAGACACTTACAGATGTCCTCCTCCACCAGCCGCCTTCTTGGAATCCATGCATTTTTAAAAAAAAACATTCATTTCATCTTCAAAGGACACCTTCCTAATGTATTCAATGATACAAGTATCAAAAGGTTTATCAGCCATTTGCGATAGAACCCCATCCTCTGGATCCAGCCCATTCTGGTGCACCTTGTCAACTTGGAAGAGAAGCTTAATCAATCTAGTGTAAAGTCTCCCATTCCAACGACAAGCTTGACCCTTCCTGTCAGGTGTTATGGCAATCAATGTAGGACAGATTATGTGTACAGCAGTTTTTAATTTCAAGTTGAAGTAGATCATTAAATGATCTCTAATTAAAGGATCGAAAGAGGTAATTTTGCTACACAAAGGTTTTGAGATGGACGAAACTAAAAAGTAGCCTATCCAAGAGACAGTGGGCCTCATCACGAGGAGAGCGGTAAGGGGTGAACGGCACCGGTAAAGGTGCCGGAGCCGTTAACCACCTACCACCCTATTACGAGGTCTGCTTGCGGGACCCGCTAAGGATGCCTGGTTTTACCAGGCATCCTTAGCGGGTCCTGCGAGCAGCCCAGCATGCTAACAACTGGCCCGTCATTCACGGGCCCATTGTTAGCATGCTCCCCATTCCCATTGAGCACTATGGGGGCTCAAATGGGAATGGGGATGTACCGGGTCCAGGTTCCCTGAATAGGGAAATACCGAGCCCTCCAAGGTTGGAATGGCCCGGTACTTCCCCATTCAGGGAACCCGGACCCGGTACCCGGAATGGAGGTAGCCATGGCAAATAGCGGCATGGTTACCTCCATTCTCGTAATGAGGCCCAATGTTACACCTGTGCCAGGTATAGAAGTTGGCAACTGTAGTAGATACAGGGCTTCATTACAACTCTGGCGGTAGCTGTGCCCTTATTAAGGGCACGGCTGCCGACGGAGTTGCATTTTTTCCAGCACCCGCGAATGGGCAAGAACCGGGTCATGCCGAGCTCGGCGGACCCGGTAATTGCCCATTTGTGGGTGCCGGAATCAAGGGCCTCCCGATCACCATTCTGCCCCATATGGCTGAATGGGGATGGGGACATCGGATGTACCGGCACAACACTGCATGTGCCGGTGCATCTGACGTGCTCTGCTCGCGGGTGCCGTTACCCCCGCCAGGGAAAACCTGGTGGGTGAAACGGCACCCGCGAGCAGAGCACGTAGTATGGCGGTCCGGGAACTACGGTACCGGCATGCTTACTGGTACCGTAGTTGCCGGACCGCCATGGTTGTAATGAGGCCTATAGTGTCTAGTTGTTGAAGATTCCAATCAGACAGAAAGGAATCCCAAGCAAGACCCCATTTGAGATTGTTGTTAGGTGTTTTTGGGATACAGCTAAGATGATTATAGACCTGACCAGGGGCACAATTAGCATTGAAGTCGGCACTCACAACCGTTGTATTCTGGTGGCCCCCAAGTAGCCATGTTTCAAACATCAGTAACAGAGAAGACTGAAAAGTGTCAATGGAATGTTTAGTCGGATTCAAGTGTATGTTGACTAGTATATAATCCCCCACTGAGTCAGGGAAAATAACACGTACAGTCAAAATTCCCTCACATGCAACCCACAAATTACTATTAGTTTTAGAGTTGTTAGGTATCTCAGTGATCTGGCCACCACTAGGTCGACCGCTAATCGATCGAGTTGCTGGAAGGGAATACGTTACAAAACCATTTAGTTCAATATTGTCCATACACATGGTTTCCTGAATAAACAGGATATTACAGTCTCATAAGTGTCACGCTCACCTGGATCGAAGGGGGCGTGCTCGTGTCGATGTCTGCACTGGTGTGGCTCTGCTGGTGTGGCTCTGCTTAAATGAGGGTGCTAGCCCACGCCTTCCCTTCGTTCTTGCCTCAGGAGATGTTTGCCTGCAAGTCGAAAGAAAGATATTAGCACTGAATGGAGCTGGTTTTAGTTTTCACCTCCTTCCGATTTTCCTTCTCTTCCTCTGGCTCACCTTGGTTTTTGAATGGGTGAGCTCTCCGTCCTGCACACTCTGGCAGGGGCGCGGATACACACTCGTTCCAGGATCAAGTTACTTCACTGATCCGATGGAGGTTGCTGAAGTGGAAGGACCGGAGTAAGCAGGTAAGTCTCTATTCCAATAACTCCTTGAAATAGCTGCCTTAAGTCTTTCTGCTCAAAGTATCTAATGTTCGTTCTTGTCTTTCAGGTGCGGCATAAGCGGATTGACTCTCCTGACAATGATGAGCAGGACTCCTGCCGGTAAGTATAGCGCTGTGCTGGGGCGCGCTAATTGTTGGCTTTATTTAACTTTCCTTTGCTGTGTGCGACTAACCTGCTTTGTCTTTTCTGTTCGGCAGGTGCGGCGCAATTCCAGGAAGAAGATGGAAGAACCGTTTGATGGTGTTGAGTTGCAGCACGATGCAGAATGATGAAGAACTGCTCGATGGAGCTCCTAGAGGAGGCCGACCCAGGTGAGTAGCTACCCGAGAGGGTACTTTCTGTTCTGCTCCTCTACAGATGCAGCGGTCCGTGTGTAAGCAGAAGGCGAGGCCAGGATTTTCTGCAGGTAAGGCCTTCAATGCCTTAATAACTCATGTTCTTCTGTTCACAGGTGCCGATGGATAGAAGACTCTGGACGGGCGTGGCAGAAGGGAAGCAAGAGCTCAACTGACATGGTGAGCGTTACGCTGCAGGAGTGCAGAATAACGCGAAGCGTGTTCAGTTTGCAGGGTGCGGTTTAAATAGCCTTGCAAGTAGTTCCAGGAAAATAGTCCCCTTAACAGTATCCTGCCTCCCAGGTAAAGTAGTCCCAAGCCACACCCTGCACTGAATGGCTCAGCCTCTCAGAGCCGAGTATATGAACCATGTAGTTAACACCTACCATGAGCCTGGCGCCAGCGGCGCCAGGACTGAGTCCAGGTGAGCCTAGCTGGGGCCTGATAAGGCCTCAAGGAAGCCAGAGTCAAGGATGGGCTCACCAGTTTCAGGGTTTTGGGAGCATGCACCATGACAGTAAGTAACAAGATTCATTCCATATGTACCAGAAATTGGTCATTCCACAAAAGAATCTTTATACTGTTGATGTCGGGTTGATTAAGGCTTTGCGTTAGGGATTCCAAGGTTTTGATCGCGGACTCCGCCCATGACCAATCCTTTACATCCTTGAGTTTTGGCATGAGATGTACATCAGGTAGTGATGAGGGTAATGTACCTGTATCATTATTGTCAGTTGGTACAGACAAGTCAAGCATACCTTCACAAGAAGCTAAATACAATGTTGCTGCTTCACTCGATTCAAGTTCAGTGAGTTCATATTGCAGATAATGAAGAATCCCTGTCTGTGCCCAGATCATGTTTGCTATGATATAGGAGTGAAAAGGAGAGACCATGTGATTATTATTGATCAGTGGAAGAGATATGAACTCGATGTCACTGGAGTGGAGTGATCTCAGAGGAGGAATCAAGGTGAATATGTCAAGTTCCTTGGTTCTGTTCAGCCTTACAAAACCATGTTTCTGAGTGTTGGTCTCCCACCATATAATCTTAGAGGAACAAGCCGTGGTAAGGTCAATAGAGCACACTGTAAATTGGTCACCAAAAGTGAAGAACCTGACCCTAGATTTGTTGAGGATGATCCCAATGGTTGCTCTCTAGTCACACCAGAAGAGACCATTTTGACGACTGACCCTGTCGCCATACCACAGCCTTGAACAGTAGAGTCCATCATTGGTATCTAAGTGACTTTTGCGTCAGGGGTGGCAGAAGTAGTAGAGCAAGGTTTTTTCAAATTTAAAGACCAAAGTGAAGTAATTTGTGTCTGTGGGCTGTTAACCAGATCTTCAATAGATTTGTGTGACTGTGTGGAAGAGGCAACATGAAAGTTGTCATTATTCTTTTTAGACTGCACAAACCCAATAGGTTGGCCAAAGTCATGAGGGTCAGTGCCCATCTCTTTACACCAGGCTATCGGGCTGGCAGTTGGATCAACCGCCCACACGCTGGAGCAACCATACTTATTTGTACACAGTGATTACCTTTTTTAGACCTTTCTCAAGAGATTGCAACATATGTGAACAAACCTGTTCAGAAATGTCATGATCGTTAATTAAGTCGTTGAGGTCAGTGACAATGGGCCTCATTACAAGGTTGGTGGTCCGGTAATAACGATACTGGTAAGGCATTACCGGCATCTTTTACCGGACCGGCCCATCATGACCTACACCGGCATCGACAGGGACCCGCTGTGACCGTGCACCACCGTACCGGCATGCGTGTGGGCAAGCGAGCGCCGTGCCAGTAACACTGGCATGCCACAAGGAAGAGGACATTACGAGTCACACGGACATACACATACCGGCATCCAGATGCCGGTAGGAAGGGTCGTCATGATGCCGGTAGCACCGGCATTGCGGACCACCCATTAATAGCAAACTGCTGTGTTCCCAACTGGCACAGGTGCACACAATCAGCACAGGTGGAGGCAATGGAGCCTGGCCCTGCACAAAAGGAGCACACCCACACACCACACCCCTTCCGAGACCAAAATGATTCCACTTGCAGTTGCGATACAGGAGCTGGCGGACATGCCTGCACTGCTAACCCTTTAGCAGGCAGTGCACCAGGGATTACAGAGGAGACTCAAGAGGAGAAGGAGGGTGAGACTGGCCCAGCAAATCCCACCAGTGCAGGCAGTAGTTCCCCGCAGGCAGCCACCAATCCCTCGCATAAGGGCGAGTCCATTCGACTTAACCCCAGCACAGATCCACACCCTGTACCACCTGGACAGGGACACCATCACCACCATTGTGGATCTAATACATGATGACTTGGTCAGCCTGTTCAACATTCGCACCGCCATCCCCCTTCTACTGAAGGTGGTGTCTGTGCTCCACTTCCTGGCCACAGGCACCTACCAGCACACAGTGGGGCAGCCGCATGGCATCTCGCAACCATGTTTTTCCGGTCTGCTAAACCAAGGGATGGATGCACTCCTAAAGATGCAAGGGCCTACATATCCCTACCACGGACAGCGCAGGAGGTGAATGACACCAAAATTGCATTTCATGCACTGGCAGGCATGCCCAATGTCATTGGTACCCTCGACTGCAGCCACTTGGAGTTGGTAGTCCTGCATGCCGTGGAGGTGGTGTACCACAATCGGAAGCTATACCACTCCATCAATGTGTAGATGGTGTGTGATGCAAGCAAGATGATAACACATTGCTGCGCCAGATTCCCAGGATCCACACATGATGCAATGGTGCTGCGGAACACCGCACTTCCCCCTACATGGAACGACATGCTGCACGACATGTCTGGCTGCTGGGTAAGTCTGATCACAGGTCCATGGGTGTGTTTCTCGGGGGGGGGGGGTGACATGCATGTGCAGCTGTCTGCTTACCTGGCAATGGGTGTTTTGTGGGGGGGGCGACATGCATATGCAGCCTGTCTGCTTACCTGGCAATGGGTTTTTTGGGTGTCTCGACGCTGTATTTGATGGCAAACACTCTGCCCTTGTGCATTCCAACATGATGCATGACACTGACAATGGATGCAGACGTACCATGGCTGTACCTCATTGTACAAATGCCAGATACAAATCTACGCCCACCCCTGCACATGTCCACTGGACATCATCAGAATGCAGCCACAGGTACCACAATGCACCATCCTGCAGTCACAAATCTAAATACACATGAATTTATCAAAGTACCTCACAGGTCATGCATCCATGACTGGTCAAGACGAAATGCCACACATGGAATCCACTATCACTGTCCCTACCCGACAGAAACACCGCACAACACCATGCCAACATGTGCACATTAAGTCAAACTCAAAAATACCATGCCGCATGGTTTTGAAAATGGAATCCATCAAGTAGTCAACATCACCAACATGTGTGCCATTTGAGCAGTAACAATCCACAGCACTTCGGTACCAGCATGCCAGCCGACACCAAGCCTCCTCCAAGGAACGTATCCCTACATTTGCGGACCATACCAACAACCACATGGTGCCATTGTCACATGTGTGAAGATGCTGAGGGACATGTGCATGGCGTCACCTTTCATTAGAAAGCATGATTGCCAATAACACCTGTACCATGATGGACGTTGGCCTAATGCATCAGTAAAATCCCAACATGAATATGGTAACATCCTTTCCCACACATCCCTCACATGTGAGTACATCATGGACCTTCGCACCCCATCTAGGTGGTGGTGAATCTGATGTCAATGCCCATAAGTCGGGTACGTCAGCCATGCCCCCATCATGTATTGCCAAGTAGTACACATACCTGATATTAGCGCAGATGCATTGTCAATAGCTGCCGTTGAAAACCCACTGCACATGAACATGAACAATGTACATGATGTGCACAAATGGAATGGAATAAATACTCACACACATACATCATTGTGCTCCCATGCAGGTGATGCTTGATATCTCCTGAAGCCGTGGCTCCTCACACCTGTCCGGAATCCGCAGAACAGGCACAAGGAGGACTACAATCGTGCTTATATACACACTTGTGTGGTGATAGAGCAGACCTTTGGCCTGTTGAAGGCACGGTTTCGCTGCCTCAGCAGGTCGGGTGGCGCACTCATCTACAGGCCTGAGAAGGTGGGCAAGATCATAATGATCATAATGCACCATGTGCATCCGGCGCAACGTACCGCTGCCACCTGACATGGACCAGCCACCACCGGGTGAGGATGAGGATGATGAAGAAGAAGATGCTGCACATCGGCCAGGTCGCGATGCACATGAGAGACGTGCTGTCCGCCAATCATTGATTGGCCAATATTTCTGATGAACTGGGATGCAGAGTTTGCTTGAAATGTGGAACTCTGGCTACTGGGATTGGGGTACTCTGGCCACTGGGATTGGGGGACTGTGGCCACTGGGATTGGGGGACTCTAGGCACCAGACACTGTTGTACAATAAATTGACACACACTCAAGAAGCAATGTCCAGTCATGTGTTTCTTTTGACACAACAGGTGTATTGATCCGGTGTAACTATTTACATGTATGTACCCCCCTCCCGCAGTACATCAAAGTCTACCCACCCCCAGCCCCCAACATCCCCACACACCCAAGCCCCCAACCCCCAACATCCCCACACACACATGCCCCCCCAACATGCTCACACACCCATGCTCCCAGCCCCCAACATCCCCACATACCCATGCCCCCAACCCCCAACAGCCCCACACACCCACAGCTCAATGTGTCTTTGAATGGACTGCAAACTAACACGTCCAAGGGTCTCCTGCTATGGCCGCCCCCTTTTTGATGGAGGGGTTTGCATTCCTGGACGGCACATGCTGCCCCCTTTTCGATGGAGGGGTTTGCATTTCTGGACGGCACATGCTGCGCAGCGACCTGCGCACAGGGCTAGTTTGTGTCGAGCTTGCAGGCGTGGTGCTCGTTGATGCAGTTTGTTGTGGTTCAGGTGCGGCAGGACGGCGTTCTTCCATGTAGATGGCCATGCGGTCAAGGGTCTGTGCAACAGATGTGAAGCCCTTGTGAACCCATGTTGCAATGCGGTTGACAGCACGGATGATGGCCACAGCGTTGCCTCTGTTGGCCTTGCGCGTTGCCTCCCCATCCGCCAAATACTGCTTCACCATTATGTGCATTGATTCCTGTCTCCCCTCCATGCGGGACAACCGTCCCTCTAGTTCCCTGATTGATGTGCTTTGGGATGGTTGCATGGCCGGTGGTGACTTGCTCAATAAAGGGCTGTGTAATTGTGGAGTCGACTCCCCCTCGCTGAAGTGGCCTTCGGACACATGCTCAGGGGTGCCCTGTGGTGTGTCCTGTGGGCTGGGCGTGTGTCCGCCATCCCCCAACATGCTGACTCCTGCTTTAGGATCCCCCTCAGGCCCCTCGTCAGCACTGTGTTGGGCCGATGCTGCAACCTCGCCCACAGAACTGGTGGCTGCTGAGTGTGTGCCGTCCATGTCGCTTGCCACTAATGTAGGGTCATCCTCAGTGAGGGGTGTCTCCTGGGGGGCCGTTTTTTGCATGTGGCCAACATTCCTGGCCGCAGCATCTCTCGGCATGTGTGCCTTGCAGGCAAGGGTTCCTCTGCCATGGTGCTCCAGGGTGACAGGGGCAGGTGGCTGCTCAGCCTGTGGTAGGGGCTGTGTAGCCTGTTGGGCACTGGTGTGTGCTCTGGCTCTCCCTTTGGTTGGTGCTGCACCCCTGGATGTGGATGGCCTCATGGCATCATTGTCACCCCTGGACTTTCTTGCAGATGTTTTTGATTGTGCTGTGGCATCATCGCCGTTGCTGTCTGAATTCATGCCTGTGGGGGATAGAGAGGCAGGGCATCATTAATGGGAGTACTTGCATCCTGCATGCATCGGTGTTGGTGCAGTTTGGGGCATGTGCTTCGTTGTGTGCTGTTTGGAGTGGCGGACATGGTGCTTGCTAAATGGGGAGGATTGTATTGGCATCCCTCAGGTGCAGCCATGATGTCCATGGTGTCTTGTATGAGGCCTACAGGTGTGTTGTGGCTTGCATGCTGTGTGCCATGTGCTGTTGGGTTGGGTATCGGGGGTGGCTTCGGTATTGGAGAGGTATGCAGCATGCATTTTGTTGTGACAGTGGTGGGACAAGCATCTTGACAGGGATGTGTGTGTGTGTGTGTGTCTGTGTGTGTGTGTGTGCGTGCATGAATATGTTGCTTGTGTGTTTTAGTTGCAAGGATGTGGCGTTTGGGTTAGGAATTTGTGTAGGTGTGGATATTGGGCCATGCATTTGCTCTCATCAACTTCTCATTTGGTGTGCAACTTTGTACTTGGGATGTTAGGGGTGTGTGGGGTCTCCTGTGGTGGGCAAAGGGTCACTCACCGTCATCATCCGATGTTGGTACTCCATACTCCGCTTGTCCGACTCCTTCAATCGCCTCCATGTCTATGATGGAGATACATGTCTCCTCCCACCTGGCCAACTTGATGGGGGAGTTAGGACTGCCATCTGTCGCCTGCCCCTGGCTGCGGTTGGCAGAAAGTATATTCCTGACTCGCAGGCGCAGGTTGTCCCATCTCTTTCTGCAACCCTTGACGGTGCGTGGCATCGTTCCCACCGCACTGACCTTCCTTGCGACCTCCTCCCATATTTGTTTTTTTTTTGCAATAGCGCTGCACGTCGCAGCTCCGCACAGAACACCACATCCGCCTGCTCCACAAGCGTGTCTGTGAGCATGTTTAGTTCATCGTCACAGAAGCGCAGTTTACGCAGGTGAGCAGTTCCTTTTCGTGTAGCCTTCGACATGGTCTTCCAGCAAGGTTAGGGATTGTCAGTGCACAGGTCCTGTCTGCCGAGGATTGCCATGAATTGTGTTTTTCAAGATGGCCACTGGCTCATTTCCCTTTCCGGTGCGATGACGTTGCTTCCGGTGGCGGTAATACCGGACCCGGTAGTAACAGTGTTGTTAGGAACAGTGCTGTTATTTAGGGGGACAACGATGGCAGAGGTGGTTTCAGCGCATTTGTTGATGCTGCTATAGGGGGGTTTAGGGACATTACCCGCATGGCGGTACGTCCATTACCGGCATGCCAGTATGCGCGTGCACGCTGACTCGTAATCATATGCTGATTACGGCGCCAGTGCTACACGGACACGTTCGTACCGGCATGCCGGTAATTGCCGATTCATACCGCCAACCTCGTAATGAGGCCCAATGTATTTGTATTTGTATTTGTATTTATTACATTTTTACATAGCCTTTATATATATATATATATATAGGCTATATAATTTTTATATACCCTATATATATAGCTTATAATGTCTTTTGCCGACAGTTGACATGTTTTGTAAACGCATTTCAAGCTCTAGGTTTGGCTGCTGCCTGGTTTTTGGTCTTATTAGCCCAGTTCTTTCTTTTTTTTCCTATTCACATAGTTTAAGTACAGAGGAGAAAGGGGAACCTCAGGAAACTCCTCTGCAAGAGGTTCAACCATTATGTTAGTATCTCTCCCTCTAACAAATGCCACGGTGCCTCCAAATCCATAACCTGCAAATTTAAGTCTGCCATGCAATTCACTAAGGGAGAAGGTGAATTGGGAGGTGAAATACTATCACTCATTTTATCATCCAAAGATCCTGACCCAAGAATAGGGGATTTTATCACCGTCTCAAACAATCTTGTGTCTGGTATTACCATTTATACTCCAACAGTACAGTTCAGATCAAATCCCACTTTCTTATTACTATGAAACCCCCTAATGAAACCCTCAAGAAAAGACAGTTTTTCATTCATCATATTTAGTATGGCTGTACTGGACCTGACTGCATTGGAGACCCGTTCTTGATTTTCCTGCATGCTTAAAAGTCTAGCAGTTTGTTTTGGAGAGTTGTAAAAATGCATGTGGCAATTATTATTTCACCCACACTTTTGCTTTAAAATAAACACAGGTTGATTTGGCAGTTTGCTTTTCAGAACCCCCTCCCCCCACTTTGCTCTGTGTTGGGGAAGTCAGACAGAAATATGTCAATGATTTGGGAATTTTGGATTTCAGCCCCCCCTCCACTTAAAGGCCTGTCTTAGGTGAGGTTGGACAGTAAAGACTGGAATGATTTAAGAATTTTGGATTTTCAGCCCCCCCCCCCTACTTAAAAGCCTATTTTGGGGAAGCTGGACCAATAGGATTACCCAATTAAATTACAGTCTATAGTTTTCAGCACACACTGGGAATGAGCTTTGTTAATTTTAAATTTTAACAAAAATCACCCCATTTTGTTCTGCCAAGAGGAACAATTAAATCATTTTTTTTAGCTAATGATCTACACAGTTCCCCCTCCCACCACGCCACTATAAAGCAAACGGATTTAAAGCAAGCAGACTCCCCCATCTTTTGGTTTCAAATGGCTCAGTTTTACTTACATTTAAAACCTCTTTTTAAAGTTCAGGAAATCCAGCTGCATTTCAGGACCCACTTGCAGGACAGGGCAGGGTCAGTAATGACACCATCAAGATCTCAATATTGGGCAGTGCCCTGCAAGAATCCTTGCAACTAGGATTGGACAGTTACCCTTCTCTCTCCTCCCAAGTCCAGCCTCTCTCTAAGGATCGGTTCAGGAGTCTGGAATGGCAACTTCCATTTGAAATCCCCTTTTGTTCTCATTTCAAATTTTTTGGCAAAAATTTGTTATGTGTCAAATCTTTGTGATTTACTAGTAACTGCCATAATGTATATATTTTCAGATTCAGCTAATCATGGGGAATTAAATAAAATGACAGCCGGGTCTGCAGCATTTTGCACGGGCATTAAGCAATTTCCACCATTTTTACAAAAAGCATAATATTTATGCACATGAATTTGCTCTCCATTTACCTAATTTTAGGTTCCAACAGCATGTCAACTCTGAAATTAGCGAGATGTCCATAGTAGCTAGAAACACATTTTTGCTTGACATTACATTTCACTAAGTTGCAGGTGGATTCATTTGTATTTCAACAGAATCACCTGCAGATTATCTAAAAAATGACACAGAAATGAAGGGAGTACGACTTATGGTTGCTGAGTAAAATATAATATGAAACCTTCATGTTATGCAAATTATTGCTCTCCTGTCTCCAGGCCATTTGCCCCTCTTGGCCAGCCTGTGCACAGAGCTTTTCTTATTAGCTTTTTTATTTTATTTTATTTTATTTTATTTATTGGATATTTGTAAGGCGCCTATAAAACAAATGGTGTTTAAAGGCGCCACAAGACAAAAAAGGGTGGGGGAACAAAGGAGAAAGATACAATAACAGTCCTACGAGGCCTTGTGACATTTGGACCATCCAACTGCAGATCAAGAAGTATGAGGGGGAGTGCTGGTCTGCGCAATAAGCAAAGTGCTAGGGTGGGAAGGGAAAAGCAGGGTAAAGAGGAGCAAGTGCAAGTGCTCAGGGTAGGCCAGGAAGGCAAGTGCCAGGGATTGCGGTGATGTGGTTCCACATGCTAAGTGTGAGGAAGGGGGCTGGATTGGGCAGGAGGGCCTGGAGCCATCTAGAACTCAGAGAGAATCAGGCAGCCAATCACTGCGGCAGAGGTAGGAGTTAGCAGAGGAGGGGGAGAGGGAAGGAAGAGGAGAAAAGGAGGGTCTTTGTCAGAGCGAGGCTTCATCCAGCGCAGAGGCAGCACAAACTCCTTCCTCCTCTTGTGGGTCTTTGTGCCTGCAGTAGCAGAAACACAGGCCACTGCAACCCCCATAGGGAAAGAGGGTTAGGGTCCATGGGTTGGATAGGTAGAGGGTAGAAGGGTGACCGGAAAGAGGGTTATGGAGTGCTAATGGATAGGTAAGGGTTTTTTGGGGAAAGCATGCTCCTTGGCTCTTGGTTTGCCAGCCAGCACTCCTTGACTTCGGTTTGCTGTATGCCAGATCATTTTCTCTAGCACACTTCAAACACTCACATTCATACAATCTGGATGAGGCTGTATCACTCAGTTGGTTCCCTCACTGAGTTTACCCCTGAGCACTCACACTGTTGTCCACTGAGATTGCCCAAAAGTGCCCAAAAGTGCCCTGAATTGAGTGCTGTAGCCCACTGGCTCAGATTCAGTGACTTGCAAGCCCAACATGAAGACACGGATCTGTGACTGCCTGTGACTAGCACAGATCACCAAGAGCTTGCACACATGTGCAGATACGTTGCCATCAGAACCTGGCTGCCTATAACATGAAACATGCCAGAACATAATGTAACACATCGCCTTGTTGTGAATATTAGGCTAAACACAGTTTGAACACGTTGCTTTATTGTCATTAAGTGAAAGCACTTAGCTTTGTTTATGTGCGTAGTCCGTAGCCAGTCTCCGCTGAACAGCTGTCTCAGAAGCTGTTTAACCCGCATAGTAGCTGCGACACTGGTGGTCCGTTTGTCAGCTGGGCCTGCGAGTACTGTTCTAGGTGAGGGAGTGGCCCTGCGATAAGTGTGCCTGTCGGGAGCTGCTTCAGGGTGCGTCCGTGCTGGGGAAAGTCTTGAGCGCGAACAAGCATGCATTGCGCACATGCACGCAGGTATGGGCATTGGCCTGGATGTTGCCTGAGGAGTTTTCAGGCTTTGTGGGCTGTGCCTGCCAGGCGGAAAGGCTGCTGGGGATTGTGGTTTTTCCCCTGTTTGGGTCTTTTCTGTGCTCCTGCTGGTGTGTGCTGGCGGCCCTTTCCTGGTGCACCTGCAGGAGGGGCAAACGTGACATCTACCATGGTTCTGGCCCCCCACCATGCCTGCTACCTTGTGTGTTTTGGTTTGCTTCATGACAGTCCTGAGGTGCTTCTGGAACTTAAGGAATCTCAAGCCTGAGAGGGGCAGGGAGACCATTCCAGAGGGAGACTCCTGCCAGAGGAGAGGGATCTACCCCTGACTCTGCTTAGAGATGCATCTGATCTGCAGAGAGTTGGAGCAAGCACCCCAAAGGGCTCTAGCAGAGAGGTATTTAGGGAGAGAGGGTTGGATGTAGCGGGGTCCCAGGCCCCAGAAAACCTTGTGGATGATGCAGAGGGTCTTGAATTTGATACTTGCAGCAACTGGGAGTCAGTGGAGAGACACTAGGGCTGAATCCTATTCTGGATTAGTTGAAGGGGGCGAAGGGAGGATAAAGGAAGATTGAGGAAGAGACTGTTGCAGTAATCAAGCCTAAAGAGGACTAGAGCTTTGCAGACATTGAGTTTCTGGGGGAAGGTGAGGAAAGGGAGAATGCCTTTGAGGAGGTGCAGTTGATGGTGGGGAAGTAGTGCTTTTGCAGCTGGGACCCTTACCTTTGGACTTACTTGTGCTGCGATTCACTTTGTTGCATTTCTGTGATCAAATCACATAAGCTCTGCCCTATTTCAAGCAAGACCGCACTTGAGCACCACGGGAAGTACCCGGAAGTACTGCTTTGTCGCTGGCACCCTTACCTTTGGACTTGCTTGTGCTGCGTTATGCAAAGCCTCTATTTTCTCTTAGCTTATAACAGCAGAAGGACTTTGTTTATATAGTAATACTATTGGAACAACCAAATGATATATATATAATTGTGCATTTCTTTTGTTTAGATTTCTAAGTCTTCCTCAAGTCGCCGACTCATCTTTTCTCTCAGGGCTTTGCGTTCTATCAGTCCTCCACTGATTACTGCTTTGAAAACATCCCACCAAATCCCTGGGGAGTACCCGCCATTGCACTTTACCCAAAATAGACCTGAATTCCCTCCTCTATCTCCCCCATAAAAATTGTATCCGCCAGCATCCATTCCGGCAAAACCCAATTCCACAGCCCCCTATTACTGGGTGTCATAGTCAATATTGCCCCTAAAGGTGCATGATCCGATAGCACGATCGATGCCACTGAAATTTCCTGAATTCGTCCCGCCATTCTGCAAGATATCCAAATATAATCTATTTGCAACTGGGTTTTATGAACATGCGAATGAAACGTGAATCCCGCTTCTTCCCCCGTTAGCTTGCCACACATCAACTAACCCCAATTGTATTAATTTGTCTTTAAGCTATTGTGATGGTGTGCCCCGTGGCATAAATCCCACTCAGCTAGTGTCAATTTCCACATCCCATTTTATGTTGAATTCCCCTGTCAGTATAACATGAGCCCCAGCTATATTTTCAAGTGCCGCCAATGTTGCCTTCAGAAAGCCCTCCTGTCCCATGTTAGGTGCGTACACAGTCGCAACCGTAAATACTTCATTCTGAATGCAGAGTTTCACAAATAGGTATCTCCCCTGTTTATCACCCACCGAGTCTAGGAACACTATCTCAGGATTATTTCTGAACGCTATCAGGAGCCCCTCTTTTTTCTCATTTATATTATCCTGAAAGATCCATGGGTAGCCATGTAGTCTAATACGCGACTTATCTTTTCTACATATGTGGGTTTCTTGAAGCACGAGAAAATCCATTTTCTCGCGTCTCAAGAAGGAACCCAGGTTGCATTTCTTTGCTGGCGAATTTAGCCCCCGAATATTATGCGTGAGCACTTTAAAGCCACCCCATGGTGAGTATCGAGTCCAACCAGTCTCATTCCCTTCCGCTGGACCTTTACCTCTAATCCCCATATGGGTCCCCCAAAATTGCTGTGGACCATGTCTACTTTGAAATAAAATGCACATATTAGGACCTTTGAGTCACGTCTTTTCTTGCCTGCCTCCCCCCGCCATACCTTCACGTTTATCCTGCTGATCCACCAGTCACCCACCCACCCCAAATCACCCCCTTGCACCCTCCCCCATTGCGCTCACACTTTCCCTTTCCTAGACACCCCTCCCCCAAACTTTAACCCAGGCCAGTACATGGGTCTTAGTAACAACCACAGGAAAACCTGTCCACGAACCAGTAAGCTACTTGGGAACAACCAACTGCGGAGAGAAATACTAACCCCCTCCAAAAGATTCCAATCCGGTCCCCTGCTGAAACCCCCAATCTCATCCGACCTTCCAACACCAATTCTATTCTCCCACCCCTATTCACTTGTCAAGAGTCCCACCAATACTCTCGATTGTACCTGATTTATCTGATCCCCGCCTTCACCCCTCAAAATGTGGCATGACCTTTGACGTGTCCCAGCCTTTTGGAGCACAGGCTTTCCTATTATCTCACTTTGCCATGGATCACTCCCATTGTTGCCTCTGCGGGGTGGTCTCGCCTCCCACTTCCGATGTCCCAGTCCGATCTCCACTTTCCGGTGCTACCATACCCAGACATTACTCGCATGTTGGTACTCGGAACTGTCTACCCTTCCAAGAAAATAGCAGGCCAAAAGCAAAGGTTCACCTGTAGCTAAGCTTCGAGTGGATTGTGTCCTCCAACGTATTCCTCATCTTAGATGTATTCCATCCAGATTTTGCTGCTCTTCGGTAAAATGTTTTCGATTCGAGTCAATGGTCCCTCGAAGGCCTCCATCGAGGGTGACGTCATCGGGTGTATAAGTAGCATGCGCGGTGCCCTTTGGCCTCAGTTCCGTTTTTCCGCAGTTACGTTGCTTCGGACATTCGGCGCGCCTCGAGTTCTGTCAAGAAATATAATATAACGAGAAGTAATTATGTCCTCGTCATCGACGCCGACCACGACCCCGAGATCGGGTTTTAAGAAATGCAAGTCGTGCGGCTCAAAAATGTCGATCACGGACCCGCACCGCGAGTGTTTGTGGTGTCTCAGGGAAGGCCACGACATGGAGGCCTGTTCGAAGTGTCAGGCGATGACGGGGAAGGCCTTGCGAGAAAGGAGAGGAAAGCTACAGGTAGGTCGGAAGGATCGAAAAGCCTCTAGCGTCGAGTCGAGACCCCATGGGGAAAAAACTCCTCGACGCGAAAGGCTTCGATCTAGATCCCAAAGCGATTCTCATCGCCCGTCGTCTTTGTCGAAAAAGTTGAAGAAACAACGCCATAGGTCTCCCTCCACCTCGTTGTCAGACGAGTCTCCGAAAATGAAATGCCCCACAAAACATTAGTCTACCGAAGAGTGGGAAGCATTCAGGGTAAAAATGATGGAGGTGTTTGAGAAGGTGAAGCCTCGGTCCGCGCCTTCTTCGGAAGCCGGCCGGGAGCGTCATCGCTCCGACACGCGCGCCCTCGAGCCCGGGTGATCGTAAAAGGAAGGATAGGGAACCTTCCAGGACGCCGAGCAATAAATGCGCAAGTCGAGTCAACCGCTCGAGGTCACCAACGCCGTCCGAGACCTATCACACCTCGAAGGCAAAACCGTCAAAGGCCGCCTCGACGCCCTCGAAACAGACTCTGTCGACAACCACTATGTCATCGTCGAAGCCTTTATCGATGTCGACGCCGAAACCTTTGGCGCCAAAGGTCCAACCAAGCCAGGGCAGCCAGAAAAAGAGAAGGAGAAAACTACAAAACACGTATCTTCTTCAAAACCTGGTACTACACCTCTTCCTCCTCCTCTCCCAGAGAAGGTTTTCAAGCCTCTCCCTAGGAAGGAGTTTTTCAAATCCTTGACCTCAATTTTTGAGGAACAGGAAAGATCCGAGGAGGAAGATCTACCTTTTGGACTGGAATATGGCACCCCAAATGTCCCAGAATGCTTGATATCAGAGGAAAGCAGAATGAGGGATTTGGTGGAGTCGTTACATAATGCAAGTGGCATTGACACCTCTCCTGAGAATGACTTTGGTAGACCAGATCCAGGAGAGCATGCCAGTCCATCTTATCGTCAGTTAATGACCAAGGTGGTAGATTACTTGGGATGGGCTAGACCACCAGCCCAATTCGTCCAGGACGATTTAACAGACATATTGGACCCTGGTGCCACTGAAGACCCAGTACTACCTTTTCATGTAGCCTTACAAAACATGGTGGCCAAGAATTGGGAGACTCCGGATTCTATTCCTCCGGTAAATAAATCCCTCGCATCAAAATACCGCCCAGCCAGTAGCGACCCCGTCTATCTGTCAAAACATCCAACTCCTGAGAGTTTGGTCATACAGGCAGCCACAGCTTCCAACAAACTTGCGTACCCGTCTATCCCTCCAGACAGGGACGATAAGTGTGTGGATGGTTGGGCACGGAAGGTATTTTCAGCCGTGAGCATGGCATTAAAATCTGCCAACTCCACATGTGCCTTGGCAAAATTTTCGTACACTCTGTGGGAGTGCATCGCAATGGCGGCAGAGCACATACCAGAAGGGGAAGAAAGGGAGGGTTTCCTAGCCATCGTTAGAGATGGAAAGGAGGCCATGCAGGAATCCCTTCAATCTGGATTGGACACTGCGGATAGTGTAAGCAGGTCCATGGGCACTAGCACGGTAATGCGAGGGTTGCGTGGTTACAGAAGTCGGGTTTTGCACCGGACGTCCAGAACCGCCTCCTGAACATGCCTTTTGACGGGTCTCACCTTTTTGGCAACAAGGCTGACGAAAGCCTTGAGAGGTTGCAAACCTCAAAAGCAGCGGCCAAATCTTTAGGAGCTGCTATTAGGCAACCTCAGCCTTTTCGTGCGCAAGAGCAATCATGGAGGGGACGATCCTATCGTTATTACACCTCATACGGGAAGACGAGAGGAATGGCCAGTCAAAGGAGCCAAAGAAAGGCCACTCGTGGTGGACGAGGAAAACGTGCTAAACCAGCTCCAGCTGCAGCCTCTTTGCCATCAGCAGCTGCAACATCCGCCACAAAACCACTTTGAGGACTTGCACCGCAAAACACCTGTAGGAGGCAGGCTGTCGCAGCATCTGCAAGAATGGCGAGCCATTACTTCAGATGTTTGGGCTCTAGAAATAATAGCCCAAGGCTATTGCCTTCCTTTTCTAAAGCAACCTCAAAGCAATCCACCAGGGAGACACCCATTGAAACTTTCAAACCCGCTCCTACAGCAGGAAGTTCTAACCCTGCTGCAGAAAGATGCTATAGAACCAGTACCTGCAGCGCAGAGGAACAAGGGTTGGTACTCCCCGTATTTTTTGATCCCCAAAAAGGACGGAGGACTGAGACCCATCTTGGACTTAAGAAACTTAAACAAGTTCCTCAGGAGGCACAAGTTCAAGATGGTTACCCTTTCTCAGATCCTTCAGGTCCTTCAACTCCAGGACTTGTTGGTGTCATTGGACCTCCAGGATGCTTATTTTCATGTGCCGATTCATCTCAAACACAGAAAATACCTGAGGTTCGTAGTTGGCGACTCACACTATCAGTTTCGAGTCCTGCCATTCGGGTTGACCTCCGCCCCGAGAGTCTTCACCAAGTTAATGGTAGTGGTGGCAGCACACCTCAGGAGAGGGGGGATTCATGTCTACCCCTACCTGGACGATTGGTTGATCAGAGCGCGCTCTGCCAAGCAAACACTGGATCATCTGAAAGTCACCTGCCACTTCCTCCACAAACTGGGCTTCTCCCTCAATTTAAAGAAGTCTCAAATTACACCTTCCCAACAGCTTCAGTACATAGGAGCTGTATTAGACACATCCTTGGGAAAGAGCTTACCTCCCAAGACGAGGCCTCAAGACATTCTTCAGATGGTTTCCAAATTACAAAATGCCCAAAATCTTCAGGCTTACGACTTTTTAAGGTTGCTCGGCCTCATGGCATCCTGCATCTTTCTGGTGCCAGAGGCACGCTTGAGGATGAGATCCCTTCAATGGGCCCTAAAGACTCAGTGGTCCCAGTTCTCGGGTCAAATGATGGATCTTCTTCAGATTCCTAACAAGGTCAGACAAGACCTTCTACGGTGGACCTGTGCAGAGAACATCCTAAAAGGAGAACCTTTTTGGCAACCATGGCCGGAGATCACAGTAGTGATGGTCGCCTCACTCCTGGGGTGGGGAGCACATGCCAATGATTTGACAATAAACGGTCGTTGGTCTCCATCGGAGTTCAAACTACATATCAACCTTTTGGAGCTGAGGGCAATCAGACTAGCGCTGAAGGCCTTCCTGCCATCTGTCAGGGGAAAGAATGTCCTGATAATGACGGACAACACAGTGGCCATGCACTACCTAAACAAAAGAGGAGGTGTGGGGTCACTACCCCTGTGCAGAGAGGCAATGCAGCTCTGGTATTGGGCGATTCAGGAAGGAATCTCTTTAACGGCAATTCATCTAGCCGGGGAAGAGAATATGATGGCAGATGCTCTGAGCAGGCAGAGGACGGTGTCCCACGAATGGGAATTGGCTCAGGAAGTCATTCAAGAGATCTTCGCCCTTTGGGGAACCCCTCAGGTAGACCTATTCGCAACCAGTACCAACCGAAAATGCGAAAGGTATTGCTCAAGGGAATTTCCCCCGAGAGGAGCCCTGGGGGACGCGTTTGTGGTGGATTGGAATTTCCCACTATTGTACGCGTTCCCTCCGATTCCCGTCATTCCTCAGGTCATCAGGAGGCTGAGACGCTTCGGGAACCACATGATCCTAATTGCTCCGGATTGGGCCAGGAGAACGTGGTATCCGGACCTTCTAGACATGTCCATCTGTCCTCCAGTACATCTTCCTCAGAGAGAGTACCTTCTCTCTCAAATGGAAGGTCAGGTTCTCCACCCAGAGGTCAGAACACTCAACCTTCATGCTTGGTATCTGAAAGACTGAGATACAGGGATTGGAACCTTCCAGATGATGTTATGGAGGTGTTGCTTTCGGCAAGAAGACCAGCAACAAAGTCTCTGTACCGTTGGAAAAAGTTTTGCAACTGGTGCAGGGAAAAGAATGTCGATCCTTTTCTATGTTCTATTCCGGAAATACTATCTTTCCTTCTGACCCTAGCACATAGAGGTCGGAATATCGAAACAATAAAAGGTTATCCTGCAGCGCTTTCCATTTTCAAGCGCTCATCGGAAGAATCCTCCTACTTCAAAATTCCTTTGATAACACAATTCTTAAAAGTTCTCACTAATGTGTTTCCTCCTCATCCATTTCAAGTACTGATTTGGGATCTAAATTTAGTCTTAAAATTATTAATGTGTGCCCCTTTTGAGCCTATGCACACGTGTCCATTAAGATTATTAACATGGAAAACAGCCTTTTTAGTTGCTCTAACATCAGCAAGAAGAGTGAGCGAATTGCAGGCACTGACTTCTGGGCCACCCTATACTGTGTTCCATAAGAGTTGTATTGAGGGTTAAACCATCATTTTTACCGAAGGTAATATCTGATTTTCATTTAAGTCAGAAGATTGTTTTACCCTCATTCTATCCTCCACCTCATCCTTCTAAGGAGGAAGAAAGATTACACAGACTGGACCCAAAAAGAGCTTTAAGCTTTTACATCTCTAGACTTTCTAGGCTTAGAGTGGACAACAAGTTGTTTATAGGTTACACAGGAAGAAAACTGGGTCAATCAGTAACAAAGCAGACAATTTCATGCTGGATTCTGCTTTGCATTTCAGAATGCTACAGACTAGCACAAAAAGACCCACCAGAAGGGTTAAGGGCTCATTCCACCAGAGGCATCGCCTCTTCCACAGCCCTTCAGAGAGGTGTCCCAATAAGGTCCATTTGCGAAGCAGCAACTTGGTCTTCACTTCACACCTTCTCAAATTTCTATAGCCTGGATGCTTCCCAGTCTAGGGAGCTGACCTTTGGAAAAGCAGTGCTTTATTCCGCCATCTAACGGCATTGGTGGGAAAAGATCTGACCCCTCCTCCCGAGGAACTATGTAAAATTCTGCTTTGGGAGCCTATCTAAGATGAGGAATAAGTTGGAGGACACAATCCACTCGAAGAACAAGTTACTTACCAACTGGTAACGTTCTTTCGATTGGATGTTCCTCCAACGTATTCCTCATCGCCCTCCCAACCGACCCCTCTGTAGATTTCTTCCGGGTTATTGCCATCTCAAATCTCGCAAGGCCGATACCTGTCTGCTGGCATAATCTACACAGTACAAGATCACAGATACAAAAGAGGGGAAAAACAGAACTGAGGCCAACGGGTGCCGTGTGTGCTACTTATACACCCGATGACGTCACCCTCGACGGAGGCCTTCGAGGGACCATCGACTCGACGACATCGACGCACTGCGCCCTCTACCGAAAAAAATTCCAAAGAGCAGCAAAAGCTGGATGGAATACATCTAAGATGAGGAATACGTTGGAGGAACATCCAATAGAAAGAACGTTACCAGTTGGTAAGTAACTTGTTCTTCTCCTGGTTGAGAATGCTAGTAACCAGATTCATCTGTCTCCTTTTAAGAAGGGTAGAAGAAGTCAGGTCTTGATAAAGCTGTACTTTTGAGCCATTGATGGTTAAGGACGTACCTGTACGTGCTGCCCTCAGAACTCCTTCTTTCTGTACATATGATGTGAAAGTGGCCAGCACATCCTGTGGTCGAGCCCCAGGCTCTCTCTGAGGAGGGCCCAACATATGAATTCTGTCTAGGAGAACATCGTCTGCAGGAATCTCCAGAAGCAATTCCCCACAAAGAGTTTGTATTGAGTGCTTAAACTCTTTGTCTGCAATCTCCTCTGGGACATTCTTAATGCAAATGTTTAATCTCCTTGACCTGTTCTTGAGATCTTCGCACTGGATTTCGAAATGATGTGTCATCCGCGCTAGTTGTTCCAGGGTCTCGCCATTTTTCCATGAATCTTCTGCCAATTCTTGTAGAGCTCGTTCAGCACTGTAAACATGCTCACCTAATTTTGAAATTTCCCCTTTTATTTCACAAACTGCAGTTTTTATGTCTGATCTTACGGCAGCAATATGTTCATGAAATGACTCCAGGAGCGTTTCCTTTAATTGCTGTTGGTGATCAGCTAAACAGTGCATTAGTTTGGTGATTGCCATTGTGCCCCTGTGCTCTGTTGTCACCACGCCTTTCCCCTCTGATTGCCAACACTTAGTGATTGTCTCTTCTGCCCCTTGTGTATTCACTTTGGAGGGTGAAGGGGTGCCTTTAGTATGTCCTCTCCCTTTAGCACTCGATATATGCTTCCTTGGGCACACACCACTTAACTGCCCACACTCCGGTAATAAACTAAATTGCAGGGGCTACCAACTCCACTCAGCATTGTAGCGTCAGTGCCCGCTAGATCCGTCAACCAAATTCTGCTCCCAACAAAGGCTAATACCATTAGCCTTCAGTTCTGTATCTCTCATTCAAAAAGGGACTGCATGTGCCACTGTACTGTCAAATCAGCCCAACGTTTCTCAGTGTCCTGTGTCCCCTTGTTGCCAAGGACCCTATCTTCAAGATTGCAGCCCCAGCCCTCCTGAAGTACACTAGATAGTTAAGGGCTTGGCTTTGATCAAAAGCTTAAAAGGCTGCCATGATTATGTGGCCATCTGTTAAGTCATTAAATCCCCAGGGCCACCTCACCCCTTTCTCAGCCCGCACTTTCTAGTCCTATATTTACCCGATCCCCAGTTCCTCCTCACCTTCACCACTCGCCACACAGTCGCTGGTTTTGGGGCTTGGATGGCACAACTTTTCTTAGGGTTATTTTGTCCATAAAAGAGTGAGGTTAGGCTCCGCCCACTCCTGCTTTCTGAGTGTCATTGATGCCGAGGAGTCTATTGGTGCCATCCCTGTCAGCCTTTCTCACACCAAGGGGTCTACCTTTCTTGCTCTAGGGGGGTTGCTACCTGCACAGTGTTACCTCCTCCTGTGTGCACAGTGCGCCTCCTCTGCTATTGCACACCTGTCACCTGCCACACTCATGCAGGGGCAGGGTACTTCTTCCTCTGTCTCCCCAAGTATTCCTACTCCACAGCGTTGTCCTGTGGGCACTGCATCCCGTTGACCAACTTCCTCTTTACAGATGCTCCAGATGGGGTGCCACCCCCTGCTCCTCCTGCAATCCGGCATCTCACAGCCTCTGTTTTTTGGCTTTCCCTCGGCCTATCATGACGATCGGGCCTCCACTTTACTATTGGGGTTGGGGACATGCCACAAGTGGGGGAGGGAGCTGGAAGGGGTATAACTCCCCTTTCGGTGGGTGCCAGAGACAAGCTATAGTTAGCACGTCCTCCTTCGTACAGGCAGCCATCTTGGAATCCCTTTCTCTGTATTTCAACTGCAGAAAGACACCCACATCGTCTGCCTAAATAGGCCCATTTTCAGCATGCAGGTTTGTGAATGCTGGAAAGTCATTTCCCAGTGGGCGCTTCAGTTCGTTTGGTTTGGGGCCTTTGATTAAACCCCAAATGTGCCCCCCCCTGTTCTTCCATGATTCTTTTATGGGGAAGAGCAGGGCAGAGTGGGGTTTTCATCCGAAATCCCTTTTCTTTTTTTTGTCTCATATTTTTCTTTCTGTTAGAGCCTGTCCGGTTCAATTTCCTTCATTAGGGAGTGGGCACTCCGGCCTTTACTTCCGTCTTTGGGTTGGGGGTGTAGCAGAGCACCCCCTTTCCTTTCTTCTTCCCAGGGTACTAGGGGTAATTCCGGGATTTCCCTCTTGCCTCCAGGCTGGAATTGAAGGAAGTTGATTATCTAGCAAATAAAAAAATAAAAGGTTCAGTACTTTTACACAACATATTTCCCCGGAAGATTTACACATAATTGATAAAAACAACAGCATACAATTATAATACAACACATTTTCACCATTTCACAAAACCCTATTTATTTATTCTCTTTCTCTTTACAATGAGCACTAAGTAAATTACTCCCTGTGTACATATACATATCTTAGTTTCCATCTGATTTTTCATCCTTCCTTTTCATTTCTCAGATGGTTCCTCTGCTCGACTTTCATTCGGCTCCTCGATCAGTCGTAAAGCATGTCAGGAATGACAGCTTTTTAACTGATTGAGGTGGACTCATTTTTCTTCTGTCTGTTCTCCTTTTGGGATGCAGATCTTGTAGGCCAGAGGTGATATTTTATTTACAATTTCAAAGGCACCAAGCCAAGACAAAAGAAATTTCTGCTCATTGCCCGATTCCTTTGAAAATTGTACAGGTAAATCTTGTCACCTACTTCATACTCTTTCTTGGTGGTCTTCAGATTGTAATAGGTCTTCATTCCTTCCGCCGACTTTTCTAAATTGCCCTGAGCATAAGCAAAAGCTTGCTGGAGGTACTTCCTTACATTTTCAATGTACTCATGAGTGGTGGACGCATTTATCAGTGTCTGCTCCTGAATTCTATAGAGCAGCTGCTGAGGTAACACTACTTTTCGTCCGGTCATGAGCTCAAACGGAGAAATCTTTGTTGCAGAAGATGGTGTGTAGACTAAATAGCCATCAAGACAAGCGATAATTGGATGTCCCAACTGGGTCCAGAGTCTGCCACAAACTTCTTTAAGATACTGACAATAGTTTTGTTGTATCTCTCTACCGCCCGCTGGAGGCCAGCGGTAAGCAATGTGAAGTTTTCTTTTTACCTGTAGAATCTCCCACCTTTTTGCCATCACTTCACTGGTAAAATGACTTCCTCGATCCAAATCAATCCTTTGCGGGAGGCCAAAACGAGAGAAGATGTGGTTGATCATTAGTGCTGCAGCTGTCTCCGCCTTACAAGTCGGGGCTAGGAGACATTCTACCTACTTTGTTAACAAGCATGTCACAGTCAACATGTACTTGTTTCCACTAGAGGAGCGAATCACTGGCCCCAATGAGATCGACTTGCAAATCTGACCAAGGCAGTGTCATTCACCTTTTTTGTAGGGGAGCTTTCTGTGTGAGTGAACTGAATTGAAATTAAGCACACATAAGTCACCATTTTAGGTAAGTGTCGAGGTCCTGGCCCATGTGTTTCCAGTAGGCAACCAAGCGCAAAATTTCTAATGTCATGTGAAACCACCTATCAGAGGCAGTGTATGCGTCATGGGTGTGGTTCAACACCAGGCTTCAGACTGAGGTAGCTATCACATACTGGTCACAGCCAGATAGGGCTCTCCTTACCAACAAACAGTCTTGTATCCGGACCATTTTGGAAAACTTAATCAACACCCGGAGATCCTCTTTACGGGTATAATCCGACTCTGTTAGAGGAAAACTCACAGGGTCTTCAATGTGTTTATGGAATGTACCAATGATCGGTTCCTCTTTCTGTGCAGTGATCAAATCTGCATAGGGGGTATCTTTACTCCACTGGGCAGTCGAGAGTTCACTATTTACACAAGCTTGCGACCTGGTGACAACAGCAACTTGGATTTCCCCTAGCAGAGATTCTGCTTGTATGAAATCCCCCTGCAGGGTTCCGGTTTTAGCCAGCTGGTCAGCCAGGTAATTCCCAGTCTTATCTGGCCCCTCTATTTTGGACTGGCCCCTTATTTTCTTCCAAAAGATGGTCATCTCAACGGAGGTCACCAGATCGTCAATTGACTGGATGAGTTTGGTATGCGTTAAGAGTTTTTTGTTGGCACAAAGCATGCCTCAACACTTCCAGTTAATCAGGTGCTCCACAAACCCATTCCTGACATAATCAGAGTCAGTGATTATGACCAGTTCATTGAGTTGGTGGTGCACTGCATTGAGGATGACTTGATGAACGGCCATCACCTCTGCAACCTAACTACTTCAGGTTCCTATTTTGTAACCAGTAGATGGTTCTGGGGTATCATTCACCCCGGCATTTCCGATGACAGCCACTAGTTCTTTTTCCCCATTGTTATCAACATGGTTGGAGCACCCATCCACATAAACTGAGGGTATCCCCGGACACGTGTCTTCTTCATAGACTTTGTGTGAGGAAGTTAAGTATACCTCCATGTTGTTGTTGATCATTAGACTTTAGTCCTCAAGACAGTTTTCTTGAGCACATTCATGCAAGTGCGCCAACCCTTGCTCTAGGGGACACTTCTTGTTTTTGCCTTATCTGACCTCCACAGGAAGGCCTTGCATTGACAGAATCCAGGAAGTAATTCTGGAATTCATATTGTTCCCTACCCGGATTCTGTCACTTTGGAGATATTGCAAGGGATGGTGACGAGTCTCGACAATGATGTGCTACCCCTGGATGAATGGGCAGTAATTTTTCAACACCCACGCCGTTGCCAGGAGTACCTTCTTGCAGTCATTGAATTTTTCCTTCACAAGAGGACAAAGGTTTGCTCGCGTATGAGATGACTTTGTTGACCTTGTCATGCTTTTGATACAACACCGTTGTTAGGCAAGTATCTGAGCACCCTGTCTCTAACAAGCACTCCTTGTTCTTTATGGGGTAAGCCAAACAAGGAGCCTGGGAAAGGCTTCTTTTCAGTTGTTTAATTACCTTAGATTGTTCTGGACCCCATTCCTACTTGACTCTGGCCTTTAATAAATGGCCCATGAGTCGAGTGACCTCTGCGTAGTCTTCAATGAACTTCCGACTATAGTGAATACAAGAAGGCTTCTTCATTCTCGCAGAGTAGTAGGATATTTTAATTTAATTAAGCCTTTCACCTGGGGATTAAGACCTTCAGCAGTGATCTCGTGCCCTAAGAAGTTCACTCTGACCTTACACCACTGTGCCTTCTGAAAGAACAGTTTTGCTCTGGCTTTCTGCAACTGAGTTAGAACTTAGTGGATTTCTGCTATATGTTCCTCCACAGTTGAGATCTTGATCAGAACATCAACTACATAGGCCAGGTTTCCCCTTTCGCCCAAGCCAGCCATGGCCTTATGTAGAAAGATGTTGGACTAATTGCCAGAGTTTATGTATCCAAAGGGGATTCGGGGCCATGTGTACTGCTGCCCCCCGAAGGTAAATGCAAGCTTGTACTGGTCTTTCCTATTCACGGGTACTTTCCAGTAGCTGTTGGTCAGGTCAATAGTGGTGTTCAGCTTTGACACTTAGATCTGTGTCAGCCCCTGATCGATTTAGGGAAGTGGCCATCTTGACGTGTGGACCCGTTTGTTCAACTGCCACAGGTCTGCACATAGTCTCCATTGGCTATTTGTTTTCAGTATCCTCATTATCGGATTGTTGAAGGTATTGTGGATCGGACGAATTATCCCACGGGATTCTGAGTTCTTAATAATCGCTGTGAGTGATTCCATAGATGCGAGAGGTATCTAGTATTGTTTCACAAATACAGGACCCATCTCGGGGTCCGTTGGTGTGGTGGTTTAATGAATAGATCTGCGTCCACAGTCGTATGAGTCCTCTAAAAAGATACCTTGGAATTCCAGGAAGACCTGTTTCAGCTTTTGTTTTTGCTCCTCGGTCTCACAGGCATCAGCAAGATTGATCCTTTACTCGACCATCTGCTTGAAACCTGGAAAGACCTTTGGCTTGACAATTTCAGTGGTATCCTCCAGTTGGGTGGAGAGATCTCTTTTGATGGTGTTGACCTGGACAGTAGGTGCCAGGGATTTAAGGTAGTGGTCCTTGACTCTAAACACTATCTGCTCCCTCCTGATGTCACAGGTCACCTCTTCCACCACATAGGTGCAGGAAGATTACACAATTAAATTCCCCCCATGCCTAGTATAAATCTTTTTTGGAGGAATACCGATGCTGATGTCGAATCAGTTGTTTGGGATTGGTCCCATGATTTCATTACTTAAATCAATAGAATAATGTTGGGCATCAACCAATATTCCAATAAAGGTGTCTGCGCCCAAAGTGATACTTCTAGGGTCGCTGTTATCCACCAATACTCGAATGGTGTCATGTTCTAGGTCTTCTAGAGGTGTTGGATTTAAATACAAACCTTGTTGTTGGAGATAGGAATTAAAATTTATATAGGAGTTCTGATGTTTGAGGTTCTGTCCTCGCTTAATTTTGAGGGCAATAGTGAATTATCGCACCTGTCCTGGGATGGTAATCTCTTCTCGCACTTGAACTTCAACAGCATAAGGCAGCAGTTGAGCTGACCGGAATGCTTTTTCGGTATTGTCAAAGCCCATGGGGTTATCCCCCAGTCGTGACAAGGCTGTATTATTAGTTAGGTCCAAATTGATTGAGAATCAATTGAGAATGTGAATGCGCGGATAGAAAACGGAAGGGACATCTCTCACGACCCAAAAATTATGCTCTATGCTTTTGTTGCCAATGGACATTTTTTGCATACACTTCATAAGCAGGAGATGTTTGGAATTTGGGGTTTCCAGACCTACTTCCTATTTGCCAATCAATTTTAATGTGGGAATGGTCAGATCTTTTTGGAGTTTCCAATATAATTCTTTGCTGATTAAACTCCTTCCATTATTCAGGCATACTCTGACGAGCACTGGCTCCTCCCCCTCATTTAACTGAATGGGGAACAACAATTGTTCGCCCTTTTTCTGAATGTCCGTCAGACTTTGAGCGAATGTCAAGTCTTGATAGTCGTGTAGATTATAAAGACCTCGTCCCCAAGTACCGCACAGGAAGGTATCAAATAACTCCCTGTGCAATCTTTGAGGCCACAGGTGATGGGTAATGGAACGCTGGATACCCCGTAATGCCGGAAACCCCAGGCCGCTGCACGGCAAACAAGCAGTTAACACAGAACACCAATGTAAGGGAATACCAAATAGGAGCGACTCAATACAGGCCAATATGAAACAGCTTAACTAGAAGTGGGAAGGGTGCGGCTTTGAAAAAACCAAGGACTCTCAAGGGCAAGTACCGTGGAAGGCGTTTACTGGTGGTTCCCTCAGGGTATGGTAAGGGCAACAGCAGAAGGTTGTAGCGGATTGTCACTACTCCAGATTTGAACGTACCAAACACTGGAAATATCTGTAGAGGTTTGAAGTTGCAATCAGGAATTAGAGGAAGGAGTTCCTTGAGATGTTGTGGTAAAAGGGAGGAGCCAATAGAAGTCCGTGACACAATTCCGAAGTCGGGTTAATTCGGGAAAGGCAAAAGACAACAACAAATCCGAGGATAGGAGCAAGAAGGAATCCAAGTTACAGATCTGGGGGTCGAGGCAACAAGAGGTCAGTTCATGAGGCAGCAATCCAAAGGGTAAGGCAAAAAGAAGTCCGTAGTTCGTAGTCTGTGATCGAAGATGCCAGTAGTCGAGGTTCGTGAAGTACGCCAAACAGTGCTAACAGGAACAGCTGTGAAGCACTGGAGAGCGCGGGACCAGGGATTTTAACCTGTCGCCATGGGGACTACGTCACGTGAGCGGGCCTTCCGTGTCACGTGATTCGTAGTCGAACGTGGCTGCTTAGCAACAGGATGCCTGATCCTGCCTGAACCTATACACCATGAAAGTTGCCAGTAAAGAAACGGACGTAAAAGTCCCGTGTGATGCGAAATCGGTTTCCCCAGATGATGGCTGTCTCCAGTCCATGAACGTGGCCAACTGACACCAAACTGCTGCCGCCCTGAATGGGAACTGGAGGTAGATGTGGGTGTGCGTGCAACAGGGACAACAGTAGACTGAGAGATGGGGTGCATGACAGAGCCCCCCCCAAAGGCCCACGACCTGGGCTGGGCGGGTGATCACGGTGGAAACGGGAAACAAGGAGTGGGACACGGACATCACCAGCGGGAACCCAGGACCTAGCCTCAGGACCATACCCCAACCAGTCAACCAGTTATTCCAATCGACCCCTACATACACGGGACCCCAGGATGGCACTGACCTTGTATTCATCGGGGGTATCAAAGGATACAGGAGAACGTGGAGACACTATACGGGTCGGACCAGGACAAGGCTTGAGCAACAAAGTGTGGAACGCTGGGTGTATGCGCCAAGCAGCAGGAATCAAGAGGCGATACGCCACAGGGTCAATTACCTTTGCTACCCTGTAAGGACCAACGAATCGGGGCAGCAGTTTGCGACAGCCAGGTAAGTGAAGGTGGCGAGTAGAAAGCCAAACCCTGTCACCAACGGAATACTCAGGGGCAGCTGCCTGCTTCCTGTCTGCTGTAGACTTCATGGATAACTGGGCCTCACGGAGATGAACAAGGGTCCGGTCGTGAATAGCCGACAGATCCCTGACACAAGCAGTGGCAGCGGGTGTTCTGGACAAAGAAAGGTCAGGGAAAGGGAACGTACGGGGATGTTGGCCATAAAGGGAACAGAACGGCGAGAAACCAGTGGAAGAATGCAGGGCGTTGTTGTAGGCAAATTCGGCAAGATGCAACATGCGAAACCATGACTGCTGGTGTTGTAATGACATGCAGCGCAGATACTGCTCCATCACCTGGTTCACCTGCTCGGACTGCCCATCCGTTTCAGGATGGTAAGCAGAGGAAAAACGGGCATCCACACCAAGCAGTTTAGTGAGAGCCTGCCAAAACCGGGATGTGAACTGTGAATCCCTGTCAGACATTATGATCGAGGGCAACCAAACAAACAAAAAATAGATTTGAAGAATAACCCAGCCAAAGCAGGGGCGGAGGGTACCCCCGAGCAAGGCATAAAGCGAGCCATCGTGGTGAATGAGTCAACCACCACCGACGCTGTGTCAAAACCCTGCACTCGGGGCAGATCAGTGACAAAGTCCATCGTGAGAGTGTGCCAGGGTCTTGGGGGTTTGGGTAAGGGTTGAAGCAGACCTAAAGGACACCCTCTACGATTTTTACACTGGGCACATACTGGGCATGTGTTCACATAATTGTTAACATCCCGTCTCATTGAAGGCCACCAACACCAATGTCTCAGTAAGCCCAGAGTGCGCTTCTGACCAGGATGTTCATTGATGAGGGCATCATGGGACCATTCCAGTGCAAGGTTACGTGAGTCACTCGTGGGCAGAACTAACCTATCTTGAACGAAAGGCAGGCCATCGTGGTACACAGGATCCCATTCTGACAGGTGATTTGGGTGTTGGGAAACCAATAGGCGAATACAGGCTAACAAAGATAGCGGAGGGGTGCGAAGACAAACCGCATTCTTCTGTTCTAGTAAGGTCTCAGGAACAACCGGAAGGGAAACCCCCCCAGGGGAACGGGACAATGCGTCTGCCTTTCCATGTGCTACACCCGCTCTATGTTTTATCTGGAAATCGTATGCAGCAAAAAACAGGTGCCATTGTACCTGTCGGCTATTGATGCATTTGAGAGAAGCCAGGTCTTGCAAGTTACGATGATCTGTAAACACTGTGGTCTGGTGTTTAGCCCCTAAGAGATGATGGGCCTCATTACGAGAATGGAGGTAATGAAAAAAGGAGGCCGGAAGTGAATGGGTCCGTGGCTTTACGACCCTACAACACGCAAATACCGGCACTGCCCGTACCGTGCCCCCTCATACCGACATGCGCACGTACACGTGCCCCTCCGTGGAATAAATACCGGGTTGCCGGTAATAGGAGGACATCACAACCCACGCGAGCATGCAATTACCGGCATCCCGAAGGCTGTAATTAGGGACTGCACGATGCCGGCCACACAGGCATCGCGGACCACCCCTAAACAGCAATCTGCAATCAAGCCAACTGCCACAGGTGCACACAATCACCACAGTTGGAGTCAATGGAGGCTGGACCAGTATAAAAGGAGTACACCCACACACCACACCCCTTCCTACACCAAAATGCTACCACTAGCTGTTGCAATCATGGCGCTGGAGGACATGTCTATACTACTACAACTACAGCAACAACAGCAACTCCAACAACAACTACAGCAGCAACAACAGGCAGCACAGAGGAGACACAGGAGGAGAAGGAGGGTGAGACAGGCCCAGCAATTAAGACCAGTGCAGAAAGCAGTGCCTCGTAGGCAGCCATCAATCCCTCGCATCAGATCGAGGTCATTCAACCTAACCCCTGAGTAGATCCACACCCTGTACCGGTTGGACCGGGACACCATCACCACCATAGTGGACATGATACACAACGACATTGCCAGCCTCATAGAAATACGCACTGCCATCCCCCGCTACTAAAGGTGGTGTCTGTGCTCCACTTCCTGGCCACAGGCACCTATCAACACACAGTGGGGCAGCTGCATGGCATTTCTCAACCACTATTTTCACGCATGCTGAACCAAGTGCTGGATGCCCTTCTGAAGCACGCAAGCACCCACATACCCCTACCACGGACTGCCCAGGAGATAGCCGACACCAAAGTAGGCTTCCATGCACTGGCAGGCATGCCCAATTGTGTTGGTGTCCTGGACTGCACCCATGTGGAATTGGTAGTCCCCCATGCCATAGAGGTGGTGTACCGCAATCGCAAGCAGTACCACTCCATCAATGTGCAAATGGTATGTGACTCCAGCAAGATCATCACACATTGCTGTGCCCGATTTCCCGGATCAACACATGATGCCATGGTGCTGCGCAACTCCACGCTACCCCATCACATGGAGGGACATGCTGGACCACGTGCCTGGCTGCTTGGTGAGTTGCCCAACTGGCCCATGGCAGTGCTTTGGGGTACTGATGTGTAGGGATGCATACTCCACCTGGGTGGGAAAGGGGGTGGGATGCATACTCCACCCTTGGTGGGAAAGGGGGCAGGGATGCATACTCCACCTTATGCATACTCCACCTGGGTGGGAAAGGGGGATGCATACTACACCTGGGTGGCAATTGACGGTGATTGGAGAATGCATGCAGAGCAAAACACTCCTGACCTGAACCTCCCAAACCCAACATGACACATCACTGGCACACATTTTACCAATCATGCATATCGATGACAACAAGTGAGAGGCACAACCAGACCACCATGGGTATGTGAAGCAATGCATGACTGAACAGGATTGCAACTGTGCCAATGTGGCTAGTGTGACCATGCTAAGTGTCGAATACACAGCATAAATGGGAGGTTAAACATTGTCGTACAACCACAGTACATCCGCCTCAGCATGCAATATTTCACCCTGCATCATCTATTGAACGCCATCCAGACTAACACAGCTCATAGCAGTATAGTATGCATCTAGGTAACATTCTTGCATACGTACAGGGACATGTGCATGTCCACACCAAATAGCTGCTTCCATGACTGTGCTTCCTGAAGGTGGCAGCTCAGGGTCACACACACCTATTTGTATTTGCTTGCAGGTGATGGATATCCCTTGAGGCCGTGGCTACTTACCCCTGTGCGGAACCCGCAGAACAGCCATGAAGAGGAGTACAATCGTGTTCACACCTGTACCCGTGTTGTGATTGAGCAGACCTTTGGCCTGTTGAAGGCGCGTTTCCGCTGCCTAAGCAGGTCTGGTGGGGCACTTCTTTATAGGCCTTAGAAGGTGGCAAAGATCACCAGGGCCTGTGTCATGCTGCACAACATGTGCGCCCGGAGAAATGTACACTGCCACTTGACATTGACATGCATGCACCGGGTGAGGATGATGAGGATGGAGACGGAGGTGAAGTAGCACCCCTGCCATTACGTGATGGCAGGGGTTGGCCATGTAGTACACCAATCACTGATTCACGAATACTTCTGAACCACAGGGACTATGATAGACATGTGTGAGTGACACACTGGGTCCATGTGGACATGCACACAGGGAATGTTGGGTGTTGGGCACTGAACACCGTCATACATTAAATGGATACACACGAAATGAAAAATGTCAAGTCATTGAATGTTTTTTCTCGAAACAGGTGTATTGGAACAAACTGAAAAAAGGTGACAACCCCCCCAATGAACTCCCAAACCCCCCCCAGTGAACTCCCAAACCCCCCCAATGAACTCCCAAGCCCCCCAGTGAACTCCCAAGACCCCCAATGAACTCCCAAACCCGACAGTGAACTCCCAAACCCCACCAATGAAGTCCACAAAATGCTCACATTCACCCCCAACCATGTGTCCCGCTGTCATGATGCCTGCCCCCGGAAGACCAGACCAGGCCCAGCAGCCCCGGAAGCAGGCATCATGCCACTTGGAGCATGCCCAAAAGCCCCAGTTAGGGGCTGTTTGGGTGCAGTCCTGGCACCTATGGCGCCAGGCTCATAAAGATAAAGTCAGTCCTGGCGCCATGGGCGCCAGGCTCATTATTGATACGTTACCTGAAGCAGACCATGCTGCATACTCACCTGAGGCAGACCATGCTGCATAAAGACTCAAGCCAAATGAGGCTTAGGAGGGACTATTTTACTGAAGGGACTATTTTGTTACTTGGGTGGGGCTGTGGAAGAATGCTTACCTGGATCTTCTTCCAAGGCTATTTAAACCACGCCCGGACAGCCACACGTGCTTCGCGTTATTCTGCTTGCTGCAGCGTAACGCTCACCGTGTTTTCAGCAGCTCCAGTCTTCAGCCACGCCCGCTTCAGTCCTGGGACTCCTGAAACAAGAAGAAAAGAAGGATAAAGGTTAGAACAGGAGTTTTAACTTTAATCCTTACCTGAATCCTGATCCATTTTGCATCGGAGCTGAAAGACAGAAGTCTTTGAGGCATTGCTTCGCATTCCTACGGCGCCGCGCTGAACTCACCTGCTTGGTGGAACTTCAGCATTCCATCACGCTCTCTCCATCTCGCGGCCGCCCTCCGACACCTAAGGAAACAAAGACAGCAAGGTGAGCAAGGGGACTCTCTAAGGCTATACAAGCTACCCCCAAGGACTTACCTGATTTACCACGGGGGGTACTCACCTCATCTCGGGTCGGCGCAGTCAACTCTGCTTCATCGCCGTACCCCGGCCCCTAAGGGGAAAACCACAATAGACTTACCTAAATCTTACCAATTGCCATTTGGAAATCTTCGAGTGGATTAATCGGCAACCTGCAAGGAATCGGACAGAGTGAAGATCAGACATTTGAACTCTTATGAACAATTGGACTTTAGAGTCAATACTGGAACTCACCAATTCCACTACGCCAGTGAAGTAACTGGTCATCAACGCGCCCCTGCGGTCGACGCAGGATGGAGAGCTCATCCTTCCAAACCATCAGGTGAGACTAAGGAGGGGACATCAAGAGTGATCTGTGGGAAGACAACGGGAGTGGGGAAGGTGGGTTGACACTCAATTCCACGGGTGGTTAATTCCTCTTCTCCTTTGCAGAAGAATATTCCTGCGAGCCAGACTAACTAGGCTGAGCGGGCCAGTCCAGTCAGTCATCTCGGCGCTACACGTCACGCTGGTGGAAACAACAGCGGCCCAGTTCCGGTCGACACCCCCGTGGGAACCAGGTGAGCGTAACAGAACGCAAAGCCTGCCCACAAATACCCACCTGGGCGTCATGGAGACCTCGGAAACTGATCAGTTGGCCCAATTATTAGGGGTATTAAGGGCCGAAGTGCATTCCGCCCGCCAAGAAACCAATGCCCTCAGGAGGGAACTGATAGTGTCAAAAGAACTAACTGATGAGTTGGCCAGACAACTATTACAGAGCCAGGCTGGACAAACACCTCTATCAGGACTTGGGGCAAGTCCAGCTCCTGTACCATCGAGTAACCCGGTGCAGATAAATTTACCTGGAGCCGTTCCTTTGGCTCCGCCTGAACGCTTTGCCGGAGACCCAAAAGGGTTTGCAACATTCATGAATCAATGCCGCTTTCACTTTTTATGTAGACCTGGAGCTTTCCCAAACGATCAGGCCAAGGTAGCCTTTGTACTGTCATATCTCAGCGGCAGTGCGGCGGATTGGTCCATTCCACTAGTTAACCAGGATGACCCGATTCTTCGAGATTTCCAGGGTTTTCGAACAAGCATGGAAAGACTATTCGCCCGACACTCCCGAGGACAGGCTTTGGACAACAAACTTTTATCCCTACGTCAAGGTAACCAGGATCTTTTATCTTACATTGCAACTTTCAATAGATTAGTAGTGGAAACCGAATGGCCTGAAGCCAAGCGAATCACATTATTCCATCGAGGACTTCGGGGAGAACTCAAAGATGTTTTGGCCCAAATCGTGAACCCGCCTCAAGACTGTGCTGAATATATAGATCTAGTGGTCCAGCTCGATCACAGACTTCAAACCAGGAAGGCTGACCGAACCAAGTTAGAGAACAGGGTGTTGGTTAAAACCCACGTAAGCTCCAAGGGAGTAGATGTCTCAAAACCTATGCAAATCGGGGAGGTTAAAGGACCCTTAACCCAGAAGGAAAGAGATAGAAGACGGCAACTGCAATTATATTTATATTGCGGAACTACTGGTCATTTTCTTCAGAACTGCCCTGTAAAACCACCCAAGAAAGTTATAGGAGCAGCAGACGAAAACCATGTGAAATCTGACTCGGGAAACGACCATGCCCGGCAAGCGTAGAGGTCCGCTTGCCGAGCTTAAAGAAGGACACTCTGACCTCGCATTTCACCATACCCATGGTCCTTGTAGATCCAGAGCAGCCATCATGCATGCACGCGGTAAAGGCGTACGTAGACAGTGGAGCCATAGGAAATTACTTGGATTGGGAATTGGCTACCAGGATGAATCTATCTCTCACCCGCAAGACCACGGCCGATGTTGTCACCACTGTAGATGGAACGGAAATTGCCTCTGGACCCGTAACTCATTCCACTGCAGAGATGACATTGCTGAGTCAAGATGGGCATCGAGAGGCTATGGTGTTTGACTTAATCAAGGCCCCATAGTTTCAGCTGATACTGGGGATACCTTTTTTGAAAAAACATAATCCCTGTTTTGATTGGCGAGAGAAGAGACTAACCTTCCCAGAATGTGCTCACACCTGCTACCCAAGGAAAACTCAAAACTCAGTCCTGGCCCCAGTAATTCCAGTAGCCATACAATTACCTGTTGAATACCAAGACTTTCAGGATGTCTTCCAAAAGGAACAGGCAAACACCTTACCACCTCACAGATCGTATGATTGTCAAATAGATCTGGTACCTGGAGCACAACCACCTTGCAGCAGAATCTATGCCCTTACGGAACCCGAAAATCTCCATTTGAGCGAGTACCTAGACCAGTACCTTGCTAATGGCTTCATTCGCCCGTCCAAGTCCCCTGCATCTTCAGCTTTGTTCTTCGTACCGAAAAAGGAAGGCGGCCTTAGAACATGTATAGACTACCGCGCACTGAATCAGATAACCATCAAGAATCGATACCCACTGCCTTTGATCCCAGAACTACTAGACCAGGTGAAGGACGCTTGTATATACACGAAACTAGGCCTTCGGGGGCATATCACCTGGTACGTGTCAAAGAGGGTGACAAATGGAATACTGCTTTTCGCACCAAGTACAGACTATTTGAGTACCAGGTGATGCCCTTCGGACTATGCAATGCACCAGCAGCCTTCCAGTTCTTCATGAACGATGTCCTCCGAGAGCTTATCGACGTTTGTGTGGTCGTTTATATCGACGACATCTTAGTATACTCTTTATCAGAATCTGAGCATGTAAAACACGTCCGAGCAGTCCTAGAGAAGTTACGCCAGCATACATTATATGCTAAACTGGAAAAGTGCATCTTCCACACTACGGAAGTGGAATTCCTTGGATTTATTCTGACCCCGAGAGGAATCCGGATGGATACACGAAAAGCGGATGCCATTCTTAATTGGCCTTCGCCAAGTTCAATCAAAGGAGTTCAAAGCATGCTTGGCTTTGCCAATTTCTACTGCAGGTTTATCCCAGACTTCTCGCACATTGTACATCCCATTACGACGCTATTACGAAAAAGAAACGCTTTGTGTGGACAGAGGAAGCCGAGAACGCCTTCCAAGAGTTAAAAGCCAAATTCACATCTGCTCCCATATTAAGACACCCGCGCCCCGAGCTTCCCTACATAGTGGAAACAGATGCATCCAGTTCAGCCATGGGAGCAGTGCTTTCCCAAAAGGATCCCGGAACTAACCAGCTTCACCCAGTGGCGATTTGGTCAAGAAAATTTTCAGCCCCAGAATTAAACTATGCCATAACCGACAAGGAGCTGCTGGCCATCAAGTCCGCCTTCAAGGCTTGGCGGCACTATCTACTGGGTGCCAGACATACCATCACGGTCATCACCGATCACCGCAACTTACAATACCTAAAGACAGCCAAAGCCCAATCTTCGCGCCAACTCCGTTGGGCATTGTTCTTCGCTGAGTTTGATTTTGTAATAACCTATCGACCAGGTTGTAAGAATGGTAAAGCAGACGCCTTGTCCCGGATTGGAATGGGAGAAGCAGAAATAACTTTAGAACCCGTACCCATAATTCCGGAACAGAGAATCCTTGGCCTGACATCCATACAGACACTGGAGGACATTCAAAACAAGATCCACCAACTCTTTGATTCCGTTGCCCTACAGGACTGGGCAAAGAAAGGTCCAGAGTACTCTGTCATCGATGATTTACCTTATTACCAAGGCCGGCTATTTTTACCGCAAAAAGAACTACAGGAACTTGTCATTTCCCATTACCATGACACCTTAATAGAAGAGCATCCGGGTATTGCAAAAACCGAAGCTAAAATTAGGAAGCAATTTTGGTGGCCCACCTGGCGAAAGGATGTCAAGTCATTTGTCATGTCTTGTGGCATTTGCGCACAAAATAAAGGGCAAAAGAAAAAACCTGCTGGATTATTGCAACCATTAGACATACCACCTACCCCTTGGCATACCTTGTCATTAGACTTTATCACAGATTTACCCCCGTACCAAGGTTATAATACCATTCTAGTTATTGTAGATCTTTTTTCTAAAATGGCCCACTTCATTCCTTTAAAAGGGATACCTTCAGCTTCAATCCTGGCCAAGGAATTCCTTGAAAATGTTGTCCGCCTGCATGGCTTTCCTTCAGTGTTAATTTCAGATCGGGGCAGTCAATTCATTTCACATTTTTGGAGGAAATGCTGCCAACTGGCACAAATTGATGTTAGGCTTTCGACCAGTCACCACCCTCAGACCGACGGTCAAACGGAGAGGACCAACCAGACTCTTGAACAGTACCTCCGTTGTATGCTACATCAGTCTGAGGGGAATTGGAAAGACATTCTGTGGATCGCAGAGTATGCGTACAATAATTCTGTACACTCAGGAACTGGACAAAGTCCTTTTTTTACCATTTATGGGCACCATCCTCGAACCTCGGATTTGGACTCACCCCAGCATTTAGAGATGCCCGCAGTGGACCATCTCCACGCTGTTATTACACAAGCCTTTAAAGAAGCAACCATCCATTTGCAAAAGGCTAAGGAAAAATACAAAAAGGATGCGGATCAGCACAGAAGTGAAGCTCCTCAATACCAAATAGGGGACCAAGTATGGTTAGCCACTAAGCACTTACCACTCAAGGGGACTCGGACCTGTAACCCCAGGTATTTGGGACCTACCGACTATAGTGAATACAAGAAGGCTTCTTAATTCTCGCAGAGTAGTAGGATATTTTAATTTAATTAAGGCTTTCACCTGGGGATTAAGACCTTCAGCAGTGATCTCGTGCCCTAAGAAGTTCACTCTGACCTTACACCACTGTGCCTTCTGAAAGAACAGTTTTGCTCTGGCTTTCTGCAACTGAGTTAGAACTTAGTGGATTTCTGCTATATGTTCCTCCACAGTTGAGATCTTGATCAGAACATCAACTACATAGGCCAGGTTTCCCCTTTCGCCCAAGCCAGCCATGGCCTTATGTAGAAAGATGTTGGACTAATTGCCAGAGTTTATGTATCCAAAGGGGATTCGGGGCCATGTGTACTGCTGCCCCCCGAAGGTAAATGCAAGCTTGTACTGGTCTTTCATATTCACGGGTACTTTCCAGTAGCTGTTGGTCAGGTCAATAGTGGTGTTCAGCTTTGACACTTAGATCTGTGTCAGCCCCTGATCGATTTAGGGAAGTGGCCATCTTGACGTGTGGACCCGTTTGTTCAACTGCCACAGGTCTGCACATAGTCTCCATTGGCTATTTGTTTTCAGTATCCTCATTATCGGATTGTTGAAGGTATTGTGGATCGGACGAATTATCCCACGGGATTCTGAGTTCTTAATAATCGCTGTGAGTGATTCCATAGATGCGAGAGGTATCAAGTATTGTTTCACAAATACAGGAGCCATCTCGGGGTCCGTTGGTATGGTGGTTTAATGACTAGATCTGCGTCCACAGTCATATGAGTCCTCTAAAAAAAAACCTTGGAATTCCAGGAAGACCTGTTTCAGCTTTTGTTTTTGCTCCTCGGTCTCACAGGCATCAGCAAGATTGATCCTTTACTCGACCATCTGCTTGAAACCTGGAAAGACCTTTGGCTTGACAATTTCAGTGGTATCCTCCAGTTGGGTGGAGAGATCTCTTTTGATGGTGTTGACCTGGACAGTAGGTGCCAGGGATTTAAGGTAGTGGTCCTTGACTCTGAACACTATCTGCTCCCTCCTGATGTCACAGGTCACCTCTTCCATCACATAGGTGCAGGAAGATTACACAATTAAATTCCCCCCATGCCTAGTATAAATCTTTTTTGGAGGAATACCGATGCTGATGTCGAATCAGTTGTTTGGGATTGGTCCCATGATTTCATTACTTAAATCAATAGAATAATGTTGGGCATCAACCAATATTCCAATAAAGGTGTCTGCGCCCAAAGTGATACTTCTAGGGTCGCTGTTATCCACCAATACTCGAATGGTGTCATGTTCTAGGTCTTCAAGAGGTGTTGGATTTAAATACAAACCTTGTTGTTGGAGATAGGAATTAAAATGTATATAGGAGTCCTGATGTTTGAGGTTCTGTCCTCGCTTAATTTTGAGGGCAATAGTGAATTATCGCACCTGTCCTGGGATGGTATTCTCTTCTCGCACTTGAACTTCAACAGCATAAGGCAGCAGTTGAGCTGACCGGAATGCTTTTTCGGTATTGTCAAAGCCCATGGGGTTATCCCCCAGTCGTGACAAGGCTGTATTATTAGTTAGGTCCAAATTGATTGAGAATCAATTGAGAATGTCAATGCGCGGATAGAAAACGGAAGGGACATCCCTCACGACCCAAAAATTATGCTCTATGCTTTTGTTGCCAATGGACATTTTTTGCATACACTTCATAAGCAGGAGATGTTTGGAATTTGGGGTTTCCAGACCTACTTCCTATTTGCCAATCAATTTTAATGTGGGAATGGTCAGATCTTTTGGGAGTTTCCAATATAATTCTTTGCTGATTAAACTCCTTCCATTATTCAGGCATACTCTGACGAGCACTGGCTCCTCCCCCTCATTTAACTGAATGGGGAACAACAATTGTTCGCCCTTTTTCTGAATGTCCGTCAGACTTTGAGCGAATGTCAAGTCTTGATAGTCGTGTAGATTATAAAGACCTCGTCCCCAAGTACCGCAAAGGAAGGTATCAAATAACTCCCTGTGCAATCTTTGAGGCCACAGGTGATGGGAAATGGAACGCCGGATACCCCGGAATGCCGGAAACCCCAGGCCGCTGCAGGCAAACAAGCAGTTAACACAGAACACCAATGTAAGGGAATACCAAATAGGAGCGACTCAATACAGGCCAATATGAAACAGCTTAACTAGTAGTGGGAAGGGTGCGGCTTTGAAAAAACCAAGGACTCTCAAGGGCAAGTACCGTGGAAGGCGTTTACTGGTGGTTCCCTCAGGGTATGGTAAGGGCAACAGCAGAAGGTTGTAGCGGATTGTCACTACTCCAGATTTTAACGTACCAAACACTGGAAATATCTGTAGAGGTTTGAAGTTGCAATCAGGAATTAGAGGAAGGAGTTCCTTGAGATGTTGTGGTAAAAGGGAGGAGCCAATAGAAGCCCGTGACACAATTCCGAAGTCGGGTTAATCCGGGAAAGGCAAAAGACAACAACAAATCCGAGGATAGGAGCAAGAAGGAATCCAAGTTACAGATCTGGGGGTCGAGGCAACAAGAGGTCAGTTCATGAGGCAGCAATCCAAAGGGTAAGGCAAAAAGAAGTCCGTAGTTCGTAGTCTGTGATCGAAGATGCCAGTAGTCGAGGTTCGTGAAGTACGCCAAACAGTGCTAACAGGAACAGCTGTGAAGCACTGGAGAGCGCGGGACCAGGGATTTTAACCTGTCGTCATGGGGACTACGTCACGTGAGCGGGCCTTCCGTGTCACGTGATTCGTAGTCGAACGTGGCTGCTTAGCAACAGGATGCCTGATCCTGCCTGAACCTATACGCCATGAAAGTTGCCAGTAAAGAAACGGACGTAAAAGTCCTGTGTGATGCGAAATCGGTTTCCCCAGATGATGGCTGTCTCCAGTCCATGAACGTGGCCAACTGACACCAAACTGCTGCCGCCCTGAATGGGAACTGGAGGTAGATGTGGGTGTGCGTGCAACAGGGACAACAGTAGACTGAGAGATGGGGTGCATGACAGAGCCCCCCCCAAAGGCCCACGACCTGGGCTGGGCGGGTGATCACGGTGGAAACGGGAAACAAGGAGTGGGACACGGACATCACCAGCGGGAACCCAGGACCTAGCCTCAGGACCATACCCCAACCAGTCAACCAGGTATTGCAATCGACCCCTACATACACGGGACCCCAGGATGGCACTGACCTTGTATTCATCGGGGGTATCAAAGGATACAGGAGAAGGTGGAGACACTATACGGGTCGGACCAGGACAAGGCTTGAGCAACAAAGTGTGGAACGCTGGGTGTATGCGCCAAGCAGCAGGAATCAAGAGGCGATACTCTACAGGGTCAATTACCTTTGCTACCCTGTAAGGACCAACGAATCGGGGCAGCAGTTTGCGACAGCCAGGTAAGTGAAGGTGGCGAGTAGAAAGCCAAACCCTGTCACCAACGGAATACTCAGGGGCAGCTGCCTGCTTCCTGTCTGCTGTAGACTTCATGGATAACTGGGCCTCACGGAGATGAACAAGGGTCCGGTCGTGAATAGCCGACAGATCCCTGACACAAGCAGTGGCAGCGGGTGTTCTGGACAAAGAAAGGTCAGGGAAAGGGAACGTGCGGGGATGTTGGCCATAAAGGGAATAGAACGGCAAGAAACCAGTGGAAGAATGCAGGGCGTTGTTGTAGGCAAATTCGGCAAGATGCAACATGCGAAACCATGACTGCTGGTGTTGTAATGACATGCAGCGCAGATACTGCTCCATCACCTGGTTCACCTGCTCGGACTGCCCATCCGTTTCAGGATGGTAAGCAGAGGAAAAACGGGCATCCACACCAAGCAGTTTAGTGAGAGCCCGCCAAAACCGGGATGTGAACTGTGAATCCCTGTCAGACATTATGATCGAGGGCAACCAAACAAACAAAAAATGGATTTGAAGAATAACCCAGCCAAAGCAGGGGCGGAGGGTACCCCCGAGCAAGGCATAAAGCGAGCCATCGTGGTGAACGAGTCAACCACCACCCTCGCTGTGTCAAAACCCTGCACTCGGGGCAGATCAGTGACAAAGTCCATCGTGAGAGTGTGCCAGGGTCTTGGGGGTTTGGGTAAGGGTTGAAGCAGACCTAAAGGACGCCCTCTACGATTTTTACACTGGGCACATACTGGGCATGTGTTCACATAATTGTTAACATCCCGTCTCATTGAAGGCCACCAACACCAATGTCTCAGTAAGCCCAGAGTGCGCTTCTGACCAGGATGTTCATTGATGAGGGCATCATGGGACCATTCCAGTGCAAGGTTACGTGAGTCACTCGTGGGCAGAACTAACCTATCTTGAACGAAAGGCAGGCCATCGTGGTACACAGGATCCCATTCTGACAGGTGATTTGGGTGTTGGGAAACCAATAGGCGAATACAGGCTAACAAAGATAGCGGAGGGGTGCGAAGACAAACCGCATTCTTCTGTTCTAGTAAGGTCTCAGGAACAACCGGAAGGGAAACCCCCCCAGGGGAACGGGACAACGCGTCTGCCTTTCCATGTGCTACACCCGCTCTATGTTTTATCTGGAAATCGTATGCAGCAAAAAACAGGTGCCATTGTACCTGTCGGCTATTGATGCATTTGAGAGAAGCCAGGTCTTGCAAGTTACGATGATCTGTAAACACTGTGGTCTGGTGTTTAGCCCCTAAGAGATGATGGGCCTCATTACGAGAATGGAGGTAATGAAAAAAGGAGGCCGGAAGTGAATGGGTCCGTGGCTTTACGACCCTACAACACGCAAATACCGGCACTGCCCGTACCTTGCCCCCTCATACCGACATGCGCACGTACACGTGCCCCTCCGTGGAATAAATACCGGGTTGCCGGTAATAGGAGGACATCACAACCCACGCGAGCATGCAATTACCGGCATCCCGAAGTCTGTAATTAGGGACTGCACGATGCCGGCCACACAGGCATCGCGGACCACCCCTAAACAGCAATCTGCAATCAAGCCAACTGCCACAGGTGCACACAATCACCACAGTTGGAGTCAATGGAGGCTGGACCAGTATAAAAGGAGTACACCCACACACCACACCCCTTCCTACACCAAAATGCTACCACTAGCTGTTGCAATCATGGCGCTGGAGGACATGTCTATACTACTACAACTACAGCAACAACAGCAACTCCAACAACAACTACAGCAGCAACAACAGGCAGCACAGAGGAGACACAGGAGGAGAAGGAGGGTGAGACAGGCCCAGCAATTAAGACCAGTGCAGAAAGCAGTGCCTCGTAGGCAGCCATCAATCCCTCGCATCAGATCTAGGTCATTCAACCTAACCCCTGAGTAGATCCACACCCTGTACCGGTTGGACCGGGACACCATCACCACCATAGTGGACATGATACACAACGACATTGCCAGCCTCATAGAAATACGCACTGCCATCCCCCGCTACTAAAGGTGGTGTCTGTGCTCCACTTCCTGGCCACAGGCACCTATCAACACACAGTGGGGCAGCTGCATGGCATTTCTCAACCACTATTTTCACGCATGCTGGATGCCCTTCTGAAGCACGCAAGCACCCACATACCCCTACCACGGACTGCCCAGGAGATAGCCGACACCAAAGTAGGCTTCCATGCACTGGCAGGCATGCCCAATTGTGTTGGTGTCCTGGACTGCACCCATGTGGAATTGGTAGTCCCCCATGCCATAGAGGTGGTGTACCGCAATCGCAAGCAGTACCACTCCATCAATGTGCAAATGGTATGTGACTCCAGCAAGATCATCACACATTGCTGTGCCCGATTTCCCGGATCAACACATGATGCCATGGTGCTGCGCAACTCCACGCTACCTCATCACATGGAGGGACATGCTGGACCACGTGCCTGGCTGCTTGGTGAGTTGCCTAACTGGCCCATGGCAGTGCTTTGGGGTACTGATGTGTAGGGATGCATACTCCACATGGGTGGGAAAGGGGGTGGGGTGCATACTCCACCCTTGGTGGGAAAGGGGGCAGGGATGCATACTCCACCTTATGCATACTCCACCTGGGTGGGAAAGGGGGGATGCATACTCCACCTGGGTGGCAATTGACGGTGATTGGAGAATGCATGCAGAGCAAAACACTCCTGACCTGAACCTCCCAAACCCAACATGACACATCACTGGCACACATTTTACCAATCATGCATATCGATGACAACAAGTGAGAGGCACAACCAGACCACCATGGGTATGTGAAGCAATGCATGACTGAACAGGATTGCAACTGTGCCAATGTGGCTAGTGTGACCATGCTAAGTGTCGAATACACAGCATAAATGGGAGGTTAAACATTGTCGTACAACCACAGTACATCCGCCTCAGCATGCAATATTTCACCCTGCATCATCTATTGAACGCCATCCAGACTAACACAGCTCATAGCAGTATAGTATGCATCTAGGTAACATTCTTGCAGATGTACAGGGACATGTGCATGTCCACACCAAATAGCTGCTTCCATGACTGTGCTTCCTGAAGGTGGCAGCTAAGAGTCACACACACCTATTTGTATTTGCTTGCAGGTGATGGATATCCCTTGAGGCCGTGGCTACTTACCCCTGTGCGGAACCCGCAGAACAGCCATGAAGAGGAGTACAATCGTGTTCACACCTGTACCCGTGTTGTGATTGAGCAGACCTTTGGCCTGTTGAAGGCGCGTTTCCGCTGCCTAAGCAGGTCTGGTGGGGCACTTCTTTATAGGCCTTAGAAGGTGGCAAAGATCACCAGGGCCTGTGTCATGCTGCACAACATGTGCGCCCGGAGAAATGTACACTGCCACTTGACATTGACAGGCATGCACCGGGTGAGGATGATGAGGATGGAGACGGAGGTGAAGTAGCACCCCTGCCATTACGTGATGCACGGGATGGCCATGTAGTACACCAATCACTGATTCACGAATACTTCTGAACCACAGGGACTATGATAGACATGTGTGAGTGACACACTGGGTCCATGTGGACATGCACACAGGGAATGTTGGGTGTTGGGCACTGAACACCGTCATACATTAAATGGATACACACGAAATGAAAAATGTCAAGTCATTGAATGTTTTTTCTCGAAACAGGTGTATTGGAACAAACTGAAAAAAGGTGACAACCCCCCCAATGAACTCCCAAACCCCCCCTCCCAGTGAACTCCCAAACCCCCCCAATGAACTCCCAAGCCCCCCAGTGAACTCCCAAGCTCCCCAATGAACTCCCAAACCCCACAGTGAACTCCCAAACCCCACCAATGAAGTCCACAAAATGCTCACATTCACCCCCAACCATGTGTCCCGCTGTCATGATGCCTGCCCCCGGAAGACCAGACCAGGCCCAGCAGCCCCGGAAGCAGGCATCATGCCACTTGGAGCATGCCCAAAAGCCCCAGTTAGGGGCTGTTTGGGTGCAGTCCTGGCGCCTATGGCGCCAGGCTCATAAAGATAAAGTCAGTCCTGGCGCCATGGGCACCAGGCTCATTATTGATAAGTTACCTGAAGCAGACCATGCTGCATACTCACCTGAGGCAGACCATGCTGCATAAAGACTCAAGCCAAATGAGGCTTAGGAGGGACTATTTTACTGAAGGGACTATTTTGTTACTTGGGTGGGGCTGTGGAAGAATGCTTACCTGGATCTTCTTCCAAGGCTATTTAAACCACGCCCGGACAGCCACACGTGCTTCGCGTTATTCTGCTTGCTGCAGCGTAACGCTCACCGTGTTTTCAGCAGCTCCAGTCTTCAGCCACGCCCGCTTCAGTCCTGGGACTCCTGAAACAAGAAGAAAAGAAGGATAAAGGTTAGAACAGGAGTTTTAACTTTAATCCTTACCTGAATCCTGATCCATTTTGCCTCGGAGCTGAAAGACAGAAGTCTTTGAAGCATTGCTTCGCATTCCTACGGCGCCGCGCTGAACTCACCTGCTTGGTGGAACTTCAGCATTCCATCACGCTCTCTCCATCTCGCGGCCACCCTCCGACACCTAAGGAGACAAAGACAGCAAGGTGAGCAAGGGGACTCTCTAAGGCTATACAAGCTACCCCCAAGGACTTACCTGATTTACCACGGGGGTTACTCACCTCATCTCGGGTCGGCGCAGTCAACTCTGCTTCATCGCCGTACCCCGGCCCCTAAGGGGAAAACCACAATAGACTTACCTAAATCTTACCAATTGCCATTTGGAAATCTTCGAGTGGATTAATCGGCAACCTGCAAGGAATCGGACAGAGTGAAGATCAGACATTTGAACTCTTATGAACAATTGGACTTTAGAGTCAATACTGGAACTCACCAATTCCACTACGCCAGTGAAGTAACTGGTCATCAACGCGCCCCTGCGGTCGACGCAGGATGGAGAGCTCATCCTTCCAAACCATCAGGTGAGACTAAGGAGGGGACATCAAGAGTGATCTGTGGGAAGACAACGGGAGTGGGGAAGGTGGGTTGACACTCAATTCCACGGGTGGTTAATTCCTCTTCTCCTTTGCAGAAGAATATTCCTGCGAGCCAGACTAACTAGGCTGAGCGGGCCAGTCCAGTCAGTCATCTCGGCGCTACACGTCACGCTGGTGGAAACAACAGCGGCCCAGTTCCGGTCGACGCCCCCGTGGGAACCAGGTGAGCGTAACAGAACGCAAAGCCTGCCCACAAATACCCACCTGGGCATCATGGAGACCTCGGAAACTGATCAGTTGGCCCAATTATTAGGGGAATTAAGGGCCGAAGTGCATTCCGCCCGCCAAGAAACCAATGCCCTCAGGAGGGAACTGATAGTGTCAAAAGAACGAACTGATGAGTTGGCCAGACAACTATTACAGAGCCAGGCTGGACAAACACCTCTACCAGGACTTGGGGCAAGTCCAGCTCCTGTACCATCGAGTAACCCGGTGCAGATAAATTTACCTGGAGCCGTTCCTTTGGCTCCGCCTGAACGCTTTGCCGGAGACCCAAAAGGGTTTGCAACATTCATGAATCAATGCCGCTTTCACTTTTTATGTAGACCTGGAGCTTTCCCAAACGATCAGGCCAAGGTAGCCTTTTTACTGTCATATCTCAGCGGCAGTGCGGCGGATTGGTCCATTCCACTAGTTAACCAGGATGACCCGATTCTTCGAGATTTCCAGGGTTTTCGAACAAGCATGGAAAGACTATTCGCCCGACACTCCCGAGGACAGGCTTTGGACAACAAACTTTTATCCCTACGTCAAGGTAACCAGCATCTTTTATCTTACATTGCAACTTTCAATAGATTAGTAGTGGAAACCGAATGGCCTGAAGCCAAGCGAATCACATTATTCCATCGAGGACTTCGGGGAGAACTCAAAGATGTTTTGGCCCAAATCGTGAACCCGCCTCAAGACTGTGCTGAATATATAGATCTAGTGGTCCAGCTCGATCACAGACTTCAAACCAGGAAGGCTGACCGAACCAAGTTAGAGAACAGGGTGTTGGTTAAAACCCACGTAAGCTCCAAGGGAGTAGATGTCTCAAAACCTATGCAAATCGGGGAGGTTAAAGGACCCTTAACCCAGAAGGAAAGAGATAGAAGACGGCAACTGCAATTATGTTTATATTGCGGAACTACTGGTCATTTTCTTCAGAACTGCCCTGTAAAACCACCCAAGAAAGTTATAGGAGCAGCAGACGAAAACCATGTGGAATCTGACTCGGGAAACGACCATGCCCGGCAAGCGTAGAGGTCCGCTTGCCGAGCTTAAAGAAGGACACTCTGACCTTGCATTTCACCATACCCATGGTCCTTGTAGATCCAGAGCAGCCATCATGCATGCACGCGGTAAAGGCGTACGTAGACAGTGGAGCCATAGGAAATTACTTGGACTGGGAATTGGCTACCAGGATGAATCTATCTCTCACCCGCAAGACCACGGCCGATGTTGTCACCACTGTAGATGGAACGGAAATTGCCTCTGGACCCGTAACTCATTCCACTGCAGAGATGACATTGCTGAGTCAAGATGGGCATCGAGAGGCTATGGTGTTTGACTTAATCAAGGCCCCATAGTTTCAGCTGATACTGGGGATACCTTGGTTGGAAAAACATAATCCCTGTTTTGATTGGCGAGAGAAGAGACTAACCTTCCCAGAATGTGCTCACACCTGCTACCCAAGGAAAACTCAAAACTCAGTCCTGGCCCCAGTAATTCCAGTAGCCATACAATTACCTGTTGAATACCAAGACTTTCAGGATGTCTTGCAAAAGGAACAGGCAAACACCTTACCACCTCACAGATCGTATGATTGTCAAATAGATCTGGTACCTGGAGCACAACCACCTTGCAGCAGAATCTATGCCCTTACGGAACCCGAAAATCTCCATTTGCGCGAGTACCTAGACCAGTACCTTGCTAATGGCTTCATTCGCCCGTCCAAGTCCCCTGCATCTTCAGCTTTGTTCTTCGTACCGAAAAAGGAAGGCGACCTTAGAACATGTATAGACTACCGCGCACTGAATCAGATAACCATCAAGAATCGATACCCACTGCCTTTGATCCCAGAACTACTAGACCAGGTGAAGGACGCTTGTATATACACGAAACTAGGCCTTCGGGGGCATATCACCTGGTACGTGTCAAAGAGGGTGACAAATGGAATACTGCTTTTCGCACCAAGTACAGACTATTTGAGTACCAGGTGATGCCCTTCGGACTATGCAATGCACCAGCAGCCTTCCAGTTCTTCATGAACGATGTCCTCCGAGAGCTTATCGACGTTTGTGTGGTCGTTTACATCGACGACATCTTAGTATACTCTTTATCAGAATCTGAGCATGTAAAACACGTCCGAGCAGTCCTAGAGAAGTTACGCCAGCATACATTATATGCTAAACTGGAAAAGTGCATCTTCCACACTACGGAAGTGGAATTCCTTGGATTTATACTGACCCCGAGAGGAATCCGGATGGATACACGAAAAGTGGATGCCATTCTTAATTGGCCTTCGCCAAGTTCAATCAAAGGAGTTCAAAGCATGCTTGGCTTTGCCAATTTCTACTGCAGGTTTATCCCAGACTTCTCGCACATTGTACATCCCATTACGACGCTATTACGAAAAAGAAACGCTTTGTGTGGACAGAGGAAGCCGAGAACGCCTTCCAAGAGTTAAAAGCCAAATTCACATCTGCTCCCATATTAAGACACCCGCGCCCCGAGCTTCCCTACATAGTGGAAACAGATGCATCCAGTTCAGCCATGGGAGCAGTGCTTTCCCAAAAGGATCCCGGAACTAACCAGCTTCACCCAGTGGCGATTTGGTCAAGAAAATTTTCAGCCCCAGAATTAAACTATGCCATAACCGACAAGGAGCTGCTGGCCATCAAGTCTGCCTTCAAGGCTTGGCGGCACTATCTACTGGGTGCCAGACATACCATCACGGTCATCACCGATCACCGCAACTTACAATACCTAAAGACAGCCAAAGCCCAATCTTCGCGCCAACTCCGTTGGGCATTGTTCTTCGCTGAGTTTGATTTTGTAATAACCTATCGACCAGGTTGTAAGAATGGTAAAGCAGACGCCTTGTCCCGGATTGGAATGGGAGAAGCAGAAATAACTTTAGAACCCGTACCCATAATTCCGGAACAGAGAATCCTTGGCCTGACATCCATACAGACACTGGAGGACATTCAAAACAAGATCCACCAACTCTTTGATTCCGTTGCCCTACAGGACTGGGCAAAGAAAGGTCCAGAGTACTCTGTCATCGATGATTTACCTTATTACCAAGGCCGGCTATTTTTACCGCAAAAAGAACTACAGGAACTTGTCATTTCCCATTACCATGACACCTTAATAGAAGGGCATCCGGGTATTGCAAAAACCGAAGCTAAAATTAGGAAGCAATTTTGGTGGCCCACCTGGCGAAAGGATGTCAAGTCATTTGTCATGTCTTGTGGCATTTGCGCACAAAATAAAGGGCAAAAGAAAAAACCTGCTGGATTATTGCAACCATTAGACATACCACCTACCCCTTGGCATACCTTGTCATTAGACTTTATCACAGATTTACCCCCGTAGCAAGGTTACAATACCATTCTAGTTATTGTAGATCTTTTTTCTAAAATGGCCCACTTCATTCCTTTAAAAGGGATACCTTCAGCTTCAATCCTGGCCAAGGAATTCCTTGAAAATGTTGTCCGCCTGCATGGCTTTCCTTCAGTGTTAATTTCAGATCGGGGCAGTCAATTCATTTCACATTTTTGGAGGAAATGCTGCCAACTGGCACAAATTGATGTTAGGCTTTCGACCAGTCACCACCCTCAGACCGACGGTCAAACGGAGAGGACCAACCAGACTCTTGAACAGTACCTCCGTTGTATGCTACATCAGTCTGAGGGGAATTGGAAAGACATTCTGTGGATCGCAGAGTATGCGTACAATAATTCCGTACACTCAGGAACTGGACAAAGTCGTTTTTTTACCATTTATGGGCACCATCCTCGAACCTCGGCTTTGGACTCACCCCAGCATTTAGAGATGCCCGCAATGGACCATCTCCACGCTGTTATTACACAAGCCTTTAAAGAAGCAACCATCCATTTGCAAAAGGCTAAGGAAAAATACAAAAAGGATGCGGATCAGCACAGAAGTGAAGCTCCTCAATACCAAATAGGGGACCAAGTATGGTTAGCCACTAAGCACTTACCACTCAAGGGGACTCGGACCTGTAACCCCAGGTATTTGGGACCTTTTTCTGTCAAGGCAATTATTAACCCAGTGGCCGTCAAGTTGGACCTACCTGCTCATATGCGAATCCATCCCGTCTTCCACGTGTCTCTTTTGAAGCCAGTGCAACCAGGAACTAGGCTAACCACTCCACCTGAACCTATCCTCATAGACGGGGAGCCCGAGTTCGAAGTCAAGAATATTTTGGACTCAAAAAGAGTGAGATCAAAACTCTTTTACCTAATTGACTGGAAAGGTTATGGTCCGCAGGAAAGGTCTTGGGAACCTAGTGACCACGTGCATGCACCTCGTTTAGTGAAGAGGTTCCATCGGGAATTTCCAGACAAACCACGGCCAAGGGGGAGAACGAATTTAGGAGGGGCCTTGAGGGGGAGTGCTGTCATGATGCCTGCCCCCAGAAGACCAGACCAGGCCTAGCAGCCCCGGAAGCAGGCATCATGCCACTTGGAGCATGCCCAAAAGCCCCAGTTAGGGGCTGTTTGGGTGCAGTCCTGGCGCCTATGGCGCCAGGCTCATAAAGATAAAGTCAGTCCTGGCGCCATGGGCGCCAGACTCATTATTGATAACTTACCTGAAGCAGACCATGCTGCATACTCACCTGAGGCAGACCATGCTGCATGAAGACTCAAGCCAAATGAGTCTTAGGAGGGACTATTGTACTGAAGGGACTATTTTGTTACTTGGGTGGGGCTGTGGAAGAATACTTACCTGGATCTTCTTCCAAGGCTATTTAAACCACGCCCGGACAGCCACACGTGCTTCGCGTTATTCTGCTTGCTGCAGCGTAACGCTCACCGTGTTTTCAGCAGCTCCAGTCTTCAGCCACGCCCGCTTCAGTCCTGGGACTCCTGAAACAAGAAGAAAAGAAGGATAAAGGTTAGAACAGGAGTTTTAACTTTAATCCTTACCTGAATCCTGATCCATTTCGCCACAGAGCTGAAAGACAGAAGTCTTTGAAGCATCGCTTCGCATTCCTACGGCGCCGCGCTGAACTCACCTGCTTGGCGGTACTTCAGCATTCCATCACGCTCTCTCCATCTCGCAGCCGCCCTCCGACACCTAAGGAGACAAAGACAGCAAGGTGAGCAAGGAGACTCTCTAAGGCTATACAAGCTACCCCCAAGGACTTACCTGATTTACCACGGGGGGTACTCACCTCATCTCGGGTCGGCGCAGTCAACTCTGCTTCATCGCCGTACCCCAGCCCCTAAGGGGAAAACCACAATAGACTTACCTAAATCTTACCAATTGCCATTTGGAAATCTTCGAGTGGATTAATCGGCAACCTGCAAGGAATCGGACAGAGTGAAGATCAGACATTTGAACTCTTATGAACAATTGGACTTTAGAGTCAATACTGGAACTCACCAATTCCTCTACGCCAGTGAAGTAACTGGTCATCAACGCGCCCCTGCGGTCGACGCAGGATGGAGAGCTCATCCTTCCAAACCATCAGGTGAAACTAAGGAGGGGACATCAAGAGTGATCTGTGGGAAGACAACGGGAGTGGGGAAGGTGGGTTGACACTCAATTCCACGGGTGGTTAATTCCTCTTCTCCTTTGCAGAAGAATATTCCTGAGAGCCAGACAAACTAGGCTGAGCGGGTCAGTCCAGTCAGTCATCTCGGCGCTACACATCACGCTGGTGGAAACAACAGCGGCCCAGTTCCGGTTGATGCCCCCGTGGGAACCAGGTGAGCGTAACACCCACTCCCATTGTCCGCCCAAACTACTTGCGGGACTTTTTGCTGTCCGGGGGCAGCCTATTGGAGTGCCTTCCACTGCTTCTGGTCTGACGCACAGGGCTGGTGGGGACTGAGGAAGCAGGTGTGGTGGCTGATGAGGAGTCAGTGGCAGGTTCCACGCTTGCTGCAAGGCGTGGCCGCTGCATGTGGAGGAGGATGGACGTTAATACCTGTGTTATTTCACCCAGACAGTCCCTTATCAGCACTGCTGATGCATTCACAGCGGCTGTGTTGGCTGTAATAGCGGCAGTGGTCCCCGCTATGGCAGTGGCTATTCCCCACCTGGTGTCCTCGCCATCCGCTAAGTATTGCCGCAGGAGCTCCAACATCGCCTCCTGTCGGGCCTCCACCCTCGCCAGCTGTGACTCGAGGGTGTTGGTGGGAGCAGGAGTGGTGGGGGTGCTCTCACGGGGCCTGCATTTTCAATGCTGACCTCCAGGAAGGTGCTCTGGTCCGAATTATGCAGGCAGGGATCAGCACTGCTGTAGGTGGGTGAGTGCAGAGTTTGGGGCGGGGGGTGGACAAGGGGCTTGGGTGGGTATACATGTCACTTCCGTGACTCCCTCCTGGTCCACATTCTCCTCCAAGTCATCTTCAGTGGTGGCCAGTGCTACTAGGGACTCCCCTTCCACTGGTGTGGGTGTGGGCTGCTGGGTCTCGAGTGTGTCAGGCACACTGGCTGTAGTTGTTGTCAGCTGTGTGGCGGCTGTGTCAGGCACACTGGCTGTAGTTGTTATCAGCGGTGTGGCGGCTGTGTCAGGCACACTGGCTATAGTTGTTGTCAACTGTGTGGCGGCTGTGTCAGGCACACTGGCTGTAGTTGTGGCCTGCTTGGCTGCCTCGGAGGTGGTGGCGGCGGTGCCCTTTTCTGTGTGCGGGACGTGGATGCCCTCGCGGTGGTGTCTTGGCTGGCATCTTCTCCGTAAGTGCCTGGGGGAGTAGAAGAGATGCAGGGCATCAGTGATGATCTTACATGCCAGAAGCACACTATGGTGCTGTTCATTATTCATTTAATCATGCAATCATGTCTTACAGGTGTGTCACACAGGGTAGTCTGAGGGGGCATTTTGGCATTTGCTGCATGGCAGGTGGCATGCCGTTGATTTGGGGTTTGTGTGATGCATTACATGGACACGGTCCATGTGGGTTGGCTGTGTGTTGGTTATGGGATTGGCACTCAGCATGCATTTCTGTCTGGCAGGGTTTGGCCCACCATCTGGACTTGGATGTGTTCATGTGGGTGTTGGGACATGCATTGCCTTGCCTAGACTCTCTTCCACATCACTTGTGCTACATCATGGTTTCTCCTACAGGGATCTGTAGGGTCACTCACCGCCTTCTGTTGATGATGCCGCACCCGTCTCCATCTCCCCAAATTCCTCGATGGACTCTGGATTAATGAAGGTGCTTGCGGTCTCCTCCCAGGGGGTCATTTTGGCAGGAGAGTGGGGATCCCCACCTGTGGCCATGGCATCCCTCCTGTTGCTTGCCATGATGTTACGGACCCTCAAGTGGAGGTCATCCCACCTCTTCCGGCAGTCCTTGACACTACGTGGGATGGTTCCTACAGCCGACACCTTGCGGGCTACCTCCTGCCAGATGTCCTTCTCTTGCTGCTGCACCTCACGCTTCAGGTTCTGGGATTTGATGAGGTCTGCATGTGCAGCAAGGGTGTCCGCTAGCATATTTAATTCAGCGTCGGAAAAGCGCTGTTTCTGCAGCCGGGGGGTGGTCTTCCGGGTTGCCTTGGACATTATGGAAGTATTGGCACAGAGATCTCCAGGAACAACTGGTGGTTTGGAAGGATGCAATGGATTGTTTTTTTAAATATGGCCGCCGGCCCATTTCCCGTTCCGACGCAATGACGTTATTTCCAGGTACGGTATTACGTGCCCGGTATTAGCATGTTGGTATTACCGGGTCGGTATTTAGGGGTTCTTCCTAGGCGGTGGCGGTATCGGCAGGTCCCGTGATGGTGCTATCGGGGGGTTGGAGGGCCTTTTGTGGCATGCCGGTATGGCCAATACCGGCATGGGGGTTTGTGCGTTCTCGCGCACTCGTAATCACCCGCTATTAGCGGGGTCATATGAGCACAGACCCGCTTGTTCCGCCATGCTGGTAATGACCGCATTTTTACCACCCTACTCGTAATGAGGCCCGATGTGTCCAAACTTGGAAAGCATCCTTTACCGCCAGGAACTCCTTTTCTGTGACGGTATAATGTGTTTCTGTGGTAGTAAATTTGCAGGAATGAAAGGCCACAGGATGTAACCAACCAGAGGACTGGCACGCCTGAGATAACACCGCCCCCAAAGCGAACGAGGAGGCATCTGCTTCCACCACGAATGGTAGCTCTTGGTCAGGATGCTGGAGGACCGGGGCTGTGGTAAAAGCAGACTGAAGAGCCTCAAAGGCTCTTTGGTGCTCTGCCGAAGATACAAACGGGACAAGAGGACTGGTCAAGGCTGTAAGGGGTGCAACAATAGAAGAGAAACCAAAGATGAAATGCCTATAAAAATTGGCAAATCCAAGAAACGATTGCAGGGCATTGAGATTAACTGGTACTGGCCAGTCCAAGACAGCTCGGATTTTGGAATGGTTCATAGACAGTCCCCCCGGTGAGATGTAGAACCCTAGGAATTCGACTTAGTTAACATGGAATAGGCATTTCTCTGGCTTGGCAAAGAGAGAGTGTTTACTTAATCGGGAAAGCACTTCTCTTACGTGTAACACATGTTGCTCCAGTGTGTGCGAGAATATGAGAATGTCATCCAGATAGATGATGACATAGGTGTCCAAGATATCACTGAACACCTCGTTCATGAAACGCTGAAACGTGGCTGGTGCATTACATAGTCCGAACGGCATGACTTTATACTCAAACAGACCATGCAGGGTACAGAATGCGGTCTTCCACTTGTCCCACTCCCGTATATAGACCAGATTATATGCCCCTCTTAGATTGAGTTTAGTATAGACAGAGGCATGTGTTAATTGGTCAAGCAAAGGGGTGATGAGTGGTATAGGGTAGCAGTTCTTGATCGTGACTGCATTCAGGCGCCTACAGTCCACATATGGATGGAGGTCACCCTCTTTCTTAGGAACAAAGAATATTGGACTGACTGCAGGTGATGTGGAGGGTTGGATCTGGCCTAAGTGTAGGGACTTCTGGATATATTCTTTTAAGGCCTGATCTTCGGAGGGATTGAGGGAGTAGATACGTCCACTCGGTATCATAGAACCGGGAACGAGATCTATAGGACAATCATACGACCGATGAGGAGGTAGAATTTCAACAGACCCCTTATCGAACACCTCCTGGTAATCAAGATAGACAGCGGGTATGCCGGCAGCAATAGCGCCAACCATATGTGAGGTTGGATCGGGCACCCCAACTTCGTCTAGCGTACGATGAGCAATAGCCCCTAACGCCTGTGATGGTGTTACTAGCCCCTCGGGTTCTGTGAGGCAAACATTTTCACAGAGGTCGGATTTGAAATGTACCTGTCCTGTTCCCCAGTTGATGAGCGGGTTATGCTTTTTTAGCCAAAGAATTCCTAGGATGAGACCGAACTGAGGTGTGGAAATCAGACCAAACAAAAGGGTCTCTATATGGGTATTCTGGTTGATCAGTGTGAGGGGGGCAGTCTGTTGTCTGATGGGACCTGAAGCCAGTGATGTACCGTCTTCCCCTTGTACAGGTTCTGGACGTCTCTTATTTACTAAGGGTAAGTTGAGTGAAACTGCTAAAGCGATATCAATGTAATTGCGAGTAGCCCCGGAATCAATGACGATATTGACTGAATTGTTGTTATTGTTATTTGTTATTGTTATTTTGCATTTGTATAGCGCCTTATATACCATTGGTATGGTCTGAAGGCGCTGAGTGATTTCGGAGACGGGGTTCAGAATAGCTTGTACCACAATAGGTCTTATGCAGCCAAAAGCGGGGGCTGATTCAGAGGGGGACAAAGGAGTGCTCGCCCTAGCCCCCGTATCTAGGGATGAGCTTTCTGAAAAACCTGATTCTTTAGTTTTGGTTGACGTGGACATTCATTGACATAATGACCATTAAGGCCACAGTAGAAGCAGGCATTAGCTGATCTCCGGCGTTCCCTCTCTGCGGTGGTAATAGGACTACGGATTCCTCTGACCTGCATAGGTTCCCGGAAGAACCGGAGGATGGGACAAGGGACTGTGAGTTAGGAAACCTGGCTTTGGACTTCTGTTCAGACCTCCGGGCATCCAACTGTAAGGCCAGATCCACCAAGTCAGGGTACTGTGCCGGTAATGATGTGACAACAGAAAGTGCATCTTTCATGTCGTTGTTTAGTCCTCTGTAGAAAACCACAGCCTTTTTACTCTCTGGCCATGAGGTTTCCATCGATAATTGGTTGAAACGAGTTATATACTTTATGAGTGTATTTTTTCCTTGAACCAAATCGAGCAGTTCTAGGTCTCGTGATTGAGCCTTGTGTCAGGTGTCGAACACCCGGGTCTTCTCTGCCACCAGTAGGTCAAAATCGTATAAGACTGGACTGTCATTTTCCAATAAGGAGTTAGCCCACGTAGCAGCAATGCCGGCCAGATGTGACAATGTGAAGGTGGCTTTAGTGGTGGAATCAGGGAAGGCTAGTGGTCTACAAAGGAAATGTAATTTGCACTGGTTCAGAAATGTGCGGAATTTTCTAGGGTCGCCATGGGAAAGGAGTAGGAACCACTATTGGGACGGGAGGTGCAATATTGGGTGACGTGGGTTGAGGGGGAACATCCCCGAACTCTGGGTCTGCGGGCAAAGGCTGGCGCACGCTCTGTATAGAGTTGAGACGTTGATGTATGGCAGTGGTGGCTGCTGCCATGTCTGCCCGCAGTACGGTAATTGCTTGGACTAGAGCTGCCACGGGATCCTCAGCTGAGGCCTCCATAATCTAGACGACAATATTGGCTTCACAGTCTGTCAAGACTTGAAGGTCATGTAGATTTTAAAGACCTCCGTCCCCAAGAACCGCACAGGAAGGTATCAAATAACTCCCAGTGCAATCTTTGAGGCTGCAGGTGATGGGTACTGGAACGCCGGAAACCCCAGAACGCCAGAAACCCCAGGCCGCTGCAAGGCAAACAAGCAGTTAACACAGAACACCAATGTAAGGGAATACCAAATAGGAGCGACTGAATACAGGCCAATATGAAACAGCTTACCTAGTAGTGGGAAGGGTGCGGCTTTGAAAAAACCAAGGACTCTCCACGGCAAGTACCGTGGAAGGCATTTACTGGTGGTTCCCTCAGGGTATGGTAAGGGCGACAGCAGAAGCGTGTAGCTGATAGTCACCGCTCCAGATTTGAACGTATCAAACACTGGAAATACCTGTAGAGGTTTGAAGTTGCAATCAGGAATTAGAGGAAGGAGGTCCTTGAGACGTTGTGGTAAAAGGGAGGAGCCAATAGAAATCTGTGACACAATTCCGAAGTCGGGTTAATCCGGGAAAGGCAAAAGACAACAACAAATCCGAGGATAGGAGCAAGAAGGAATCCAAGTTACAAATCCGGGGGTCGAGGCAACAAGAGGTCAGTTCATGAGACAACAATCCAAAAGGTAACGCAAAAAGAAGTCCGTAGTTCGTAGTCCGTGATCGAAGATGCCAGTAGTCGAGGTTCGTGAAGTACGCCAAACAGTGCTAACAGGAACAGCTGTGTAGCACTGGAGAGCGCGGGACCAGGGCTTTTAACCTGTCACCATGGGGACTGCATCACGTGAGCGGGCCTTTCGTGTCACGTGATTCGTAGTCGAACGTGGCTGCTTAGCAACAGGATGCCTGATCCTGCCTGAACCTATATGCCAGTGAAGTCGCCAGTAAATAAACGGACGTAAATGTCCCGTGTGATTTGAAATCGGTTTCCCCAGATGATGGCTGTCTCCAGTCCATGAACAGGGCCAACGGACACCAAACTGCTGCCGCCCTGAATGGGAACTGGAGGTAGATGTGGGTGTGCGTGCAACAGGGACAACAGTAGACTGAGAGACGGGGTGCATGACAGCGAATTCTTCCTTGTTAGGTTTCAAGGGACTCATGGTTTCTTCGGATTTTCGACTGGTGTAAAATTTAAGGGTGTTCCCTTCCGGTATGGATTGCACTTAAAACTGGGAGGAAGATAGATGTTCAAGAATGGAGAAGGGTTCCCATCACCAGTTTGTTCCCCTTCAGAAATGACAGTGATGTCTGGGACTTGGTTGTTCTTGAAATGGAATACCACATTCTCAGAAAGTAGATCAATTAAATGACAAGTACTATTCATGCTGACATAATTAGTACTCATTTTAAATTTTATAGGCCGGTTAGTCTGAGTTAGGAGGATCTTGTTTACACAGTCAATCAGATTGTTCCCCAGTAAACAAGGTGTGCCCTCTGGAGCCGCGACTATCACCGGATGTTTCAGTCGATGTCACCCAATTTTTATTTCCAGATCTGCAGTCCCTTCAATGGAAATGTCATTCCCATTGAAATTTTAGAGTTGTCCGGGAAGTGGTGTGAGGCACCATCCTGAGTTTAGTTGGTCAATGGTCTTTTTAGACAGGAGGGTGACTTGGTATCCAGTATCCACCAGAGCTGATAATTCACACTGACCCTGCACCCTTACCAGTATGCAAAATAGTATGCAAAATATTCCTTCTTTCTCCTCCAGGGTGCAAAGAACGTGTGAGTTATTTGCCAGCCCAGTGGTCATTTTCTTAATATTGAACTGCAACACTGTGTGATCTTGGGCAATTTTCTGCGTCGGACATCCGCAATATGTGAAGAAAACGTTAAAACTAACAATGGGCAGGTTTGGGGAGTCCTCTTTCTCCTCCGATTCTTTGCTGTTCCCCTTTTTCTGGGGGCAGTTCTCAGTACCTATTTGGGGGAAGAAACCTATTTGGGGTAAGGACACCTCCATTTCTGTTCTATCTGGCTCACATTTTGGGGGTTGAATAGTTTCAAGTTTTGGGTCAGTCTCCATACTTACCCTGTCGCACTCAGGGTCTTTTGGAACCCATTTTTCTTTGGGAGGGATCCCCCTGTTTTTGAAAGAGAAGGTCTGCTTCCCTGAATCCTCCAGATATTCTTCTCTTTCAAAGGGGAACATCTTAAGCTCCACCACAAAGTGGGTTCTTCTTTGGCCTCACCTGCTTACCCTTTTCTCTTTGGGTTGTAACATTTTGGGGGTAGAAGAGTCCCTTTCAGGCTGAGAGATTTTTAGGGTTTCTGTTTGGGTGAGAAAGGAAGCTTCCTCTAGGGCTTGGCATCTCCCCTACACCCAGGCCCCCTCCTCAGGAACCTGTGTTTGTCAGACGTTTCTCCCGTCATTTCCCCCCTGGGGCATCAGCCATAGGTGTTGGGGAATTTTGGGAAGCAGGGTTAGGTTAAGGGTTGGACTGAGCCCTCAACATGTGCCCATGTCGTCGGTCAGTTGCTGGACCTGTCTCTCCAGCTGCAAAACCTTTTCTGGGTTGTAGGTAGGTCTTGAGTCATAACTCTGCTGCTCCTGAAAAGGGTAACTGTCCCTTCTCCCAGAGTAGCTCGGGTATTGGAAATCCCCCCCATAATTTTCCATCCTGAATCTCCCTTCTCTCGGGTTCAGGGATCTATTGTCCTGAAACCAGGGAGAGGGAGGAGGATTATTTTGGAAGTTCATGTTCGGGGGCTATCTGGGGGAAAACATTCAGATTGGGAGGTGGAGTGATACTTCTCTCCCGGGGGAACTTTGAAGGGAAGTTTCCCAGGGTAGTACTTACCTGTTTGGTTCCCCCCTTGGGCCGGGGAAGTGTATACATACCCCAGGATTGGTTTGGTACCTTTGTACCTAGGGCTTACATAGGCGACAGTGTCAGAGGGATCATTGTTCTGGGTTCCTGCCTGACTACCCTTCGATTGGGCTGGGTCCGAGGGTCTCCTATGCCTTTCATTCTGCTTGTTGGCAGAAGGAGTATTGTTAGACCCCCGTCTCTGGATCCAATGGAGGGGTAGTTTCAAAGAAATATGAACCTAAGATAAAAACTCGTCCACACCTATACGGAAGAAAAAAGAACGGAACAGACTGTGAGAAACCAGTGGGGCCATGAACCCATTGTGGGCCAATACAAATGTGGGAATTGCGTTGCTTGTGAATTCACTGAAACCAGAAAAACATTCGAATGGGGTGCAATAAAATAGAAAATGAAGGAACACACCAACTGTCTGATGACCAATGTAATATACATAATTATGTGTCCATGCAACAAGATCTATGTGGGGAAAACCACTCGTCATATACACCAACGCATATCGGAACATCGTTCCTGCATACGCAATAAAATCGCAGATAAACCCCTGGTCGATCATTATGTACAAAAAGGACATTCAGACAGGGACATGAGGTGGTTTGTCTTACAGAAGTTTAAAACACCAAAAAGAGGTGGCGACATGTCAGTGATTTTGCATCGCACTGAACAAAGGTGACTACATTCCTTGAACAGGGTCAAACAAGGGCTGAACGTTTCCATCGAATGGAACGAGCTTATACATTCATAACAAAAAGAGGAGCAAGTAGTAAACATTTCATCCGAGGCAGTTATGTTGAATTTAACTTCTTAGTTTGAAAATAGGTGAGCACGTTTGCTCATTTTTTCTAAACATTTTCTTAAACATTTGTTTTTGTAAACATCTGTTTTAAGACATTTTTTCCATCTGAATTTTGTCAACCAGATTTTTTCATCTGATTAGCTCATCTGCATTTTTAACAACTTGTCTAAATAATATATTATTTGGTGAAGTGAGAGTCCACTATGGAACAAGGGGACCAAGTAGGCTCTTGTTGATGATTGGGACTTTGATCCCTTTGTTAACTTTGTCAGGTCAGAAAATGAGGATTTAGTCCTTTTTCTATGATCATTGTCGCAAGGATTAAGTCCTCTTTCTTTGACCATTGTAAGGGTTCATGAGAAGAGGAACAGCCCATTCCGTGAAAATTGTTGTTGTTTGAGACAAGAGCTGTGTAACTCATGCACTTCCTTTGTTATGGGAGGGGCGAGACTGATCCAACTGGATGAGAAGGTAACTACATGCCCGTATAGTTGGATTACCGTACACTGCGGCGCCATACTTTATCATTATGTGTGTAGCGGGACGGAGGATGCAAACAAAGCAGGAGTCCCGACTGTGTTACTATGTTGTGCAATTACTTGGAAAGTGAACGGATGAGGTAATACAGCGGGAGTCCAGATCGTAGTGCCACATTCTCCAATGACCTGTGAAGCGGGACGGGTGATGTAGATATAGCAGGAGCACTAACTACGGGGCAGACGTGTATTGAGTCTTGGGATATTGTTTATGTTGACTATATGTCACGCCCACATGTCCCCGCACACACTCTCCTACACACTCTCAACAAGGATCTAGCTCTCACTCCAGATCTCACCCACGAAAACGCCTGGGCCCTGGGTCTGTTGTTCCCAATTCCCCTCTTTGCCTGCATCGGGGGTTCCTTCCCTCAGTGGGGAAAAGATTGCTGAGCCACTGGAGAGGATGCCATGGGATGAGCCACCGTATGTACCCAGGGTGGCGACTCCTGTGGCGTTTGCACACACAACGGAGAAGGGGTACCTCATATAGACAGCGCCTGATGCCTCGCTCCCATGAACAATGCCATGCAGAACATCCGGGTATTAGCCACGCCTACTACTGCTGCAATGGACGGATGCAACCGTCACGCTGTGTCGTCCATAGAATCACATGACGCATCACGTGGTATACAGGCTCAAGTGACTGAACTTATGGCATAAATCAAACGCTACCCAGCCATACAGTGCTTCTCAGCTGTTTTGTTACGGCGTTTGGGGTTCCGACATGGATCCATGTTACTTCATGCTACCGACCTCTGGACTTCGCTCTAAGGACTCCTGTTTGCCTTATCCCTCTTGTTCTACGCCTTCGGATTGTTTCCTCCGGTTATGACCTTGGATCGATTACAGACTGTTTACCGATTACCCCTTTGTTTTGATCGGCTGACCTGGACTTTGTTTCCATTTTGCTATTCCATCATTTCTCAGCCACAGGTTTTACATCAAGCCTCAGGTGTCTCCAGTGTGGTGTAAAGGCATTCCCTCATTCCTGCCAGTGCCTTCATTTTTTGTCTTGACCCACTGAGGAAACAGGTATTTCCCTAGTCGTTTATTCCACATCATCTCCTGGCTTCTGGTAGGTGGTATTTCTGTTACATACATAAGAGAACCTTGCTTGCATTTCCTGCCATCACCTAATTTGCCCTTTCCCTTTCAGCAGCCATCCGGAAGCCTTGGGTATCCTGTTCCTTCCACCTGTGGTCCTAATCTTCGAACAGCGAGTTTTATTTTTATCTCACTGTTGGCTGCTTAGGGACGGAGGTATTCTTGTTCCTCGCAACCTTCAAGTCTTGACAGTTACAAGTACCAGTGGGTGGGGTACATACATTGTATTTGGCCATGGTCATAAAAGCGGAACACTGTGGAGTATGTGTGAGATGTCAGCACTAGATTTAAATCTGAATGTAGTGAAGCAATCTCTATGATGCTCAGTATGAACATAAGTGGGAGCTGTTAAACAGGATCTTTTCTGTTTTTCCTTCACAGTGACCCTCACATCGGTCATACAACACTTATGTGGTCTCAAGTACCAATTATATATTTGGTGAGTACCAAACCATTCTAGTCAGTAACTACTGTCCCGTACCAGTTAGGCTTACGTCACCAAACGAGGAATGATCTTCCTCACTATTGAGTGGGGGCTCTTTATCTCATTCTAGTGGACATTGATACTAGGAAAAAGAAAACAGAAAAGGGCAAAAAAGAAAAAGTGCAGCTCCTTGTGGGGGCCGACGTGAAGCATCATCTCCAGAGCCAAAGACAAGATTGATGTAAGTAATGAAAATAGATACAAATGCAACAATTTTAACAAAACTAATATAGAAACTAGGACAAAGAGAGTAGTTAGCTTAATGTCCTATATTTTCCAGGTGTCTGCAAATCTCTAGCAGAGCCCTGGTGGATTGATTACTGGCATCCACACTACCCCTGACACATCTTTGGTTAGCGGTGAGTGGGGGTGAACACCATCTAACTAATTAAATGTTGTCGCTATGAATGGAGGTTAGAGATTGATGAGAACATTTTGTGTTTATATTTTAGAATTACATCCCAGAAGACATCTTGTTCAGTTTTTATGGGAACCTAAAATTGGGGTTCCTAGATCCTAAGGAAGGTCAGAAAAACGAAGGACCGAATAGTCCATAATTGACCGAAACATGTGTAGATCATTGGGATAAAAATTGTAGTTGTTCTATAAACAAGAATTGATCACATATATGTGAAAAAACAGTATTGATAATAACGGGACTGTTTTCTGTTCTTTGTGTGTTTTTTTGTTCATTGACTTTTGGGTTTATGCACTTTTTGTTAAAACATTTGAGATATTGATGGTATGTGTGAAAGTATGAAAGAATAGAGACTGATGAGGTGAAATTATGATGTGTAAGAAATTGGCGTAAAATCATTTTGAAAATTGTGTTCTTATGTAAATGAAATTGGTTTTGTGTTTTGAAAATTATAAAATGTGTATATTTTTGCAATCTTCTCTCTAGCCTCATTTGTGCCTAGGCCCATTGTTTATTATTTTGATATACAGGTTTACCTGGAGGGCCTATGGTATGCTCAGGTACCCTTCTATTATACCCATACCCTGATTGGTCAGGGTGCCTCAATGCCTGTTTGTAATTTTCAATTTCATTTGTCAAACTCTCACACCTGCTTCTATCTGTCCCTATTTCCTGTTCGTGTTCAGAGAGTTGGCTTTTTAACTCTGACACTAGGGCCTGATTGGCCTCCAGCACTTTACATTGGAACATTATTTGATCTTTCAATTCCCTGATTTCATTCTGACTTGACCCATTTTCATTTGTGCAGCCTGCTTTTTGCACGCATATTCAAAGCAGTTTGCTTTCAAAATACCAATCTCTTTCTCTTGCACGTTTCTACATTGTGCGGCCTGTAACAGTTGTTACGTTCACCTGGTCTCTGCAGAGGCGTTAGGGCATGGTTGCAGCCATCCCAGGAGCTAGATCACCCCCGTCAAGTCTCTCCCTCTGCGGATAAGCTGTGAGAGGCGGCAATTGGTGACACTGCTCCTGCGTGGATATGAGAGAATGTGAGTGCGCTGATTGTGACTATTGTACCTTTCAAACCCTTCTACCCAAGGTGTGATTTCTGTGGGCATGTACCGGCCCCTAAGGCTCACCTGTTAATTATTGATGATAAGGTCTCTGTCCTGCTACTTCTGGCAGGGGCGCTTGTCAATGGGATCTAGTTCCTTCACTGATCCCCGGTAAGTAATAGTCCAGTCCAGCTGTGACTATGCTTCTCCTGGTTGGTAGTTGTGTCTCTCAATGTCTCCTGTCTCTTTCCCTTTCTGTTTTCTCTTTACTTCTTCTGGTTTTATGTCTTTGTATTATCGCCCTGAATATTGTTGTTAATTCTTGAATAACGTTTCTCTTCTGTTTTCTTCCCAATAGGTGGAAATGCGTCTCAAAAGCAGCTGTGGGGGCGCGGAACGCGGCCGGATGGAAGATGGGTGAAACCGCAATGTCCGACAGCAGGTAAGTGATGGTTTAAGGAAAAGCGCGAGGTCCGTGGTAGCGCGACCTTAAACTGATTGCCTTTTAAGTGTCTAACCTTGCCTTTTGTTTTTACTCGCAGGTGCTGCTATCGCGGGCAGAGTGCTTTGCGCCGCTGTGCCAAGATGAAGATTTCGGCGCTCCGGAAGATTTGAAGATGAGCTGCGGTGCCAATATAAAGATTTCAACGTTCCGGAAGATTTGAAGATGAGCTGCAGTACCAAGATGAAGATTTCAGCGTTGCGGAAGATTTGAAGATGAGCTGCAGTGCCAAGATGAAGATGAGCTGCAGTGCCAAGATGAAGATGTCAGCTTTCCGGAAGACTTGAAGAAGAATGGCAGGGTCAATGAAGACGCGCACAGGTGAGAGCAGTTCCCCAGGTGGTAAGTATGGAGGCAGGAAGCAGGATTTCCAAGGTAAGTCTGATCCCAGGCGGCGGTGAGCGTTGTCTGCATGGAAGTGCAGAATAACATGAAGCGTCTACCTCGGGGATCGGAGCAGCTTATATAGCTGCGATCGTGGGCACGCCAACTAGGCCTGGCTTGCCTGCCACACCCTGCCACTCCTAGAGAGTCAGCAAAGGCAAGGCAACCCAATAGCAGCAGCCACACCCAAGAGTACACCTGGGGCTGCTTTAGTGAATGGAAGTTTCCATGTTGAATGCACTTTGCACCCAAAATGAGGTGCTATGTCCATAATAAAAGCATTCTTGTGCCAAATAAATGTTCTTGCTTACTGTTATTCATGAGCCTGGCGCCAAAGGCACCAGGACTGTGTCCATCCAGCCCCCCTGTGTATGTGGCCCTTTAATGTTTGTGTTCTTGGCCCGATGACCATGACACAGGTCAGCTTCCACTTGCCACACACTCTCCATGAGTTCTACATCTTCTTGCCTATTTTCAGTCAGTGCCTGAGAACATGACTGACTCTTTTCGGCATCCATGTTCAACTGATGCACCTCTTGTGCAAGGACACTGTTCTCCTGGTTCAAGAGGTATTTTTCCTTGACCAGTTGAATGTTATGTTGTTTTAAAGTATGTGCCTTCTGATATATATATGATCCAAGTCGTTTTGGGAATCAACCCCTTTTATAGTTAAATGACTGTTTTCATTTTTCAACTCCTTTATTTGTAATTGAAAGGCCATAAGGTCATCTAACAGCCCTTTATTATAAGTAGTCTGATCAATGACCTTATTTTGCAGTGTACTCAAATGTTCCACCCACTTTGTATTTGCATCTTACAGTGCAGAAAACTGTGTTTCACGCTGTGCATTCGCTTGCTGCATGGTTTTTAACTCATCTTTGAGGTGTTCCATGAGGTTTTCTTATTTTACCTCGAAGATATAGCTCTGCCGTGCTTGATCTTCTATCTGTTTAAGTTCTTTCTGCGCCTCATTTAAAATCTATGTCTGACTCCTCACACAAGCCTCACTCTTCTGCACTCGCTCTTCCACTAACTGCAAGTGGAAGTATAGATAGGCTGTGAGCTGAACCATTTCACTCAGGTCTTCTCGAGCATTTCGGGTCATATAAAATGTGTTGTGCCATATCCCACTTTCACACCAAATGTCAATTCCTTCTGATGTAACATCTTGCATAATTTTAGCTTGCCAGCTCCCTTCATCTGCCTCTTTCCACTCACCACGAAGGAACAGCATAGAAAGGAAATGTCTTCAGGCATCATCTAATTCAACTGCACTCATTTTTAAAAATGGGCTTTTAAAAAAGAACATTTGAATTTCCTTTGCGGAGGGGCAAAAATCACCCTGTTCCCGCTTAATTTGCACTCACAATGCCAAATTGAAAATCAATTCTTACTCAATCTTAATTTTTTCACCTATACACCTCCCTGGAACGCAGAGAGTCCTTGCAGCACTTTAACAAAGCAAAGATGACTTTCCCTCCACCTTAATGTAATTACATGAAAATGAATAGTTTGTCACAATGCACTTGTCATGAGTCAATAATAGCCAGCCAACTCCTTGCCACAAGCCCCCAATTTCTAACAGTTTATTGAGAGGCCACCCTCAACACAGGGAGTTTGTTCTCTCCCCAATCAAGGTGTCACCTAACAAACTGTTTAATGTCAGTTCTTTATTCTTTATTCATCCCTATCTCCAATTCATCTCATATCCCTTGGATTCCTCCCACTGACCTACCAATGAGCCAAGAACCAGGCCGGTGTACAGGAAATATATTTGTATTTATTTGAATGTTAAATAATGGAGATCATACTAAAACAGCACACACGACCTTCTTTGTGGCTCACAATTAAACTTCTTGTTACACAGATAAATCACACAAGTTGGTTGGGAAAAACACAAATCACAATTCTTTACTTTCTACAGATTTCACTTCAAGAAATAATCAAACTGGTCAATGAACAAAATCAATTACAAATGCAATGCTGTTCATTTTCGATTTTCCTGCGCTTCACATGGCGAGGGGTTTACCAGTGCCTTACTGGACCTTTCTTGGTCGCCCCACCCAGGACGGGGTTGGGGGAGTAGGCAGGGGATAGCCGTCAGCAGCCTGCTGGGCTTTCAATAAGGAAGTGTGCTCCATGGCAGTATGCAGGTTCAAGCATGAGTGTAGAAGGTGTGCAGGGGGCACCCTGTCACACAGTGCTTCATGACGGGAGACATGGGCAGGGGATGAGGTGCGTGTGATGGGTTGTGGGAAAAGGCTTTTATTACACTTAAGCTGGAGGTTCTGAAGAAATGACTGGATATGTACCCAGATAGGGAGAGGGGCCAGGATTTTGGGCACAGGATTTTGGGAGGGTTTTTGGTTAGGGTACTGGGGTCACAGGGTTCGGCCGTGGGCGGAGAACTTGAGGAATGTTCTGCCATAATCTGAAAGGGCAGAATCTTATGAGGGTACAAGTCGTCACCAGTGACGTCATTACCTACAGTGAAAATCCACGTGGCTGGTTTGTAGGACCCTATACATAAGCGGACCACTCCATATGTGATAGGACATTGGTCCCAGCCTTTTTGTCCATCTCTGTCCACGTGGGTGCTGCTGGGCTCGTCATCTGCAGAAAAATTGAACCTAATAAGCAATTAGTTACTTTTGAAAACAATGCTACTCTATCACTATAACGGTGCACTTGGCAGACACAGATATGTGCCCTGTGGGAGAGCTGAGGTCATACTAACTCGCATACTTCACTCATTCCCAAATGCGCCAGCAACCTTCCAAGGTCTTCCACCCTCGTTTTAGGCTATAATTTCATCCCTCCCTGGCACCTCGCAGCACGAATCACGTGACCCAAATGTAAGCCTTGCTTTCTGATCTCTTTGATCGATCAGGGGTCTTACAGTTTTATGGTCGGGAATATGGGCCTGGCTGGCACTGTGGTATGTGGGGGTCTTGGGATCAAAGCAAAGCAGGGCTGTAGATCAGCTGTAATGGGGGTGTTCGGGCTGAGGGGCCATGCTATTTGTATCTTAGAATGGTAACTGCCAAGAGGCGCTCTGCGCCCTTCTTGTGGACTTCCAGAGCACATTCTTCTCGGGCGCGAATGTCTACAGCCTCTGAGATAATGAAAGGCTTGTGACTCCCTGAAGTTCACTCATGGTGTGGATTATGTATGTGCCAATTACACAAGTCTAATGCTAACACGTTTGGTGCTTTCACAACACTTGGGTCTATGTTCCAAAATGGCTGCCAATAACTAATATGCTGTTTACTATGTAGCTCTTAATGCATGCACTACACAATTGTGCACTCTCCTGCGTGAACAGCCCCTACCCCCTGCTCTCTCGAAGTGTGCTTTATTGTTTGTTTCTCATTTGGAATCACCAATGGGGGGATAGGAAGAGGCTCTCTTCTTCCCAACATTCCTCCCTTTAGTTAATTCTATATTAACAAAATCCCTGCATTGTTACACCTGCTTATGCCCCAATAATAATTCTCTTCCAATATCTGTGCCCTTTCTAACTGTTCTGCTTCCAAATATGGTGATGATCCCTCCTTGGGAAACCATGCTCTACACACGCTGCGCAAACTTCTTCCAGATTGGGCAAAATCCTCAGGTGTGCACCCATATACATGCATCCCCATGCCTAGCTAAATTAACCCAATGTTCTGTATAGTTCTCAGGATCTGGTGGGTGTGTGGTAATAGTGCTATGGGGTGTAAGCAATGCTCAAGCCATATCATGCAGGGTTTATTGGGGTCAACTATCTGGGCACTGTGTTCAGTGGTAATGCGAGGTGCTTTAGATACCCCAATTGAGACCCTCATCATAGCGCTATTAGGTACTGCTTTGGCACAGCATCTGAGGCCCAGCTGGAAGGTGCAAAAGATGACCAACATGAATACGATCAGAGGTACCAGCATCTTCACTATTGCTCAGGAGAACATGCTGTCAAATAAGTCCTTACTTTGTATTCCTGCATCTTTCTTAATACCCACTACCAGGGTGAGTATGGCTCCTATTATTTGCATGAGGGAGCCATTCTCTGCATTATTAGGAGGCACAAATGTGTAACAGGATTCTGTAATCTTTTTTCACACGCCTCCTTCCATCGCCGTGAGGAGGTCAAGAACTAAGTGGTTCTGTATTGTCATCAATCGCAAGGCCTGCAATTCTACTTTTATGGCGTTGAACCCTTGTTCCGTGTCATTTGCCAACTGTATCAGTTCTCAGCCTACTATTTTAAGCCATTTGGCGTTAGCACCTGCTTGAACCCCAGGCAGGAACAGTGACACAAAGAACGTTTCCACGCCACTGAATAGCCTGTACTCATTTGTTTGCCATGTAGTCCTTGCAACAACAAATGCGTCCCAGTAAACTCTGGAAGCTTTTAGGATTGCTGTTTGTTACGCAACGTTTGTAAGCAGTACCCTCTGGGAACACTACAAACAACTATAGGCAACCCAACCTTTGGTATAAGCTTGTACTACACAGTTTTGGTAGCGGGTTGAACAGCCAGGCATATCTCAAGAGGGGAAATGTGAGCTGTAGTGGAGTTACACAAAGATTCAAAGTTACAGGTATTCAAATAAACTCTTACACTCAAGATTTTTTGCATAAACAATTAATAATTTATTTATCAGTCAGTTATAAAGCCTTCTTCAGAAGGGAGCAATAGAATAGTAACACACAAATATACTTCAATACTGTACACTCTGAGTTTCTGGATCAGACAAGGCCCTTTTGGGATGGCCCACAGACACAACCTACACCCACAGGTGACTTCAGTAACAAGAGTGCTGGGGACATTAATACCTTACTGTTGGCATACAGAATACTCTTTAAAAAGTAAGTAAAAGGCAAAAGTTATTAGAACACAAGAACTACAACTAGTCATAAGAAGGGCAAATACTTTCAGATAGCTCTGAGCAGAGTCATTCAATTCAATAGGCTAAGCCTAAGTCAAAAGGCCAAAGTCTTTGTATAGGATGCAGCACTTCAGGTAAGTAAATGGAAAAGTCTTTGCATAGGTTTGTAGGAGTCTTTGAAAACAAGAAGAATCGAATGTAGGGTCACAAGCTGATTAGACTTGTGAGTTGCAGAAGTTACAAGCACTTCCACAGTAAGAGGTAAGTTCTCTTTGACTAGTTTTACAGTACCTTAATAAAGAAGAAAAAGATGCAGCTGAAGACTTCTGTTCCTGTACAGCTCTGCAGATCTCACTGTTCCTGGGCCTCAGTTGTGGGGACAAGAGGGAGGACGTCAGGGAACTCCTGCACTGTACTGGCACCGTCAAAGCTGGCAACCGGCAAACTTTACTTTCAGTGGCTGTTTTGCGTTTCAGCTCCTTGCTTTTCAGCAAATAGAAATAAGCGCGGTTCCTGGGTGTCAAGGTGGACTTTCCTCACATCTGAGGTCCCGCACTCGACTGAGGGGGGTCAGGCTTGGTCAGTCCTGCTTCATGGGAGACCGGAGGATCTTCCAAAAGCTTTAGACCAGCTTACAAGCAAAGCACACAATCTGGTGTCCCCCTCCCTGGCTCTACGGTTTCCTGCAGCACTCTGAGGAAAAGCAACCAGCTCTGAGATGGGTGTCCAGGTGGCTTACCTGGGAGTTGATTGGTCCTACCAAATCAAAGGGAGAAGTCGTCCTTTGCAGGGCTTCTCTGTCGATGCGAACTTGGCGATTCGGAACCTGCAGCACGGCTTCACCGGGCAAACCAAAAGTCCAGGAGTTGCAGCAGCTGTTCTCTTCAAGCGCTTCTTCGGTTCCTTCGTCCAGTGGTCAACTCTGCCTTCCAAGCCAAGAGACTTGCCTTTTATTTAGTTCTCTCCCATTCATTCCAGCCTAGCTTCCACTCACCCAGCAGTGTGGCTGTCCTTGCCGGACAGTCAGCCAGCCAATCAGCACAGACTGCATTTGGGTCTCCTAGGAGACTAAGCACAGGGAGTTCCGGGCACCTCCCTTACTTTCTGCCTACCCCAGACACTCTGGAGCCAGAGGCGGGTTTCACTCCTGAAGCCTGCCAAAGGAGAATGAACAAAGTGACCAAACCTGGTTTGGCACGCACAGAAAACTCGAGAAGGACCTTTCCACAAAGAAATGGCAAAAAAACAAGACTGGGACCCGTTTTAACAAAAGAGGCTCAGATGCCATCTTGAAAAACATGGCTCCCGCGATTTAACGTTACCGGAGCTACGAACAGTTCGCGGTCGGGTTAAATCATGGTAGTTCAATGTAAAACCACTGCCACCAGCCATTCTGAGAGGAAAGGGTAACATTTGACTGTTACATGAGTAACTAGACATAGGGGATACTAAGTAACCCCTCCAGCACTATTGTAAAATAGGGTGTGATGGGTCTAGACATTTACAGGGCTAAGTGAAGTCAATTTCACTCCACTGTTCTGGGAAACAGTAGTTGATCCCAGAGAAGGTATTTAACCATTGGGACATCTGAAAGACTTCCCTGTGGCACTGCACTGAAGGTGCTTGGTGACACAGTTGTAAAAGATGATGCCTATGGAGTTGGTTAGACTCCATAACCAAAAAGAAACAAACACAGAAAACACATTGATTTAAAAAGTTCAAAGTCCCAAGGTTTAGCAAAAGAGTTGGAGGGCTCTAAGGTGGGAGGAATTGGCACATTTTTTGAGAATTCTCTCTAACACTGTAGCATTGCAGTCGGTCTGGATCTGATACTTCAAGCCTAACAGTGTGTGCCTGGAACGTGCCTCGTATCATGCATTGTGCTAGATGGACCAGGCATTGATCCTCTAGAACGTGTACTTCCTAAGACCTTGGGGGCCCCTGATGCATGCGGTATCAACAAACACACATAACTTTGATTCACCGTATCTCTCCCCACTGTGCTCATGTCCGTGCACCAACTATTTGGCAATCCTGGGTGGCGTACATTATCTATAGCATCTAAAACAAGTCCATGGTAGGGATCGTATTATGCCCTTTTCGTTTGTCTTTTTGTGCTCCTAGAAACTTGTATATATCCATTAATAAATGTATACCTACTGGTGCCATTGGAAAAACCTGTAAAAATAATAAGGACCTGGCTATGAATTATAAAAATCCTGAACTTGTGAGTGTGCCTGTAATTGAGACAGTGCTGGTGTTGTGTATAAGGGTCAGTAAAGACATAGTTGCATTTGTATTAGTAATAGATGTATTATGAACAGTGGTGTTTTTTTGATAGACATCATAGACATCCCCCTTTTTATATGTGACCCCCATATAAAAGCAGCCCCTAAATAAATGCCTAATGCAAACATAGAAATTGCAAACAACCCTGCAATATAATGCATGGCACACAAGTATGAATTTGAAAATCTAGATACGCTACCATAACTAACATTTATCTTTATATATGTAAGGAAGGCATGGTATCAATAGTAGACTGTCACAAATAAGGTTAAAGGCTCAAGGAGATTTGTGACCCCCTTTTCTGTTCATAGGAGACGTCGTGGTCAGATGGGTTCTGGCCCTTTAAATCGAGGACTACGAGGTGCCTGGAAGTTGGCCTGGCAACACTGGTGTCCCGTCGTTACTTCATTGACCCGCCTCCGGCATTGTGCTAGTGTGTTCACGTGATCACTATGCACTCACGTGATTGTTTTAAAAAGCACCGCCTTGAATAACGCATTGCTTCTGAACTTCCTGGTTTACAGTGGCGTTACTTGGTGCTTTTTGATCACCTTTCCCTCCCTTTTCCCTCCCTTTTTGGAACTCCTCTCCCGTGTACCAGACTTTTGACCGTCCTTGGATTCTGCCTGTCTTCTGCCGTCTTCGTTTCTGGAAATTGTTCACTGCCTCCATTGTACTGCTTTGACCTCGGAACGTCCACGGACCATGAACTAGTCTACGTTTGTTGCCTGACAGATTTCTCCTCAGACTGAAGCCACTTGGGAATTTCTACAGACCTTGTGGATTGCTTGGAGATTTCAACGGACTTCATTGAACTGCTTTGGATTATGGATTTCTTTTGGATTCGGTTGTGGATTTGCCTTTGGATTCGAACCTTGTGTTTATTGTAGACTTGAGACTGCCAATGTGTACATCTGAGGCATCCTCGTTCCGTCGGGTTAGGTTTTTTTTGGACTAACTGCATCTCACTACAGACCCACGGATCTTCACTGCCTCAGCTGCCTCAGTACAGTTACTTTCGCGGTAAGGTTGTAATCTGAGCAATCTGTGTTTGGGAATATTGTTTTAGCCTGCCAATCCCAGTTTGCTAGCACTCATTGTTGTATTTCAATATTCACGGGGGGAAACTGGTAGACTGCCTGGCTAGCTCTCTTGGGTTTGAGTGTTGCTAACTCAAAGGTTAGTGCTCTGTTATTGATTGCTTACACTGCATTACTGTTACGGATTGCTGGTAACATTTATCACTTTCCTTGCAGTCACTACCAGTCCACCTAGGCTCCTGTGTCGGCGCACCTTATCCTGAGTACTGCAGCCAACTTGTTCTTTGCGGCCAAGTTGGTCTTTGTTTGGCATCCTATCTTTTGGCTACTAGATCGCACTGGTTGTTAGTATTCCAACTAGTGGGGTATATTAGTCAGAAGAACTCTTCGGCTACACTACGAGTGCAACCATACGCCCGACAGATTCAGAAGCCTTTAACAAAAATGGATGTCGACGAATCATTGACGGCTATCCTCCAGCTCGTGGCTGAATAACGTACTGATATGGCTGCTGCCCACTCCGCCACTGAGAGGCGTATTGATCAGCTTCAAGCTGGTTTACAACCTGGTGATGCTCTGAATCCCCCTCCTGCAGTGCCCTCGGGATCCGGTTTATCTTAGCCTCAGCAGGAGGCAGGCCCGATATATATGACGGCCCAGTTTCCATTGGCTCCGCCGGAGCGGTTTATGGGGGATCCTAAATCCTATAGGACCTTTTTAAACCAATGTAGGTTGCATTTCCTTTGCAGGCCTTCTTCCTTTCCGGACTCCACAACCAAGGCAGCCTTTTTGTTGTCGCACTTGGGTGGCACTGCAGCAGCTTGGGCAAATCCCTTGCTTGAGGACAACTGTGATGCGTGAATAGACGCTATGAATCGTGTTTTTGACACGCGGTATGCCACACAGGCTACTGATTTGGAATTACTTGGATTGCAACAAGGGAATACACCCCTCCTAACTTATCTAGCCAAGTTTAACCAACTTGTAGCAGAAACTGGTTGGCCAGAGGACAAAAAAGCCTCCCTGTTTTGCAAGGGACTTTCTGATCCACTGAAACACATGCTGGCCACTGTCCCAGTGATACCTACGGCCTTCCCAGAGTTATTGGACCTTGTCTTGCAGATTGACTCTCGACAGGCAGAAAGGAGAGGGGAGAAAAGATTAGTCCAACCCACCTCTTCCTCTGCCCATGTCTCCACCCCCAGTTCTGTAGAAACCATGCCGATCGGAGCAGTTTGGGGTCCAATTTCACCTGAGACAAGGGAACACAGAAGAAAGAACGGACTCTGTTTCTACTGTGGGGCTTCTGATCACTTGCTCCGTTCATGCCCCAAGAAACCCAACAAGAAACAGGGAAACGCGAAAGCCCGGCAATAATTGGAGTCCAGTTGTCGGGTGGTATTTCTTGTGGCTCCAACTGCCAGGTTCCTTATGGTGTGTCTGTTACTCTGTCCTCTGAGGGCTGTGGGGAATGTTAGTTACTGTGGTTCTGGATTCCGGGGCTACAGGTAATTATGTGGATGATGCGCTGGCTAGGAAACTGGGGATACCAGTTGTCCTAAAGTCTTGTCCGGAAATTGTGAAGGCGGTCGATGGTTCGTCCCTTCTGTCTGGCATGGTAACGTAAAGTACTGCCGCCTTGAGAATGACAACAGAAGATGGGCTTACCGAAACAATCTCATTCGACCTGATAGCAGTCCCCCAGTTTGGGTTTATTCTTGGCCTTCCTTGGTTAAAGACGCATAACCCAGTGGTGGATTGGCAGTCTGGGGTGGTATGCTTTCCTTCGGAATTCTGTGCTAAGAACTGCAGAGAGATCAACCAGGAGTCCATAACAACGAGTCGTGCGCTCCTGGACACGGCTGGACACGGCTTCTGTTGTCGGTGCGGTGCTACCAAAACTTCCAGGATGTCTTTGATGAAGGTGGTGCTGATGTTTTACCACCACAGAGACCATATGACTGCCCTATTGAATTAATCCCAAGGGCTAAAATCCCCTCCGGGCGCATCTATTCATTGACTCCTAAGGAAGGTCAGGTTTTGAGGGGGATGAGTGGAAAACCGCCTGCAAGACCAAGTATGGCCTCTTTGAATATCGGGTCATGCCTTTCGGGCTATGCAATGCCCCTGCCACATTTCAGTACTTTGTTAATTAAATATTCCATGATATGATGGACCAGTACTTGATTGTGTATCTTGATGATATTCTGATCTATTCACTGTCTTATTCTACGCATGTTGACCACGTTTCGGCTGTGTTGCAATAGCTCAGGGAAAGCCACCTTTATACTAACTCTGCGGGAACACACACAAGGATCAAGTTTATGACTCTTCTCAGCTAGTGATGTTAATCAATCTACAACTTCTTCAGTGAAGGCGTTAACCTATTAATACACAATTTGTTCCTAGTGTGAGTGCAACAGGCCTTAAAAGCTGTACGGTCTTAATTTCTATTTCTTCCTTGCTAAACTCTCTCACACTAGTTATCTTACCCAAGGTACTTTTGTAGTAGGCTCTCCATCCTGCATCTGTGCAGAGGCTCTTGTTCTGAAGAATCACAGTGCTGAGGTGTTATTGGATTGGAGAGTGAAATTTGCACTAAGGTGGATTGTGGATATAACTCTGAACTACATGAAAATAGGCTTAACAAACAATAGCCTAAAACCCAAAAAGGTGATGTCACTAATAACCAATATAAATTCCTAAGAACTGAAGGGACAAGAACGGACCTATAAAACCTTCCTCAATGTCTTCCTGGTTAAATGCCTAAGGGTAGGGGTGTGCAATCACAGCTAATGTGGAGTTAAAATTACTAATGACAGAAACAAGTTCCCAACCTAATACACGGTCTGTCAGGGAATGATTTCGGAGCAATGAACATAAGGCATCAGGAAGTGCGCTTCTTAGAAAAAACCTAGTAATGTATGCAAATGTAAAATACAGAAAAAACAATCACTACGAATTGCTTGGAGAAATTCTACAAGCAAATGCTTAAAAAAACCAACTAACCAAGAACAGCTTTTGGCTAATATCTATGGGGAAATACTTGCTGTGAATGATGACAGTCTCAGCTGTTCCTGAGCGTGGAAGGCTTCCCACAGCGACCTCTTGCAGCTCTGCTGTCTGACAGGAATAATGGTGTGCGGAACTGCCGTGAACGAAGCCAGCCGCAGCCTTTTCCTGAACGCGGAGGCTAAACGCAGCTCCGCTGTCTGACAGGAATTGAGGAATGCCAAACTGCCGTGTACGAAGCCGGCCGCTGCCTTTTCCTGTGCGCGGAGGCGTCACACAGCACCCACTCGCAGCTCCTCAGCCTGACAGAAAACGAGGGAATGCGAACAGCAAAATACTTGCTCTAACAAAGAAGGAATTACTAATATCCCATAGCAAACTAGGAAAACTATGGAAAAAACAAAAGACTGCTACAATGTAACTGGTCTGTGGAGTGAAAACTAAGCTATAGTAAATAGACTGAAGTAGCTGGGCAATGGTAAGCATTATAATGAAGGACTCGACGCGAAGCTCAGAACAAACGCTGGGAGGGGCTTATATATCACTGGAGTGCCAAACACTAGACCTGCTCTGAACTAACCGGAGAACAAACATAGCAGCCATGTTGTGGAATCAGGAAGTGACTATTGCAACCTACCCACTACACTGTGTTGCTGTCCCAGCATCCAGAAGTGATAGGCAGATGTCCAATTCTCTTTAGGGGTACTTCTGAAGCTCCTTGCTGTGATCATGACAGTATTCCCCCCCAAGACCTCTCCTAGGTGGAAACACTCCCTTCCTGGTTTGTTTGGGTGATTCTGATGGAAAGCCCTTATCAATCTGGGTGCATGAATATTCTCAAGAGGTTCCCAAGGTCTATCCTGTGGCCCATAACCCTTCCAGTCCACCAAGTAATACAGTTTCTTGCCAACCACTTTGGAGTCCAGGATAGCCTTAACATCAAACTCGAGCTGATAATTTTTTACCATGATTGGGGCCGGAGGCTTTTAGATACGGATATGGGGGTTTACAGCCTTCAACAAGGACACATGGAACACTGAGTGAATTTTCATGTTTTTTGGGAGTGTCAATTTCATTGCCACTGGGTTGATGATCTTTTCCATAGTGAAGGGTCCTAGAAATCTTGGAAGGAACTTCCTAGATCCTTTTAAAGCTAGATTCTTGGTTGCTAGCCAGACTGAATCCCCCGCCTTGTATTCTGGAGCAGCTGTTCGCTTACGATCTGCAAACCTTTTCTGAGAGGTTTTTGCCAACAACAACTGTTCTCTTGCTCTAGCAATTGCATTGACTATATTGTTGTGCAAGGTCTCTACTGCTGGCATTTCCAAATCTTCAGGCGGATCATAAACTGAGGTTCGAGGATGCCGACCATATATTGTGAAAAATTGACTCAATCCAGTGGATGAATGAACGGAATTATTGTAAGCATATTCAGCTATCCACAAAATCTCAGACCAAGTATCTTTTGTCTGGTGGAGCATACACCTGAGGTATTGTTCTAATGTTTGATTTGTGCGCTCGGTTTGTCCATCCGTTTGGGGGTGGTAACTGGTGGACAAACGTACATCAATCTTGACTATTTTGCAACACTTCTTCCAAAATTCTGAAACAAATTGGCTTCCCCGATCAGAAATCACAACGGAAGGAAAGCCATGTAGCCTTACCATGTTTTCCACAAATGTCTTTGCCAGGACTGTAGCCGTAGGAACTCCTTTTAAGGCCACAAAAATGCGCCATCTTAGAAAAAAGATCTACCACTACCAATATGGTGTCAAATCCATTGCTTTTTGGTAGATCGGTGATGAAGTCTAAAGAGAGGGTGTGCCACGGAAGTGGTGGCACTTCCAACGGTTTGAGAAAAACAGCAGGTTTCATTTTCACAGGTTTTGATGAATTGAATCACATCTTTTTGCCAGGTAGGCCACCAATATGATCTCTTAACCTTTTCCAAGGTTTTGGTAACTCCCGGATGACCTTCCAACAAAGAACAGTGGTAACTCTCAATTACTTGATCTTGTAATTTACGAGTAGGCAAATATAAATGCCCTTGATAAAATGGCAAGCCATCCAGAACCCTACCATGCTCGCTCGCAGATTCCCATTCCAGCAATTCTGTTGGGCTCATACTCATCTCTCACTTCTTCAAACAAGGAATCTGTGGTGTTCATCACTCCCAGCATCTTCTCACTTGCAATTATTTCCACAGGAGTGGATTCAAGGTAAGCTTCTTCTCCCTTACCAATTCTGGACAGAGTGTCAGCTTTACCATTCTGAATTCCTGGCCGAAAGATGATAACAAAGTCATACTCAGCAAAGAATAGTGCCCACCTTAATTGTCGTGAAGATTGCGCTTTAGCAGAATGTAAATACTGCAAATTTCTGTGGTCCGTGAAAATGGTGATAGTGTGCCTAGCCCCAAGCAGATGATGTCTCCATTCCTTCAATGCACATTTGATTGCCAACAACTCCTTATCAGTGACAGTATAATTGAGCTCTGCTGGGGAAAACTTCTTGGACCAAAATACCACTGGATGCAACTCTTGAGAGACTGGATCACGCTGAGACAGAACTGCACCCATGGCCACACTTGACGCATCAGTTTCCACCAGGAAGGGAATATCAGGTCTAGGATGTTGTAAGACTGGAGCGGTAGTAAATCTCTCCTTCAATTTCAGGAATGCCTCTTCAGCTTCCCTTGTCCAAGCAGAAGTCTTGTTCTTTCGAAGCAGGGATGTAATGGGATGAACCCGTCGAGAAAATTCAGACACAAATCGTTGATAGAAGTTTGCGAACCCCAAAACACTTTGAACTCTCTTTACTAATGTGGGAGCTGACCAAGACAGTATGGCATCAACATTCCTATTGTCCATTTTCACTCCTTGTGATGATAGTACGAATCCCAAAAATTCAACCTCAGAAACATGAAACTGACATTTCTCCAATTTTACATACAAAGAGTTTTCTCGAAGTATTTGAAGAACTGAAGTTACATGATCAACATGTTCTCGAGGATTAGCTGAGAAGATCAGAATGTCGTCTACATAGACCACCACACAGATATCCAAGAGTTCATGAAAGATGTCATTCATGAATGACTGAAAGGCTGCTGGTGCATTACATAGCCCAAAAGGCATCACCTGGTATTCGAAGAGCCCGTAGCGTGTGCGGAAGGCCGTCTTCCATTCATTTCCTTCTTTTATTCGGATAAGGTGATATGCTCCTCGGAGATCAAGCTTAGTGAAGATTTGAGCTCTTTTCACTTGGTCCAGTAATGTGGAAATGGGGGCAGGGGGTAGCGGTTCTTGACTGTGATCTGATTCAAAGCCCGATAATCAATGCAGGTTCTCAATTTCCCTTCTCTTTTTGGCACAAAGAACAGAGGTGAAGCTGCTGGGGACTTGGACGGTCTAATGAACCCATTCGCCAGATGCTGGTCGAGATAGATTCTCAGATGAGAGTTTTCTTTTTCCGTTAGTGCATATATGCGATTGCATGGTCTGTGAGGGGGTAAAACTTCTGCTTGCTTCTCTTCTTGAAAAACATCCTGGAACCTCCGACACTCTGAGGGCAAAGAACCAAGAAGACCTAAGGTGATTTCAGGTTTTCTTTTGGGTATTTCTGTTTCCACAGAATCTTCAGCCAGACTACAAGTTCTTTTGCATACTGAACTAAAGGTCAAGGTCCTAGAACACCAATCAATAATAGGATTGTGTTTTTCCAACCAGGGAATTACCAAGATGATCTGGAACTGTGGTGCTTGAATAAGGTCAAAGGAAATTCCCTCCTTGTGTCCTCCCTGGCAGAGCATAATCAGATCATTGGTGCACTGTGTTACCGGGCCTGACACTAAGGGAGTGCCATCCACCCCGGAAACATTCTCGACTTCCAACTTTTCTGTCAAGGAAATTTCCAACTTGCCAGCCAAGTGCAAATCCATATAGGTGCCAATTGCTCCACTGTCTATATAAGCGTTCAACGCAAATCTCTTCATGGGCAGTTGCTGACTAAACAGGATAATAGGAAACACAAAGTGTGAGGTCACTGAAACCTTCTTCACGCTCGACAAGCTGACCTGTATACTTGTCAGGCACTTAAGTTTTCCAGACTCTGATCTTTATTCTCCTGACTGATTCCTCCCAAGGGTTTCCTCGAAGGTTTCACTGAACAATCCTTCAGGAAGTGTCCAGCCTTTCCGCAATATAAACATAGCTGCTGCTGACGCCTCTTATCTCTTTCCGCCTGAGATATAGGACCACGTATGCCACCCAACTGCATGGGCTCAGGAGAGTCTCGGACGATGATCTTCCAACAGATTCCCTTGAGCGAACAAAATATGCCCGACCTTCTGGGCGAGCACGATCAGTCCTTCGATCTTGCAGGCGATGATCTAACTGGATGGTCAGATCAATGAATTCCGTGATACTGTCATGATGCCTACCCCTGGGCATCCAGATCAAGCCCATCAGCCCCGCGAGCAGGCATCCAGATATTTATTAAAACCCCAGCAGCCCCGGCTCAGGGCTGTCTGGGTTCAGTCCTGGCGCCTTAGGCACCAGGCTCATAATAAAAATCAGTCCTGGCGCCTTAGGCGCCAGGCTCATAGACTTTACTTACCTCATGCAGACCATGCTGCAAATGAATCCAAGCCAACGTGAGGCCTGGATGGGACTATTTTACTACTCAGACTATTTTTTACTCGGGTGTGGTTCTGAGGAACTTCTTACCTGGATCTAGTTTTGAGGCTATTTAAACCACGCCTGAACAGCAACACACGCTTCGCGTTATTCTGCACTCAGCAGCGTAACGCTCACCGTGCCTGCAAGTCAGCATCCAGCCTTCTTCCACGCCCGCCTCGAATCTGGAGCTCCTAGAAAAAGGGGAAAGAAGGAGGAAAGGTTAGATCACGGACATTATTTTGATTTCTTACCTGATTCTGGATCCAGCACGCCTCCGAACCTGGAAAGGACATTATTTTAATTCCTTACCTGATTCCGGATCCAGCACGTATCCGAGCCTGGAAAGGACATTATTTCTGTACGCATCGCATCACCAGCGGCAGCGCCGCGCCATACTCACCAGTCCTCACAGCATCTTTCGGTTCGGCGCTGCCTCCATCATTTTCTTCGCCGAACTCCAGCACCTGGGGAACAAAAGACATAACAAGGTGAGCCGAGAGAGCCAACGAATATAATCTCTCTTACCACCATAGACTTACCTGATTACCACCGGAGGCATTAACCTTTAACACGCCACATCTTCTTATGCCGCACCTGTAAAGAGAGAGAAAACAACAAGTTAAACACATGCCACTTTTACCGGGCAGTGTTGGGTAATGCAGACTCTTACCTGAACGCCATCAGTTGCCTCAAGGCAATGTTCTCTCGGACCCCTGCAATTCAAAAAGGGAAAATGGAACAAGAGTGAACTTCGGACATATTGAACTCTTTGAACTTTATACTTACGGGTCCCCGCCAAGAACCTCGGAGTCAATATTCATCCTGAACTCTTCCAACACCTTCAAACCAGTGAAGTAACTGGTATCTACGCGCCCCTGCATTCCACGCAGGATGGAGAGCTCATCATTTAAAAACATAAGGTGAGATTACTGTAAGGGGATATTAGAGGTGACTAGTGGGGAGAACAGTGGGGTGCCATCACTAAATCCACGGGTGGCTAAATCCCTTTCTCCACTTGCAGGAGAATACTTCTACGGGTCAAGCAGACGAGATTAGGCAGCCCAGTCCAGTCTGTCATCTCTGCACTACGCATCACGTTGGTGGAGACCGCAGCTGTCCGGGTCCGAGTGACACCCCTGTGGGAGCCAGGTGAGCGTAACAGATACCCTCGGGAGGATTCACCACGTGTGCCAAGACATCCTTTAATTCGCTCGTCAATCCACGGTAAAACAGGGTAGTTATTTTCTCCGAAGGCCAGTTGGTTTCAGCCACCAACCTATTAAAGGTTGCCACATATGCCAGCAGATCTTGAGTACCCTGCCGAAGTGATAACAATTCATTATCTAAGGCTTGCCCTTTAGTATGACGAGCGGAAAGTTTTTCCAGCTCATGTTGAAATTCCTGAAAATTCCTCAACACAGGATCATCTCTGTTGACAAGGGGTATGGACCAGTCAGCGGCATATCCCCACAAATACGATAATACAAAAGCCACCTTGGATTGATCAGAAGGGAAAACTCCTGGCCCACATAAGAAATGTAATCTACATTGATTCAAAAATACTGCAAACCTTTTTGGATCTCCCGTAAAATGCTCCGGTGGAGCCAAGGGACTATTCCCCGGAACAATCACTTGAACTGGCACCGATGGTGCAGTGGGGAATGATGCTTGCAGATTACCCATGGGCAAGGGCACCTGTCCAGCTTGAGTTTGCAGAAGTTGGCGGCCAAGTTCCTCCGTTCTTTCTCTGTTCCCCACTAACTCCTTCCTCAGGGCATTAGTCTCAGAACGAGCGGCATGAACCTCTGCCCTCAATTCCCCCAATAATTGAACCAACTGATCAACCTCTGGAGTTCCCATGGTGTTCAGGCAGAGTATGTTTCAGCACGGCTTCGCGTTCTGTAACGCTTGCCTTAACTCTGCGGGAACACACACAAGGATCAAGTCTATGACTCTTCTCAGCTAGCGATGTTAATCAATCTACAACTTCTTCAGTGAAGGCGTTAACCTATTAATACACAATTTGTTCCTAATGTGAGTGCAACAGGCCTTAAAAGCTGTACGGTCTTAATTTCTATTTCTTCCTTGTTAAACTCTCTCACACTAGTTATCTTATCCAAGGTACTTTTGTAGTAGGCTCTCCATCCTGCATCTGTGCAGAGGCTCTTGTTCTGAAGAATCACAGTGCTGAGGTGTTATTGGATTGAAGAGTGAAATTTGCACAAAGGAGGATTATGGATATAACTCTGAACTACATGAAAAGAGGCTTAGCAAACAATAGCCTAAAACCCAAAAATGTGACGTCACTAATAACCAATATGAATTCCTAAGAACTGAAGAGACAAGAACGGACCTATAAAACCTGCCTCAATGTCTTCCTGGTTAAATGCCTAAGGGTAGGGGTGTGCAAGCACAGCTAATGTGGAGTTAAAATTACTAATAACAGAAACAAGTTCCCAACCTAATACACAGTGTGTCAGGGAATGATTTAGGAGCAATGGACATAAGGCATCAGGAAGTGCGCTTCTTAGAAAAAACCTAGTAATGTATGCAAATGTAAAATACAGAAAAACAATCACTACGAATTGCGTGGAGAAATTCTACAAGCAAATGTTTAAAAAAACAAACTAACCAAGAATAGCTTTTGGCTAATATCTATGGGGAAATACTTGCTGTGAATGATGACAGTCTGAGCTGTTCCTGAGCGCGGAAGGGAGCGCGGAAGGCTTCCCACAGCGACCGCTTGCAGCTCCGCTGTCTGACAGGAATTAAGGAATGCGGAACTGCCGCGAACGAAGCTGCCCGCAGCCTTTTCCTGTGGGCGGGAGGCTGAACGCAGCTCCGCTGTCTGACAGGAAATGAGGAATGCGGAACTGCCGTGAACTAAGCCGGCCGCTGCCTTTTCCTGTGCGCGGAGGCTTCACACGGCACCCGCTTGCAGCTCCTCAGCCTGACAGAAAACAAAGGAATGCGAACAGCAAAATACTTGCTGTAACAAAGAAAGAATTACTATTATCCCATAGCAAACTAGCAAAACTATGGAAAAAACAAAAGACTGCTACAATGTAACTGTGGTCTGTGGAGTGAAAACTAAGCTATAGTAAATAGACTGAAGTAGCTGGGCAACGGTAAGCGTTATCATGAAGGACTCGACGCGAAGCTCAGAACAAACGCTGGGAGGGGCTTATATATCACTGTAGTGCCAAACACTAGACCTGCTCTGAACTAACAGGAGAACAAACATAGCAGTCATGTTGTGGAATCAAGCAGTGACTATTGCAACCTACCCACTACACTGTGTTGCTGTCCCAGCATCCAGCAGTTATAGGCAGATGTCCAATTCTTTTTGGGGATAATTCTAAAGCTCCTTGCTGTGATCATGACAATAACATCACCAACAAGGGGGTGGAAATGAGCCAATCTAAAGTAGCAGCAGTGTTAGACTGGCCGACACCTGTCTACGTAAAGACATTGCAATCTTTTCTAGAATTTGCCAATTTTTATCGGCGCCTCATCTAGGATTTCTCCGCAATAGTCAGCCCTCTTACTGCCCTCACCAGTTCAAAGCGCTCATTTTGTTGGAATGAGGAGGTGCAGAACGCCTTTGAGGTTCTGAAGACTGCTTTCACGACCGCTCATGTACTCCAACATCCTAATCCAGCTTCACCTTTTGTGGTTGAAGCTGATGCTTCAGCGGTGGCGATTGGGGCTGTCTTGTCCCAGTATTGTTTAGATACAAGTGGCCTACATCCTGTGGCTTACCATTCCAGGAAGCTTACCTCTTATGAGCGTAACTATACAATAACGGAGAGAGAGCTGTTGGCAGTTAGAGATGCCTTTTTGGTTCGGCGGCACCATTTACTAGGCACTTCAGAGCCGGTCCAGGTCTTTACGGATCATAGAAATCTCTTGGCTCTCCAGTCAGTGAAATGCATGGCAGCACGGCATGCTCGATGGCATGAGTTCTTTTCGGCCTTTAACTTTACCATCACCTATCGGCCTGGTTCCCAGAACTCTAAGGCGGATGCCCTTTCCTGCCTGCACGGGGCCTCTGGTCCCGGTAGCCATGATGGGGTCCCTGTATTGCCCACTCAGGTGGTCTGTGGATGTACCTTGCGTCCATCCTTGAGGGAATCTCTTCAGAACTAGGTCAAGAAGTCGCCCTCTGAAATAAATACACTTGGATTCGAAGTATTGCATTCAATACCCTCTAAACTGTGAAGGACCTACTTAACTGATTCATCCACCCGGGACACTGCCATGCAATGGTGCCACGATTCATCCTTGGCTGCCCATCCGGGTGTTAGAAAGACTTCAGATCTACTAAAGAGGTGGTGCTGGTGGCCTTCCCTACGTAGGGACGTGGCCTCGTATTTGGCGACATGTGCGGTGTGCACTCAGTGTAAGCAGATGTCGGGTAAGCCCATTGGCCTCTTACAACCCAGGCCCATTCCTGAACATCCGTGGGCAGCTATATCGATGGACTTTGTTGTGGAGTTACCACGGGTGGACGGTTTTGACACTATCTGGGTGGTTATAGACTACTTCACTAAATTTGCTCTGTTTGTACCATGTTGTGGCATTCCCAGTGCTCCTGCATTAGCTGACTTATTCCTGAAGCACGTTTTCAGGTTATTCGGCTTGCTTTCTGTTGTGGTCACTGATCGTGGCCCACAGTTTACCTCTTGTTTTTGGAAGGCGCTGACTTCTTCGCTCGGGCTTGATGGGAGATATTCCAGTGCATATCACCCCCAGACGGATGGGCAGACCGAGCGACTGAATGCCACCATGGAGCAATATCTCTGTTGTCTAACCTGCCTCTCCCCGGATACCTGGGTCTCGGTGTTAGCTTTTGCTGAATTCACCTATAACAATTCATTACATACAACTACCCAAGTTTCTCCATTCTACGCATTGTATGGCCAGCATCCTCTTTCTCTGCTCCTATCTCTGGAGATGCCAGTGCGTAATCCAGCTGCGGAGGCCTGCATTAGAGACCTGTCGGAGGTTCAAGCTCAGGTTAAGAAACATCTTCATGAGGCACGCATGCGGCCCAAGGCCTTTGCTGATGCTAAGCGCTCACCTGCTCCGGTTTACCACCCTGGCATGCGGGTATGGCTATCAACCCGGAATTTGCACCTTCCTGGGCGGAAGGCCTAGTTACTGCGTTTTGTGGGTCCGTATGTGGTACAGCGGGTTATTAATGCTGCCGCAGTCCGCGTGACCCTTCCGGCCTCATGAAAGATACACCCAGTGTTTCACGTTTCGTTGCTGAAGCCTTGTCATCCAGCTGCCCGGTTGCCCTCTCGGCCATTGCCGTTCGGGTTCGGGGCACGGAGGAGTACATGGTGTGTAAAGTGTTGGACACTAAGGTCCGTGGGGGTAAGCGGTTCTATTTCATAGACTGGAAGGGCTATGCGCCTGAGGACCGTACCTGGGAACCCGCAGTGAACATCCATGCCCCGGTCCTGGTTTCACGATTCTGGGCTTCTCGCAGGGTCGGGGCCCCTTTGAGGGAGGAATCTGTCACGAATAAGGTTACAGGCTCAAGGAGATTTGCGACCCCCTTTTCTGTTCATAGGAGACGTCATGGTCAGATGAGTTCTGGCCCTTTAAGTCGAGGACTACCAGGTGCCTGGAAGTTGGCCTGGCAACCCTGGCGTCCCGTCGTTACTTCATTGACCCGCCTCCGGCGTTGTGCTAGTGTGTTCACGTGATCACTATGCGCCCAAGTGATTGTTTTAAAAAGCACCGCCTTGAATAACGCGTTGCTTCTGAACTTCCTGGTTTACATTGGCGTTACTTCGTGCTTTTGTTTTTGCAAACAATATGAGTAGATCAATCGACACACCTGATTTTTATATGTATAGTAAATGGATTTTTACATAAAAGAATAATAGAATTTAAGGTGCGGAGGAGAAAGAGGACAGCCCTGGCATATGGGTTGCAAAGACATAAAACAAATATCAAGTTTGCAAAGCTGGGAACTTGCGTCCTCCGCACTCTGTAAGTGGCTCATCAATGAGTCCTATTATTGATCTATTCTATTCAATAGAAATTTGAGGTTATTCATTCAATTTTAACAGTGAATTAATCAACAATATTTTGTTCAATTGTATATATGCAAATATGCACAGAGACAAAAGTACATTTAGTACAAATCCAATAGTTTATTTGGAAGCCCAACGCGTTTCGTGAATTTGTTCACTTCTTCTGGGGCAATTTTCATATTTTTCACAAATTTTCAAACTTTTCACATAATCTCTGAAAAACATAACATTCAAATAAATCCACATTAGAACACGTTATTTCAAAAAGATCTTATATACAATTTACAGATCGTGTCAATTCTAGTCATATCAGAACACCTAATTATTTTTGGATCAATATCCAGCGAAAAGAAAGGGATTCATTTTCCAAACAGCAATCAAGTTATTTGTACTTAATTTTCATTTTTTCAAAGAAAAGAGAAATCTGTATTTTGTGTTCATTCAATAATCATGAAAACAATATGTGCTCATTCCTTAATTCCATGCCAGTAGTCCAAACACACTATGTCCTATCTGCACAGCAATGTCCAATCATGTAAAAAAAGGTACCATGAAGTGATTACTGTCAAGAGTCTTTGCCTGTGGTTTAAGATGCTTCAATCGTCAGAGCAAAAAATAGAGAGATGTCGATCATCTATCTATTCGCATCAATGAGTGATGCGACCTTGTATGTAAAGAACATAGAAATTAAATTGAAAAGAAGAAGCTTTGGCTATGTCTTACCAGTAATGATATCGACATGGCTGGCGAGTAGATGCTGAATATGGATCCAATCTGATCGGATGATCCGCCATTTTGTTAAGTAAGGTTAGACTGGATTTAAATGTGCCCGGGAGCCCCTGATCTGGAGAACAAGTCAGAAGAAGTAGATGGAGATTCAATGACCCGTGTAGGGAAAAAAACCTAATGACCATTAAGGGTCAAAAAGCATACTCACATTGTGCGAAATGCTGATATCAAGAAGAGAAGAACAGAAGAACACAGTCTTCAGGCAGGTGCTGTCTCCTTGTAGGATCCGCTGCAAAGAAAGTGATTTGCAGCGGTCCTTAAATACTCGGCACAAATCGACATACCGCGTCATAAGAGCGTGTGACGTCACGGTGTAAACACTGTGACGTCATCACGCGCATGCGTGGTAAAGGTTAATACGATCTTAAGTGAAGGAAGACCATTGAAGTCTTCACGCGTGTGAGCGTTTAAGGTAAACACGATCTAAAATGATGAAAAAGATAAAAACGGATAAGGAAGAAAAGGATTCAAAGTACATACAACCTGATGTATGTAGAGAGGAAATTAACAGAAGACTTAACTAATAGAAAACATCTGAATGATGTGTGATGAGTAAATGCATATAAAAAAAGGGTCAATTAAAAAATGCAAAAAAGCATTTAAAGTGGTGAGAGAAGTAAACAAAGTAATGTAGTCTGCGGTATGTCAGTCAATGTCCTAGTCTGAATATGCATATCTCGAATGCCAAGGATAAACTGTGATGTCGAAGTCACAAAATAGTCGGAACTATTCGATTTTGTGAGGTTTTGGAACATGTATACTGACATAGTAGTGGAAAAAGGCCATTAGTAACAGTGGAACTGTCTTATACCAAAGCTCACAATCTTTGAAACATATTATGTCAATAAAACATCAACAGAATTGATAGGGTTATTAGAATTGTACTTGGAGACTCTAAATGTCACCGGACAAAAATCCTGGACCCGAGAGTGTAAGTATTATATCAGGAGATTCTAAAGAACCGGAGTCAAAAGTCTTGGACCTGAGAGTCATAGTATGGTTTGCAAGTGACATTTTAGGAGGTCGATCATGTCTTTAGTGAGGTTTATAGAAAAGGACCCATGTAAAAGTCTTCGTTTAAACCTAAGGGAGCTAGGGCGTCAAGTCTGTGGATCCAGAATAGTTCTCTTTGTGCAAGTCTCTTTGCATTATCTCCTCCTCTTGGCAAGTTTTTCATGATTTCTAAGACCACCCATCGGATCTGTGAGATGTTATGTCGGTTCTCCTTAAAGTGCCTAAACACTGGTGACTTCTGATTGCTTGTTCTTATATTCGATTTATGTTCTGTGAGCCTTTCCTTTCTTTTTCTTATGGTCTTACCTACATAGTATTTGCCGCAGGGACATTTCAAGGCGTAAATCAGATTTTTGTGCTGTCACAAGTTGCGAAGTCTTTTAAAGGGATTTTCTTGCCACTCGGATGTCGAATGTGGTCTCCTTTTAGAATATTCGAGCAGTGTTTGTAACCCCTAGAGTAAATACTCCGTTAGGAAATGCCAGCCAGAAGCCTAGGAAATCTCAAATTGAATTCCGTAGTGGAAAAACACTAACCTGTTCGGGTGTCAATGGATCTGGAGCTGCAACGGTCGTCGGAAGGATCCCCCCGAAACTCCTGCTCCCCCCTGTACAAAATAATAAGAATTGGTAGGGGAGAACACGAATCCCAGGGAAACCCTCTGGGGAAAAAAACCCTGGATGACAGGAATCCTTTGTCTTGCTGAGGATGATCACTTGCTTCGGAAATGGTGGAACTTGGGGTCCCTCGTTCCTTAGGTAGCAGCGTGAACAGGAGATCTATATTATGAGAGGCACAGGTGAGTGGGAGAAAGGAGACTGAGGAGATAGTACATGAAATGCAGTTATCAAGTCTGATACTAACGTCGGGTCTGGAAACGTGACAACCTTGGGAATGTAACTTCTCCGGCCGTTTACGGGGGGAGAGTCCAACACAGAGGAATGTGACTGAAAAGGGAAGAATGGTAAGTCTGAATAGAAGGAAGAAGGAAGAACCTGTTCTAACCTAGGAATGCACTTACTTCCGCTAGGCAGACGGGTTGCCCTATACAGAGAGCAGAGCGATCGGCTCGGCTAGTCGGGACGAGGGAGTTCTCGAGGCTGCTGGAAGAAAGGGAAGGGAAAGGAGCGAAACAAGGGAATGTTAATACAGGACAGAAATTAGAGAAAGCAGTTGGACTTGGGTAGTTTCTATTTGCGAGCGAACTTACGGAGCACCACTAATAGTAGCGACGCATCGGAACAGAGTTCCGGATTCCTTAAAAGGGGTCAGATGATCAGTCACGTGATCTTGATGACAACGTGCAACGACTAGACCATTGACACTGGTTCTTCTTGTTTTCCCCGTTTCTCCTGGAAACAGAACCCCACACAGGGACCAATGACGCCATAGTTGCCACACTGTGGTGTGACAGTATGCCCCCTCCTCAAGGGGGGAGAACCCGGTTTACCCGGGTGAAGTCGAAAGAATCGACGTACCAACAGAGGAGCATGTACTCCAGATACGGGTTCCCAAGTACGTTCAGAAGGGGAATACCCCTTCCAATCCACCAGAAACTGGAGACGACCTCGGCGATATCTAGAGTCACAAATATCTGCAACTTCATACTCAGGACCTGATGCAGTCAGGATAGGAGGAGGCAGATGACTTCTGGACCGGGAGAAACGGTCTGGTACATCCTGCCTGATCTGAGAGACGTGAAAAACAGGATGGATACGAGACCAAGAAGGGGGCAAGGATAACCGTACTGCTAAAGATCCTACCTGTTCCAAGACTTCAAAGGGACCAAAAAATCTCGGAGACAGTTTGGAAGGAATCAGGTGTCTAGGCAAAAAGCGAGAGGCCAACCAAACCTTACTCCCAGGATTAAGAATCGATGCAATTCTCCGGTGTCTATCTGCATTCTTCTTGGCACGCTCCTGCGCTGCTTGCAAAGCCACGCCAGCCGTCCGATGGCCTTCTTGGATATCGGCTATCAAGCTGTCCACCCCTGGGAATTGAGAAGAGGTTGCAGAAGGAGACTGAAGAAATGAAGGGTGATAACCATATGAGCAGTAGAAGGGGCTGGTCTTCAGAGCTGCATGCTTGGCATTATTATAGGCGAACTCTGCAAAGGGTAAGAGTTCAACCCAGTTGTCTTGAGCTGCCGACCCAAAACAGCGGAGATAGCACTCTAAAGTCTGGTTCAAACGTTCCGTCTGCCCATTGGTATGGGGGTGATATCCTCAACTCAGAGCTCTTTCAATGTTTAAAGCTTGACATATCCCTTTCCAGAAACCCGATATGTATTGGGGGCCTCTATCGGAAATGATCTTGTCTGGAAGACCATGTCTTGCAAATATTTCAGAGATGAATATCTTAGCCATCAGAGCCGTTCCTGGAAGTTTAGGTAAAGGGGTGAAATACGCCATCTTGGTGAAATAATCCACGGTGACCATAATAGTGGTACTTTGCGACGAAGGAGGAAGGTCTACAATGAAATCAGTAGAGATGAATTGCCATGGTTTTTCTGGTATGGGCATGCATGCCATTAAACCGAAAGGAGGGGGCCGTACAGTCTTGCATTGGATGCAGATGCTGCAAGCATTAACATAATCCGTGACGTCCGATAACAACGTAGGACACCAGAAGTGTCTTTGAATCAACTCGAGGGTAGTTTGAATACCTCGATGACCAGCTGCCCGGGTGTCATGACACATCCGAAGCACTTCTACTTGTAAGGGATACGTGGGAATGAGTACTTGACCATCATGAAAATATAAACCTTGGTTCCAGGTTAGGTGGTAGGATCTAGCCAGTTCTTCGCACAATTGTCGTTGATTTGTAGTTTCGGTTTTTAGGGCTTGGAGAAAGTCCACAACACTGGATATGAATCGAGCATGTGGAAACATCTTTTCCGAACAGAATCTTGTAGAATGGTATTCTTACGGGATAGAGCATCCGCTCGAAGATTCTGACTCCCTGGTATAAAGGTGAATTCAATCCTGTAGGGGATAAAAAAGTGTACCCATCTTGCTTGCCTACTGTTGGTGGTTTGGGCCTGTTGAAGCACCTTTAGGTTTTGATGGTCTATACGAACCATAATGGGAAAAGGAGATCCCAATAACAGATGTCGCCATTCCTCAAAGGCCTTCTTGATGGCCAGAAGCTCTTTTTCGAGCACCGAATAATTCTCTTCGGAGCTGGTGAAAGTCTTCGAGAGATAGGCCACAGGTCTTTCTTCGCCAGATCTTGAAGTTTGCAACAATACAGCCCCTAGGGCATGATGAGAAGCGTCTGTCTCAACAATAAAGGGGCGATTCTGATCAGGAGTAACTAAAATAGATGCTGAAGTAAAAAGCTCTTTAAGGTTAAGGAAAGCCTGTTGTGCTGGTTCATCCCACTTGAAACGTACGCCTTTCTTGAGTAATCTAGTGATAGGTAGAACAGCCTCGGAGTAACAAGGAATAAACTTACGATAGAAGTTGGCAAAACCTAGAAAGCGTTGGACTTCTTTTACAGAATTGGGAGAGGGCCAGTCTAGAACAGCAGAAACTTTTCGATGATCCATGGAGATACCGTTGGCTGATAACACAAATCCCAGGTAAGTAATCTGAGTTTGATGAAATTCACATTTCTCGACCTTGCAATATAGGTGATTAGCTTGAAGACGTTCCAGGACGATATTGACGTGACGAATATGGTCTTTCTTGTTGGTAGAAAACACCAGAATGTCGTCCAAATAAATGATTACGAAGTGAAGAAGGATGTCCGAGAACAAATGATCCATAAATCTTTGGAACACTGCTGGTGCGTTTATTAGTCCAAAGGGCATCACTTGGTACTGATAGTGACCAAAGGGGGTGCGAAACGCTGTCTTCCATTCGTCCCAGGGGGCGATGCGAATAAGATGGTAAGCCCCCCGAAGATCCAGTTTGGTGTATATTTCTGCCCCCCGAACTGCTTCCAAGATGTCTTTAATCAGTGGCATCGGGTATTTATCAGGAATAGTAATTCTGTTTAGTCCTCGATAATCGATGCAAGGGCGCAATTCTTCTGAATCCTTCTTCGGGATAAAAAAAAGCAAAGCCCCCGCAGGGGATTTAGATTCAGTTATGAGTCAGTTCAGAAGATTTGCCTGGAGATATTCTCTAAGAGCCTTCTTTTCCTTTTGGGAAAGGACATACATTCGGCCGAATGGGAGAGGTTGTTCCGGGAGGAGAGTGATGTGACAATCATCACGACGGTGCGGTGGTAAGGAGGGAAATAAGGGTTTCGAAAAGACTTTGTGGAAAGGCTGATGACACTCAGGCACAGTATTCAACTGATTAATAGAAGAAGTTATGGGGATCTGAGAGGTTTCTGGAGGGATCTGTATACCAACTTCTTCTTGGGAAATGCAATGGGCTAAGCAATATTCTGAGCCTAAGAAAATCGTTCCAGCCGTCCAATTGATATATGGATTGTGGGTATGAAGCCAAGGGAGTCCTAAAATAACCGAGAAGTGTGCCTCCTTAATCAGATCGAAAGTTAGACTCTCCTTATGTGAAGCAATTAGACACAACACAGGATGGGTATGTTCTCTAATCGGTCCGGAAACCAAGGGACTACCATCCACACTCTGGATTGGGGTGGAACAAGTCTTAAGTGTCCTTGCGATGCCATGAGTGGCCGCCCACTGATCATCCAAAAAGTTACCCGCTGCCCCGCAGTCGAGCAGAGCAGAAATGTTTTGTATTATCTTCCCTGGGAGACTGAAGGTAATAGCTAATACAATCATTGAATGGTTGCATATAGGTGAATCCGGAGACAGCCCAAAAATATGTGGGGAACTCTGATCTGATACCCCTACCGTGGATCCCTGTACGGCAGGGTTTTGTCGTATCCCGCCACCTGTGGCTTGGGTCTGCGTGGTGGAACTGTAGGACAATCACGCAATATATGCGATGAGGAGCCACAATACATACAGAGGCCCAATGTCTTCCGTCATTCTCTTTCTGTGTTAGTTAACGGGCCCTTGATGGACCCAATCTGCATGGGTTCTTCTCCAGAAGGGGTCTTAACAAAACTGGGCAGTAGATCAGAATGAGTTCGACTTCCTTTAGACTTTTTTCTTTCATGTGCTCTTTCAAGAAGTCGGTACTCAATTTGCATGGACAAAGTAATCATGTCAGCCAGGTTGGCGGGACGTGGAACTTTGGAAACCTCATCCTTCAGTTCCTCAGAAAGACCTCGGTGGAACAATGTGAGAAGACCATCATCCGGCCATCCTAGTTCTGAGGACAACTGTTTAAACCGAGTGATGTACCAGAGAAGGTCCTTATTACCTTGTCGGAGATCAAGAAGTTTCTCTTGTATTGACACTGATATCTCCTGACGACTAAACATTGATCTCAGGCTATTCACGAAAGCGGTTAGGAATCCAATACTGCATTCCCCGAGGTAACCAAAGGAGTCGCCCAGGCAAAGGCCGGACCCGAGAGATGAGAAATGAGAAATCCCACCTTGTCTTTTTCAGTTGGAAAGAATCGAGGTTTGAACGTAAATTGTACTGTGCAACTATCTAGAAATTCCTTAAGTTTATGAGGATCCCCATCGAAGTTGCCCATGTTTAATGAAACTGGGGGGGCCTCAGAAATGGCACGTGTCACTTGTTGTCTTAATTGGGCATTGTCTTGCTTAATAGCTTGCAATTCTAACAACATAGACTGCATAGCCGTCATTAACTGTTGCATTTGTTGCTCCATAGTACCGACACCTGACCGGATTAGCTTTACCTGGCGTCGCTATCTGTAACCCCTAGAGTAAATACTCCGTTAGGAAATGCCAGCCAGAAGCCTAGGAAATCTCAAATTGAATTCCGTAGTGGAAAAACACTAACCTGTTCGGGTGTCAATGTATCTGGAGCTGCAACGGTCGTCGGAAGGATCCCCCCGAAACTCCTGCTCCCCCCTGTACCAAATAATAAGAATTGGTAGGGGAGAACACGAATCCCAGGGAAACCCTCTGGGGAAAAAAACCCTGGATGACAGGAATCCTTCGTCTTGCTGAGGATGATCACTTGCTTTGGAAATGGTGGAACTTGGGGTCCCTCGTTCCTTAGGTAGCAGCGTGAACAGGAGATCTATATTATGAGAGGCACAGGTGAGTGGGAGAAAGGAGACTGAGGAGATAGTACATGAAATGCAGTTATCAAGTCTGATACTAACGTCGGGTCTGGAAACGTGAAAACCTTGGGAATGTAACTTCTCCGGCCGTTTACGGGGGGAGAGTCCAACACAGAGGAATGTGACTGAAAAGGGAAGAATGGTAAATCTGAATGGAAGAAAGAAGGAAGAACCTGTTCTAACCTAGGAATGCACTTAATTCCGCTAGGCGGATGGGTTGCCCTATACAGAGAGTAGAGCGATTGGCTCGGCTAGTCGGGACGAGGGAGTTCTCGAGGCTGCTGGAAGAAAGGGAAGGGAAAAGAGCGAAACAAGGGAACGTTAATACAGGACAGAAATTAGAGAAAGCAGTTGGACTTGGGTAGTTTCTATTTGCGAGCGAACTTACGGAGCACCACTAATAGTAGTAGCGACGCATCGGAGCAGAGTTCTGGATTCCTTAAAAGGGGTCAGATGATCAGTCACGTGATCTTGATGACAACGTGCAACGACTAGACCGTTGACACTGGTTCTTCTTGTTTTCCCTGTTTCTCCTGGAAACAGAACCCCACACAGGGACCAATGACGTCGTAGTTGCCAACGGCGAAACGGTGTGACAGTGTTGGCAATTGAGACAAGCAAAGGTGCCATGTTTTGGTTTTGCCAAGAACGTTTGCTGTTGGCTCTTTTGTCTTTCAGCTCTGATGAGTGAGTCTCTGAAATTTTTGCCCCTTTTAAAGGCCAACATTGGAGGTTCTGGAAATAATTTATTCAGATTGCTATCAAACTTGATGATGTCCCAATTCTTTAGAATGATCTTTTTATTCCGGAAACTCTGACTTGAACATTTGAGTGTGTGTATCAATCTCTTGTTTTCCTTTTTTGGTTTTTCTCTCAATAGCTCTTTTCTCTCCAAGGTTATGGTACGTTCGATGGCTTTATTGATGGTGGAATCCGGGAATCCTCTTGTCTGGAATCTTGTATGCATTCTTTCAAATTCATGTGTCAATTGAGTTGCGTCTGAAGTGATTCTTCTGGCTCTTAGGCGTTGACTGTAAGGTAAGTTCTGTTTCAAATGAGATGGATGAAAGCTTGCGAAATGCAAGGTGCTGTTAGCATCTGTGGGTTTTCTATATATTTTTTTGGTGAATGTGTTGTCTGATCTGGCGATGTCCACATCCAAAAAATGTATTTGTTGGTTACCTATTTCCAATGTGAACTGAATCTTTCTATGGCATCCATTGAGGTAAGCAAAGAATTGTTGTAATTCATCCTGTGTTCCATTCCAAATACCAAAGATATCATCAATAAATCGTTTCCAGAAAATCAAGTTTTTGTTCCAAGGTTCTTTTTTAAGAATGAATCTCCTCTCAAAATGATACATAAAAATATTTGCATATGCAGGGGCCACCGAAGAGCCCATTGATGTGCCTGAAATTTGGAGGTAGAATTTATTGTTGAAATGAAAATGTTGGCCGTCGTGTCTGTTCCAGTTTTTCCAGGGGAGATTTTGTCTGTGTTATTGGTGTGCGCGGCAGATTTTATGACCGTCACTTTGGATGTTATGAAAGCCTGAAAATTAGCCTATCTAATAATGCAACATGTTGAATTGGGGACCTGTCAGCCCTCCTAAACCCCCTCCTCTTCAACCGTGCGAGACCAGCATGCACTGTTGTAGTGACGCATGCTGAATCTGAATAGATGGTCACGTGGCACCCGTGTGACGCTTGTAGTGCTTCTATGAGCGCTATGAGCTCTGCCGCCTGAGCTGAGAATTGCATTGGCAATCTCTTTTGCATCAATGTTTCGTATTCACCGTCCACCAGGTGCACTACAGCCACCCCAGTGTGTCTGAAGCCTGTGCCTTGGTCAATTTTCTCTGATCCATCAATGAAGATGACCTCCCCTCCTCGAGTGGTCTATCTTTTGCTTTGGGAATGTCCTCCCCCTCCCCCTCATATGACACACAACCATGTCAGGCCATGTCATCGTCTGTGCAAATTTTAGTCAGAAACGTGGCAGGGTTCACTGTTTTGCATCTCACAATGTGGATATTTGTGCTGGAATGGATGATCTTGTAGGCAGACGCTCTCTGGGTGGTTAGAGTGGACTTTGACCTTTGCAGGATAGCGAACACTGCGTGCACCACGTACAAGGTGATGGAGCACCCCATTACTATGGTGGAGCTTTTTTCAATTGCAAATGCCACAGCAGTGAGTGCCTGTTCACATGCGAATTGTCCCTGCATTACTGAGTCTAGCATACCTCTGTAGTAAGTCAATGGTTTGTGGCCCATCATGCTTTTTTGTGTTAATACTGCTGTCATGAGCTGACCGTTGGAGTGAGAAAATAGGTAAAACTCCTGAGTGTTTATTGCCCCACATACATTACTTCCTGCAGGTAATACTGCAATTTTGTTTTGTCAACTTTGTACCCCTTGCAGGCCAAGAGCTGTAAGAGTGTTATCAAATCTTTCAAACACTGCTGTTCGTTGGTACTGCACACCAGCAGATCATCCACGTACTGGATGATCATGCTGGATACCTGGATATTTCTTAGGTATGCATGGAGAATTCTGTTAAAAATACTCAGGGACTCACAGTACCCTTGAGGCAGTCTTGTATGTTCAAATCTAATCCCCCCATGTGTAAATGGATGGTGAGGTATTGTGAGTCGGGATGCAGTGGAATGGAAAATAAAGCATTTTTGTGATCCACCAGAGTAGCGTTGGTTGCTGGGTTAGGGATGTTACAAAGTATTGTCGCAGGGTTTGGAACCACAGGAAATGTGGCCTGTACAATGTTATTTAGGGGGCGTAAGTCCTGGATCATCCTCCACCTGTGTTGCATGGGGAGGTGGATGGCACTATTATTCCCTGGTTTAATAGGGCAGTGTTGATGTCCCTAACCCCTTTCTCTGCCTCCCTTGATAGGGGGTACTGTCCTGCTTGGGGCAGAACGGAACCTGGCTTCAGTGTTAATCGCACTGGGGTCACTCCTTGTAACAGCCCTTCATCATGGGCGCTTCGCGGTCCAACGTCTTTTGGGTACCTGCTCTAAGTCTCTGTCAGTGAAGTGGGGTGGGGTGGCAAGGGCCATGAGGGGACATTGAACTTTCTGGGACTGTACCATAATGTTACAGGGGATACAGATAGCCAATACAATTTCACTGTTGTTAACTTTGTCTTCAAACAATTCCCTATCAGTTACCTCCCTAGGAGGTACTGTAGGATCAATCCAGAGCATTGTGTGCCACTCGTACCCATTATGGTCAGTCCCTATGACAACAATTTGTTTTTCCCAAACCACCAGACCTGCAAATCTAGGGACAATAGCCTTCCTGGCACTAACTCAGGAGTCATCACAGGGCGGAAAATGAGATCAACTGGCACTCGCCAGCAACCGTTGCAAATTTGGGGCCTGCCCCAAGAAGCACTGTAATCCCGTACACAAACATGTCTGGGTCCACGGGAATTCCACAAACCACTACTTTTCCTCCTTTTGCATATATGATAACCATTGCCCTCATTGTGCACATTTGTGGGGTGGCACAGACAATCCTGCTATCTGTAAAGGTGATAGTCATGTTCAATTTTCTATGCAGGTCGCAGGCCCACCAAGTTTATCGGGGGAACTTTCTGAGTATAACAGGGGAGCCTGCACCACCTTCTCCACTATTTTAATGTCAACCTCTTTAGTGTATGGAACCGTAGTGACAGCCCCAGAGAAGCCCTGCATGTCAAGAGTATCACCCGATAGTGGGAAGTTTCCCTCACTGATGCATGATTTAGTGGGACCTGTGTCAACCATAAAGATGAAGTGCTTGTTTCCTATCTCAGCGCCCACCAAGGGTTCCTCGTCAGGGTGGACTGTCATGGATAGTACTGGGCACGTGAGAGCTCTCTGTGGGCTGTCATAGTTGGGGTAGGTGTTTGTACAGGCAAATTGAAAAGGGTTGCTGCCCATGATGCTGACCCCTCGCTAAGGGGCCCCAGTGCCATTAGGTACATCATTAGGTGCAGACATGTGTCCTTCATATAATGCATTGGACGGGGGCACGTGTGGCTGGGCTGCTTGTGGATTTTGCATTTGTGCACCTGGCGGTCGAGGGTGCAGCTGGGTATATGCCTGATGGATCTCATACAGTATGGAATTTGGTATTTGGAGCTGTCCTTCTGGCTAGGGCTGTAGACAGTAGTTGCTGTATTGGTTATATCCCGTTCCTTGTCTGTCCCTACATTCTCTCGCAAAGGGTCCCCATTTCCCGCAGCTCCTGCATTGCGAGGGCCCCATACCACCACCTCGGGGTCCCATCCCTCCAAACCCTCCGAATCCCGCCTTCCCCCTCTGAACCTACCTCTTACCCGCTGCTGACCTCCTTGCTGCCACTCGGAGCCAGGTTGCTGATGCTCCCTTCCTCACTGTCCTTGTCCTCTTCCTCCTGGCAGAAATGCAGCTATCCTTGTGTCTGAGGGCACCTGTGTGCTCCCTGTAGTTTCTACCGGCACAGATGCAGGTGCCGCCCCTCTACAGTTATTTTAGCTAGCTTTCTCTATACTAGTTTAGCTTCTTCTGCCTGTATCCGCTGCACTGCTTCCTTTTTTCACGCTCCTTTATTCTTTTACATTGGTGTATTATGATTGTCTGAATCTCCGCGCACCCGTTCGCTTCAATACCCACTATTTTGTTGAGTGCCTTCTGCACCTCCTTGGGTAAGCCCCATTTTTAACAAAGTAAAAAAGAGGGACTGATCGGTCACACTGGTCTCCCCTCTCGGCCCTCCACATCTCTTGAAGTTTAATAATGTACTGTGCTGGGTCCTCATCCTCTCCCATTTTGTATTGCATTATAGACTTTAGGTCTGAGGTGTCGGGATCTGTCTGCCGTAACATATTCCACACTTGTGCCCTAAGATTGTTGAAAGGTGCCCCATCGTGTACATCGCCGTCCAATTTCATTCCCGGATATCCCGCCTTGACCCATATGTCCCCGATCACCAACAATGACCACTAGCAAATGTTTCATATTCCTACAGCTCGAGCGACACCGGCTGTCTGCTTCTCAAAGGCATAAATCCACTTCCCAGCCCCAGCAGTAAGGGGCGGGAGTGCTTTGATCAAGTTAATTTTATCCATTTGTGGCGAGGGCAAATAATGTGCCCTCCACGGACCTTTGTGTAACAGTGGCATCTGGATGCCCGGTTCTTCCCTTCTTTCCATCCAACACTTCAATTTTTCTGTGCAAATGCCACTCGGATATAGCTATTCCTTAATCGCAGTCCCCATAAGCTCTCTAGTCATGGTGATATCTCGGGTGCCCGTTGTCGCTCCTCTACATCATCCTCAGCTTTGCCTACTGTGTCCCATTCATCTTCCCTCAACTCCCAGTCTGTTTCTCTACCGGACCTCACTGCCCCATATCCCGTGCTTCCTGCTCGCCCACCCTCACCCTCTGTTGTCTCGACACATACATACTTTACAGCCGTACTATCCAATCTAAATAAAATTTCTCCCGTCCTCCACTCATCCAGTCCGCTCTCCTTCACCCTCCCCTCACTCTGTGATGTCCTCAGTCGGGCCAGCTGTCATGATGCCTACCCGCCGGGCAGCTGGACCAAGCCCATTCGCCCCGGAAGCAGGCATCCAGACATCTGTTTAAACCTCAGAAGCCACTGCTAGGGGCTATCTGGGTTCAGTCCTGGCGCGTTAGGCGCCAGACTCATAGTAAAAATCAGTCCTGGCGCCTAAGGCGCAAGGCTCATAGTCATCACTTACCTCAGGCAGACCATGCTGCACATGCATCCAGGCCAAGGTGAGACCTGGAGGGACTATTTTTTCCACAAGGACTACTTTTCACTCGGGTGGGGTTCTAGGGACTTCTTACCTGGGACTACTTTCAAAGCTATTTAAACCACGCCCGATCTTCAACACACGCTTCGCGTTATTCTGCATTTAGCAGCGTAACGCTCACCGTGTCAGCAAACCTGCATCCAGCCTTCTGCCACGCCCGCCTCGAACACGGAGCCCCTAGGAGAAAAAGGAAGATAAAAGAAGAGGTTAGATTACAGGCTTTAATCTGATTTCTCACCTGATTTCGGATCCTGCATCACTCCGAGCCTGAAGGGACATTCTTCCGGCACGCGTTGCATCCCAGCTACAGCGCCGCTCCATTTTCACCAGCCCACAGCATCTCCGACTCGGCGCTGCCTCCGTCACTTTTTCGGTGATTTTCAACACCTGGGGAAAAGACAAGAAAAAGCAAGGTGAGCCTAAAGAGACTAAAAAGGCAATCACAAGACTTACCTGATAATCACCGGAGCCTTTATTCTTCAATACGCTGCATCTAAGAAAAAAGAAAAAGACAGTGAGCAATTCTCACGCACCTTTACAGGACAGTTTGGGTAATACAGACTTTTACCTGAACGCCGCCAGCAACCTCCAGACAGAATTTGTCGCCGCAAATCAACAGGGGAGTGCAAGAGTGAACTTTGGACATTTTGAACTCTTTAAAAGACTTGGCAAACTCAGGACTCAATATTCGTCCAGAACCCCAACACCTAAAACCAGTGAAGTAACTAGTATCTACGCGCCCCTGCATGCCATGCAGGATGGAGAGCTCACCAATCAAAAATATAAGGTGAGAACACTGACTAGGAATATCGGAGGTGGCAAGTGGGGAGAACGGGAACAGGGAGGGGGGTCTGCATTAACACCCACGGGGCTAAATACCTTTCTCCATCTACAGGAGAATATTTCTACGAGTCAAGCTCACAAGACTGAGGGGGTCCGTCCAGACGGTCATCTTTGCCCTACGCTTCACGCTGGTGGAGGCCGCAGCTGTCCGGGTTCGATCTACGCCCCTGTGGGAGCCAGGTGAGCGTAACAGAACGCGAAGCCTACCTAAAAAAACCCACCCGGGTGTTATGGAAACTTCTGAAACTGACCAACTAGCCCAACTGTTGGGCGAATTTAGGGCAGAGGTGCACTCTGCACGTCAAGAGACTAATTCGAGAATCGAGTTCTGGTCAAACCACATGCTATCTCCAAAGGAACTGACACATCAGAACCCATGCAAATCGGGGGGGTTAAAGGACCCTTAACGCAAAAAGAAAGAGAAAGGAGACGACACATGCAATTGTGCCTTCATTGTGGGGCTTCAGGACATTTTCTAAGAGACTGCCCAGTTAAACCATCCAAGAAGGTAGCCAGAGTAGCTGTTAGAAATCAAACAGAGCCTGAATCGGGAAAACGACCACGCCCGACAAGCGTAGAGGTCCGCCTGCCGAGCTTGAAGTAGGACACTCAGACCTCGCATCTAATCATACCAATGGTCCTCATTGATCCTAGACTCCCATCACGTATGCATGCAGCAAGGGCATATATCGATAGCGGGGCCGTAGGAAACTACATGGACCATAAATTGGCTTCTAGGATGAATCTATCTCTCTGCAAAAAGACCGCTCCGGATGTCGTCAAAACAGTCGATGGAACTGAAATTGCCTCAGGGCCTGTGACTCATTCGACTACAGAGATGACATTGTTGGGTCAGGATGGGCATCGAGAGACTATTGTGTTTGACTTAATCAAAGCCCCACAGTTCCAAATAATACTGGGGATACCTTGGTTAGAAACACATAATCCTTGTATTGATTGGCAAGAGAAGAGAATAACCTTCCTGGATTGTACACACACCTGCTACCCGAAAAAACCCTTGAACAAAGGCCTGGCCACAGTCACTACTCCAGTCGTGCAGTTACCTCAGGAATACCAAGAATTCCAGGATGTTTTCCAAAAAGAACAGGCAAATACCTTACCGCCACACAGATCATACGATTGTCAAATCGACCTCATCCCCGGTGCACTACCCCCATGCAGCAGAATCTACGCCCTCACGGAACCCGAAAATCTGCACCTAAGACAATATCTAGACCAATACCTAGCTAATGGTTTCATTCGTCCATCCAAGTCCCCTGTTTCTTCAGCTTTGTTCTTCGTACCGAAAAAGGAAGGTGACCTTAGAACATGTATAGACTACCGCGCATGAAACCAGATTACTGTAAAGAACCGATACCCATTACCTTTGATCCCCGAGTTACTAGACCAGGTAAAGGATGCTTGCATTTAGACTAAATTAGATCTCAGAGGGGCATATCATTTGGTAAGTGTAAAGAAGGGCGACAAATGGAAAACTGCCTTCCGCACCAAATACGGATTGTTCGAATATCAGGTGATGCCCTTCGGGTTGTGCAGTGCACCAGCAGCCTTTCAGTATTTTATGAACGATGTCCTTCGTGAACTCATCGACGTTTGTGTTGTCGTTTACATTGACAACATTCTAGTGTACTCTTCCTCAGAATCTGAGCATGTTGAGCACCTTCGAGCAGTCCTTCAGAAGCTACGTCAGCACAAGTTATTCGCAAAACTGGAAAAATGTGTTTTTCATACCATGGAAGAAGAGTTCCTGGGATTTATCTTGACTCCAAAAGGAGTCCGAATGGACTCTTGAAAAGTGGATGCAATCCTCAAATGGCCATCACCCAATTCAGTTAAAGGAGTACAAAGCATGCTCGGATTTGCTAATTTCTACCGCAGATTTATTCCAGACTTCTCACAGGTTGTACACCCCATCACAGCACTTTTAAGCAAAAAACAAACGCTTCTTGTGGACTGAAGAGGCTGAAAGAGCCTTCCATGAGTTGAAGTCGAAATTCACATCAGCACCTGTCTTGAAGCATCCTGTGGGATGTATTTACCCATGCATCCTAGCCCTACCTCAAAACTGTGCAGTACTGACATGGAAAACATCATGATGGCCAGAGCTTCCCAGAAAATGCACAGGGAAATGCATGAAGAATAGGCTGCCACTCATTTTTGCCGATGTTATGGGCACAGAAGGAAACTGCCTAAAACCACCATTGGACTACCCACACCGTAGTCTGAAACCATTGGGAATGGCAATGCTGATTGCCAAATGCAACCTAGAATTGTGGGGAATTCATTTTCTTAAATCCCAAAAATGGGTGCAGTACCAGTACTCACCACTATCCAAAAGCCGGCAGTTTAAAACCACCCTGTGTTTCTCTGAAGGCAAGCCAAAGTGCCTATTTCAAACATTGCAACATGTGCAAAATATTCACTGAACACCAGCAGACATTTGGTAGAATGGAGTTTTGTGTGCCTACAAAATCTGGGAAATGAAGAGCCCAGAACAATGCTTATAACAAAACTGGCTGAGCTATGGAGTCAGCAGTTTAAGTTGCACTGGATTTAAAGACACTAAAATCGAAAATGTTTAGATTAAATGAGTGACCTATGTTTGGTGTCACATGCCTTTGTAACTGTTGAAATGTCATAGTTTTGCACTTAGAATCAGCCTTCTGGCTGCATATGTGAAAATGTTTAGTTTTATTTGAATGCAGAAACTGGGGAACGAAAAGTGACATTTTATCTGAAACCTGGCTTAAGGAACTGAATTCTGCCTGGCAACTACCCCCATCAGGAGTGAAACTTGAGTCACAGCTGTGTTCCCAGGCCAACCTTCCTTTTGCTGCCCACACTAAGGATATGCCATCTATCTGATAATTGAATTACCTGTGCTCTGCAGGAAAGTGAACAAAGCCCTGTCCTGGCTCAGGCAAAGGTTTTATTGGCAGGAGTTGTAAATGGTCGTAAAAAGTGGCTTCCTCCTGAGGAAAGGGGAGGGGCACTGCCTGTGAGAGCAAGCTGGCTTGGCAGAACTGGATTAACCAGTATTTCTACCTTGTGCTGAGAGAAAACCACACCCCTTTGGAGCCAGAACATAACTTTAAAAAGATGAATCACTCATAATACGGACATGTGAAAATTTTATAAATAATACCATAATTCTTGTGATTTTTCTGCCCACATTTTAAGAGGTTTTTCGACCCGGTGGCGTGTTCAGGGGGGTTTTAGCGGAAAAGTGGATATTACTCTAAATGTATGCATGTTAAAAATCTGAAACTTCATCAGTTAATGTCCCTACTCCCTGCACACATGTATGTAAAGTTGGGTCAATGTCAGAAAGTGAAAAATCAGTTAAAAAGTCAATTATGTGCCATTCCTGAATGCAAGCTCTTAGAAACAGCAGATTTGGACAGAGACATGGCTAAATTCAGCCACACCATGTATATGTAATTTCAAACAACTGTGTAACTCTGAAATATGTCTTTTATTATCAAATATAGAATGTGTGCAATCTGACAGAGGAGTGTCCTATCTGCAAGCCATAAAATGACATCCCTCTGACTCACAGTTCATTCCCCAATCAAATGATAAATGGAAGTTTGACCAATTAGAAGCTGAGAGAGAGGTAGGGTCAGTGATGCTAGAACACACCCACATTCTAAACACATAAAAGCAGACAGACAGGACAGATAGGGACTTTTTTCAATTCCATCTGCAGCGGGACGCTCTGCCGGAAAAATCCATGCTTTACCTCCATCAAACCTCCAGAGAGCCAAACTAGAGACTTCAATCTATCCAGAACTAGAGACCCAGACCAGAGAACCAGAGAGAGCTGACCCAGATCACTGTGAAGTGCAGAGACCAGAGGCGAATTTAAAACCCTGACCAGATCCGTGATGAGGCCCATTTCACTCAAGAATATAGTGTGAGTACCTAGAAAACTGTGCAGAACCAATCTCCTAGTTAAAATAATATAATTCAATCCATTTTTAACCTAAGTAGAACTGCAGCTTAGCAATTGTGTTATCCTGCCATCATTTTTAAAGCTGAAAAAGTGTGCGTTTAAAATTTCAAATCTGAAAAACGACCTTTATTCAATCGTTCATATCTCCGCAACCGTTTGTGCTAGAGACTTGCAGTAACTTTCATTTTGAAGCTGAGATCCTAGGCTTTCCTAGGACCCCAAAACGATAGAGATAGTCCTTGTGGTTCCTCTGTAATAGCGCTCGGCGCATCCGCGAATTTTGCCGCGATTTGCAAATTTCTCCACATGTAAAATCAGCTGCTGCTTGCCTTCCATTTGCCAGAAATTCGTTTAACCTGTTAACTATCCCTGCATCATTGCTAGTGTGAGCCTGGACTAATATTAACTAGATACCACTCACCCTGAACCTCTGAAAAGGGAATTAAAAGTATTTTAGCATACTTTTCAATTCATTGCCAGCACATATCAAAGCAATTTGGGCCTGTGTTTTCAAACTTCTGTAGTCTAAGCTTGCTGGGGTGAACTGAATCACATTTGATTGCATTTCTGAGAACTGTGTGTTTTCCTTCCATTTCCTTGCATTGCAAAAAAGGGGGGAGGGGATTGCCAGAGAAAAGTGATTACATTGTTTTGCTGAAATCATATCAAGTTGTTTTCTATACTGCATTTCATTCATTCAACCTTGCATTTCCTTGAACCTTATAAAGCATTCTCTACCACATTATACTTCTGTACCTATTTACCAGTGTGCTACCTTATCCATTTCATGTCAACTCCTTATTGATTATAGAGAAGCGTGTTAGTGCCAGATTCTCCGTTGTTAATATTTATCATATCAGATTAAGTGTGATATTCAATTATTAATTTACTATAAGGGGTGATATATATCTATTGTTTGAATTATCAAATAAACCTTTTAACTTGCAAAACAGAACTACTTCTTGGCTCAGTGGAGTCAGGAGGATTCCAAGAGAGGGGTGTTATATAGGGGTAGTCATCCAGAACGCATGAACTGGACATGAAGATATATCAATAAGGGTTTTCATTCAGTATTCTAGACTAGGCGTTAACTTAGCTGTAGTGCTGAATTGAATCCTCTTACAAATTGGGGGCTCGAGCCGAGACGTTGGGTTAGATTTACCATTTGTGCAGCTTAATACAGTGTGCGAACTGACGGGATACATACATCCGGTCGGATCACCACGCTGCATTACGCTGTGAAGCATTCCTCAAAAGGGACACTCCAAGAAAAGTTCTGTTCTGCAAAAATAAAATACAAACTTCTGTAAGTCAGGACAGAGACCAATCTCTAGAATGACGACCTTAGTAGACATGAAAATAGCCAGAGAGCACCTCTTGCATAAGCTATTTGTGAGAGGTGAATGGACCGAACAGGGCCAGGATGTGTGGTTGCAGGCCATCACACAACAGGTCACTGAAACAGGGTCAGATATATATAGAGATCAGGGTCCCTTACATGTGGCCCTGAGTGAACTATATATGGCTCCTAAAGCCAAAGAGGAACACAATAAGATTGCCAGGATAGCAGCATACCTGTACCTATATATGGGAGACATGCAGGATAGATGTGCTGAAAGCCAAAATCTGGCAAATAGGCAACAGATGGCATTACAGAAGGCCCAATCTGATCTGGACTCTTCTGAGCAGAGGCTGCAGAGGAGCCAGGAGGCAGAAAATGATAGTAGGCAATATATCATTAAAATAAAAGAGGATATGGGCATCCTACAACAGGAAAAGATAGACCAGGATACCCGATTTCTGGCCCTGCAGAAGGAGCACCAAGACAGTTTGGACTCCTTACTGCAGAACCAGAAAAAGCTGGAGCAACAGATCAATTTCAACAGGGCATGCACAGAGCAGGTAGCCACCCTGCAAATCCAACTAGACAGAGAGAAAGAGGAGAGCAATAAACTGATCCTGAACGACCTGGATACCCAGGCAGAGTTTGATCAGGAGCGCCAGAAAGCTGGTGCCTTCCAAAGGCAAAGGGACGACCTGGTGGCACAAATGCAGGCTCTTAGTCAGGAAAGAGACGCCTTAGGCCAGGAAGTCTGCCATTTAAAAAGAAAAATGGAAGAAAATCACCTGGCCCTCCAGGGGCGGGGTGATCTCCAAAAAGAAAACCAGAACTTGGTAGAGCACACCAGAAGGGTGGAAGATGCTCTAGCAAGAAAGGAGCAGGCCAATAGGGACATTGCCCAGGAGGTAAACCTCCTGCAGCAAAGACTGGCCCAGTTCTCCAGGACCAACCAGGAAGCACAGAGGGAGAATGAGGCCCTCTGTCAACACAATGATAGGCTCCAGCAACAGGTAGCGATGCAGGAGAAACTGATAGAGTCGAGTAAGGCCTTAACAGAGGAACTGAAGGCACAAATGCAGGCTCTTGCATTGCAACAGGGAGCAGGGGCGGATAGAGATGAGGTTCGCTGGGAAATGGAAACTCCGGAGCATAACCTCAGGAGCCCTAGTACCAGAGGCCCTCATACCTCTCAGTCCCTGGACTCTGCCACCCCCATGTCCCCTGGCGCACATGAGCACAGGGCCACAGGGATGGCAGATTACTATCCAGCTAAGAGTATGGGGCTCATAGGCCAGTACCACTCAGGAATGGAGGGGTGGGCATCCGGGTATGGGCACCCAAGTACAGTACAGTTCAGTGGGGAACCCCAGGAGAGTAGGCCCATTAAGGGCATCCTGAAAACCTCTGCCCAGTTAGGTCAGTGGAGGGGGTACCCATCAAATCCTGGCAGCAAGGAGGAATCTGAAGACTCCTCTGAACTGCGCAGGACACAGGAGACCAGGTCCCCACATTCTGCCAGCCATTCCCAGGCTCGCAGAATCCGGGAAAACCAGGAAGAACAGACGGGAACCTCCGGGAGCAGTGCCTCTGAGTCCGAGGAAGAATGGACAAGGGTTACCCGAACCAAAAAGGCCAATAAGGCAAAAAGGGCCTTGCTTAAGGACCCCTTAAAGCAGATTAAGGCGATCAGGAGCGTCATCACGCCTTACCATAAGAACGCTAAGTATTCTGTTTGGGAGCACTTAGAGTTGTTTGAACAAATGATGGAGACTTTCCATTTGAAGGACAGCCAAAGCTGTATTCAATATGTAAAGTGGACATTCTCCCCGGAATACTCCAGTTTCTTTGCGGGGCTGGAGGACCAAAATCATTTAAGATGGTCCACATATAAGGCGGCCATCCTGAAACATTTTTCTGTTCACAGAAATCCTCAAGAGGCTCGCAAGGCAGCCTACAATTTGCAATGTGGGGAGGATCAGGCCCCACAAGAATTTGTGCAGGAGTTAAAGCGTGCTTTTGCACAGACCACAAGAAGGTTGCGCACGGATAGCAGGGAATTTATAAATACGTTTTTCCATGCCTTGCCCAAATATATCATGACCCAGCTCGTGAGGGATTTTCACGAGAAAAGATCTTTAGACTGGGTCATTGAACAGGCTACCCGGATCTATGAGGTGCAGAAACCGATAGATAGCAAAAGTAATGCCCAGAAAAACCCCAAAGCCAACAGCACCCCTGCTGCTGCCAAGGTGGCAGAGGTAAAGGTCACCCCCGTTTTGGATTCGGAGATGGGGGGGCCTAAAAACCTGCCTGCACCTAATAATGCTAGGCCCAGGAGGTCCTCGGGTCAGTCACAGACAGGGAGCCAAGGAGGCAGCCCCACAAATGGGGTCCCTCGCTCTCCTGATTATGTAAGTCCCCGTTACAAGGGAAATCGACCCATCCTGGGTTATGTGTGGACTCCTCCAGCCCAAGGGGGGGGATCCAGCCAAGCACCTAACCCAGGGAACTTCCCTCCAAGCTTCCCACAGGAGGGCAGAAATTTACCAAACCCTGGGCAGAACTTTTTCCCCAGATATCCACCCGACTTTCAGCCCCAAAACCATCCATCCTTCTTTCCCCAATTCCCTGAGCCCAGACCACTGAATCCGGGAGAGGGGAGGCCAAGGGTGGAGGGGTACCCAAATCTTCCCAACCCGGGGTATTACCAGAGGAGGGACAGCTACCCTTCCCGGGATCAGCCCAGGGGAGAAAACAGGGCCCCGTATCAGCCTGAGCGGGTTTCCCAGTTAGAGCGCCAGGTTCAAAACATGGCGCGGGATATGGGTCACATACTGAGGGCTCAGCAGAACCCTCAGATCAGCATGCCGGCGCAGAACGCACCCAACTCTGGACCTGGTGCTCCAGAACAATGACCGGGGCAGCACCCCGATAACTCACCGGTTCCCAGGGAGGAGGCACAAGGGGAAGGGGGGTGTAAAGCCTTGGAGGAAGCTTCCTTCCTCACTTGTAAACAGCCCCTGGAAACCCGGGAATCGGAAACAAAATCTCTTGCCCCTGAAAGTCTGCCTCCTAAGGAGCAGAGGGGGGGTAGGAGAAACAAAAGACCCAAACAGACTCAGTTTGAGGAGGAGGTACAGATCTTCCAATTTGAGGGAGAGGGATCCTCAGAGGATCCTGGGAAAAGGATCTTCTCCTTCAGAGAGGGGGGAACTCCTCCCAAAGAAAAATGGGTCCCTAGGGATGCAAATCCAGACTGGGGAGATGTGGAGACTGAGCTACCGCCGCCCACCATCTCATCCCAGAACCAGCAGCAAGAAAATCCCCGGGTTCAAACCCATACTGGGGACTGCCTCCAAAAAGGGGGGGGCGGCCCAGAACTGGAACCAGGGGAACCCACAATGGCTCTGATCTCCAGTTGCCAACTTTTTCTTTCAGATTCCCAAGACTCTCCACAGAATTCTGCCCAAATCTCTTCGCTATCGATGTCCAAAACCAGAAAGTTAGCCCACCAGTTGTCCAAAAATGTACACTATCTGTGCCCCCTTGAGGAGGAGGAGGGAAGATATTATGCCCCGGTACAAGTACAGGGGCAGGGTACAATCTCGGCACTGGTGGACACTGGATCTCAAGCTACCCTTCTGTCCAGAAGGGCCTTTGACGAACTGAATGCAGGAAGGGGAGAGAATTACCAAATTCCTCTCACCTCTCTTCCGGGACAACTACAGAACTTTGACGGGAAGGAAATTCCCGTTGAGGGGACTGCAGACTTGGACATTAAAATTGGGCGACACAAGCTGAAACACCCGGTTATAGTTGTGACCCCAGAGGGCACCCCTTGTTTACTAGGGAATGACCTCCTGAGAAGGTTGTCACCCCTAATTGATTGCGTAAACAAGGTCCTCTGGACCCAGACTAGCCGACCAATAAAATTAAAACAGAGTGTCAACCATGTTAGTTTAAACGGCACCTGCCACATGGTTGAACAAAAATCTGACCAAGTAGAATTTCACTTCCAGAATAACCAAATTCCAGACGTGACAGTAATAGCAGTAGGACAACAGACTAGTGATGGGGGTCCTCTCTATTTCTGAAAATCAACCTTCCTTCCAGTTTAAGGTGGTATTCCACGCTGGAAGGAAACACTCTGAAATTCTATACCAATCCACAATCTGAAACTCCCACTCCTATAGTCCAGAAAGATGTGAAATCAGCTCAGAGCCTGGCTGATATTCAGCAAATTGGAGAGCAGTTGTTCATCCCTGTTCAGTTAAATGATGGGAAGGACTCTGTTCTCGCTCGAGTGTGTGTGAACAACGGTAAGAGCTTCATCAGCGAAGCCATGTTTCGCCAACTCCCAAAAGATCCAGCCATTCCCACCTTCAAACTGATAGACAAATGGGAAATGGACCTGGAAGCACCTAATTCCAAACATCTCCTGCCAAGCAGGTGTATGCTCAAAATCTCCATTGGCAACAAGAGCATTGTCCATAGTTGTTGGGTCGTGCGAGACGTCCCTGCCGCCTTTTACTTAGGCAGTGACATTCTCAATCGCTTTGCCATTAGTTTGGACCTAATAAACTTCAAAGCTTGGTCCCGATTAGCGGATAATCCCATGGGCTTTGATGATCCAGAAAAAGCATTTAGGTCAGCTCAATTGCTACCTTATGCAGTTGAAATTCAGATTAAAGAGGAAGTCACCATCCCAGAAAGGACCCGACAATTCTCCCTGGAAGTGAAAGTTAAAAGGGGACAAGAGTTGAAAAACCCTGATGCTTACATACATCTAAATGCTTCTTTCCAACAGCAAGGGTTGGGGGTAAACCCAACTCCATTAGTCAACATAGAACATGACACCATTCTAATAGAGGTGGATAACAGCGACTTAAAGAGTATTACTCTAGCCGCAGGCACCATTATTGGAATGGCGGTTGATGACCGACATTTCTCCATTGATCTTGTAAATGAACTGTTAGGACCAATCCCCAAGGACTGTGTTGACAGTGACAGTGAGGACAATACAACACCAGACAGGATTTTCACCCGGCATGGGGGGAACTTCCTGGTGTACACTTCCTGCCCCTATGGTAAGGAAGATGTGACGTGTGACTTCAGGAGGGATGAGGTGATTTTCCAGGTACATGAGGGCTGCCTTTCCCACCTGAAGCCTCCAGTCCAAATCAGCACTCTGACCAGGGACTTCTCCACCCAGCTGGAGGAGGCCGCGGAGATAGCCAAACCAGAAGTCTTTCCAGGCTTCAGGCAGATGGTGGAAGAGAGAGTCAACCTAGCTGATGCCTGTGTGACTCCGGAACAAAAGCAAAAGTTGAAACAAGTTTTCTTGGATTTCCAAGATCTCTTTGCGGTAGACTCATATGACTGTGGTCGCACCGACATCCACACAACAACAATCCCCACGGACCCTGGCATGACTCCTGTGTTTGTGAAGCAATATCGCTTGCCTCTCGCATCAATGGAGTCCCTTACTGAAGTAATTAAGAACCTTGAGTCCCGGGGAATAATCCGTCCAGTCCACAGCACCTTCAATAATCCGGTGCTGGGGATATTGAAGCCAAACGGCCAGTGGAGACTCTGCGCCGACCTCAGGGAGCTCAACAAACGGGTCCACACTTCCCGATGGCCTCTTCCCTACATTGACCAAGGGCTGGCCCAGATCCAGGGGTCACAGGTATTCACTGCAATAGACCTGACCAATGGATACTGGACTGTGCCTGTCAGCAGGGAGGACCAATACAAACTGGCTTTTACCTTTGGGGGCCAGCAGTACACATGGACCCGGACTCCCTTCGGATACCTCAACTCCGGCAATGAATTCAACATTTTTCTACACAAGGCCATGCCCGACTTGGGTGCAAGGGGTAACCTGGCTTATGTAGATGATGTCCTCATCAAAAGCTCAACTGTTGAGGAACACATAGCGGAGATCCGTTATGTTCTAACACAGTTGAGGGCCGCCGGAGCAAAACTTTCCTTTCAGAAAGCACAGTGGTGTAGAACCCGTGTTAATTTCTTGGGGCATGAGATTACTCCTCAGGGTCTCTGTCCCCAGGAAAAGAAAGTGGAAGCACTTCAGAAACTGAAAGACCCCACAACTCTGCGGGAACTAAGGAGCCTCCTTGGACTGACTAATTACAGCAGAAAATTCATTGAGGGCTACGCAGAGATCACCAGACCCCTGATTCATCTCCTAAAGGGGGGGGTCAAGTGGGAATGGGGTCCAGAACAAGCCGAGGCAGTAAAACAACTCAAAAGAATCCTCTCACAAGCGCCTTGCCTAGCTTACCCGGTCAGAAACAAGGAGTTCTTCCTGGAGACAGGGTTCTCTAATACGTGCTTGACGGCAGTATTATATCAAAAGCATGACAAGGTCAATAAAGTAATCTCCTATGCGAGCAAAACTTTATCCTCTGTGGAGGAAAAATTCAACGATTGTGAGAAGGCACTCCTGGCAACGGTGTGGGCATTGAAGAATTACCGCCCGTTTATCCAGGGGGAACACATTATAGTGGAGACTCCACACCAGCCTCTGCAATATCTCCAAAGTGACAGAATCCGGGCCGGAAATGTGAGTAATTCCCGAATTACTTCCTGGATTCTGTCAATGCAAGGCTTTCCTGTGGAGGTCAGATATGGCCAAAACAAGAAGAGTCCCCTCGCGCAAGGTCTGGCTGACTTGCATGATTGTGCCAGAGAAAACTGTCTCGAGGACGAAAGTCTAAAAATAAAGGACAACATGGAGGCATACCTTAATTCCCCCCACAAAGTCTTTGAAGAATACAAGTGTGAGGGAATGCCCACTGTCTATGTGGATGGATGCTCTTACCATGTTGACAACGACGGGGAGAAAGAACTGGTGGCCGGCGTAGGGAATGCATGGGTGAATGAGTCCCCAGAACCCTCCGCTGGATACAAAATTGGTCCCCGAAGTAGTCAGGTGGCAGAATTGATGGCTGTGCATCAGGCCATCCTCACTGCTGTCCAGCATCAACTCCTGGTTAATTGGAAAACCAGAGGCATGTTATGTGCTAACAACAAACCCTTGAAACATGGGAAGTTGATCCAAAACATTGATGATCTGGTCACCTCGAAGGGGATGACCATCTATTGGAAAAAGATCAAGGGTCATTCCAAAGTAGAGGGACCAGACAAAACTGGAAATGACTTAGCTGATCAGCTGGCCAAAACCGGAGCCATCCAAGGGGATCTAATTGAGATTGAGTCCCTGTTGGGGGAAATCCAGGTCACTGCCATCACTAGGTCCCAGACAAATGCTCACAACGACCTTTCAATTGCACAATGGAGTAAGGAGACCCCTGATGCTGATTTGATTACCGCTCAGAAGGGGGATCCAATAATTGGTAAATTTTACCAGCACCTTGAGGACCCTGAGAACTTTCCCCTGACGGATACCGATTACATTGGGAAAGAGGACCTAAGAGTGTTGATGAAATTTCCAAAAATGTTCCGGATCCAAGACGGTTTGCTGGTAAGGAAATCCAAAGCTGGCCACGATCAGTGGGTGGTTCCTACCTCATTCCGAAGCCTGATGTTAAGTCACGCCCATGATGCGGCCACCGCCGGTCATAGGGGGTTTCACACAACACTGGAAATCTTAAGAGAGGTTGCATACTGGCCACACATGGGCCAGGACCTCAACCAATATTTGAAGGGTTGTCTTGTGTGTGCACAATTTCAGCCATCATCCCTTACGCACCGGGCGCCTTTACAAAAGAGGGGAATGACACTGCCATCGTCGGATTTACAAATCGACTTTGTAGGCCCTGTGATTCGCTCGGCTAGGGGGAATAAGTACATGTTGACTGTGACATGCTTGTTTACCAAGTGGGTGGAATGTCTCCCAGCCCCAAATTGCAAGGCGGAAACTGCAGCTGCCTTGATGATCAACCACATCTTTTCCCGTTTTGGTCTACCTCAAAGGATTGAGTCAGACAGAGGTAGCCACTTCACCAGTGAAGTAATGACAAAGATGTGGGAGATATTGGGGGTCAAGAGAAAGCTGCATATTGCTTATAGACCAGCTTCTTCTGGGGCAGTAGAGAGATATAACCGGACAATTGTGAGCATCTTAAAAAAGTTTGTGGCAGATTCTGGGCCAAGTTGGGATATCCGATTACCTCTGGTCCTAATGGCCATCAGATCTACCCCTTCATCTGCAACCAAAATGTCACCATTTGAGTTGATGACTGGGCGCAAGATGGTGCTTCCTCAGCATTTGCTCTACAGGACCCAAGAGCAGACACTGATAAATGCCTCCACTACTCATGAGTATGTAGAGAATTTAAGGAAACACCTCCAACATGCTTTTGCTTATGCTCAGCGGAATCTAGAAAGATCAGCTGATAGCATGAAGACCCACTATGACCTGAAAACTTCCAGGAAGGAATATCAGGTGGGGGACCGGGTCTATCTATACAACTTCCAAAGGAACCAGGCCAAGCAGCGCAAATTTTTGCCTACATGGAAGGGACCATTTGAGATCGTCGATAAGATCTCCCCTGTGGCCTACAAAATCCACATCCCCAAAGGTCCTTTGGCAGCAGGGGAAGACAAGTGGGTACACATAAACCAGTTGAAGTGTTGCCATCCCAGGCACACTTTGCAACAACTGGAGGAATCCTCTGGAATCCTAGCGGGTACTGTATCAGACTAATTCAGTTCCAATCATAAACATACCACATCTAGTCTCTAAAATATTGTGATTTGCATGAAACTGTCTCTTAGTTATACTGTTTTTATCAAAATAAGAATGTAATGTTTCGTTATGATGAAATGCATATGCTGCCCCACTATCTCAACAGTGGTGGAAAAACGTCTATGAGTAGGTATTGCCGCTCTTCCTTTGTCGTCCTAGGAGAAAGAAGACCTTGAGACTGGCCAAGGAGGACGATCCGGAGACCGGGAACGAAGATCCAATGGGCCCAGTGGACCGCCCAATACTCCCATCAGGACCGGCGAGGAGAACCGATCGATCCGACCGGATGGAGGAAAAGATGCTGAACTGTGCCATTTATCGGAAGAAGAGGAGAACTACATCCCAGATCTTGCGGGTCCCATTAGTGAAGGATCAGATGGCCACCGCAAGAAGGGGGGCTTGTGGGATGTATTTACCCATGCATCCTAGCCCTACCTCAAAACTGTGCAGTACTGACATGGAAAACATCATGATGGCCAGAGCTTCCCAGAAAATGCACAGGGAAATGCATGAAGAATAGGCTGCCACTCATTTTTGCCGATGTTATGGGCACAGAAGGAAACTGCCTAAAACCACCATTGGACTACCCACACAGTAGTCTGAAACCATTGGGAATGGCAATGCTGATTGCCAAATGCAACCTAGAATTGTGGGGAATTCATTTTCTTAAATCCCAAAAATTGGTGCAGTACCAGTACTCACCACTATCCAAAAGCCGGCAGTTTAAAACCACCCTGTGTTTCTCTGAAGGCAAGCCAAAGTGCCTATTTCAAACATTGCAACATGTGCAAAATATTCACTGAACACCAGCAGACATTTGGTAGAATGGAGTTTTGTGTGCCTACAAAATCTGGGAAATGAAGAGCCCAGAACAATGCTTATAACAAAACTGGCTGAGCTATGGAGTCAGCAGTTTAAGTTGCACTGGATTTAAAGACACTAAAATCGAAAATGTTTAGATTAAATGAGTGACCTATGTTTGGTGTCACATGCCTTTGTAACTGTTGAAATGTCATAGTTTTGCACTTAGAATCAGCCTTCTAGCTGCATATGTGAAAATGTTTAGTTTTATTTGAATGCAGAAACTGGGGAACGAAAAGTGACATTTTATCTGAAACCTGGCTTAAGGAACTGAATTCTGCCTGGCAACTACCCCCATCAGGAGTGAAACTTGAGTCACAGCTGTGTTCCCAGGCCAACCTTCCTTTTGCTGCCCACACTAAGGATATGCCATCTATCTGATAATTGAATTACCTGTGCTCTGCAGGAAAGTGAACAAAGCCCTGTCCTGGCTCAGGCAAAGGTTTTATTGGCAGGAGTCGTAAATGGTCGTAAAAAGTGGCTTCCTCCTGAGGAAAGGGGAGGGGCACTGCCTGTGAGAGCAAGCTGGCTTGGCAGAACTGGATTAACCAGTATTTCTACCTTGTGCTGAGAGAAAACCACACCCCTTTGGAGCCAGAACATAACTTTAAAAAGATGAATCACTCATAATACGGACATGTGAAAATTTTATAAATAATACCATAATTCTTGTGATTTTTCTGCCCACATTTTAAGAGGTTTTTCGACCCGGTGGCGTGTTCAGGGGGGTTTTAGCGGAAAAGTGGATATTACTCTAAATGTATGCATGTTAAAAATCTGAAACTTCATCAGTTAATGTCCCTACTCCCTGCACACATGTATGTAAAGTTGGGTCAATGTCAGAAAGTGAAAAATCAGTTAAAAAGTCAATTATGTGCCATTCCTGAATGCAAGCTCTTAGAAACAGCAGATTTGGACAGAGACATGGCTAAATTCAGCCACACCATGTATATGTAATTTCAAACAACTGTGTAACTCTGAAATATGTCTTTTATTATCAAATATAGAATGTGTGCAATCTGACAGAGGAGTGTCCTATCTGCAAGCCATAAAATGACATCCCTCTGACTCACAGTTCATTCCCCAATCAAATGATAAATGGAAGTTTGACCAATTAGAAGCTGAGAGAGAGGTAGGGTCAGTGATGCTAGAACACACCCACATTCTAAACACATAAAAGCAGACAGACAGGACAGATAGGGACTTTTTTCAATTCCATCTGCAGCGGGACGCTCTGCCGGAAAAATCCATGCTTTACCTCCATCAAACCTCCAGAGAGCCAAACTAGAGACTTCAATCTATCCAGAACTAGAGACCCAGACCAGAGAACCAGAGAGAGCTGACCCAGATCACTGTGAAGTGCAGAGACCAGAGGCGAATTTAAAACCCTGACCAGATCCGTGATGAGGCCCATTTCACTCAAGAATATAGTGTGAGTACCTAGAAAACTGTGCAGAACCAATCTCCTAGTTAAAATAATATAATTCAATCCATTTTTAACCTAAGTAGAACTGCAGCTTAGCAATTGTGTTATCCTGCCATCATTTTTAAAGCTGAAAAAGTGTGCGTTTAAAATTTCAAATCTGAAAAACGACCTTTATTCAATCGTTCATATCTCTGCAACCGTTTGTGCTAGAGACTTGCAGTAACTTTCATTTTGAAGCTGAGATCCTAGGCTTTCCTAGGACCCCAAAACGATAGAGATAGTCCTTGTGGTTCCTCTGTAATAGCGCTCGGCGCATCCGCGAATTTTGCCGCGATTTGCAAATTTCTCCACATGTAAAATCAGCTGCTGCTTGCCTTCCATTTGCCAGAAATTCGTTTAACCTGTTAACTATCCCTGCATCATTGCTAGTGTGAGCCTGGACTAATATTAACTAGATACCACTCACCCTGAACCTCTGAAAAGGGAATTAAAAGTATTTTAGCATACTTTTCAATTCATTGCCAGCACATATCAAAGCAATTTGGGCCTGTGTTTTCAAACTTCTGTAGTCTAAGCTTGCTGGGGTGAACTGAATCACATTTGATTGCATTTGTGAGAACTGTGTGTTTTCCTTCCATTTCCTTGCATTGCATAAAAGGGGGGAGGGGATTGCCAGAGAAAAGTGATTACATTGTTTTGCTGAAATCATATCAAGTTGTTTTCTATACTGCATTTCATTGATTCAACCTTGCATTTCCTTGAACCTTATAAAGCATTCTCTACCACATTATACTTCTGTACCTATTTACCAGTGTGCTACCTTATCCATTTCATGTCAACTCCTTATTGATTATAGAGAAGCGTGTTAGTGCCAGATTCTCCGTTGTTAATATTTATCATATCAGATTAAGTGTGATATTCAATTATTAATTTACTATAAGGGGTGATATATATCTATTGTTTGAATTATCAAATAAACCTTTTAACTTGCAAAACAGAACTACTTCTTGGCTCAGTGGGGTCAGGAGGATTCCAAGAGAGGGGTGTTATATAGGGGTAGTCATCCAGAACGCATGAACTGGACATAAAGATATATCAATAAGGGTTTTCATTCAGTATTCTAGACTAGGCGTTAACTTAGCTGTAGTGCTGAATTGAATCCTCTTACAATCCACGTCCCGAACTTCCATACATAGTCGAAACAGATGTCTCCAGTTTAGCCATGAGGGCTGTCCCGTCCCAGAAGGATCCCGGAACCGGTCAACTTCATCCTATAGCCTTTTGGTACAGAAGGTTTTTGGCCCCCGAATTAAACTATGCGGTTACCGATAAAGAATTGTTAGCCATCGAATCCGCCTTCAAAGCTTAGAGACATTACCTTCTCGGTGCTAGGCACACAATCACAGTAATCACTGACCACAGGAACCTGCAGTATTTAAAAACAGCCAAAGCCCAATCATCCCGTTAACTCCGATGGGCGCTATTCTTCGCCAAATTCGATTTCGTGATTACTTATCGACCTGGTTGCAAGAATGGTAAGGCAGATGCCTTATCCCGAATAGGAATGGGAGAAGAATTTTTGAACCCAGAACCAGTACCCATGATTCCAGGACAAAGAATCCTCGGCGCAACTACTTTACAGACTTTGGAAGATATTAATTGAATGATTCAACAACTTTTCGATTCAACAGCCCTGCAGGACTGGAACAAAAGAGGCCCAGATTATTCAGTCATTAATGAGTTACCTTACTATCAAGGGCGTCTGTTTTTACCACCAAGGAACTGCAAGAACTGGTAATTTCCAATTACCATGATACTTTGATGGAAGGACACCCAGGTATTGCCAAGACTGAAGCTAAAATTAAAAGACCATTCTGGTGGCCCACCTGGCAAAAGGACATGAAGTCATTTGTGTTGTCTTGTGGGATCTGCGCCCAAAACAAAAGCCAGAAGAAGAAACCAGCCGGTCTTTTACAGCCCTTGGATATTCCGCCTACACCCTGGCACACTTTGTCCCTAGACTTTATTACAGATCTACCTCCATGTAATGGGTTTAACACAATTGTAGTAGTTGTTGACCTTTTTTCCAAGATGTCCCACTTTATTCCTTTAAAGGGATTACCCTCCGCTTCAGTTTTGGCCAAGGAATTCCTTGAAAACATCGTTCGAGTACATGGATTTGCTTCTGTATTGGTGTCAGATCGAGGTAGTCAATTCATTTTGCAATTCTGGAAGAAATGTTGCCAACAAGCGCAAATCGATGTGAGGTTATCTACTAGTCACCATCCCCAGACCGATGGTCAGACGGAAAGGACCAACCAGACTCTGGAACAATACCTACGTTGCATGTTACATCAGACCGAGGGCAATTGGAAGGATATATTATGGATTGCCGAATACGCATACAATAACTCAGTACATTCTGGAACCGGACAAAGCCCCTTCTATACCATTTATGGTCATCATCCTCGAACCTCAGAACTTGATTCACCCCAACACTTGGAAATGCCAGCAGTGACCCATCTGCATTCTACTATTACTCAAGCCTTTAAGGAAGCAACTGAACATTTGAAAAAAGCAAAGGAGAAATACAAGAAGAATGCCGATCAGCGTAGGAGTGACACTCCCCATTATCAGATTGGAGACCAAGTTTGGCTGGCAACCAGACACATACCCCTAAAAGGAACTCGAACTTTTAATCCTAGATCGTTGGGGCCTTACACCATTAAAAAAATTATCAACCCGGTAGCAGTTAAATTAGAATTGCCCTCTAGTATGCGGATCCATCCTGTCTTCCATGTTTCACTTCTAAAACCAATTCAACCCGGAACAAGATTAGCCAACCCACCTGACCCCATCCTAATAGATGGAGAACCTGAATTCGAGGTAAAAGATATTCTGGACTCTAAGATGGTTAAATCTAAACTTTTTTATTTAATCGATTGGAAAGGTTACGGACTACAGGAAAGGTCATGGGAACCCTGTGACCACGTCCATGCACCTCGATTAGTGAAGATATTCCATCGGAACTTCCCAGACAAACCAGGGCACAGAGGAAGAACAACCTTAGGGGGGTCTTGGGGGGGAGTGCTATCATAATGCCTACCCCCGGGCAGCTGGACCAAGCCCATTCGCCCCCGAAGCAGGCATCCGGACATCTGTTTAAACCTCAGAATCCCCGGCTAGGGGCTATCTGGGTTCAGTCCTGGCGCCTTAGGCGCTGTTACTCACCGGTATGGGGAGTGTGTAAAAACAGACCGGTCCCTTTATGCTGGGTATTCCTTGAAGAGCTCGGGTTGGAGCCTCCACCCGAGCCTCCTCTCTGTGAGGGAATGAACTCTTTAAACTGATATGACCACTTGCTGGATTGTACCAGGCAAGGGGACTGATCAATCAAAACAGCGGGGAGAACACACCGCCACCGACCCAGCTGTAAAGAAAAAATAAGAGATGAATATTCTGACAGAATCAATCCTGGCTTTTCCCAATACCATAACCCTTAATAGAGTACCTGAGTGAGTTCCCCTTATGCCATAAGAAAGAGTCATGGAACAACCTATAGAGCAGAAGAGATATTAGATACTAACTACAGGTGAAACTGCCCAATGATGGAAATCAAGGAATAATACTTTACCACTGGTGGAGGCGAAAATAGTGTCAAGAATCCTGAACAACAACGAAAGTATAAAACAACAAAAAGGGAAGGTTAGTAGGGTAGCTATCCCCGGGCGGAACGAGGGTCGCACTGGTTTCGGGATGGTGCACCACAGCAAAGCATCCCAAAAATGCACTTAAAAAGGAGGAAGTGGCCTTACCAGTGTTATTCCTCAGGAGAAGGCACACGCTCCGAGGAAGGTGTTCAATAGTCCGTGGATAAGTGGAAGATGGAATCCACACAAGAGGCAACTGTAACAAAGTCACAACAAGGAATCCGGATGCAGGCAAGGTCGATACACGGGCGGACAGCAAACAATACCACGAGTATCAGGAGTTAGGAGTCCGTGTGCAGGCAAGGTCGGTACACGGGCGGACAGCAAACAAAACCAAGAGTATCAGGAGTTAGGAGTCCGGGTGCAGGCAATGTCGGTACACGGAGAAAATGGGAGACTTCCGGTTTTTAGGGCGCAGAAAGTAGCACTTCAGAATAATACCGGCTGCAACTACAAACAGAAGCGATGTTCTGGAAAACCGCCGTAGTTTAAGTAATAACAAGAAGGTGGAACACAGTTGAAAATGAGGCTCCCGTATTGCTGCCAGAAGAACTACTCCCCATGTTGGGTTTTCTGGGAAATGTAGTTTATTGCAGCAACTCTCCCTTGTAGCTGCCAGCGTGAGAAAAAAGGTGCATGACAGCGCTGTAGCCCCTTATGAAGAGCTACCACTCTCTTATTCTTCGTTCTAGCCTTACATAAAGCTCCCCAACTGTCCTTGTTAACGCGGGAGTCCGGGAGGCTACGGGGCGGACCCCGAGGCGAGGATTGAGGTGAATTGCGGGGTGTAACAGCATCCACCCCCAAAGGCGGCGCAGACCCCCTCCAAGCATGAAAGCGGCGTAAGAGCACTGGAAAATGTATGTTGCATAATGGTTCCCAGGATCTATCCTCGGGACCGTACCCTTTCCAGTCGACCAGATAGAAGGGGCGCCCCCTGCGGAGGCGAAAGTCCAAAATTTCTGCCACTTCATACTCGTCACCCCCATCCACCTGAACCGGAGGAGGGCGATTGGGCAACCGAGTAACGGGCGGACAAGGTTTCAAAAGACAGACATGAACCACAGGATGCTGCTTCCAAGAGACAGGTAAGGAAAGACGCACAGCCACCGGATTTACCACCTCTGTGATGGAAAAAGGACCCACAAATTTAGGTAGCAACAGGCGTTTGCCAGGCATCTGAAAATTGCGGGTGGACAGCCAAACCTTCATGCCCACTTTATAGTCGGGTGCAGGTTTTCTGTGACGATCGGCGTACTTCTTAGCCCTCGCCTGGGCTTGGAGCAGATGCGACCGGACAATCCCACGGATTGTTACCAACTCCTTCACACAATCCTGAGCTGCCGGGTTGTCGATAGGAAGAGCTGGGTCTAGCGGCAATGTATGTGGGTGGCATCCATACAGAGCAAAAAACGGTGAGACCCCTGAGGCAGTATGCATAGAATTATTATAAGCGAATTCTGCAGAAGGAAGCATCGTCAACTATGAGGCTTGAAAACGGAGGCAGAGGCACTGAAGGAATTGTTCCAGGGTGGCATTAACTCTCTCAGTCTGTCCATCAGTTTGAGGAGAACTGAACCAGTCATCAATATCAAGGAAGGCAGTCAAGGCCCTCCAGAAACGCGATGTAAATTGAGAGCCACGGTCCGAAATCATGATAGTAGGCAGACCAAAGAACCGGAAAACATTCTTGAGAAAGAGGGAAGCCAAGGCAGGCAGGAGCGGAGGGCAGACCCGAACAGGGAATGAACAATGCCATTTTGGTGAAGTAGTCAATGACCACCCATATGGCATCAAAACCCTTCACAGGAGGTAGGTCCACAACAAAGTCCATAGAAACCATATACCATGGTTTGTGGGGCACCGGAAGAGGCCGTAACAGACCCACAGGTTTAGAACGGGAGACCTTGCATTCAGAACACACAGAACAGGATGCCAAATAGTCAACCACATCCCTGGACATAGAGGGCCACCAAGACCATCGGCGCAAGGCCTCCAGCGTCTTCTGTTGACCTGGATGAGCCGCGAATAGGGAGTCATGCGACCAAGTCAGGGCACGCAAGCGTGCTTGCCCAGGAGGCACAAACAGACGTCACTGAATGTAGGGCAGGCCCTGCACCACATCAAGATTAAAAGTTTCACATTCTTCTTTATGCGTGGAGACCCAGTCTGAAATCAAAGCCCACAGTGTTGGTTGAGGGGTGCAGGCACAGACAACGTTACAAGGTAATAAAAGAGGTTTGTCAGCCACTTTGCTACCAGAATTAAGGGCAATGCGCGACAAAGCATCCGCGCAGGAATTCAACCGGGCCGGCCGATACGTGATGGAGAAATGGAACTGAGAAAAAAAAAGAAGCCAGCGAGCCTGTCGGGCCGTAAGGCATTTCATTGATTTAAACGCCAAAAGACTCCGATGGTCTGAAAAGACCGTGACCTGATGACGAGCCCCCAAAAGATGAAGTGGAAGATGGAATCCACACAAGAGGCAACTGTAACAAAGTCACAACAAGGAATCCGGATGCAGGCAAGGTCGATACACGGGCGGACAGCAAACAATACCAAGAGTATCAGGAGTTAGGAGTCCGTGTGCAGGCAAGGTCGGTACACGGGCGGACAGCAAACAAAACCAAGAGTATCAGGAGTTAGGAGACCGTGTGCAGGCAAGGTCGGTACACGGGCAGGCAGCAAACAAAACCAAGAGTATCAGGAGTTAGGAGTCTGGGTGCAGGCAAGGTCGGTACACGGAGAAAACGGGAGACTTCCGGTTTTTAGGGCGCAGAAAGTAGCACTTCAGAATAATGCCGGCTGCAACTACAAACAGAAGCGATGTTCTGGAAAACCGCTGTAGTTTAAGTAACAACAAGGAGGCGGAACACAGTTGAAAATGAGGCTCCCGTATTGCTGCCAGAAGAACTACTCCCCATGTTGGGTTTTCTGGGAAATGTAGTTTATTGCAGCAACTCTCCCTTGTATCTGCCAGCGTGAGAAAAAAGGTGCATGACAGCGCCGTAGCCCCTTATGAAGAGCTACCACTCTCTTATTCTTCGTTCTAGCCTTACATAAAGCTCCCCAACTGTCCTTGTTAACGCGGGAGTCCGGGAGGGTACGGGGCGGACCCCGGGGCGAGGATTGAGGCGAATGGGGGGGTGTAACAGGCGCCAGACTCATAGTAAAAATCAGTCCTGGCGCCTAAGGCGCCAGGCTCATAGTCATCACTTACCTCAGGCAGACCATGCTGCACATGCATCCAGGCCAACGTGAGACCTGGAGGGACTATATTTTCCACAAGGACTACTTTTCACTCGGGTGTGGTTCTAGGGACTTCTTACCTGGGACTACTTTCAAAGCTATTTAAACCACGCCCGATCTTCAACACACGCTTCGCGTTATTCTGCATTTAGCAGCGTAACGCTCACCGTGTCAGCAAACCTGCATCCAGCCTTCTGCCACGCCCGCCTCGAACACGGAGCCCCTAGGAGAAATAGGAAGATAGAAGAAGAGGTTAGATTACAGACTTTAATCTGATTTCTCACCTGATTTCGGATCCTGCATCTTCCGGCACGCGTCGCATCCCAGCTACAGCGCCGCTCCATTTTCACCAGCCCACAGCATCTCCGACTCGGCGCTGCCTCCGTCACTTTTTTGGTGATTTTCAACACCTGGGGAAAAGACAAGAAAAAGCAAGGTGAGCCTAAAGAGACTAAAAAGGCAATCACAAGACTTACCTGATAATCACCGGAGGCTTTCTTCTTCAATACGCCGCATCTAGGAAAAAAGGAAAAGACAGTGAGCAATTTTCACGCACCTTTACAGGACAGTTTGGGTAATACAGACTCTTACCTGAACGCCGCCAGCAACCTCCAGACAGAATTTGTCGCCGCAAATCAACAGGGGAGTGCAAGAGTGAACTTTGGACATTTTGAACTCTTTACAAGACTTGGCAAACTCCGGACTCAATATTCGTCGAGAACCCCAACACCTAAAACCAGTGAAGTAACTGGTATCTACGCGCCCCTGCATGCCACGCAGGATGGGGAGCTCATCAATCAAAAATATAAGGTGAGAACACTGACTAGGAATATCGGAGGTGGCAAGTGGGGAGAACGGGAGCAGGGAGGGAGGTCTGCATTCACACCCACGGGGCTAAATACCTTTCTCCATCTACAGGAGAATATTTCTACGAGTCAAGCTAACAAGACTGAGGGGGTCCGTCCAGACAGTCATCTTTGCCCTATGCTTCATGCTGGTGGAGGCCGCAGCTGTCCGGGTTCGATCTACGCCCCTGTGGGAGCCAGGTGAGCGTAACACCAACTCTACTCATGCAGCTTCCAGTGCCTCCTCCAAATCCCTCGTCCCTTTACAGTCTTGGGGTGGAGTAGTAATTGGGGTGTGTGCGAAAACACACTCTGAGCAAGGTGGAACATGAGTACAAGCAGAACTTCCAGGACGAAGGTACACCTACTGGAACAGATCAACGGACCAAGGGACGAGAGCAGCAGGCCAAAAACCCGAAGGGTTCCATACTGAGGCGATATTAACAGAGGCTGCGGGTGTTACGCTCACCTGACTCCCACGGAGGCGCTAGCCTGGTTCACGCTGCTGTGACCTCTTCTAAGGTGATGCGCAGGGTTCGGAAGACGGACTGGACCGGGCCCCCAAATCTGGCTTGTCTGGCTCGCAGAAGTATCCTTCTGTAGGCGAAAATAGGGGATTAACTGTCTGCGGGGTAATGCAATCGGCCTCCCACTTTCCCCTCTCACCCTCCTTGAAACCCTTCTGTGATTTCTCGTAGCGTCTCACCTTAGGGTCTGGAAGGACGAGCTCTCCATCCTGCTTCTGATGCAGGGGCGCATCGGTATCCAGTTACTTCACTGGATTTTCGGATTGGTGAGAACCAAACTTGCTTGGCTTCCAGGTAAGTTGTTTTGATAAGAGGTTCCCCTTGTATCCATGCGTTAATGTACTAATGTTAGTGTCTTTTTCCCCATAGGGGAGGGGTAAGGAATGCCGGGGAACAGGCACCGACCCGAGATGAGAGGTGAAATCCTTGTAGAAATCAGGTAAGTCTTTAATGAGCGTTTTTTGGTAATGTCTTTTCATTCGCTCATTAACGCTGATGTCTCTTTTTCCCCTTAGGGGCCGGGGTCCGGAAATGCCAGGATGCGGCGCGGACCCGAAATGAAGAGGGAATGAATCAACAGGTAAGTCTTAACATGGAGATTTAGCTTTCCTTATTCCCTCCTCTCTCTCACCTTTTGTTCTGGTCTTTTTCTCCCTAGGCGCTGGGGCGTGACTGCGAATCCGTATGATCGCTGCTGAATATGGAGGCGCCCTGTAAAGGTAAGTGAATGCGGCGCTGCAGCGATCGACGCGATGAGCTTTTAAATTAAAGTCTTCCTTTTCAGGATTGTCGGCGAGATGTCTCCGGGAATCGGATTTAGCAGGTAAGGACTTTTCCTTCTTCTGTTCTCTTCTTCTCTTCCTTTGCAGGTGATCCAGGATGCTGGCAAGCGTGGCAGAAGTCAGGATGCAGGAGCAGACACGGTGAGCGTCCAGCTGCTAGATGCAGAACAACTCGAAGTACGTGTGGCTGTTCGGGTGGGGTTTAAATAGCCTTGGAAGAGGTTCCAGGTATGTATCCTTCCTCCAATCAGGTATGTATCCTTCCCCGACCACGCCCGGATGGTAAATTAGTCCCACAGGTAAAGTAGTTCCTTTCAGGCCTCAAGGAGGCCGGGATCCTGCAGCATGGTCTGCATCAGGTAAGTGCACCCAAGCATTCCCATAATGAGCCTGGCGCCTATGGCGCCAGGACTGATGTCTTTTATGAGCCTGGCGCCATAGGCGCCAGGACACTGTCCAAAGGGCCCCTATATGGGGTTGCTGGGTCCTTCCTTGGGGACTGGATGTCCGCTTTCGGGGACCCCGGGCTTGAACCGGCTCCCCGGGAGCGGGCATCATGACAGCACTCCCCCCCAAGGCCCCTCCCAAGGTTGTTCCCTCCGGGGGTTTTGGTTTGTCTGGGAAGAGTCGGTGGAATTTCCTGAGTAATCGAGGTGCATGCACATGGTCGCTGGGTTCCCACGACCTCTCCTGAGGTCCGTACCCCTTCCAATCAGGTAGAACAGTTTTGACCTAAACATTTTTGAGTCTAAAATGTTCTTCACTTCGAATTCGGGCTCCCCATCTATTAGAATAGGTTCTGGAGGTTTGAGTAGTCGGGTTCCGGGTACCACTGGTTTCAGAAGTGACACATGGAAAACAGGGTGAATTTGCATACTAGCTGGTAAATCAAGTTTAACAGCCACTGGGTTAATTATTGCCGTAATAGACTAAGGTCACAGATATTTTGGGTTAAAGGTTCGAGGCCCGTTGAGTGGTAAATGTCTGGTAGCTAACCGCACTTGATCCCCAATCTGATACGGAGGTGCTTCAATCCGATGTAGATCAGCATTCTCCTTGTATTTTCTCTTGGCTTGTTGTAAATGCGTAGTTGCCTCTTTGAAGGCTTGGGTAATTGTAGAATGCAGATGTTCTACTGCAGGCATTCCGAGGTTCTGAGGTGAGTCAAGGTTTGAGGTTCGAGGGTGATGCCCAAACAAAGTATAAAAAGGACTGTGGCCAGTTCCAGAGTGTACCGAATTATTATATGCGTATTCGGCTATCCAAAGAATGTCTTTCCAGTTGCTTTCAGATTGGTGTAACATACACCGTAAGTACTGTTAAAGGGTCTGATTTGTCCTCTCGGTCTGACCATCGGTCTGAGGGTGGTGACTGGTCGATAATCTTACGTCGATCTGCGCCATTTGACAACATTTGTGCCAGAAGTGGGAAATGAATTGGCTTCCCCGGTCAGAGATTAGTATAGATGGGAATCCATGTAGCCGAACAATATTTTCGAGGAATTCTTTGGCTAGGACAGAAGCTGAAGGTAAACCTTTCAAAGGAATAAAGTTGGCCATTTTGGAAAACACAATTACCAGAATATTATTGTACCCCGAACAAGGAGGCAGGTCCGTAATAAAATCCATTGATAGGGTGTGCCAGGGTGCTGGTGGTATGTCTAGAGGTTGAAGGAGACCGGCTGGTCTTTTCTTTTGACTTTTATTTTGGGCGCAAACACCACAGGACATCACAAAAGATTTAACATCTTTTCGCCAAGAGGGCCACCAAAATTGTCGTTTCACCTTTTCCTCTGTCTTGGCAATACCGGGGTGTCCCTCTATTAATGTATCATGATAACCGGAAATAACTAGTTTGTGTAATTCCTTATGTGGCAGGAATAAGCGTCCTTGGAAATAAGGTAAACCATTATCTATGGTAAAGTCTGATCCCTTTTGTATCCATTCCTGTAAGGTTGTAGGGTCCAGGAGTTGTTTCACTCTGGCTTGAATGTCTTCAAGCGTCTGTAACGAAGTCATGCCTAGAATCCTCTGTTCGGGAATTATTGGTACTGGTTCTGAGTTTGTATCAGATTCTCCCATTCCAATTCGGGATAAGGCGTCTGCTTTGCCATTCTTGCAGCCAGGTCGATAGGTAATCACGAAATCAAATTCAGCGAAAAACAAGGCCCATCGGAGCTGCCGAGATGACTGAGACTTGGCGGTTTATAAATACTGTAAATTCCGGTGATCAGTGATCACTGTGATGGTATGTCGAGCGCCAAGCAGATAATGCCGCCAGGCTTTAAAAGCGGACTTAATGGCTAACAGTTCTTTGTCTGTGATTGCATAATTAACCTCGGGTGCCGAGAATTTTCTGGACCAAAATGCTACGGGATGCAGTTGGTTGGTTTCGGGATCTCTTTGGGACAGGACAGCTCCCATGGCTAGGCTGGATGCGTCAGTCTCGACGACATAAGGGAGATCTGGACGCGGGTGTTTCAATGTAGGTGCGGAGGTAAACTTAGCTTTTAAATCCTGAAAGGCCTGCTCGGCTTCTTCAGACCATTCAAAACTTTTATTTTTCCTCAAGGGTGCAGTAATGGGTTGTACCACGTGTGAAAATTCCGGGATAAACCTGCGATAGAAATTGGCAAAGCCGAGCATGCTTTGAACCCCTTTTACAGAGCTGGGTGATGGCCATTTGAGGATGGCATCCACTTTTCTTGAGTCCATTCGGACTCCTTTGGGTGTCAGGATGAAACCTAGAAACTCGACTTCTGTGGTATGGAAAACACATTTCTCCAATTTAGCAAATAGTTTGTGTTGGCGCAGTTTTTCAAGTACTGCCCTGAAGTGCTTTCTGTGATCAGATTCCGAAGAGGAGTACACCAGAATGTCATCGATATATACGACAACACAAACATCGATGAGTTCCCGAAGGACATCATTCATGAAGTATTGGAAGGCAGCCGGCGCGTTACACAATCCGAAAGGCATCACCTGGTACTCGAATAATCCGTATTTAGTACGGAAGGCAGTTTTCCATTTGTCACCTTCTTTAACCCGTACCAGATGATAAGCCCCCTGGAGATCTAACTTGGTGTATATGCAAGCGTCCTTCACCTGGTCAAGGAGTTCAGGGATCAGTGGCAGAGGATAACGGTTTTTAACCGTTATCTGGTTCAATGCGCGGTAATCGATACAAGTTCTAAGGTCGCCTTCTTTTTTGGGCACGAAGAACAAAGCCGAGGATGCCGGGGACTTTGACGGGCGAATAAAACCATTAGCTAGGTATTGATCCAAATATTGTCTCAAATGCAGATTCTCAGGTTCGGTAAGGGCATAAATCCTGCTACAAGGGGGTTGTGCACCGGGCACCAGATCGATTTGGCAATCGTACGATCTGTGAGGAGGTAACGTGTTGGCCTGTTCTTTTTGGAAGACTCCTGAAAGTCTTGGTATTCCGGAGGTAGTTGCATGGAGGCAGAGGTTACAGATGCTAGATTAATCTTCAGGTTTTCTGGGTAGCAGGTTTGTGTACAATCCGGGAAGGTTATTCTCTTAGCTCGCCAATCAATTCGAGGATTATGTGTCTCTAACCAAGGGATTCCAAGAATAACCTGAAACTGTGGAGCCTTGATTACATCAAACACAACACCCTCCCGATGGCCGTCGGGACCAATAAGAGTCACCTCAGTAGTGGAATGTGTTACCGGTCCAGAGGCAATTTCAGTTCCATCGAATGTGGTGATGACATCTTTGCTGGTTTTAGGACGGAGAGGGAGGTTAATCCTAGAGACCAATTCACAATCCACATAGTTTCCAATAGCCCCACTATCGATGTATGCCTTTATTGCATGCAACCGCTTAGGCTGTTCTGGATCTACGAGAACCATTGGCACAATGAAATGCGAGGTCTGAGAGTTAGTTTTCAAGCTTGGCAAGCGGACCCCTACACTTGTCGGGCGGAGTTGTTTCCCGAAACAGAGTCTTCATGGTTTTTATCAGCGGCTCCTACCGCCTTTCGGGGCGGTTTTGCCGGGCAATCTCGTAGAAAGTGTCCAGAATTCCCACAATAGAGACATAATTTTAACTGCCGCCTCCTTTCACGTTCCTTTTGAGTTAAGGGTCCTTTAACCCCTCCAATTTGCATAGGCTCAGAGACATCAACTCCCTTGGGATTAGCATGGGTCTTGACCAACACCCGGGTCTCAAACCTGGACGAATCTGCTTTTCTGTTTTGAAGTCTGTGATCCAATTGGACCACTAAGTCTATATACTCTGTGCATTCTTGGGGCGGATTTACAACTTGGACCAAGACATCTTTAAGTTCTCCGCGAAGGCCTCGATAAAACAACGTGACTCTTTTATCCTCTGGCCATCCCGTTTCCACAATTAGTCTATTAAAGGTTGCAATATAGGATAGGAGGTCCTGATTGCCCTGTCGCAGGGATAGAAGTTCGTCATCCAGAGCCTGCCCCTGAGAGTGTCGAGCAAATAACCTTTCCATGCTTGCTTGAAACCTTTGAAAATCACGGAGAATCGGGTCATCTTGAGTAACCAGTGGAACTGACCAATCGGCAGCGCAGCCGCTGAGATATGACAATACAAAGGCTACCTTGGTCAGATCATTAGGGAAGGCCCCAGGTCTGCATAGGAAGTGCAAACGACACTGATTCATGAATACGGCGAATCGTTTGGGGTCCCCAGCAAAGCGTTCGGGAGGGGCCAGCGGCATGTTTCCAGGTAGATTAATCTGCACAGGGTTACTGGAAACCACAGGAGCGGGGTTCCCTCCGGAACCGGGTAGAGGAGTTTGCCCAGCTTGACCTTGCAAAAGCTGTCTGGCCAGGTCATCAGTTCTTTCCTTTGATATTATTAATTCCCTCCTGAGGGCATTAGTCTCTTGACGAGCGGCATGTACTTCGGCCCGTAATTCCCCCAGTAATTGGGCCAACTGATCAGTCTCAGAACTTTCCATAGCGCCTGGGTGGGAATTTCTAGGAAGGCTTCGCATTCTGTTACGCTCACCTGACTCCCACGGAGGCGCTGGCCTGGTTCGCGCTGCTGTGACCTCTTCTAAGGTGATGCGCAGGGTTCGGAAGACGGACTGGACCGGGCCACCAAATCTGGCTTGTCTGGCTCGCAGAAGTATCCTTCTGTAGGCGAAAATAGGGGATTAACTGTCTACGGGGTAATGCAATCGGCCTCCCACTTTCCCCTCTCACCCTCCTTGAAACCCTTCTGTGATTTCTCATAGCGTCTCACCTTAGGGTCTGGAAGGACGAGCTCTCCATCCTGCTTCTGATGCAGGGGCGCGTCGGTATCCAGTTACTTCACTGGATTTTCGGATTGGTGAGAACTAAACTTGCTTGGCTTCCAGGTAAGTTTTTTTGATAAGAGGTTCCCCTTGTGTCCATGCATTAATGTACTAATGTTAGTGTCTTTTTCCCCATAGGGGCCGGGGTACGGAATGCCGGGGAACAGGCACCGACCCGAGATGAGAGGTGAAATCCTTGTAGAAATCAGGTAAGTCTTTAATGAGCGTTTTTTGGTAATGTCTTTTCATTCGCTCATTAACGCTGATGTCTCTTTTTCCCCTTAGGAGCCGGGGTCCGGAAATGCCAGGATGCGGCGCGGACCCGAAATGAAGAGGGAATGAATCAACAGGTAAGTCTTAACATGGAGATTTAGCTTTCCTTATTCTCTTCTCTCTCTCACCTTTTGTTCTGGTCTTTTTCTCCATAGGCGCTGGGGCGTGACTGCGAATCCGGATGATCGCTGCTGAACATGGAGGCGCCCTGTAAAGGTGAGTGGAATGCGGCGCTGCAGCGATCGACGCAATGAGCTTTTAAATTAAAGTCTTCCTTTTCAGGATTGTCGGCGAGATGTCTCCGGGATGCGGATTTAGCAGGTAAGGACTTTTCCTTCTTCTGTTCTCTTCTTCTCTTCTTTTGCAGGTGATCCAGGATGCTGGCAAGCGTGGCAGAAGTCAGGATGCAGGAGCAGACACGGTGAGCGTCCAGCTGCTAGATGCAGAACAACGCGAAGCACGTGTGACTGTTCGGGTGGGGTTTAAATAGCCTTGGAAGAAGTTCCAGGTATGTATCATTCCTCCAATCAGGTATGTATCCTTCCCCGACCATGCCCGGATGGTAAATTAGTCCCACAGGTAAAGTAGTTCCTTTCAGGCCTCAAGGAGGCCGGGATCCTGCAGCATTGTCTGCATCAGGTAAGTGCACCCAAGCATTCCCATAATGAGCCTGGCGCCTATGGCGCCAGGACTGATGTCTTTTATGAGCCTGGAGCCATAGGCGCCAGGACACTGTCCAAAGGGCCCCTATATGGGGTTGCTGGGTCCTTCCTTGGGGACTGGATGTCCGCTTTCGGGGACGCCGGGTTTGAACCGGCTCCCCGGGAGCGGGCATCATGACAGCGGGCCGACCCTGTCAGTAACGGCCCGCCGCCCAAGTTAAGGGCCCGAGCAAAGCAAAAGACAGGTGGAGATGGCCAAATTCCACAAGTGAAAATTGCATTGTGTTTCAAAGACGCCAGTGACCCTCCCGTGTGAACAGCAGAGTTGGGGATGCGAGGCCGAGCCTGTGGTACTAGCCTTGACTCGTGAATTGGAAATAGCAAAGCAAGAAAGAAGCGCACACAGCCGGTGAGTTCGCAAGCGACCTGAGGGACCGGTGTGTGTTAAAGCAAATGAAGTGCCAACATTATATCACAAGTGAAGGCTGCACGCGTGTGGATGAGACGCGAGGAAAGGCAGACCTGTGAATGAACTTTGAAGAAAAAGGCAGCTGTAAGATCAGTGATACTAAGTAACAGAGTGGTCCGGCAAAAGGAAGTAGCCCATTTGAAAGCCTCTGTGAAAGGCACATTGTTTGAAGCTAAAAAGTAAACAAACAGCAAAAGTCAATCAAGCAAGAGTAAACGTGAGTCGAAGTGGTCCTGCGGTGGTCTGTAAAAAGAACCACAGACATTCAAAAGTCTTCGACATCGAAAGGGGTCTGACCCCGATTGAGGGACACCCGAAGAACAAGAAGCTTGGGGAGGGGAGCCCCCTTGCAAGTTTTTTTCGAACTGTGATGTGAGAGGTCTGAGCCCGACAGAGGGGGACCTTTGTGAACTGTGTGCTGTAAGGCCTGAGCACGGCAGAAGGGGACCTTTGTAAACTTTACATTGAAATACAATTTTGAATGTCAAGAGACTTTAACGTGGAAGGCCAGACTGGCCTCAATCCATTGTTTGGAACAGTTGAGAGTTTTAGAAACCGAGCCAGAGTGTGTCATCCTGCCTACAAGGATAGACTTACTTTGTGAGGTTTAACGTGAGGAGGAGTGCTGTTCAACTATCTTTATTCTTTTGAACACTGATTTTTCCTTTGCATACATTTCTCCTTTTCTACACTTTTTTTGTACATGAGGACATTTTGATTTGACAGACTCCACTAGGACTGTTTTATTTATCGTTTGATGGTCGAGACTACTCCAATCTTAGTTATAGGGCACAATAGGAGTTTCTCCAACCCCAACATTTTCAATAACTGTTTTACAAATTGTATCCATTGTGTCAGTGTCATACTTGTGATACCATGCCTTCCCTACAGGTGGGAACGTACGGTGGTAGCAGAGCAGTGGCTGGAGTAGGCAATTAGGTTGGTTAGTTTATCCCGTGGCTGGTTGAGCAGCTAATGGATATAATCCCTTATGTTCTGTTTGAGGTTTCACCCTCACTTGCATCCTCGACATCACACTGCTGTCGAGGATGCAAGTTACTTGCATCCTCGACATCCGAGACGTCACACTGCTGCTACAACGATCTTGGCAGCTGAATGCACTGACAATAGACGTGACCGCGCCTGTTGACAAGATGACAACTGCATCCTAAAGAAGTGGATGCTTCCACCTCTTAATCTGAGCCACTAAGCTCCTCGTATTCAACCACATAGGAGCCTCCACTCGTAAAGACACTCCTGTCCTGATGAAGGCCTACACCATTAGAGCTCACCTAGCTCCACGCAAAATGGCCGAAACACTGTCGTGTTGACATGTATTATATGTTGTTGTTCAACTCTTGATTGTGCTCACACTCTATGGGCCCCCCACCTGTTTATGATTCCACTGAATTCTCTAAGCTTCCTTCCCAAGGAACCTATAGAGAATGAACAAACTGTACAAGTAGATGTCTCAAATATTGACTACTTGATCATTCGTACTTAGGTACTACACTTTGTATGTCCTCAAATGTGAATGTCCTATGTTTTTTGAAAAATACCAGTGTATTACTACACCACTGCACTTCAAAATAAAACCCTTTTGTGCAGAAGAACAGTTTCATGAGAATTCTATGACCACCCACACAAGGGGTCACCCACTGTCACTCGCAGTCGCGGTCATCACCACGACTGGCGATTTCTTCCGCGTTGGAGTTCGAGAGGACGTAGAGGAGGATTACTTTAGTCCTTTTTCTGTGTTTCGCTCCGTAGCTCCGAACGCGGGACGCGACGCTGCCGGGAGTATTTAAATTCCCGCCTCCTGGCAGTTCGTTGCGTTGCAACCCTCCTCTGTTGTTTACTTTTCGACTCTGGGTCCTTCGCTCTTCCTCTGCACCTCGCTTTGGAATTTCTCAGGGGATTTTCCCCTTGGATACTTTACTCCGGGGTTCCGGCCTTTCAGAACACCGTACTCGTTTCCTTTTCTTCTTCGCCGCCGTCCCTGGGCGGCACTAGCTGTGCTTTTCTCTGACGGGCTCTCGTTCGTTCTCTCTCTCTCTCTCTCTCTCTCTCTCTCTCTCTCTCTCTCTCTCTCTCTCTCTCTCTCTCCCTCTCTCTCTCACTTTTTCTCCTATTCCCTCACCTTGTCAGCGTGAGGGTTCCTTCCGTGCTCCTCCGCAGTGCCTTTCTGGAACATTATCGACCTCCACTGCAGCCTCCTCAGCCGCTGCCTTCTCCGCCTGCGCTTCAGGCCTACAGCTGTTGTTGGACTTGGACATTTATTGCCCCCGTCAGTTGTTGGAGATCCTTCGCTTCCTTCCTTTCATCTGGGATCAACTGGCCCTCACCGACAAGTCTTGGCACCTCTTATCAGGGTTTTTTCCCCTTTGCGGGTTTTTCCCTGCATTTTCTGGCTTGGTCCCGGAAAGGAGGTCACTGTGCCGCTGTTCTCACCCAGCGGCCACAGTGGCTTCTCCCCGTGACAAGCATACGCACCAGAAAAAGGAGAGAGACTACCTGGCACATCGAGGACTGCAAGGAACCATTGACTCGGAAAGCTCAGGTGAGGAGAACGTGGGTACAGGGAGAACTCAGCCAAGGGTACTTGTCAAGTCACAGATTGCAACGCCAAAGAGTATCACGATGTCAGCTGAGGAACAGGTCCAAGAGCTGTGGAAGGCTTTTCAAGCTATGTCCCAGGAGCTACAAGGGGTCAAGACTGAAAACGCTTTGCTTAAACAAATGGTTACGGCTAGGGAACCGACTCCCTCGGAATTGCCACCCATGGCGCTGTCCTCGGGGAAGTTTGATGGCTCCCCCAAGAAGGTGAAGGAGTTTCTTGAAGCAAGCCTGGTTCATTTCACGTTTAGACCTCGTACCTTTGCTACGGATCAGGCCCGGGTAGGCTTCCTGATATCCAATATGACTGGAAACGCTCTGTCCTGGGCCACCCCATTGGTGACTAGTGGAAACGCCATTTTGCAAGACTATTCGGGGTTTCAGAATCTTCTCAAACAGGCCTTTGAACGACCCGAGCTCTCCTTCACAGCCTGCGAAGATCTGTTGGATGTCCGACAAGGCTCGTTAGATGTTTTATCATATATTTCCTCTTTCAAGACATTAGCAGCCGGAGAAGGATGGCCCGAGACAGCACAATATGCCATTTTCAGAAGAGGACTGAAGGAGGAAATTAAAGACGAACTGGCCAGATCTCCTCGTTCTCCTACTTTCTCAGATCTACTTTCTGCTGCACTTCATATAGAGTATCGCCTTCAAGAGAGAAGAGTTGAACGTCGGAAGCAAAGGATTCCTGGCCATATCACAGACCCCTCTGTACCCGTTCTCCCTAGTCGCTCTACTAACATCGTTACTGAAGAACCCATGCAGATCGGTGCCACCAGGGCGCCCTTGTCTGCAGCTGAAAGACGTTGCAGAAGAGAGAAAGGACTGTGTGCCTACTGCGGATCAGATCAACATTTTCTCAGAGACTGTTCAGAGCTGTCCAATAAGAGGTCGGGAAACGACTACCCTCGGCGTCAGTAGGGACAAGCGACCGAGGGTCTTTGAGCAATCTTCATCGTCCCTATGTCTCTCTGTCAGTGACCTCCTCTGAAACCAAGGAGGACTCCAGACTGATGGTCATTCCAGTACAGCTCAACCTCGGAAAACATCAGGTGGAGACACTGGCCCTATTAGACTGTGGCGCGGCAGGAAACTTCGTTGACACCCTGTGGGCAGACAAGGTGGGTCTCCGTAGGATTCCCCGGGCAGAAGGTCAGAAGGTGGAAGGTGTGGACGGTTCACCTTTGTCCTCAAGTCCCATCACCCATACCACCGAAGATCTCTCCTTGACGATTAACCAACATAAGGAAGTCATGAGTTTTGATATTATCAGGGCCGCCCATTTCCCCATCATATTGGGCATTACTTGGCTCCGTCGACACAATCCTCTGATCAACTGGACGGAAAATCAAATAAGTTTCAGTTCCCCGTATTGCGCAACCAACTGTTTTTTACTGGAAGGTCGAGCTGATCTGCAGCCAGTCAAGGTGTTTTCCAACAACCATGTTGGTATCCATGCTTTACCCAATTTCTGCTCTGGCTTCTCTGAGGTATTTCAGGAGTGCCTCCATGCCAGACTTCCACCCCATCGGCCAGAGGACTGCACTATTGATCTGGAGCCCAATGCCTTGGTTCCGTTTGGAAGGATGTTCGCTCTCACCCAAACCGAGAGACAAGTCCTACGGAGATACTTGGATACCAACATGGAAAATGGTCTCATTCAACCTTCAAAGTCTCCAGCAGGAGCCCCTTTGTTTTTCATTAAAAAGAGAGATTCCACCGATCTTAGACCCTGCATTGACTACAGGGGCCTGAATACAGTGACGGTCCGTGACCGGTATCCGATGCCCCTTATTACGGACATTATTGAGGCGGTGCAAGGTGCTCGAGTATATACCAAACTGGATCTTCGCAACGCATACCATCTGTTGCGGATTGCCAAGGGTGACGAATGGAAAACCGCGTTTCGTACTCCCCTGGGTCTATTTGAATATAAGGTTATGCCGTTCGGTTTGGTGAACGCCCCAGCAGTGTTTCAGAGGTTTATGGATCGGATGTTCTCTGACATGCTTTCTATCTCGGTTATCATCTATTTAGATGATATCTTGGTTTTTTCCCCTAACATGAGAGAACACATCACACAAGTACGACGAGTTTTGGAGCGTCTTAAGGTGAACAATCTACTGGTCAAAGAGGAGAAATGCAGATTCGCTGTACCATCGGTACATTATCTGGGATATGTTCTATCTGAAGGAGGGATAGCCATGGATCCTGACAAGGTACACGTTATTCTTGACTGGCCGGCCCCGACCTCCGTCCGGGAGATCCAGAGGTTCCTGGGTCTTTCGAATTACTACAGGAGATTCATTCCTAACTTTTCGGAGGTGGTATACCCCATCACCCGCCTACTCAAGAAGACGGCCTATCCTTTTTCCTGGTCTACTGAGGCGGAAAAGAGTTTCTGTTATCTAAAAACCCTCTTCTGCTCTGCCCCGATTCTGCAACATCCCAACCAATCTCTTCCATTTATTCTGGAGACAGACGCCTCTGCCATAGCTGTCGGAGCAGTGTTGCTTCAGTCCTTTAACAATGTGGAGCATCCGGTTGCCTATCTCTCCAAGACTCTTTCCCCCAGCCAACTCAACTACTCGGTTCTGGAGAAAGAATTGTTAGCAATGAAACAGGCTTGTGAGGAATGGAGGCACCTTCTCATGGGTGCCCGCCATCGGTTCCTCATTCGCACCGATCACAAGAACCTAAAGGCTTTACAGGACATGGAATGTTCAAACTCCAGACAAGCCAGATGGGCCTACCTGTTTTCGCAGTACGACTTCCAGATCATGTACATCCCTGGGTCTCTCAACCGTCTGGCTGATGCTTTGTCTCGCAAGGATTCCCACTTGGAAACGGTAGCTGTCAAGTCTGAGCCAATGTTCCACAGAAATCGGATCCTAGCCATGGTGAGTTCTTTTCTTCAGGAGGTCAAGGCAGCTGTTGCGCAAGAGGCTCCTCATATCTCTTTTTCAGCTGATTCCCCTTTCCAAATCAAGGACGGTTGGGTCTTCTACAAGAAGAGGTGGTATATCCCTGAAGGGTCGTTGCGCCAGAAGATCCTTAAATGGTGTCACGACTCTCGTCTAGGCGGACACAGAAGCGGAAATGGTACGATGGAACTTATCTCGAGGTCATTCCTTTGGCCCAACATCAGGAGAGACGTGTTCAACTACGTAAAGACCTGCCCAACTTGTGCCAGAATCAAATATGCCTCGGGGAAGCCCCTAGGACTTCTCACCCAAGTGGAGATACCAACTCGCCCATGGGGACTCATCTCCACGGACTTCATAGTGGAGCTTCCTGAGTCTGAGTCATGCAAATGTATCATGGTTACGGTGGACTCTCTAAGCAAGTTAGCCCATTTTTCTCCTCTTCCTGGACTTCCCTCAGCCACCAAGATGGCAGAGACGTTTGCCCGAGATATCTTCAAGCTTCATGGCCTCCCCGACAAAATAATATCCGATCGAGGAAGCCAGTACATTTCCAAATTCTGGACAGCTTTGTGTTCTCGTTTGGGAGTGGAAAGGGCCCTTTCCTCTGGGTTTCACCCACAGACGAACGGCCAAACGGAGCGACTCAACGCAACCTTAGAGCAGTACTTACGATGCTTTATATCCCAGCGTCAAGATAATTGGGTTTCTCTACTCCCTACTGCAGAATTCGTCTACAACAACTCCAGGCACACTGCCACAGGCCTATCCCCTTTTTTTTGTACCTACGGTGTTCACCCGTGTTATCTAATGCCCGAGGTGCCCAGGTTCTCTAACTCTCCGACTGCAGAAGAGGTGCTAAGAGATGTCAAGGAGGCCAGGGACAGTGCATTGCTAAGCTTGAAGGTTTGTAGACAGCGGAATAAGACTGAAGCCGACAAACACCGCAGGGAAGCACCTTCATGGAAACCCGGGGACAAGGTGTGGTTGTCTACCAGATTCCTTCCCAGATGGACAAGACCTTCTAAACTGTCTCCGCGGTTCTTGGGACCTTTCCCCATCCTCTCCAAGGTCAATCCTGTTGCCTACCGTCTAATACTCTCTCCATCTCTCAGACGCATACACCCTGTCTTTCACACCTCTCTTCTTAAGCCCTACTACTCTGATCCACATCACCGGCCTCTCAACCGGAATCTTCCTGTCATTGCTGCCAACCAGGAGGAATACGAAGTTTCTGCCATCCGCGATTCTAGATTTCGTCGTGGCCGGTTGGAATACCTCCTGTCATGGAAGGGCTACCCGGTATCGGAGGATTCCTGGGTGCCTGCTTCTCAAGTCCATGCCCCTCAGCTGTTGGCTAGGTTCCATCGCTTGCACCCGGGTAAGCCCGGGTGGTTGCACTCTAAGGGGGGGCATACTGTCACTCGCAGTCGCGGTCATCACCACGACTGGCGATTTCTTCCGCGTTGGAGTTCGAGAGGACGTAGAGGAGGATTACTTTAGTCCTTTTTCTGTGTTTCGCTCCGTAGCTCCGAACGCGGGACGCGACGCTGCCGGGAGTATTTAAATCCCCGCCTCCCGGCAGGTCGTTGCGTTGCAACCCTCCTCTGTTGTTTACTTTTCGACTCTGGGTCCTTCGCTCTTCCTCTGCACCTCGCTTTGGAATTTCTCAGGGGATTTTCCCCTTGGATACTTTACTCCGGGGTTCCGGCCTTTCAGAACACCGTACTTGTTTCCTTTTCTTCTTCGCCGCCGTCCCTGGGCGGCACTAGCTGTGCTTTTCTCTGACGGGCTCTCGTTCGCTCTCTCTCTCTCTCTCTCTCTCTCTCTCTCTCTCTCTCTCTCTCTCTCTCTCTCTCCCTCTCTCTCCCTCTCTCTCTCACTTTTTCTCCTGTTCCCTCACCTTGTCAGCATGAGGGTTCCTTCCGTGCTCCTCCGCAGTGCCTTTCTGGAACATTATCGACCTCCACTGCAGCCTCCTCAGCCGCTGCCTTCTCCGCCTGCGCTTCAGGCCTACAGCTGTTGTTGGACTTGGACATTTATTGCCCCCGTCAGTTGTTGGAGATCCTTCGCTTCCTTCCTTTCATCTGGGATCAACTGGCCCTCACCGACAAGTCTTGGCACCTCTTATCAGGGTTTTTTCCCCTTTGCGGGTTTTTCCCTGCATTTTCTGGCTTGGTCCCGGAAAGGAGGTCACTGTGCCGCTGTTCTCACCCAGCGGCCACAGTGGCTTCTCCCCGTGACAAGCATACGCACCAGAAAAAGGAGAGAGACTACCTGGCACATCGAGGACTGCAAGGAACCATTGACTCGGAAAGCTCAGGTGAGGAGAACGTGGGTACAGGGAGAACTCAGCCAAGGGTACTTGTCAAGTCACACCCACTCAGGGTGTAGCAGTGGTTACTCTTCAGCAGAGATTGACCTGACCTTGCTCATTCGTTTTTTGATATTAGTGCACTATACATGTATTCCAAAGGAGTTCCCCCTCCTATTTTAGCAAAGAGCGCACTCAGGTCTCCCCAGCTTATGCTCTCGCACTGTGCACACTGCAGTTGTCACAGTTTAAAAAACAGCCTTCCGTCCCCACCTCCCCATTGCCCCCAATCGAAGTTCCCTCCCCACACACTCAATTTCAAACTACACTCATTCCATGCACTTAAAATGCCATGCCAACAACAACCCACTCTGGCCCTCTATCAATCGCAATACACTAAACCAACAAACAAAAACAACAAATCATACTCTTCCTAAGCCCACTAATTATGCAGAGCTCCTACTTGTTTATCTCTGTGTCACAAAAATAAATGGATCCATCATCTCTCCACGCTCAGGAAGGATCCTTTATTTCCCTTCCTTATTATTCTTCTTAAACAATTTGTAACTAAAATAAATTACAAAATTCTCTATTACCTTACAATAAACACACCCAACCATCACTCACACAATCCCCGCTTTCCACACACATGCGCACACCATTCCCCTACTTGTTATCACTTGCAGGGGTATACTTACATATGCGTGTACACCCGAAATCCTCCGCCACGGGGTCCCAACAATGGCCTGCACTCTCCCCAGAGCCACACCCCGCTTCAAAGAGCAGGTGTGCAGGCTCCTGCACACCTCTGGGACATCTGTGTCTGGGACTCTTTGCGGCAGGTGGGAGTGGCTCCTTCAAAGAAGCAGCCTGGAATCCTCCGTCGGCATGGGGGTCGCTGGGATCACGTTGGGGTCACCAAATGAAGGCACGCCCCTGTACGCTCACACCAGAAGAAAAAAACACTAGGGAAAAAGGCCCAAGTCACCTCTTACAAGGATAACAAGTTTTATTCATACACAAAGGAAGTACATCAGCAAAGAACTCTGCTGCCGTGGAACGTTTGGCCAAAATCTACATGGGTAGAACCATATGAGGGTACAAGTCGTCATCAGTGATGTCATTACATACAGTGAAAACCTGTGTGGCTGGTTGGTAGGACGCTATACATAGGCGGTGCACTCCATAGGGGATGCTAGTTCATTGGTCCCAGCCTTGTTGTCCATCTCAGTCCACGTGGGTGCTGTTGGGCTCGTCATCTGCAGAAAAACAGACCCTAATAAGCAATTAGTTACTTTTGAAAACAATGCCACTCTATCACTATAACGGTGCACCTGGCAGACTAGCAGGCACAGATATGGGCCCAGGGGGTGAGCCAAGGTCATAATAACTCACATACTTCACGCATTCGCAGATGCGCCAGCAACCTCCCAAGGTTTTCCACCCCCGTTTTAGGCTATGATTTCATCCCTCCCTGGCACCTCGCAGCACAAATCACGTCACTCAAATGTGATGGTGAGATAGCCTTGCTTTCTGATCTCTTTGATCGATCGGGGATCTCACAGTTCATGGTCGGTGGTCTAGGCCTGGCTGGCACTGTGGTATGTGGGGGTCTTTGGATCAAAGCATAGAAGGGCTGTAGTTCTGCTGCAAAGGGGGTGTTGGGGCGGAGGGGATATGCTATCTGTATTGTGGGACGGTAACTGCCAAGAGGCGCTCTGCCCTCTTCTTGTGGCCTTGCAGAGCCCATTCTTCCCAGGGCACGAAGGTCTGCAGCCTCTGAGACAGAAAGGCTTGTAACTCCCTGAAGCTAAATCCTGGTGTGGATTATGTCTGTGCCAATAATACAAGTCCAATGCTAACACGTTTGGTGCTTTCGCAGCACTTGGGCCTACATTCCAAAATGGCTGCCAATAACTAAGATGGTGTTTACACTTGCCTCTACTATGTAGCTCCTAATGAATGCACTATGCAATTGTGCACTCTCCTGCGTGCACACCCCATTTTCCCCCTGCTTTCACGAAGTGTGGTTTATTGTTTCTCATTTGGGGGGTGGGAAGACCCTCTCTTCTTCCCAAAAGTGGTTGCTAAGAAAGTGGCCTGCAAGTTTAGGTTGATTCACCATTTCTCATGGCCGGAGGGCATGTCCGTGAATGATTTAATTGCCTCTGAGGATTGCGGGGTGTCCTATGCGAGCGTGGATAAGGCGGTGGGGCTTGTGAGGGAAAAGGGGAAAAGGGGAGGAGTGCATTCATTGGTGGTGTTTTGCACTATTTGGATGGTTTCCTATTAATCAGTGGGGCAGGTAGGGAAGAGTGCCGGTAAATGCTTGGAGTGTTCCAGACATTTATGCGTGAGTTGGGAGTACCTTAGGCCAAAGACAAAACGGAGGGGCTTGCAGTGGTTCTCACATTCTCAGATCTAATTGGATTTTGTGACTATAGGCCTCATTACACGGTAGGCGGTAGGGATTTACCGGTACCGGTAAAATACCGGTACCGGTAAATCCCTGCCGCCTTACTACGAGGTCCCTTAGCGGGTTGGAGTTTTAACGCCTGCTTTTTGCAGGCGTTAAATACCAACCCGCTAAGGGACCTCGGAGCTAATTACGGCACCGCTAAATTGCGGTGCCGTAATTAGCGCCTTCCCCATTCCCATTGAGCCCTATGGGGCAGAAATGGGAATGGGGAAGGGCAATCGCGGAAGGGGGATTTACCGCCCCTCCAACCTTGGAATGGGGCGGTAAATCCCCTTTCCGCCAAGGCGGTGCCGGTATTTTACCGGCATGAGCCATGGCGCTAATAGCGCCATGGCTCACCGCCTACCGTGTAATGAGGCCCTATGACCTCAATCTTGGCAGACGACAAGGTGAGCAAGCTGGTGCAATTTTTGGAGAGGGCAGTGGCTGCGCGCAACATTACACTGGTGGACATACAGAGGTTGGTAGGGCATCTCAATTTTGCATGTCGGGTGATGGCCCCGGGCCGTGCTTTTTGCAGGAACATGGCTTGTTCAATGGCGGGGCGAGGCATCAGCATCACAGGGTCAGGGCCTCAGGGGCTATAAGGGAAGATTGCAGGGAATGGTTGAGTTTTCTGGAGGATTTTAATGGTGTATCCGTGGGGACCTGGTCGATTGGGAAGTGCAGGTTTTGTCAGATGCGCCGGGTGCTGGGGGCTTTGGCATGTACTGGAGGGGCAGATGGTGGGCTGAGTTGTGGCCAGAGCAGTGGAAGAAAGGGGGAGGAGCATAGCTTTCTTGGAATTGTTCCCGTTGTTAGTTGACTTAGGATTGTGGGGTATAGAGTTGCAGGACATCAGGGTGAATTTCAACGTGGACAATGAGGTAGTGGTGATTATTGTGAACAGGCAATCCACCAGGGATCACAGGGTGGCCAGGCTCCTGAGGGAATTTGTGTTGAGGTGTGTGAGAAACCTGAAGGTGTCTCACCCGCTAGTCCCCAGAGATCTGTCGTCCAGGTGGTCAGGACACAGCCATCGCTATTGATCCAGTTCCTGGGGGTGGACCAGTGGGGGAGGATCACCTTGGCAAAGGGTCTTTGGGGAGTGGAAGTGGGACCCAGACGGGCGAAACGTGGTACCCCATTCCCTGTAACACATTTTCCCCATCTTACCCTGTAGGATATTTAGAAGCTCTACCCCCCTCTTTAGACACAAACACTTTCTTACACCGTAACAGACAACGGACTAACACCAGAGCCGTTTACCTGACATGTCCCAAAACACGGGTGGGTCAGGCAGAGTCAGGCAAATGACAATAACCACGCACACCTAACAGCCCTTTACCTTCCCCACAGGGAAAGGCAGAGCATGAAAGCACACTTCGAGCAAGGCAGCACGCACGAGGAGACAGCTGCACCAAACCGACAGTTCAATTGGAGGAGAAAGGCAGCTAGACCTGGAATGACGTCAAAGGGAGAAATACCCTTGCCCTTTTCAACTCAAACCCGCAAAACCTCCAAAACGGAAATCATAAAACCGGCAGTTACAGCTGGCATGTGGAGGAGTAGATGTCAATGGTACATGGGGCCTCCCGCATTGATAGCACGGGCAGGGAGGTCTACTGGCTACGGTGGTAGCATCCTTGACTCCAGAGGCAAGACCAGACAGTGGGTTCAACACAGCCAGTGACTCGGAGGAAGCTGATAGCAAACCGACGTATGTTGAGCCCAAGGTTGTAAGTGGCAACCTTTGATGAACGCAGGAACCTAAAACAAAGAGCGTGTGTGCATGCAAACTGTTGTGAAAGCCCAGAGAAGGGCCAGCTAGATGATGGTCAGGCATCATAGGAGTGCTCAGTCGAAGGACTCTTGCTGGCCCCTTGAGTGTTGAAAACTGCAAGTACCATAAGGCCCTCGGAAAGGGCGGTGTGAAATGTCAGAGTGGTCCGTCAAAGGTCACCCAAAATCCTTTGTACAATCGAAAGTCTCTGACTCATGGTTGAATGAAAGCTAGGGGAAGGGAACCATGCTTTCGGAGAAGATTGTGAACTGTGAAATAAGGCAAGTGTAAACCCGACAGAGGGCTGTCGAAAAAATGCTAGGAGAAGGGAGCCTGTGGTTTATGACGAAAATAAGCAAATCACGAACTGTGTTGAAATTACATGAATTGTGTTAAAGAAGGCCATGGTGAACCCAGCAGAGGGAGGCCCAATTTGCAAGGAGGATCGGAGCCCAGCTGTTTGTTGTTGTTTTTGGTCCAGCGGGCCTTCTAAGGCAAGGAACGTTGAGGAAAGAGACTTGGCCCTTGAAGGTTCTGGTATCGTTGAATTGGAACAGTGTGCCTCGTGCAAGAAAGGCCCAGGAGTGTGCTGTGCTCAGGAGTTCCACCTTGTCCCATGCTTGAAACATGGGGAAGGGAGACCCAGTCTTACCATCCTGACTTATCATTTTGTGAACACTTCTTTCTTTTCTGGTGAACATTATACCACACTCTTTTTGTAATTTAATTGTAAGGATTGGCAATAGTTTTCTTTTAGGTAGCCTATTTTTATTTGGCAATACGCTACGAGGACTGCCTTATTATTATTTGATGGTCGTAGCTTGCTCCCATCTTAGCTTTAGGTTTAGTTTAGGTGTTTTTCGCACCCATTATAAAGTTCAATAAACACCCTTGAACTATGATCACTTGTGTCTGTCTTTACTTTTGCCACCATGAGTTTCTTACAGGTGCCTGAAATGGAATGTAGTGTTTAGGGCGACACACGTTGCCGGAAAGGATAACGGCATCGCCGATGCATTAACTGGTTTTCAGTGGCAGAGAGTCTGTGAGTTGGCACCGGATCCCAGAGGAGCTGTGGTGGCTCGAAGATTGAGAGTGCTGCATTTAGTGGAGGGTTGACTGGCACCAACATAGTGGCCAGCATACAGGAGAGGATGGCTCGAGTTTGTGCGGGGGGGCACAGAGCTAGAAAGGGAGAGGGGATGCAAAGGAGAGAAGGAGGCAGGATGTGATCAACTTCATAATGGGTTGTGTGGGGAATGGGTTGTTCAGGGCTACGATAGTGGGGAAGCTGGTGGGCATTGCCTTTTATGGCAAGTGGTTTTGGGGCTTTCAGCCTAGCAGAGGGGAAATGGCACATAGAATGTTGGAAGGCTGGTCGAAAGAAAAGGGAAAAGGTAAAGGACAGCAGGAGGCCAATGCCTATGGGGCTGTTGGGTAGGTTATGCAGGGTCCTTGAGGGCATATGTTGGTCGCCATGGGAAAGATGGGTTCTCGACGTGTTTTATATGGTTGTGTTTTGGGGTATTTATGGTGTCTGAACTAATGGGGAAGGCAGGGGGTTATGGAGGTCTGTTGTGGAGGGTTATTGGCCTGACTGTAGCCAGCATGCATATCAACATTTGTAAATAAAAGACAGATCAGGCAGGGAAGGGATTGTGGGTGCATTTGGGCAGGGGAAGCAGGGAATTCTGTCTGGTCAGAGCTGGGTCAGTATGGCAGAAGAGATGTATGGTGAGGGAGGGATTAGTCTTTCAGAATGAGAACGGGGATAGGGTGACAGCCGTGCAAGTTTTGGGTGTCATGAGGAGGGCTTTGCCGGTCCTGGGCGCGAAGGCAGAGGATTTTGGGACTCATTCTTCTCATTCTTTCAGGGTGTGGGCGACGTGAACAGGGAGCAGGTTGGGTTTGTCTGAGGGAAAGTTGAAGAATCTCGGTTGCTGGTGATCAGCAAAGTATAAAGGATACATCAGAGAGCTGGGCGAGGGGAGCCCTTAGGCAGGAGGGAGTGGGTGGGGGGTTTTGTTTGTCAGAAGGGAGGCTTGTTGTCTTTTTCTTTTCCATATACAGCGAAGGAGTGGTGAGGTCCCTCAAATATGAATTTGCAGACACTCCATAGTAAAGTGGGCAGGGAAAGCTGTAGCTAAAAGGATCTTTGGTACCCAATTGGGGTGTAGCTATGAAGTGGCATTCTTGAGATGGTCTAGGGTAGGGGGGCTCAAATGGGATCAACTTTTGCCTATGCTGGCAGGTATGAGGGAGTACCATGGGGTGCCAGTGGCACTAGTTTTACAAGCTGGGGAGAACGATCTGGTTAAGGGAACAGGTGTGGTGCTATTAAAAACAAATGAAGAGGGACCTCAATTGGTTGAGGGAAATGTGGCCAGCGGTTGCATTGGTATGCTATGGGCTGATGCCAAGGAGGGTATGGAGGGGAGCTGTGAAGGAAGGTCGAGTGCACCGGATGAGGGAGAAAATCAACAGGGAGATGGGGAAGTTCTGTAGGTCTTTCGGGGTTCTGATGCTGCCACATCCAGACTTTAGATATGAGGAGTATGATTTATTCTGTGAGGATGGTGATCAAGCAGTGGATTGCAGGAGTAAACATGAAGCACCTCTACTGGATGTATGACTATACATTTTAATCTTTGCATTGGTGGATGAGGTGACTTTTTTCCTTTTCATTCCTTAATTGTATGGTATGCTGCTTTTAGTTGTCTATTGCCGTTCCGAAATTAAGCTTTTCTCGCTTTATGGCTAGGTTGATTGTTGTATCTTCAAGAATCCTTTATTTTGACCCTACATATCCACGCAAAATTGCCTCTCCATAGCCAACATTAGGGCAAAACTGGACTATTGTAAGGTCCTCTTTGTGGGCACCTGTGCAAAAAATCTCAAGACAGATCATTCAAAATAACGCTCTCAAGGCAGCTCTGAGCATTCCCAAAAGGGCGCACATCTCCCACGCTAGGCATGATGCCCACTGGCTCTCGGTCAAAGAATGTATTCTGTTCAAGACCCTAGCCATAACCCATAAATGCCTCTCACTCACAGCCCCCTCATACCTCTCAGAAAAAATAAGCAGGACCACTTCATCCAGACCCAAACGTTTGCACCACTCCAATCAGCTTAATGTCCCCACCTTCAAGAGGGCCAAAGCTGGAGGTTCCAGCTTCCTATTCTTAGCTCCCACATATTGGAATGCTCTCCCTATGAACATAAGGAATGAGACCTCTCATCTATCATTCCTCAAAGCACTCAAAACTAAGCTCCTCAATTAGCTCGCCCCACCTCACAATGCCCCACGCAACAGCAGGTTACAGGAATCTGGAGGTTTCTCTGTGCTCCTGTGTAACAACGGAACCCTTGAGACCCCCATGTTTTCATATTCATTGTAGCGCTGCCCACTACTTCAATGTCAAAGTAACCATCAACTGTCTCTTACTATGCCAATGTCAATGTAACCATCAACTTTCTCTTATCTGGCTCACTGTAACCAAGAGCCACAGAGAGGTGAAACTGGCCTTCTCATGTAATCAAGTAAGCTCACTGTAACAGCGCCACAATGCCCCCGGGCCGCCTTGCGTGCTTTATAAATGCAAATAAATTGAATTAAATAAGTCAGTTATGGGAAACCAGTACTATCTTCGGTATAATTGACCTCAAAACATTTGACCTAAAACATTTGATCTAATTATTTTTACCTTTTTTTCTTGTCAAATTTTATTATATATATGGGGGTGGGTAAGGGTATAAATTAGGTTGAGGGGAAGTGGGGGATGGGGTGTTGCAGGGGATCTTCTGGACTTGAGGTTGGCTGTGGAGGGAGTAATAAAGGGCTTGGGGATAAAGGAGTAGGTGGGGGGGTAGAAATAACACCTCAGAGGTTTTTCTAGTGCTGGGGACATGGCCCTTTCGAGGATGGTTGGGGAAGCAAAAAGGGGTAGTAGCGTGGTAATGGAGGGGGTAGCGCTGTTTGCACAGACAGGCTAGCCCAAGGGGTAGAAAAAGAGGGAAGAGGTATGGAAGGAGGGGCTTGGCCTCAGGGAGAAGATGGGGGAGAAAGGATGAATCAAGGTTCAGAGGAATTGAGGGAGGAGGGAATAAGGGGCAGGATTTGATGTATTTTTTAATTAATGTTATTGATCTGTAATCTGTAAGGACAAGGAGCCAGGTTAGCATTTAATTGTAAGCTGTTGCCTTTTTCACTACAAGCGGTCTGGGGTTTTTGTGCAGTCATCCCAAAAGTTTATCTACAGGCTTTTGCACAAGAAATCACTAAAACACTGTTGGCAGAATGTTTGACTGTGTACAGCAAGGCCATTAAAAAAATGATATATATGTATATATATTACAAACAGGAATTTACGGGAAATAATGTACTACTGGTTGAAAAGGGACTAAGTGAATTGTGGGGTGGAGCGATAGGTTGGGAGAGAGCGTAAAAGAGACGAATCTCCTCCGGTTTAAAGCTGATGTATGTTCCCTTCCTGTCCGAGTACTCACTCCCACCCCCCCTACCTTTTGCCCCTCCCTCCAGCGATCACATATCAACCCCTCCCCGTGTGGAAGGATGTGCGGAAGTGCGGGGGAGGGAGGAGAGGGAGAATGTGCAGTCAAAAGGCATCACATTCCAACATTGACCAATTGCGAGGCGTGGAAGCGCAGGAAGCGATTCTGGCCGCCAATCACGTAGAGACTTTCTTGCTCCTCCTTCTCCAGATATAAAGCTCGTCCCCCTCCCTTAACTTCCTTCTTCACCTCACGCCTCTAAAACTAGCAGGAACGTAGCAGTACAGCAACCCCACAAGCAGGTAAAAAAGGAGGCTGCATGGTACAGTTTCTGGCGTGGTATTTTGTAAAATAATGTTTCTATGTTCGCCCCTTTCAGTTTCATGCCTTAGTCGCAAACTTTACTTGCAGTAGGTGCAAAAAGAGACCAGCCGCCGCATCCCCTCTCCCCCCCCCCCCCCCCGCCCTCTTTTAGCCACACAGGAACGTGGTAAAACATATCTGCCAGACAAGCGTTATCTTCTCGATCCTGTAGTGAGCCACCGAGAAATTGCAAATGACTCCTTAGAAAGTAGGTCGTGCGGAACGGTTATTTTGCATTTCTTCGTTTATATTTCCCGTCGAACCGACTCGGACTTGCATCTGCCCCAGATGGTACAACGAGTGAGGCTGGGTTGATTATAGTAACGGCGTTTAACTTACAACTGCAACATTCGTCTCGGGAGGATGGCTCAGGGGCAACGTGCTCGCCTTGGAAGCTAGATATCAAGGAACAACATAGGTTCCATCCCCGGGTCCGCGCTTAGAAACCTCTGGCGTTATAAATCACCTGTCATATGTAGTAGTTAACCAATGTAACTTTCTTGCACTCCCTCCAAGCCAACCCATACAAAATGTCTACGTGGGCTTTAGCGCCGCTCACCAGCTAAACCACATTTCCGAGAATTGCGCTTATTTCCACTCCAGCACGCTTTACGTCGGTTGTTTTTTTTTGGTATGGCGAGGGTGTACGCCATTTATCGGTTGCAGGTTTTGGATCAAAAGCTAACCATTATATCAGACCCGGGAGTTACTATTTTGGGCTAGTCACGGCCCCGAGTTGTATGAATCAAACGTCGGTCCTGCGAGCTTAAAAACCCACAAGGTTAAATCCGGCGGTGGCGGGGATTAGATTACCATGGCAGTAATTCCTTCACGAGACTTTCTGCGGAGACTACATTGTATAAGGTTGGGGGGGTGGGGGGCATATATCCTCATTCAGAGAAGATGTAACTGGGGCATGTAAACAAAACTCCCATACATAAATGCTCCCTGCGTCGGTGGGGTTGTGTCCACGTCCTTCAGCAAGGTAAATGACCGGAGTGTTAGTCATCTAGGAGAATGCATGTCCTTAACCGTCTGCTCTGTTGTAGTGCTCCTTCCAGGGCTGGTCATGGATCCCAGATCTCCACATGTGGAGTTCTAAATTTATCTTTAGAGTCGTCTGACACTACTTCACCTGGTGCAGAACCCACAGGATCGAAACGTGGAGTTATTTTTGGCTCCTTGGCAGCAGGAACTACGTCTCAGTACCCGGGCTGACCGGTGCAATGCATACCTACGACACGACTTCCATGGCTGGAAATGTGCATTCTTTCAGTCCTTGAAGATGGCAGTTTATTCGTCTGCTAAATACTAATTGCTGCTACTCTAAATGTGTCTGAACAAGACTCAGGGTGCGAAGTTTGAAGTCGCAATCTACCAACCACAGGCTCAAATTGTGCAGAAAAGTCTGTGCCACAACACAATGTACATGCCAACCATGAACAATTGGGTGTGGGGGGCGGTGAGCCTTTAATTGCTATAGAAAATGCGGCAAAATTGGGTGTTAGTCAATAGTGTTTATACTTCCCAGCTATTCCACTTGACCAAATTAAAGTCACCTTGAAGTTTAATGTTCTTGCTGTGACACCTATGCGGTTTCATCCTATGCTCTCGCGTTTCTGCACCTACTGGGAAGGCACACTTGTATGAAGTAGTTTTTCCATCATACCTCTGAACTTTCTGAAAGGCTGGAGACAGATAAATGGCGTTACGTTTAACATACTTATCATACCCCTATCACTACTTTTTGTGTGTAAGCCTTTAGAAGGCGCGTACTACATTGAAGGCGGGCACAGGTATAGCATTGTGCCTCGGTTATCTGCACCTGTTGTATCTGGGAAGCCACAGTTGCCTCTAGTTACATGAGTCTTGGTTCATTGTCTAGCAGGATTTTGGCTGCGCAGTACGACTGGTTCTGCTGTTGGTTGTCGTAGGTGTTTGAACGGCATTTTGTGGCCGAGGGTTTTTAGCACACAATGGAGCATAACTTTCATCTCTGGTCCGGTATCTTGGGCTCAGCTTTGATGGCTCTCCACTTTATATCTGGTCAGTACCAACTGTTTGTTTATTGCACAGTTGCTGGATACCTCTGGGCTTCGTGTTTCTGGCATTCATGGCTGCGTCTTTTGGTTTAAGTTTGACAGGAGCCGATGCTCTGGTCATCCGTTGAAGACCGCTCAAACTGTGAGGCACAAAGTATGTGTAGTGTCCCCCTCGTTAAAGGTGCCCATGGGTGATTTTCGTATTAACGGTTTGCTCGAAATGCAGACTAACGGATCGTGCGTGTTTTTTTTTTTTTTTGCTAGTTCGGTTACATCTTGATGTCCAACACCCTGCGGCACAGACTGGATAAACATCTTGCCTGCATCCATATGGCCTCTGCACTTCGGCTCGTTTTTTGGTGTGGCAACCTTTTCCCTCCCTACAACGGCTGCTTATTTGGTTTTTGGGGAAAAATAATCACTTCTTGGACTTAGCATATAGTAAACCGTGAACCCTTTTTCTACTTATAATTTACTCAGGCCCTGCACCCACCACCTCCAGGCATAGCGGCCTTCCTTCCCGAAGACCCAACGGTTTTTTTATTTTTTTTCCTGGCTTTGGACAGGGACTCTTGTTTCTCTCTAGTGCCCCCCCCCACCTTGTCGGCATAGCCTGGGGGTGAGGTTCGTTGTCTTTCCTGCCACCAAGTCCCTTGGATAGCAGGTACCTGATCAGGTTGGCTGGATTTCTCCAGAGGGGAGCAGGCCCCCCTGTTTGGGCAGGATGCCAAGTCCCTCCTGCTGCCAGCATAGTTGGGGGTGGTGGTCAAGGTTGCATGTTGTGAGTGTGGGGTCTATGGGGCATCGCAGTGTCTCGCCCTCAAGGTCTGCATGGCACAGGGTGGTCTCACCCCTGGGCGGCGGAAAGCAGAAGGTGTTCAAGGCAAACATACATGCTGGTCATCTGCATAGAAAGTCTTCCCCCATCACGGGGGTTCTGCTGGGCTGCCCCTTCACCAGCAGAGGTCCTGACTGCCAGACCTGTCGGTGGCCGCCTGGCGTTCTTTTGGAAGCCATGGTCCCAGCTCCCAGGGGCCACCTGGGCCAATCATCTGGTGAGATGGGGTATAAGTTGGAATTGGTCTCGTGAGGTTGGCCATGCAGCAGGTGCTCTGGTAACTTCGCTCCAAGAGGGTCCTTTGTCAGGTGACTCGGAGAAGGCTCTGGGGGTTTACTCCATTCCCAGTCTTGGTGGGTCAGGCTGTTCTCCGCTCAGACAATACTGACACTGGCATGTATCAATCGCCATGGGAGGTCTATCGTTGGGCTCTTTTGCTCTTCTCTGTACTTGGTGGAGTCTCATCTTCTGTCACTGTCTGCTTGCCACATCAGGCCAGGACAATGTGGTGCATTGCCTCCGCTGTGTTGCTTGGGGGAGTGGGTAATGCAGGAGGTGGTCTTTCAGAGGGTCTGCAGGGTTCTGGGGACTCCTTGGGTGGTTGTTTGCCTCTCCCCTATCTGCAAAGGACCCCTAGTTTTCTCCTGGTCCCCTCTCGGGCTATGAGGGTGGATGCTTCGACCTCCATGTGGCCGCCATGCCTCCTGTATGCCTTTCCGCCCCTCCCTTTTATTTAGGTGTTGCTACGTATCGGGGACTCAAGCGGTGGTGATCTTTGTTGCTCCGCTTTGGCCTTGTATGTTCTGGTTGCCTCTTGCAGGTAGTCTGGATCCGATGGAGGGTCCCAAGAACTTGGTCTGGTTGGTTTGGAAACTGAAAGGGCACGCCTAATTTCTGGGGGGCTTTGACGAAGTGGTTTCTCACATTAAGAGGGAGCAGCGTCCTACCTTGAGGGCCTGAGCGGCACTGGGGGCACTTCCATGTCCTGGTGTCTTGGTCATGGTGGTTCCTCCTCCTTGGGTTCTGGGGCTCCTTTGCTGCCATTTCTTCAGGGTGGTTTTAACTTGGGTCTCACTGTCTCCACCCTGAGGTTTCAGTGAGCTTTGTGCATCTGGGGTCCGGCTGTGGGTGGTCACTTCTTAGTGGGTTGTCTTCTCTTTCTCTTGCTTGGCCTGTCCTTGTTTCTGGGTTGCCCTCCAGGGACCAGTCTTCACCCTTTGATCCTTTATCTGAGGTTCCCCTTCAGGTCTTTCCTGGTGGCTATCCCTTCAGCTCAGTGGTTGGGAAGCTTGGTGTCCTCTTAGGCTACTTACTTGGTGGTTCCCCCGATGTTTTCCTTCTCCCCAAGTTGTGGGTCTACAACATTTGACCTAATCGATCAAATGTGACCTTTTTCAGTCTAAAATGTGGGGGGGCTGCAACCCCATCCCCACTTCCCCAACTGTATTGCTCTCCTCTGAAAAGCGCACAGAACTAGCATAAATCACCAATGCAAATACTTCAACCCAAAAACAGACACAGTAACTCACAGCCACGCACCCTTTAAAGATAATCAGTTATTTATTCAAAGATTACAGGTACATAGAAATAACTCATAAAACTATAAAGCAAAAGAGATACATCACCATGAGCGTAAATTTTGTCAACTTCCAGAAGTGCCTGGAAGACTCCTGGGGACAGCCAGGAAGAGTGCTACAGCTCACAGGAAGGCCAGGCAGTGTCCTTCTCTGGCTGAAGTCTCGCCTGACCCCTCCAGGTTTCCGCCTATATAGGCACTCCAAAAAAAGGAGTTAATTCACAAACCTTCTGGAATTGCACCTGTGCAGTTGAGGGACAGCTGTCGGTTGCCAGCTGGGTCAATCGAGAGCTCCTCCCCAAGGAATGCAGGGCCTCCCTGCTCTACAAACATGTTCCACCACGGAGAACAGTAGCAAATCATAATAACGTTAGCTTTTCCCAGCACAAATGGCCTTGACTGCATACCAAGTTTGAAAAAAGCATGTTTGTCTCAGCACTGTGAATCTAACACTTCAGCAAAATATGAGCAGCCTTTCACTGTGGAGTGAAGTAAATATCCAACATGGCTCCGAGCACTCACAGATGCATTGTGCTCCCACGCCATTTTGAACTAAGCATAAATTGAGCAGAACACCAACCTAATCTATAACCTTACCCACCCCATATATATTTAATTAATTGTGACCAAAAAAGTAACGTTTTTAGGTCCATTATGCTAATGCCAGGCAGACTAATTGCAAATCTATATGTATGCAGCCAGCAGTTGGTCACATGCACAAATGGTGAGTTGCAGCCAGCAGTTGGTCACATGCACAAATGGTGAGTTGCCCTTTGGGCGGTTTTGTAGATCGCATCGTCTCCCCTGAGAGGTATCTTATACCAGATGTATTTAGTTATTGGTACCATCTACCTCGGGTGGAATAAGTGCTCAGTGGACGTTAAATGTGGGGGGTGGAATCAGGCTACCCCTTTGGGCTGGGATTAATCCCAGTTGGTATTTGGTCCCATAGCAGTGGCATGCCTTCCCTGATATCGATCTTGCTTTATATGGGTGTCCCCACACGAGATTAAATTTGCCACATAGGGAAAGGCATGGTGTGCCTGTGTCCCTAGAAGCCATGCATGCAGAAAGGAATTTTGGCATTCGAGCTTTTTTTAAACCGGGAACCGAACTGAGTGCATATAACTTGTTTAAAGCTCCCACCATTCGCCAGTAAACAGGTGGTTCTTGCTTAGCCTTTTGGGGTGGCTAACTCGTGAATGTCAATGTGCTATATTGGATATTAACTTGAACTGCTGCTTGTAGTTTACCTGTGCATAGGTGGAACCTTTTACTTTCACATGGCAGACATGACGTTTGCTTTGTCATGTTACTACATATTCGTAGTAAATGGGTGCAATATGAATGACTTGACACATTGCATGCATTTGTTTTGATGTAGCTGGTTCTGGTGAATGTGTACCTTGTGGAAAATGCGTATGCCATACCCTTGCCTGATTGGGCTGTTTGCAACCTGAGATGGAAGCATGCTTCCCCTCATGAGTAGGGTAGCAAGCCCTGGCAGCATGTTGGGGGAGGTTGTTGAGGCGCAGCGTGATGTTGCTGCTTGGCACCGCAACGAAAGTGCTCAGGTGGCATGTCTCTTATGGAGAAATGTCTTCCTAATCAGTCAGCCTCTTCTCTGGTTGCAGTGCCACCCTATTGACGAACGCTGTGGTGGCTGTGCCGTCTTGGTGGCAAGGTCCACATTCTGGAATTATCTTCCCCTGCCCCTTCAAAGCCTGCTTGACTTCAAGCTGTTTTAAAACTAGCCTTAACCTTGTTTTCATAAACCTGTTTAATATTCTTTGTTCTGATCTTATCACATGATAACGTCCTGATGCCTATGGTCATTTGCTGCGCTGTACGCAAGATGGTGGGCCAGAGTATATAAGGGAGCAAGTAATTCCTCCCTGTGGTCCCTACCTGGGGGCTCAGAAGCTGTGCATGTTAGTGCCGCTGCCTCAATTTCCTTCCTCCAGTAGGGCCTACTGAGGTTCTCCCAGGGTGGAGCAATATGTTGGGACACTGTATGAACTGAGTATTGAGTCCAAAATGTAGGTCACTTGAGGCTTCGCAGCTACTTGTGGGCCGCGGGTCTCACTCCTTGGCCCTGCTGCCTGTGTCGCCAATTAACATAGCTTTTTGGACTGTGCCATCCAGCCTTAAAAGGCAAGCCTGTGCTACTTTTATTTTTTTGAATATGTATCTTTGGGTGGATTTGGGAAGGGCATGCATGGCTTCATTTATTTGCTTCTGTGGGGCTGCATTGATTGGTACAGACAGTGCTCCATATTCTCCTGTCTCTTGCTGGTGCAGGTTTGCACCTTCCTGGATATTCCATCCAAGGTGTTTGGTGACCCGGATTCAGAAGGGTTCACTTCCACCAGTTTGTTATGCTGCCCCGTGGAACTAGACCCAGGGCATCAATGTGAAGTTAGTGTAGTGACCCTTTAGCAAGCAGTTTTCCCATGGGGAACGTCCTAGGTTCTTCTCGAGACCACTTGCTCTGGAAATTGTTGCTTTTGATTTCCATATGTCATAATTACCAATTATGTCCCCATAATTGGTGCCGAGGCCAGACATTACTATCCCATTGCTGTACCCGAGGTGTTGGGTATGATTGCTGAGGCTGGGGTCCAGACTGAAAGGGAAGGGTACGTTTTATGGTGTTTGCAGTACCTAAAGCTACACCCCTCAATCGTGCCCACTTTGAGCTCCTGCCTTTCACGCTGTTACAAGTGCTCGCTAGGGGGCCTGTCCAGTCCTTTTATCAATGGGCAGATTAGAGGGCCAGAGTATCCCGATTGTCAAGCTGAGGGTAGCACTGCACCCATGTGTCTGGAATAGCCATATGGTTTAAGGGAGATGGACCAACCTCCACTGCAGGACATGCTGGAGAAAGCGTACCTGAACACCCTTAGCCCAGTGAATTAGACAGTGCCTGGCAAATATCTATCCGACACCTAAGCAAAAGCTGAACCAGTTGGTTTTGCCCATGCTTATTTAGTTTCCCAAAGGAGTGACCTTGCAGATGTGTCCAGCTTGACTGGTTGGGTCACGATTCCCTATGCATAGAAACACTATCCTGGGCAAGTTCAATTGTATGTGTCGTGGCTTGTTTCTCAAGGCTGGCATACTCGCTTGGTGACAGTGGGCTTGACCCCCTGAGCATTTGCTAGTGGGTTAGATAGGTATGGGTGGACTTATCCCCGTTGTAACAAGTTGCATTTTTTTCCTTTCTTTCGTTGGCTTTGCCGGTACTAGCCCTCTATACCCAAGAAAATGGCATTTCACTGTTAGGGCCGGTTTTTTGGCACTCATTTTCTTTAATGAGGTGAGTAGTATCAGCAAGAAACTACACGTGTTAGTTGCGCCACAGCAGAACATGGTATTGTGAAGTGCTCATTGAATTCCCATGTATCGTTTGACTTGCAGAATTTAGCTAACCAGTCACTGCCTGGATTGTACTCCCTGCACTCGTAAAACTTTAAATTGGCTTTAATTATGGGATTTGCACATGGCTAACGGCGGGGAGCAATGGTGGAAGACTAAATGCAGTGAGTGACTGTCCTTCATGCGTTGACTGTGACCATCTTCACCTTCGTGTCTTTCCCTCTTGCTTGCAGGATCATGTCTGGTAACGGTATCATGGAGCGCACTTTCATTGCTATTAAGCCAGATGGTGTTCAGCGCGGCCTGGTGGGTGAGATCATAAAGCGCTTTGAGCAGAAAGGCTTCCATCTAGTGGCCATGAAGTTCATGCAGGTGAGGCTTGCTGTAAACGTAGTTGGTTAGGATAGCCGGTTACTGCCGACCTCCCTCGCCACCATACTCCTTGTAGCACAGATGTTGCGGTCTTGACTTGGCCCAGGGTCACCTTGACCTTGCTTGCTTGTGCTGTTTCCTATATATTTTACCCTGCAGTGATGCTTTATGAAACACTGCCCTCTGAAAGGGCCTGTTGCCATCACTCTCCTAATTAAGCTAGTCTCCCTTGCAGGCGCCTGAAGACCTTTTGAAGGAGCACTACATCGACCTGAAGGATCGCCCCTTCTACCCAGGGCTAGTTAAGTACATGAGCTCTGGCCCGGTTGTTCCAATGGTGAGTATTGTTGGCCTACTTGGCTTGGCCTTGAGGCGGCAATGTTTTGTGCTTGATGGGCAGTGTTTCCAAGATTGATGGGGCGGGTAGCAAGGGGTGTATGGGTAGAGGATTTGGGGTCTGAAAACAGGCAGACCAATAAAATGGACTACTCATTTGTATTTGGTACAAGTGTCGAAATAAACTGTTTAAACAGAATACCCAAGGTGTAATACCCATGATTTGGAATGTTTGAAGAAAAAATCTTTAGTGCTCAATTGTGGTGAAATGCTAATTTTGCTGGCACACATTAGCTTGGATGTTGGGATGGAGGGGCGGGGGCCTTGGGTCAGGCCAGCAAAAAATTGCCATACCCATGGGACTATTAGGTGACCTTGTAATCAATCATTATATTGTGGCTTGCCGCTCCTGCATGGCAAGATTCTTTCCATTAAGTCGGGGATAAATGACAATTAGACTTTTTGTTTCCCAAAGGTCTGGGAGGGTCACGGTGTGGTCAGCACTGGTCGTGTGATGCTGGGCGAAACCAACCCTGCTGATTCAAAGCCTGGGACCATCCGTGGTGACTTCTGCATCCAGGTTGGCAGGTACGTGATGGAAATTGTCTGAAGCAGATCAAGCCCCGGGGTTATAGCAAATAATTCCATGTTTCTCCAGATCCCTGAGGCCGTGACATTTCTTGTGAACTTTGGTGTCCATGTTAGACCAATTAGAACCAGGGGACCAATTGGCAGTTGAGCCTGTATTTTATAGTCTGATTTTAAATGTTGCACTTTAACATTGGAGGGTTATGCTTTTTTATTTTGTGCACATGAGGGTTTTGGCTTTTTTCTTTTTACTGCAGTACCCTGTTAAGATCATCCTTTTGAAGCTTTGCAGCTGGCTGCACCCTGTGCTGTTTTCCCTTCATGTCTGCACCCAGCATTTTGTGATTAGTGGCCACCATGTTGTGGGAGATGGTTCTTTAGTGTCCCTGTTTGTAGTAAAAGGACCTGCCCATGAGCGTGTAAATGGACTTTTGCAGCAGCTCCTAACCCTTGCCCATCCCATTTTTTTCAACACCAGGGTCCTGTATTTATTTCTGTCGATGACATGTTCGTGAGTTGTCAATGCCAGTTGCCGTTTTTTCCATAACGAGAATTTATGTAGATGCCAGTTTATCACTGACCCTGTCATCTTGGTGTACAAAATAATTGTACGTTTGCATGTCTACAGCACCCAAGATATTGCAGGTGGCCTGTTTCTGCCACATTTGGACTCTTGACAAGTTTTATATGTAGGGCAAATAAGGCTGGTTAGTAACGGCAAGTACGAGTAACTATTGTGTTCTGTAGAAGGAATTACTTAGTCTCTGCACATTAGTGGTCTTTCACCGTTGGGATGTCCTCCAGTTACATAAATGTTATCAAGCAAACTGATTGCGTTTCGTAATTCGAAAATTAACCTGGACCTAAACACAGCCTCTGTAGCTGGGCCGAAGTCTTGGGCCTAGTCTGGGAAACGTCACCATAACAGAACCTTAAAAGCATACTCTAGTAAAAAATTTTATTTCAAAAATAGATAGCCCACATTAAAAAAAAATACTAGCATCCTCAGTTTTAAAAACTTCCTATGTAAAATTTTGAGATATTTAAGCTCAAAAGCAAGCACAAGGGTGCCGCTATTTTGTGAAATGGAGGCCCTCCTGTGCTGGCTTTTGCGGCACTAATGAAGGAAAAGCCAGCTGGCTGTAGAAAAATATCCCTTTAAGTCTATTCTATCCGAAGGCTTACTCGAGGAGAAACGGGTTCAGTTTCTTTCTGCATAGATGGGTTTAATACCAAGTATCAAGGCTACAAATCAAAGTTTGAATTCATAATCACGGACCACTTCATTCAAAAATAGTTTATTGGCGTGGCTTTCAGTGTGCTTGGCTTTACTAAAGGTCTCACTCTACATGCATTAATTGCAGACTGATTCCCATACCCCAAACTTGGCTTTTTGGACATGCAAACCTATTAAACTATCCAGTTGTCTGATGTCGAAGGTGTAGCATGTATGTTCTTTTAAATGCCTCCTGATCCTGCCATAAAGTCACTTGCCAGCTTAATTCTACTTCTATACAGCACCCTTTCTATTTTGTTCTCTGGTATTTGTAGTTAATTATCCACTACTAAAGCCCTCAACACAGCACCTTGTGGTGTCTCACATATGCTGTGTTGTCCTAGATTGTCTTAGCACGATTGGCTATTACACGCGAAATGGAAGCCTCTGGTATGTAGATTTTTATTGCAAATAAAAACATGGTGCCACATTGGCTAGTGAGTTTAGCTAATATCTTTGCTTGTCTTTGCCATTTGTCATGTTCACTACAACTGTTCAGAATGTATTCTTGATGTTGCTCCCATGAGATCTAATACTTACACCTGCCTCCTGTAGGAACATCTGCCATGGTAGCGATTCGGTGGAAAGTGCCAAGAAGGAGATTAACTTGTGGTTCAAGCCAGAGGAGCTGACCTCTTACTCGAGCTGCTCAGAAAAATGGATCTACGAGTAGACCTTGACCCTCCCTTAATCATCTGTCCTGTTAAGGGCCTTCTGTGTGGGACCCAAATTGCTGTTACTGCCTTGTTTTCTGAGCTCAAAGCACTTTGTAATAAATTCATGGCCTGAACGTTTGCTTGGCGTTTTTGTGATGCAGGGTTCGGTGACTCTTGGCATATTGTGAGATGTGTGCAGCAGAGAGCAGTTTTATGGTTACGATGCTCTTACAGGAAATCGTTTGTGGCTGTAACTGTAATGTGAAGTTGTTTTTTTTTTATATCTGGAATCCTACAGCGCCACTTGCTTGTAGTTTGTTCAAATTTCTTGCAGTTCAGGCTGGGTGGGCTCGCTTGGGTAGGACCAATCTGGATTTGCCTGTGAGCTCTTCCCTTTCTATAATGTCCAGCCAAAAAGTTTTGGAGGATTGTCCTGATTCATTGGTGTTTTCTTGGGCCATCCATCTGCAGGCCAGAAGAACAATCCGATCAATGGTTTGGGAGGGGGTGGGGTATTCTGTGGTGGTCAAAGATTACTGGAAGAATAAGTGACTTTGTAGGAGAGCCGTTGACTGTTCGGGTGTGCCTGCAATTTGTGTAGAGGTGGTAGTAGGTGGGGAGAGACACTTGGTACTCCTGCCTTTATAGGAGGCAGGGCCTTGGCTGATGTAAGGAAGGCAGTTCAGTAGCTTAAGGTTGTATCATGATCACGTGTGGGGAAGCTTGCCGAGAGTCACCTTGACGGCGCTGGCTGACTTTGAAAGTGCTGACTGAAATGACGTGGCATTTTTCAACCACTTTATTCCCCCCCGAAGTGAAAGTAACTGGCTCAAACAGGTTGTCTTAAGGGCATGAATCATAGGGTTGACACTGTTCGATGAACAAATACTGGCACTGTGCTCCTGGCTGTTTGTTGCTGTGCACATTAATTCGGTTGTGGATTATGCAACACTGGTAAGTAATGGATGGAAAAACTTTGCCTTAATCCGAACTGTAGTCATGCTCTGGGCGGCGTTTATTGGCAGCCCCATTACAGATTTGGACAAATGGTTGCCTCGACTCAAAAGAAGCAGTACGTTCAGATGGTATACCCAATGATTTGTCCCGATATGAATTGGCTAATGGGGCATATGCCACGTTTAAATAACAAAAAAAAAAAATCTCCATGAGCGACACAGCATGAGCATTCCAAACAGGTTAGTTTACCTTATGCTCCGGAACACGAGCATTTGTATATGAAATCATTTATTTTAAATGGTGCTCCTAACCCGAGGGTATCTAGGCGTATTACTCAGGCATACAGTATATATAGAATATAATTTACAAACGCATGGGTCAAAAAGACAATAGGCTTTTGTAGTGAGCATTAGCTCTGGAATGTTGACCGATCCTGTGCAAAGAGCCATGGTTTCACTTTTCCCCCTAAAAATCTAGAAGGAAGGTTCCAGTCTAGTGGGCAGAGTTCTGTAGTTTGGCTGCTAATACTGGGAAGCTGTTGCCTCCAGCTTTTTGTAGCTTAAATCTGGGAGTGTTTTATGAATGGTTAGAATGTGTGGGCCTGTGGGTTGATTTCTGGAAAATGTATCTACCAGATACTTGGGTGCGGAGATAGTCATTTGTGGGTTATGGCTAGTAGTTTTTTAAACGACTAACTTGCACTGGGAGCCAATTTCACTTAAAATCTTTAAAAGCACATTTTTCACCAGATATAAACGGAGCTATAATGCTTTTCAGAACACTGTTTAGTGGTGTGATTTTTACATGGTAAACATTCAAAATTGAGAATGCAAATTCTTACGATTTTCAATTTGTAGGAAATTGGGTCTTTCAAACCTCACTATTTAATGCTGGCACCCTGACATAAGGCGACTATTTTTCAAGAACGCTGGTGTTCAAATCAATACCCACTTAAACACCTTTGCCGATTCCAGTTCCACCAGCTTATGTTACCAACAGTTCACACAACTCCTTGCTACCCCAATGTTACTGTTTCAGTACCACGAGGACCCGGGAGACCAAATTATGAAATATAATTCTCAATAGCATACTGCTCATGCCTTCACCCCACACTCCCACAGAAAGCTGTGAGCTAGCGGATTGTTCCCAAGGATGTGCGCCATGAATCGGAGGACATTGCAACCTAGGATCCTCAAGAAGTCCTGTTACTTCTGTGTTGAATCAATTGCTTGTGTGCTGTTGATGGGTAATCTGGGCATTGTGCATCGCAATGCTTGTTTAATGGCCTATTAAAGCCCAGCCAGTATGTCTCCGGTCATTCCCCACCCCTGGCTGTTAGCAAAACCTGCTGTGTCCTTGCTGTTATTCAGTCGCATGGTGCTTCTGGAATCCCATGAATTGGGGCAACTTTACTTTTTAGCTAACTTGTATGCCCAATTGGACCCCAAACAAATGTTACTAAAAGTTGTTCCACTTGTCCTGCCCATTTCTTTGCTGTCAGGCGATGGTGGGCTGCTGGAGCTATTCAAGAAAGCCCGGAAAGGTGATCTGAGATTGCTTACCTCTGTGCATGACCCCACTGCAGTGTTAAACTGGAACTCGTCTGTTGGAGCCAAGTGGCAAACCGTGTGTGATTGCCTGCATGCTTCCATTCATTCAGTGCCAAGTTTGTGGAGGCTGTAGTTAATGGGTTTTGTAACCTGTGGCTATCGATGTTTTTGACTACAGCTCCAATGAGCCATTAACTATGCTGGCCAAATCTACTGGGATTTTTAGGTCGATGCGCTAGAGCCAATGGCTGCAATCTCGAATTCTGGCGGGATTATGCAGCAGCCATTGTTCAGGTCGGACAGTGTGATCCGGACTCGTTGGGACTTCAATGTTTCCATACCATTGCCCATCACATGTCTTGTGCGTGTATGAACCTTTCACGCGTTTAACTTAGGACAAAGTACCACATGACCAGAAGCATTTACAAACGACCTATGAAATACAACGTAATCACTAACACTTTTCCTCTGGGCTTAACATCAAAAGTTAAGATGCCTAAGAAATTCCATTGGTATTTAAAATCCTGCCCTTAGCTTCTGGAGCCTATTACATGTTCTGCATTTCTAGGGTTGGCCAATTCAGACAAGTGTTCAGCGGTTCATCCTCCTGCAGACAATACCGAGACTTTCTAGACCCCTTTTGTGTGACCTAATCCACGTGTAGCACTTTGCTACTGCCATCGCCTGATGCTGGGGTACCTACTGCCTTGGATGTTTAAAGTGTATTTTGCCAGAATTGTACTGTTAAAGAGGATGAGGGCGACTGCCCTGGCCACCCACCCCGTTTCATAAACTAGGAAAGGTCTAGCTGACACATGTGGACCCTTTCCATTAAACCTTGGGAGACATGGTAGATATTAATCGTTCAGTTAAGGAAATCCTTGGTGGGTATCCCGTTTAGTCCAGGTGCCAAAAAATCAGCGGAAGGATACATCTGCCTGTGTCGACATGCACAGGCAAATGAAGCAATTCAGATGAAAAGGCCCCAAGCGTTCTGGATCACTGACATGATCCGTTTGGTCAATGGCGCCACCGTCTTTTCTAAGCTTGACCTTAATAAATGGTACCAACTGGAACTGGCTCCTGGATCCTGCTATATTACCTTTGTGATGCGCAGGGGCCTGTTCCGTTATAAAAGACTTAACTTTGGTATCATCGGCGTAGGAAATATTCCAGTATGAAATTCACCAGGGTTATGAAACGCATACTGAATGGCTTGAACTTCAGCGACGACATCCTAGTCTTTGGCAAGTCCCTGAGTGATCATGATGACACCTTATGCTGCATCTGTATGGCACTGCGGGCTGCCAGAGTAACGTTGAACAAGGACACATGTGATTTCATGAAACACTCTAAAATGTTTCGGACGCATCTTTTCAGAGCAAGGGATGAGACCTGACACCGAAAAAGTGGTGGCACTGACAGACCTCAAGTCATTCCTTCCGCTACTGTTCCAGATACTTGGAGATCTACACCGCTCCAGGAGCTCACCAGAGAGGGGCAGATATTCCGCTGGGCCCCAGAGTGCCAAGCTAGTTTTGAGGACATTTGCACGAAGACTGCATTTGCAGCAGATATGGGCTACTTTAGCTCCTCAAAAGACACAGGTGGTGGTGGATGCCAGCTTTGTGGGACTCGGAGCCATTCTGTCACAACTCAACCCGAAGAAGCCACATGTCAAACAAGTGGTTGCCTAATGCAAGTCGCAGCCTTACAGAGCAGAGGTATTCCCAGGATGAGAAAGAGCTTGACGGTGGTCTGGGCATGTATTTCCACCTTTTTCTTTGGCAAGGCTTTTACCATTGTTACCGATCACCAGGCCCGCCTCACAATTTATGGCAGCCGAAAGACCTGCATGCCTCCTTGTATAGCCAGCTGTGGCCTCGGTTTATAGGACTAAATTCACGATTTAGCATAGGCTCGGGAAAGTCTGCCGATCTGTCACGTCACCCACGAGGAGCCACCATGCAGACGCCCTCGATAGCCGAGGAATACCTGACTGTCATTCACCAAATCCTGATGACGTGGGCGATGCTCCAACAGGAATCTGAATCAGACCAGGCCCTCAGCCTTGTGGCTCAATGTATCTGGGGGGAGGGGGCATGGGGGGAGAGAATGAGGCATGCCAAGGACATGGCCAAACATCTCATACATATCCAAGATGACATACAAAGCCTGTGTCTGGTCCAAGAGGTACTCACTGTCACAGAACACTACATCCTCAAGGGCTGCAAAATAGTCCTGCCCAGGTCATTATGCCAAAAGGTTATTGATCTTGTGCATGAAGGGCATAGAGGCACAGCGTCAACTAAGAAGCTACTCTGCCAGAAAGTATGGTTCCCCCAACTTGACGGGGTTGAAACCCTGCTACAGAACTGCCATATGCAGATTAGTGGCTGCTCTGCCGAAACGTCACAGTGCAGATGTCGGACCTCCCAGAGGGTGTCTGGGAGGAACTGGCAATTTACTTTTTTGGTCCCATGAGATGGATCCTATGTACGAGTATTCCCAGAGGTCCAGATCATACCCTCAACGGCAGCCACGGTGGTCATCCCCGCATTGGACCTAATACAGCCTACAGCATCCCGAAGGTCATCAGATAAGACAACCGACAGCCAATCATGAGCCACGACTTTGCATGCTTTGCAGACTACATGGGGTTCAAACAGTGCAAAATAACCCCACTATGGCCAATGGCATGGTTGAAAGTTTCATGTCTAGTATCAAAAGAACCCTGCCAATCGCTTAAGTAACTGGAAAGCCATTCAAACAAGTTCTGTACACATTCCTAAGGGAATACAGACGCACCCCACATTGCTCCACGGGTGAATGTCCAGAAGACCTCATGTTCGGACGGCGGATAAGGACACATCTAGCACACAACCCGAAGACTTGGACTGCCCCCATGACAGTGTAAGGGCACGAGATGCGGCCACAAAACAGACAATGACGGAAGTGGCAGACAACAGAGGGGTCATACCATTGGCTGTGGACGTTGGGCACTGTGTCTTAGTAAAGCAAGCTAAACAAAGGAAGGAAGACTCATTCATCCCCAAGTGCCTTACCGTGTCACGCAGTTAAGGAACTATGGTCACGGCGAGTGACTGAGAATGGTGGTCTATCACGCGCAATGTCTCCTACTTCCAAAAATAAGGGATGAATCACGAGGGGAGAGTAGCACGGCGAAGAATCAAGTGGGGAATCTGACTAGTTTTATTGAGGTGACAGTGAAGAGTCGGAAGGAGAAAGGGCTATGATGGAGGACTCTTATCAACCCACAGCAAGGACGAGCCCTCTGGACCAGTCATCAGGGTGGTCTGTGAGGGTCAATATAAATCCCACAAGACTGATTGAAGAAATGTACTGAGCCCCTCTTTAAAGGAAGGAAGGTGTTGCGATGTTATAAGGCCCTTTGGGCTCGTAATGTGGAAGTGACGAGGGCACACGAAGTAAGGGGTCAGTAGGATAAAATAAAGATTTGTGTTAACACACGCTGTCTTTCGTCTGTTATTGCAGGCCTGACCCGCATCGTGTATTACAGTATGTTCACCCTGCTCGGTCGGTGCCTACCTGCAAAAACCTGAATGAACCTGTCCCGTAGCGTCAGCAGGTTTAGGGGTACGACATGTCTACTCTAAAACGTGATTACTGTTTGTGGAAGCAAACCTCGGTTTGCCATCCTGCGATTGGCTCTCCATCTACAAAACTACGCACTGAGGCATATTTAGCTTTTCACAAACATGCCATCTAGTGGCCGCCTCTATAATGATCGTTTTGAAAAAGAACCGTCCGAGTTACTAGGTATCCCCTCCTACAATTAATGGACATCCACATTGACTTGCTCTGATGCTTTTTGTCTGGAAACTTTAGTGTCAAAATACAGAATTTTACTCTAAGGTTATTTGGAGGCAAATGTAATTGCGTATTGTAGTGCCTCGTTTTGGTTTCTGATTGTGTAAAAAATGGCTGCCACTGAGGGACGGGTCACATGATGAGACAGAAAATGTACTGTCACTTACATTCTATACATTAGTCCTGATATGACAAGTCTGGCAAGACACACAATACATTCAAATGACTCCATACCAGACAATGCCCTGCTCGTCCCACTGTACAAAATGGCAACGTGGACTACCTTCAAAATGCTGGCCATGTAACACTGTACACGAACCCTACCATGCCACAAAGCAGCATCCTCGGAATATGTCTGGCCCTCATCCAGTTTACTCACTTGTGGCTCAGTCCCCCACCCCATCCAAACTAGACTAACTGCGCCCTTATTCTTTTTTAGGCCGGGAGGACAGGTTCGAATCGTGTGCTGGCACTTAGAAACTGCCCCCCGGTATTGAGCGTGTTATAATTCTAACACGTCTAGGGCAAGCTGATTTGGAAATGTTTTATCCACCCGCTTTTAAGCCTGCATCGATACCAATGACCTAATATAAATCAAACAAAATGTAGCCTGGCTACTGCCACCAGCGAGGTTGCACCCCCATTACTCATATTGATGCTAATGGACCCGGTCCTTTCCCCTCAAATCCGGCTCTATGCATCCTTTGACAGGTAGACCAACAGGACTTCATAAACCCACTACTTGGGAACTTGAAGATTCTATGTTCTTTCAGTGTCTATTCATCCAGATAGCTACTGCCGGATCACTGTAGTGTTCCACAGGGGGCTATCCTTTCACCTGTGATCTTAGTCACGTGGTGCCCCTGGAAACTCCCCTCGAGTCCCCCCAATCGCATCTGGAGGTTCAGTGCCGAACAGAGCCCCCTGCCAAATTCCTTCTCCCCACAACCATCGCACCCATGTTTTAATGTCCACTCTGCACTTTGTGGCCTTCCACCTGTGCAGTGTCTGGGATTCCACATACATGGCCACTTTAAATGAAAGCTAAAAAAAAAACTCACGATGGCGCAAACGACCTTGCCTGTTGAAAAGCAAGTCCTATGAAACACCATCTTCAGATCCACAGTACAAGCCCTGGTCATAAATAGCTTTTTATTCTCCAGCATGGGGTCTGGCATGGATTCACATGCTCATTAATATTCCCCGTCGTCAGGCTGGGAATCCTCGGTAAAGAAAAAAACCAGTATCAGTTTCGTTTCTGATCTGTCTTTCGTAGTAATAACCAATCACTGGTCTCTGCGTCATACTGATCACAGCCAATGACTGCCCTCTACCTAAGCCCCGCCTCTGGCAGCCATCTTCAGATTTTTACCGCACGTTCATGTGCTGGGATCCTCGTGCTATTGCTCTCGAGTGTTAGTGCTATTTTCACGTTTTTTCTCAAAAACTTCGTTTTTTCGGTCAAAAGAGCCTCAAGCTCCACCGACTCTCCATCCGATCAACGGGGACCCGTGTCGGATTCGTCTGCGCCCCTCAAGGGTGAAGATTTTGTCTAGCTACGCTTTTGGAGGACTCCAGAAGCTTCTCGGGCCCGGACATGGCCCAGGAGAAGGGAAGCTCGACGCCCGGAAAGCTGTTCAGGGTCTGCCCTGGATGCCAGCTGCAGAACGTCTTTAAGGAGGACGAACACTCCTTTTGTCTCTACTGCTTACATGAGGACAAGACGCACGTGGAGAAGGACTGTGCGTTTTGCGGCAATATGTCGGAGCGGACCATGAAGGACCGCCATCAACGTCTCGCCAACTGGCTGGAAGGGAAGAGCCCGTCAGGCGAGAAGAGGAAGAAATCCGAGCGGTCTTCTAAGACCTTTGAGGACGCCCCGGCGACGGGGGTCCAACACAAGGCCAAGCACCACGAGTCCGCTGGCAACGGGAGCGCCGAACGGTCTGGTTCTACGGGCGCCAGGCAGGGCGCACCCTCCCTGGCACCTTCAGCCACGAGCCAACGCTCTGGGTCGGGTAAGAGGAAGGGCGAGCACCCGGCGAAGCTCCTGGAGAGGCCCCGGTCGAGCTCGAAGGCCCCATCGGAGGGGGAGCGAGGCAGTGTTCCCCCCCCCCCCCCCAAGGATAAGGCGGTGAGCGCACCTAAGGTGGTGAAGGCCTTAATCCATCCGGCCAAGCCCTCTATCGAAACTGTCGCGGCGGCCCTGGCTCAGCCTGTGGAGGCTACACCAGTGGTGGTGACCTCGGGGCTCAGTCTCCCTGCCACCTCGGAGGGAGTCCTCTTTTGTGCCCATCGATAGGACCCCCGTGAAATCCCCGGCGGGGAAGAAAAAGGGGGAGCAGGGCGTCGTCGTAGATTCGGCTTCAACCTCGGAGGAAGAGCTGATCGAGGTCTTAAGCCACGGCCTTGGCGTGGAAGAAGACCGGCCCGTCGGGATGGATCCCGACGCAGGTGACGACGACATCGTCGAGGGTGCCGACGGGGGCCCTGATCGCCTGTCGGATTCCCCTCTGCCAGCGCCGCTAGACAACTCGGCGGCCATTTTGTTGGCCATACAGTCCTTATGCTCAGAGATAAGGACGAGACTACCGTTGCCGACGGAGGAACCTCTCCCGTCGGGGGATCCTGAACCGGGACCTTCTGGTGTTCCCCCGCCCAAGAAAAGGATTCACCCTCCACCTCCTTTTCAGCCGTCGCGCCCCGTCCAGCCCTCCTCCCCGTCCACCCGAGGGGATGATACGGGGACTGACACGGCAGCGACGGGTACGGACGACGAGGTATACGATGAGGTATACGACGAGGATCTACCGTCGTCACCTCCCACCAGGGCTTCTCCAACCGACGAGATTGGATCGTTCCACTCCATGATCGCCAGGGCATCCGAGCTTTTCCAACTCTGCCCTGAGGAGAAGAACAAGGAAGGATTCCTTTGCCAACGGCGCGAGGCCATGAGGAAGACGGTCCTTGCGGTGCCTCTACTGGACGACATTTGGGATGAGGGCCTCGCCCTCCTCAAGAACCCTTCCACGACGCCAGCTAGAAGAGACCGGTACGAGAAGTACCGGGTCCCGGACGCGGCCCCCCTGTGCCTCCGGGCGCAGCCTACCCCAGACTCCGTCATCTCCGCGGCGGCCAGGAAGAAAGCGGGGGGGGGGGGTGCAGCCTCCACATCGACTTCCCCACCGGACGGCGAGGGAAAGAAATGGGACGCAGGGTCATCTCGTCTGCAGCGACGACTATTAAAGCGGCCAACGCCTTGGCTATCGTGGCCCGCTAAAACAGGGAGCTATGGTACAAACTGGCTCCCCTGCTGGACTTCCTACCGGACGACAAGAGGGCGGATGCCCTGGAGATCCTACAGGAAGGTGAGGTGGCGTCGGACCACGCCATCACTATTGCGACGGACATCGCCGACACTGGGTTTCGCCAGTTGGGCAACGGCGTGTGCCTTAGGCGGCGTGGATGGCTCAAGGCTACGGACTTCCGTCAAGACGTACAGACCAGAGTCCTGGACATGCCGTTCGGTGGGAACAACCTGTTTGGGAAAACAGTGGACGATTCCTTTCAGGCCATTAAAGCGGACACTGAGACGGCCTGGGCCCTTGGGGTTCTGCAGCAACGACGGACGCCCTTTCGGAGCAACGGAGGCAAGGGCGCCTCCAAAGGTTCCGGCGGCGGTTTCTCCACCTACCGTCAAGCGGCCCGCTCGTCGTCTCAGGAGGCCTACAGAGGACGAGGCAAGTCTGGCGGACCCCGTTGTCGTCAAGGCGGCAAAGCCTCGTCGAAACAGGATTGAACCGGGCGTGGGGTCGGGCCCCCACCGAAGCACCCCGGTGGGAGGCCGGCTGGCGAGCTTCGTCAGCGTGTGGGAGTCCATCTCCACCGACCGTTGGGTGCTGGACGCCTTGGCCCGGGGCCACGCGCTCGAGTTTCAAAGAAGGTGCCCGCGCGTCCCCCCCGTGGCCAGGAAAGAGCTTCACGTCCCTCAGCTTCTCCTGGAGGTAAAGGCGATGCTCAGGAAGGGCGCCATTGAACTCGTCCCAAAGAGGCTTCGGGGCTCCAGAGTTTACTCGAGATACTTCCTCGTGAAGAAGAAGACGGGAGGATGGCGCCCCATCCTAGACCTGCGACGTCTGAACAAGTTCATCAAGGCGCAGAAGTTCCGGATGGTCACCCTCCAGCACGTCCTGGGTCAGCTGGAGGAAGAAGACTTCCTGTCGTCGTTGGATTTGGAGGATGCCTACTTCCATATTCCCATCCTAAAGGGGCACCGAAAATTCCTCAGGTTTGTGGTCCAAGGGCGTCACTACCAGTTCAAAGCCCTCCCCATCGGACTACGGTCGGCACCCAGGGTATTCACCAAGTGCCTTGCACCGGTGGTGGCGCAGCTGCGCCGCGAGGGGATCCACGTCTACCCCTACCTGGACGACTGGCTCATCCGAGCCAAGACGAGGGAGCTCGCCGTGGAGCACACGGCAAGGACCGTCCAACTTCTCACGGACCTGGGATTCTCCGTGAACTACGCCAAGTCCCACCTGGTACCCGCGCAAAACGCACTGTTTCTGGGAGCGAAGCTCGACACAGTGTCCCTTCTCGCCTCCCCGTCGGAGGAAAGGACCAGGTCCATCCTGGGCAAGGTACAGCGGATGTTGGTTTCCGACGCGGCCAAGGTGAGGTCCATCAAGTCCCTCCTCGGAATGATGTCTTCTTGCATCTACCTCATTCCCATGTGCAGGCTCCGGATGCGCCCGTTGCAGGAGTTCCTGGACGCGCGCTGGATCCAAACGACGGGCTGCTCCGAGGAGAGGATCACACTCGACGAGAGTTTCCGCCGAGCGGTCCGATGGTGGGGCACCCGCGCGCATCTGACGGCGGGCATGGACTTCCAGACCCCAGACCACCAGGAGACAGTGACCACGGATGCCTCCCTGGAAGGGTGGGGAGCGCCCACCAAAAATCTGCACGCGAGAGGCCTTTGGCTCCCGACGGAGAAGTCCCTCCATATCAACGTCCTGGAGCTCCGTGCAGTGTTCTGGGCCCTCAGGTCCTTCCGTCCCTCAAGGGCAAGGTGGTGAGGATCTTCACCGACAACACCGCCACCATGTTTTACATCAGGAAACAGGGCGGAACCAGGTCCCCAGCACTGTCCAAGGAGGCGCAGGACCTGTGGCATTGGGCCGTCGCCCAAAGGATGTTTCTGGTGCCGTTTCATCTGGCAGGGATAAAAAACACCATCGCCGACTCACTCAGCAGGGAGCTGCGCTCGTGCCACGAGTGGGAGTTACGGCAGGATCTAGTGGATCGCCTCTTCCGACGGTGGGGCACACCCCAGATCGACCTGTTCGCGACGGCGACGAACTCCAAGTGCCGGAGGTTCGCCAGCAGGTTTCCCCTGGGAGGGCCTGTTCCTCTACGCGTTCCCTCCTTTGCCACTGCTAATCCGGCTCATCAACCAGCTCAAGAGGTCACGGTGCAGGATGATCCTCGTCGCGCCTGCGTGGCCGAGGCAGATATGGTTCCCGGACCTTCTGGACTTGTCAGCGTCCCCGCCAATCAAGCTGCCGGTGGACGCGGATCTACTCTCCAGGGAAGGAGGCGCCATCCTCCACCACGACCCGAAATCGCTGAACTTGCAGGCCTGGCTCCTGCAGCGCTAGAGTTTGGAGGATACGACATACCGGCCGACTGCAGAGAGGTTCTTGCAAAGGCCAGGGCGTCCTAGACTCTTAAATGCTACGGACACAAATGGAAGAGGTTCTCTGTCTGGTGCCACGCACAGAAGATTAACCCTCTACGGATTACGGCTCCCCAGGTACTGCCGTACCTGCTGACGCTGGCCAAAGCTGGACTGGCACACGCGTCCATCAAGATTCATCTTGCTGCGATCTCCCGATACACCAGAACCACGGGGCGGACGTCCTTGTGGTCTCATCGTCTGGTGAAAGAGTTCATGAAGGGACTGTTCAGATCGTTGCTGCCGGTGAAGGCTCCGGCCCCGGCGTGGGAGCTCAACGTGGTGCTGACCAAGCTCATGTACCTCCGTTCGAGCCTCTGCACTCGGCCCGTTGAAGTTTCTGTCGTGGAAAACAGCGTTTCTTGTGGCCATCACCTCCGCACGACGGGTGGGAGAGATCCAGGCCCTTTCATGCAAGGCCCCGTGACTTTTCACGACACGAGGGTAGTGCTCAGGACGCACCCCTCCTTCATGCCCAAGGTACCGTCGGACTTCCATCTCAACGAACCCTTGGTGTTGCCTGTGTTCTTCCCGTCGCCTTCGTCGCCGGCTGAGAGGACTTTGCACTCGCTGGATGTGGCTAGAGCGCTGAAGTTCTACGTGGACCGCACGAAATGTTTTCGAAAGACATCACAACTCTTTGTGAACTTTAGACCTGTCAATCAGGAGAAGGCTCTCTCGAAGGCTTCCATTTCCAGATGGCTCTCCGGCTGTATCATGTACTCATCGGTTGGCAAACCGACCGCTGCCTGGCCGTCCGAGAGCCCATTCCACCAGAGCGATCGCAGCTACCACGGCGTTCCTTTCTGGTGTGCCCCTGCTGGACATATGTAGGGCTGCTACGTGGAGGTCGACGCACACCTTCACAAAATTCTAGGGAGGAGTCCAGGGTCGGCCAAGCAGTGCTGCGCAACCTTTTCGCCTGAGGTGAGCCTGGTGAGGAGGTAAGATGCTTAATGTTGAGTTTGATGTAATGCTTAATGTTGAGTCTTTGCCACCTCCCATGGTTGTGCATGTGTGTACTGCTATGTATTCTTTATTCATGAGCATGTGAATCCATGCCAGACCCCATGCTGGAGAAGGAACAAGTTACTTACCTGTAACTGTTGTTCTCCAGCATGGGTCTGGCATGGATTCACATGCAAACCCTCCCGCCTACCCCTTTGCGGCTCTTCACTTGGTCATACTGCCACTTCACGTGCTTCCAAATCTGAAGATGGCTGCCAGAGGCGGTGCTTAGGTAGAGGGCAGTCATTGGCTGTGGTCAGTATGACGCAGAGACCAGTGATTGGTTATTACTACGAAAGACAGATCAGAAACGAAACTGATACTGGTTTTTTTCTTTACCGAGGATTCCCAGCCTGACGACGGGGAATATTCATGAGCATGTGAATCCATGCCAGACCCATGCTGGAGAACAACAGTTACAGGTAAGTAACTTGTTCCTTACCCACCACCTTTGAGAAGTGTCCTACGTGCCATTGCTTCCATTTCCAAAAATCTGAAAAGACCACTTACCAGCGTCATTGGCAACCACTTCATAACTGTGACCATATGTGCTCCCTCATGCCAGACAAAATGGAGGTCATGCATCATGAATTGGGGTTTGGCCGGACTAGAACCACATGTTAATATATTTTTCCATATTTATTTGTATACAGTTCCAAAAGAACGTTTACAAAATTACAATTCACAATATTACAAATCAATTCACAGTAGCAAACCCTAAAATCCTAGTCTAAAATATTAAATTCATACTCCTCCGACTGTACCCCGGTAACAATATCTTGCATCTTATTTTGTTTTGTGTTAGATATGCCTAATCTATCATAGCATAACTAGTAACATTCTCCAAAATCGATCGTCATGATATAATAAACATTACAGACATGACGCCTATTGTACATGAATTACATATATAAAGCACTTAAAACATCTTTGTTCTGCACCCTGCTGCCATTTGCATGGTCTCCAGGCGCTCTGATGGTTCTGGAAGAGTGGGAGGGGTGGTTTGGGAGGCAGTGGGAAGAAGCAAGGTTGCAGTGCTTTGTGCTGATGGTGCAGATTGGATTTACCCTGAGCTTTGTGAGTTTTTATTATTTTTTTTTTAGGCACGATACGTTGGAATTATCAGTGGATTTGTGTCCTGATATGAAACCTTGTGCTTGTAATGCAGGGCTTGGCGTGTCAGTTGGTGTTAGTGTTGAGTTGCGGTGTTCATTTTTTGAAATATTTGGTTGATTTGTTTTCAGGAAGCGGTTAGCAGACTTCGTTAACACATGAACATAATTACATAACTCAAACCCCTTAACTCTCCAACACCCTGGACGGAATCCCTGGGTTATAGTCTCATGGGTTGGTGGCCCTAGACAAAGATCAGCACATTTCTAAAAGCTCCAAGCGCTGTGGCTCAGTTCCGGTGAGAACCCTGGATTTTGGAAAATGGGTTGGAAGGAGGTGATAACCATATTTCCTGCTCTGCCTATCCCAGGTGTTGGCTACTAATTTCGTAATGGAGATCGGGTGCATATGCCAGGGTCTGTCTGGCCGCGGTAGCCAGAGAACATCCCTCAACTCATGTATCGCCACCGCTCTGTCCAAAACCACACACAGTTTTCCCCTCTTGTCCTGCAAACCATTCCCTTATCCGAATATGGGCTGCCTCAAAATACTGTTGAAAGTTAGGGAGCGCCATCCCTCCTTCCCTCTTCGGGGCTGTCAACAGACGGCTGATCCAGGGTCCCTTACCTGCCCAAATAAAATGATCTGTTAACTCCTGCAGCTCTCCAAAGAAGCTCTGGGGGACAGACACTTGTAGGGCCTGGAACAGATAAAGAAGCATAGGGATGGTAACCATTTTAACCGCTGCAAGTCTGCCTACCCATGATATCTTCAGTGCACTCCATTTGCAGAGGTCCATTTGAATGGACGTCAACATTGGGAGAAAATTTGCTGTGTACCGATTTGACAGGGTCGGAGAAATGTGTATTCCCAAGCATTGGAGCAATTATGATTTTGTCAGATTGATCTTCAACCCTGACACTGTCCCAAAGTCAGACAGCACTTTCCTGCTCCCCTCCAGTGATGACCCCGGGCTTGCAAGTGTAAGCAGCATGATCTGCAAAAGCCACCACCTTGTGTTGGGTGCCTTGAAAGGAGATGCCACAAACCTTCAGACTCGCATAGGGTCTGGAGCAACAGCTCCAAGCAGATTGCGTAAAGCTTGGTGCCTCTAGTCAAGGAAAAGATCCTAGACAGGGAGCCGTCGATGAGAATTCATGCAGAGGGGGAGTTATAGTTGGCGCAAACTATCAATGAATTCCCACCCCAGGCCCTTTTTGTTCATCACTTTAAACATTAATGACCATTGCATGGACGTTTTGTTTACCTTTTGCACTAGGTGGGCAATTTGTCTAATATTCTCAAATGTCTGTCGACCTTGAATAAAGGCCGACTGGTCGAGGTGGATCAGGGCAGGGAGAAGACCCTCCAGCCTGTTGGCAAGAATTTTAGTGTCCATTGTAGCATGTACATTGAGGCTATTGGCATGTACAAGGCACATTTTGTGGTGTCCTTATTGGGTTAAGGGATGAGGGTGATCTTTGTCTCTTCCATTGACGCTGATATACAACTGGTTCTGTGGAAGTGGTTGAAGAGTCCTGTGAGATGTGGGACTAGGGTCCTGGTGAAGTTCTTATAAAATATCATGAAACCGTCTGGCCCTGGTGATTTGTGAAGGGACAGTGATTTTGTGACCGAGAACCTCTTCTGTTATTTCTTGCTGCAGCCCTTTACTAGCTTCAGGTCCTAGCATCAGCAGTTGGATTTTATTCAGGAATTCCTCCGTAAGTGGTCTATGGGGTCTTGTGACGAGTAGAGATCAGCGTAGAAACGTGCAAAGCACTCCTCGATATCCTCCATGTGAGATTGATTCAGCCCCTGCTCGTCTGTCACTGCAGTGATGATTTTGAAGCTGGATGCTCTCCTCGGAAGCCGTGCCAGGATCGATCGGCCTTATTGGCTTTAGCGTAATAATGCTGCCACATGAACAATAGGGATTGAACCACTTTCTTAGTTATGAGAACGTTTAGTTGGCCTATGGCATGCCTTTATTCCATCTGCCGCTTCCTAGTGGGAGCAGCCAACGATCTCTTCTAATGCCTTCAGCCTCCATCTGGGATTCCAGGAACCTTCGGTGTCTGGTTCTCATTGCTTTAGCGGCAATGAGTCCCCCTAATAGTTGCCTTAAAAGCATCCCAACTAACGTTCTCCCCAGTATCCGTCAGGCTATTTAAGTTAAGAGGGACATCTTATTCTGCAGCTCTTTCCTAATTACGGGGACTCATAATAATTGGGCCGGGGTCCTCCAGCCCCACACCCCAGGATTGCACCTAGATATACGTAGGTCTACAGTTACCACTGCGTGGCCTGCTATCCTCAGCGGACCCACCTCAATGCCTTGCTTCTCCCAGTCGGGGGGCCTAGACCCATATATAGCCAATTTGGGATTTGGAACCATGAACATTCGAGAAAAAGGTAAATCCCCCTCGCACCCCTCTCCATCCCGGAGACCCAGGCAGTGCTACCCCACACGTCTTATTGCGACCCGATGCATGAACAATCCGGGAAAAGCCCCTGAGGTGAAGTCTCGCCTGATCTCTCTACAAAAGATGGGTCTCTTGGATAGCCAAAATGTCCAGGCCTGATGATTTAGTGAATTGCTCTAACTTTTTCCTCCTCTTTATGGGGAGTTTAACGCCCTCACATTATGGGTTGGATACTTGAAAGTAGCTGGGATTGTAGTGTATGGCCAAAGTATTACCCAGACCATCCACCAAGGTGCTCCCCTGCCAAGTCCTGGTACAGCTGGATCGGTGAACCATGAAAAGACAACTATTCTTTCACTCTTGCTGCTCGGAGGACCGCCTCTTTCTGTGAGTACAATGCGAATGCCACCAGGACATCTCTGGGTCTGCCATTGGTGCCCCTCTCCTCCGGTCTGGTTTCTCCTAAGATGTCTGCAAAAAGCTTCTGGGCCTGCACCGTAAGCGCCTTGTCTGCCATTTCTTCCGGTAGGTTTTTTTATGCAAATATTTATCCTTCGGGACCTGTTTTGCAGTTCAGTTTTGCGTGGCAACATTCAGTCGCTCACTGGCATAGCTATGTTCCTGAGTATCCGTTTCTACCTCCAGGAGTGTTGAGGTCTGATCTCATCAACTGAAATTGTTCCTGGAAAGCCTTGGTCAAAGAGGATTGCAGGCCCATTAAGTCATTATTAAAGTCCTATTGTGTGAGAGGCTCCCACGCCACCATGGGTACCACTGGCTCTGTCACAGCACTCGCTGAGGTACAGTTTGCCCTCACATAGCGGGGAGGGTATTCGCCGCATCCCCCATAGCAGAAGCCTGCTTCAGAGATTTGGAGCGGGTCTTCAACCCTCAGCTAATTCCACCTTGACCCACGGCCGCGTTCCAATGTCGGTGCTGAGGGCAGACTCTGCTTCCTTTTCCCCTGGATCCTTTGGAGCCTCCACTCCCCATGTGAAGTTTGTTCTCCCCTGGCCTGTGTTCTTCCAGGGAGGAGGGTCTCTCTCCCCCCCGCCCCAATACCTCCCGGACCTCCACAAGCTCCTCTCGATCTTAGTGCAGGCCCTGCGGGGCCCGGAGGCATTGCCTTCTGCCTCCTGATGACCAGGGGCCCAGGTAAAGGGTATTACTGGTTGGGGGCTCGGAAGCTCCAGGATATTGTGAACTTGGCCTTCTGTTGTCCCCTCCTTCCTTAATGCCCCCCTTCACCTTCTCTATTTGTTAGGTGGCCAGGCCTAAACCAGTGAGTGTATGCCCTTCTTCAGGGAGAGCTCGGCTCCCAACTGCTCCCCGTGTCCTAATGAGATGTCCAGTGGGGGGGCTTCCTTGGTTGGGGGGGAGGTGGCCACCTCAGATATCCCTCATCACCTCCTGTGCCAAGCTGCCCCTAGTGCTGTCGCCAGACTGCCATTTCTTCCCCTGCATTTGGGCCCTCCACCAGGGGCCACTGCAGCACAGTTACTCGGGGCCAATGAATTCCACAAACCTCTATATGTGAGGTGGTACTGGATCCCCGCGGGTATCCGGCTCAACTACGAACTTCTCTTAGCTGTGTGCGTGTGCGGCTACTCGTCTGGACCCCGCTGCAGGGTGCCCTTTCTCGAGTGGTCCTCCGGTGCAGCAGCGCCAGTCCGGCAGCGGCCTCGCCTTCTCCTGCAGCCTGTACCCCAGGCTGACTAGGAACCCTTATTCTCTAAGCCACAGCCTGGTCTCGGGTGGACACCAGGACACAGTTTTAATTTGCGTGCTGCCGCCGAAAGGGTTCTGCTCCCACAACGGCAGTCTGTGCCCTTGCCTCCTGCTGGGTAACCAGAGCCAGTTGGGTCTCTGCAGCATGCATGCCCTGTTAATGGTGGGTGGATAGCAGTGTATCCCAGCCGGTTCCGCAAGCTTTAAGGGACTGGTGCACTCGTAACTTTGGATGGTGTCCGGCTGGGCATGTGGCCCCTTTCCTTGCTACTGTTGGCCAAGACATGGACTTGCTGGGCACGGCATCCTAGACCCCTTGGACTGTGGCATCCCTCCTACCATTACGTGAGTACTGACTGTTGCTCAACTGCCTGCCTCGTTTCTCCTTGACCCGTACCCTATGCCTTCCAGGCAGTTCTCACTGCCCTATTTCTGACTTATGTACCCTGACACGGAAGACCTACCTCTTTATTTGGTTCCTTCCTCTACGAAGCACACACCACTCTGCCCACGCTTCTGTACTGCTGTGCTGTAACACCTGTGTCTTAATACTTAGTAGTGCTGTGCTGTAACACCTGTGTCTTAATACTGCTGTCTGTAACACCTGTCTTAATGTTCATGTTTAGGTGTGGTTCCTTCATGCATTGCTTGTGACGGTTTAAAAATCGATTTTAGGTCTGCTCCCTCGATGCAATGATTGTAAATGTCTAAAAAAAACGAATTTAGGTGGCTCTCTTCATGCATTGCTTGTGACTGTTTAAAAATCGATTTTAGGTGTCCTCCCATCCTGCATTTGTTTTGTCCTGCTAGTTAGAATTCCCACATACTCCCTTGCTCTGTCTTGTCTCTGTCCCTTGATTCCTGCCACTCCCCCTCACCTTTCAGCTCCTACTGTTTCTTCCCATTCTCATTGTGTTTCCTTGTTTGCGCCCTCCTCTGAACTCCTCCCAGGTGCCTCAGCTGCTCAGCCGGATTAATTGTAGTACGCCCTGTGCCCTCTCATGGCGCTCTCTATCTCTCCTATCTTCTCAACTGTTTCTCTATCTCCTACTCTTCACCGCTCGCCAAGTCTGGCAGGAAGAATCTTAAGAAGGACACACTTGGCTCCAGCCCCGGCCTTCCTATCACAGACACCTACGTCGGTGCTTCCGCCAGAGAAACTCACCGACATCCTCTGCTTCATTCCTTCCCCTGACTTATGGACTATGGTTGGTCTGCTCTCTCCCTACTCCTCCTCACACATCAATAGTGGCACCTGCTGGGAGGTCCTTCTTGCCGCCTCCTTGTCCTCCAGGGTCAACATTAATGTCTATCGAAATGGTACCGTCTTGGTACAAAGGCCTCAACCCAACTGCCTTCTTTTTGATCGGCTCCTCCTGTGCCTTATTAACTTTCCACCTTCCTCCTCACTGGTTGCCTTGCCAACTGCACCTACGGCCTGGGGCACACCTTGGCTTCCTTGTCGCCACCTGGCTACACCACCTCTTACTGTGGATCCTTTGTCTTCTATCATGGCTCCCTCGCCCACTCACTTAGCACTGAGCTTGTCAGCCTCTCCCATGCTGGTGCCCTTGCCACCCTCTGCCGACGCATCTGTGGCGCCCTTGCCCTCGGCGTGCCCTCCTCCACAGGCTCTCCTGCCAACTACTACTGTCCGGGCACCCTTGCCTGCGCTCCCCTCAGCCCCTCTGACTGCTCTTGCCTCTACCTCTTTGGCACACACGCTGGTTACAGTGGGGACTTCTGTCGCCTGTAAGTCCTTCAAAAATGGCAATCTGCTCCACATTGCCACACTTAACTCACGCTCTGCAGTCAAGCACTCCTCTGAAATCTTCCACCACCTTGAACACCAGGACCTTGATGTTCTTGATCTCACCAAAACCTGGTTTAAGGACAGCTCTGTCCCAAGTTTTGAGACACTTCTCCCTGAAGGTTACAAGATCCTCTCTGCGCCCAGGCTCAACAGGTCAGGAGGGGGAGTTGCCCGGATCTTTCCAGAGTGGATCCCCGTTTCTACAATTCCCAAACAGACCTAGTCCTCTTTCAAATGCCTGGTCAGCAGGCGCTCTCTCCCCCTGCCTCCTCTCTTACTCTGGCCACCTATCAGCTGCCTGGCCACTCCACCCTCTTCCTCGGAATGGGCTGATTTGGCATCCTCTCTCCTGTCCTACACCTCAACCCCTCCTGCTGGGGGATCTTAACATCCATCTTGACTCTCCTGACTCTTAAGGAGCTTTCCGCAACCTATGTGACTCCGTCTCTCTCCCCCCCCCCCTTCTACCCTCTGCTCTGATTCACACTGCTGGCCAAACCTTGGATGCTCTCATCTCTGCAGACATCCCTCTCTCTATCCCTCTCACTACCCCACTCTCATGGACTGACCACTCCCTGCTCTCCTCTCACTTGAAGCTCTCTTCTCCGAACTGGCCCACCCTGCACTGCCTCCCACCTATAAGGTATTTCGACCCATGAAAAAAGTGTCAGTGGCTGCCTTTGCCTCCACCTACTCCCCTCCTACTCATGCGGCTGACTCCCACCCTGACACAGCCCTTTCTAACTTTCACCTTGCCATCTCCAATACTCTCGATATCCTTGCACCTATCACAAGGGTCTGACTGAAGCCTCCCAAAAAGTGGAACTCTTGGTACAACTCTGATCTAGCTTACCTTAAACGCAAGTGCATAGAGCGGAAATGGGGATCTTTAGGTGCACCCTCTGATAAGCTGGCCTGCCACCTTCTGAAAAGGCAATATAGACTGCATCCGGCACAAGAAAAGAGTACATTTTCAAGCCTGCATATCACTACATGAGTGCGGCTACACATAGATTCCCATTTCTCCTCAGTTATATCTACTCCCAGGTCCCTGCCCCAAGCCTCAGAGTCTAGCAGGTGGTTTATTTCTCCGTTCCTGCAGCTGCCTGTACAATTGAGACGCTACTCCAGGGGGTGCCGTACTGGCCATTACGAGTGCAAGCAGAGGTTCGTCAGGGGGCTGTGAAGGGAACATAGGCCACATCTTCTGAACGGCACGTCGTAGCCCAGCATATTGTAGCCATTTGGAGGGGGCCCTACTCAGCCGCTCGCGCAGATCTGGCCAGTTTACAAATGCGCCTTGTTCGTACATATCTCCCAGGGTCGAAAAGCTGGCAGCAGACCACTTGGCGGCCTCAGCTCTACTAATGTTGGGGAACCCAGGAATGAGGTTCCATAGTGGCTGATCTCTGTGGAATGGGTCGGGGATGCCAGTTCGCTTCCGGATTCTATCCCAGGCTAAAGCAGTAGTGGCTGCCGGACTCGGACACCCCAGTCCATCCACAACCGGGCAGCGCCACAGAGCGAAGCGCCCTGGATCCGGCGGCATGGCGCTCAATTTTCACATGTGGGAGCGGCGGACCATCCACAGCCCAGTACGCCGCATAGTGGGCTTGTGCTGCAAGCCAATATACCTGGAAATCAGGAGCCGCCGGCCCACCCTGATTAAGCGATCTCACCAGGGTAGCCCACTTTAGTCGCACCGCACCAAGGTGCCACAGGAAGCTATTTACTGCGGTCTTAGGTTTATTAAACATTACAGTACCGGGCCATAGAGGAACATTTAGGAAAGATATAGGATTTGGGGCAGTACCACCATTTTAAGAAGGGACACCTTACCCAAGAGAGTAATGGGCAGCTTGGCCCATAAGAACAGCTTCAGGCTAAGTTGATGCAGATAAGTTCCTTGGTCACAGCACTGCTGCATCCAGTACACTGCTGCACATAATAGTAGGCATCAGCGCCATCCCCACGCACTGTGATCATGGTATGCTGCATCCAGGCCAGTAACGCGACCAACTGCAGTCACCGCAGGGGGCCAAGCGAGGAGGGGTGCCACAGCGTATCAGCTGCGCAGGCAGCGAGTCACGTTAGAACCGCTCCGAATCTGAGACCTGCAGCGACCCACCACACTCTCCGGTATTCCTGGCGGCACTCACTGCAGCCACAGGACAGGTAGCCGCAGCGAGAAGGAAAGGAGAAGCCACACATCAGCCGCTGTCCAACGGCGACAATAGGGGCAGCCAGGCAGAGCCTCCGCCCCTGATGGCTCCAGCGGTCACAAACAGAGCGATCCCACGCAGCAGGCAAGCGAGTCGGTATCGAGGCTCCTCCGGTCGAGCCTCCTCCAAGCAGGAGGCACAGCTAGAGTTGAGGATGGGTATGTAGGAGCAGGGTCTCCTCGGCTGCCTCCTCAGCAGTTTACAAATGTGTTTGTGCCACTAAGGATGAGGATAGCGCCACAATGTTTTAGCAACTGCACAGCCACTCATTCAAGCAACCATCTTGCTTGCGCTCAACAGCGCCCTTAGCCTAACTTTTCAAAGTCTGTAAAGAGCTGGCCAACCCTACTGCAGCCTCATCCTCTATTGCACCCATCCAGACCCTTTGCGGGGCCCTGGCTGCACACTTTACCACCAAAACACAGGGAATCCTGTCATCTCTCTACTCTGCACCCACTCATGCACCATTATCTCCTGGGCCGTCCCCCCCACTACTCCCTCTCCCCTGTCACACCTGAGGAAGTTTCTAGACAAGTCCGGTCTATGAAAGCCTCCTCCAAACAGAGATGGACTCTTGCTCCTCCAAAACCATCAAGGACAACATTGACTCTTTAGCTCCAGCCTTGGCAGACCGCTGTAACCTCTCCTTCGCCACGGGAATCTTCCCCACCTTTCTCGAGCACTCTCTTGTGCACCCTCCGCTCAAATAACCCTCTACCAACCCTTCTATTCCAGCCAACTATCGCCCAAACTCCATTACTCCTTTCCTGGGCAAACTCCTAGAGATGTTGGCTATCTCTCGGCTTACTCTCCACACTGAATCTGTTGGTTTTCTCCACGACCATCAGTCTGACAGAGCATCCAAAGGCATGGAAACTGCTCTTCTGAACACCCAGGAAGACCTGCTATAAAACCTTGACTCCAGCTTTCCCTCTGTCTTCATTCTCCTTGGCTTTTCCTCTGCTTTTGATGCAGTAAACCACAACATCCTGATCTCCCGTCTCTATGATAACCCTGGGCATCACAGATCAGGCCCTGGCGTGGATTGCGTCCTTTCTTACCGTCCATCCAAGGTGGACTTGGGTCCTTTCTCTCCGCTATTACTCTCTCTACTTGTGGTGTCCCCCAGGGAATCTAATCTATCCACATGGTTCTTCATATCTACAATATCTACATGGCTCTTTTGGCCCACAATATCCCTGCCTTTACCTTCAATTTTCAGTGCTATGCTGATGACACACAGCTCTCTTTCAGGCAACCTTCGGCCTCTTCCTCCTCCTCGCTCATTCCCGACTGTCTAGCCGCAATTCAGTCCTGGTGCGCTGCTAAAGACCTCTGCCTTAATGCCAGCAAGACACAGATCGTCCTCATCGGGACCCCTTCTCCCACTTTCCCACTCTGGCCGGCCTCCCTTGGTCCTGCGCCTCCACCCACCAGTGAGGCAAAACATCTTGGGGTCATCTTCAACTCTTCTCTCTCCTTCTCATCTCACTTCTTGACATGTCCAAAAAAATACCACTACCAGCTGCAGCTTCTTAGAGGTATTCTACCGTTTCTCACCTTCCCCAGATGCTCATTGTCTCCAGAGCCCTGGTTCTCTCCCGACTGGACTACTGCAACAATCTTCCTACTTCTACTGTCCGACCTCTTCAACTGATCCAGAACAGAACCGCAAGCCTTATCCTTGGCCTGAAGCCCAGGGACCACATCTCTCTGGTGCTGAATTCTCTCCACTGGCTCACAGTGGCTGCAAGGATCAAGTTGAAGACCCTCTGCATAGTGCACAAGGCTTTCTGGGGCCAGGGCCATTACTATCTACAACACTCTCTTCCCAAATACTCTCCTCCTAGAGCCCTCTGCTCGACCTCCTCCAACTCTTTGCGGGTTACTCCTCAAGGCCTTCCTCTTCTCTTCCTCTTTCTCTCTCCCTCTCCCCTGCTAACCTCCTTCTCTTCGCTTTCTTCCCTCCCTCCTTCTCTTCCCCAACATGCTCAGTTAGCTGACTGGTCGTCTGGTGCACCTCCAGAGCCTCATAGGTCCCAGGCTCCCCCTCCAGTCCTGCACTTGCCTCCAGGCTCTGCACTCTGCCTGGCACTTATGCAATAGGCTTGATGATAGGAGAAACCACTCTGCACTTAACCCTGGCCCCGCTGGACTGTGCGCACTGGTCCCCCTCCATCACACTTCCTGTTTTGCGCAACTACACGTCCCTGACTGTAATTTCATCAGACCAGTACTGTAGTTTATTGATCTGTATGTTCATTTCCCTCTCCACCCCCCTTTTTTTCTCCCCTCATCCTTTGCCATGCACATCACTAGTAGATACGCCTCTGGCCCAGTGGGCTAGTCATTGTTAGATCATTCGAAATCTTCAAGGCCTAAGAATGAAGACTGTATTTCCTTGTTCCCTCCTTGCCTTGAAGCGCTTTGACGCACTTCACTTGTGTTTAAGTGCTTTACAAATAAACAATTATAATATCTGGTGGAAGCACATATCACTGCTGAGCGTTTTGCCTGTTCTGTGCTTTTGTTGTTAAAGGTGAATTGAGACACATTCTCTTAAGCGCGGTGATGCATTCTGAATTCCTATTCCTATGCATGCCTTGACCTGGAGGTTGGAAACTGGAATGGTGTTCTCTCAGGGAGTGATCACCTTAACACCCTGTAAAATTCACCTCTTTAACCCACCCATCATCTCTCCTGATGACAGACCCCTAAAGCCCTGTGCACTTATTTTACACACTATTCCTAGCTTTACCAATTGTTATGCTAGTAAATGGCATGTTCCCACCCCACCAGCCCCCTTTTCTTCAGGGTAACGAATGCCTGGCCAATAACCGCTCCTGATATATAGCACTCTGCTTCTTGATCAAACACCAAAGAAACATTAATTTCTGCACTGATAATTTGTAGACAAAAATCAGTTTGGGCAACAGTTACTATGACATCGTTTTCCACATCCCCCAAATATGAATTTGTGTAGTCTATAACTAGCTAGGGGTTTCTGCATAGGTGTTTAGGCACAACACTGGGGGAGGCATACATGTTCAATGAGATGTTGGCGGTACAGTTAGCAGTTTCTTCCTGAATACACCTATGGAGGAAACCTGTGTACTTTGGTAGGTTGTGCCGCCCTTTCTTGTCTTGAAATAAATGGCACTGCATTGTTATGAGATTATTCTACAGTGCTCCATTTCAGCTTGTTCATTCATAGGGCTTTCAAGCTGTCGTCTTCTCATGTAATCCTAAAGTAGTACTGTTTTTCAAGTGATTTTGTTTTGTTGACATGGTTAGGATCTGACTTACCATGGCAAGTGTGTAGGCTCCTTGTCTGCAGCGATCTTTCTGTTTTTATATTGAAGAGGGCTTTAACCGTTTTCTATTAGTACCGTTTTCAGGCTGAATTGAGTGCCCCCCCACCCCGATCGCACCCACCTTGGATTTAGTACAAAAAAGTAATGTACAGAAAGGATACTTTGAGCAACTTCTGAGTTTGATTTAGCTGAATCTGGATCTTTTTGTGTTTTAATTAGATGAAATGTGATGTGAGTAGTGTAGGGGGGTCGAGCAATGACACATGGCTCAGTGAGGTTAAAACAAGGGGTTTTTATAAAGGTGTATTTCACGGTAGGTGTTGGACCAAATGCCTATAAGAAAAGGGAGGTCTGGATTTCAGTGAAGTAACCAAGGGAGGCATTATTCCAATGTCTACCACTACTGTTGCAAATAAAGTTTGACCTTATCTTATAAGTCCTTGTCCCTCCAGGGACTCTCTAGTCTAAAACACAATGTTGAAAATGTGTCCAATGGTATGTTCCACACATTTACTTAACTAGTCCTTAACCTTCATGCTAGGCCCAATGCTAAATCTCCAAGTTCCAAGTCTTGTCCAAAAAGAGTTCACAAATGCTACTCCACAAAAACCACCAAGTCTCAAAGGCAAAATAAAAAAGCTTCTCCTGTTAGGACAGCTTTTCTGAAGTTGCTGAAGTTCAACTAAGGGCTTAGCAAAACCTTTCAACTGAGACAGTACAAGACTCCACTCTTAGTAGAAGGCTGTACCACCTGAACATATGGTAGCATAGACAGAGCAGCCCAGCTTATCTTAGAGAGGGCTGTAGAATCAGTACAAAGAAATGGTTGTACACATATGGTCCACAGAAATACTATCTATTGTAAAATTAAAGGATCTATTTAAATACAAGTAGACCAAGGTAAATAAGTACGATCACATTCTATGAAATCACAATTATAAAAATACAACACTATGCTTTAAAGTACACAGACCAAAGCACAGACCCTGTTCAGAAAACTAACAATATGTCTAGGTAAGTCAGACCTTATCAAACACATTTAGTATAGGGCACACCTATTCATGGGGAGTAAAACCATTAGTTACTTTCAGATTAATTTACAATTCAAGGGTAGTTCACCCTGTCAGTTATGCAGTGATAGTTATTTAAGGAATCACATAATAAAGCAACCCTGTTACTAGGATACGTTTCTGTATAGTGGAACACAGCTTCAAGGAACAGTATATACCTATAACTAATTCAGGATAACAGTTATACCAGATGAGTAAGATCTGTTGATGTAATATTCAATTACAGTTGCTTTTCAGATCAGTGGAACACAGACTGAGGTAAGCAATAACTCTTTGGGCCTGATTACAAGATTTGCGGAATGGGTTAACGGGCCCCGCTAATGGAGGCTGACCCGTTAAACCCATTCCGCAAAATGACGAGGTCCCCTCGCGGGACGCGGTAAGGACGCCTGGTAAAATCAGGTGTCCTTACCAGGTCCCGCGAGTGGACTGTAATCGGCCCGTTGTTAGCTCCCTGCGCCCATTCCCATTGAGCCCTATGGGGGCTCAAATGGGAATGGGGAATTACCGGGCCCTCCAAACTCAGAATGGCCCAGTAATTCCCCATTCATGGAACCCGGACCCGGTTTTGATGGCAGCCATGCCGCCAATAGCGGCATGGCTACCGCCAAAGCCGTAATGAGGCCCTTTAACTTATTTTAGGATGGCACACAGCTACCTCAAGGTAAGTAAAACCTATATACTTTTTTAAAGGAGCTATCAGCAACTTAGTTATGTGTAGACCTAAGACCGATTTAGCATCTGTATAAAACAGACCAGGGAAAGCAAAACCCAATGTTACATCTTATGAATGACTCAGTTTTATTCTAGGTAGGTAAAACCTAAGGCAGACCTTTTCTAAACAGGCTATAAAGCAAGTTAGGGGAAGCAAGACCCAGTTGGGGAACCTATGCACCTCTTCTCTGAAAGAAATAGTGAAGCCAACAGCATTACCTTTGGGAAAGAGGCCCAACCAATTCACAGATGAGTAAATTAACCGTATGTATACTTTGCAGAATGGCACAACCAGTGCTCCAGATAAGATTTTGAGGTGGGAGTATTTTACGAATGCTTTTCAAATTAGAGAGTAAATGCAATATCAAGAGAGTAAAAATTAGTTTTCTCCTCTGCAAGAGAGTAAAACGTATCCAACACATACTATCCAATAGTATATTTTAAAGCGCAATATGCAGAGAGGTGATGGAAGTCTTTCTTGAAAGTAACAGTTTTAAAGTTTTACTGCGTTTGTTCCAAGTACATTTTTCTGAACAAACACAGTAAAACTTTAATACCGCCAGTTTTGGGGAAAGGCTTCCCTCACCTATTTGCCTAACAAAATGCAAGTGCGCACATTCAGGGGTGTACCTAGGCTAAAATTTAGGTGGGGGCTAACCCTTCAAATGTTGGGAGGGGCACTAACTTTGGAGACGGTGGAGGAGTAGCAAACTTACTTGTGTAGGGGGCATCTAACTTCATTACTAATTGTAATGAGACTATTCCAGTGCAGCTTCAATGTTAGAATCAGTTAACTCTCTCCTTTAAGTCTAAAACACATTTTAAAGGCATAATTATTTTCAAATGCAGCACGTTGACAGGTACTGTGCCCGTTAACGTGTTGAGTCGGATAGAATTGTGGTTGTGGATTTGGTTCAAACTTGGTTCTCCCCCCTTTATCTTTTTCCCCTTGTCTACCCGTAATGGCGGCGTGCTGTGCAAGTGTTGCCTGCTTAATGCCCCCCTTCACTCCCGCCTGTGGCGAAGAGCCTGCGACGGTAGGCGCTATACGCAGCCGCAAAGATCCTTGTAGGTTCTTTTCCCTCCGAGATAATGTTGTTGTGGTCTGCAGCCTTCCTTGTGTAGCGAACACTGCAATCCCAGGCACCTCAGGTGCGCGGATTTGGTTAGGGTCAGGACTTGGCGGATAGGAGCTTGAAGTCCCCAATGGCACCGCCAGCTTCCCGCATGGCCGACATTGCCATTAGTTTCTCACTGCTCAGTCGTGCCAGCGCATCTACCCTGGAAGCTTTGCGCTCTGCCCATCAGTGTCGGCGTCTCTTGCTGCTCACCTCTGACCATTCCCTGCACCACCCACCACGCCCACAAACTCGAAACTCACCTCTTCGTTGACACTTCCAGACCCTTGCACTCTCCTCCAGTTCCAACTGCCCACATGTTGAGCACCCGAGCCGTACCCCTATACTGGCACTGGTTCAAGCTTTTCACGCGTGACGCAGCGCCTGATCCGAGGGTCGGACTGGGTATAAAATTGCCTCGAGAACCAATGAAAAACTGGCCCAGAGTTTCAAATGACTGTTCATTCTTTTTGTGACAGAACTGTTTGTGTCAGAACTGACAAGCGCATTAAGTAATTTATCAAACTGGCCCACATGGAGCAAAAAAGTGGCCCACTTTGACCATATAAGCTGGCCCACACTAGGCTTTTGTGTTTTTGGTTCGGGCATTGCCCTAACGGCCAGTCCAAGCCCGCTACTAACCAGCTCTTGGTGTCTTGCTCTCCAAAGTCTGCACAGTCCCGCCTGGCAGTGGGTGGTAAGAGCACTCAGACAACATAATGGGCGTGGGGGGTGTGCCCATTCCCTCTGGTGCCCCAGTAGGGCCTGATAACAGAATCAATATTGTCCGGTTACGTTGCAGGGACACACGGAGGGCAAAGGGCATTCGTGGCTGTGGGGGATGGGGCCAGGAGGGAGTATGCAAGGTTTCAGATGTGCCAGAGTCTGGGGGCAGCGTCATTGTGTCTGGGGGGGCTGCCTGCCACCCACTTATGCATCGCCTATTCTGCTCGCCCCCACTGGCGTGGCTAAGAGGGGCAGTACCTCATTAGAAGCCTTGAATGTTTAATCTACCACACATTGTACACAAACTTAGCATCCCGATTTGTCAGTAAGGTGTTGGGGCTTCTCGGGTGCATGCCTCGCTGTATTTGATTTCGTTTTTGGGGTGTACGATGCAGCTGTGTGCTTTATCCGCTGCGTGGCAGGCACGCGTATCGTGCATAGAAGCTATGACCTGGCGGGTGACAGCCTGGCTCTAACCCTGCATGGCCCATGACCATGCTGCGTGTGTATATGCAGTGCATTCAGCGTGACTGCCATCAAGTCTGGTTGTGTATGTGTGTGCAATTTATGTTGATGGTTGGTTCATGCTGCATGAGCAGTATATTGTGTGGTCGTTATTTCTCTGTATGTTATGTGCGCACACACATACGATGTATGAAGTCATTTTCCTATGCAACGCAGCCATGCATGTACAGTGTATTGTACTTAACACAGAGTCAGGAGATTCGCGTGCAAGAAATTGATGCAGCATATGTTTTCACATAGTTCTCTTAAACGGGTGCATTACCCCACTGAGCTATCACACTTTCTCAAAGAATAACAGCAGCATATAGATGACTCCAAATCGTCCTGTTCTGTTCACACAAAGCTAGCATTTGCTAAATATGTGTTCCAGCGCCATCTGCTGGAAAGAAAGAATAGGGGAATTCACAAAAAAGTACTGTGGCCAGCCTGCGTAAATGGTACGAAAATCAAAATAAAATGTGGCGTATTTACATTATTTTACTGCGTAAAAAGCCCAAATACGCACCTTGTCTGGAGGGCTGGGCACAACACACATTTAAGGTAAGTAAGAACTTTTGTAACTATCCACTCTTGAGTGACACTTACCAACCAACTCTTTCAAAAGTAAATACTTTTAAACATTTGTTATACTTTTCAAGACAGAATCCTTTACTTATTCAGTCCTTCCCTAGTCTATTACATGAGTTCATTCGGAGGCAGAAGAGGGACCCTAGTGGTCTAGGTGCTAGCTGTAGGCAGGGTGAGCTAGGGTTCTGTTGCAGGCAAAAGTCAAGAGTTCCTGTGGAAGACTGTTCAAACAAGTAGTTCACTTTAAAGTTAGTTAGGGTCCAGGGACTTCTGAGAAGACACCCTAGGAGGATTCCAACAGTGAGCCTAGGTGAACTGGATGAGAGGACTCCCAATCACAGAAAACATCCCAAAAGCTTTACAGAAATCACACGGGCTTGGTAAGTATATACCCCAGCACAGAAGAAGAGTTGCAGCAGGAAGATTCAGGATCTGCAGCCAAAAACCTGGTCGATGAATTCCTTTGTCATGAAGACTGAAGACAGGACTTTGGAAGGGAATTTGCAGCAGGGATCAACGGAGAAGACGGAAGACAGGAGTATCCTTGCGGCTGGATGTGGCTCTGCGGTTTTGGCACCCTTTTCAGGATCCAGAAGAAGACTGAATAGGGCATGTCGGATTCTCATCACTTGCGAGGTCCAACACTCTGTTGGGATTTTCTTGAATCGATTCACGTCTCTGGATGTCCAGCAGGATGCCACCAGAGTTTCAGTTCGATTCAGAAGACTCTGCACTGCACACACTGGCTGGAGGTCCCAGGGTATTGGGGTATTGCAGCCCGCAAGGTTGCAGCACAACATGGGGTGGCTCAAAATGCAGGTCTTCTTGGGTGTAGCAGATCTCACCAGGCTCTGGGTTGGGGTCATTGTTTTTGGAGTCCCCAAGCCGCTTGAAAGGGAGGGTAATGGCAGGCTCCAGTTACACAGCAGCCTCCCCGGTCTCTGGAAATAGTCTTCGCTGCCGTTTCTTCATCTTCTTCTTTGGATTTGGTTCCAGTGGTAGACTTCTCGGCAGCTTCCAGGTTTGGAGCTTTTATCAGGAACTACAGCACACCTTCTGCATCTTCATTCTCTACCCACCTTTTACAGTATGGGGTGGTCTGGCTGTCCAATCAGGACAGCCAGGCCACCACAGGGAGTTGTTCCCTTTCAGGCAAGGTGGAAGACAAAGGGCTTCATAGTTTTAGACTCTTTTCTTGCTTCCTGCCTTTCCAGACACTCTGGAGCCTGGGCGGTGAATACACAGCATTCCCTCAAGACACAAAACAGCCACTAAGGTTGTTCTCGTCTAGAATGGCAGGCGAAGATTTCAGAAAGAAATGGTGAATAAAGGAGCACTGATTATACGGGAGATATATAGCTTAGAATTAACACAACAGTTATAAGCATTAAACATCAACTGTTATTTATGACACATTTAATATTTTAATAAAGACATAAAACATTTTTTACAAGTCCGTAGCAAATCACTAAATAAAACACTCTAAAACAGTGACAGTATCATACCCTAATGGGCAGGATTGACATCAATGTTAATCAGATCAGTAGTAATGCAGAGTATCTAACATTTAGATCTCTAGTATTGTCCTTATCTCGACATGTCTCGTATTGTTATGGTTAGAACATTAAACCATCATATAGTCTCGACATGTTTCTGTTCGATGTCAATTAATACAGAACTTTCATCAGGAGTATAGTCACTACGATTAAAAAACCACAATCTAAACTTTTGGATCTGTTAAGCCGAAGAATCTTCTGGCTGAATGTGGGAAGTGTACACGACAAATCTGACGTGTTTTCAAATGGTTGTAACTGTTGGTAAAACACAATAGAAAAAGAAAAAGCTATTAGTGCTATTATCTCGATTAGGAGAAAAATCTCATGAGGAGGCAAAGGATATAAATTACCTTGTCCCCTCTGTGGAGTTATAGCAGAAGCTGGCTTGATTTAGGCTTATTTTGGGCTTCTGTAGGTGAAGAACCCTTAATAAGGGATAAACGCCCTGCAAAAATAAAGTTTGCAAAGATTTAAAATCGCCCTGCGAGGCCGTATGTAAAGGGACACAGTGAGAAAGTGTCCCCGAGGTCATTAATAGTTGTTTTGCATTAATAAGCTTTGGTCCCTCGTAGTATTTACCTGAAGGGTTCAGGGTGAAGATGGCTAATTAATCCTTATAACGAGGTCGATTAGAAAGACTCTTTCTGCAACTTTCCGAATGATAGAGAGAGGCTGTCAGAAAAAGCAGATATAATCCCTTGTTAGGGTCTTCGCACGTTGGATTGTTAAGGAAGAATAAATGGTGAATTACCCACCTATGGGTTTAAAGTCTTAACGTGGCTCGTTTTAATGAATCGTCGTATTCTTTAGTAAAGAATGGAGTGAAGCTGTGTTGAATACAGTCGGCTTCTGTGTAGTGAAGCGTCTTTAGAATGCCTGTAGAGATAGAAATGGAGAGGTTTCTATGAACAGAGTCCATTTCTATAATAAATTGTCCGCGTTTATCGTGAAAGCTCAAACTAGTTGTAATTATATTCTGCGGGGGGACAGGAGTAACCCCATTCTATATGATAAGAAGAAAAAAAATGTTACCTGTAAATGGTATCTCGATTGAGCCAGTCCTTAGCGGGAGATCACTATAGCCGGTTAAATTCGCCATCTTTGCCTCAAAGGTAGGCCGCCGCCATCTTGAGTGGGGGTATATATAGGGGCTGTAGTCCCTTCTTAGTGTCGATTCAGCGTAAGTGTCCATTACAGGAATCTTGATCTTTCAAAGGTGCAGAGTTGAAAGCTCAAAATGCCATTTGGCTCAAAACCAAGCCTCCGTACTGATACTCGGATGGCCAAAGTATTAAATCGCCCCGAAAGCAGTAATAATCCCCTTGGTCACAACAATAAACGTTAGTTGGAAAAGCTAAAATTGTCGAGCTCACTAAGAAATAAGGAGATTATAAATAATCCAAAGGAGGATTATTTATAATCTCCTTATTTCTTAGTGAGCTCGACAATTTTAGCTTTTCCAACTAACGTTTATTAGGATTATTTATAATCTCTTTATTTCTTAGTGAGCTCGACAATTTTAGCTTTTCCAACTAACGTTTATTGGAGGATTATTTATAATCTCCTTATTTCTTAGATCTGATTAACATTGATATCAATCCTGCCCATTAGGGTATGATACTGTCACTGTTTTAGAGTGTTTTATTTAGTGATTTGCTACGGACTTGTAAAAAATGTTTTTATGTCTTTATTAAAATATTAAATGTGTCATAAATAACAGTTGATGTTTAATGCTTATAACTGTTGTGTTCATTCTAAGCTATCTATCTCTTGTATAATCAGTCTCTACCTCCCAGAATAAGATAGAGCTACCACCTATGTGGTAATCTGGGTTTCCCCATTTATATATTGTAGAATAAAGGAGCACAACATTTTAGAAAAATGGTGACCCTTCTGTGCATTACCGAGGCTGAATTAACAGCCTGCGAGTAATAAAGACTAAAAGTCATAAAGGTAAAACCACTGCCACCAGCTAGTCATGTAAAACGTGCAATGACAAAATGTTATCAGGTAAGCAAGAAAGGGGATACATTGTATCCCCCAGCACTCCACACAAAGTGGGGTGTGCTGGCTCACTATATAACATATAAAGGGGGATACAAATCCTTCTTTACTGCTTGGGAACTGTACTTCAACCAAGTACATGAAAGAGAAATTAACAGGGAGTCCATAGGGGCAACCGAGCCTAAGCCCCAAGGTTGTAGGAAACTATAACTTCAACCGTACACTGGAGAGACATAAAAAGGTCACCCATAAAGAGTAAAAGACTAGGTGAGAGGGGAAAGGGAATCCCACTCACCTAGGGACAAGGACAAATAATCGCCAAGTCCAATCAAACGGCTCTGGGGCTGACACAGGTCAAGAAGATGTATCATTAATATGAAAATCTTACCTAACAGAAGGTTTACTCAGTCTAGACCAGTGGCAGTAAAACTGTTTGAGCCCCCCCCAGTAGAAATATGTCCCCCACAAGCTAGAACTACTTACATTTATCTTAAATACTTATGTTCTATTAAAAACAGGCACATCATTCCTTTTCAGAGAGCCTCGCCACCCGGACACACTTGGGGTACAGCCACACAGTTTGATGACCTAGTCAATATTGGTGCCTATCTGTTAAATCTTTGTGTGCATTATAAGGTTGAATTATTAGTATTTATAGGTGCCTTTCATCAGTTTCCTTAGACCTTGTATGTATAAGCTATCTCAGGATCTTCCACCCAGTGAGTTCCTGTCTGTTGTTTTGACATAAAATCCAGTTTGCAGTGAACCTGTATATTCTTCATACTGAACAAGGGTCCAGTAGTACAAGCTACTGTGGACTTCATGGAGGGACGGAAGGCTTAGCATCCAAGTGGTAAGAGTGAATCTAGACTGGGCGCAGTCTCTGACTCTGCATCGTCTTTTGGTACCAGTGCTAAGGTCCCTAACTAAGAGCAAGGCACCTTTCACTTTCCTTTCAGGAGTTCTCTCTGTTTGCACTCGTACTGGATGACCTTTTCACACCAGGCAAAAATCACTCTAACGGACCACAAGGTCTCTAAGAAGGTGGAGTTAACCTCCCTTCTTTGAGGTTTGAGGCTAGCACCCTCATCGTGGTCCTGGCACCTGTAAGTTGGCACCAAATGACTCGTAAGTCTGTTACTAACCAAGCAAAAAAACAGGCAAACCCTCTGTAAGATCAAGGTTTACAGGCCACAGTCAGAACTGGGTAGAGTCTGCGCCTACACCAAAGTTGCATAAACATAGGCACAAAGATTCTACATGTGTTGAGTGTCCATAATTCTCCTTCGTAATCTATTCAGGTCTCTGACTCAGAGAATTATTATTTTGATCCTTATAAGTACTTTCCAGTACCACCTCATCTGTATTTTGGCACTCCTGTGTGGATAGTCGCTTCTCAGACTCCTCAATTCTCTTTGGAGCAGGGTGTTGCCTCTGCTTCCCAGCCTTTAGTACAGATTTATTTTCCTCTAAATGTTCAGGTCCCTAGACCATTGGTGATGAATGTATATCATAGTACTGTTAACTTTAGCACCTTCTTTACTTAAGACTATTATACCAACATTTCTGTATGCTTCTGTGCCTCACATAGCTTCTTTACAGGAAGTCTATCCTGGGTCCATTTGCTTCCAATACATATTTAATAGTCTGATAGAAGTGCCTGCATAACTGCAGAAGTTACTAATGCCTTTTGGGAGGCTTTAACCAGCAAACTTTCTGATGGCTGCTTATCACCAGAGTCTTTGGCTCCCATTTCTCCCCATGTACCTTTTGAAGTATTTGTCGACCATCTGCGAAAAGTGGCTAGACTTGAGGGGGTTCCACTTTCGTAGTAGGAAGAAGCTCCTATTCATTCTGCAAAACCGTTCCATGTTGTGATGTCCAAGCCAATTCAGGCTTTAGACTTACTACCTCCTGAAATACCTGTGGCTTCAGGCCTTTCTTCAAGGTTCTTTTCCAATTCTTCAGATAAGCCACTGTTGGCAATGGAGGCGCTATTAATGCACAATTGGTCAAAACCTCACTCCGAACCTATAGTTTCCAAATCCTTGGACTCCAAATATCAAACTCCAAAACACGAACAATTTGTAGTTATGGGAAACCTGCCTCTTAGTCAATTGTTTCTGCATCCCACCTGGCCCACCTCTCTCCTACCATATGCTCCACCACCCATTAGCTGGAAGCCTGCATGATGTAACAGTCTCTTTGGTAACTGTTAACCACACATATATCCACTAAGCTGTCAACTGTATTGTCTAGCCATCTCTCACATCTAGATGAACTATACCCTAACTAGCTAGCCACCCACGAAAAAACTGAGCATTAGCCTACATCACATCTAAACAGAACTGTGAATATTTGCTTGCATCACATCTAAACAGGATTGTGAATATTAGGTTGCGTCACATCTAGGCAGGATTGTGAATATTAGCTTGTCACATCTAGGCAGGAGTGTGAATATTAGCCAGTGCCCCATTTAGATAGAACAACAAGTTACTTACCCTCTGGTAACGTTCTTTCGACTGGATGTTCCTCCCACGTATTCCTCATCTTTGATATATTCAAGTCTGCTTGCAGTTTGCTTCGGAAAACATTTTCATTTGGTTGAGCGTCCTGCAGCGTCGAATCTTGGTCCTCGACGGCCTCCGTAGCATCCTTTGTGACGTTGACACTGATATATACTGGGACGCGTGCTGACCGTTACCTCAGTTCTTAGTTTTTCCCTTCTTTGTAGCATGCTGTGTTCCAGGAGGAGATAGTCTTGATGTTGCGAGAAACTAAGGTGTAAGAGACAGAAATTCTGGGCAAGAGGGGATGGATGGGAGGGAGATGAGGAATACGGGGGAGGAACATTCAGTCGAAAGAACGTTACATGGGGTAAGTAACTTGTTCTTCGATTGGATTGTGTCCTCCCACGTATTCCCTATCTTTGATAGACTCCCAAAGCAGTTTGAGTTTGGCGGAGGGTGCTAAGAATTTACTTTATTTGTTAATGTTGTGAAGGACAGCCTTGCCAAATTTGGCTTCCTCTCCTGAAAAAGAATCTGCACAGTAGAATTTACTAAATGTATGCAGGGACTTCCATGTTGCCGGTCTGTAAATGTCCCTCACAGGTACACCTCTATCAAGAGCCGATGAAGCAGCCACTCCTCTAGTAGAATGCGCTCTTAGACCTTCAGGTGAATCCTTGCCAGCCAATGAGTAATACTCAGTTATGCACATAACAATGGATGTAGAGATGGTTTGTTTTGTGACAGGTAATCCTAACCTATGACCAGCATAATCAATTAAAAGCTGATCATCTTGGTGAATACTTGCAGTCCTTGTGATACAGAAACTTAGAACCCTCTTTGGGTCTAAACGTAGATGGATGAGGAGGAGGATAAAAAGAAGTTATTGCAATACGTTGTGCCAATTGACATTCTGACACAACTTTAGGCAAGAAAGATGACAACCCTTAAAAATGACCTTATTCTTGGAGAAGGTCATGAAAGGGTTGTTTGGAAGATAGAGCCTGTAGCTCACTTACCCTACGGGCAGATGTGATAGTCACTAAAAAGGCAGTTTTTTTATGGTGAGCATCTTTAAAGGGCATGAATGTAAAGGCTCAAAGGAAGCTCCCATAAAACCTATTAGTACCAGGTTTAGATCCCACAATGGCACGCTGAAGGGAGTAGGTGGGAACAAATTTGTTAAGCTTTTCAGAAATTGTCACAATCCGTACTTTGAAATATGATCCCTCACCCAGAGAGCTTTTGAAAATTGAAAGGGCTGCTAAATATCCCTTCACTGTGTCTACTTGCAACCCAGAATGGGCCAAGTGAAGTAGGAAAGATAAAACCTGGGGAAGTTTACATGAGAAAGGATCTAGTTTCTTTTCCCTGCACCAGCTGCAAAATCTATTCCAACAGCAGTGGTACAGGGATTTAGTTGCTGGTCTTCTCACCGAAAACAACACTTCCATTACGTCTTCCGGAAGGTCCCAATCCTTGTATCTCACTCTTTCAAATACCAGGCGTGAAGATCGAGAGTCCTCATCTCTGGGTGAAGAATGTGACCTCCCTCTTGCGAGAGTAGGTCCTCTCTTTGGGGAAGATGAATTGGAGGACAGATGGCCATTTCCAGAAGGTCCGGGGACCAAATTCTCCTGGCCCAATCAGGGGCAATGAGGATCATGGTTTTCCCGAACTTCCTGAACCTCTGTATCATGTGAGGAATGACGGGACAGGCAAAAGTGCATACTGGAGTGGAAATTCCCAGTCCACTACGAACGAGTCTCCTAGAGCTCCTCTTTGGGTAAATTCCCTGGAGCAGAACAGCTCGCACTACCGTTTGACATTGGTTGTGAACAGATGCACTTGAGGGCAACTATCCCTTGAAGGACTTCCTGAGCTAGTTCCCACTCGTGGGAGATCGGGCTCTGCCTGCTCAGAGTGTCTGCTGCCGTGTTCTTTTCCCCAGCTAGATGAACTGCCAAAAGTTATTCCTTCTCTTAGTGCCCAGAACCAGAGCTGCATTGCCTCTCTGCACAGGGGGAATGACCCCACACCCACCCCCTCTCTTGTTGAGGGAATGCATGGCCACTGTGTTGTCCATCATTATCAGGACACTTTTCCCCCGAATCGGGGGCAGGAAGACCATCAGCGCTAGTCTGATTGCCCTCAGCTCCAAAAGGTTGATATGGAGTCTGTACTCCGACTGAGACCAGTGTCCGCTTATTGCAGGCTCTCTCACGTGCACTCCCCATCCTGTGAGGGAGGCGTCTGTCACAACTGTCGTCTCTGGCCACGGTTGCCAAAATGGTTCTCCTCTCATCACATTCTCTCGGCTGGCACCGCACAGGAGATCCTGGGCAACCTTTGTCGAGACTTGAAGAAGGTCTGTCATTCTGCCAGAGAATTGAGACCACTGGGATTTGAGAGCCCAATGAATGGATCTCATTCTCAGATGGGCTTCTGGCACCAGAAAAATGCAGGTTGCCCTGAGGCTGAGCAACCTTAGGACGTTTTAGGCTGGTGTAACACTCGCCTGGTATCCACGGGGCCGTCACTCAGCCTGTTCTGACCTCTTATGACCTCAAACCCTTCCCTGGAGTCTACTCGACTGGGCCTTGTTTTCTTGGAAAGTATGCTCGCCGTCCTGCTTTCAGCGCAGGGGCGTGTTGATTGATGCAGGCTCGTTGCTGCCTAGTTACGTCACTGGCAAAAGTCAGACAGGTAAGTATAATGAGTCTTTTGAACAGTTCTCTAACTTCGCTCCTTTCCTTCCTTAGATGATGGCCGGCGTCCGGGGATGGCGACGTCCTGCTGAGATGAGTAGCGCTGAAGGTGAGTGAGAGAGCGCGATGCACAATGCAACCCTTTCGTATTTGTATTGAACTGAGTTCTTTTTCTGTGTCTTTTAGGTGCTGCGAAGTTTTCAGCGTGGATGCCGGTTATGAAGAAGAAATGCGGTGAGTAAGTGCGGTATGCAGCGCCTCTAGATGTTTCCACGCTAACCTGGTGTGTCTTTTCCCTCTTGCAGATGGATGAGAAGTTACGGAGACAGAGTTCCCCCAGAGCGGCTGGGATTCAGGTAAGCATTTGAAGCTCGTACAGTCTTTAAAAATAAGCGAAGAGTTGCTGAATGCTTAGTAATGCCTTTTTTCTGTTCTTTTCCCTTTCCCTTTTCCTTTGGAAGCAGCGTGCCGGGATGGGAATGACACCGCCGAAGATGCCTGCAGAACAGAAGGAGCGATGAATGATGGGCAGAAGCGCCACAAGGTAAGGCTGTTCCTAACGGTGTTCTTGTTCTTGCAGGAGCTGAGCGCAGAAGAAGGATGCAGGCCTACTGGAGACCGATGCGAACACGGTGAGTGTCATGCTGCAGGTGCAGAAAACACAAAGCATGCTTCTCAGCCTGGGCATGGCTTAAATAGTCTCTGGGTATCCCAGATGTCTCTAGGCTGAACCACACCCAAAAGACTAGACTGCACCTGCAGTTCAGGGAACCGAAATATCTGGGGGCATCCATCTATTCCCCATCAATGCACTACAAGTCCAATCCCCAATGTTATCGTATGGGAGTGAGTGAGTCTGGTGCCACAAGCGCCAAGTCTGACTCCAAGTGGGTCTTTGGAGGGATGGAGAGGCCCTTGAGGGCCATGTAGGTGATCGTGGCCTGGCTCCAGCCTGACATCTTGGAGGGCTGGGGACATGAGGGGCAGGAAGACATGACAGCTGGAAGACCTTAGGGGAATCTGACATTTTTGGACCATCTGCAAAAGATGTTGAGCCCTTAACTCGGGAGCAAAGTTTTTCCCGAAAGTGAATCCAGGACTGCTCGAATTAATTGAAGCTTCTGAGAGGGTGTCAAATGGGACTTCTTGAAGTTCAGGGAGAAGTCCAGCTCGTGAAGGAGGCGGCAGGTCTGACTGAGATGATCCAGACACTGTTCCGGAGAAACAGCTCTGATCAGACAATCATCCAGGTGGGGGTAGATGTGAATTGAACCCCCCCCCCACCCCCAAGGCGGAGATGAGCCCGAATGGCAGAACTCAAAACTTATAATGAGAACCGCCAACCGCGAACCTCCAGTACTTTCTGTGCTTCTGATGTATCGGCACATGAAAGTAAGCATCCTGAAGGTCCAGTGACACCAACCAATCCTGGAGTAGTAGGGCCTGACGGACCTGCGAAAGATTTACCATCTTGAATTTGTCCTTCCTGAGGAAGCCTCTCAAGTCCAAGATGGGTCGTACTCCTCCGTCCTTTTTTTTGTGATTAGAAAGTAAGGAGAGTACCAACCTTGGTTCCTCTCTGCTACAGGTACCAATTTGATTGCATGTTTCTCCAAAAGGGTGAAAATCTCCTGTAGGAGAGAGGATCTGGAACCAAGGTTGATCTTGCTCTTTGGGGGGCAATCGGGAGGTCTTTTCAGGAATGGTAGGCAGTATTGGTCTGCTACTGTTTGTAGGACCCATGCATCCGAAGTTATGCTTTGCCAACTCTGGACATGGTAAGACAATCTGCCCCCTAACACAGTTTTGTGGTGGAAGGAGTGATTTTGCTTTTCCATCTGCAGATGAGGGTAACTCTGCAGGTGCTGAACGGGGAGACCTTCCTCCTCTACCTCTTCCACGATAAGGTCTTCTTTGAACTCTTTGTGAAAACTGGCCTCTTCCTCTAGATATGGAAGAATAGAAATGAAAAGAACGACCTCTCCATCCTTGACCTGTAGATTGAGTTTGTCTTATTGCCGCCACCAGATTTCAGGGATTTTCTCATGGCATGTGTCAGATTTCAGATTGCCCTCGTAGTGTAGCCAAAGAATTCTTCTTCCCGATGTACCCCTCTGGTTTATTGAAAACAAGGAGCCAGAGCGGTCAATCTGAGAAAAGAAGGGATGCCAATGGAATCCCAGGTGCCGTGATGCCAAGATACAGCGATACCAGAGGAGAAGGTATGGGAGGAATACCGGATAGACACACCAATGATGTAGATGCTGGACCTGCAAGTGAAGCGGTTTTGGTTAATGCACCACAAGAGCAATGTACCACCAGCTTCTAGACGCGAACAGAGCCAAATGCCCAAGAGAAAACAAGGGGTAGTCACCAGGATGTGTATCCTTACTGCTTGGTTATTCTGGAGTGATAATGGACTCCTCCACCCCCTCTTAAATGCAATTCCCCAAGAAGCTAATAATGGCTTACCGTAGTTTCTTTTTCTTTGACAGTGAATCCCTGCAGCAGGAAATGGGAAGGTCCAATGCAAATCCACAGAAGGAGAGAAGGAGAGAAGTCCAACAACCTGTCCCGACGGCACGAGGACGCCTAATCCAGCAACCTAAACCGACGGCACGAGGACACCATAGTACACACTGGAAGTTTCTAGTCCGTGTACTGAACCAGCGAGGAGGTCCCAAGTTCAACGAGTCCTAATAGCCAACAGATGGCACACTATTCCAAAGTAGAAATCCAGAAGCAGTTCTACGGAGCGAAATGCTGAGTGGTGCAGTAGGCAGACAGAGTCCGGAAGTTGCCAAGGTAGTTCAAAGGGGTGCAGCAAGCAGACGTTGTCCGGAAGCAGCCAAGGTAACGTAGATCAAAGGGAGAAGGCAAAGGAATCCAATAGCGGTCCGAGATCAAAATAGGACTCAAGGCAAAACAAGGCAAAAACATTCCACAAGCAGCGGTCCGGGTCGAGGAGCCAGGAGGTCTATGAGTAAGCAGGGAAGGGTGGGAAAAGGGGGAAGGAAGGAAACAGAACAACAGTAAACGAAGTACAAAGATATCCCAATACAAAGTTTGTAACGCCACTAATGTATAAATCGGAAGCACCGGGCAGAAAAAAGGGAGGTGCTTAAAAAGGGGCAAGTCACGTGACAACGCGGTGCGTTGCTCGGCGTCGATTGTAGGAGGGATAGTGAGGACGCCAGCGTTGCCATGCCAACTTCCAGGCACCTGGCTGTAGAGTTCTTAAAGGGCTACGGCACCGTGTTTTGGAGGTGAACGTACGCCCGTACATGACAGCATCAGGCTTAAAAGGCTTTCTCTTTTTTCTCCCTCTGGTATGTGCTCTGCTGCTAGAGCAGCCACACCCCAAAGGGTATGAGTGCATTTCGCTAATGCACTGGTAGCATTGGCAGATTTTAATGCCATAATTTCAGCAATAAAAAGTCAATTATCCTATCTTCCTTGTCTGCTGGAGCAGAAGGATAGGCTGCAGCCTTTGAAGATGAGGTTGCTGCTTGAACAACTAAACCTTCAGGCATTTGGTGCCTGTTCAGAAATGGAGGATCTACAGAAGCAGTCTTGTACTTCTTTGTCAATAATTTATTAACATATGGAATAGAACCTAGTTTCAACCAGTTCTCCATTACCCTTACACTCAGGGATGCATGGAATCGTAGTACAGCTTCCCTAATTGACTAAGATGTCAGTGAGATCATCAGTTTCTACAGTGGCTGCAGGTCTGGACCATCCCAGATATTCAGCTACTTTACCAATAACCATTCTGTAGGAATGATCAGTGTAACCAGCTATCTCAGCATGACCAAATTCTGTTTCTGATGAGGTTCCCAACTACTGGTTTCCTTTAACGTATCCACAAGATTCGGCATCTTGAACTCATCTGAGATTAATTCTTCTGGAACATTTGGGGTTCCATATTTATATCCAAAAAGGGGCTGATCCTCTTCTTCCTCTTCATCATCATCTTCAAAGATAGAACCCATCTGCCTAAAGAAATCAGGTCTTGGAATGGGTTGGAACAATTTAGGCCCAGGAATAGATTGTACAATCTTCGAGAAAAATGCTCTGATGCAGTCGAAGGTTTCAACGGTTTCTTCGAAACTGTCAACACCTTATGTGGCTTCAAAGGCTCAATATGAATGATATGAATCGAGAGTTTAGGTGACAAACATTTCGATTCCTTCAAAGAAGGCGTCAATGCTGATAGTGAATGTTTCGAGGTAACAGACACCGGCTTTTTCTTGTGTGTCAAAGAAGATTCCTTTGATTTATGTCGAGGAACCTCTCTCCTCGGGCTCTTAGCCGCACGAGAAGGGGACACACGGGACTCCCTGCCGGTCTCAATAGACGCAGAGGGGTAGCAACTTTTCTCCTTTAGAGGAACACTTGGAGGAGCGTGTCTTTTAAAAATGTCTAACATTTGTATGCAGAATTCTTCTAACTCCACTGGAGTCGAGTTCTTATTTGGGCAACTAACTCTTTCAGAAGAGGAAGTTGAAGACAATGACTTGGACCTGCGATGCCGTTTCATACCCTTTTTTATGGGAAAAAGATGATGAGCATTATGAACCGGACCTCAAACGCCTATGTTTGTAATGTATTTGAACAGGAGAGACATCTCTCGAATCAGAGGAAGGGTTAAGGGCCGGGGATTTGGGAGATGGCTTACCTGCATCGAGTTTCCCCTTCCTTTTCCGCAAGGCCTTAACCGTCATTGACTGACACTACACCGCAACAACAAAACAAATCAAACACCTCCTCCCACAACAGAAAACGACGGCTACCAACTAAAAATCACACCCAAACTGACCAAACAGTGTTAACCGAACTGAAGCTGCCAACAGCACATCACTGCTCTCTTGCACTTTTCCTGCTTGGTCCTACTAACTCTCCCCCACCCCTCTTTCCTTTTCAGATCCGCCAGAGTGCCAGGGGACCACTTCGGTGGTGATAGTGTGCGATACAAATGTCCTTTAACATGAACATCCCTATTCAGAAACCTGTGACTGGCCTCGACATGGAATCTGGAATGTCAGAGGAAAACAGTTTATTAAAATGCCACTTTACCCTCAGACAGAATAATGTGGCTTCTGTTCTTGCTGGGTACAACGAAAAAAACTGTGAAGCTCTAGAAAAGTTTGACTTACTTCCTTCTAATGCTCAGAAGGAATTTTTCTTTTGTTTGTCGGAAGTCAATAATAGCAAGTCAATAAGGATCTCACCAGTGCTACACCCAGGGCCATAACATTAGTTTGTATCAGAAGAAATGCTCATCTTAAGACTGTATTGCCCACAGACATCCAGAAGAAGGTGACGGATTTACCTTTTTGATGGAGAAAATCTCCCTCCCCACCCCCCAGTTTCCCCTTTCCACTGGCGAGGTACTTCAAACTTATAAAACTGGTTATTGTGCTAAGTTTCTGAGTGCCATTTCTGCACCATCCAGGTCTGGGTTCCAACCCTCTTACACCTTTAGAGCCTTCAAAGCAAGACAATCAGTGAAGGGCAAATCCTCTGGGGGGCTTCTTCCACATTTGCATATGAATTATAGATTTTGCCCAAGATACAAGCCAGCAGTGTACTCCACTACCAGCCAGTGCCCTGCTCCTAAATTGGCATGAATCTGAAGTGGGGGTTGGAGGGCACGGAGATGCATACGCTTCCATTTTTCTTTTTCCCAGGCACCATGCACCCCCAGAAGGTTGAATGTTTATTTACTACGAAGCCTGGTTGAGTATCACACAAAATCCATGTGAGCTTCATCATTAAGGAAGGTCTGGCCTTAAACATTCCACCCTTGCCTCCATCGTCGGCACCAACATTTTAGAGGTCTACTCCATTGCTCATGCAGGAGATTCAAAATCTTCTCTGGCTCAAGGCAATAGTTTGGTCCAGAGTACTGAAAGGGCCCATTACTTTGCGGTATTAAAGAAAACTGGTGGAATCAGACCAATTATAGCCCCATCTGATGTCAACAGATTCCTCTTGTGGGAGATGTTTAGCATGACAACTCCGGCATACATTTTGAAGGCTCCACATTTGGGGAATTGGTTACATTCTGTGGATCATCAGGATGCCTCTTTCCCCATCAGGAAGGGACACTATCTGTATCTAAGGTTCACTCTGGATGGTCAGCACTACCAAAACCGGTACCAAACTGCCGGTTGGAATGCGGCCCATGTGTTCACAAGTGCTTTTGGTGGGGACATCTCATCGTAGACTCATGAAGACCCACATTTACCCCCACTGGATGATTGGTTGATCAGGGCTCACTCTTGGGAGGAAAATCTGTGCAGTCTCTTGTGTGCTACGATATGGGGTTTTCAATCAACCTCCTTCGTTCCAGCCCAGAATATCTTGGTCATAGTGGTGGAGCCCTGGCAACCTCTCAAAGTATTTTCCCCCCTGCTGACATGACAGACTTGTGGCTCTGAAACGGACAATCCACCATTTCATCATCAGGACTCAAACCTCTTGCTTGCTGGTTTCAGAGGCTTTTGGGTCCAATGGCCTTGTGCATTCTTGTTGTGCCTTTGGCCATGCTCCAAATGAGACCCTTGGAGTTGAATCTGGAACCAACGGTTGGACCTTCAGTCCATTAAGATTCCATCACAAAAGGAAATCTATTTCTCTGAAGTTGTGGACTTGGAGGAGAATCTTCTCCAAGAGGGGTCTCTCTTTTTTCTTCCTCAAATCCGTGACTACTGACGCCTCCCCCCATGGGTGGGGAGGCAGCTGTCAAAACCACAAAACTCACAGGTTGTGCAGCACCAAGGAGAGCCTTCTTCACAATAATGACTTGGAACTGAGAGACATGTTTCTGAGCCTCAAGTCCCCCCTCTGATCCAGGAGAAAATGGTCCAGGTGTTCATGGACAACACCACATCCATGTTCTATCTGAACAAGCAGGGAGGGACAAAATCCCTCCTAGCCTGTGAGCTTTGGGAGTGATGCCTTCTGAACCAGGTTCATTCTGTTGTATCCCATCTTCCGGGGTAGAAGAATGTGAATGCAAACTGCTTGACCAGCCTGTTTCATGCCACCCAAGAATGACATTTCAACATATTGGCCATCCTTCCATTTTTATGGAACTAGCTGCATCCATTAATGGACATGTTTGCAACTGATAGCAACTTTCTGTATTAGGAGTAGGCTTCTCATCAGGGGTGGGGCTGCATTCAGACTGGATTGATCGGGGAAGTTTCTTTACATGTTTCCCCCATTTCCTCGAATTTGCAGGATGGCTCTGAGTTGTAGCCTAATCTTGGTGATTCCTTACTCAGCTCTGCGGATGTGGTACTTGGACCTGCTCATGCCCTTGAATGTTTAATTTCCTCCCCAGGACTAGAGATCTTCTAGTTCAGCAGGGAGGGGCTGTTCTTCTTTCTTGCCTACCGTTGCTGATCTTGAGCATTTGGTTCCTGAACTAGTTTATGCCAATACTGGGATCTGACGAAAAACCTCTTGTTCATGGGAGCCAATGAAGCCAATATAAGAGCAAAAGGCTACCGTTCTGTTACTGGTCGTCATCAAAAGATATCAATCTGCTTAACGCTTTAGTGGACCATGTTAAGTTGTATGACTTCTTTAGCCGATACTGGCATTCAAGTTCAGTCCTGCAAGCATTTTCTGCCTGCTATAGCCACATACCTTAATTCTTTTGAAGAGACCTGTTCTTTGAAGAATGAAATTGTCAAGCAGCATTTTGAGGGGCTTCTTCATCGTCACCCCATTCAGAGAACCTCTCACATCTTTGCTTCTTAATGTTGTTCTGACTGATATTCTGTGCAGGCTCTTTGAACCGCTAAATTCTTATGACTGGGATCCCCTTACGTGGGGAACTGCCTTTTTGGTGGCAATTATGTCAGCAAGGAGAGTAAGTGCGCTTCATGCTCTTTCTCTGGAAGAACCCTATATTGTCCTTGGAGATGAGGTCCTCCTTTGGACTGTGCCATCTTTCATTCCTAAATAAGTGATTTTAATTTAAACCACAAGATTATTTTTCTATCGTCCACCATAGACCTCATACTTCCTCAGCAGAGGCTGCTGCACAACCTCGATGTAGCAAGAACTTCAAGGTTTTACCTGGAAAGAACAAAGTATTTCAGGAAGCCTGACTGTCTTTTAATCACTTATGGTGGTGGTCTTGGTGATCTACCATCTCTAGATTGATAGTGTCTTGTATTTCAAAGGCTTAGAAATTGATTTATTCCAGATTCCTGAAAGACTACGTATTCCTACCAGAGAGAAGGCAGCATCGGTTGCCTTCCAGAAACATGCCTCCATTGCAGACATATGTGGGCTGTTACCTGGCCTAAGCCTAACACCTTTGTAAGATATTTTCTGCAGTTTATGAATCTGTTTAGAATTAGATGCTATGCATAGTCCGCCATCTAGCGGTTGGTTCAGAGTATTACATCTTTGTATTTGAAAAACTGGGCATCAACAGACGGGGTGGGGCGGGGCAAATATTTTGGCCCAAATATCTCAATCTGCTGCTTCAATTTTCCTAATTGTTTGCAGGTGTTGTCTATATTGTATCTGGAATTGGTGCAGTGAAAAATATATTTGAGAATCAACTGGCCCAATTTTGAGATATGTGCACTGACAACCAAGTTTCCCAGCATAAAAAAATATGAAATAAGTTAAAAATACACACCAACCATACGCCATAAGCACAGCACCTATAACCGTACCGAGCATGCGTACTTAGCCCTGTTGCGTTGTACACATTCCAACATACAGTGAAGCAAGGAAATATATAATTCAAGCAACAATATGCGGCCAACACTATCATGATCACACACAGCATACACACTCCATTATGACCACACACAACATGCTTGCCCCATTAATCATTACTACTCACCCCCCCCATAACGTACTCACCCCATTATCATGAGACACACACACAACATACTCGCCCCATTATCATGACCACACACACACAATATACACATTCATCCCCACTGCATACACGTTGAAAACATACTCATGCAAGGAAATAGTTCAAGCAACAATATGCGCCAACACATAATGACCACACACAACATACACCCCCCATCATCATGACCTCACCCCCATTATCATAAACACACACAACATAGGCAGCCCCACTGTGTGCACATTACAAATATATACCAAAGCAAAGAAATACATATTTCAAGCAACACTATGCTACCAACATTACATGTGGATGTACAACACATGCTCACATGCACCTACTGAACATGCTCCTACCAACGTGCTCTTACCACACGTAATCCTACAGCATGTGCTATTATATGCGCTCCTACAACATACTATAATACATGTTCCTATGACACTTGCACCTACTGCACGTGTATAGGTTCCAAACACACACACTATTACGATGCACACCACACACTTTAATACATTTATGACACACTCTTACGTGTGCTCCTACAACACACACACTCTTATAACACATACTTCTACCACACATGAGCCTACAACATATGATATAATCACATATGCAGAGCATATGAGTTTTACAGTCATATATGCCTGTAATAGGTATTAAAAAACACACAACTTAAAATGGACTTTAATGTGAGCTTTCTTACTGATGGGAGGCATACAATGCATGAGCAGAATGGAGATATGTTTTATATTAAAACCCTACACGTGAGCAATGCATACATTAGTTTTCAATAATTGATTAGCAGAGTTTGCTGATTAAGTTTCTTGATTAGCAATAGCCTTTATTTGATTAGCAATTTTGTACTCATATTTTTTGCCACTAGAAGTTATTTGCGCCCAATACATAACATGAGCAACAATAGCATGTTTGCTTGCTGCTCAAGTAGGCCATTAGTTAGATGAGTGTCTGTAAAATGTTAAGGTTGGCTGCATGAATAAAAATAAATATGATAAAAAAGGCTTTGAAAACAGTTTTCAGAGCAAGTCTCTGTGCAGCTGGGTGCAGTCTGTGTTGCACAGGTCATCAGTGCCCCATATACTTTATGCTTAATCCATTATTTGCTGTGTAAGGAGGATTTCAGATGTTTTAAATCAAAACTTTCACAATGTTAAAGGAAAGTCATAGCCTAAAAAGTATGTAGTTTGGTGGCAGGCAGGGTAATTGTCAACTTCAGGTAGATAAGATGGCCCTTGCCTGTCATTGAGATCAACTGTTTTCAATATAGCATTAAATACCCTTTGAGGGTGGTGGTGGGGGGGGGGAGCAGGGCTGCTAATGGTCCTCCAGCCCGAGCCAAGTAGGCCCAAGCACAGCCTTTCAGCCCTGTGCACTCATGAACGTGGCATTTATCACTATTAGCTCTCAGTTGCCATCTGGGGTGCTATATACTATTTTTGTTTTTAAGGGAACCAGGCTTTGAGCAATAAATGCTTCCATTTAAAAGACCTCTCATTGGGGCCGCACCCCGCTCCAAAGAGCAAGCAGGATTCTGCAAAGACGTGCAGGGCCACTGGGGAGTATGCGTTTTGGGGCTGGTCGCTGTAGGTGGGCATGGACCTTCTGGAGAGGTTGCCTGGATACCTCCGCAGCTACGGGGGCGCTGGGATCACATTGGGTCACCAAATAAAGGCATGTCCCTTTATGCTCACGCCAGAAAAAATGCAACCCTCTAGGGAAAAAAGGCCAAGAGATTGCTTGCAAGGATAACCAGGTGTAATTGTACGAAAAGTAAAGGTGTCAGCAGAGGACTCTTCTGCTCAAGAACGTTCTGCCTGAATTAGCATGAACAGTACATTATAAGAGTCCACAGCGTCACTAAGGACGTCATCCATAGGGTCTTAACCCGCATAGCTGGTTGGTGAAACCATATGCAATGTCCTGATCCAAAGAGGATGCCAGGCTATGATTGGTTCCCGTCTCCGCTGTCTGTTCCTACATGGGTCAGCTGGGCTCATATCTCCAGGGAGTGAAGGTCAGGCTCTTCACATGTTGCTGTTCCAAGGCTACTATTATACGCTAATGCCACATCATTATGGCATGCACCTGGGAGGCTCTGGGACTGGCATCAGGGGGGAGGGAAGCAATACAATTATGCTGACCCACACATTCTGCGCTCTGTCTATATCACACTCCATGCACCCAAGGCTTCCACCCCGGTTTTGATCTATAATGTATCCCTCCCTGTATCTCGTACTACAAAGGGCGTATTTATGGGGAGAGGTGAAATGGTCATGCATGTTCAGATCTTTTATGACCATTGGTTTTATTGCTGGTGGCTGGGGTCACTTACTATCGTAGAATGCGGGGGTTCTTGGACTGGGTCAGTGGTGGGTGTCATTACTCCTGGTGGGTTGGGTGGTGGTGGTGGTTAGAGGTCTGCTGTTGGCCTGGCTGTGATGAATGGCCATTGCGAGGAGCCTGGTGCTATTTTATGGCCTTGCAGGGCACATTTCTTTTTGTGAGACTAAGTAATTTTAACGGTTAAGGGACAAGGGGAAGTTTCTGGGAGAATTATCAGCGCTGGCTCATCTGTTCTCAGTGTTTGGGCCTGTTCAGCTTAATCCAACATAAACATTGAAGCCTGGAAGAAAAACCTTTTTTGCCTTCCATGTAGAGGGAAAACAGGCCTACTAATACCAGGCCCCAGTACTTTTGAAAGAGTCTGTCAGACATCCATTGAAATGTCTCATGGCACAAGGGATGCCAGTGTAATCTACTTCTTCAAGCCAAGGCTACCCTGACAAATATAGCCATAACAAGAAGGTCCTACAAAGATGCCAAGAAAGACGAGGGGGCATCCTGTGATGAAATGATTACTGCTATGCAGAAATACAAGGAAGAGTAGTGCTTAAAGAATCTATTCAGCCCCACACAACTACTAAACCAGCAGTGATCCCAGTCAAAGGTGAAACAGGCACAGCCCTACTGGTATACCGCTTCCTCCTCTTCCGGTAATTCTAGGCCGAGGGCAGGCTGTACTCTTCAGGAGGGATGAGATAAGTATGATTAATCCAGTGGATTTATCAATGATTCCCCTGTGGTGACCTCCTCCCACGTGGCCAGGGGACGGCAGCTGCTACCTGATCCTGAACCTGGGGATGGCTATTTGAGGGAGGATCACATAGGAGGAGACAACTACCGGCGGGAGGTGGTGACTCCATCGAATGAGTCATGGCATTTCCCCCTTTCCGCTGAGGAAGACCCTATAATACCTAATTTCACTTAACAGTTCCACCCTATTATAAAAGTCTGAAAACATTTTTATCTAAATCCCTCTAGTCAAACCTCCATCTATAGCTCAATCATTCACAATTCATGTATAACATCTTATGTTTTTTCTTTATGTGAGACTTTTGAGCAGTGCAGGAGAAAGCAGTGAGCAAAAGGATGTCCCATTCCTTGCAGCAGCTTGCGAATGTGAGGCACGCATACTGGTGTGGCGAGAAAGGTGGAGAGGCGCAGCAGGCACAGCTGAAGGACTGTGGCAGCATCGGGAGCTGCAGTGGAGCTCCTGGTGGTACAGTCGTGCCGAGAAGCAGCGTTCTCTGCTCCAGGTAACAGAAGGAAGCCAGTGAATGGTCACAGAGCTGCAGGAAATGCTGGGGGAACCTCCGAACCATGTAAGAAGCCAATCCTGCGAGGGGGCTTCACTGCAAAGGCATGCCAAGAGTCAGACGCCACGAGTGACCAGTGAGTCTGCCCAAAGTCGTTGGGGACCCTGATGCGTACCAACGTGCGTGTAACCAAATAACTCAATGGTGTGAGATTGTGAATACGGACAATACTCAAGTGGTTTGAATGCAGACCAAACCCAATATTGATTCGATTTCCAATAAGCAGAATATCTGAATGCTGCTGAGACAAAGGGCAAATGCAAGTCCTAAGCAAGTACAATTGCATGAAATGCCAATGTGGGGGAAAACTAAAGCGTTACCATAAGCAAATATATCAGACACCTCAAGATACATGCTACTGTCGTATAGTAAAAACAACAGGAAAACAAATAAGAAGACCTGGCAGGTGGGTATACCAGGCACCTGAAGTTGTATAAAGTTTCTGATATTGTGGGAAGATACCTGGCAGGGGAGTATACAAGGGGATCTGAGATGGCCATAGAGGAAGTCCTGTCAGGCACGAATACCAAGCAGCTGAAGTTGTATAAAGTTTATGATATTGTGGGAAAATACCTGGCAGGGAAGTATACCAGGTGATCTGCAAAAGTTACCAGAAGACCTAAAGAAGACTGTCAGGGAATTTGTTTGACCAAGTTAAAGACAAGCTGGAATGCAACTTACTGTTTGATCAAATCAAGACTGTTATGGAATTCAATATTTGAACAAGAACTTTGTGATTCCAGTATAAAGACACAAAAAGAACCACTTTTGCCATCCTACCTTAAAGTCCAGGGGAAGGGAACCACCCTCTGGATCCAAGGATTTTTCCTTGGAAGATATTTATGTTGGAGTCATCCTTATAGTTTTGATTGTGAACACTTTCTGTTAATACCAAGTCAAAGGAATCTCTGAAGGGTCACCCCTCACATTTATCAACAAGAAAGGACTACTACTCTAAAACAGAGGGGATCCTCAAATATCTCACAAGCGCAAGAGAGTAGCCCTGCCCTCAATACCTCAACAAAAGGTACACCTCAGGTCAGTATACTCACATACGCACCATGATCAATTCCTTGGACACTTCTAAATTGCATAATATTTGATCATTTGTATTACTATGCAATGGGTTCCATAAAGTCTCTTAACACATATAAAAACACATCTTATAATCAACATGTTTTATTTCAAATATCAAATCGCAGCATGATCTATAAAATATACACAGACATTGGGGGTGTGTGGGCAGCGAGCAGCCGATGAAACGGTGAAACTTCGGAGCTCCCGCTCCAGACAGCACACTATCATGTCTTTATCTGGATAAAAAGCACTCTGCACCACAAGGAACAGTGCATCGTGGGTCGGAACATCCAGGGAACCCAAGGCACAGAACGACGAGTGGAAGCACGGGCTGGTTCCAGCCCCTTGACTGAAAGGAGGCAGAGTGGAGCTGAAAGTGGGAGCAAGATGGTAGTGAGCGCGAAAACTGCAGGCAGGGACACCTTGGACCATTGGACCTTCTCCCAGCCCTGCAGTACTGCCAGCCGTGACACACAGCACCTCCCAGACAATAGCAGGGGAGCACGTTCCAACAGTGGTAGGAGGCAGCAAAGGAACAAAGTAAAATTGAGTGCCTAACGGCAGCCACTGACTAACCCGGCAAAACGAACTGTCCCTCCCGAGGAGTGCAGATCACTGCAGCCTGGGGAGGGTGAGCAGGGCAGTGTGACGCGCCAGAACGGAGCCAGGCCAGCGCAAGCCCAGGGGCCGGCGACCACAGTAACCGCACCGGGATAATACAGAAAGGCGAGGAGCAGGATGTGAGGGAGAACTCTTCAGTAAAGGTATGGATGTCCGGCTGAGTCCCTCCCCACAGTGCCCTATCACTGTGACGGGGGAGAAGGTGTAAACCCTGGGCAGAAGCGACATTGGGGAATGCCCGAGAACTGGAGACCCGAGAAACATGGGGCAGAGGGAAAGGCAGAAGTGGACCCCGGGGCCCAACACAACAGTTGGGCACTGTGCGGGGAGCGAAGAAAGAAGTGGAGCATGACCCAACTGCACCAGAGAACTCAGAGAGAGCACCAGACCAGGGCGAGGTACCGGGGAGCGCAACACTAGAGAGACTCTGCTCGGAGCTGAAATTAAAGATTTTGTGCAACCCTCCCCCACCTAACTAGCAACAAAGTTATCTAATAGTTGGACCACGGGGACACTGAACACGTGAGGGGAGTCAGAACTGAGCAGAAGTGACAGCCTAGCGGAGGGAGCCAGAGCAGACACTGGGGATCCCCCCAGACAGCCTTTCATGGAAAGTGCAGAATAAATCCACTATCCAGACCAAGCAAGGGTGAGGGGTGACCACAAGCAAGGAACCCCAGAATGCAGTCATGGTGAAGGACAGCTACACCACCACCAAGCAGAAGCCAAGTAAGCTGCAGGGTTGAGATGCTGCTGCATCCGAAGCAGAAGGAGAGGCGAGAGGGGGTTACCCTGGAAGGATTTGTGGTGGACATACAGGAGGCTAGGACATCCCTGGAGGGTAAAATACAAGAGTTTGGCGCAGATGTGTCCCTGGTGCGGGCAGACCTACGCAAAGTCAGCGAACGAGTGACAGAGGTGGAGCAGCAGGTGAGCACAGTGGAGGGTGCCCTGACCACACTCAAGAATCAAGTACGTGGCCTAGTGGGGATGACTTGAGGACTGGAGGCTAAAACGGAAGACTTTGAAGGCTGATCCCGGCGCAATAACATCTGCCTGATGTAGGTCCCGGAAGGTCAAGAAGGGCGGAGTACCAAACTATATGTGGAGAAACTCTAAGACCCAAAGGATTGTCGAAACTGTTCACTGTGGAATGGGTGCACAGGGTACTGGGTAGACCCCCATCCCAAGGAGGTCAGCCTTGAGCGATAGTGGCCGAATTACCGACATAGAGATACAGTACTGGAAGTGGTGCGAAAAGCTGGATATATTGAGGCGGAGAACACCAAAATATTGAACTTTCCGGATTTCATGCAGGAAGTCCAAAGACAGAGAAGGTCCTTTTATTTGGGCCTCAGAAGGCTTCGGGAACTTAATCTGCGATACATGACTATCTTTTCAGCAAAACTACAAGTGATGAGGGAGGCAAATGCTTATTTACCTCCCCGCAGGAGGCATGGTACTGGCTAGAGAGGAAAGCGCCAATGAGAGCATCCGGAGATCTCGCCGGCTGTCAGCCAGGGGACCGAGATTATGAGACAGGAGGGCTAAACCGAAGGGGATGGAGAGAAAAGAGGTTTGGTTAAGGAAATCAGTGCTAATGTATGACACGTTGCGGCTGGAGTGGGAAAAATCCAGCCCACCCGTACACCGGTATCCCTCTGATAACACTTAGCCAGTGTGCAATGGAGGCCGATTTTGGTTGGCATAGGTGGAAGGGAGAAAGAGGGGGGGGGATAGAGTTGGGGCAGAATTGTTTAATGTTGGGGGGGGGTTGGTTGAGTTGTGTAACGGGCAGGGGATCCGGTGCTACTACAAGTCCCAAAAGGGACAGAGCGACCTCAAGCAAACATCCTTTACTCAAAGGCACAGGCGCGAACCCCCTTAAAATAAGCACTTTGAATGTGAGGGGACTGGGCAACAAGGGAAAGAGAGTGAAGGTGGGACAATACCTAAAGAGACACTCCATGCAGTTGGCACTGTTGCAAGAAACTCACATGCAGGGGGCAGATCTAAGAGCGTTGGAATCCAAGTGGGGAGGACAGGTATTTGGCTCCTCGTACTTGACATACGCCAGAGGAGTGCTGATATGGGTAGCTCCGAGGATCCCCAGCCAGGTGGAACGAACAGTGGGAGACACGGAAGGGAGGACAATGACAATGAGCATTATGGGTCGGTGGGAAGGGCAGGAAATTTGTGTAATAAACTCATGCGCCCCGAACGTAGACGACGGGAATTACTTCCCCCCAGTGGTGAAACTGACAGGAGGTCAACAAACAGGACTGTACATCTGGGGGGAGACTTCAATTGCGCCCTACACCCGGAGCTGGACAGAACAGGGAAGGGGGGTGCTGGATCTAATAATGGGGGAGTTGGATTTGGCGGAGCTGTGGAGGGAAACACATGGAATGGAAAGGGGATACTGTCACGACCCTAGCCCAAAACCCCCTCTGGCAAACCCATTGGCCAGGTGGAGTCAGGACACGGGCCTCTAGAGCCTGGCATACTCTTCAAAAGGCCTCATGGGGCCAATCCTGGCGCCTATGGCGCCAGGCTCATCCACCATGAACAACAATGTGCTTGGGAACTACTTTATTGTATTGTCAGCCAACATGGAGGCATCCACATAGCTTGGTTCCTAAGAACCAAGCTATGCGGTCTAGTGTTTTGGGTGTGGCAGGCCTGGAACTACTTTCCCTGGTACTACTTTACCTGGGCTATATAAACCACACCCTGACTGCAGAACATGCTTCGTGTTACCTTGCAGCTTGCAACGTGACGCTCACCGTGTCCAGCTATTCCCTCGAACCTCGGAGAAGCAGAACCTCAAGGAGACAAAAGGAACATCATTAGCAGCAGCATCTTACCTGCAGTCTTCATCTTTAAACACTCGCAGCTACTGAGAACAGCTTCCTCGAATCTGCACGCCTCCCGGACAGAACCACCTGAAAGAGGAAGATAGAGGCAACATTAAAGAAAGCTGAAGAGACATTTACAAATTACAAACTGCTCAAAAGGCTTACCTGGCTGGGCGCCTCTCGGCTGGCACCACTCCGGACATTCCTCTCGCGCTGAAGAACACCGCACCCTACAAGGAAGGAAAACACAGGTTAGCAAAGGCAAGACTTTGCAGCGCTGCACATAGCGTTTACTTACTGCATCATAGCGCTCTTAATGCGCCATCATTTACCACTGGGGCTCAACCAAGCCAGTTCGCCGTGCTGAAGCTCTGCATACCTAACGGAGAAAGAAGAGACATTTTAAACAAAGAAAGGCATGCAGGATAGCAACAAAACTAAAGAAAGCAATAAGACCTACCTGAACAATATCAAACGGGCCGGCGTCAGTGAAGTAACTGGACCGCACTCGCCCATGGAAGACAACGCGCCCTTGCAAGGAAGGCAGGAAGGAGAGCACGCCTAATTCTACCACAAGGCAGGACCTTCCCCACAGACCACATCAGGGCAAAGCTAAGAAGCATACCAGCGAGTAACCCAGCTGGGTGGCGTCCCTGTGGATACCAGGTGAGCATAACAGATACTCATATTACTCGGGCGGTTCTCGGCTCGTACTTCAGACTGGGTTGCTTATTTACAGGAAGGGAGCATTTTCACTGATTTGGTACACCACAATATATGGATAGAACCCTGTCCGATCACCAGGGGAGTTGCTAGGTCTGGAAAAGACCCGGGGCTATGCTGATGTCGGTACTGTTGGGACTAGGGGCTAGCTAGCCTTTTGGCTGTAGCTCCTGAGATTCTATCCGGGGCTAGAACCAAAAGACCAGGGGCTATAGCCTCCTTAGCCCCCCCCCCCAGCAACGCCTCTGCCGATCACTCACCATTAGTAACGAGACTGGGGCGGTGGGCACCCCCGCGGGGTGCGACAATATGGAGGATGAGGCAGGGGTTACTGGATGATGTAGCTAATGCACAAAATCTGAGGGAGGTTATATCCTCTCTCGTTGAACTGAATGAGGGATTAGTGAGTGATGTAGGAATACATTGGGAAGCATTCAAAGTGACCCTGAGGGGAGTATGCATGTCCCAAACGGTGGAGCTTAGGCAGACTCTAAATAATTCCATGAAACAGTTAGAAGGCGAAATCCAGGAACTGGATAGGGATTTAGCAAAGGGACAACAAGTGGGCGACTTGCTGGCTAGAAAAATGTCGACACACAGGTAGGCCCAAGACGCCCTAGCGCAGATTGACAGGAGAAGTAACACTGAGTGTATACCTGGGGAAGGGGACAAGGCAGGCTGACTTCTGGCACGGCTGATATGTCAGGAAAAGCCAGAGCGCACGATCACACAACTACGAGACCCGGTAGGACAACTGGTGGTCACACAGAGGAAAATAAATTAGGTATTCCTGGGATAAAATAAGCAATTGTATGTGATGGAAGGCACCTATTCGGATCCAGAAGCCTCACACTTGCTGGATCTAGTAAGGCTCCCCAGATTAGAGGGAGAGGTGAGGGAAACACTAGGGAACCCAAGAAGGGGGAGATACACAGTGCAATAAAGTCGATGCAGGCTAATAAACCCCTGGGGAGCAACCGACTCCCGGTGGAACTCTATAGAAAATGTGCTGACGTTCTGGTCCCTCAACTGAAACGTGTTTACGACAATGCATTCCAAAAGGAGGAACTACTAGAATCCATGAGGGAGGCGGTGATCATAGTACTGCTGAAGAAGGATAAGGACCCAACCCAATTTACATCATACAGGCCCATCTCTCTACTAAACGTGCATGCTAAGATCCTGGGAAAAGTGCTGGCATCCAGGTTGGCGAGGATAGCTCCAACCCTGGTGCACCCAGACCAGTGTGGATTTATAGGGGGGCGAGATACAGGCATGAATCTAAGGAGGTTACAGCATGTGATGGACCTAGTTAAGGACTGACAGAGAGGAATGGCGCTAGCAGCACTAGATGCAGTCAACGCATTCGACTCACTGGAGTGGCCATGGCTGTTTCGGGTACTGTAAGCTTACGCGTTTGGGGAGGGGTTCCTGAAGTTGCCACGCCTGTTATATCATAAACCTACAGCTAGGGTGAAAACAGGGAACTGAGTATCACAAGGATGGACATTGGGCAGAGGGACACGGCAGGTCCGGTCTCACCTATTCGGTTTGCCTTAGTGCTAGAACCATTGGCAAGATATTTCAGATCATACATGCCGCAGGTGGGAATATGGGCTGGAGGGATGCGTCGCAGTATATCCCTATACGCAGATAATATTCTATTATATGTGGATGATCCTCTTAGGAATATGCCTATAATATTGGAGGTGCTAGATAACTTCTGCAAACTGTCGGGTTATCAGATTAACCGAGAAAAATCGCTACTATTCCCACTGACGGCATTGAGGAAATGGAAGGGAGACATGCTAGCAGACTTGGGTCTCTGGTGGGAGGGAGAATCCTTTAAATACTTGGGGATACAGGTTTTCCATGAGATGGAGGAGACATTCACGTACAACACTGGGCGTGCCCTCTCATGTATCAGGGAGGTAGTACAATTCTGGAAGAAGCTCCCGTATCATTGATGGAGATAATAGCTATTTGCAAAACGGTGGCCCTCCCAAGGCTCTTATACTACTTTGCAAATATCCCTTATGTCATTAAAAATAAATTCTTTCAGATGTTGGACAAGATGATGGGGGAACTACTGTGGAACACGGGGTGGAATTTGGTGGCAATGCGAACGCTGCGACGGAGAAGGGAAGAGGGAGGGTTGTATATGCCTGACTTTGAACTATATTACATGGCGGCACAGTTAAAAGGGGTTGCACAATGGCAAATGGACCCGGAGGTGGGAGGGAAGGGCCACCCACAAAGGAGGGACAGGGAGTGGAACTCGTAGACGAACCTATAGGGTACTAAGGCTTTCAGGTTGGTAATGATAATTTTGAAGAAACTGCTGGGGAGACTACGAATGAAAGGGCTCTATAGCAGGGACCTACTAGTGGGCTATGACGCCACCATTAAGGCAGCGCTTAGAAACATAGGGCTTGGAACCTTTATGGAACGACACTGCACCTCACTAGGGGACTTTTTCGCAGGGGGCAAATTACTAACATTCAAGGAATGGAGACAAGTATATGGGGTGGCAAGCGGTCACTTCCTCACATATGTAAGGGTAGTGAAGCGAATGGCAGAAATATGGGAGAGCATTCCAGATGTACCGGAGGGGAGCTCACTTATGCAAACACTACTGGACCTAGGAGTGGCAGGCAAAAAGGTATCCCGAGTGTATAGGGCACTGCAAGCAACAAAACAAGATAAGGGCTTAGCGGTCAGGGAAAAATGGAAAAGAGATTAAGGAGTCCCCATGCAGAGGTGAAATGGGCAAAAATGTGGGAACAGGTCAAGAAAACGTCCAGGAATGCACGATTCCAATTAACCCAGTATTACAAGTTGCATAGGGCATACCTGACGCCTGAAAGACTGCACTCCATAAATCGATCTTCATCTCACGCCTGCCCCAGATGCAGAAGGGATCACGCAGGTCTGTGGCACATGGTCTGGGAATGCCTGATCATTGCACAGTATTGGGGGGGGATGTGCAGGAACGACTGAACACTTTATTGGGAAGCAGGTACAAATGCTCGTATGAGGTATGTCTGCGGGGCTTGTTATCGGGGCGAAGAAATGTAAAACACAGAATAAAGTTGCGAGAATCTTACTGGGGCTAGCCAAAGTGCGAATAGCGATCGCTTGGAAAAGGCCAGAGGGACAATCACTGGAGCAATGGCTCCAGGACGTTTGTAGGTGGGGCTTTTTTGCGAAAGCCGCTTACCGGAACAAACAGAGAGACCCAGAGGGGGAGAACACGCTGGCGTTGGACTGGGGGCAAATGCTGAACGAACTGGCATCCACGCAAGACTTAAAACCCTGTGAGCGAGCTCACAAACAATTTGGATATTGGGTAGAAGGTGGAAGGAAAAACCCAAAAATTTACCACCTACAGTAATCCACAGACATTGAGGGATGGGAAATCAGGGACTGGTGGCACTGGTGGAGGGAGGGCGGGTCGAGAGGGGAATGGGGAGGGATAAGATGTTTGGGATTTGCAAGGTTTAGATTTTTTTTGTGTAACCTTATTAAGACTCAATAAAGAATTTAAAAAAAAATACACAGACATTATATTACAATACAAATTCCTCTTTCGTCCTGACTCTCCCCCTTCCCAACTGGCGGGCTGGAAAAGCTAGCTGCAAAAGATAGCTGTCTCTTTAAAAAATTTTGAAGGGGTGGGGCCTACATCACGCGTGCGTCCCTTCGCGTGCTGGCCTCACACCTTACCCCTACATCACCAACCTTCCACAACCAGTTCCTATTTTTGCACCGCTGCGACTCCCTTTTCGGGGCGTTTTTTTTGCTGTCCATCCCGTTTTCTAGTGATTCATTTTATTTTTTCAATTTGCGGTGCCACCCTCTACGCATGAGGTATGTGACAGGGTTGAAGCAGTGCATCCGTTGCCGGAAGCATTTCTCTGTGGCCAATTTCCTATCGTGCCTGTGTCCGCTGTTTGTGTATACATCACCCGTTGAGTACCTGTGTCTTTTGCTGTGGTATTAACCCGAGGTCTCCGCGGACCCGTCTTCTCTCCATGTCACAGTTGGTACCGGTACTGAAGACGACCAAAGTCTTCATTCGGAACCGGAGGGAGGCCGACATCGGTAAGAGGGGGACTATACCTTCAGGTGAGGTATTAGTTTCGACACCGGCCTTTGGTCCCCAGGGGAAGACTGCCTCCTCAGTTCCGGGGTCTTCACTAGACCGTTCAGGGGGAAATCCCGGGCCTATTCACCTCAAATTACCCATGGGTGGGAAAGCACTAGTACCCCCAGGTGGGAAAAGGTCTGAGAAGACCCACCCGGTACTGGAAGAGTTATTTACACCAGACAAAATAATAACAGCACCGGGAAAACCCTCTATTGCTTCAATAAGCCGAACAGGCAAGGGTTCATGCAAAGAGGCACGCGCCTCTGGGGTTGATTCGGTCCATTCCAATTCCCCTGTACTGAATGAAGCCAAGTCGACTTCTGCATGTAAATCGTCCGGTACTTCGGTAGTGAAAGACAAAGTTTTACCCTCACTAGTGCAGTTGAGCTTTCAAGCTCCTCCGTACAGAGGAAATCACAAGAGACATAAGCATTCTCATTTGAGATCTAGTCCGGTACTGAATTCTCCAAAAAAGCACAAACAGAAGAAATCTCTTGTGGCATCTGTCTCGGACTCTGTATCAGAGATTCAGAAGGATAATTTTACTCTAATTTCTGACTCGGAAGACTTTGATGCTTCCAAATTATTTACATTTCCACCGGAACAATTATTCAGCACTCTTCTGAGAGTTCAGTCACCTCACATTTTGACACAATTTTCTCCTCAGTCTGAGGACAATTTGGGTCCACCTACTCAGGTACCAGCACAATCTGGACCTCAGCTGGTTCTAACCAATATCCAGGTGCCTAGACGCATGGTTTTTAACATCTACAATCCCAACCGACCGTCTAACAGGGTTGACTCTTCTACTTCTTAATTCATACAGAAGACCCTTAACCTAGCCCTTCCTAAATGGTGAACGGCATCACCAATACTGCGCTGGAAACCATGCTTTCAGAGGCCTTCCTAGAAGTTTTGGCTCAACGCATTAAAGACAAAATGTCCCGTTGTACCCCAGCGATTGGTACCCACAGTTCCTATTCTTCAAGGTATCAGTGGACAACGAGGACTCTGCTCTTCCACCCAAGAAACAGAACATGTCCAAGGACTCTGACCAAGATTCAGCTGACGACACCACTCAATCACCATCTAAGGTGTTGCTTAACATTGTCACTAAAGCCATGCATGCACTAGAAATCCTCCCTAAGGATAAGCCTGAAACGGCTGGTGTTTTTGGAATCTGCCATCTCAGCAGTCAAACGTCCCACTTCCCATGGAATTGTCTGTTCTAGAACAAGCTCTAGCCCTTTGGGGTAAGACTCATTCCGATCCACACATCTCCAAGGCCCTAGATAACAAATACAAGATACCTAAGGATGAGCCCTTCATACTCATGGGCAATATTTCGGCTCAATCTGCAGTAGTTTCAGCTGCCCTAGGCCCAAAGTGTAAAGGCCCTTCTCCATCAGCAGCTTTAGTTCTGGATAAAAATGAAAAAGCATGGGGGTCTCAAGGTAAGAAGTCTTGTACTAACTCTACCTTACAACTCATGCAGGTTAACACTGCTACAGTTTTGGCAGGATTTAATATCCTTAATTGGGAGAATCTTGAACACTTTACCAACATGCTCCCTCAGGAGGTCGCGGATGAGATTTCCTTTTGGATTTCCGACAGTAGAGAGGCGGCTATCCAGCAGCTTCAAGTTGTTAAAGACCTCATTGACACAACAGCAAGAGCAATCACTAGTGCAGTCTGCATGTATAAGCAAGCATATTTGTCAGCCTCTTCCCTTCACCTAGATTGCCAGGAGAAAGTGCTCGACATTCCATTTGATGGCAAAACGCTGTCCGATCCATCCACAGATGAGGTCTTTCAGAAATGTAAGGCCACAAAAACCCTTACCTCAATTTCGCTGAAACAGCCATATCACCGACACTAAATAATTCAAACCACGTCCTCAGGGAAACAGTGGTTATATCACGTCTGCTTAGTCTTATTACTCTTCTAAAATGAGAAAATATAGACCCACGTCTAAGTCGGGACCTTCCCCTTCCTCAAATTCTGCTCAAGAGCAAAAGAAGTCTATTTGACCCCCTTGTGGGCATTTACATACCTTCTGCTCCTGCTATCATCAAGGAGCTAACATTCGCAGTAGCAGGAAGGCTTTCCAACTTCCTTCCCTTTTGGAAAACCATTACTCAAGAGGAATGGATTCTGAATATTATTCAGCATGGCTACCACCTTGCCCTTCATGCTATTCCACCATCCTCTCCGCCAAAGCTCCAAAAATCCTCCCCGGAGCTCCTGAAAGAGATCCAAAAACTCCTTTCCTTAGGAGTGATAGAGTTGGTTCCTCAAGAGGAAGTAGGTCAGGGATTTTGCTCCGGTTACTTTCTGATCCCAAAGAAATCAGGCGGGATCCGTCCAATTCTGGACTTTTCAGACCTCAACCAATTTCTGTCAATCGAAACCTTCCACATGGTGACCATTCCTCAGATCCTGGCTTCTCTTCATCCAAACGATTGGATGGGATCTGTAGATCTACAGGATGCTTATTTTCACAATCCCATCTACAAACATCACCGTCAGTTCCTGAGATTCACCATAGGAAGGTCTCATTACCAGTTCACATGTCTTCCCTTCGGGCTAAATTCGTCTCCCAGGGTTTTCACAAAAGTTCTGGGGTCAGTGGCAGCCTACCTTCAGTTAAGGGCAGTACATCTATACCCTTTCCTAGACGACTGGCTTCTCAAGGCCCAGTCTCCATAGAAATTGCTTCAGAAGATGCAATTAACATGTCACACTCTTTTCCACCTGGGGTTTTCCATAAATGTGACAAAATCCCAGCTCAATCCTTTACAAAGGATCCAATTCATAGGAGCAGTTATAGAGACTACTCTACATGGAGCCTTCCCACCCCTGGAAAGGGTGGAAGCTATTCAACAAACCAATGTAAAGTTCAATGCACATCAGATTCTGACAGCTTGGTGGTTTCAAAGGCTCTTGGGCCGTATGGCCTCTTGCATAAACCTAGTTCCCTTTGCAAGGTTCCACATGAGAACGGTCCAATGGCATCTTGCTCGCAACTGGAACCAGCTGTTGCATTCCCAGGAAATTCAAATTCCAAAACAAGTTCAGGACTCATTACTCTGGTAGAACTCCCTAGAGAACCTGTTATTCGGGTTTCCTTGTCTGCCTCCTCACCAAATAGTGATGACACCAGTCTCTTCAGAGTATGGTTGAGGAGCCCATTGTCTACGTCAAACAGCTCATGGACTTTGGTCCTCTCAGGAAAAGAAGGACCACATAAATGTCCTGGTACTAAGAGCGATATTTCTCGCACTTTCTACACTGTTTGTTACTGCCGGAGGAGGAGCACAGCAGCATTTATCCACCTTCATACCATGGAGCGGGCCGCGGAGTGCGGTCGTGAGTGTGACACAGTCTGGGCAGTACACTCTCTACTACAAGTGTCTTGACTCAAGTCTTTCTACACTGTTTGTTACTGCTGGAGGAGGAGCACAGCAGCCTTTATCCACCTTCATACCGCGGAGCGGGCCACGGAGTGTGGTCGTGAGTGTGACACAGTCTGGGCAGTCCACTCTCTACTACAAGTGTCTTGACTCAAGTCTTTCTACACTGTTTGTTACTGCTGGAGGAGGAGCACAGCAGCATTTATCCACCTTCATACCGCAGAGCGGGCCGCGGAGTGCGGTCGTGAGTGTGACACAGTCTGGGCAGTCTGGGCGTGGACGGACCCCCAGACGGTGACACTCTATTCAGCTCGCCTAATATACCAACGGCAAGGAGGCTTAGAGGTCAAGAGATTCCTCCATTGACGTGCGAGAGGAAACTCGCATGGAGGTAAGACACAAACTAAAGCCTACTAAATTGACTGTTGTATGTAAAAAGTGACTACTGATAAACACTGCTAGAAACGCTAAACCATTACATACCGTGACATTTAAAACCCTTAGAGAGCAGGTGGAGACTGCGGGCATATCCAGCCTTTGGTCTACCAGCCCTCATATCAGCGAAGATCCTCGCCATATACACAGATATCACCTGATAAAGAGCTTCTGAAAACTAACGTGACTCCGTGGCACCCTCTTGCGTGAAGTGCGGATCTTAAATACACATGAAAGAATAGAAAAAAAGAAATTCATTATCGTCGGACTGGTCCCCAGTTTTGCAGAGTGACCGCGTGACAGTGGTGCGTGAAGGGGGTGAGAGGCGCGACCAGTGCTAGGTGAACCGACAAGGATTCCGGTCGAGGCTGTGTCCACCCGCAGTGCCAAGGAGAGCAGAGAGCGTGGAGAGTGACGTAGGACTGAGTGGTGAGGCAGAAAAAGAAAAGACAGGCTGCCACATGCCCCGCCCACCAACAACGCTCTCGCAGCCCCAGCCGAACAAGAAGGAAAGCCGCAAAACTCAAAGAGCGAGCAATAAATAAATAAATAACAGAGAAATGACCCCACCTCAGACGAGGCTGTGGAAAAAAACAATTGTGACACCCTGCCAGAAGAGAATAAATGCAAATGCCCCTGAAAACATTGAAACAGCAGCACTGGATCCATCTACTCCAGGTCAAGAGGACAGAGTAAAAGAAAGTGAAAATACTGAAATAGCATTACAGGTTGTTTCCCCTACATGCTGTGGGGGCAACGCAAATGAAAGTGAAAACATTGAAACAGCAATACTGGATACATCGACTATATGCCACGGGGAAGTAGCAAAAGAAAGTAATCAGAAGACACAAATGCACAGTACACCCAAACAGAGGTGCAAATATATGTCGCAAAGTGACACAGATAACGAACCCGCACAAGAGATAATTGTAGCAAATAATGTGTTACAGCAGCAAGTTAAAACAAAAAATGAAAACACTGACCAAGGCGAAATTACGACGGTGATTCAACAACAAGAAAGCAGAGATGCGGAAGATGAAATAAATGTACAAGACCTAGAAGGGAGGACAATTATTTCAGTGGATGGCCCTAAGAAATTGACAATGAAACTTACTGAGAAGACCACAGAAGGCGCTAAAAGGAGAAGGGTCAACTTAATAAAGACAGAAGCTAGTGCGGCGATGATTCCTCCCTGTAAAGAATTGGAAAGGAATGTGCCCTCATTGGGCAGCACCTGTACAAAGGGATATGACAGACAACAGAACATGTCACCAGAAGAGAGAAAAGAACTAACAGAGCAAGAAAAAGCAAAAAAAAGCACAAAGGAGATGACAATCCCTATACAAGAGCCGAAGGCACTCACAACAACCTACAAAAAGACTGCCAGATCAGATGAATCCCAAAGCAGCGCGACTCTCACTGGATGTAACAGAAATCGAAAACCTTATGAGAAACCACGAAAAATGAAGAGGTTTTTGGAAGCAAACAGCCTCTTACGACGCGAGATGACCGAGAAGCATTGAATCCTGATCCAACAATTGATAAAGAGCAAATCCACAACGAACAGAAATATAAACGAATGGACAGAAAAGAGCAACAATCACATGCTTTACAGTCTAATCATAAAGGAATATATCAGCAAGAAGAGGAACCCGCATTAAATACATGTGGATGCGAGTCTGGCTATTATCAGGAAATGGCAGCAATTCCAACGTCGATGTTAGACCTACAAAATATGTTAATTACAACTACATCTCAATCACTGATTCCATACATGAAATTTCGAGAAACATTAATGGAAACGATAAATGACCAAGCGACTTGACTCGCACTAATACTTTCCTAACAAATATTCTTGGAAACAAACATGAACAAAATACAAGAACGACTGGAGCTGGAAGGTCAAACTAGCCACATGTGGCAAACTAGATTATTTCATATAGCACGGAGTGACTAAGTGGAAAAAACAGACTTGACACACGCTGATCACGATGATGACAACAAATAACAAACAGCAGAAAACCACCACGGACGCACCGTCAAACCAGAAATCACGAAAATAGCCAACCCAAAGTCAGACACAGGAGTCCAAAAGCTTATCCAATAAGACAAATACAAGGTTGGAAAGAGCGCTTAGCACTGAAACAAACAAACAGCACAATGCTGAAGAGAACTTAATTGATCTGAGGCAAGAAGAGTCTCGTCCGCCAAAGGCGGATAAAGCAGTGGCGATCCAAAAAGAAGATCACAGAAATACTGAGAACAACACTAGTACAACTGTGAAACGGAAAGGTCCTGAAACCTACGGGATCTTCATAAAGGGCAATAAGGTACCAGCAGGCAAAGAAGCTACAGAAAAAGGAGCATGCCATAAAAATAAATGACAAAGAGGCTCTCACGCTTTTTTGAGAAACTTAACAATTCCAGCAAAGGAGAACCAAGGAATCGAGACAAAGAAAAACCAACACAAGCCAAAGCATACACAACAGGAAAAAATTGCACAGACAATCCCAAAAGAGAATGAAAATGGAGCAGAATGTTACATTGAAGAGAGAACAATTGAAGAACTGATGGAACTGTCAACATACATGGAAGAAATGAATCACCAATCCGAGGAAGCGCGAATTCAAATGAGCGAAGACTCCATGATCACTCTAGATCAATATGACGAAGACAACCAGCAAAAGATCTCAAGAATCGAGTTAACATTTGACAAGATTTCGAAATCTGATTTCGAAGATGCCTCAATGGAAACGTCAGATGAATGTGAAATTACCATCCAAGATTGTAATACAGAGGACATGCAACCGCTCGCAGAGCGTCAGTCAAACAATAAGGTCAGAGAAATGTACATAATGAAGCATCCCAAAATATAATAAAATGTCTGATTTTTGTCAATCCGCAAAACAAACCCAGAGAAAAGGAACAGATGATAAAATTAAGAAGAATACCAAAGAAATGCGATAATTTGATAATGAATCGTACACATGTGCTGTGGTTGATACATGTCATACCCAACATGAAAGGAATAACAACAAAAGATATACATACCATTCAATTCTGTGATGAGACAATAATGGATCAAGTATGGATACAATTCACCAATGAAAGTGCGCTGAGATTAACGATGGAAAATAAACCCCTATTTCTACAACTAGAATTTGAAATAACAATGAATGAAGAAATAAATAACACAGAAACAAAAAAACGAGAGACAAAGATAACACAAGAGCAAGTAAACCCAAACGATCATGTGAATAACTATGCTGACGACTATCAGAATAGTCTCCATGAGTCTGAAAGAAAGAGGCGAACGACCGAAAAAGAAGGAAAAGAGGAAAAACGAATGCAAAATCGACATGAAGTATACATGAAGTATGGCATATGGAGACATTTGGACGAAACAACATCAAGCGGCCAAGAAATGCATAAACAAAGAAGATAACAACCAAACACAGAGAAGACACAAACATTCTCGTTGTGTTAATGGAACACATGGGGATACAGTCATTTATTCAGGATAACAGATCAAAATGTATACACCTGCGATCTAATTTGTATACAAGAATCCTGGTTATCTGAGCAACCGATATGCGATGATTACACGGTGATAATGAATCCAGCGATCCAAAGGAAAAAAGGTTGACCGTCAGCGGGACTAGTAACCATCATTAAAAATAGGATAAAAATTGAGATAATAGAATTTGAAAATCTGCACCCATGGGCACAAATAACGATAGTCAAATACAAGAGCGAACACCCTGAGAAAATTGGGCTGATGATTCACCTGTTAAAAGTAGAAACATGGGGTATAATGAATGTATACTGGAACAGAATAGCAATAACGGAGGAAATCTTCATAGACTCTGTCTTCTCGGTAATTGATCAAGCCAAAGTAAAATACAAGGAGATGGAGTTCATCATCTGTGGAGACTTGAACATTCACCTCTGCGATATCAATGGCAAAGAAATTGATTAACATAATCTGCAGCCCAGAGCCAAAAGCTGAAGTAAAGAAGCAGCAAACAGAAATATGCACAGGTCAGATAGTTATGATGCAACCACGGGTCGCCCTATGGAAACTTGGGCAAGAGGGAAGTTAACTGCGACAATCGACTTTATCTTCATGACGAAAGGAATCTATGATGAAATTTGCAGCAGTCGGAACATCAAAAACAATAATAGCGACCATTATATAATGCTAAGAGCTTGGAACACTGAACACCTTACTAAAGAAAAAAAGACTACTACCATTAATGGAGATAAACAACGGAGGAAACAGACTAAGGATCAGACAAAACATGATAGAAAAGCTACCAAATATAATGTCAAATTCGATATTAGAAGATGCGCAAAAAATCAACTATGAATGGTTGCTCCACCCATTCAAGCAACAGGACAGAATAACAGAAGGACAAGCAGTGCGGAAGCACCTCCATAAGTATAACCCCAAAGTGGCAATAAAAAGGAAGGAACAGAGGCAGAAGATAAAATTGATAACAAAGCAAAATCCGTGCGATAAATACAAACAAATTAAATCGGTAAACCAACAACACAAAAAACAGAAATATAGTTGTACAAGAAGATGCAGAGAAGATGTTACTAACCCTGAAAAATAAGAACACAAGGCAACTATGGTCCCTATTAAATGACCAAACGCACACGCAAGATGCGATGATTGCCGATGTACCTGAAGCGAGTTGGACGGTATACTTTACAGATCTTTACGGTATACGCCAACCCCATTATGAGAAAACACAGTTAGAGAAGAATACATCATGGCAATTTGAATGGGAGCTAAGCGACATACAGAAGGCAATTCAGAACTTAAATGCCTCCAGAGCTCCAGTCCCAGATGGCCTATCGAACATGATAAACAAAACCCAGCGGTCTGGGGATCAATACGTGAATGCATATTCAGCCTAATACAGAAGACCAAGACTATCCCAACAATATGGCAACAAGCCACCATAATCCCAATATTCAAGCAGTGATCAACTAAGGAGCCCGGAAATGACCGCCCTTTGGCATTACTAGACCCGCTTGGGAAGATATTCGCAAAGCTCCTACTGGAGAGCTTAAATACCTGGGCGACCAAAGAAAAGAAATATGCCATCAGACAGACAGTATTTGTGAAAATAATAGGAACCAACATTAACCTGTTTTTACTGAATTTACTAAAGCATGAAGTTAAAAGAACAAGAACACAGACGTATGCAGCATTTGTAGACCTAAAATTAGCTTTCGACAGAAATTACTTGTGGACGAAACTAAATTCATGGTCCTGCCTGAGTAACATCTTAGAACCAATTAAATTACTATACGAAAACACCACCATTAGAATCAGAATGTCCAAGGAAGGAATACTCTCGGACCGGATGAAGACATGGAACGGCCTGAAACAAGGCTGCCCCTTGGCTGCCACCGTTTCATTTATTCACAGCTGACTTTGAAGCAAATATCTATACATCGCTGATGAACCCACCGAAACTAAACAACACAACAATATCGTGCATCAAGTATGCAGACGATATTGTAATATTAGCTAAAACACCAAGAGGGCTGCAGATTGTGCTCAAGAATTTAGAAGAATACATGACAAAAAATCAGCTTGAAATAAATGTCCAGAAAACAAAAATCATGCCCCTAATGAGACAAAACAAAAAAGAAAAGAACATCTCTCGCTTTTTACATTGGGAAGGAAAAAGTGGAACAAGTGAGGAAGATAAAATATCTCGGGGTATGGCTATCGCAATCTCCGACCGAGAAAGATTGGTGTCTCCATCTCAAAGCCAAAGCACTATCACTAGCGCGCCAAGCCAAAATACTCCATCGGAAATATGGACAATTCTCAATGACGCCTGCAATCACATTCTACAGACAAAAAGTGATGTCAATTCTAACTTATGGAGCAGAGGCAATGATAAACATCGACAACACAATCTGGACGCAAATAGAAGGAAGCTTTTGGAGGAAAGTACTAAATCTACCTGCGTTGCTTCCAATGCCTCACATTCGAGCAGAACTTGCCCTCCAATCTTTGGCTTCCATTGTTGATTGGAAACAACTCGATTTATATCGGAAAATCATGAGCGAAACATACGCTCCACCACTGGAAATACTAAGAAGCAGGAAAGAAGGAAATAATGAACAAGCACTGGATCTATGGAAAAGATTGGCTGATGCAAAAAGGGAAGCACAAGGCATCGCCTTAGATACATTGCTGAATAGACCGCAAAAAGCGAAACAGAGAGTCACAGAGAATGATTGGATACTCACAAATGAACTCAAAGCTAAGTATCATCATGATATACCATGCAAACCCGATGTTAGACCTATCAACAAACTGCCAATATATCTAAAGAAATTTCCATCATCCAAGATCAGAGACACTTTCATGAGATTGCGGTTAACTATATTACCAACACGTGAAATTATGGCAGCAAGAAAACAAATCCCTGGGACTCAAAAATATTGCTAATTCTGTAACGACAGAGAGGCAATGGAAAGCTTGTACCATATCATTATGACATGTCCTGCACTAGCTGAAAAAAGACATCTATCTAGAGGATGGTTCATGAACAACCAAGCGTCTTTCTGGCCCGAAGATCGATGGGCGTTACTTGTAGCAGGAAATAAAGAAAAAATGATATTTGCACTGATATCCTTTGGGAACAACATAATGGGGAACAGACAAATAAGATAAGAAAGAATATAACAAGAGACAAAGGAGAAGAATGAGAAAACAACATGGAAGAAAGACATTTGTGAAAGACAATTACGAAAGACATTTATGAAGTGCAAAGACAAAAGTATGATAGCATAATAAGATGAAAGGTTTGATGTGTAAACCAAAACATTTTAATAAAAAAAATAATATTTCTCGCTCTAAAATCATTTCTTCCCTCACTTCAAGGAAAGGTGGTCAAAATTCTAACGGACAATACCACTGCAATATTTTATATCAACAAGCAGGGGGGTACTCATTCCCTTGCCCTGTGTCTCCTAGCAGAGAAGATGTGGTATTGGGCCATTCAGAATCACATTTGCTTGTTGGCGTCCCATCTGGAGGGAAAGAAGAACGTCCTAGCAGACAAACTAAGCAGGTTACAGTCTTCTCCGCATGAGTGGGAGCTGAAACCGTCAATAGCAAACATTATATTTCAGAAGTGGGGCCATACATCAGTAGAGCTCTTTGCCAACCAGCACAACTCTCTATGTCCTCAGTTTGCATCAAGGCAAGGTCAGGGTCTTCAATCCCTGGGAGATGCTCTACGTCTGGATTGGTCGAATCTAACACTTTATGCGTTTCCACCTCTCCCATTTATTCACAAAATATTACTCAAATTCAAAATGTCAATGAATCTGACAATGATTCTAATAGCGCCGTTCTGGCCTTGCCAGATTTGGTTTCCAGACCTCCTGGAGTTAGCAGGGACTTTCAAATTAGATCTCCCATCATCAAGAGATCTTTTGACTCAGCAGAAAGGGCAGGTCCTTCACCCCTCCCCTCAATTGCTGAACTAAAAGGGTTGGTTCCTGAAAAACTAGCCTTATCCCACTTACATATGTCCAAGCAAAATATAACCATCATGTCAGCTACTAGAAAAGCTTCTTCTAAGAAACAATATTGTAGTAAATGGTTACGTTTCTGTCAATGGGCCTTAAACCAAAACCTGAATCGTCTAAAGGATTCTATTTATAATGTCATGTCCTTCATGTCTTATCTAGTTTCCACTGGGGTCAAAGTAGACTCGTGCAAACATTAGTTATCAGCTATTGTTGCTTACCTGAATAGAGAACATAAGTCTTTCTCTCTTTCCAACAAAGCCATTAAAAGGCACTTCAAGGGCCTTTTTGCGCTTACCTCCCCGTATTCGTGAACCTCCATTTCAGTGGGATCTCAACGTGGTCTTATCAGCCCTAATGCAAAAATCATTTGAGCCTATGGCTTCATGTGAATTAGAGTTTATAACTTGGAAAACAACATTCTTAAAAGCCATTACTTAGGCTAGAAGGATTGGAGAGCTGCAGGCTCTCTCCTCAAAGGAACCATATATAATGTTCCAGAAGGACAAAGTTGTCCCCCGTACGGTCCCATCCTTTCTACCCAAGGTGGTATCCGAATTTCATTTAAACCAGGAAATATGCCTTCCCGTTTTTGTCCTTAGACGCATGCTTCTGCGGCTGAAGGAACTCTATATAATCTAGATGTTGTAAGAACTTTAAAATTCTATCTAGAAAGGACCAAGCTGTTTAGAAAAGCAGACCAGCTCTTCATTACTTACGGGGGTCCTTCTCCTGACAATAAGGCAGCTAAAGCTTTCATCGCTTGATGGGTTGTCCCCTTTATCTCCAAGCCTTATGATATAAAAGGGCTCGCGACTCTGCAGAGACTTCAGGCTAATTCCACTAGAGCCAAGGCAGAATCTGTATCCTTTACCAGGCATGTTCCCATTGTAGACATCTGTAAAGTGACTACCTGGGCTACCCCGCTTGCTTTTTGCGACCACATCTCATCTGCTCTCCGAACCCTCCATTGGCTCCCAGTCAGACGAAGGGCCATCTTCAAGACCCTATGCATTACTCACCGAGCAGTGCACAAGACCTGCCCAATGTACCTACAAGAGAACATAAAACCCTACCTGCCATCTCGCACCCTAAGATCTAGAACTGCCCTCTTTCTAGTGATTCCAACTTCTAACTCTGTCAGGATCGGAGTATCCGCCTTCTCAACCTTGGCCCCGACTCACTCACCCCACATATTTGACACACCCAAGACTACATGACCTTCCGTAAAGCTCTAAAAACATTGCTCTTTCCGTAATGCCAAATATGAACATCTGAGGTGACTAAAACCTTGCAACCCGATGGCAAATGCTCAAGGAGATCTGAGGAATGACCCCACTGAATACGCTTATTAAGTCCCTATTAATCAAACGCGTGCTTGAAATCTGGAATAGCGAGCTCCTTAGATCATAACTACACCCAAAACACTCACCTCCCATATCTCTACGCGTACTCTCTACTCTACACCAACACACAATTAGAGTGCAGCTACACCCCTCGATCAATTTACGCCTAGCTGCTCACATACGAACATTACTCCATGAATACCTCATCATTCTAATAAAACACAGCTACATCCCATGACAAACGACCTAGCTGCAAACATAATCGTCCTACAAAGGCCTAGCGCAGTCAGAACCCAGTCTTGGTGCGCATCCTCCAGACTGCACACATTCAACTGACATCAATAGCACCAAACCTAATGATATGATTGTTTATTTATAACACGCTTAATACCTAGAAGTTTCTAAGCGTGGACCCGGGGAATCGAACCTGTGTTGCTCCATGTCATCTTGCTTCCAAGGCGAGCACATTGCCCTTGAGCTATCCTCCCGAGACTGCAGCTACCATCAGGCAATTTGCACTGGCTGTGCACATAATTGGTGCACCCAGGCAACCTATGACACCTTACTCTCTCAAATGATCTGGACTATAGTCCCCGAGGGTGTTCAACCTACCAGTGCTTTGAGGTCACACCAATGATATAAAGAGTTCTCTATAAATGCCAAATAACATAAGATAACATAACATAACTATGCTATGGATACATCTTCTAGAAATTATGCAGAATTCGGCCAAGAGGTGCTCCGCAACCCGTTTGCCTGAATTCAGTACACGCGGTCTCCTCCACCGTTGCTTATTCTAAGGCTTTTTAGTCTGGTCTCAACCAGTTGGGAAGGAGGGATAGCCAGAACGAAAGAGAAATGAAAAATTACCTTCATGGTGATTCAGGTTCTCTTAGTCCAGGCTCTCCCTCCTTCACAACACCCACCCAGCCATCCCCTACAGTAAGCATATACTAAAATGTCCCGCCATTGGCAGAACCACAGGAACTAGGTGTGGAACGTTGGTGATGCAGGGGTAAGGTGTGGGCCTGGCTCGCGGAGGGACGCATGCGTGATGTTGGCCCCACCTCTTCAAAACTTCTTAAAGAGATAGCTATCTTTTGCAGCCAGCTTTTCCGGCCCGCCTGCGAAGGAGGGAGAGCCTGGACTAAGAGAACCTGAATCACCAAGAAGGTAATTTTTCATATTTTCAACAACAGTACAGGGATAATAGTCTCAAAAAATGCAATACCGTAAAGTGCAAAATGCATAAAGGTGCAAAAAAAGATGAGTACATCAGTATTCAAATAACTGCTAGAGGGAGTAGTATATCCTTGTCTCTGAAAGCGTTAAGAAAATGATGTCATGTGTCCTAGAGGGGATGTCACACCTCTAGAAGGGTATTTTGTGCTCTGTCATGAAGGATTTAGACACGGTAGTTCTTAAAAGTCCAAGTGTGATGGAAATTTACATGAATCGTTCATGAAATCACACACAAAAAAGAGACAAGGATATACTACTCCCTCGAACAGTTATTTGAATACTGATGTACTTGTCTTTTTTCAGCGATTGGCGTGGTGCACAGTTTGCCGGATGGCCCGGGCTCATTGCTAAATGTATTTAAATATAAAGGGCCCAAAAATGGGACTGGGCGTGTTGTCAAGATCATATAGGGAGATTGCTGTTGTTAAGCACTTGTTGATGGCTCCTCCCTCCCCCTATCGAATGGCTTAAAAGTATATCTATACATTTCCCAGTAATACAGCGAGACATGTCTTTATGCAGATACGTTTAAAAAAAGGTACATGGGTGAATCTTCCAAAAGAAAAACGTGACTGCCGCCTCTTTAAGAGGGAGGGTATCCTTAAATTACTTAGACATGTTCTAACTTCCTGTAACAGTATGATTAAGGTATATGTCAAATATTATATGCATTTAGCAGATAGCCTTCAGGAAATACAGGGTGAATTATTCTTGCTAAATTGCCTTTAGGGCAGTAGTACATCCCAATCTATTGCTCTGGTCAAGGTATGGCAGTGCTTTATGTTGGAACTTACAACCATAGGGGTTTAGCTGGTATTACTAATTGAAGGTTAATGTCATCTCTTCAGTAATTCTGGTAGTGCGATGCTAATAGTTATCCTTGTAAATATGAAATGTACGGTTGAGAGTGAGACATTTTAAGATGTAATTTGTTGTTTTTCCTTTTTTCCCTAGTCAGTTTTTTGTTATAATTAATGGAATTTTAGATGTATATTTTGTTATCATTAATGTTTATTTTTTTTAATTATTTTTGTTGTGAACTTGTGAAAAGCTTGTAATGAGCTATAACACAATTAGAAAAGGGGGAAAAGATGTTTATTAAGGTAATGAATCGGTATGACCAATACATTAGGCTTACAGTTGACATATAATGCAGTTATCTGTGGATGGGCAATCCGCTTAGAAATATGCTCAAGCAGTCGCATTGAGTGTGAAACTGTCAATATTTTCACAACCCAAAAAACTAGGTTGCTAAATCTTGGGAACGTGCTGGCTTGTGCTGTCTATCATAGCTGAGTTAACGGTTGGATGTATGAGTAGTGAAGACGGCAAAGGGAATGAGAAGTGGGCAAAGAGATAACTTTGGAGAGGTTGATTCAATTCTTGGCATTCTTAGCCTACCTGGAGACAGTCCAGAAATGACTTGAGTAAACGGCCAATAGAAATCTAAGTCTTAGCAGAGTGATATCAATATTTACAGTGACCATAGCATGCTTATGTCCGTCCCACAAATGACTACACAACCATGTTGAAAACTCTCATTCTGCTTCAGATTCAGGCTCAAGAAGGCCATCCTGCTCACAACAATTTCACATTGGAGGAGAGGGCAAGACGGAAAGGCAAATCCCACAGGCCATGGTAGGCAGGCACTGAGGAAACTGCATGAGCGGTTTAAAACCACTGTAGAACATTAGCCAATAAGCATAACTTTTGTTCTGCATTAAATCCAAGTACAACCAAGGTTCATCCAAAGATGGCTACATTTAAATAGTTTGACAAGATCGAAGTATGAGCTCAATGGCAGGGTAGAGTAAATGTGGTGAAGATTAAGCTACCGAAAGCTGAAAAGAAAGGGAACTCTGGGTTTATCAAAACTCATGTACTGCGTGATGGGAATTCTGATCCACATATTAAAATTTGAGGCAGGTGTTCACACGGGGAAAGAAGGTGGAGGACATAGCTATTAACTGCACTGCGGACTCCGTGAAGAAATGGGGCATTGCTCTGGAAGTGAAGAAAGTGGGCATGGCTCTAGAAAACTAGTTGTGTGGGTGGAAAATGAGATTGAGCAACAAGGTCTGGAGAAAGCAATGTTAGCTGGAATTATTGGAAGAGAAAAATGGCAGCCATTGTGTTTTGAAGACTTTTTTAAAACAACTGTATTTATTTTGTTTGAAACATGGATCACGGTTTGAGAAACATCAAATGCAATACAAAGATGAAACAGCATTTTCTACCGGGCTCATAGAGCTACACAGACGTTCACGTCAAGACTTGTCTTCCCTTTCCTCCCATCATTCCCCCCCTTAGTTTCACCCCCAAACATTATCAGGAGCCTTGCAGAAAGAGTTTTGCCAGTTTGGGTTTGTACGTCAAGGCTGGGAACTCTCGATCGTACTCCAGGAAGGGCGCCCGTTTGTCCGTGAATTGATGTTAGCCTCCTCCTTTGGCCACAGTGACTTTCTCCCCCACCAAGATATCCCAAACTTTTACCCAGCAAAGAGCTAATGGCAGGCCTTCTGTGGATTTGCAGCAGCGGGCTATCGTGATCCGTGCTGCCAATAAGAGCTGCATTATCAATTTAGCAGACATGCCAGATTTAGGGTACATATGATATGATAGTTTATTTAGCACCTATACACAATGTGTTTCAAAGCGCTTCACGGCAAGGGAGGGACCAAGGGAAAATACAATGACCTTCTTACAGGCCATGAACAACAAGAATGTAGAATTAACTATTGTACTCGGCCTGACGACATTTCAGATAGAGCAAGTGCTAAGACACAGATAGGAAGGAAATGGGGACAGACAGGCGACTACTGTCCTAGGCCTGATGACATTTCTGGTAGAGCCGGAGATTAACAAGTGGTGAGGGAGGGGGAGGAACAGAACAAGCGACTATCGTACTAGGCCTGACAACATTTCTGATAGTGCTGGGGGAACAAGTAAAGGGAGGGGGAGAGGAGACAACAATCAGTCACTGGGGCCCCTAGGAGAACAACCTCAGGATTCATTGGGAGCCTGATACCCACATCGCCCTCTATTATCGAAACCACTTGTTCCCAAAAGGATTTGATGAGCTACAGTCCCACCACATACGGAGATATGACCCTTGTGCCCCACATTTCCGCCAGCATAAAGGCTCCAGTGTTGCTTAGAAATGATGTAGCTGGACAGGCGAATAATACCAACGAAACATACGTTTTGGGGCACATTCGTTATTAGTGACACATCTAGAGTGGGAATCGTTTCTGGCCCAGATATCCAGCCAGGACTGGTCTTCCAGTGATCGACCCAGGTCGCTCTCCCAGTTGCGCATGTACGAGGGTTATTCCACCAACATGTCCCCTCGCAGGAGTTTGTATATCTTGGAAACACTCCTAGCTTGAATGCCTTCCTGGACTGTGAGCTCAAGAGCCCCTGGATTCCTTGTGGCTCCCTGTCTGACCACTGGCTGTTTTATCCAGTGGCGCAACTGCCGATAAGAGAAGCTGTCTCCTTTCGGAAAGCTGAAAAGCCGATTTTCATTTTTCAGAGGTGTATGGTTGGCAAAACCTCATAGACCGGGGATGGTTTCTGTAGGCCCCCCTGCCTCCACCTCTTAAAGGCTCCTGGTTGCATTCAGGGGGAAAAGGCTGGACTGTAGAAGATCGGGGTGTAAGGGTTCATACCTTTGGAAATCTTTTTGTGCCGTAGTGCCCACCCATAGGACTTCAATGTTAATCTAGAGGAAGTCAGCAAGTTGCCCCCTTGTTTCTGTGCCGGGTGAGGGACAAATTGGAGGAAACGCAGTGGGAGTCTACCCTGTTCAGTGATCGCCCACTTGGGAAGGGACACATGAGACGCCCAGGTCAGAAGACGTGAGGTCTGTGCAGCGATGTAGTACTTGTAGAGGTCTGGAACACCTAGTCCCCCCAACCGGGCCTCCCCCCACACCCTCCAGCTCCACCTTCTGGGGGATTGAAGCATTCCAACCCCGCCAGATAAACCAAAGCATTTTACGTTTGAGGCAATCCAGAAACTTCTGCAGGATGTCTTCTGGTAGGGAAGTGCAAACATAAAGAAACCAGGGCAGCAGATTCATCTCGACAGCTGTGTTACGTCCCAATAACCAGATTTCCTGCTTTGTCCATCTCTCCAAGTGTTTTGAGGACTTTGATGAGAAAAGGTCTGTACCATGGCAGAATGCACATCTTCTTATGTGTCCATTTTGTGCTGTATACAAATGTTAAAACATATTATATATATGTATATATATAAGGGATGGCATATTATGGTAGCATTGAAGAATTACTTTTACCTATTAGAATGTTGAGGAGACAGGTGGGTTCTGGTAATTCCAGTTTTAGGAATCATATCTGTTGGAGCAATGACAGTGTAGTGAATGGCCACTTCCAGAACAAAGATGCTTAATTCCCAACACTTTTGCTCTTCATTGTTTATGACAAAGGCTCTATCCAAGGTCTCTCCTGATGTGTTGTGCTGAAAAGTCATGTTAGTGCCGGGCGGTGGCGGTAGAGGAGGCCAGGTGCCTTTGACTGGCCCAGAGGGTTTTAAAGCAGAGTTCAGATGACTAGTTTGAAATTAGGAGCCTTAGTGATTCTTAGCTTATTTGACCCTAGGTTAGCACCTGGGTGTTTGGGACCTGTGACGTGGTCACAGTGGAAAAGCAGGAGAATGGGGTTTGTGAGACACCAGCCTGATTAGTGATGCTGACCAAGAGGTGTCTCCAGGACCTCCATCCTATTCCCAGCCTTGTATGTTAAGGCCCTTATAGCCCCCTGAATACCTCATCCAAGCCAAGGGCGCAATCACAAAGGGAAAGTTAGTGGAACCCGTGGAGCCCTTCTTGCAAGTTTGCATTTAGAGAGTTCTGCAAGAATTTGTGGGAGCCCGGGATAAGAGCGAGACACACCCTGACGTTGGCAGATCCTTCAGCATCGCTTTTCCTGGAGAGAAGGGAGTTTGTCATCCCATGGAAGGGTCAGTAGCTTCTATGGAGAGAAGGATTTAGCAGCAGTGTACATGTGCAGTGACATCCAGGATTCAGGCAGCAGTAGGGGAGATGCCAAATAAAGCCAAGGTTGCACATGGCCATTTCATGCTCGAGGTAGCCAGCAGCACAGTGCGGAATAAATAGGGTAATTGTAGGTGGCTCCAGTCTTGGCCAATCTAGAAGTTTGATCCTAAACAGTCTGCTGCTGTCACAACTCTGGCTCACTAGCCCACTTGCACCCACCCCTAGAGTATACAAGCAGGGCTCACTGAGAGTGAGGTGTGGGAGTTAGCAGAAGTTTGGAGAACATGGAGAGGGGTGAGCAGAAAAAGAAGTGAAGGAGAGTGAAGGGAGAGATTGGAGTGAGGGAACGAGCGAGGGAGATATATATATATATATATAAAGATGGAAGAGAAGATGAAACATCAGGGGACAAGAGTGGAGCAAAGAAAATGTAGCAGAACCAAAGATGGGAAGGCGGGAGAAAAGAAGGTGTGGGAGGAGGTTGAGACAGCGACAAAGAAGGGGTGAGGCCAACAGTAAACAATAGGGTCACCAAGAGAGGGTGAAGAAAGCAAGTGCCACACAGCCAAGAAAGGGAGAGACAGCCTTTAAGACCTGGGTCAGGAAGATACTCCTAAAGTGGTGGAGGGGGGCCAAAGATAAGCCGAGATAGAGAGAGAAAGAGAGAGACCATTTGCTTGACCAAAACTGGGAAACTACTCAGTTGAGGTGAAACGGGAGGGAAAAGCCAGAAGGACCCTTTAGTTATGCATTGTTTGACGCCTGACCGCTGTTGTAATACTTAAGTGTTCCGGGTGGCGGTACAAAGTAGCAGAGATAAGGAGGAGCAATTGCTATATCAAGTTGACCTCATCAGGGACCAAGAAGGGTACCTAGCACAAGTAAAGTGTGCAGGACACTATATAATCCATTGTAAGTGACTGGTATACACACCCAATGGGCTAGTCCAGAGCCAAGAGTCAGAGGGAGTGATTTAGCACTACAATCCTAAAGGAAGTGAACGTCTTGGTTGGAAACCAGAGCCCTTACTGTACTGTCCCTAACCCAATACATTTGGCCCAGGTAACCCTAATAACTTTCATAACCAATATAAAGTGATTTGTGAACTTTAAACTAGTTTTGGGTTAACTGTTGATCCCTTGGCGGCCGAGCGCTTATCATCAGATTTCTTTGACAGAGGATTGTAGAGACATTACAGCGTTTATTACGCCACATGGGCTGTATAGGTATAAACGAATGCCGTTTGGACTAGCGTCTGCAGCAGCAGTATTTCAGAGAGTTATGATGCATGTGCTGAAGGGTTTAAGTGGAACGCTTGTATATGAGGATGATATAATTGTATTCGGTAAGGGATCTGAAGAGCATGATGGGGGATTGAAGGACGTGCTGAAGAGGTTGGAAGAAGTTGGGTTAAAAATTGAAAAAAGCAAATGTAAATTTGGAGTAGAAGAGGTAGAGTACTTAGGGCATACAGTAAATGGCAAGGGTTATAAACCCAAAAGAGATGCCATGAGAGCAATCAAGGAGTCGCCTAACCCAAAAAAGAAGGACGAATTGAAGTTGTTCTTACGGTTGTGTGAATATTACAACAGGTTTGTAAGAAATTTTGCGAGTGCAACAGAACCGTTGAGAAAGTTGTTAAAAAAGGATGCAAAATTTACTTGGAGTGATAAATGCAGTGAGGCAGTTGAATGCGTAAAAGGAGGAATTTGTAACTCTGTGGAATTGGGAGGATTTGTGTATGGGAGGTTGACTAAGATCACAGTGGATGCTAGTGGGAGTGGTTTAGGGGCAGTGTTAACACAGATAGATGAGGATGCACATGAGAAGGTAATCAGTCATGCTTCAAGAGCTATTTCAGAAACAGAAAGTAGATATTCTGTGATTGAAAAAGAAGTGTTGGCTTGTTCATGGGCGGTGAGTTACTTTAGGAAATATTTGTGGGGAAACAAATTTATAATTCAAACGGACCACAAACCTTTAATAGAAGTTCTCACTGTGAGAGGAATGTGTAAAGCTTCACCGAGATTAGCCAGACTCCGTCTAAAACTACAAGACTACAATTTTTCTGTGAAATATGTGCCAGGGAAAAGGAATATCATTGCTGATTATTTATCTAGATTGCCATTAAAGAGTGATGAAGCAAGTGCCGATTTAGATGAAGAAATGGTGGCGGTCATTTTTGAGGTTACGTCTAAGGAGATGTGGATTGAGGAATTGGCTAAAGATGATGAATTGCAAGAGATAAGAAGATACACGGAATCAGGTTGGCCTGAAAAAAGGGTAATCAGCGAAGGTTGTAGGAGATTTTGGGAAGTTAAAGATGAATTGTCCATGGAGGATGGATTTTTAGTGAGGGGAGACAAATTGATTCCCCCACGCAAATTTTGGAGTGAACTCATTGAGAAGGCGCACCAAGGCCATCCTGGTATCACAGGCACAAAGAACAATGTGCGTTTGAAATACTGGTGGCCAGGCATGGATATTATGATGGAGAGATTTATTAGGAATTGTTGGCCAAGTCAGAATAGTGACAAGAGTTGCAGGATAGTCAAGCCTAAGCCAATTAGCATTGACAAAGGTAATGCACCATGGGAGATGCTAGGAATTGATATTATTGGACCATATATGAGGTTGGTTGGGGAGAAAAAGTTCCTGGTAGTATTAGCTGATTACTACTCAGGTTGGGTGGAAGTCAAGGCGGTGAGAAAAATCGATACAGATGAGATAATAAAATTCCTCATGCAGTTATGCAGAAGGGAAGGATTTCCCAAAATAATAATAACTGATAATGGAGTTCAGTTCAGAAGTAGAGAAATGAGAGAATTTGCTAAGAGATCAGGAATTGAATGGAGATTTTCGTCGTTATACCACCCACAAACTAATGGGTTAGTGGAGAGATATAACCGTGTAATTGTAGAAGCAGTGGAGTTGGCCTTGAGTAACAATATACCGGTAGACGAAGTTCTTAAGGAGAGGGTATGGAGCACTAGGATGTCTGTTAAAAGAGGAATGGGAGTATCTCCTTTCGAATTAATGAGGGGGAGAGCTCCCAATACGTCACTAAATCCTGAATGGGTTAATCGGAGGAAGGGTTTAACTACAGGATTACAAAGTTCTGACAAACCTCAAGAAACGTATGACATGTCTTCAGAAAAGTTTAAATTGAGAACATTACCAGGAGATTTCGTGCGAATCAAGTTTGGACGAAATGTTAAGAAGGGTGACTCTAAATTCAGCAGGCCTGTTAAGGTGATACAAGTGTTTAGGAGAGCGGTTAGAGTTGCGGGATGATCAGTATGGAATTTGGATAGAGTTAGTAAATGGATGTGGAGAGGTAAGAACGAAGGGAATATGCAAGTCAAATTGGAGAGACGAGAGAGTGATTTATTTGGTGATGACCAAATTATTAATAGAATTGATAATGTGAATGGTGACTTGGTGAGACGAGTTGGTGAAGTAAACATACAACGACAACAAGGAGAGCAGGTGTTTGAAAGTAGGAGTGTGCGTAGTTCAAGAGAAAGAAGGTTACCGTTCTGGTCCAGAGATTATGACATGTTAAGTTATATGACAAATTTGTGCATAAGTAATGTTATTCAAATTGTTTCTAATCTGGTTTTTACTGTATACAAATTTATGTAACAGTAATTTTATTCATTAGGTTTCCAAATTTGGTTTTAACCTTAACTTAATTGTTCACAAATGTTTGTGTGTTAAAAAATAAAGAAATAAATAATGTTTCTTCTCCACCTGTTTAATATTAAGGGGGGTGGGTGATGATGTAGTATTCAAAGTATTCATCCTTGTGGAAGATTGGGGCTCCCCACCTGCGCATGTGAGAGAATGTTGAGGAGAGCGTGACGTGATTGGGAAGGACGGTTGGATGGGATGTCCAGTGGAAGTAGACGGTCGCAGTGCGGGGCGCCGGCTGAATATATCTAATGTAAATAAAGAAAGATTAACACCTTTTACTTCGTGTTGAGCCTACTTCACTTTAAACTAGTTTTGGGTTAACTGTTGATCCCTTGGCGGCCAGAGAACCATATCCTGGAAAAGAGAAGATTGTATCTAGGATGGAGTTCATATCCAAAAGAAATGTACCCAAGGCCCTGGCAAAGACTTGTGAAATGTTGCTATTGCCTCAATACAGTGGTTGAAGTGAGCGGGTGTGGTTGGGAGCGGTGCTCCTCTACTTCTTTTTTTAGGTTTTACTGTTTCTATTCTTTTAGTTTAAAAAGATACCGTTCCTGAATGGTTTAGTTCTAAAATAAAAGTGTAGGAAGATGTTGAAACTTGCACTTCAGTGCACTGCACAGAACATTCACTCAAATGGCAGGTGTGTTTGCTTGGGGGCTTTGATTGCATGTGGGAGGGCATCGTGTTGGGGTTTATAAGGAATGGGGGAAGGCCATCAGGGAACATAGTTCCACTACTTCTTTTCATACACTTCGACCACTGCCTCGATAAGCCAAATATGTGTGTCCTATGAGTTGCCACAGAGGTGAAAAAGAACATGTCACCAAATACCTGTCAAATCCCCGGGACAACAAAAGCTGGGTTAGCAGAAATGTATTTTGTTTGAAAAACATTGTGCTGTAAAACTATGCTTTCACTTCCAAAAAGAGTTTTGCATAGATTAGGCGGTCCTTCTGGACTCCTCCATGAACCAGGCAGCACTGAGAGAATGGGAGACTCTCACATGAACTAGAAAAATGTGGCGAGGAGGACACAGAGTAACTTCCCAAGAAAACACTGCAGCATAGCATTTGTGATTTTGAAAGCATTTCAACCTTGAGTTACTGATGAGTTACTAACTTTCAGTGGCCGAATGCAAAAACAGTAAAACAGAACTTTTGTCATCTCCCTGGAGACCATATCCACACAAAGGGGAGTCTCAGTTGAAATGCTGTTGCTGCAAGAACACTTTGTCATGGTCACTGCTGCATGCTTTCTTGCCTGCTGCTTAGGATCACAAATATGTAAGAGAGCAGACAGAGGAGGAATTGTTTGTCACCATGGCCAGGTGAAGCTTGGATAAACCAGCGCTACAGTTGTCTGTATCCCGTATGAGAACAGTAGCAGTAGAGCAACCCGCTGCAGAGGGATGTGGAATGTATTCTACCATATACACAGAACTGCTAACTCTGCATTATTGCTGGAAGGATATGACTGGGCAGTGGGTAAACATAGTTGGAATGCTTGTTTTTCTCACAGAGGATAAGGCAAGGCAGCAGCAATTGATTAGAGAAATCTAATTTCCAACAACATCAGGACACTAGATGTAGCAGATGGTAATGGGAGAATGACTGCAATGTTCACTGTGGTTAACAGACAATTCTGATTGAGAGTCTCTGGATGGTTAATTTAAGAGGTACAGGCCCCTTTCCTGAAACCACCTTTGATGGTCACTTCTATTTAGATACAGTTGGATAATAAAGCAGTACTCTCCAAGAGAGGAAGCGCACTACCAGGTAGGCATTAACTTAGGTGGAATTAGAAGTTCCCAACAGAAAGCCAATGCACTGTCTCCACTTCCTCATAGTGCGCCGAGCTATTGCGAATGAAACTCTTTGCCAATAATGTCGGAGATCATCAATGCAACAGACACAAAAGCCAACTAGAATGTACTATGTGTTGTAACCCATAGGAAAGAACACGTTGCCTGTGAATTTATAGCAGATTAATTTTAAAAAGAATTCATTATTTACTCGTTTTGAAGTGAAGTATTTCCTGTAGATTCATATCAGATACCCCTAACTGTCCTGTGATTGCTCCTCAAAGCAAGACATTTGACAGAATTCAAAGTGCCCTTTGGTCACTGTGACTGTAGGCATAGACGGAGACGTCAACAATATCGTTGACAACGGAGCAGTCAGAGCGTGCGACCCATGTCCCCTTTTTGCTTTCTTCCTCCACAAAGATTTGTCGTTGGACCTCGACCTCTTTGAAGAGTGAGTGCGCGCTAGGTGTCTGCTTTGCCTGGCAGAAGCCTAACTGCGAACAGAGGCTGAGTCAGAAGCCTCAGCACCTTCATCCAACCAGGCCATTTACCTGAAGTGGCGGTCCTTGGATGAGAACGACTAGCAGATGGTACAGTTGTTAAAGTTGTGGTCTGGATACAGACAGTAGAGACAGTGTTCATGAAGATCCTTGACATAATCATTCTTCAGGTTACATGTAGAGCAGGCCTTAAAAAAGGCTTTTCTTCCTCGTGTCTGTCATCTCAACTGAGTTCTGAAGGCCTCAGATGGAAGATCTGACCTGCGGAAGCAGTGGAATGGGTCGAAACTTCAGTGCTGTAGGCGAGGAGCGATGCAGCACCAAATACTGAAGAATTTATAAGTAAACTATCAAAAATAGACAAAAAACGTCAAATTGTGGAAGAGAGAATACCCGAGGACACCCAGCACTTAACGTTAAGTGCTAAGTGGACCTGTCTAATTGGCTGTGGGCAGTATGACCCAAAAATAACTATAATAGATCACTAAAATGACAAGCAGTTTAAGAATGTAAAGGTAAACTGCTTTAATGTTACAGAGGATTCCCAGCCTGACGACGGGGAATATTCAATGAGCATGTCAATCCATGATAGGTCTGTTGCTGGGGAAACATACTAATCTACAATATATCACAGATGGCATGAAAATCACACAGTCTTAAGGGTCAGTTCAAGGTTCTTTCTTTTTTATTTTGCAGGGTCTAAAGCCGTCCCTCGCTCTTATCCTGCCATGACCCTCCACAGTAACCCAGGCATCAGTAAACCCTGGTTAGTACTAGCGAATGTTGACTTGCCTTCTCTACGGGTGTTTCCCAAAGGGCTGGCTAGCCAAATTCCCTCAGGGACTTGCTAGCTAGCCCTACTCTATCCATAAATTAGCGTTCTAATGAGGATTGGGATAGTGCCTTGCACTTACTGGGTTAGATTTAGGTTGGCTCACCAACTCCTCTTCCTTTCCACTCTCACTACTACACCACTCACATCACTCTGCTAGCCCTCTGATGTTTCACTTCTCCTACCTTGCCTCCACCCATTGATCGTACTTCTGTTTCACCACTTTATCACTCCTCCTTCCCCATACTACACCCCTCCACTCACCACTACTCTCTCCCATCACTACTACTCTCCATCTCCCACTACTACTGTCCGCCACCCACTACTATTCTCCTTTCGCCAGGCTACTCCTCCAGTCCCTCTGTACCCTTTGCGTTACATTCACTCCTTATACTACTCTCTCTGTTCACTTTTAACACAAATGCACCCACTCACAATGCAGAATCACTATCACTCCTAAACCAGTATCTCATCTGCTTCACAATTCTCCACAAGCCGTGGTTCCCGCCTTTTTCCTGCTGGTCTCTTTGCCATTCTCCACATACACCTCTGACTTAACCCGAAAAAACCCACACCTTCCTGTTTTCTTTCCCTTTCTTATATCCCTCCTTCCTTTGTGACTGGTCCGTTGGCTCTAACCAATGCTGTTGTTCCTTTCCTGCCGGGAGGTTTACAAGGTGTCAAAGGCATACAGAGCGGGTTAAGCTCTGTCCCGTTAACACGCGCAGGGCTGCTGTGGCTCGGCAAGTCTAACACTTCAGTCTGAATTAAGGTATCTGTGGCAATCTTTTCCCCCTGGTATGTATAGCCCTTATAGCGATCATTGCCACTTTTCCATGTCCCTGGTGGTCTAGGAATGTTTTTTTCTGGCCGCACAACCCTCGCAGACATTGAGTGAACGACTGCCTGTTATGCGGTTGCGTGAGTCCTGCTGCTCCGGTTCCGCTCTCTGTGGCTGTTTTGGGGCATTGGTGTTCCGAATTCCTGGAGGGTCGCTATTGCTCGGGGATCTCTGGTCTGTGTCATTTCTCTGAGGCATTCTTGGGGCGCTGGCTGGGTTCTCGTGTTCTCTCATCCTTCTGATTTGGTAGTTATGAAGGAAATGGAGGAAAACTGGCAGGTATTTCAGACCTGAGGGCAAAACTGAAGATAAGGGGCTGCAAACAAGCATACTGGCACAAAATTGGGAAACAGGAATTTTGGTCTCCTTTTATAGACGCCTCCGGCTTTGTTCGTCAGCAAAGCTTGATAAAAGACAGATTGAATTGTGTACTTTTCTAGCCAACTTTTATAAACATAGAAATATGTTACATATGTCTATGTTTAAAAAAGAAGGCTTGAAAAGTACACAAACCATAGTAAGGGACGCACACAAATATATAAATGCTATATGTTTGCGTGCGTATTTTACTATGGTTTGTATACTTTTCAAGCCATCTTCAAGTACGCAAAGCATATTAAGGCAAGCAAACAAATATATAAATGTAAGCATTTATATATTTTTGTGCATACCTTACTATGGTTTGTGTACTTTTCAAGTCATCTTTTATAAACATAGAAAAATGTAACATATTACATATTACATAGTAAGGTACGCATATAAATATATAAATGCTTACATACATTTATATATTTGTTTGTGTACCTCAAAATGGTTGGTGTACTTTTCAGGCCACGCCCATCATGCAAGCCATGCCCCCAAATGAGCCCCCCCTCAATTTCTTACCCCACTTAAAGCCCTGCCCACACTGAAATAATTCCCTAGAACAAATTCTAGAGGTGGGATACACCATATCGTGAACTTCTACACACACTTCTGCCTGTTAAATGACACAAGGGCTTGTGCAGAAGCCCTTGTGTCAGGTAAAGTCTTACATACAGCGCTGTCTGTTACAGCCCTACTAGCCTTTCAAAAAACACTTCCCTCTCAGATATTTTATGTACTTACCTATACCCCATGGGCTCTGCGGATAATGGGCATCATGCTCAAATTCCCATAGAAAAAGGAGAAACTAAGATGGCCATCGCCATGAAAAAAGGAATGGGAGTGAGTGCCTTTTCTATTTCCTCGACTGCGAAGGAGCCAATAATGGGGAAGGTAAATTTGGGGTAGAGGGTATGGAAAGATTGTTGTGGCTGGCAAGATTGGCAGGGGGGCAGAGTTGAGGGAAATGGCCTGGGCAGTGGTGGGGGAATTTAAAAAAACTGGACTGAGGGGAGAGGTGATTTAAGTCAGGAGAGAACGCAGGTAGTAATTGCTAATTTATGCTCATGTTTACGGCTTCCTAATTGGTGGCGACTCTTTCCCAGGTGCGAATTGTTTCAATTCCCACAACATACGTAGTGTACCAATAGTTACAAAAGAATCAGTTGTGTCTTGTCCTATTTCTATTCTTTTCCTAAGGAGACGTGCCTCCTTTCTATTGTCATGTTTGTGGGTTGCAGCCCACGTGTTGATGTGGGAGGGGGTTCTGCCCAGGCTCCAGTTTGCGCTTAATATTAAAGAAGACTAGAGGCAGCCTTATTGTCTCTGTGCATTCATTTGCCGTCATTGTCATATTACTCCTTCTGAATCACCCTGCATGAATGTATTGCAAAACATAACAATGGCAACGAGGATTATTTAAACGGCCAGCGTCATTCATACGTTATTTCACGCCAGAAGAAAGTAAGACCCCGGACGTCCCAACCCACAGCGTGCGTAGCACAGCTCATCCATGGTACGCTCTGGCCCTCACCTCAGACCCGCAGCGCTTCGTCATCTCGCTGTCAGCAGAGCCCTGCTGTACCAGCACTCGACAGCCACACCACCACGGAGGAAAGAAACATCAAATGGACTATTGCAGACTCCCGCGCTCGGCGCAAAAAGCACTTGGCTATTCATATGTGCTCAGCACGTCCCACACGCGGCCACAGAGGAAAGAATTAAACAAACGAATGGCTGCAGGGTCCTGCGCTCTGCGCGAAAATTCATACCGCCAAATATATTGCGCTTGGTGCGTATCACAAGAACTAATTGCACTGCCATGGAGGAAACCACGTGTTTATTTAACAGCCGAAAGCACACGCTCACGAGGAGTACTACACGTGCAAATGCTTGTGTGTGATGACAACCGAACAAGATGAAGGCCTACCATCACTACAGACCCTCAGAGGCAAAATAACATTTGACTACGAACTTCGCCAGACTGCATAAGCCACCACCTGCCACATTACTGTGCAGCTTTACAGCAACACTGCAGCAAAGTGGCATCTACACTGCACAGAACCAGAGCAGAAAACCCACAGTGCATCATTGCTGCAACAATACAAGGTGAGAGTTTCATACTCACAGGGACCTCGCCAACATGTCAGGAAATGAGACAGACAGCAGCTCCCAAAGCCCTCAATCCAGTTCTACACCCTGCACTCCCGCTATCAAGGAAGAGGGTGGCACTCACACATTACAACTTTAAGCCTGACTCATTACAACTTCAATCCATGCAACAATTTAACATCTCAGACACCAGCAGTCTGGCGCCCAGATGGGCCAGATGGCTCAAGGAGCTAAACATATATATTGATGCGACAGGGGTCCAGGAAGAACAAGTCTAAGAGGAATCCTAATGCACTCGCTTGGCCCATTGGTAAGAGACATCATTTTTCGAAATGCCAGAAAGTAATGCCGACACATTTCAGGGCGTAATTGACTCACGGAATAATTATTTTGCACCGCTGAGAAACATAGACTATGAGAGGCATATATTCCATACAACCACTCAAGATAAAGGGGAAAACATGACAATTTTGTGATGAGACTGAGAAAGCGAGTGAAATACTTGATTTCGACTGATACTCTACAGAAGAAGCACTCAAGTCGCAGGCCATAGCAAGCCGTGAGCCTCCTGAATTTCAAAAGCAATTGCTTCAAAAGAGCAGAACTTTAGATGAAATCCTCAAACTAGCGAGAGCAGACTCTGACCTCACGTTACAACCATAGTCACTCAGCAACATTAAAATAACAATCTGAATCATCAGCAACCGTATGCCCCATTCGCATGCAGCAAGCTGCAGCAGAGCAGTAAAAGTGCTACAGATGCGGATACAAGTTCCCACATGTTGGCGTGTGCCCTGCCATAGGTCATCACTGCGACATATGTGGGGGCGAGAACCATTTCTAATCCGTCTGCAAGAACAATAGATTCTTTCAATCAGCAGAAACGTCAGAAGACAAGATGGCCATCACTCAAGGCAGGAAAGCCCATGACCCAACACGTGGCGATCTCCCAACACCAGCATACGCAGCTCACACAGCGGTTCACGAGAGTCATCACGCAAAGGCAGACAGCGTGAAGACAGGAGGGACCACTCCAGTCGATACAGGAGCAGACAAGATTCGCAAAGAAGGCCTCCGTGACACAAAATTAGATATTTCGAAGATTTCCCAATGAAATCGGCATGACTCGCATTCCTACTCATCCCGTGGAGATTGAAAGAGAGGCTATGTTTATACCAATGGAAATAATACTGCTGTAGAGTACAACCCGAAATTATTGCTACAGATAAATGAGCTACGGTAAACTTTATTAATGAAGACACATACAAGTCGCTGGCCAGAACGAAAGAACTAAAGAAAGCAGGTATGGAGATCTATCCATATGGCTCAAACAAACCACTCACCTGCAAAGGCATGTTCGCAGCTCTAAATCAATACAAGGATAAAAAGCTTAAAAGTTAAAATATACGTCATAAAAGGAGAAGTACCTGGAGAAAGCATACTCAGCTTCCAGTCAGCAATTGAAATGGTACTTTTACATATAATGTACCAAATCATGTCTGCGTATACCACCAGCCCGACACAGAAGATGTTTCCGACGTTGTTTAAAGGACTGGGGAAACTCAAAGGCAAACAGATCAAACTGCATATAAATACCCAAGTACAACCAACAGCTCAACATTACAGAGGCATTCCCCTCAACATCCAACAACACATAGAAGACGAAAATACAGTCCTTACTGGAACAGGACATACTTGAACCCGCATCAGGACCCACACCGTGAGTGTCCTCCATAGTGCCTGTTCCTAAAAAGGAGAATAACACGAGTATCCGCATCTGTGTAGACATGAGGGAGCCCAATGTAGCAGTAGAAAGGGAACATCATCTTGCGTCCAGGATGGCGGACATGGTGCATCTACTGTATGCGGCAATGGTATTCTCGAAATTGCACTTGAATAAGGGCTACCACCAACTGGAACTGCATCCGTCCTCTAGATATATAACTACATTCTCTACACACCTGGGACTTTTCAGGTATAAGCGACTCAGCTTTGGAGTATCGTCAGCTGCTGAAATATTTCAAAACGAAAACCATCAGGTAATCAAGCACATCCCAAATTGCTTAAACTACTGCAATGACATCTTGATTTTCGGCACCACACAGGAAGCACATGATGACACACTAAGGAGAGTATGTATGGCCCTTGAAGATGCTCATCTCACACTCAATGCGGATAAATGTGAGCTTAGCAAATCGACTCTGAAGTTCTCAGACACATCTTTTCAAGCAGTGGCCTACAACCAGACCCAGAAAAAGTGCAGGCATTAGTGGAGGCTCCCACACCCTCCCCTGTGTCCGCAGTCCAATCATTTCTTGGTATGGTGAGTTACTGTACGTGCTACATTCAGGACTTCGCGTCAGTGAGCACACCCCTTCGATTACTGACAGGAAAGGGTCAAGAATTCTACTGGTCCAATGAGTGCAAAGAAGCCTTCCAAGAGATTAAAAAATGCATTGCGTCTGCATCCTGCATGGCATACTATGACCCAGACCTTGACACAGAAGTAATTGTTGACACTAGCTCTGTCGGATTAATAGCGATTCTAGCACAAAAGACGCGAGGTGCACGCCTTACTCACCAAGGCGCATAGTAGCATATGCAAGCCGCAGCCTTTCAGCAACAAGTGTGCATACTCCCAACCGGAAAAGGAGAGTTTGGCAGTTGTGTGGGCTTGTGAACACTAACATCTGTTCTTATATGGACACTTGTTCACCATCATCACTGACCATCAGGCCCTCACCACAATATATGACAAACCAACCGCCAAAATGCCTCCAAGAATTACAAGATGGGGACTCCGGCTGCACGAATATTCCTTTAACATAATATACAACCCGGGGAAAGACCAGTGGCATGTCAAAGACAACCATGGACGGGCCAACTGAAGATGGACAATTTCAGACTTTTAGACTCATTAGACACACGCTGTCGATGTCTCTGGAAAGACTCTTGCTGAAAGAGAACAGGATCGTAATCCCCGCAAACCTGCAGGAGCAAGTACTTGCACTCACACACTATAGGCACAGGGGAATTGTCTCAACAAAACGTCAACTCAGAACCAAAGTGTAGTGTAGTTTCCCCAGATGGACGAAAGAAAGAGTAAAGCAGCTCCTAGGCAAATGCATTGCCTACAAGGCAGTCGCCCCAAGCACCTTCCCTGAGCCCCTCAAAATGTCCTTGATGCTGCTGCAAGTGTGGGACAAAGTTGCCATTGACATGTTCGATCCGTTGGCCAACGGCAAATACATACTTGTGATCATTTACGAAATGTCCAGGTTCCCAAAGGTGCACCTCATCCACTCCACCAGTGCCCAAGCCGTAATACCGGCGCTAGACAAAACCTTTGCAGATTACGAGATACCGTCCATAGTAAAATCAGACAATGGTCCCCCATTTAGCAGACATGACTTCACCATGTTTGCGGAACATCTTGGCTTCCAGCATCGCAAGATCACGCCACTGTGGCCACAGGCAAATGGAACGGTGGAGAGATTCATGGGAAACCTGAAACACGCTCTCCAAGTCTGCTCAATTACCAAAGGATCATTTATGCAGGCAATATGCACCTTGGTAAGGGACTACAGGAACACTCTGCACAGCTCAACAGGGTGGGCCCCTCAGCATTAATATTTGGGCAAGTAGTCAAAACCATGCTGCCACACAATCCGAATGTGCCTCTCCCTACCACGCATGGTGACACAGCAAGAACCAAGGACAAGGAGAGCAAAGCAAGGATGAAGGAGTATGCAGACATACGGAGAAAAGCAAAGCCCAGCCAGTTTCAGATAGGAGACCAGGTACCAGGTAAGACGGACACATGACGCCAAGGACGTCCCTGCGTTCAGGCCTGAACCAAAGACCGTGACGCACATACAAGGGTCCATGATCACTGCAGCTAGTCCCAAAGGCACAGTCACACGAAACTCGTCATTCTTTAGAAATTATGAAGGTGACAAAGGTCAGGAAATCTGCAGGTTCGCTGGTGAAGAGGACTCCTCTGACTTGGACTCTGACTACAGGGACGAGGACATGGATGCTGATCACAGTGCCAGTGACTGCACTGCAAACGAGATTCCACCTCCATGCCACCCGTCTCAGAGAGTGGTGCGCAAGCCCTTAAGGTGGATCGACGAAATGAACTAATAGATTGTCCCATGTTTGTGTTAAGTAAGGGGGAGAGGTAATGTTCTATTTCTATTATTTTCCTAAGGAGCCGTGTCTACTTTATATTGTCATGTTTGTGAGTTGCTGCCCACGTATTGATGTGGGAGGGGTTTTCCACCCAGGTGCCAGTTCGCGCTTTCTATTAAAGAAGACTAGACGCAGCCTTATTGTCTCTGTGCATTCATTTGCCATAATCGTCATATTACTGCTTCTGAATCACCCTGCATGAATGTATTGCTAAACCTAACAAGTTGGTTACCGCACACCCATTCGTAACTCATTTCACACATACATATTATTCTGCTATTCTAATTCTGTTTATTAATCGCAGGCACGGGCACCTGATCAGTAGTGGACAGCACCAACTATTGCACCTTGCACCTTGCAATTTCTCCCCAAAAAGGCCTCTTCCGGACGAACATGACTTGTCTGTTTAATGGCAAGGGAGTGGTTGAGCTCCCATGAATAATTGTTTTGCAAAAGTACACCATGATATGTTCTGGCATAACAATCTTGGTGTTTGGTGAGGAACTGGCAGTTAAAACTGCAGGAAAAAACCCACCTGAAACAAACAAATTGGTTGCATTTGGCCTGTTGTGGACTAATAGATATTGACATATTGCTTCACTATTTGTTTCTCTAAGAGTGAGAATGATAAAAGCTGAATTATTCTTTGAGAACCAGGTCTCAGTAACTTTATCCCCTTCCCTACTCTTATAAACTTGTCCTTCCTCTTCGACAAGTGGGATTCTGGGATTTTTTCCTTTGCTTAATCAAACTGTAAACGTGCCTGTAATTTGCTCTAATTGCGGCCCCGAAAAGCAAATCCAATTGTCGGTGGAGTCATAGATCCAATTTTACTTGTTGATCCGTCGCAAGGTGTCTTTAAGGGTTTAATAGGGTGATCTTATTAAAGCTTATGTTGGCAAATACCCCATGCGCACAAGGGCTTACGATACACGCGTTAATTAAAATCTTATTTTCCGTCTGAGAGGGTGTGCCTAGCTTTCAAGTCTCCCTGGGGAGTCTGAGAGGTTGAAAGTGATTGCATTTACTGCACCATGAGTTTTTGCACATTTCTGTACGTCACTTTGCTTTATTGAAACAAACACACATACAGACATTGCTTGCTGCAGTATTGAAGCTTGACTATCTTTACAGAAGTGTGGATGATTTTTGAAGTGCACGTGGTAAAAGTACAAGAATGCTTACACGAGTGGACAGGAGTGCTCCCTCTTATGGGTCTTTTTTTGTCTTTTTTTTTTTTTTACAGAAGTGCACATTCCTCACAAGCTTCAGCATTCCCATCCAAAGGCGCACATTTCTTTAACACTATATTCTGGATTCCCTTGTGAGGTACGCCATATAAGGTCTAGGCCAACTGGTTGTTCTTTGAAGAGATACCCTCTACATGCTAATATCAAGACAGATTCCTCACAGGCGGTGCACATTCTAGCAAAAGTTTATATGATTCATCACAACTATGGCAATCAATGGTTAATCTCCTTCATTATCGTGAGAGGGGGTTTCGATTCTGTTAAAGACAAGGAGGCGGGTATTATGCATGAATAACAATCTTTACTACTTGACACAACAGCAGCAAAGAGAAAAAAACTTTACACAAAATAAGTTTGTTTCAACTTCAAAACAGAAAAAAACAGTATTTAAAAACAAAGTGCAGGGAAACGTCCCAAACCAAGATGGTGGCTAGGTCATGCCCTGCCATCAACCAATGGGCAAGGACCCTCCCCCCATATAAGTCCTTTCCTTGAACACAACTTCCTCTTCTGCAGCTGCACTATGACAGACGCCATCCCAGAGGATAATACACTGTGGCACAAAGGACGATCCTCAACCAGATCCAGTACTTGATTGACCCATCGCCCTCTTGAACCCTCCTGGAACGTCTTCAGACCAGACACACCTCACCCCGAAGCTGCATGAAAAAAGAACATAAAAAGGGTGGGTGGGATAATACTTGCCTCCTTGTCTTTAATAGAATCTAAACCCCCTCTCACGATAATGAGTGGGATTAACCATTCTATGTCAAGGCAAGAGGTTTCATATTATGTAAGTTTAAAGCCCTTGCATATGGCTACATGCTCAATACGTTTATGATAAAAGGTCTTGAACATGGACCCTCTAGACCAATCAGCTGCTTTTAGAATGTGATCCAAACTTTCCCCCAGGAAGGCGGCCTTAAGAAGCCATTGCATCCCTTACTGAATGGGCTCTGAAAGAAGAAATGTCAATACCTGCTTCATTCATGGCCCACCTTACCCACCTGGATAGAGTGGCCGGGGACACAGGCTTATAGGGTCTACAGTAAGAAAAGAGCAGCTGAGAGGTTCTAAGCCCCGTCGTCTTTTGTTCAAAACATTTTAAAACATTGCACTACACACAGCTTGTGATCCTCTGGAAAAGCAGGTTATCGAAGAAATCATACACTTTGTTCTTTTAGAGATAAAGAAGGTCACCCCTTTGAGGGAAACCCTTTTATTGTCCATATCCAATGCCCTGATAACAGACACCCGCTTGATGGAGACAAGACACAATAACATGGCTAATTTGGAGAAAAGTTGCTGCAATGATAACTCATTATTATGAGGCCAAGAACGAAATAAATCCACTACTAAGTTGACATCCCACAAAATCGAATATCTGGCCTTTGGAGGGACTTTGATGCAAATAGATTTAAGAGCCTTATGAACCAGGAAATGCCTACCCACCGGCTCCCCCTTTACCAACACATGTCCAGCAGAAATGGTGGACCTGAAGCTGTTAATAATTCTACAGGCCTTACCCTCTTTGAACAACTCAACCAAGAAATTAACTACCTCTACTGGAGAGGCAGAAACGGGATCAACGTGACGAGCCATGCACCAACCCACCCACTGGCTCCATGCTCTGGAGTAACCCGATTTGGTGGAGGCTGCCCAAGAGTCCTTGATGATACAGAGAAAGTCTTGCAAAAGTCCTTAGAAGCACCAGAAAGAGCTGAAATCTTCCAGGCCATAAGGGAGATATGCCCCCGAAGGACCCGCTCGCGAGGGAGACCTGCTGGATTCGTTATCACCAGAGGGTAAAGGGGGAGAAGCCGAGGAGCCTCCATCGCAAGCTCTAAGTGGCCTGGATACCACACCAGAGACGGCAAGAAGGGAGTCACTATTACCATTGTTGCGGCATGGCTGTGCACTTGTACTAGGACCCTCGCTATCATAGCAAACATGGGAAGGGAATAGGGCAGTGGACCCGACCAATCCTGTAGGAAAGCGTTGGTTGCTACTGCTTTAGGGTCTGGCCTCCAACTGTAAAAAACGGGGCACCTGACAGTTGAGCCTCGAGGCAAAGATATCTACATAAATCGGACCCCAGAGAGGATCCTGGCAAACAAAGCTTTGTCCAACATCCAGTCGCTTCTGACCTGAAGATGCTTGGAATTCCAGTGCGCCACCACATTGCTGACCCACGGGAGATGCTCCGCCTTCAGTAGAATGTTCCTGTACAGGCAACAATGCCAGAATTCCTTTGCTAAATCAGCCATGGCTTTGGAGCGAGTTCCCCCCAGATGCTTTATGAAATGAACTGCTGATACATTGTCCATCCAAAGGAGGACACATCAATTCCCCTGATCTTTGAGAAGACTCTTGACTGCAAAGCAGCCTTCTAACAACTCCAGACATTTGATATGCAGAGATTTCTCTTGACCTGACCACTTTCCTCCTTTGGACACCTGCCCTATCCTGGCACGCCAGCCTGCCCTGCTGACATCCGACTCCAAAATGACATCCCGAGAGGGCGCAAAAATCTGCCTGCCATTCCAGGCGTCCATGTGCTTGAGCCACCAAAGTAGTTCTAATGGGATTGTGCACTGTGACAGCGCGCAGAGAAAGCATACACATGCACACCTGACACAGCGCCCACAGTTTCCAGCTATACTCGTAAAGGGCTTGCATTGAAAGTGCTGGGAGGAACTGTGTTGAGTGTGGAGAACAGCATCACTATCAGATCCTGGTTAGCATTTGGGGATCAGAGAGACAACATTGGTACAATAGGAGTGATTAATCTGCATTGGGAAGGAGGAATCAGCTGAGTCTTGTGGAGACAGAGAGGCGGCAGAGAGTCCATGTATTTCCTCACTGCGTGCTACGTTCCATTGACTTTCCAGTCTGTTGCGCCCCGATTGCGCTCGCGGCGGCGAAACCTTTGGAAGACCATGTTAAAATGGTGGCCTCAACGGGCCCATGAATGAGACATCAGGCAAAGACACTATTGGCAGCGGAAACTTTAACATCACTTGATACTCCCTCCTTGCTGGAGCCGCCCCCTTCGTTATGCAAACTAACGCAATCGACGTTAAAGCCGAAACCGGATCTGCAAGCAGCTTTGCAGGTGAGTATACTGGCGCAGCGCAAAAGCATGCCTTCGAGTGAGGAAGCTTTGAGCCAGGATGAAGAGGGGCGGACAGTATTCTCAAATCTGGGCGAAAGTACGAATATCCAAACAACTGATCAGCAGATCAATACCTTTCAACAGCCAGTTCTTAGTGGCACAGCTATTTTGTTGGAACAGGAAAATAGTACCGACAGATCATATACTCAAGTTAGGTTGAAGAAATAACCAAGGAGAAAGACACAATATTTGTCGGGGTTCATGAAAGTAATAAAGATCCTTTGTGTGCCATACAAGCACTGAATGAAACCATAAAGAATGAGTTAAATAAGGAGGTTCGGAAACACAATTTGACAAAATGTCTGTCCAACGATGATGAAGACGATGGAAAAGGAAGTGCAACACCAATCTACAGAGAGCGCCATGACAACATCAATGATACAGAAAAATAGAGCTAATCACGCAAAGCGTTTGTGGCAGCAAAAATTCAATCAAGAGAATAAGACCTTAGCTAACATCCCGTTAACTCCACCATTAGACAGCAGGCGACTGGTGCGCTATTCTCTGGATATTACAGAGATAGAATCATTGATGAATAACCATGAAAAACTAAATGAGGTCTTCGGCAATTCTGTGCCAATAAAAACAGAGAGGCTAGAATCTGCCACAACATCTGTTATGTTATGTTATGTTAAGCCCATTTATAAAGCGTACGGTCACCCTAGGGTATTTGGTGCTAGAGGGAGGAATCCCTAGCCAGAGAACCAAAACAGGAACCCTAAAATAGGAAAGTTTTAACAGCCTTCCTAAAGGCCAAGTAGTTGGAGATTTTTTAATATCCAGTGGGAGCTCGCTCCACAGCCCTGCAGCTGCTACAGGGAAGCCCCGACCTCTGATCCGAGCCCACTTATAGGTGGAGACTATCCACAGGTCAGCAGAGGCAGAGCGCAGTCTCCGGCTGGGCAAATAGCGTGTGAATTTGGCCTGAAGGTATTCTGCACCTTGATTATGAAGAGTATGAAGAGCGCGGTGCACAATGCATAGTGCTTTAAAGTTGACTCGCTGAGTCACTGGAAGCCAATGCAAGGCTTGGAGAACCAGAGATATATGGGCTCCATAAGGCGTGCCCGTTGCCATGCTATGACGTTGGATTAAACCCTTCGGTTGTGCAAAATAGAGAGAATTACAGTAATCTATCCATGAGATTACCATAGCCGCCACCACAGGTGGACGAAAAGGGGCGGGAATCAGAGGGAGCACTTTCTTAAGTATTTTAAGTTGGAAGTGGCCGGATTGGCATACAGCTGTAACTTGTTTGCCCATGGACAAGGAAGCAGACAGCACTACACCTAGGTTTTTCACCTTGTCCACCGGAACAGGAAGAGGACCCAAAGAGAGGCCAAAAGGGGGACAGCCAGAGTCTAGGATCAGGGGGACGGCCTATCACCAGTACCTCAGTCTTGTCTACGTTCAATTTGAGCCAATTGTGGTTCATCCACTCCCCCACGGCCGCCAGGCACCCCATGCAAGCACAACGACATCTCAGCCTGATCAGCATCTAATCGAATCAGCATCTGAATGTCGTTGGCATAAGAGTAGCACCTGACACCGAAAGAGCGGATGAGACACACAAGGGCCCAAATATAGATGTTAAAGAAAATCAGAGACAGGGAAGAGCCTTGCGGCACTCCACAGCTGAGATGACAGGAGACAGAAATAAAGGGAGGCATGGCGAGAGTCTGGGTCTGGTCTGCCAGGAATGAAGTGAACCAGGCTAGTACCTGCCCAGATATTCCCATCCAGGCAAGACGGGACAGCAGGATGGGGTGGTCGACAGTGTCGAATGCCGCTGAGAGATCTGACAAAATCAGGGCACCTACTCCACCTGCGTCCACCAGTCTGGCCATTTCGTCCTGGACGGCAACCAAGACACTCTCCGTGCCTCTACCAGGTCGAAATCCTGATTGAGCAGAATCGAGCAGATGGGAAGATTCAAGAAATGTAGAGAGCAGAGGTGCACCATTGATTCTAGAAGTTTAGAGAAGAAAGGGCATCTACACCTATACATGCCATATCAAACTTAACACGTCTAATTCCGACCAAACAATTGGAATTTCAGAATAAGGGATTGATAAAAGATGAAAAAGACAAGGTGGAAGCACTGAATTCCCGAATGACAGCGGGAAGGGGGCGTGCTAATGCTTCAATGACCAAATGCCAATGTGACCTACGGAGAGAAGATCAACAAGAAGTAATACCAGCTACAATGATTGACCTACAAAATATGCTAATTGCAGCCTCCAGCCATGCTCTTACACCATTCCTTAATCTCTATGAAACAAGTGACACAATGAAAGACCAAGCAACGTTGCTGGCCTTAATTCATACTAAACAGATGTTTTAAGAAACATTTGCAAACAAAATCCAAAATAGATTAGACACAGAAGCTGAGGCAACAAATCAATGGCAAACTAGATTGTTTGATATTGCAAGGAATGATCGTTCAGATAAAGTGCTAATGACCACAGCGCTGATTGAGATGATCTCCACTAAACACCATCAGAAGATTTGTGATAGAAAAAATATCCTGGAGCAAGGCCCAATAACACAACAAGATTACCCTCATGCAAAAGAGAACCATATCGACACACAACGACAAACGAAAACAAAAGACGAAACAGAGGTTATACATATAATAGAGGAAGCCAATTTGACACAGAAGAATACAATAATACAATTGCAGAAGAACCAGAGAAATCATTTACTCATGCAGAACTCCACATCTAATATAAATGCGAAACTAAGAAACAGAGAAATGATTCCCAAAAGCAATCAACAGAGAAAACAACTACCAGCCTCAGGAACGGAGTCCTTTCCAATCTTTGCCAAGAATAAGAAAGCGCTAACCATAACACAGTCGAAGGAAAAAAACAAACAGACAAAAATTGGGCAAAAAACAGCAAAGAAAGCGAAATCAACAAAGAGAGGCCCTAGGGCTTTCCTGGGAAATCTAACAACACCAATCGTTGCTCTGGCACTAAACACAGCAAAAAAAGGGAAAAAAATGAGATACAGAAAAAAGATCAGGTAACAAAGAAGGAGCAAGAGGCATTACATAAGGAGCGGATAAAAAGACAAACAACGGAGGAAAGAGTACAACTCAAGCTTCTGATGAACATGTCAATTCATATAGAAGACCAACAATTCACGACTGAACAAATTACTAATGATGAAGAAGCTTCATTATATATTCCTGATGAATATGAAGAAGGACATACTACTCACAATGATGCTTTAGATCTCTCCTGTGAGGATATCTCAGATATAGAATTAAAGATGTCACGAGAAGGAACCGTGATGCCACCTGACCCATCTCAGGTGGAAGATCAGTCATCTACTTATGAGAAACAAAATAGTGGAAAACTAAAAATGAACATGCAATGTATTACATCAGAAGATATTAAGCTGGTTGAGTTTATCCAAGAGAAAACTATGGATAAAGTACAGATTCAATTCAGGTCACAACAACCTTTGGACAAAATAATGGAAAAATCGTGTCATTTCCGTGAACTAGGCGTCCGCTGTACACAAATTCAGGAGAAAAGCAGATCTGGGTCGTACGCATCTGAAATCTTGCAGCAAAAAAAACAGAAAAATAACTATGGAACAAAGATCTCAATATCAGAAACTTATTCTATCATTGATAGAGAGTCCTGAAAAAGGACAGAGACGATCCAAAACAAGGGGAAGGACATTGTCAAGAAAGGGGAAAGAATGATAAGAGAAGAAATAACACAGGAAAGAAGAATTCAATATTATAACTCAACCCTAACGGAAACAGAGAGTGCAGAAAAAGGACAGAGACAAATTCAAAGAATGGGAAATAGATCCTCAAGAAAGGCGGAAAGAACGATAATATCGATATGACGGCCACAACGTGAAACAGAGTTGCGGAAACTGAATGAAAGAACGCAAAAGAAGAGCCAGCTATAACAACAACAAACAAATAAGAATGATTCCCTCAGTATATGTTCGTGGAATAAGAGAGGCTCGGTACATTTGTCTAAAAGTGAAAATAATGATCTTGTAAAACAGCAGATAGTATGTCTCCAAGAGACATGGCTATATAATCGGCCTATATGCGACGGATATCTAACATGCATGAATCCTGCGATAAATCGAACTAAAGAACGGCCATCAGCTGGACTATTAACACTAATTAAAACAGATTGACACCTGGAAATCTTAGAAACAATCAATCCTAATACATGGACTCAATTTACTGTTGTACAACATAAAACCAGGGAACAGCAACTGGGAAACGAAGAAACAAAAGGACAAAGCAGAAAGAAAATTGGGATCATGAACCTCTATTGGAATACAGTTGCTATCAATGGTGACACATTCATTGACGTAGTGCTAACAACCTTTGATGATGCGCAAGTTAAATACAAACAACTAGAATTTATTGTGTGTGGCAATTTAAACATACATTTGTTTGACCCAAAGGGAATGAAAACCCCATATAATAAACTACCGACTAGAGCTCAAAAATGGACAAAGGAGTTGACAAAAAGAAACATGACATTGATAAATGGAAGTCTAATAGAGGATAGACCTCCAAATCCATCATGATCAAGAGGTACATCAACCGCATTCCTAGATTATATTTACTCATCTGCCGGTCTAAAGGAGAACATTTAAAAAATAACAAATATCCGGTCTGCAAATAGTGATCATAAAATCACTATTACATGGACGACCAATTTATCCCCTGCGACCAAAGTTCAATTACAGCGTCTCGTACACAATACTGGAATCAACAGATTACATATATCTGATGAGCAAGACACATTCCATACTACATCTTGTAATGAGCAGAGAAAACAAAACAACTGCACACAAATCTAAAACTTCAATTTGGGGCAGGAAGAAAGGATAAAAGTGTCCAGGCTATTAAAACAGCAATATAGGAACTGGATAAAAATGACGAAGGCGACCATAGTTCAGACCGATGCAGAGCGCATGTTAGAAGCATTGAAAAACAAAAAGTCCAGAGATCTTTGGAATATATTGAATGAAAACTATCAAGAACAGAGTTGACATCCAACTTCTCTGAGCTATGCAAGAAAAGAATTGAAATAGAGAAGGAATTGTTGCCAGAAAGTAATGAGAAATGGAATATCAGCTGGGAATATGAAGAAATAAAGACTCATATCAAACAACTTAATCCTTCTCAGGCCCCCAGCCGCGATGGCATATCCAATGCCATTCTTCAACGGAAACCAGAAGCATGGGCAAACCTATGCATGCAGATATTTTCAATCATCTCAAAGCACAACTATCTTCTGACAACATGGAAAGCAGCAATTTTGATACCTATTTTTAAACATGGCGATAGGAAACTACCCTATAACTATCAACCGATAGCCGTATTAGATCCTTTCGGAAAGGTATTTGCATCGCTGCTGCTCCGTAGACTAACTGAATGGGCAACAGTAAACGGAAGGCAAGATCCCAGACAAACAGGCTTCATTAAGAGTGTCAAAAAATAGTCCACAGGCGCCCCTCTGCGAGAACGAACCCAGCCCATTGACCTGTTCTATGGGAAGGTACCCACTCGAAAGTCCGCAGCCACACCTTAGCTCAATATACCGTTCACAGATGGGAAATATCTATTTGCATATCAGTATTTGTCCCACCCACATGGGCAGTCCAGCACCAAAATGCTATGGCAATTCCCTTCTGAACAAGAGTACCAACAGCAACCCCATACATGTGTTTCATCCTTTTTGGGCCTCATCAGTGAGGTTGAGCTGTGCATCTTTAAGCACAGTGAGCAAGGGGTCCACGTCTGGATGACATTAGGAAACCTAGGGTGACTAAACCCAAGTCCCTTAAAAAATAAAAAAATAGTCCATAGGCGACCCTCTGTGAGAACAAACACGGCCCATTGACCTGTTCTATGGGAAGGTACCCACTCGAGAGTCCGCAGCCACACTTTAGCTCACTGTACCTTTCACAGATAGGAAATATCCAGATTAAAAAATAAAAAAAAGATGGGAAATAACCATTTGCATATCAGACTTTGCCCACCATATGGCCAGTCCAGCACCGAAAAGCTATGGCAATTCCCTTCTGAACAAGAGTACCAACAGCAACCCCATACACGTATTTCAGCCTTGTTGGGCCTCATCATTGATGTGGAGCTGTGTCTCTCTGAGCACAGTGAGCAAGGGGTCCACGTCTGGATGACCCTAGGAAACTTACGGTGACTAAACCTAAGTCCCTTAAAAAATCTAAAAATAGTCCATAAGCGCCACTCTGTGAGAACGAACATGGCACATTGACCTGTTCTATGGGAAGGAACCCACTCGAGAGTCCGCAGCCACACTTAAGCTCACTATACCTTTCACAGATGGGAAATTGCATTTGTATATTAGTCTCAGCTCCGCTTCCATCCAGAGCCCTCCCAGCCCCCTGCGTGTCCCCAGCGCAGGCCGCGCCTTCTTGATTCCCCCAGTGCCCGCCCTTGCTCCCTCCCACCATCCCTGATAGGCCGCTTCTCTACCGTGTAACATCCCCACCTCGACCTGCATGCCACTGCCATCCGGGCCGTGCAGGTGAGTGGGTGAACCCCCAGCCCCCCTAGGCCTCGAGTCTCAGCCCCGCTTCCATCCAGAGCCCCCCCCAGTTCCCCACGTGTCCCCAGCGCAGGCCGCGTCCTTCCCGATTCCCCCAGTGCCGGCCCTCGCTCCCTCCCACCATCCCTGATAGGCCGCTTCTCTCCCGTGTAACATCCCCACCTCGACCTGCACGCCACTGCCATCCGGGCCGTGCAGGTGAGTGGGTGAGCCCCCAGCCCCCCTAGGCCTCGAATCTCAACTCTGCTTCCATCCAGAGCCCCCCCAGGACCCCGCATGTCCCCAGTGCAGGCCGCGTCCTTCCTGATTCCCCCAGTGCCCGCCCTCGCTCCCTCCCACCATCCCCGATAGGCCGCTTCTCTCCCGTGTAACATCCCCACCTCGACCTGCACGCCACTGCCATCCGGGCCATGCAGGTGAGTGGGCGAGCCGCCAGCCTCTCCGGGCACTGCAGCACAGTTAGCCTCGCCCCTGGCTGCTGCTAGTGGTTTCTTGGGATCATTGTGTGCACTCAACAAGGCCAGAAACCCCTTCCATTCCCTCTCCCAACCCTCGCCCTCTTCTTGCTCCTCGTCCTCCCACCTCCCGACCCGCCCCCCTGCATCCATTGGTCCTCTCGGCCCTCATCACCGCTCCTCCCAGGGCAGCCCCCTGCCCGTGCAACCCGCGGCTAGGGGCCGAAGACCAAGGGCAACTTCAGCAGAGGCGGTTTCGGGAAGCGCCAACAGGTGTCTGCAAGGGAAGCAGTGGCCAGCCGTCAACCATCGACTACAAGGACCAGTAAGGTAGGAGTGGCCTGGGTCAGGAGCAGAGCAAGCACTCTACCCCAGACTCTGAGCCACTGCTCTGCACAGACCTTTGCAGGTCTCTTGTCTAGCTGGGGTTCTTGTCTCCATATTGCACTGTATGACAATCAGATTGCATTGATAGGCCTCTCTCCCACTATACAGGTCTCTCAAGTTTAGCGGGGGATCTGTCTCCAAACTGCACTGTGCGATACTCAGATTGCATTGATAGGCCTCTCTCCCACTATACAGGTCCCTCAAGTTTAGCGGGGGTTCTCTCTCCAAATTGCATTGTACGATACTCAGATTGCATTGATAGGCCTCTCTCCCACTACACAGGTCTCTCAAGTTTAGCCTGGGCTTTTCCCCCAGGTTGAACTTTGGGATACTCGGACTGCGTTGTTGGGCCTCTCTTCCCATGATAAAGGTCTCTCAGGTCTGGCGGGGGTCCAGCCCACAAATTGCACTGTATGATACTCAGATTGCTATGATAGGCCTCTCTCCACCTATACAGGTCTCTCAAGCTTAACTGGGGTTCTGTCCCCAAATTGCACCATGTGATACTCAGATTGCTTTGATAGGCCTCTCTCCCACTATACAGGTCTCAAGTTTAGCTGGGGTTCTCTCTCCAAATTGCACTGTATGATACCTAGATTGCATTGATGGGCCTCTCTCCCACTGTACGGGTCTCTCGGGTTTGGCTGGGGTTCTGTCCCCAAATTGCACTGTGTGATGCTCAGATTGCATTGATGGGCCCCTCTCCCACTATACAGGTCTCTCAAGTCTAGCTTGGATTCTGTTCCCAAATTGCACTGTATGATACTCAAATTGCATTGTTAGGCCTCTCTCCCACTATACAGGTCTCTCAAGTTTAGCTGGTGTTCTGGCCCCAAATTGCACTATATGATACTCAGATTGCTTTGATAGGCCTCTCTCCCACTATACAGGTCTCTCAAGTTTAACTGGGGTCCTGGCCCCAAATTCCACTATATGATACTCAGATTGCATTGATAGGCCTTTCTCCCACTATACAGGTCTCTCAAGTTTAGCTGGGGTCCTGGCCCCAAATTGCACTATATGATACTCAGATTGCATTGATAGGCCTTTCTCCCACTATACAGGTCTCAAGTTTAACTGGGGTTCTGTCCCCAAATTGCACTGTGTGATGCTCAGATTGCAATGATGGGCCCCCCTCCCACTATACAGGTCTCTCAAGTCTAGCTGGGATTCTGTTCCCGAATTGCACTGTATGATACTCAAATTGCAATATTAGGCCTTTCTCCCACTATACAGGTCTCAAGTTCTGCTGGGGTTCTGCCTCAAAGTCACTCCACAGCCGGTGCACGTGCCTCCTAAACACACATGGCTAACTCACCACAGTGACCCACGTTCAGGGAGACACAGATTTAAGAGCGCCACCTTCAACACCCAACGATACAACCCTTAACCACCTCCCTTACCCCAACCAAGACAGCGACTGAACGTATAGGCAACATCAGCTGGAAATACCAACTACAGACAAAGACTAAAACCCGCAGAGGACAGCATCCACACCAACTACTACACCACAAGACAACCAGACAAAACATAACCAACTGGACAGTTCAATCAACTCATCTTAAAGACCAAACAACTCGAAATCGTAGAATGCCGCGCAAACGACCCACCTCAAGGGAAAGAAGAGAAGAAAGAACAAACACTCCAGAACTGCAACCAAGAACCACAACAACAGAACACACCCCCACAGACAGGATCAAAAATCGAACCAACTTTCAGCGAAGAGACAAATCCCTCTACCTAACTCCATACCTCGCTGAGAATGGCTCACCAGACCGAACCAACGCAAAGTCAGAAGCAGCATCATTAAACAACCTAACTAAATCACGAAGAAGAAGGATGAACACCACTAGAAACAACAAACACACAACCGAGCGATAACACCTTATATCACCAAAGCTAGAAGACCCTCCGATCGACAACCGCAACCCCTGGGAGACGAACTCGATGAAAACCTAAACCCAATACAAAACCTAGAAGAACTCTTCGAGGACGACGACAACCCGAAACCTACACCTCAACAAGATCAGAAGACGACCCTAACAAGAAAAGCCAAACTAAACCACACCTCCAAACTACACTGCAATCTAATAAACGCAAGATCCATGTCAAAACACTCTACAGAGATCTTCGACCTACTCGATGACAATGGTATTGACATCCTATTCATCACAGAAACTTGGCTGGACGACAACTACAAAATCACACTCCAAAGCTGCCTTCCAGCAAACTTCAAATGCCTTCAAACAAACAGGAAAAGCAAAAGAGGAGGAGGCATTGTGATAGCCTTCAAAGAACACCTTAAAATAAGAACAGACGAACCACTCAACATCCTCAACTGCGAATCCATGGTCATACACCTAACAACGAGCCCAAAAACCAACATCACATTCATCCTGGTGTACAGACCTCCAATTTATGATGCATCCTTCGTCGACAACTTCATAGAAGCCATCACCAACATAGCCATCTACCACGAACACCTAATCATCCTGGGGGACTTCAACATCTGGTTCGAAGACGATCACGCCAACTCCCAAAACTAACTGACTGAACAACTCACCACCATGAAACTACGACAACTAGTAAAAGGGGCAACACACTCGGCAGGAGACATTCTGGATGCAATTTTCACTGAGGAAAAACTCATCACCACGGCACCACCAATACAAATACTATGGAGCGACCATCTCATCATCCCATTCGTAATCACTCTGCCTATGCAAGTTTCAATCCAACCCCCTAAACTCTCACCCACCACAAAAAGAAACTGGAAAGACGTCAAAGAAAGCAACCTATTCGAACAACTGGAGTTAACCAAACCCTCAACAACAGAACTAGAGCTAGCTGATCTAGACGGGAAATCAGAGATATTAGACAAATGGATTGCAGATACAATTGGCAAGATAGCCCCGGAAAAATCATTTAGACCATCAAAAAAGAGAGCAATGGCTAAGTGGGTCACCCCACTATTAAGCACCATGAAAAAGGAAAACAAAGATGGAACTTGAATGGAGAAAACATTACAAACAAGACAAAAAACACTGTTCCGGAAGCAAATCCGTGCATACAAGAAGGAAATTCTAAAAGCAAAGAGAAGGCACTATGATGACAGAATCACAAAGGCCACCAACACACAAAAAGAAATGTTTCACATCATTAAAGAAATGAGAAACCCACCAGGCTGTGACAACACCCCAACCCCCTCGGAGAAACTCTGCAATGACCTTGCAGACCACTTAAAAAAAAAAAATCAATGACATCCGACAAACCATCCAACAAAGGCCAGCCAACAGCAACATACAACAAAACGAACCTACCTCAGAACCGCACACAAACTCAATAACTTTCCTGAAATATCAGCAGAGGCATTCACAATGCTGGTAAAACACAGCAAGAAAGCGGGTTCACCGATGGATCCCTGTCCTCCGGACATCTCCAAATCAATCCTCACACAAGGAACGCCAGCAGAATACTACAGAAACCTTCTAAATCTATCACTAGCAACAGGAACCGTATCAAGGATCTTCAAAATCAGCTTACATCAAACCACTTCTGAAAAACACAAGCGCTGACGTAGATGACCTCTCCAACTACAGACCAATCTCTAACATCCCCTACCCGGCAAAACTCCTCGAAACCTACGTATACAAACTAACGCAAGAATATGTTGAAAAACACCAACTGCTAGACCAAGCTCAAGTCGGCTTCTGACCCACAAGAGGTACAGAAACAGCACTACTATCGATCTGGGACGACCTAAAAACAAACGCAGACTCCAACACAACATCAGCCCTTATTCTGCTCGACCTCTCCACAGCCTTCGACACAGTTAGCCATGACACCCTAACCAAAAGACTAGAAGACATAGGCATAACGGACACACACTGGACTAAATCATTCCTAGCAGACAGAACAGAAACCGTTTGGATTAAACCCTTCAAATCCACCCCACGAGTTGACGACTGTGGAGTGCCACAAGGATCCTCACTATCACCACTGTACTTCAACAGCCACCAAACCCCAGTTATCAGAATCTTCAAGAAACACAACATCACATGCTACAACTACGCAGACGATACTCAAATCATCTACAAAATCAAAGACACCCAAGCCGATCATTCAAACCTAACCGACTGTCTAAAAGAAGTCTACAACTGGATGAATACCAACAACCTGAAAATCAACCTAGGAAAAACAGAAATCATGATCATATCCAAAGACCAAGAGAAGGAAACCACCATCCCGTGGCCAACGGAAATGGGAATCTTACCATCACCATCTAAGGTAGTAAAAAATCTGGGAGTCCTGATGGACAACACCCTAACCTTAGAACCGCAAATAAACGCAGCAGTCAAGGAATGCTTCTACCTCCTCCACACGGCAAGAAAAATACTACCTTTCCTCTCCTTCACACGCAAAACACTCACTATCGTCGGCCTCATCATGTCAAGTATCGACTATGCAAACAGCCTCTACCTAGGAATACCAGAATACCTACTAAAGAAGCTACAACGGATCCAAAACATAGCAGCCAGACTACTCCTCAAACTATCCAGAAGAGACCACATCACCCCTGCCCTAAAAACACTACACTGGCTCCCAGTAAAACACTATCAACTTCAAAATAATGTGCATAACGCACAGGGCAATCTGTGGACAAGGAGCAGAATTCCTTCAAAAGAAAATAACAATCTACAAGCCAACGAGACCCCTCAGGTCAACCAACGAAATCCGCCTGGAACTAAAACCTTACATCATGAAAAAACTTGGAGGCACCGCTTTCTACCAGTTAGCCGCAAAAACCTGGAACATCCCCCCAAAAGGAATAAGGAACACCAAAGATCACCTTAAATTCAGAAAATTACTAAAAACCTAGCTCTTCAATACCAGAGACTAAAACCGAAACAACAGTAAGACAAACGACTAAACGGGAAAGGACACTGGCAAGCCCCAGAACCGACTGATAAGCACTCAGGGCACTGGGATGGGTGACCCCAGACAGAGAGGTACACATGCGAGACCCATGGAGGCAACTACCTCAGCCTATCCTTACCATCCCCTACCACCCTATAGCTACAACTAGGTACCACTGGGTTGTGGAACTGGCGAGATACCACCAATTCACCTCACTAACTGAGATATTGACACTGGCAGGTGCACTAGCCATGTGAGTGGGGGTGAGGAACGTGCAAGGTTGTTGACGGAACAGGCGGAAGAGGCAGCGAGATGCTCAAGGGGCCATGAATACAAAACGAGCACGAACCTCCAGAGACACATGGTGTACAAGCACCCCATCAAGCGAGATTACGCGAGCCCAATGGGTCAACCAAGGATAGAGATGCCAACTAACCGATACCACTAACAATTTCCTCCTCTGCGTACACCTCTCAAACTCCAAACCAAACACAACCACAAACCTCCAGCACAACAAACCGCACAAACTTCACCACACTGCAACAACAAAACAATAAACGCACATAGACTCGCACATCAGTACACGACGACTACCAGCCGCATACACCCCAGGCCCAGCCGACAGACCCACCGTGCTGAGGCTGCCAACAGTACATCACTGCTCTCTTGCACTTTGCCAGCCTCCACCCACTAACTCACCCGCCCTCTGTCTTTCAGAGCCGCCAGAGCGCCAGGGGACCACTCCGGTGGTGATAGTGCACGGTACAAATGTCCTTTAACATTAAACATTTGTCCCACCCACATGGGCAGTCTAGCAGCGAAATGCTATGGCAATTCTCTTCTGAACAAGAGTACCAACAGCAACCCCATAAACATGTTTCAGCCTTGTTGGGCCTCATCAGTGAGGTGGAGCTGTGCCCCTCTGAGCACAGTGAGAAAGGGGTCCACATCTGGATGACCCTAGGAAACATAGGGTGACTAAACCGAGTCCCTTAAAAAATCAAAAAAATAGTCCATAGGCGCCCCTCATCTAAAATCTAAATCTCGCTCTCTTGCCCGTCAAGGGCTGCTGCTCCACAATAAATATGGAAAATTCTCAATAAAACCAATAATCACTTTCTACAGACAGAAGGTAGTTGCCATTTCAACCTATGGCAGCAAAACGATGTTAAATATGCCTCGCAGGTTATGGCCACAGATTGAAGGGATCTTCAGGTGGAAAATACTATCTTTGCCTCCTGCATAGCCGATCCTTTGCATTCGGTACGAGCTGGCCATTCAATCACTAGAGTCAATCATGAATTGGAAATATCTTTATTTATTCAGGAAGACCCTGATCGATGATCATATCCCAGCAATTGATATATTGCGATCTAAAGCCAAAACCTCAAATGAAAAAGTGCTGAATACATGGAAAGAATCATGTGCACAAATTCTGAAGAATGTAGATGCAACTTTGTAGATGCTTATATGTCGCCCTCAGGAGGTGAAAAAACGACTCCAACAGAATGATTGGATTAGAACCATACAATGGAAAGCACAGTATCAATTAGCACTAAACTGTGATATGGAATCAAGAGCATTTAATCAAATGCCACAGTACTTGAACATATTTCCTGCAATTCACATGAGAGATACATTCATGCGCCTTCGACTCAACTTACTACCGACACGGGAAGTACTGGTTAAATCAAAACAGCTACCGGAGCTAATGATATATTGCCGATTCTGCAAACAATCGGATCAAATTGAGTCAATTCAACATATCATAATGGAGTGTACAGCACTCAGTGAAAAAAGAAAATTGTTTAGAGACATGCTTCCCCAAGCAATGGCCCAATATGATGTGAAAGAACAGTGGTCGAAGATACTTTTAGGAGACAAATTGTGCTGAGACATTGGGAGACTTTGTAGGAGGCTGGAACCACTGTACTCTTGAAAATGAGAGCTCAGACCTCTGCATCTACTAATTTCTGATTGGCCTTGTCGAACACGAGGGGAAGAGGGGATGTGAGCTGGAAAGGAGGGGAATAAAAGTCTATTTGAAAACCTCTTACAGTCTGTAACACCCAGGGATCTGAAGTGAGCGCCTCTCACTCAAGAAAAATCCTGGCCAACCTGCCCCCTAAACTTTTGCGGGAAGAAACATTTAGAACATGTTGCATTACCTGAAGCTGTCCTTGCTCTACCAGCACACCCGCAGGCACGTCCTCTCCAGTGGAACCCCCTTTGGGGGTAGAACTCAGTCTGGGCTCCCCAAGCAGAGGAGGAATTGTGTGCACCCCTGAATGCATATTGCCTGGGACGGGTAGAGCCCTGAGGGAAGCGGCCAGAGGAGCAGGCTTTACCTCTTCAAGCCTTGTCAACAATCTTAGGGGCAAAAACCTTTTTGATGTTAACTTGTGTCTTATCTAAGGCTGTGAAGGTATGCACATAAGCAGACAGGTCTTTAATGAATCGTTCACCAAACAGATTCCCTTGGGCTTTGGGGCCTGCCTCCCCCTCTGCCATATCTGCTAATTAGGAATCGAGGTGCGACTTGCACAGCTACTTGGAAATGGCAGCATTGGTATTGCTGAGCAGGCAGACCGCCCTCTGCACCCAGCCCCGGAGGGCTTGAACATCAACAGGGGAATTTGAAAGCGTGGCCTCCTCCGCCAACTCAAAAATATGCATTAAGGGGCCTAAGATATTCAATAGTTATCTTGGCAGTTCCTCCAGACCTTATCAAACCCCCTTCTTGGGTTCCTTCCCTTTTTGAGCTAGGAATGAGACCATGGACTGATCGATATCTGGGGTAAGGGTCACCTGTCTGGGTTGACTGGCATGGGACACTCAGAACAGAGCTTGTTCCTATCCTCCTTGGGCAAGGGCTGTCTAACCCAAATATTTAAAAAAGGCAGAGACAGCATCAGACGGGTGGCACTCCACTGATCGGGGTTGCTGAATGCGGGAAGGATCGAAGAAAGAAACCCCACTGTCATCTAACAACGGCCTGGGGCCCCCTGGAATAAACCTACAGGGCCCCCTTTCTTCTTATGTCTTTTGGGAGAGTAATCTGAATCCTCTCAACTATCCTCTGAAGACATGGGAACAGAAGGGATGAAAATAGGTGGCTCTGAGTGACTCGGCCAGGTGGGAATCAACTTTGACTGAGGGGGACCATCCTAGACCAATTTAGGCTTTAGACCCCCTAAAGGGGGATGACCCTGACCTGGAGAACTAGACACTGGACTGAGTTGTCCTTCCAAATGCTTGGAACTCTTTCGAGAGACATGTACTGGAACCAAAGGTCCGGCCTCAGAATGAGGGTGAAACTCAGAGATTTTTATTAGTCTATCAAAAGCTGAGGCCCTAGTGGAATTCAGGTCATGAAGGGCAGAGTGCATAGTAGCTTGAATTAACTGAGCCACTGAAGGTGGGGCAGGAAGGGATACCTCCCCCGACCCTCTGCTAGCACCATCTTCCCCCAACCTCTCACTTATTTTAGAAGTCCTAACATGGGTACTGGCATCAGCTGAAGAAGGGGCCTCTGCCCCTTTACTAGACACCATGATGACAGAAAACACAAAATATGGGAGGGAACGGGAAAGGAAAAATGAAGAGGACACACTGTCCACAGGAGTAATGACCCTGAATGAAAACACAGTGTTCTGACAGGCACGTAAATACAGTGTAATAGCTGTAAAACACTGACGCACAGCAGCGGTGTTTAAACATACAACACGCTGAGCAGGCATTATGCCAACAGCTGCTTACCCATGAAGGGTGTGTTTAATACAGCAGCGAGTGAGGGAAAATGCCCTGCAGTCACGGACAGCAAAGCCTGTCAGCTGAGCAGGTGTTAAGCGTCAGGCGTAATGCAGGCGGGGGCCGCCAAAGTGGGGAGAGCTTCCCAAGAAAGACGGAGAGAGCTGCCAGGCCACACACGCGCTTTCTTGTAGGCTTGTGCGCGTCAGGCCTGAGACGGGGAAAGAAGAGAAATGGCTAGAGGCGGGCGGGCGGGTGGTCGCACGTGTGCGACCGCTACAATTAGAGTTGCGCTAATGCAGCGGTCCCACAGGGGGGACAAACATGATATATAAATACTTATTGTCAGGCCTGAGGGGAAAGGTGGCACCTAGGGCTGTAAGGGACACGCCTTTGAGCACCACACCAGCGATGCACCCGAGGTGTGAGACCACGGGAGCAAGAGACCCAGGTACTGGGGAAACAGTTTGCTTAAAGCAGAAACAATGCTGGTCCCACAATGTTACAAAATATCTGTAGCTACACTGACTAGCAACAAAGTACACAACTGAAGAGGATGTTGTGTTTGAGGAAAGGACTTATATGGGGGAGGATCCTTGCCCATTGGTTGATGGCAGGGCATGACCTATCCTCCATCTTGGTTTGCGATGTTTCCCTGCACTTTGTATTAAAATACTGTTTTTCAGTTTTGAAGTTGAAATAAACTTATTTTGTGTAAAGTTTGTTCTCTTTGCTGCTGTGGTGTCAAGTAGAAAAGATTGTTATACATGCATAATATGAAGCCTCCTGTCTTGACCTAGAATTGCATACATACTTTTGTTCCTTTATTTACATACACCATGGTTTTATCGAAGTAAATTACTCTGGTAATTTACATTCGCAGACCAATTTGTGAGGCAGTAAATATGTATCTGTTTTTAAGGGTGGACCCCATTTAATAAAACGGGAACACATTCAAAGTGATTTGGTAGAAGTAAATGGCCATGGAGTAATTTTGTATTTTTATTATATTTCTATTGAGCTTAACGCCTAAGCACTTCACAAAACTTAATCAACAGAACAATAGGAAGAAGGTGAGTTTTGAAGAGGGGAAAGGATAGATCGCAAAGAAAGGGGAAGGGCATTCCAATGCTTCGGTGCAAGCAAAGAAAAGGAACGAAAACAGGAACAAGGAGTGTGGGGAACTTTTAAAAGAAACAGGGATTGCGATCACCCGGAGCGTCTGCAGAAATAGAAAGAAACAAGAGAAGAGTGATAAGGAGGAGGGAAGCCATAGAGGTATTTAAAGATGATACAGGGCAAATTAAAAAGCAGACGAGATTCGAAAGGCATCCATTGAAGAGAGTGCAGAGCAGAGGAGATGTAATCATGAGGAGACAGCAAGAATAGGACATGAACAGAAGAGTGATAGAGCGAAGAGGAGCAAGGTGAACAGAGGGAAGACCAAAAAGAAGAGAAGAACAGTAGAAAAGTTGGGAGAAGACAGGAGTAGAGGTAAACAGTTTGTAAAAGAGAAAGGTGAGGAACTGACAGGCCTTTCTGGATTTTGTACAATTGATAGTGGCATGAGCGGGAAATAATAGCAATGGTAGAGAAAGTACATGAGGATTCAAAGACAACACCCAAACTACGTGAAGTGGAGAACATAGAGTGGAAGGAGGAAAAGAGGTAGCGAGATGGGATAGTGGAGATGGAATAGTATTATCAGGAAAGAAAAGAACCTCTGTTTTGGAAGGGTTGAGGTGGAGGGGACATACATGCTTGTATTGCAAGAAGATAGGCAGATTAAGAAAAATGAACAGAATCAGTAAAAGAGAGAAGGGCAGAACGACTTGAGAATCATCAGCGTATAGGTAGAAAGAGAACCCAAAGGAGAAGTGGGAGAAGAGAAGGATACCAAGGACAGAGCCTTGGGGGACACTGAGACAGGGGCAGAATAGAGGAGGAGTGACCAGCCCAAGGAGCAGAGAAGTTGCGGCCAGTGTAAGGAACCTGAGGGTATTCTCACCACTTTCCCTATCAATGCCGTCACCCAGGTGGCCAGGGAAAGGCTGAAGCTACTTGATCCTGCCCCTGGGGGTAGCTATGCGAGGAAGGACTACCTGGGGGAGCTAACGTGGGGAAAGGAGGTGAGGTACTCTTATGTGAGACGGGGTATCCCCCTTTGCCCTTTCATAATGAACCTTCCCTTTCCCTAGCCTTGGTAGGCTATTGTCATTCCCTTCCCCATTTTCTCAATGAGTCACCTACTAACATCTACCAGTGAAGTACTGGGACGAGTAAGAGGAAAACAAGATCTATGATATGAAATAATAAGTTATTTATAACGTGCTTAATACTCAGAGGTTTCTAAGCGTGGACCAGGGATCGAACCTGTGTTGCTCTGTGTCATCTTGCTTCCAAGGCGAGCATGTTGCGGCTGTGCTATCCTCCCAAGACTTTTCCCATTCACTCGCACAATCCCCTACACCAGTTATGTACTGGGACAAGGGGGAGGCAGGCAAGAGCAATGCGAAACTTCCAAGCAGTTAGTGAGCGGTCTAGACTAAACAACCTGGCAGGATGTTTAAAACTGACTTGAGCAGAGAAGATGGCATCAGCTGGAAAATCAGGTCCACAGACTACTGGAGGAGCGCAGACTCTTACTGGAAGGCAGCTGGCAGAAGAAGCACTCCAGACCACCTGATAGATGGAGCGCGCATGCAGCGTGAAGCGAAGCTGAGGGAAGCTGGAAGCCCATGGCAGAGTTGTTACCAGGCAGAGCAAGGCCCTAGCTGCGAGAGACACATCAGTGACAGACGCTAAGCCACGGAGAACCGCTTAGGAGGAAATGTGTGGCGCTGCACGAGAGGGATCATGGCGGTTAGAAGCCTCACATCATCGCTGTGTGCAACAACCGGTTAAATCTGCTGTTAAGGGCTATTTTCTTAGTTTGCACACGGCAGTACCACCATACCTCATCCGTTATAGCAAAACCCAATGTGATCCCCCATTTTCTCCGAGGCGAATCTGCCTATCCCATGCAACTCTCTAGTATTTTGCTGTAGAGATTGGACACAATCCTGCTGGTATCCTCCAGCCCTACCATCCCATCCAGTATAGAGGCTGTCACTGGTTAATTTGGAAAAGTTGAAAACAAACCCTTCAGGGAATCCCGTAACCGGAAGTATAAGAACGGATCGAGGGAAGTAACAGTCCACTTTCCCCTCAACCCCTCCACAGAAAGGAGCCGTCCATGTGGAAATAGGTCCCTAAAGCATCGGCATACAGTGTACAAAACCAAGCTTGCTCGTTAATAGTAACCCAGGGATGTGAACGACTGGTAGTTTAGGAGTTTAAAGAACCCCCCCCCCTTCCCTTTTCTCTCAATATGAGCCCAGGCTTTACAAGTCAGCTCCCCCATATTCTTTGACTTGAATGGCTTATCAGGGGCTGTCAGTATAACCGCCCAAAGCAAGGATGGAGCTGCAAGGGCTCCCTCCATCTTTGCAAGTCTCCTGTCTGCACACACGAAAAACCAATATAGCAGGAATCCCGCTTGAGCTGCTTGCACAGACCAACCTTTCATGTGCCCTATCATTGGGAAAATGTTGCTCCAAAGTACTAGATGCACATCCATATTATTATGCCAAAAAAGAAAAATAAGTCATACCATACGGCCAGACATTTCATGCATTTCTTAGTAAGCACTGTGACGAATGGAGGGAATTTGTCCCTTCTCCCCAAGCAAGTGCCCCTTCCTGTGAGGTGAGCCTGCTCCGCAGTACCCTCCCTTGGGGTAGAACCAAGTGGGACCTCACTGGGAGAGACTTCTCCTTTGGGGACAAGGACTCTCGTTCCTGTGAGGAACTCCCTAGAGTTAGCCACCTTATCGTCTACATGAGGTGTTCCATCACTACAAAGACTTCTAACCATTGGGACGAAGGAACACTGAATAGATGCCAGAATCTTACGGACAAGAAACATCTCCCTTTAAGACGAGTAGGTTAAATAATGGACTTCCGACGTACTGAAACGAGAGAGACAGAGTCAGCACAAGCGGACAAGCCTACGAGTTTGAAACTCACTTGAAGCTGAGCACAAGAAACCCAGATAAGGGAAACTAGGAGAGAGACGATGGAACGCCAGACGCAGGGTGCCAGCCGAGCACAAGCAATCCAGAGAGGGGAAGTAAGGAGAGAGAGAAGCTGGAATGCCAGACCCAAGGCACCAGCTGAGCACGAGAAACCAAGAGAAGGGAAAAGTGGCGAGAGACGCTGGAACGCCAGACCCCGGTCGCCAGCCGAGCACGAGAAACCCAGAGAGGGGAAGCAAGGAGAGAGACGCTGGAATGCCAGACCCAAGGCACCAGCTGAGCACGGGAAACCTAGAAACGTGAACCGGAGAGAGAAGCTCGGGCACTGAAGCCAGGGCGCCAACCAAGCAAGAGAAAGCAGTGGGTCAGGAGCCCAACGTTAGGTGGTGGCGAGACCACGGGAACCCTATGGTGGACAGTGGCTAATCCCCCACACTAACGTGAGATGGGGGTTTAGATTCTATTAAAGACAAGGAGGCGATTATTATGCATTCTAATCTTTACTCTGAAACCACAGCAGCAAAGAAAAAACTTTACAAACAAAAAAGTTTAAAACAGAACTAAACAGAGTTCAATGTCAATGCAAGGGGGAACTCCCCAATCCATCATGGAGGACAGGTCATGCCCTGCAGGAGGCCAATGAGCAGGGACCCTTCCTTATATAAGTCCATTACTCTAAACCCAACCCTTCTTTCTGTACCTGTCTTGAACCAGACGTCCACTGCACAGATCAGATGATAAACGATGAAGGCAAATCCAGCGAAGCTCTCGTACCACGCACTCCATAACTTGAAGCTGTGAGCCACCCTCCTGCTCAAAATCTCAACTCGTAGCTGTAAAACAAGCAAGAAGGGTGGGTGGATGGGAAGACCAGCAAACCAAAGACTGTTCTTTCTTAAAACATCTGTGTACATGCATGTCATAACTGTCATATCATATCATACACAGGGTGGGTGGGTGGGATAATAATCGCCTCCTTGTCTTTAATAGAATCTAAACCCCCATCTCACGTTAGTGTGGGGGATTAGCCATTCTATGACAAGACAGGAGGCTCATATTGTGCAAGTTCAAAGCCCTTGCATCTTACTAGCACAACATCATCAATACCATAGACAATATAATAAAATAATAGGAGAAGAAAATTATTTAAATACTTTCATTAGATCAACCAACTGGCCACCAGAGAATTGCCCAAGACTAGGCTGCTTTAATAACTGTCATATAAGGCATAGCCAAATCCCCTGCAGACCAACAACTGGAAGATGTGCCAATTCCAGCTTTCCTTACAGGTCACCAAACCCAACTGGTTAAAAGAGGGGAAACACTGAACCAAGTTTTCTACACTAGTAGGATGGGCCATCTCATGCGTTAAAGGAAGATATTGCATAAAAGACAGGGCATGTTACATAACTACACTGGGGAACAAGTGGGAAGACAAACCTTCATAAAAAGGTAAAAAGGGAGTAAAAAGGTCATTTATTAATCTGTAATAGGACGACCCATCCTGAGCGGAGATGAAAAGCAATAGACTTAACCCACAATTGTCTACAGACATATGAATATAATAAAGAAGGTATGTCTTCTGGAGGCAGAAGCAGAATGGAAGAGCAGGCCCCACCTGACCGCTAACATGCCAAATTACCCAAAACGGAGACCAACAGACCACCCAAGCTATTGAAGAAGGACTTTGCTACCATGTCAAAGGCAGATATTTACAAACCTGACCTATAAGAGTCCAAACTTTGCAAAGAGAAAAATTTATCTTATATCCAACCACTACCATTATAGTGAAATCTGAACCCCTTTGCAGATGTGCCCGATGCTTGATCTTGTACCCTCCTCCATGGTATGACTCCCCTAGAGGATCATAAACTAACCGAAGGAGGACCCTCTAAATTCCAAAGACTCAACAAGTACTCTAAACTGTAAAGAACTGATCCTTAAGCAGTTAAATTGAAAGTCGCTCCCCAGAAGAGAACTATCCTCTACCTTATGCAATTTGAAGAACCCTTGAAGCTCCCAGCACCCAGAGCTGGCACCTTATTGCAACCAACAATCTCCTGTGAAAACCTAATAGGTCTACCTGCCATGCAGGAGACTAGGCGACACAAGTCATTAACCAAATATATATATATGTATATATATATATATCCCAGCCCTCTGGGAAACGCACTGACAGACATGGATGGGAGATTAGTAGCGCTTCCAAACCCCTCTATCCCACCAAGGGAAATTGAACCTCCCCAAAGGAGGAGAACCCTTCCCCACTTATCTAAGGAAAACCTTGCAACCCAAAAGAAGGCTACCCCGAGGACCACGCTAAAGCCTCGCTTTACACTCTTAAAATAAATAAATACACTCTTGCACTTCCAACCAACCCCCTGACCATGAAATGGGCTCAAATGAACTTATGGAAATATCAGGCATTAGCGCAAAGGAAGTAAACTGACGGGAGGGAAATGCTCAGTGCGAGTCTGCACTGGTCACGAGTCAGAATTCCTGTAAAGGAAAAACAGAAACCATCGGGTATACTCCAAGAGGTGTAATATCCTGATGCAACCCTCCCCAAGGATGGCGGGAAGGGGAATGAGGGGGAAAGCACTCTGGGGTAATTATCATGCCCCGTAAATGAAAAGGTTGTGAAAGCATATTGGGACCACTGCCCATCAGACCCTGAGGTCAGAGTCTCTGCGTGTTTTGTGAGGCTGAGCTGGCCACTAAGGTAATCAGGGAAGGAATATTAAGCACATTACCCATAGCAAAATAGCACTTGTATAGTGCTACGAACCCTCAGGTATACTAGTATTATTCATCACTACTACCACCAGTGTGGTGTGAGGTGTTTATTCATCGATTGCAGCGGGATAAACGACTGATTTATACCCTTCCAAGATAGGAACCTGCATCAGTAGGCTGATCACGGGTGTGAAGCCAGCACTCCATTCACTCCACTATAGAAAATATATATACATAACAAAAGAGGATAAACAACTCTCCTGAGTATATCGAAGCCTTGCTATACTCCTCTAGCAGAGGAGAAATTGTAACACGCTGCCAGACAGACAGCTGAACAATAGGCCAAGCTTTGGGAGGAAGCCCACGGGGCAGACGCCAGAAAGTTATTATTTGGCAACTCACCCACCTGAAATCAGCAAGTGTTTCCAAACATTTCATCCAAGCAGAACATGGTTGTCCAACGTGTCTTGCAACAAACTGAACAGTTACCCTCGAGCTGGCTTGTCTCCACCAATAGTTCAATAGTAAAAGAATGTCCAAATGGGACAAATAGTAAGGGAACACTTCCCCACTAAAGAGAGCGTCAAGCCCTGCAGACCTCAAAAGGGGCATAAAGTATCATTTTCTCCCCTCATGTCGAGAGAAAAACTCTCTGCAGCTTAATCAGCACGAGCATTGGGTGGAGCAATTGTTATTGGGGAAAGCAAAAACCTAAGGAAAGGACTGAGTTGTCCCAAATCTAACTAAGGTAAAGGGCATCAGAATTTTTACTAAGACGAAGGTTAACACCATAGTGATGGCTAGAGGGAAGGTACAACCCCCACATGAGTCTGTTATAACCACCTCCTCGCAGTCTTTTCTTTAAAGAACTTAATAAATAAATATAAAATATAAAAATATTTAAAATATTGAAAATATTTAAAATATCCAAAGAAGAGGGGTTATGCCCTCACAAGGGTCCGAACCCCCGGCCCTTATAGAAGGTGATACTTACTGAACTATCCGGGTTACTGACAATTCTGGAAACGCAAAAGTGCTCCAGTCAACACTTAAACATATTGTTTAGCAAAGAGTACACTGAGTAAGTGCACCTCAACTGCTCGCCCCAGCAGGGCGTGGCAACCAGCAGTACCTCACAATAGAAACCAGGCAAAGCCTGAAACCGAGCAGGATACGGCATGTTTACAGAAAAAATACAATGACAACTGCCATATGCAGCACTTAAACAAAACTGGCGACCTTAAGGGAGGGATACACTGAGCAAGTGCACCTCCAATTGCTTCGCCCGAGTAGGGCGTGACACTCAGCAGTACACGAGGGGGTACCTCGCATGAAAACTCAGGCAGAACCTGAACCGAGCAGGTTATTGCACACACCGGTAAAGGTAATTACCAAAGTCGCCGACTTTAAGGGAGGAAAACACTGAGTAAGTGCAGCTCAAACTGCTCACCCAAACAGGGTGTGGAACCAGCAGTACACGAGGGGTAACCTCGCATTAGAACTCAGGCAGAACCTGAAACCGAGCAGGATATGGCACACACTGGTTAAGGTAATTACCAAGTTGCCTACTTTAAGGGAGGAAAACACTGAGTAAGTGTATCTGAAACTGTACACCCAAGCAGGGTGTGGACCCAGCCGTATACGAGGGGTCACCTCGCAGAAACCACATAGGCCACCTCGCCGCCGAGCAGGTGGCTGCACCTATCCAGGGAAGATACTGACATCTGCCAACAGCAGCCCTTAAACAAAAAACTCTGCCAGGTTTAAGGGAGGGGTGCACTGAGCATGTGAACCTCAAACTGCCCATCCCAGCAGGATGAGGCAACCATCAGTACACGAGGGCTAACCTCGAATTAGAACTCAAGCAGAACCTGAAACTGAACAGGCTATGGCAGCTACAGTGAAGGCAAATCCCCTATGCCCTGTGCAGTGTTTAATAAATAAATAAATAAATAACAGCAGATTGGCATTGCATGAGGCTCTTCAGTAGGCTAACTAGTGTTAATATAAGCTGAAATATCAATTCAAACACAAAATAAAAATCAATTCTTAAATATATATATATATATATCCACAAGTAAATACATATACATAAATATAAACATATACACACATACATATGTGTATACCGCCAATGGGGGTATCGAACCCAGGGCCTTCTGCATGGTAAACCTGCAACCCTCTTATTGAGCTATGTCGCTTGTGCTGCAACAGAAGCCTTCCTGAACTCATATGCACATAATATAAAAAGTAAACCTAATAACCATATTAAACAGAAATAAACCCCAAACAAAGAAAACATGGCGTTCAACTTAAAAATAAATAAAGAGGACAGCTGCCCGCTGTAGAAGTGCTCACTAAAGAGCTTCACCAACTACAATAAGCCCCTAGCGAGCCGCCTCCCAGCCGGGTCCCAAAGCAGGCAAAGCCTGTAACCTCCAGACTTCATACGCGAGCAGCGTAAAAAATGTAAACAACACACATGCGACGCGTGTGAACTGATTGACCTGCAAGGCCAGTCTTAACCGCCGTGACGCGCGCCGGAAGAAGCTGAGCTTCTTGAACAGACCGCGCGTGTCACAAAACAAACTGAGGGAACGAGCGTGTTGGCTCCGGGGAGACCGCCGCTTAACCAATAAACAAACCCTCTCTTGTGGGAAAAACATTTCGCGCGTCGCCGCCCAGTTGTTAAATGAGGCGGGCGACGCGACCAAATTAAAGAAAACAAGGCGCGAACGCCATTATAGAAAGGCAACAAGAAACCATTAACGAGCGGAATGCTCCATACGGGGCACTGCTACAATGTAACACTCTGGACTGGAGGAAAGCGTTCGAGCGCGAACGCGACTTTCAGTAAAGTAATGCAAACACACATGAAATGCCCATTTCTCCAGAACAGTGTTATAAATCACCAAAGCTCTTTCAATATTATTCAAAGAAAAACACTCTAAACTCCATAATTTCACACTAAGGCAACAACTAGGAGGAGTAGACTTAGCTGTGGATTTCAGCAGCAAAGAAAGAGGGGTTGGGTTTAGAGTAATGGACTTATATAAGGAAGGGTCCCTGCTCATTGGCCTCCTGCAGGGCATGACCTGTCCTCCATGATGGATTGGGGAGTTCCCCCTTGCATTGACATTGAACTCTGTTTAGTTCTGTTTTAAACTTTTTTGTTTGTAAAGTTTTTTCTTTGCTGCTGTGGTTTCAGAGTAAAGATTAGAATGCATAATATGAGCCTCCTGTCTTGTCATAGAATCAGTCCCTGCAACTAGGTGTCCGACACCATGTCAACAGGCAAGGATATCACCAAAAGGAGAGAAAACCAAAGGAGAAGCTGAATGCCGAATTACAGGCTACAACGACCGGAGAGTGGCGAAGAGGTCCCAAAGCAACAAGTCTCCCGGAAGCATTCCCCAACATGAATAGAAGGTAACAGGGTTAACAAATATAACCGGTTCCAAGAAATAAGTAGTATGTTATTTAAATAACTTGTCTGAGTAGAAGTCACAACATAAGTCCCCTTTAAGGAAATAACTTTACACTATGGGGAGAAATAGCCCTCCAGATAAGGGGCGCAGTGGGCCTTTTTATGCAACGAATAGTTGTATACACATCCAATTTAACGTTTTCCTGTGTATCATTTACACAGGCAGCACACAGCAGTTTCATGTGTAGTTCCTGATGTAGTCCTGTAGGTGGCACTGCAGTTTAACAAGAAATTGGTGGATATCTTGTTTGCTGACACCACACCGAAGTTGACTGACCTTGTGGGTTGCTGCAGGGAGGGGGCAGTATGTGCTCTGGCAGAGCTACAGGAGAGCGCTCCCACTGGCTCCCTTGAATCTTCCCATTACACTCCTTTCCTGCACACCTGTTGAGCAAAACCGAAAGAAAGAGCATCGTCAGCTTCTTGGTAAAAGCAGAGCTTTACAAGCTGCAAGGCAAGCAGCGGATGCACATACAAGCTAGCAGATGAGAATCATGCATGTGCTCCTGTACTGCAATTTGCAAAATATGCGCATTGTTGTGTGTACACCCTGCCTGTGTGGCAAATGCTCACTTTAAGGGTGGTCCATATATGGGGATTTCTACACATGCGCACTTGAGCGTGAGTGCGAAGTGGGAGGGAACATGCTTGAATGACAGTACGTACTAGGACTGCTCATTGCTTGGGATCAACATAGTGTATGGATGATCCAAAAAAAACAAGCTAAAGCGAGGGCAGCTCCTAAGGAGGTCGACTCATGGAGCTGAGAAATGCAAGCCATGTACTGTTGGTTATGAACATACTCCGGTCAATGCTTTGCTGTCCTCTACCTGGCAAGTGTCCAGCACACTTCAGCGGTGGGCGGAGGCTCCTCATCAGGATGGTCTCATTGCAGGCCTGGTCAAGGAATATATTAAAGCCCATGCAGGACCAGTGTTTTCTTTACTTTGAAGAGAGGATGGCTATTTTGTTTTTAAAGCGTTGGTACAGAGATTGCATTTTTTGTCAGAAAATGAATGATTTTGTGATTCCAATTGTATTCTGTACTACATTGAGCTCTCTTGATAATTGTTAAAGGAGGGTTTATGGCAGTTTCAATGGCTACTTTACACAGATCATTGTGACACACACCTAACAGGCAGCCAGGCAGCAGCAATCTCACCTGAGCTCCTAATTGCAAACGTGTAATTTGAAATGGTTTCCCTACTGCAAGTCCCCATTTCGATTCTGTTACAAAACGTAGTGCTTTAAGCCATTTTCCATCGAGGTGAATTTAAAGGTCTTTTGAGACGTACAGGCAAACATCAATTACCTCCACGTCCACTCTTCCTCGTCACAGTACTTACTTCATGAGGCACCCGCCTCCGACACAGGACCTTCTTCTATTTCTTTAAATCCCTATAACTCCTCCCCCCACATCCACGTCACTCAGTTTAATTTTTCCTGGCGGGCCTGTGTGGCAGGGCCCTCGGCTCCCTCAGGTGCGGCGCTGCTACTGGGCCCCCTGCGGGGCTTGGGGTCACAGTTGAGCTGGATTGCCTCACTCGGTTCTTTGCTGGGCTCTGGACCGCAGCGTGAGCATTGTGTCCCGGGTCCTGCATGGCCCGGGGGAAGGTAAGGAGAGGGGAGGACTGGGCTTGATGTTTTTCCCCTCTACTCCTGTTTTGGCCATCTTGATTAGACTTGGCAGTATGGGCTAGCCTTCCCTTTTGTTGTGAGGCCTCTCTGCTTCCTGTCGTGGGGTGACAGTGGCAGAGAGTCTTTGGGAGTGTAGGGGCTCTGTTCTGTCGCAGGCATGTCACATACCACCCGCTCCTCAGAGACACACGGCCCAGGATGCACCGGATGTTAACTGCACTACCTGGGGGAAGGTAAGGAGAGGGGAGAACTGTGCTTGATGTTTTCCCCTCTCTTGCTGGTATGGCCATCTTGACTCCTTCGACAGGCCGCTTCCTTGTGCTCTGTGTACACATCTTTATTGGAAATGATGGCAAGCACTTGGCAGTATGGGCTAGCCTTCCCTTTTTGTTGTGAGGCCTCTGTGCTTCTTGTCGTGGGGTGACTGACAGAGAGTATTTGAAAGTGCCGGGGCTCTGTACTGTCACAGGCATGTCACATACCACCCACTCCTCAGACACATACAGCCCAGGATGCACCGGATGTTGGCTGCATTCCTTGCGTGCAGCCTGTGAAAACGGCGCAGATTTAGACGCGTCTGCAAGCGGCCTGAAGGGTACCGGCCTGGCATAGTCTACACTTCGGGTTTGAGTCTCAGCGGTGCTGACTCGGTCCTTCATCCTTCCTAGACCGACGCATTGGAACCATTGAGAGCATGGGGCTGCCAGCTACTGGATAAAGGGCTCAAGCCACCTCTCAGTCATGTGGCATGTTAGTGGTGTGTTTTGGTCTGTGCTAGCTATGGACGCAGACTTCTTGTCCTGTCCTCTTCCTCTAAACTGCGCGAGGGAAAGTCACAGGGGTTGACTTGCTTTTTCCTTGTCCGGCATGGAATTATGGAAAATGCATCATGGAAGTAACGGCCATGCAGGGGGTTCCCAGTGTGTCTTCTTTTAGGGCCTAGGTCCTCTTCCGGTGCCGACATGTTGCTTTCACGCCTCCTCTCAGACTTGTGGGAAGTGATAGGGCAGATGGTGGCACATGTCTGTGCTTAGAGGGGTTCTCAGAGCCCCTGGTGCCGGTGGAGGGGGATGTCACTTCAGTGGGTTTTCCAGTATAGGCATACCCCAGGTAGGGGGTTGCCTTTGATGTCTGCTATCCGGAATGGATTGCTTTGCCCCGCTTTGTGACAGTACTCTGCCCTTTTGACGCCAGCCTGGTGGCTCCTCTGTCGGCTGAGGTGGCCATAGTCTGCTGGACTTCTGGGCTGTCCTGTATCTTCCTTTTGATAGGTCGGATCTTTTTGTGGGCTGACAAGCATGCTGTTATATTGTGGCACAGGCCTGTTTCAACATCCTGGGATTTCCCTCTGGTGCAAGTGCAGTGACTGGAGGTTTTCCCTGGCTCCTCGTCTCTATCTTCTCGGACATGTATGGGACCGGTGGGGTTCGGCTTCCTGGGTAATGGGCTCCTTCCTGAGGGGGGTATCAGTTGCCATTCCTGTCTCCTCCTGTCCAGGTTTGCATGGTTAGGACTTTGGTACCCAGCTCATGGTCCAAGTAGTTGGCCATGGTATCCGTTCTCTCCGAACGGTTGTTGTGGGTTACCGTCTTGCCCGTTCCTCTCCCTGTTCAGGGTCAAGTTTTCTACTTGCAGGTGTTCCTGGCCCCCATGCCTTCTAGGATGTGTCACCTGCTTATGGGTCTCAAGACCCTGCACTGCTTGTCCGGACGTCTGGGGAGAGCGTACTCTGGATGTTGTGCAGGGGGGGCGCTTGCTGGCTGTTCTGGGCTGGGTTCTCAGAAGGCAGTATGTTTCGGCTCACCTTTTGCTGAAGTTACGGGGCACGTGGCGTCTTGCATGTTTTCCGATTCCTTGAGCCCATCTTCGGTTACATCCCCTGGTGTCTTATACTCTCTCCCACTGGCTCCCGACATCTCGGCTTTTGTAGTTTTGTTTTCAGTGTCGTCAGCACTGCGAGTCTCCCTGCTTGGTGGCGGGGGGGTTTCATGTCTACAGGCTGAGGTGTGCATGGTCCTTCCTCCTGTGGCCTCTCTTGCTACCAACACCAGCAGAAAGGGTCTACATTGGGGGTCCTCTCAGCTCAAGGGTTGTGAGATCTGGTGAGAGCCGGCGATCATCCAATTGGCAAGAGTTGTGCCATTGTCCAAGCTCTGATGTACTTCAAGGAGTTGCTGGACGGTCGGCGGTTTTTAGTCCGATCGGACAATATGACGGCCTGGGCATATGTCAACTGCAAAAGGGGTTCCGGATGCTCATTGAATGCTCTGGCAGTGCTGATAGGCACCTGGGAGGAATCTCATCTGGTGTCTCTGGTGGCCTCACGTATCAGAACGGTGGACAATGTTCAAGCAGATCCTCTCAGACGCCGGTTTTCACTCCTATGCGCAACTGGTCTTGTTGGCCCAGGTTTTTGCAGTGACCTGTGTCAGATTAGGGTCCCTGGTTCTAGACCTGTTTGAATCCCCGGCCTCAGCAGAAGTTCCCCTCTTCTGCTCTTGGTTTCAGGCCGAGAGGATTGGGGGATGGACATCCTCTCTGTACAGTGGCCATGGGGTTTTCCTTTATGCCTTTCCGCCTATTCCCCTTCTGCCCCGGGTGGTTTGCTGCATCAGAGTGTCCAGGGTGACTGTGTTGTTGTTAGCTCCGTTCTGGTCCCGCCGGAGTTGGCTCCCCTCTCTGTTGGAGCTTCGGTTCTAGGAACCTTGGCTGATCCCGAGGTGGCCGTGTCCCCTTCAAGGGGATCTGCGGTTGGAAGTCCACCGGATGCAATGGGCAGTGTGGCTATTGTTCAGTCTAGGTTGATATCTCAGGGGTTCTCAGATCCTGTAGTTGAGTCCATAATGGATGCTCTTAGACCCTCCACTCTGAAGGTGTTCGGCAGACATTGGGGCCATTTCCGAGACTGGTATGGGCGGTCTGGGATCCCTCCCCTGCGTTCTGGCCAATCTGCTATCCTTCGGTTCCTCCATGATGGGTTTTTGACAGAGGCCTGGCAGTTTTTCCAAGCTTCGCTCTCAGTCGGCCTCCATGAAATTCCTTTTGGGGGACTCTGATGATCACTTGGATGGGGAGGTGTTGGTGGGGAAGTTGATCCAGGGTTTTTCTTCTTCCCGTCCGTGTGCTGATAAAGGGCTTCCCCCTTGGGATCTCCCTCTTGTATTACGGTTCCTTCACGGGCCTCCTTTTGAGCCCATTTCCGAGATTGATATCAAACATCTTACACTGAAATCTGCTTTTCTTATTGCCCTCACTTCTGCCCGTAGGCTTGGGGAGATTGGGGCTCTCTTATGTCACGCTCCTTTCCTGAGGGTGCTGCCAGACTCAGTGGTGCTGGGGTGTGGTCCGAAGTTTCTCCCTTAAATTGTCTCTTTTCACACCTCTCAGGGTCTGGTTCTCCCTGACTTCTTTCATGATCCAAGAACGCCTGAGGAGGTGGCTCGGCTTAACATTGATGTCCGGCGGGACGTGTTGGAGTGTTTGGCTTGGTTTGCTTTTTCCACCAATCTGATAGTCTTCTAATTGCTTGTGGTCCGGCTGGGGCTGGGCATAACGCATCTGTGGTTTCCATTTTCCGGTGGTTCTGGGTTGTGATCTCCAGGGCCTATGTGGCTTCTGGCCTGCCTGTGCCTGCGCACGATCATGAGCGGTCCGCCAGGGGTTTGGCGGATTCCTGGGCCGATGCAAGGAGGGTTTTTCTCTGCAAGAGATTTGTATGGCTGCCGCCTTGGCTGGTCTAGGCATTTTCATCAACCGCTATGGGTTGAGTTGCTCCCACTCAGGGGTTGGTTCCTTCGTGGTTGGAGTTTTGTCTGTGGGGATGTGATTTAAGAGTTATTGTGGGTGTGTTTTGCTGCACTGTTTTTGACTCTGTGTCTCATTGGGACCTTTTCCCCGTTGCTGCTTTGGTATACCTCATGAAGTAAGTACTGGGACGAGGTAGAGTGGACGTGGAGGTAATGCTCTTATTACTTGCCGGTAATCTTCATTACTCCTAGTCATACTCTTCCTTGTCACAGTACTGACGACCCTCCTCACCCTCCCTGCGGGGAAGGTCCCATGATCTGGCTTGGTAATGTGAAACTGAGTGACGTGGATGTGGGGGAGGAGTTATAGGGATTTAAAGAAATAGAAGAAGGTCCTGTGTCACAGGTGGGTGCCTCATGAAGTAAGTACTGTGACGAGGAAGAGGAGGACTAGGAGTAATGAAGATTACCGGTAAGTAATCAGAGCATCAATGCCATAGAGCTATGAGTCGTTGTGAATATTTTTGTGCAAGATTTAGTGGAAGATTGGTGCGATTAAAAACTGTGTCAACCACTGTGAGTGTGATTATACATAAATATATGTAAATGGTGTATACATGTGTTGGTGTTAATAGAAAACCCATGCATAGTATAACAGGCGTATGCATATACACACACACACACACACATTTTATGAGACACTGTGTTCAACAGTGCTAACCTTTGCGGTAGCACTGATTTTAAATCAGTCAGTGAACATAAGAAATACACAGGATCTTCAATATAATGCACACCAGCAGCAGGCATCACATTTTCAAAATTTTGCGCTCTGGACTTTAGCTGCTGCAAAGTGTAAGGCAAGTAACCAATCAATTGAAAAGAGAAAAAAAAAATGAAATGCACGAGATATGAGAAAAACATGTATTTATAACAGCCAAGGCAGGGAGTTTTCAAGACAGACATTCAACTACGAATCGTAAGGTGGACGGTTACATAGCAAGTTATCTAAAAAAAAAAAATGTTACAGTTTGATCATGCGTTCCACGTTTTCCATTGGTCATCGTCATTTACACTATAGGTGCTTCCATACTTTTCTGAACTCAATTGGTCTATTCTACCCTTTTGACGAAATTAAAATGTTAATTAGATAGCAAATTTGAACTTTCACATGTTTTCTGATTGGATAGCACTCTTTTAAACATGTAGCATTCTGACTCGACTACTCATTGCTTGCTCTGGAGTGAATGACTACGTACATTTCAACCAATCATTATGTGAGGTTTGACAGTGTGACATGGAAAATTTACTTTTTACACCCTTTCCCACTAACCTAAGTTATTGGCACCATCTTACTCTTCTCACCATTGCGAACTGCTCTTCATCAGCCCACTTTGCAACTCATTGTTGGAAATGTTATTTGCGTGTCCTTCCTTTCCCATGATTTAAAGGAGTAGTTTGTTCAAAAATATTATTGTCCCAAAAGATGGGCAATAATCAAAAACGTGCATTAAACATAATATTTAAGAATGTTACTATGTAAACTTTTGAGCAAACAAGGATCAAAGAGTTTACATGGGAGCATCAATTTTGCCATTTCAGGCAGCCTCCTAAGCTCATGTTAAGCTCTGCCCTGTCGGCTCTAAACAAGCAGCAAAAGCCCCTTACTGGGAGCTTTTGCTTACTGCAGCCAGAGCAGAGCTCAACATGAGCTGAGGAGGCTGCCTTCAATTTCATTTTACGTTTTTGGTGCTGCCCAAGCCCAAGAAAGCACAGAAAACGTAAAATGAAGGCAAAAAGCAAAGGCGGGCCAATTATAAATACAACGTTGTTGTATTTGTGATTACCGTGGTTGGAAAACCACGGAAATCATAAATACAACGTTGTTGTATTTGTAAATACTGCAGCATTTACAAATACAACAACTGACTGCGGCAGCATTCGCTTGGAGTCTTCTGAGCTCCCCCGTGTCCCTCCTGAGCCGCTGCAGACAGAAATACAAAGCGGTTGTCTTTAAAAACGCAGCGGTTTTCTTTCCAATTTTCTCATGCTCCTCCGGCTCGGATGAGCCTGAGAAACTTAGAAAGAAAATCGCTGCATTTTTAAATACAACAAGGTTGTATTTATGTTTGCAGTAGCTTCAGCTTGGAGCCCAGGGGACTCAAAGCTGAGAAGCCACCGCAAACATAAATACAACATTTTAAAAGCTGTGGTTTTCTTTCTAAGTTTTCCAGGCTCCTCCAGCACGGAAAACTTAGAAAGAAAACCAGAGCTTTTATAATATTTGCAGTGCTTAGTTAGAAAATAAGCACTTACCCAAATGCAGCTTTCCTGCCTGCATTCTCTGGTCTCCGGCACTAATGAAGCAAAAGCCACCCTGTGGTAGCTTTTGTTTATTACAGCTGGCTGGCTTTTGCGTCATTAGTAGCGAAAGGGCAGAGCTTAACACAAGCACAGGAGGCTCATCCATTTCACAAAATGGATGCCTCCTGGTGCTTCAAATTTTTGAGTTTGAGCCACATTTGCTCAAAACTATACATAGGGACTTTGTTTAAAAAGCATTTTTATATGTATTTCTGATTATTGGCCATCTTTTTAGCCAATAATATTTTTGAGTGAACTACCCCTTTAATCTGTCCTGCTTTTGACCCTATGTGCTGGGGCTTGGCTGCTTGCAAACTCCATTCTCATACAATGTCATGGATATTTTTATTTATTTAATTTAATTATTTATTGGACATTTGTATGGCCCCCTATACACAGGTGTTTCCAGGCACCACAAGACACGATGGGGGCTGGGTGGGACATGGGAAATTTTGTGAATACAACAAAGAAACAGTTATATTGGCTTTGTAACAATCCTACTGGGCAAGTGCATGATAATGTGATAAATGCAGAGGGTAGGGAGTAGAGGGAGAAGTGCGGAGTGGGACACCAATTTGGGTGGGGACAGGCAAGTGCTGGTCAGGCCAAGGAGGCAAGTGCTGGGGGTAGGGGGGAAGGAAAGTGCAATGGGCATGCAGGGCTAAATTGGGATAGCCGGTAGAGGGAGCCAGAGGGCAAGTTCTGGCAAAGGATGCTAGGAGGGACTGGTGAGGGGTGGTCTGGTCCCTGTATGTATAAGGGATACATTACTCACCTTAATCATATTTGTGATGCTTGTATCTGCTTAGATTCCCATGCTATGCATAGGCCGACATCTAGTGGTAGCCGCGGCGTATTACATTATTTGTTTTCAAAACTCAAAAAGGGACATGGACAGGGCTTGCCAGTAATATTATCCCTAGTGTGACGTCCCATTTACCCATGGTCCATCACACGTCGAGGTCCCTCAGATTGTTTTGTTTCTGACATGAAGTAGCATGAAGTGTAGTGTGAGTACAGATGTTATAAAGCAGATAAGAGTCGATAAAGCTAGAAAACATCTATGCACCTTCTACTCCGAGGGGAGGGAAGGGTGCACCCATGTGAATCTAAGCAGATACAAGCATCAGAAATACGATTATGGTGAGTAATATATCCCTTCTGAGGCTTGTGGATCTGCTTAGATCACATGCTATGCATAGACTAGCGAGCAGTATCAGGAGAAGGAGGAGGGTTGTGAGAAGGTACAGCAGCAAATAGATGTTTTAGCACTGCTTGTCCCACCTGTGTATTTTCTTTAGAATGTGTGTCAATGCAGTAATGCCAAGTAAATGTATGTATGGAACTCCATGTAGCTGCTTTGCAAATGGAGTCTAGTGGGACGTTTGCAATAAAACCCAAAGTACCCACTGTACCTCTGGTAGAGTGAGCTATTGGTGTGAAAGGCAGTTTTCTTTGATAAGGAATAGCACAGCTGTATGCATTTCACTATCCATCTTGATGGCGTTCTTTGAATCGTGATCACCTTCCCTGCCAGGTGCTATGGAGACCAACAGTTGATCTGTTTTTCTTAGCGATTTTGTTTTGTTTATATAGTACAAAACTGCCTTCCTTACATCCAGTGTATGGAGGTTTTTCTCTGCTGAGCTTGATGGATTTTGAAAGAAAGCTGGTATTTCAATGGATTGGTTAACATGGAACTTGGATATGAATTTAGGTGAAAACCTAGGGTGTGTGTTCTAAGTACCACTTTGTCTTTGTGGATAACAAAGAAAGGGTCTTGCACTGACAAAGCTTGTAGCTCACTAACCCTTCCTATAGAGGTTGTAGCTACCAAAAAGCTGTTTTGTACGTTAGGTGTTTGAGGCTGGCTTTGTGCATAGGGTCAAAGGTAGGGAGGACCCATGAACGTTGAGAGTACAACAGTAAGATCCTAACCTGGGGGTGGGTTGGAAATGGGGGGTAACGATTCTTTACTGCTTCCATGAAAGCCTTAACCACAGGAACTTTCCACCAGGACACCTTGTTTTGTGAAGTGGTGTACGCAAACAGAGCCGCTAAGTGAACTTTGATGGAGTTAAATACTAGTCAAGAGTCTAGTAAGTGGAGTGTGAGGAGGTGATGGTAAAAACTGAGGGAACATAGTCTGCGGCACGCAGGACAGGAAGGGGTTAATCAGTTTGTGCACAACGGTCACGAGAGTGAAGGACTGTCAGGTGTGAGTAAGGGTGCAGGTGCAAAGTTGGGTTAATTAATTGGCTCTGTCATTTTCTTTAAAAAGGAGGAAGAAGCCCACCAGGAGGAGGAGGCCGTGCCACGAGGGACGGAGGAGACTGCAGGTCACGAGCTGGAAGAGGTGTTCATCTGGGCTTATTAGCCAGCCCGGGAAAAATGGTACCAGAGCGCCAACGTGAATGGATGCAGAGGCAACAGTGAAGGTCCAGGATTGCCACGCAGAACGCTGCCAACGAGGGAGCAAGTGAGCCTGCCAAAGATTGCAGTGGATGTTGGGAAGTCAAAGGGTCAGGGACACGCAGAACGCCGCCAACGAGGGAGCAGGTGAACCTGCCGAAGATTGCACTGGATGTTGGGAAGCCAGACGGACAGTGCCACGCTGAACACTGCCCCCGAGGGAGCAGGTGAGCCTGCCAAAGAGAAAAAGGGTTGGGGCAGAGAAAAGGGGGGAATTGTTAAGCAGAATGCCACCACTGTGGGAGTTGTTCATAACCAGGACAGTTTGGGCCGGAACCTTACAAGTAGCAGACCACAATAGGAGAACTGGGACACTGGGCAGGGGTGAGGTAACCACTGCCCTACTACCAAAATGTTGGACAACTTATAAGTAACCGTTGAGAAATAAAATAAATAACCGCGTACAACTTTCCTTGAGTCTCAGCATGCTTTATAACAAAACCCAAGTTGTGACATGGAGCATGTAGTGAAAAATGTGTGAAGGAGTACATTTAATAGGGTTTGCATCCTTTGATTGGCACCATATGACAAATCTTTCACATTTATTGAAGTAGCAATGCCTCGTGTTAGTTCCTCCTTGAGGATTTCCATACACCTCTGAGGTAATTTTTAAAGGTCTAAGCTCTACAACATCAGGAGCCAAGCTGCCAAGTTCATAGACTGAGGATGTGGGTTGAATGTTGCCCCCCCACTTAGGTTTGTACATTGCCAGTTTGAGCAGATGTGGAAACCAAGGTTGTCTTGCCCACATAGGAGCAACCCGGATTAGAGTTGCTTGTTCCAGGTGCATCTTGTGCACTAACCTGCTTAGGAGCGGTGTTGGAGAAGCGTAAGCATATTTCCCTGACCAGCTCATCCACAGGGCATTCCCCTTGGGTTGGGGGAACCTGGATTACAACGGTGCCAGTAAGACTACCAGCACCGTTGGTACCGGACTGGCACACTGCGACTCTGTGGGCGGGTGCTGTCCTGCCCGCCAGGGTCTGACATGGCAGGCGGAACGGCACCCACCCGCAGAGTTTCACGGACTCACCGGCATCATTGCACACAGTGTCGGTGCTTCCATGGTCCCCATTCCCATGGAGTCTAATACGACTCCATGGGAATAGGGACTTACAAAATTACCGGCGGGGCTGACTTCCCGGCCACCATGGTTGTAATACCCTGGTGTTACCGGGAAGTCAGGCACCGGGCTGGCACTTCTGTCAGCTTGCCTGACATAATGGCGGGCGCATCTCCCATCGCAGCTGCGGCCCCGCAGGATAATGCGTCCCGCCAATGTTTTGTGGGACTGGGGGCCCTGGCAGGGGCCCGGCTCAGCGCCACTTTCTGGAGACTGCCAGGGCCCGCCGCAGCAGGCCCCAGTCCAATTAAAGCACTAGGCGCATGTGCAATCATGCGTGTGGAACCAGATAAATGCATTAAGCCACCCTCCCAAGCAGGTGCATTGCTTTTGAGTATGGTTATTTTGTGACCGGCCAGATAATTAGGTATTTGCAGCAGTATGTTTTGACCTCTTTCGTTTGAGGGGAAGACTAGCCTGTTTTTATGATAGCTCCTAGGAACTGTTTGGTTTGGCTTGGAACAGCTGAGTACGCTACTTTCCTGCCCAATGTGTATATTTTCTTGCTCTCCTTGTCAGGAGGGGCTTCGGCAGAGGCTAAGGGCGTGCCCGCTCTCTTTCTTGTGGTAGTCACGACAAGAGAGTCAGGCTTTAATTGACCCCTAATGTACGATGGGTAGGAAGGGGCTGGTCTGAACATCTTTTCAATACAAGGTTTAACTGCCCTTGTAAGGTTGAGGGTAAGTAAAGAAGGCTGAATACGCCTCTGGATTGACTGCATGAGTGGTATGAACTGTGCTACAGCCCTCTAAGGATGTCTTCTACAAAGTCCTTGTTGACTTGTGCCTCTTGGGTATCAATTTTAAAATGCTTGGCAGCTTTTAAGAGGAGTTCATTATACTGCAGCTGATTATCCACAGGAGTGTCTGCCACAGGTTGGTCATGATGGTCCGGAGATTATATGATGTTTACATCATCATAATCGTCATCATAATATTGGTCTGCGTCATCTAGGTCCCCTTGGACGGCTATTGAACAAGGGACCTACAAGCCTGAAGTGTTAAAAGTAGTGTAGGTAGGCAGGTATGTCTTGTGAGGTACTAGGCTGGGAAGTGTCCACACTGGGTGTTTTGGTGGAAGGCTGGTCTTTAGCTGCCTCCCCTCTAGAGGGCCCTTGGAGGCTGGACAGTTGATCAGGGGGTTGATCAAGAAAATCAACAAACCTAGACATTCTCCTCATTACCCTGTCAAATTTTTCAGGGGTCCATTGAGTAGAGCTTGGGACACTTGTGGGAGCAGGGGTAAGGTAAGCCTCTGATGTAGAGGGTTGTTTATGGAGCATTGCCTCTGAAAGGGTGTCACTAGGGGTGTATTGATCTTTATCCTTTGAAATAGGGTTTTTTGAGGATAGGGGCATCGAAGATGTTAAGTGTTTTGATGTTTTGGACTTAAGGAGGTTATCTGGGATGTGTTTTTTAATGAGTTCTCTCATTTTGGAATTATTAGAAAGGAGCCTTGTTGTGTATTTCGACGCACGTTTGCCAGTACCCGAGGATTTGTTAGTTTTGCTCGAGGTGTAAGAAACAGACATCGGCGTTTGTTTTGGGGGCCTGTCATGTGGCAAATGCGATCAGGATGTCCCAGAGGACAGGGACTTTTCGGACCTTCCCTTCGACACCGCGTGTGGCTTATCAGTCAATAACGCTGTCAACTGCCGAACCTGGAGGGCGGGGGTATTTTGTGTGGCATGCAGTGTGGGTGTTTGAGCCGCTGGGTGTCGTCGCCGTACCAGAACCACCGGCCTGCCTGTTGGAGTCGGGGGATTGCATGCGGGAAACCGTCTGGTCCTGATCGCCATCGGCGTCAGTTAGGACGCCGACGCTGCCATCGCTGGAGGCTCCCTCCATGTGCCTGGCGGCCTCACCCTGCATGGCATGATGGGCCCAGCGCTTAGTTTCATGGTCCTTTAGTGTCTTTTGGGATGAAATATTTGCAGAACTTGCACTGTTTTTCAGAATGGTCGCTGGGGAGGCAGAGGTTACACACCCTGTGTGAATTCTTCCAGGGAAACTTCCTGTTACAGGAAGGGCAACATTTAAATTGTGTATTTTCCATAGTATGGAAAGATGGCAGCTCAGCGATGGAAAGGGAAGAATAGGGAAATATGCATTCTCTAAGAAAAAGAAATGATGACCTCCCCCCACTCTCCCTACTGTGAAGGGCCGTGGCCCATTGAGGCCTAGGTAGGCCGCAGTCAAAATTCGTCAAGATGGTTGAAGTAGTCGTCGACAAAGAATCTATCCTTAAAAGTACTTGCCGAAGATCTTGCGGTATACGACAGTGGAAAAGGAAAGAAAGAAAGTCTGAATTTGAACTTGTATAATAAAGGCATTAGCCAGAAGAACAAACTCTGCAACTTGCGTCCGACTAGGATGGTGGAAAAAACCAAAACCATCTTGAGGGATCGACGCGTGAAGGACTATGGGTACAGTGGGCATCATACTAGGGATAGTATTACAGACACGCCCTGTCGACGTCCTTTTCGAATTTCAAAAACAAATAATGTAATACTGCGTGGGTACCACTAGATGTTGGCCTATGCATAGCATGTGATCTAAGCAGATCCACAAGCCTCAGAAATACACATGCATGTATATATATGTATATGTATGTGCATGAAGCTTGTGATTTCTCAAAGTTGACTTTATTACTATTGTATTCGTTCTGTAAGAGTTGTGTGTGTGAGCTTGTGTAATGATCACTGATTCCAAATGAATTCTGCCTCATGGGTAATGGTGTTCTGCTTGGCTTGTTCCTTAACAAGTGGAGCTCTATTAATGCGATTTATCCTGTAGAGGGCATTATGTTTAGTACCTCTACTCCCTAACTTCAGTAGCTCCATTAATGAGAAAGAAGAGAGAAAAACAGACAACATATCCCTATTAATACATTTTTCACATTTCTACAGTTATATTCTTTGGATTTTTGCATATTGGTTGCTACACTTGCTCTGTTGTCCCCATATTCGTCTTGTACTTGTTCAACAGTTCAATACTAATACTCAACTTTCATTGTTGCTCCTTTGTTCGAGTCCTGATGTCTGTTGTTCATCAAAGTAGTGGTGCTGTGCTTGCGTCTTTACGCAGATCTGTGAGGTGCACCCATGCACAACGATTTTTTTACTTGCCAGCTGATTGGGTAGATTGCTCCATCTCGTAAGGTCCATTAAATGTAGGCTCATTCCACCACTGCACGTGCTGTCTTGCGTTGACTTTATCACCAGGTTGTAGCTGAAGAGGTTCTTCTGTCGCTGTGTTGTGCTGATCTGTTGGGGCCCTGTTGTAAGCTTTGATGTCTTTCTGTGAAGAAATTAACTTTGCAAAGGTTGACATATTCTTAAGACACACATTGAATTTGTCCCCTAACAAGTCTGCACTGCAATGGGCATAAGCCACTGTTCGTGAGGGCACAGCTGGGGCATGCATTCTCCTTCCTGTCACTACCTCGTAAGGTGTAAGGTGGTGGGCCTTGCTGGGCTGATACGTAAACTGAAGAGGGCCAATGGTAGGCAATAGAACCAGCTCTTTTTAAGAGTAACACAAAGCTTAGCTAATTTTATCTTTAGCAAACAGTTCAGCCTCTGAACCACCCCATTGGCTTCTGGGAGGTAGGCGGTACAGAGTTTATGCCTCATTCCTAACAATTGGGTGACCTGACTGAGAAACTAATTCACAAAGTGGGGCCCATTATCTGAACTCAAAGTTTCAAATATACCCCATCTAGGGAAAAAAAACTCCTTCACCCGAAACCTAGTGGCGGATCCAGCATCTGCATTGACACAAGGTCCCTCTATCCAGCGGGAGTATGGGAACACTACCACTAGGACATACCGGTATGTGCTGCATCGGTTCACCATGTCGATAAAGTCGATATGGAGTTTCTTAAATGGCCCAGTGGGACAAGGCAATGGTGCCTTCATTGTCTTGAGTGTATGTCCAGGAGGAAATTTGTGATGTGTGGTGCAATTTGCCACAAACCTGTGGACTTGTTCTACCAGATTTGGCACAAACCAGTCTTCACAAATGTCAACAGGTGCATGCGTAGGAAAATAGAGCTGCTCTAGGACAATGTTTAATAGCTCTACAGGCACTACTACTTTACCTGTGCTGTTTTGTCTCCATCTGATATCAGCTGGTGATAGAGCACATCCTCTTTTCACCCATAATGCTTATTCCGCTGCTGGGACTCTCTCCTAAAACTAAATTGTGTGCTCCTTTGATAATGCACTGTAGCATTCTGGTAACCTTCCTTGTCAGGCTGCGGTAACAGACGTATGGCTTTCCTCTAGAAAAGGCATATAAGCTGCCTGTTTTGTGTCTGCGTCTGCAGCAGCGTTTTCACATGAAACTAAGTCTGTTCCTTTGGAGTGCGCTGCACACTTCACTATGGCTACATGTATGGGACCTTTTAATGTTTCAATTAGTCTGACTAACAAAACTGCATGTCGGAGTGCTGGCCCATCTGCTCATCTATATCCTCTCCTCTTCCACCTTGGTTAACCCAATTGTACTGTAGATTTCATATAGGCAGAATCGGTATGGATGGCGACATCTTCATATCCAGAGATTTCTAGGGCTTCAATGAGGCCCACTCTCTTGAACTATGCTTGACGACCCATCTATATAAAGTACTTCTCCTGTGTTCAGAGGGTCTTCACTCACCCTTCTGAATTCATCTGGCTCTCCTTCGTATACTGTACAATCATGGACCTTGTCTTGCGGCTCAACTGGATTAGCAATGTGTGTTTCTGGGTGAACTGTTTGGCATCGCACTATGGTGATGGCTGGGTTTGTTAAGATGACCTCATACCCACTTGCTTTCTGTGTAGTGAGTGTTAATTTGTTTCTCTCTAGAATGGAAAATACTGTGTGCTCAACGTACAAAGTGAGTGGACATCCCATAACTATGGTGGCAGACTTCTGTACTGGAAATGCTAACGCGGCTAATACTTGCTCACATGGGAAGCGTCCTTGCATCACTGGTTCTAAAAGACAACTGTAGTATGCCAATGGTTTGTGTTTCTGAGATGCTCGCGGTGTGAGGACTGCTGTCATTTGAATGTGAGAAAAGGAAAAAACGTTTTTTGTAATTTGGGGTTGCTAGTACTGGTGCACTTCTGTTAGCTCTTTTGAGATCCCCAAAACATTCTGCCATTTCTTCTGTCCATACAAGTGTACCTTTAATTTATTGGGCTTGCTTCAGTGCTCTGCATTAGGGGTCTGATGTGCTGAGTAATTGAACACCCATGTGCGGCAATAATTACACAAACCCAGAAATTGCTGCATTTCTCTGAGTGTATTGGGCTGTGGTGTGTTTCTCTCAGCTGTGGCTCAGTCTGGGCTTATCTTTCTCTGTGCTGCAGAAATGATCTGACCCACGTGCACCACTTCCTTCTGTCAACATTGTAATTTATCTTTGTCCACCTTGTACCCTTTGTCTGCAAGTATTGTCTTTTCTGCACTGTTCTGTGGTACTGCATACCAGTAAGTCATCTACATATTGTAGAATTGTACTTTATTTATTTTTGCATTTGTAGCAGCGCACTGAACCCCCAGGTATCTAGGCGCTAGTTACATTAGGGGAAGGGGTGTACAGGTAAAGGTACAGGGAAAGTAGTTGGTGTATGTTCAGGACGTTCAGCAGAATGTAGTGTCTTGGCTCCAAGGAGTTTAGGCGAAAAGCCAGGTTTTCAGGTTTCACCTAAAGGACCAATAGGAGGGTTCCATTCTCAGGAACAAGGGGAGATTGTTCCAAAGCTTGGTAGCGACGAAAGGGAAGCTTGAGCCTCCTGCAGATGAATACTTACAATGTAAATGTTCCCTAAATCCATCTGGAGGACTCTGTGGAAAGCGCTGTTAAATGCGGTCACGTTTTAGGAGACTAGATGCAATGGTATTGTGAAGAATGTGTTCTTGAGATCTATCACAGAAAAGTAGACTGCACCAGCAGGTATATTGCACAATATCATGGATCGAATTTCAGCGGGCTGGGTGCCAATTAGCTCTTGCTTTCCACTACATTGCACCTGATAACGTGTTGCCCAATGCTTTCCAGGAGATGCTATGAGCGCCTGGCATTTTTCCCCATGCAATTGTCTGCTGGCTCCACTAGGTGGCAGCAGAGGAAAAGGCGAAGAAAGCCAGCATATGGCGAACAGGGCCTACGAGAGACTGATGAGTTGAGTTTGTCTTAACCTCTCTGCGCAGACTCCACTCTACAAGCTTGTGAAATAAACACACCATGCCAACATTGTTCTTGGCCTGACTCTTCACCCTGCAGGTATCCACCACGTATTGTGAAACAGCACTCCTTGGGCCATGCAAAGGATACCTGATGAAAAGTATGAACGTTCCCCCCTCGAAAATCGGAAGCGTGTTTCTCCAGATTTAAAATTCTGCCCATTGTTTTGTGTTCAGAATTTAGAGAATCTCAGGTATGCACATGATCAGGTTTTGTATATATAAAAAAAAGTTGTACTTTTGTGCATAAAACAAATGTATGGAGCATGTCAGCAGGAATTGATGAGCAACGAGGACACAAAGCATTACTGATACCATGTCTTTATTTGTTATAGCATATGACACTGTATAATTAGTACATTGTCAAAAATCTTCCTCATTTCATTAGAACTGAGTGTAATGTGTCACCCCTCCTGGGGGTAGCTCCCAGGGGCTCGTGGCAGTAACCATGGCCTGCAAGATTGTGAGGCTAAGAACTTAACCACAAGACCAAAGTGCCCTTGTGCCTGGGTTAGCAACATTACATATTTAACCATCATCATGCAACAGTCTGATAAAAAAATATATATATAAGAGAGAAATATAAGCAGAAATGGTACACCCTCTTTTGGCGTCGCTGTTTACATCAACCCAAAGCCACAATTCTTTTCAAATGCAACACGATAACATTTCCTTCCAACGTGCTGCATTTGAAAAGAATTATTCTTTGGAATTTGGCATGACGGAATTTAGACGTGGCTGCAATGTCAGCCACGTCCAAAGTCCCTCGCACAAAATCGGCGGCGCCAGAAAGACTCGCGCCAAAATGGGTGCGCCGAACTGGCCTCTGCAGCCGACTGGCACGCGGAAACGGCCGCACCAAAAGGGGGTGTACCACTGACAGGCTGCTAGCTTTCCGAAAGGACCCTCACCCCCTGTACAGCCCGAAGGGACATGTGGCATTCAAAGGACGCTGAACAAGTGATGTTGCCCCGTTAAACTTTAATGCCTGTCTCTAGGTGGTAACTGGCTGCCAAGCAGCTGACTGTATGATATGATATTAGTAAAGTGAATCTTTGCTGCTTTCAAATAAATGTCACATTTAGTTATTATTACAAATGCTCCACCCTCCAATGAGGACGTCCAAACCAGGTCAGCATACAGTCAATTGGAGGTTTCAGGTAACTCACTTCTGTAATCTGTACAGGGTATGCATGACTCCAGCAGAACTATACACAGTTAATCATTCCCTATCTCATGAACATCTGCGTTGTGGTGAGGGCCAGGCAGAGTTTTGGTATACGTTGTGTTAATGTTCGACTATAATCATATACTGGGATGGGGTAATGGCCCGAATTAATCAGTTACTATGGAGTAATTCTACTTGCACACCGTCTATCTGCTTGTGGGTAATGCTCGCGGGGGGGAAGAGAAACAAAACTCAGAAAAGGACAGTGCAATTTATGCTGATATTGGCTGAAAGACAGGTAGCCATATCCTGGAAATGCTCAAAAAGCCAGCAGGTACAGCAATGGATAAAGGACAAACAACGATGAGGGTTGATGGAAAGGAAATCTTGCGGAAGAATATTAATCTGGAAGAGGAGGAAGGTGTGGAACTAGATAGGGGTCATATATTAAACACATTAACCTCATCCCTGGATTTGAAAGCCCCCGTAATGCAGTCAGGAATTGGCCAAGTAGGGACGAAAGGTTGGGGAGCCAAGAATAGAAGAGGAGCATAACAATGGCTCAGCATGGAAGGAGCAAAGAGGGAAGGAGACGGGTATTTGGTGAGAGTTCGATAGAGTGGAAGGCTGGATGTGGCGAAGTGGTAGTGGTAGTTTTAAGCATCTGTGGGCGATGGGCTGAGAAATGGTTAATATGGAATTGCAGCTGATGAACTTGTGAACACAAACCGTTGTGAAGTATGGAATGTTAGGATTTGAAAAATAATGAAAAATTAATTAAACAAAAAATAAAACAAAGGCCCATGGATTATCACTTGACACACAAACACACTCAGTGGGAGGCTAGGTGCCCCAAAGGGTGAGCGGCCGCTTGGCGCTCACATAAGTTGCAGAAAAGGCCCACTGCACTCACCACACTGAGATGGGTCACGTCTCGGACCTTCAATTCTGGTTTTAGGTAACCGGTCCGGGGTCTGGTGTTTGGAGGCAGGTGGATGGGGTGGAGGTCTTATCATTGTGCAACGGGTGTGGGCATGGAGTGGCTGTCATTATAACAGTCTTCATGAATGATGGAATAGTTGAATGACAGCATGTTGAGGAAGTGACAGTAATTTAATGTATCTAAAAGCATTTATAAAGCACAGCACTACAGCCAGAAGGCATCTAGGTGCTAAGAGACAGCCTGTGGGAGAGTCCACTCCAGAAATCCTAGAGAATAGCAAGAAACTACAATAGTTAAGTCTCAAGAGCTTTCCAAAATGCTAAATGATCATGAATGCTTCTTAAATGATTTGCGAAGAAAGCACGAACACTGACCCGTGATCTTTAGAAGTGAGGGACCAACAGAAGTTTTTGAGACTCCGAACAGAGCTGCCTTGAGGAGGTGTATGGAATGAGTCTCACCTGCAGATACTCAGCGCCTAACTGATAGATAGCCTGATGAGAAATGCAGAGAGTCTTAAACTCAATGCCACTATGCACAGGAAGCCAATACAATTGATGAGGATCTTTGGAGAGGGACCTTCCAGAAGCTCCAAGAGCCAGCGGTTCCATGTAGTAGTGTCCCGGCAAAAATGTTTCCTGACAAAAAAGTCACAGTTTTTTGCGGAGACATTATTACATTGCACATGCGGGGACACTCCTGCAACCCGCAATTTATTTTTTTCTTTTCTTTAAACAAGGGGAGCAGTGGACATCTCCGCAACCTGTCCCCATACATAATGTCATCCTATATAATATCGCCAATGGCTTATCCCGGCAACATTATGTATGGGGATATTATTATTATCTGATACCGAGCCAGCTGGGCTGCAGCATTCTGAAGGAGCTGCAATGTTTCAACCAAGAAAGCTGGCTGGCCAACATAGATTCCATTGCAGTAATCAATAGACCCAAGAATTGAAGCTGCAGCAACCTTTGCTCGAGACTCAGAGGGTAAAAATGGCAGCATCTTCCTCAAAATGTTAAGCTTTAAAAACCCAGAGTTGCATACTGATGCAATCTGCAGCTCCCTGGAGCCTGAGGACTGAACTTTAACACCAAGACTTTTGATAGAATTGACAGGGGCTGGACATGGGCCAAAAGAATCTGGCTAAAAGTCAGTGGTACAGGCTGCCTGCGAATCAGTGGCACCTGTTACCATAATCGCGGTCTTTGCCAGGTCAACCCACTGCTGTAAAACAGTTCCACAATCGGGATGGGGGATCACTTTCTAGAAAATCAAGCCTTAAGAGTATGTGTGTATCATCGGCATAGTTATTGAACCATACCTTATTATGTACTTATCTTAAGTCAGGAATATCTCAGCTATTAATACACCATCATACTTCAGGCCAGTGACCAGGCTCGGGATGAAGGCCTGTCTAATAAGGAAAAAAAAGACTTGAAAGGGAGGCACCACATGCTGAGATGTATACCCTGGATAATCAGAGGAATGGGAACAGTGAAGGAGGAAAGGAGGTGACAAGAAGCACATTTTGTTTGTGTAAAAAATGAAGTACAGCAACAAAGCTGAAGAGTGCTGTAGAAAGCCACCTCAGGATCCATAACATCAGAAACTACTCATCCCTTAACAGGTTTCCTCATTACATTTGAGTGTTGTTTAATTCAATGTTCCCAGCAGACCGTGGTTAAGTATGCACATGTCACTTTATTTGTAACTCTCCGCCCTCGACCCCATCTACCGCCTGTAGATCCTTACTGTGCAGGCAGGCTGAACTCCTTCTATACTATATGAACAAACAGTGTGCTGTGCACTTGTAAGCTTAGGTACCACACAGCCACTGAGTACATGGGAGACATTGACCCCGTACTCCCGGATCCACTGGGGCAGGAGTGTCATTTGCCCAGTGGGTATACTGCATGTATTTGTGTGAGGGTGACCAAAACTGGACAAAAAAGGATTGAGTCCTGTGTGCTTTTAAGCCGCAGGCCTTTAAATCACTTGGCGTGAGATGGCTTTTGGGTCCTGTCCTGCTAGGCTGAGACTCGGTGAAGTGTTAGCATCCATCTTGTAAAATTAGCACGTGCTGATCACTTCAAAGTAGAAAGGACTCCACATGATTGGACCACTTGAGCCTTAATTTCAGGGTGGAGGGGGCAGGAGAGGAGTGGACAGGCAAAGCTGTCTGGCAGGTGCAGAAGAAGTAGGGGCAAGGTGGAGATCCAAAAGCAGAATGCTGAGGAAAGACAGCTCCGGAGGAAAGGCGACTGTTGCAGAAATGCTATAGGTTTAGAATTGCTGGTTAATCCTGTGACTTTTTTTCCATTTCTTGCTGCAAAACGTGCTTTAAAATGGTTTGTTTCAACCTGGACATGGGCAGGGCTCCCTCTCTTTGCTCAGTGTCGGAATTTCTGCCGCTGTAGCGAAAATCATAAGATGGCACCCAAGCTTGTAAGGTCAAGCTTTTCCAATTACCCATACAGTAAGGCTAGTTTTTTATGTCTGGTTTCGCAAGGTTTGATACTTTGGTTTGGCAGTTATGAGGAGTGCTCTGCATTTGAGACGAGAACAGGTTTTACGTGTCATTGCCATAAAGACTCTCTCCTAGCCGATTTGTTGATGGGTAGCGCTGCGTGGGCTTGCTGGGTGAACAGTATCTCTGTGCAAATGTGTTTGGAGCCTGCTGTGTTTTCCTGTCTCTCCATGGGGGACCTCTTTGAGCTGATGAGAGCCCCTCCAGACACCTATATAACTGGATTGGTCCCTGCTGCCGGAAAACCTACACGCATCCTGGATAAAGTGGCGAGTCGGAAGAAGCAGTCGGACATACTCTGGACAGGTTGACTTTCTCTTGATGAAATTATAAAGAAAAGGCCTATCTCCTCCTAATGCTAGAGGGGGTTCCCTGCTTTACTAAAGTAACTGAAGGTGCTTGTATGTCATCACAAAGTGTCAAGTAAATGTCCTCAGTCCTAAACGCAACTCTATCTGACCCTTCCACTAACACAAACAACTAAAGTCGGCCAAACGAATGTCTCTCATCTCCTGGTCGTTTCCTTTTTTGCCTTCTTGGCAGTGGCTTTCTCTCAGGGTTTTTAGCTCCTTATATCGTCAATAAAAAAAATCTCTCTGTTTCTGAAATATGTTGCTTATGCTGATTTTCTTTGACACTCTCTTGGAGTTTCCTTCATGAGTTCTTGTAGCTAATCCTAGCTGATCATTGGTCTTTTACTCTCTTTAGTGTTATGCTTATAATGATTCTCCTGAACATGCTGTCTCACAGTCTTTACTGTACTTTCAGGTTTCTCACACCCTGAGATCCAACCTTTCCTAAGGTTTTATTTGTTTTAGGAATCCCCCACCCCTTCCTGGGTTTCTTTCTCTTGTTATTTAATTCACTTGGCAGTTTCAAATCACAATTCTTTTGACCCTTGGATATGGAGGGTCTTTCAATTCCTCTCTTTCTAGGGTATTCGTTTCCACCTTTCCTTCATTTCCCACTCACCCTTGTTTGTCAAGCTCTTCTTTTGTTCCTCATATATTGACTTATTCAGGTTTACTATTCGAATGTAGCCCTCAGGCCTTTCACTCGTTCCACTCCTTACAATAGGTTGCCCCGGCGGCCTCCCGCTTCTCCTATTCTCCCCTGTACTGTTGTTTTTCCCGGGTGACGTTGCGTGACTCGGCACTTGCTGGGGTAACCTGCCTCTTGTTTTCAGTCTCGGGTTTCTCCAACATTCTGCTCCTTGCGTCTCTGTCGGCTACTGAAGTCGAGACATGCTGGCCAGTGGGAGGTGTCGGCACTCCCTGCTGTAGGGGTTTCAGCATTGTTAGGAGGGTGTCTGCCACACCGCAGGATGGTCCTGCTCACACCACCACGTCGGACAGGTTTTCTCTCCCCATCTTCACAACGGCTTCCCCGTTGTCTACTTCGCCGGGTCTCTGGTGTCTTGAGCTGGCGTTCTTCAGTTTGTCGAACAGTCGCAGGTTCCACGCTTTCCTCATAGTCTGCCTTTCCAAGGTGTGATTATGCTCGGGGGGTTCCACTGTGCACCATAATCTCTCTCCTCTTGGGATCCACTCATCCCAATTATATACAGATCTCTTCTTAAAGAGATATTCTTTATGGAAGGCAGTCACATATATGCATTTCTTTGTGGAAATGAGAGTACCTGTCCCCTAAGAGGAAGTCACTACCAGTTTGGTTCAAATTGCCCAGACCCCTAGGGAGAGTCTTGCGGAGTGGGCTCACCTCCCTGGCCTCAAAGGGGGTGAGTCCAACCTGGAGAGAAGGGACGAATACCTTTGATTTGTCACAATAACTAAGGGGTTGCAACCCTAGATCGGTAGGCACTGCCTCAATGGCTGCCTGTCTCCCAGTGGGTGGTACAAACAGCCATCAATCAGAATCCCATATGGGACTACCAGCCCCTCCTCAACATCCCTAAGTCTGCGATTCCGGGATATGGTGCACTTTTTGGGCAGGGTGCCCGGCCTATTTCTTGTCCCAGTCCAACCCTGCTTGTGGTGTGCTTTGTCTCACCTGTATGTTTGTATGAGTGAGTTCCCATCCGAGATGTGCGCTGGTGGGTGTGTTGAAAAAGGAGAGGTGTGTTATGTAGATTCTGGAAGAATGTATAGGGTCCGAGTGTGTTCTCTGGTGTGCGTGTGTAAAAAAGAGGGAAGGTGTGTTATATAGTGCTTGCAAGAAGGTATGGAATGTCTGTGGTCAATAAGAATGCCGTGAGAGGGATTAGAATGTTTGGGTATGAGTGCGGCTCCAGCCCAGACAGTTGGAGAGAGGTAGGCCTGGGTGGTGGGAGCCAGTGGGTTTCTGTCACGTTCCTATGCAACTACTTGATACAACTTGATGGAACATAAGAGCAACTTACCAGAAGTGTCACAGAGCATCCTTTATGGGAACACAAGCAATCACAGGCATGCTGTGTGGTCTAGCAGTTTGGATAAGACTGCTCGCATTGGTGGCAGGACCACAACTGAAAGGACAGCAGTCCCCGAAGAAGCAGCTCCAGACCATCTTGGCCCGTGTTAGCCTGTGGTGCCTGCAGCCGTCCACCAGCAGCGACCGACAAGGTAGGAGACCAGCACCTGCTGCTCCCCAGTAAAATGTCCAAACCCATCGAAATTCAATTTAACCCCACCTGTTGTGTCCTATCACACTTAGATTCAGCCCACAGCCAAACAGCTCCTAGTGTTTCAGATTGCTGCCTGCCTCTTGAGTTACTGTTACTACCACTATTGCATTTACTGTTGTTCCCCCGTGTTAGGCCCTTTCTCCCTCTATCCAGGCGTCCCAAACCTAGGTGCTGCTATTGCATTCACTGTTATTGCACCTACTGTTGTTCCCTCATGTTAGGCCCTTTCTCCTGTCTATTCAGATGCCCCAAACCGAAGTGCTGCTACTGCACTATAGCTCAGTACTCTTCCTGCCATCTTATTAATAGGTGCCTCGACCCAGACTCGACTCCTTCGGTCCTAGCCCTCTGGACATGCAGCTACTCTCTGACCCACACATCACTCAGCTGCTGATCTGCTCCATCCCACAATCATGACCAACCTCCCCTCCCTGATGGAGAAACCTAGGTGTCTAGACAACAAAGACCACCGCTGCACCCCCTCAACCCTGCCCTTTCTGCACCACACCCACCCGCCATAATGCACCACCCCCAGCACCTGCGCCCCGTATTAGCACCCTCTTCCAGGAACCCCCCCTTCATCCCACATCGACTTGCCACCTCAGACCATTGTACTCGATCGCCGATACTCTGTCCCCTCCTCTGACCCCCTAATCACGATCCCACAACCAACTCTGAAATCAGAGGAGCACTCTGGCATGCCAAACACTGCGCACCTCATCCCACACATTTCAGCCCAACCGGCCCACTCACCGGCCTTCTTCCCCCAGGCATCTACAGAGAACAATCCCCTTCTCCCCTCCCTTACACCCCATGCAATTTCCACCTCACAAGCCAGAGGAGCTCTCTGGCTCTCCAAACACCACGTGTTCTATGCAAACAACACAGCATCTGTGCGCTCACTCAGGAACTCACCCCCAGAGCAACCCCACCCACCCCAGCACACCCGGCCCCTGCCAAAGCCCTCTTGACACCTGCACTAACACCCACACTCATGTCTAGTGCTCCACGTCACACCATCAGGGTCAACCCTTCACCAACACACACTCCATCCACGCCCTCCACATCAGCCCCACTCCTCCTCACTGCCTATTCCTCTTCCTCAAATGCAGCGTCGCCTTGACAGAGGTATCACAAAGACAACCGCACCCCACAAACTCTGCACACCTCTGAACCCCCACCTCTTCAGCTGCGAAAACCTCTCGCCAAATCTCCCACACCACCGTCTTCCTCCACCCTCAGCTCCCTCTCGACCCCCACCCACCAACCTCCCCATTCAAACCCTTTCCCGTCTCTCAAAGTAGCACGTCTTGCCCTTTCTATAACCATCACCTCATCCTCCTTCCCCTCTGACCCTCCTACCCTCTCTCACACCCCCCTGGCAGTCAGACCCAAAAACGCAGAAAAGGTGAATAGCCCTCTCCCTCGACTCGCCATACCTCACCACTTCTTCATCGGTCCAACCTCCCATCCTTCCCCTGCCATCAGGCCCTTCCCTCGCCCCATCTTCACCCCCTTGAACTCAACCTCTCAGCCAGTACTCTTAAGCCCCTAGCACCCGCCAGACTCAAACCCCAAACAACTTGCATGACCCCACACACCTCACATGCACCTCTCTCCATCCCCCCTCCCCCAACCCCTCTAACATACCTACCACTGCCTGCTTACTCTTCCCGCACCCCATCGACCTGACCCACTTACCCCTCCCCCAAATTACCTACATCCCAACCCCCAGACCGAGAAGGTAGGTGGCAGTGCAGGGGTCGGCTTGGCCTGAGGGGTAGAGAGAGAGGTGGGAGGAAAGGAGAAAGTGATCACTCCAGGAGAGAGGAGTGGTGAGAGGGATAGAGAGGAGGAGGTCTGAGGAGATCAGAACAACCAGAGTGTGCCCTGCAGAGTGAGTTGGGCCTGAGGGATGAATAAATAAATTATATATATATATATATATATATATATATATATATATATATATATATATATATATATATATATATATATATATATATATATATATATAGAGAGAGAGAGAGAGAGATCGCAAAAGAGTCACAAAGATGGGCAGGTTGCATCCAGGTGGATGCTAGGGTCTCTGAGGAGGAGACATTGAGAGGTAGAGGAAAGGAGGGAGGAGGAGAGGTCAGGCCACTCGGAGACAAAGAGGGGTGACCTGGCCAGTTGACCTGTAGATAGTGGCCACAGTGAGGGAGAGGCCAGGGGAGATTGAGGTACAGACCAGGCATTCAAAGGAGGAGTAGTGCTGCAAAGGGATGAAAGAAGCAGGGATACACAGGAAGATCAAGGCTACACCACGACCGGGTCGGTTGGTTCTGGTTTCCGAAAGGATCTTGTAGCCATCAGGAAGGAGAGTGTCAAAGCTTGTGATGGAGCTGGCCATGAACCACGTCTCGGTGAGACCGAGAACATCCAGATCAAGTTCTTCCAGGAGACGGCAGAGGAGTGTTTGACAGCAGAGCAAGAGTTAATAGTAGCAATTTGGAGCAGGTTGCCCCCTTTGAATGACTTCCATGGAGGTGTACAGGTCCGAGGTACGTCCTGCGGAAGTATTGGAGGTGCCCGAAGGAGGGCAGAGTAGGAAGGTGGAGACTGCAAGGTAGCCGGAGGAACAGGGTGCCAGATGGGTAGCGGTTAAAGGTGGCAACAGGGTGGCGAGAGAAGAAGCAGACGGAGCCGTAGAGGTGGCAGAGGAAAGAGGCGGCAGAGGAGCCATAGCAGGGATAGCAGGAGAGGAAAGGAAGTTTATAAGGTGCAGGAAGCATCTATCAAAAAGGAGGAGGTTGGCCCGAGGGCCTTGGACCTAGATGGTGCCATTAATGTAGATATTTATGATGGTCTTGGAGGAGTGGAAGGGGGCCAGGAGGGCCTCCCAGCAGGTCCCACCATTAATGGGAGAAGAGGAAAAAAGAGACAGAACCAAGACCATGTGGGGGGGTCCATAGGCCTGCAGAGGGAACAACAAAGAGGATGCCTCTAAGGGTCTGTCTGGAGGAAGCACTTGTGTAGGTATCAGCGATAGGGAGGCCTGGGTTGGAGACCTGGATGTCCCTTTGAACTTCCTCCTGCCAGACTTACTGAGAGAGATGGGATAGTCGATAGAAAAACAGTTTGAGAAGATAGGTGAGACAGAGAGGTAGGGGCTGAGGACAAAAAGAAGGGAGGGACACAGAAGGAGGGGTAAACAGTGGACAGCAAACAACAGCCAGAAAATCAGGTGCAAAACATGGACCACAGCAACAGAAGCACAAAAAAACAATCAGAGGGGGGTGAACCAAGTCAACCAAAGGAACCTAGAAGTAAAGTAATAAACACAGCAGGAATGCAGGCAATGCAATATGAGCCAACAATTGGGGAGAAAAACAAAACGTCAAGGACACTACACACATGATCAGGGCAGGAGCTAAGAAGGGGAGGCGGTGCCTGGGGAAAGTTGGGACATAAGATACGAGGGAGAGGATGCAGCCTAAAATGTGATTTTCAATTCTCAATGGCCTAATAGCCATTCTCAATTCCTTTCATTCATCTCAACCAGTAATATGGATACTTTTCAATTTGAGAATGCTTTTTCTTCAGCGCAACGACTTTTATACAAGGTTTTACTATCTTATTGTCTGCATCTCATTACTTCACTTTGCTTTCACTCAGAACTTTCTATTAACATGCTGCCTGCACGCGTTGGCATTGACACAATGAAATTCAGCAACTTTCACTTGCATACCGGGTTGCTTCTTCGGATTGAATCTCACTGGTCATGCTGTTGCTTCGGTTAGCTTCTGCTTCTTACGGCTGAGGTCAGTGTCTCACCACCTGCCCCTCAGATACTCCTGAGCTGTTACCTCTCTGCCCGGGGGAACAAGCAACTTTTTATGCTCACAAAAGGGACCACAGCGTCTTTGGGCTCCCATCTCTGGACTCTGGCTCCTTGGAGACACGGTTCCCTCGCCACGTTTCCTCTTGCAGCCTCACTCTGCAGTCGGTAAGCTTCTCAGCGTCCCATTCTCCACCTTCTTGGCTGCTCCGGCTGGACTGTGACTCCGACTCGCCCTTCTACTCGTACAACTTGCTTTCGCTGATCACTGCTTTTAAACTCCTGTGGAGTAGTAACCAGCTGCAGGTAGGCATGATCAATTTCAAGTGCCTGACTTTGCCGGACCTTGTTAAGGGGACATCTCCGTTCAGTATGGCACCAAGGGACATTACTACCCACGCGTAAAAAACAAAATGGAAAGAAATGCGCCGATTGCTGCCTTTCCAAGCCTTACCTTATGGTAAACCCACACACGTTGCAGCGTGTCCCTCGCGCCTGTCTCCTGTCTTTCTTTGCTCGGGTCTGTAACTATGGGACCCAGGGGCATTACCTGATACAGTAATGGCCCAGCGGCTCGGGACCTATTGCCTAAGTAGGGTGAGTCAATACTAGCGAATGGAGGGCATCATATTTTTGGTTGGTACCTCTGTTTTCTATGTTGGGGTTGTTACTGGATGTTTCTTCAGTTAATGGGACAGGAATACCAATATCACAAAAACATCTCAGGTATGTTATATTCTCCCTGCAAGAAGAATGTGTTATACCGCATCTCACCAAAGGACTTTTCCCCTTCTACTCCCAAGGCCCTGTACTCGGGTCATGCTCCCTCGTTTGCTCACCCCTGGGTTGATATCCACAAGCAATGGCCGTTCCCTGGCCACCTGAGCAAAGGATCCCTGCGAACTAAATGTGGCAAAGTCCTCGGTTTCTCACATAGCCGAGATGAAAACACACATAGAGATTTATTGACGGACATATACCACTCCTGATTACCTGATTGGCCATTGCCTCTCCCATGGATGCTAAATGGGTACATAGAATCCACTCACAGGCTCCAAATATTGTACTAGCACCTGGGAGAGAGAACAAAGGAGGTAAGAAGCTAAGAAGTGTGGGAAAGAGGGTGCCGGAACACCTCAGGGGAACAGACCCCAAGACCTGTAACAATAGGTTCACAATTGACTGTATCCTTTGCCGGGGGACACCTGGCCCTGAGGCTGCATACCATTTTGCTTACTGTGATGAAATGTACAGTCTATTTTTGAATTTCACACTATTATAAATGTGCATTGAAACACCATTTGCTGTATAGGTGCATTTTAAATACTCAATAATTGATTCACATGTTCATGCTGTCATATGTAATCTTGTGCTAGTTATTTATGCATACCACCCTTGGTTGAGCCTTACATTTCTTTTCTCTTTACAGTTAGAGAGGAGAAGTCATCCTCAGTGTAGCATTCAGTGTTGACTTGTGTGGGTGACATGATTTTCGCAACCAAACTGCTTAGCAGTAACATTGTTGTCACAAAAGAAAATGTTGTTGGCTACTTCACATTGTGTTTCTATTAATACATCTTTCATTTGTAAAAATATATAAAAAAAAGCTTAACACTTGATTTCTTCTCTACCAGTTTGCTTCTTTCTGTTAACTTTGATAAAATCAGGGTCACTTCTCCTGCTACAAATGGACTTCAACTATATTGAATGTGGCACAATTAAACAAATGGGGTGTTACTCATTTATGTATGCTGTCAGTAATAACAGAGAATGAAGGAACATTGTATACTGTTAAGTATAAAGTATATTGCTGGCCCTTGCAACGTCAGACAGGAGAACTCCTTAGCAGTCATAAAGAAAATTCATAAGGTATACAGTAAATATATTTTGAATGCTTGGTATTACACTCAACAATTTTGACTGGGGTGCATTTGTAGGTAAACAGCCTAACACTTTTGGGCCCCTATTCCACTCATAGCCCAAACGGAACAGCTCTCGTAAGTAGCTACAAGTCACCAAAGAGCTATAAACCCAATCAGGGTTTAGCTAGCCAACTATGATTCTATAAAGACCACTTGCCTGAGGAACAGTTGTGTCCTGCTGGGAGCTGTTAATTGTCAGGTAAGGGAGGAGTGCTTCAGCCGGAAAGGGTCTTGAGTACGGAGTGTTGGGGTAGTTTTCCCAGGTATGCCAGAGGTTGTCTGGGGGTCTGCCTGACTCTCAAGGGCCCAACTTCCTTCCCCAGAATAAATGGAGGACTCAGCCACAACGGCAGGTTCAAACTGCAGTTTATTACAAAAAGCAACAGGGATCATACAAAACAATCAAATTTCTCCAATACTTTTCAGTATTCAGGGCTCCCCCATCCCACTCCCAGAAGTCCATGGGTGCCCAACACCACATCTACCAGCAGTTCCTGGCCTCCCCTCACCCTGCTACTAGCACAGACCCTGGGCTGGCCCCACACTGCTTCTAGCTGTCCCTGCGTGCCCCACCCTCTCCCAGCAGTCCCTGCGTGCCCCCACCCCACTCCCAGCAGTCCCTGGGTGCCAGTACCCCACTCCCAGCACAGACCGTGAACTGCCCCAACCCCACTCCTAGCAGTCCCTGGGTGCCACCACCATCTCCCAGCAGTCCCTGGGTGTCCCCACCCTCTCCTACAGTCCCATGGTGCACCCCACCAGCAGCAGTCCCTGGGTGCCCCCACCCCACTGCTAGCAGTCCCTCGGTGTCCCCACCCTCTTCCAGCAGTCCCATGGTGCCCCCACCCTGCTCCTAGCAGTCCCTGGGTGTCCACCCTGCTCCCAGCACAGGCCCTGGGTTGCACCCACCCCGCTCCTAGAAGTCCCTGGGTACCCCCACCGTCTCCCAGCCGTCCCATGGTGCCCCCACCCTCTCGCAGCAGTCTCTGGGTGTTCCCACCCTCTCCTAGCAGTCCCATGGTGATCCCACCCCACTCCCAGCAGTCCCTGGGGGCCTCCACGCCGCTCCTAGGGCAGACCCTGGGCTGCCCCCACTCCGCTACTAGCACAGACCCGGGGCTGTCCCCACCTATCCTCTAGGAGTCCCTGGGTGCCCCCACCCTCTCCCAGCAGTACCATGGTGCCCCCAACCCACTCACAGCTGCCACTCCTGCATATGAGCAGGCCCCCCTTCCTTACCTGATGCCACAGCCGGTCCACAAGCCTTGCCAACGTTCCTCTGCAGCAGATGGAAACAAACACAAATGGAAGCGCACTTTCTCATGCTTCCATTTCTGTTAGTTTCCTGGGTCAGCCACACATGCTGATCCTAAGCCTGTCCCCTGTCATACAGAGCATGTGTGGCGGGGGCCATGTTGGGATGGGATATGCACAATAGTGCATCCCATCCCGCACCTTTTTTTTGACGTTTATTTTTCTAATGACTTTTCCCCCCTATTCAGCTGTGGGAATGCGCTGCGCCACCCCTGGCATCAGGCCACGCACCCTGGGGGAGCGTGCCCCACAGTTTGAAGACGAGAGCTCTAGGGAGTATGGCGCCTGGTTTCAGTTTGATTTTAACTGCCCCTATGCTGGTAAGTCGCCCTACGTCATGCAGGTTGCTCATCCACAGTCGACTAGGCATGTGTGCTAGGTCTTCGTGTAGTTGTGTGGGTGTTGCTGTAGCTGTCAGTATCGTCTGTGGCACCTCCCTGTGCTGTACTACTTAATGGCAGGGTATGATGATTTTGAACACCATGGGCATCATTACGACTTTGGCGGTAGCCATGCCGCTATTGGCGGCATGGCTGCTGCCAAAATCGGGTCCGGGTTCCCTGAATGGGGAATTACCGGGCCATTCCGAGTTCGGAGGGCCCTGTAATTCCTCCCTCCAGGAACCGGGGCCCGGACCTTCCCCATTCCCATTTGAGCCCCCACAGGGCTCAATGGGAATGGGGGAGGGAGCTAACAACGGGCCGATTACGGCCGGCCCGTTGTTAGCTCCCTGGTCCCCTCGCGGGACCCGGTAAGGACGCCTGGTTTGACCAGGCGTTCCTTACCGGGTCCCGCGAGGAAACCTCATAATGAGGCGGAACGGGTTTAACGGGTCCACCTCCTTTAGCAGAGCCCGTTAACCCGTTCTGCCTCAGTTGTAATGAGGCCCTATTTCTCCTGTTGTATCCATGTTTGCAAATAGCTGTTTGTTTGTGATTTTTCTTAATGACAGTGTGGGATTTATGCATAATACACTTCTCCACTCCACATCTTCCTCATCTGTTCCTGTTGAAATGATTGTATCTTTTTCTCATGATCACTGCATCAATGTGTATTCTGAAAATTGTTCCTGGGGCTTCCTACTGTGGCACTGCTGGTCTGAATAAGAATTCTACTGGCAGGCAAAATATTAAATTCTGCATGCATGGTAACCTATCGATCAAAGTGGTCACTGCGTATGCAAATAGAGCCTCATGTAAGGGTAATGCTCGAATTGTGTTGGTGCTGCAAAGTGCCTGTATTACTGTGGCTATTCTGTTATAATACCTGCTTGGTGTTGAACACACAATTCCTTTGTCCGTGAATTAAATGGTAATGTTGAGCTTCTAAAGGAGATCCCTCCCTAGTAAATGTACTGGCATCTCTGTGCTGTACAGTAATGGTGCAACTATCTCTTGAGTCCCTATAGTGAGGGGAAAATCTTCTCTGAAAGCAACCCTTACGATTGCCCCAGAAACAACTTTAGAGTCCATACTGTTTTTCAATGGAAACCATCCTTTACTTATGTAAGATCAGGTGGCTCCTGTGTCTACCATGAAGGTAAACATTCTGTTCCCAATTGGGTTCCTTATTTGTGTTGGGATCGATTGAGAGAACTGGGGCGTCTGGGCTCGCTGTCCACTGTCCTATTGTTTGTATGTATTAGATCCTGGAAGTGGGAAAGAATTGCTACTTAAAACACTGGCTCTAGTACAGTGGGTGACTGTTCCCCATGGAAGGGCATTCTGCTCCCATGGTACTGTAATTGCCTATGTTGGAGCTTGTTGAGTGACATTTTGCATTGCATTTGGTGTAGGGTATTGTATCAGTGGTCCCTGTGTGGGTACGCTCATTTGTACTGGGCCTACATTCTGGGGCTGTGCCGATCCTGGGGCATACATTGGTAAAGGGGAAGTGGCTTGCTGCAGGGCATAACATCCTTGTGTTGGCCCTTGTACATAGTACAGAGCTGAGAGTGCTCCTGGATGATATTGCATGGGGGGGTCTGCTTCGACAATCCTTAGACATTGGGCCTCATTACACGGACGGCGGTAAGGGTTAACGGTCACCGTTAATGGTACCGGTGACAGTTAACCCTTACCGCCTTACTATGAGGTCCCTTTGCGGTTGGAGACTTTAATGCCTGCTTTTTGCAGGCGTTAAAAACCAACCCGCAAAGGGACCAGGGAGCTAATTACGGTACCGCAATTTGCGGTGCCGTAATTAGCACCTTCCCCATTCCCATTATGCCCTATGGGGCAAAAATGGGAATGGGGAAGGGCAATGGGGGGAAGGGGGAATTACCGCCCCACCAACCGTGGAATAGGGCGGTTATTCCCCTTTCCTCCAAGGCTGTGCCGGTATTTTACCGGCATGGACCAAGGTACTAATAGCACCTTGGTCCACCGCCGTCCGTGTAATGAGTCCCAATATCTCGGTCAGCGGAAACGATAAGCCGAGTTTGCCGGTAAGCACCGGTACCTCGTAATGAGGGCCTTTGTAGCATAAAACCCGTCAAAAAAAGGAAAAGCAATTGAAAAGCAGGGCATAGCCAGGTGGATCTTTGCCACTGTTTCTTTTTGTCACATAAAGGCCAATAGGCCCATAGAGACTATGGGCCTCATTACACGGTAGGCGGTGGTCCAAGGTGCTATTAGCACCTTGGTCCATGCCGGTAAAATACTGGCACCGCCTTGGAGGAAATGGAAATTACCGCCCTATTCTAAGGTTGGCGGGGCGGTAATTCCCCCTTCCCCCATTGCCCTTCCCTATTCCCATTTTTGGCCCATAGGGTATAATGGGAATGGGGAAGGTGCTAATTACGGTACCGCAAATTGCGGTACCGTAATTAGCACCCTGATCCCTTTGCGGGTTGGTTTTTAACGCCTGCTAAAAAGTAGGCGTTAAAGTACCAACCCGCAAAGGGACCTCGTAGTAAGGCGGTAAGGGTTAACGGTCACGGGTACCATTACCGTTGACAGTTAACCCTTACTGCCTTCTGTGTAATGAGGCCCTATGTCTGTACACAGTGGTCGAAGTGGGCAGGAGCAGTGCTCCTATACTTATTTTAATTATGTTTTACCTTTCCTATACTTTTATTTAAAAAAGAAACTGTTCCGGAAAGGTTTCGTTTAAAAATAAAAGTGCAGGAAGAAGTTGAAACTTGCCCTTTTAGTGCACTGCACAGGACGTTTCCTTAAAGAGCAGGTACATGTTTTTGGGGGGTTTTATTGTGCATGGGAGGGGGCGCGGTGATGGGGTCTGTGCGGAGTGGTGCAGGCCAGTAGGAAACATAGTTCCACTACTTCTTTTCGTACACTTTGACCACTGTCTGTACACATTTCATAAGAGCCACAGCGGCTTCTGTGACACTATGGGCTGGCATTGCCTTGAAGGGCATATGCCAAGTAGCCACGTGGGTGGTCCATCACACCTTCCCAAAGCATTACTGCTGCAGAGTCAGCATTCAGCAGATGCAAGGATGGGGAAGGCAGTCCTGCAGAGTTTGTTTCAGGGAGGTAGGCGCCTTTGTTATTACCTGCATCTCTGGGGGTCAAGATAATACCTTTTTTAATGAAGTACGTTTTTAACTACTTTTCACCTCCTAACAAAACTGATACTGCTGGGTATTCTATTCACAGCATGTGGATCTATGAAAGGTCCAGTGCTGGAGAAGGGATAAGTTGCTTACCTGTAACTCAATTTCTCCAGAATTGGCATCTTTCATAGATTCACATGTGCCTTCCATCCTTCCCCAGTGGTAAAAACGCCCTAGCATACCGCTAGCCATTAAACAATGGTTAAAATCTGAAGTGAGGCTGCAGGGGCAGAGCTACATGCTCGAGGCCCCTTCTATGGGGACCATAAGCACCCATAACGAGGTGGATAGACTACTAAAAGTGTTAGATTTCCTTTGGGCAAAGGGTAACAAAGATGTAACCGAGAATTCCCAGCCTGACAATGGGGAATATTCACAGCATGTGAATCTATGAAAGTAGCATATGCTGGAGAAGAACAAATTACTTACCCCTGGTAATGTTCTTTCTACTGGATGTTCCTCCCATGTATTCCTCATCTTTGATATCTTCCGTCCAGCGTCAGCTGCTTTCGAAACTTTTTTCTCAGCAGAGGGCACCATGCACTGTCGATTCAATGCCCCTCGTCTGCCTTCGTCTGCTCTCGAGCATGACATCACCGACTGTCTATATATAGAACACATTGCGCCTGTTACAATACACAGATATTTTTTTGAGGGAAAGGATCGGAGGGGCGATGAGGTATACGTAGGAGGAACATTCAGTCGAAAGAACATTTCCACAGGTAAGTAATTTGTTCTTCGAATGGATTATGTCCTCCCACGTATTCCTCATCTTTGATAGCCTCCCAAAGCAGTATGTCATTGGAGGTGGGAACAGAGAATTTATCTTTCATTAACGCAGTTTTCCCAAGCCTCGACTCCTGGCCCTATGCAGAGTCCAGACAATAATATTTTGCCAAAGTATGAATAGAGAACCAGGTTACAGCATTACAAAGTACCAGCACTGGAACTCCTCTCTGCAAAGCTGGTGAAGTAGCCAACCCTCTAGTAGCTTCTGCTCCTAATCCAACTAGGACGTCTTTACCTGCTAGATTGTAGCATTCTAATATGCAAAGGATAATCCAGCGGGATACAGTCTGCTTGGTTACAGCTACCCCGAGCTTGTGACCGGCATACCTGATAAAAAGCTGTCTGTGTTGCCTAAGCTTTGCCATTCTAGAGATGTCAAATTTCAAGGTTCAAGATCAAGCCAATTAAGTCTCTCCTCCCTCCTTGGAGGGATGCAGTGGCAGTGGCGTGGCAGGTAGAAGGTAGGAAAATGTTGGACAGTATTAAAATATGGACACACACACACACTTTTTAATATATGATCTCCATTACTTCATTTTAAACTGAGAGAAGAAAAGAAAACATTGCAAGACACCATTATCAGACTTTCCCTCATCAGTTCCTACTAGAATGCAGCCGTCATGGCCTTCATTGAAAGTTTTATTTCACAGTTCGCAGCACAGCCAAAAGCCTAATGTCGAGCAGAAATTGGCAGCACGAAAATGGTGAAGTAACACAGCCTTTTCCCGGGAGTTTAGCTTCCAGCAGTGAGCGATATCAATGTAACTCAAAAGTGAGTTACAAAAAACCTGTAGGCAAAGACAAGACAGTGTGCACTGATTAAACCAAATATGACACAGGCGCTGCCGAGTTCTGATAAGCAGCATCTGCACAAATTATAACATTTATTTATTTTATTGTACTGTTCATTTATAACGTGCTTGATAACAGTGGTTTCTAAGCATGGGATCGGGATTCGAACTTGTGTTGCACCGTTGTCTTGCTTCTAAGATAAAACGCGTTGCACCTGAGCTATCCTTCCTCATTACAAAAGTGAATGACACTTGGGGACTGTTTCTGTATCCCTACAGCCCCTACTAGCACTTGACACAGATGTCTGCACTTACCTGTGCACTTGCCACCAGATGGCCGCACTTTTATTTATTATTTATTGTCTTATTATTTTACTGTTATCATATGTACTGCACTGCCCCCCGTCACTTTTCCCCTTCTCCCCTCCCCTGCACTTGTGCGATCTCAGTGTCACCTGGCCTAGTAGGATGGCTGTTTCTGTCCTCCCTCTGTTTCCCCTTCCTTGCCTCATTGCGCCTTGAAACACTTGTGTATAGGAGAGTTATAAATGCCTTATCATATCATATCATATCAATGCAAAGCGGGGTAATCGCAGAGTCAGGGCAGACATAACACCATACTGCCTCCAACAGGATGAATGGCATGAATGAAGTCCCCTGTGTTTTAGATTCGATATTCACTAAACAATTTAGAAATTGAGAAAATATAAGAATAGGAATCTGCTAAGAACTCACATGAGAACCTTTGCCTCACATTAGAATTACTTGAGACACATTACCAACAGATAATATTGAATACAGTCTCTATTGAAATAATGTACAACATTTCTGAATATGCCTATCAGCACTATGGCCAAAAAGTAAATGATTATGAACAATAGAGCCTAAGGGCAGATTCACTCATGCAGAATGAAGTAATGTTTCCACCGAGTGAGTTTGCAAAATATACTGATAGATACATTTCATATGATAGGAACAGAGTATTGGTGCCAAACTGCTCAAGGTTCTCTGAGAAAGGGAAGGCGATTGTTATATTTTGTCATATGTAACCAAGCTGTTCTGTTTTAATTATATATTTTATTTTCCACACATCCTGGAACACCCAATGAGAAGAAAGGCTTTATTGCTACATGTGTCCACTGCTTCTGTCCATTTGAAATGCAGGTGAAATCCCGTGACATCACCATGGAATGAGCTAACTAGCCTGACACATATTTAGAATAAACCAATTAACTTCAATGTATGCATAGTGCAAATACTTACAAGCCAATCGAAGCAGGGCGAACCATTACAAATTTAATGCTTTTACTTTTGAGAATATGGTATAATTATGCACTCACTCTATTAGAATTCAAATGTCTGATAGATATTCCCTGCCATGGCAGTTTATTGCAATACAACTTTCTGTTCCTGTATCTGGTACATCTAATTTTCTCCTCTTTTGGGATTACTTTATTGGCATCAGAAGGGACTCCCATACGTTTTTGGTTGGCCCGGACAGGGAACTCCATGCCTTCCTGGAAAACCTGCTGGCTCCTCCGTCATACTTTGGGGACAGGCAAAGCCCACCTGGAGAAAACAGAAGAATGCACAGTACTTGAGAGGGAGGTGCAGGTGCCCATTTTAGCAGAAGGCCTGCCTGGCCACTCCAGGCCCACGGCTTGCTCCCCCTGAGTGCAGGCCTTTGTGAGGGGATAGGCAGTCTGGGAGACTTGGGATGACCCCAGTGAGCTGGTGCACCTGATGCACCTGATGCAAGAACTACACAGAGAGAGAGTATACATGAGGGAGGTATGAATGCTGGTGTGTGTGACATGCTTTGTTCTGGTGAGGTCTTTTCATTATTTCGTTATTTTGGTAGAAAGAAAAGTGGGCTCCTGCGGCTGTGGTGCCACGATATTTAATTGGTAAGTGAAGTGTACACATCCCTTGTTAAAGAGAAGGGAGGGGCAGCGCTGCTTTAGAAGAAGTGGGAGGTCCTGCAGTAGTGGGCAAGGACCATACCCTCCACATGTGGTAAAAGGTGTGAGGCAGGTAGCAGTAGAACATTTTTAGAACTGTGATTTTGGATTCTTTAATGTGCATTGTATACTATGTACATATTGTTGAATGCAGATTGAAAATTGGTGTTGAAAACTTTGAATGTGGGGTAAGATTGGGGTGGACACTGAAATTGTGGGAGGTCGGTGTATCTTGGTAGCCTTGTGAGTCTCGAGCAAGAGCTCATTGGTCTTGACCTTTGGTGGTGATTTTGTATTAGAGTTTTTGTATTTGGAGATTCCCACAACAAGTAAAGAGTGCACCAAAAGGGGGCAGCACTTCTGAAATTGTTGAAAGTATTACTGTGCCTCATGAGTTCCAGTGATTCTAAGATTGTAAAGACTTATCATTTCTGCACTGTGGTATATAAAAGAAAATTATTCAGTGGAATTGTTTATTTTAGTAAGAGACCAAAGATGAGGACTCCTTTAGAACATTTATGTGGAGAAGAACAAGTTACTTACCAACTGTAACGTTCTTTCGATTGGATGTTCCTCCCACATATTCCTCATTGTAGATATATCCTTACCTTCAGATTTGCTGCTTCGGAAAATAAATTCTCTCCAACAGAGGGCGCTCTGCTCGAGGCTGCGGCGTCGATGTCCCTCAGCGGCACCCGCCGAGCACTGACGTCATCCGCTGTATAAATGCCTCGAGCCGCGCCCGTTGGCCTCCGTTCTGTTTTTTTGTATATTGTAGCCAATGGATTGTAGATAATGGCATGCCTCTTTTGACCCAAGCTTTAAAGGAACTTTGAGTGTAAACCATGTAAACTGTACTGTGGGGTAGGCTGGGAGGGTCGATGAGGAATACGTGGGAGGAACATCCAATCGAATCGAAGGAACGTTACAGTTGGTAAGTAACTTGTTCTTCGAATGGATTGTGTCCTCCCACGTATTCCTCATCTTAGATAGACTCCCAAAGCAGTTTTGTATTGGAGGAGGGATTACAGAGATATTAATCATGTACAGAATGAAGTACTGATTTAGCAAATAGACCTCCCTGTGAAGAAGTCAAATCTAGGGCATAGTGTTTTATAAATGTGTGCATGTATGACCAGGTGGCTGCTGTGCAAATATCTTGCACTGGGGCACCCCTTTGAAGTGCTGTTGAAGTCACCATGCCCCTGGTTGAATGAGCTCTCAGCCCATCTGGAGGATCTTTCCCAGCCAATCTATAACATTCAGTTATAGCCAAAATTATCCATCTGGACACAGTTTGCTTAGTCACTGCCAGCCCCAATTTACAGCCAGTGTATCCCACAAAGAGTTGGTCACACTGATGTAATTTTGGCAGTCTTAGGGACTAGTCCTGTTTCTATGACTAGGGGTATATATCCATGAGTCCCTCCTTGATGTCTGTAATCAGAACCGAGGAAGAGAAGGCAGTAAACGGCCATTGGAACGAACGCGGGAGCGTGTTAGAAGCAGTGACTACAGAGGGATTCAAGAGGTAAGTGGAGCCGCATAACAACATGACAAATTGACAACTGTAGTGGGATGATATTAATTGGAGGCCAGGAGAGAATGACTCACAATGTGATGAAACACAGAGACAGGAGTCCTAGTCATACTATAGCTTGGCACGCCTACAACACGGCATAATGACCGCACAAGTTGAGAAAAAACGTGCAGAATGAGACCCGAATATACGATTGGGGAGGGAAAGCAGCGATGAGATCCTCATAGTAAAAATGGGAGTATCCGGCTAACATGCCTTCATTTTATTGCAGGCACATGCCATTTAGGATGGGATTTTAAGACCACTGATGAGGAACGTGATACCTGGCACAGGACTACGATTTAACAGTTGGTGCGAGGTACAGAGTGCAACTCGGTGAGTGGACTAGAGGTATTAACATATATATGCAATGACGTTTAGGCGAAATATAGGCTATTGGCTGAATACTGTACTATCAGATACACTATACAAAGAGCTAACCATATGTATAATAGTATATCTGTAATGATGTCAATATAAATACAGGTGATTGACACAGATCCATGTTTTCAGGTAGTACATAGGAGAGAGAGACATACCTGTTACAACCTGGGAGAAACAAGAAACAGAAGTGATCCACGCACGCAACCTGTATTGAGATCCAGGTTCTTATGATTGTGGAAAATCAATGAAAAAGGAAGTGTAATGTGAGGATAAAAGTGCACACAGTGGTGAGCCAATATGTTTGTTCTTTATTCTATTGTTTTATAGGGCCGAGGTGAAGATATCACCGTTCGGTCCTAGTGACGGATTGATTCCAATTTACCCTTCAAGCATCTCCTACAATTGATGTGGAGGTGAGTGAAGGTATAAGCAACCATTTATAGGGTTGCTGCACACAATTATAGTGTTAAAAGAAGAAATATGGATGACAAGATGCAGATACGGGTTCCTAAAATAGTAGCTATATGTTTTTATTTAGGTGAAGTGACTCATTTCAGTCCACATGAGGCAAAGAGAGAACGAGTTATCTGTTTAAAACGTCTTGAAGAAGGTCAAGAATCGAAGGGCGATTGTTAAAACCCTAAAAAGACCGAAACATATGTCGATGAGTATCAACTCTTCAAAAGTAGAACGAACAGTCAACAACACCTGTATTGATGTTTGGGTTGAAATATTAACTTAAACTTATCGTATTAGTGATATATAAGTTATAACATCACGCAAAATTTGAAAAAGAGCCTTTTGCCAATATGGACACTATGGATGAATGAATGACAGAGAGATATGTATGTATGAATTTTAGTTTGGGTCATAAGTTGAAAAATAATGTTTATGATCAGTGAAAATTGTATAAATGAATTATGACAATTATTTTAGACACATATAGATTCTTCTGTATTAGATAAAATAAAAATATTTTTTGAGAAAAATTAACAAGATTTCCTTGTCATCCTGTCTACTCTGGTTCAAAAACCCCTTATATTTTCATTTGATACTTACCTGATGAAGCAGAGAGAATATCAGGTAAGCCACTTATTTTTGTACATCCCTTACTATGGACAGGAAACCTTCCCGTTCCTCACCTTCAGGGATGTGTTCAGCTGCCACTGTCATACAGTCCCACAGGGTGTATGCAAATCTTGCAAGGGTGCAAGTTACATTTGTAGATTTTAATGCCATGCTCCCCGAAGAAAAAATATTTCGGGACCATGCATCAATCTTCTTATCATCCCTATCTGGGGGAATTGTAGGATACGCTGCATTCCTAGTAGAAGTAGCCGCCTTAACTACAAGACTCTCAGGTGATGGGTGTTTACTAAAAAATTCAGGATCTGAAGAACAGGGTCTGTATTTTGAAACATATTTTTTATTTACTGCCGGAGTAGACTCAGGGCTTTCCCATGCAGTGGTCACCTTCCTTTTTAGAGCTACGTGAAAAGGAAATATGGGTTATTGTTGAGGTCCCCCTGAAAGGATGTCAGCCATATCATCCTCCTGATAAATAGGTGAATTTCTGCTCCACCCCATACATTCAGTTACCCTGTTCATTAACTTTCTGTGTCCTGCATCAGCATGTTCAGCCGGGTCAGGCTTTTTAAATTCATATTCTGGAGATGTGTACAGACCACTTGCTGACTGCAAGCACTCATAAATCTGCCATCTTAGATTGAGGGTCAATCAACTCCCCAGGGACCTGTTTTGTTCCAAATTTCACACCAGCTGGTGAAACGTCTTCCTCTCCTGATGAACCTCCCTCATAAATGGAGGACATGGTTTTAAAGAAATCCTACCTACTTTCAGGGTGAAATAATTTCTCAGGTGGCATAGACTTCGACACAGATGTCGATTTTGCAACAGGATTTGAACAAAGACTTCGACAAGGGCATCGATGGCGTCGACGAATAGGTATCGCCTTCGATACCGTCGAGGTAACCTTCCACACTTTCAAAGGAATTGTCAACACCGTCGAAGGAATTGTTGACGCTGTCGACACCGTTGAAGGAGCCTTCGACACCGTCGACTGTGCACTCGACGTAACCTTCATGGAATGGTCTGTTCATACCCTGTGCTCGATCGGCTTTGACAGAGGCTTTGAGGAAGTCTTTGACAAGGATTTTAATGGCAGATGAGTATCCAACGCCATTTTATCGAGTACTATCCCCGATTTTTGCACCGGTTGGCGTTTTTTATGAGGCGTCGGGGAGGACTCCCTGGACGACACCCTCGACGATTCCTCACCGGATTTTCATGTCTTAGATCTTCCCCTGTCACTCTTTGTATGAGCAGGGGCATGGCCTTTGCTAGACTTCTTTGAGGGGGTCTGGGCCGCATTCTCAAAGATCTTTAGCATAGATGTTCTGAAGGCTTCCCACTTTTTTGGGGAATCATGTTTTGATGGACATGTGATAACTTCCTCAGACAACGTCGAGGAAGAGGGAGACGGGTGTCGTCTTTTCTTCGCCTTTTTTGAGGAAGAAGAAGAGGACTTCCTGGATCTAATCCTCGACCTAGACTTTTTGGGTTTGTGACATCTTAAAGAAGACTCGGCCGAGTCTCTTTTCCCCTTCGATGAAAACGTTGAGGACTCCTCCCCCACCGCCAGTTTACCTCTCCGTTCCTTTAATGCTTTATGGGTCATCGATTGACAGGAACCGCACTCTTCTATACGGTGGCGGGAACCGAGGCACCAGAAGGCAATTACGATGGGGGTCAGTCAGCGACATCTTCCTCCCAGATTTATGGCATTTTTTTTAATCCAGTCTTCGGCGTGGAAGGATTTGATGATGGCGACATTTTCACGAACTGAAGCGCCGTTTTCTAGATCCGAAGCGAACGGAAAAACAGAACTGAGGCCAACGGGCGCGGCTCGAGGCATTTATACAGCGGATGACGTCGGCGCTCGACGGATGCTGCCGAGGGACATCGACACTGCAGCCTCGAGCAGAGAACCCTCTGGTGGAGAGAATTTTTTTTCCGAAGCAGCAAAGCTGAAGGTAAGGATATATCTAAGATGAGGAATACGTGGGAGGACACAATCCATTTGAATTACCCACTTATAGAGAGAAAATAAGGAAGTAATGTGAGGAATGGGCAATAGGAACAGAAGGGAAGATGCTTACAGCTCTGCCACCTGAGGGCACTCATGACAAGAATTGAATAGCCAACAAGTATACCCTCTTACTCACCACATATAAGGGGAACACATTAAAGAAGAGACAGAGCATCTTGGAGCATTGGAAGCTCTATGAATAAGATACAAGTAGTCAAAATCAAAAGAGGAATGCTGAGGGCCCACCTCTTTCAGACAGCACAAAATCGGCACAGGCCGCAATGCCTGCACAGTCAGATCCCCAGACAAATATAGGGAAAGGCACTCCGTCGGCACTGGCTTCAGAGCCCGCACGGCCGACAGTCCCATATTTAGTAGGCAGCTACCCTTTAAAGCCAGCTTCACAATATACCAATCCCAAATATAAGCCCCCTCCGTATTCAGAAACAAGCCCCATGAAAGGAGCAAACATATCTAGTGACAGACGAAATTCAGTAATAGTTAAATTAGAAAACAAAGCACGCAAAGATTTAGAAGCAGCAGTGCGCAAAGCAGAGGAAGAATTGCACATGGCAGCCCACATTAAGGAGGGGTTGTGTCCAATGGGCAATGCTGAGACATGGGCAGCGGGAGAGGTACTATTGAAAATGCACAAGAGAAGGCAAAGCGGAGAAGGCAGTTCCCATTGATACAGGGAGTTCCTGTACTATAGAACTCCCTACTAAAGTAGAGAGTTCAAGGGAGTCCCTTGAACTCCCTACTTCAAGGGAGTAGGCAAATCACAATATGTACCATAGCCACATATGGGCAAGAATAATTTGATCAGAATGCTGCCCCCTTTTACTGGAGGTGCTGGCAAATAGATCAGTGCCCTAGAAAAGCATACATTAGGGGCTACTTTAGCAGTTAAGGACATAAAATGCTTACTAGCCAGCATTATAGGAGATCAGATAAATACAATGTGGGAGCAAGCAGGTTATCCAGGAGTAAGATTAGAGAGTGATGCATATGAGGGTGCTCTATTCAATAACTGTAGAGCTTGTGTGTGGGATGCATTGAGGAGGGTGTACCCCCACAGACCTGATGTGGGAGCTATAATGGCACGAACAATGAAACATGACGAAGACCCTCCATTGTATATTCAGTCCATTCAGGAGATGTGTTAAGGAAGGGCCTACCCACTGAAGTCCAAACAGAGCTAGAAAGAATTGAGGGCATAGGAGCAAAAGCATGAGGAGAAACACAGGCACACATAGTGCATTTTTGTAAACGCAAGCATGAAAGTGAATGAGCAGCAGAATAGAAAGCACAGCAAGTGGAAGCTAAACTGGTACAAAAGAAACTAGCAAAAGTTAGTAAGGAGGGAGCAATAGTAACAAACCCCAAAGATATGCAACAGCAGTTTGGACCAGCACAAGATTGGGGGAATACACATTACAATAACACTAGACAAGATAGGGGAGGGCTCCAGAGAGCAGAAAGCAACTCACAGAAGGGGTGAGGGGGTGCTTTTGGGGGACTAAGACCACGATTTGGGGGAGCATGCTGGACATGCAGGAAGATGGGACACTTGTCTAGGGATTGTCGCAGTAAAACCCCATGCAATGTCATCCAGGAGCCCCCCAGCTCCATATTACATACGGGGACACCACAGGGATTTTACACCTCAAAGCAGGTTACAGCTCCAAAGCCAATGTGTGCCCCTGCATCTGCCCAGCCCCAAAATGTGAGACACATACACATGATTGCTCCAACACAAGAACAACCCATACAGTACCCTACCCCTAATGCAGTCCTAACATTGCACAGGAAGCTCCAACACAGGCTACTTCAGTACCATGGGAACAGAATGCACTACCACAGGGAACACTTACACATTACTCTGGAACCAGTATCGTAAGCAACACTACTTCTACTCTTCCTGGAAACAGCACTTATACACAATAGGGCAGCCCACAGCAAGCATGGATGTGCCCAGTTCTCTCAATCACTCCAAATGCAGACAGGGAACCCAAAGTAGTGGTGAAGATAGGGAACCTTATGGTAGGAACAGGAGTCACACAATCTTGTATCAGGGAAGGGTGGTTCCCATTAACAGATAACATCATGGATACTCAAGGCTTTACTGGGGACATTTTAAGGGTTCCTTTCACAGAAGATCTACTCCTCACCATAGGGAATCAAGAGATAGTTGCACCATAATGGAAAAGTATTGATACATCAGTGAATCTATTAGGGAGGAACCTCCTTAAAAAACTCAACATGACCATTTCATTTACTGAAAAAGGAGTTGTGTGTTCAACACCAGACATGCATTCCAACAGAGTAGCCGCAGTACTACTGGCAATGTGCAGCACCAACACAATTCTAGTGCTGCCATTGCAAGAAGCACTCTTCACATATGCAGTTACCATCTTGATTGGTTGGTTACCTGGAATGTAGAATGTGATATTTTGCTTGCCAGCAGAATTTCTATTCAGGGCAGCAGTACCACATGAGGAAGCCCCAGGCATGATTTTCACCTTACACATTGCTGCAGTAATCACGAGAAAAGACACAATCGTTTTGACAGGCACAGATGAGAAAGGGATGGAGTGGAGAGGTGTACTATGCACAGACCTCACACTACATTTGAAAGAAATGACTGAACAGCTATTTGCAAATCTGGCCACAGATGGAGAAATCATTTTTGAAATTGGCATACCTTGTCATTTGGTAATACAACACCGGGAAGTCCCACAAACAGTAATGGCAGCAACCACTCCACCAACACAATTACATGAGGATTTAGCTTAAGTGCCCAGTCAACTGTGGACAAGCAGCCCACATCATGTAGGCCGACTAACTAGCATAGTGGCAGTAAAGATCAAGCTCAAACCAGGTGCCATACTACCTAGAGTACAGCAATACCCATTATTCAAAGACGCAGATGAGGGAATTATGACACAATCAAAGCATTCCATGACCAGGGCACCATTGTGCAACACAGCCATATACCCATTGAAGTAAGCAAAGGGCGGGATTTGATTTTGAACATTTGTACATTTATACCACGCTCCGGACAGACTTAACTATATACAGGCGCAGATGGACCACAGAACGAGGCATGAACAACTCACATATATAGCCCCTCCCTAAGGCTGGCCAACTTCTATCATGGAGATTCATTCAGGATCTCTGACCTCTAAACTACATAGTAGAAGCAGAATATCCACTAATCCCAAACCCTGCATCAATACTATGGAACAAACCTGCAAATGCTGTCTACTTCTCTGTGGTAGACATCGAAAATGCATTCTTCACCATACCATTACACCCAGACTCACAATACTTGACAGCATTTTCTTATAGCGGAAAGTGATTGCAGCATACTACACTGCCCCAGAGGTACTGCGAGTCCCCCAGTGTCTTCAACAGGGTCCTCCAGATGGACTTAGGGAACATCAACATGGACAGTACACTACTACAATATGTATATGACTTGCTAGTGTGCAGCACCACAGAAGAACAGTGCACAAAGGACACTATACAACTCCTGACAATAATAGCAGACAAAGAATATAAGGTGGACAGAGACAAATTGCAGTACTGCCAGAAGAATAAGTTACTTACCCATGGTAATGTTCTTTCGACTGGGTGTTCCTCCCACGAAGTCCTCATCTTATGATATTTTGAAATCCAGCTTCGGCTGCTTCAGATTTTTTTCCAGCAATGCCGCTGCACATCGATGCCTGTCAACTCAATATCCCTCGGAGGCCTCCGTCTCGATGTCAACGTCATCGATGGTATAAAGCGCATGCAGAAACCGTTGGCTTCAGTTCCATTTTTAAATCATGTATAGGATATCCTACACCCGACAGTTACTCCTTCTGAAAGAGTGAAGACTGCAATCACATGGAAAATTCTACTGCGGGGCAGACTGGGAGGGGCGATGAGGAAAACGTCAGAGGAACATCCAATCGAAAGAACGTTACCATGGGTAAGTAACTTGTTCTTCGAATGGATTGGGTCCTCCCACGTATTCCTCATCTTATGATAAACTCCCAAAGCAGTGCATGTATTCCTGGAGGAGGAAGTCAGAATTTTCAGACTAATTTAGGAGTTCCTTTATAGGTCTGTGTGCACAGAATGTAGCACCGCCTTTCTAAATAAACCTTCCCAGCTTGAGGAAGAGCCCAGATTATAGTGTTTGGTAAAAGTGTGTACGGATGACCATGAGATTGCCGCACAAATATCTGTAATGCAGAGGGGGTAGCCATGCCCTTGGTCAAATGAGCTCCAAGACCCTCTGGAAGATCCTTTCCTGCTAATCTGTAGCATTCAGATATTCCTAAAATGATCCGTCTTGATAAAGTTTGTTTCAAAATTGCCATACCCAACTTGTGGCCTGTGTAACCTACAAAAGGTTGGACATTGTGTCTTAATTTAGACATCCTGGAGATGTAAAAACTCAGTGCATGCCTTGGATTAAGCCTGTGTAACCTCTGCTCTTCCTTTCCAGGGTGAAAAGGAGGATAGAACGCAGATAAAATTGTTTTCTGAGTTAAATGGAACTCGGACACAATCTTAGGTAAGAAGGTAGGTTTAACCTTAAGGACCACCTTATCCTTATAGAAGATAGTATAAGGAGGCTTGCAGGACAAGGCCTGAAGTTCACTCACTCTTCGGGCTGATGTGATGGCCACTAAAAGGATGGTCTTTAAAGTTAATAACCTTAAAGAAAAAGTATGGATAGGCTCAAATGGAGCAGACATTAGAAATCTCAAAACCAAGTTGAGGTCCCAAGTTGGGACTTGAAATGGGACCGGGGGAAATGTATTTGTCAGTCCTTTTCAGAATTGTTTGTTTGTTTTGTTTGTTTTATTTATTTGTATGGCCAGAGGTAGAAGTGGGCAGGAGCGGTCGGGAGCGGTGCTCCTATACTTTTTATTTTTAAGCTTTACTCTTCCTATACTTTTATTTTAAAAAGAAACCATTCTGGAATGGTTTAGTTTTCAAATAAAAGTGTAGGAAGAAGTTGAAGCTTGCACTTCAGTGCACAGCACTGAACATTCCCATAAACAGCAGGTGTGTTTGGTTGGAGGCTTGGATTGTGTGAGGGTGTGCAGCAATGGGGTTTGTGGGGAGCGGGAGCAGGCCAGCAGGGAACATAGTACCTCTACTTATTTTCGTACACTTCGACCACTGTGTATGGCGCTCCAAATCCAAGGGTATCTGGGCGCAAGACAGTTACAATTATACTTTAAGCTTGGAGTTACAGACTTTACACATATATACAGTACATAATGATACAGTTACAATATACATGAGATTTACAACATGGATATACAGGATAATGCAAAAATATTGTGCCGTTGGAATATACACAGAATGTGAGAGGTACTAGATGAGCACACATTCGGCATGCTGCCATGGCCTGGGGTTACAGAACCGAGATCAGGTCACAGGTCCTTGGCTCTGAGCCAATTTACAATATTACGCCTAAAATTGTGGAAGGATTGTTCCACTCTCAGGGAATGAGTGAGTGCATTCCATGTCTGAGCCGCCATCACCGGGAAGCTACTTCCGCCAGCTTTTTTTAGTTTGAATCTGGGAATGACCAGACAAAAGGAGTTGACTGTTCTAGTAGGGTGTGAGTGGATTTCTTTACCATTCTCTCTGTGAGGTAAAGTGGGGCGGCATTATTGAGGCATTTATGTGTTAATGAAGCTGTTTTAAGCAGAATTTTGTCATTAATGGAGAGCCATTTGTTTTGTCTCCCTAAATCCGAAATATGCTCTCTCCTGGGAATGCCCACAGCAGATCTAAGGGCATTGTTTTGGAGGATTTGGATCTTGTTAGTAATGTATAATGTACTTACTCGCACCCAGGTATAAGGCATTACAGTAGTCCAACTCCGAGAGGATGAGGGCATTGGCTAGTATGATGCAACTTTCTTTGGATAAGAAAGGCTTGCATGCCCTAATTAGCTTATAAGTGTAAGCAGTAGCCGAGGCCATAGCATTCACTTATTTATTTAGGGTTAGAGCTGAATCTAGGTAAAAGCCTAGAGTTTTTACTTCCTTTACAACTTAAATATTGTTTCCATGTATGTTGAACGAGGAATATTCTGTGCTGAGTTTGTTCAGGTTGGCAACTGTACCAAGTATCAAGAGCTCTGTTTTGTCATCATTCAGGCAGAGGCCATGGGCGGCCATCCATGCCTGAATGATTAAATACATTTTATTCACTAAAGCCATGTCCTTGTCATAGTCCCCCCGATAGATGTATGAGTATCTGGGTGTCATCTGCGTAATTAGTATGGATGACACCAAGATGGTACAAGTCGTCGAACAATGGTTTGGTGAATATATTGTACATTGTTGGTGATACGCAGGATCCTTGCAGTACACCAACGGCTATTGGGATAGGGTCAGCAGCCGCTGAAGGAAAGAAGAGTCTCATGGTCCTATTGTTCAGAAAGGATTGGATCTAAGCTATGGTGTCCTAATAGAAGTAGGCTGAAGAGGCAAGGTGTTTGCAAAGTACTTTGTGGTCCACCAAACCAAAGGCAGATCCAGGAGAAGTAGTAAGGCTGTTTTCTCCTTGTCCTTCAGATCATCGATCTAGGTTTTTAGATCAATCGGTGCCGTTTCGGTACCATGTTTTGGCCTAATGCCCGACTGACGGACGCCTAGGAGATGATTGGTCTCTAGATACTCCTGTATCTGAATGTATGCTACTTTGTCTAATATTTTAAGTAGGAAAGGTACAGTTGTGATTGGCCTATAATTTGTAGGAATGGTAGGGTCCAACGATTGTTTTTTTTAGAAGGGGTAGAACCCATGACTCTTTTAGGTTACTAAGGACCATGCCCGAGGAGAAAGATGCGTTGATTATTTTTGCGATAATAGGCACCAGATCTTTAGCTCCGTCTTTAATTACCTGAGCCGGACAGCTATCGCCCTGACATCTATAAGGTTTAAGTGAAGACATTTTTTCAACCTCAAGCATGGAGACTTGGGAGAATCTGGACTGTTGGGGTGGTTTTATGGAAAGAACTGGCGTTCTGGCGTGCTTGTCTATGTTATGTAGATTTGCTTTTTTGTCAGCAATCTTATTTTGTAGTAAGTCAATTTTGATTGAGAGGGCGTTCTGGATATTAGTGCACCAGAGTTCATCTTTCACACAGTTGTCTATGGGGGGATAGGGGCTTCTAATTCTCTTAATACCACAAATAGTTCCTTAGTACTTGAACTAGCTTTATTGATCCTCTCATTTTACGTTTCTTGTTTGGTACGTATTATATCTTTTTTTGTATGTGGCCGAGATATTTATCAGGTTAGTTTTGTATCACAAGTGGGATCTTGAAGAAGGATATGTCTTCAGAGGAGCGCTTAAAAATAGAAAGTGCTGCCAGATACCGCTTAATTGTACCAATCTGGAGCCCCATGTTGGCCAGGCATAATAAAAGTGATTACACCATAGGTGTACTGCATGTAAATGGATCCTCATTCTTATCCCTGCACCAGCTGCACAATTTGTTCCAACAGCAGCGTTACAAGGATTTTGTTGCTGGCCTACTGGCTGAAAACCACATCTCCATTACATTGTCTGGGAGGTCCCAATACTTGTATCTCAACCTCTCAGAAACCATGCGTGAAGGTTGAGTGTCTTGACCTCTGGATGGAGAACCCAACCCCCCTCTCTCTCTCAAGAGAGAAGGTCCTCTCTTTGTGGGAGACGTATTGTAGGGCAGATGGATATGTCCGGAAGGTTTGGGTACCACGCCCTCCTGGCCCGATCCGGAACAATTAGGATCATGGATTTCCTGAACCTCCTGATGACTTGAGGAATGACGGGGACTGGAGGAAATGCGCACAGGATCGGAAACTCCCAGTCCACTATGAACGCGTCCCCTAGAGCTCCTCTTAGGGGAAATGCCCATGAGCAGTACCGCCTTCACTTCTGGATGACACCGGTCGTGAACAGATCCACTTTGGGGGTTCCCCAGAGTGTGAAGATCTCTGGAAGGACTTCCTGAGCTAGTTATCACATTCATGCGACACTGTGCTCTTCCTGCTCAGAGCGTCCACCGCCGTATTCGCCACTCCGGCTAGGTGAACTGCTGATAGGGATATTCCTTCTTGAATTGCCCAGTACCAGAGCTGTATTGGCTCTGTGCACAGTGGTAGTGACCCTACACCTTGTCTCTTGTTGAGGTAGTACATGGCCACTGTGTTGTCTGGCATTATCAGGACATTCTCGCCCCAAACTGAGGGCAGGAAGGCCTTCAGCGCTAGGCTGATTGCCCTCAGCTCCAAAACGTTTATATGTAGTTTGGACACCGATGGAGACCAATGACCGCTGATTGTCAGATCGGTGGTATGTGCTCCCCACCCTGTGAGTGAGGCATCCGTTACTAGTTTTATCTCCGACCATGGCTCCCAAAAAGGTTCTCCCTTTAGAATGTTGTCCTCGCAAACACACCACAGGTGATCCTGTGCAACCCTCCTTGAAACCTGAAGGAGATTTGACATCCTGCCTGAGAATTGAGACCATTAAGAACCGAGAGCCCACTGGAGAGATCTCATTCTCAGGTGCGCCTGTGGCACCAGAAAAATGCAGGATGCCAATGGCCGAGCAACCTCAGAAAGTCGAAGGCCGGGAGACATTGGGCACTTTGGAATTTGGGGACCATCTGCAGAATGTTTTGAGCTCTCACTTCTGGTGTTGAGGCTTTTCCCAGGGATACATCTAGGACTGCTCCACTGAATTGGAGCCTTTGAGATGGTATCATATGGAACTTCTTGAAGTTGAGGGAGAAGCTCTGTTCGTGGAGGGAATGAGAGGTGTAGCTGAGATTTTTTAGGGCCTGTTTCGGGGAACTGGCCCTGGTCAGCCAATCGTCCAGGTAGGGGTAGACCTGAATATGCACTCTCATGAGATTCGCTGCCACCACCACCATCAACTTGGTGAAAACCCTTGGGGCAGAGGTCAGCCCAAATGGCAGAACTTAACACTGATAATGAGAACCGGCAACAACGAACCTCAGGTACTGTCTGTGCTTGTGATGGATTGGCACATGAAAGTAAGCATCCTGAAGGTCCAATGATGCCATCCAGTTCTAAAGCTGGAGGGTCTGAAGGATCTGAGAAAGGGTAACCATCTTGAACTTGTCCTTCCTAAGGAATTTGTTTAAGTCTCCTAAATCCAAAATGGGTCTCAATCCTCTGTGCTTCTTGGGAATTAGGAAGTACGGGGAGTACCCCAACACTTGTTCCTCTCTGCTACAGATACTGGTTCCATGCACCTTTCTTTTGCAGGGTCAAGATTTCCTGCATAAGTGGCAGATCTGAAACTTTGAAAGAGTTGTTCCACGGTGGATGACTCTGAGGCTTTTTTAGAAAGGGAAGGCAGTAACCCTGGGCAACTGTTCCAATGCCCATGCATCTGAAGCAATGCCTCGCCATTCTTTCAGATGCAGTGAGAGTCTGTCTCCCACCGGGGTCTTGTGAACTAATACCTGGTTTTGAGGTGGCTGGAGCAGTGGCTGATGTAAAGTAGCTGCTGCCTGGGCGGTCCTAGTACCTCTTCGCCATCCACCACGGGGGAGTCTTTTTTGACCTCTTTGATTGGAGAGTCCTCTCCCACTTCCAAATGAGGAGTAAAAGCGAAAGGACCTACCCTTCCAAGGTGTGCCGGTGGGGTGGTTTTGTGGCTGTCTAATAGCAGCACCAAGGGATTTTTCTGCTGCTTTGGAGGTCTGCGGTTTCTCTAGGCTCTCATCAGCCTTGCTACCAAATAAATGTGTGCCATCAAAGGGCATGTGAAGCAGTTTGGATTGAACATATGGAGCAAAACCGGACTTTCTTAACCAGGCAAATCTGCACATTACTGTACTAGCCGCCATGGACCTGCTGATACTGTCAGCAGTGTTGAGACCTGTCTGGAGGGATTCACACATCGTGTCCTTCCCATCCTTGACTAGATTAAAAAATACGTCTCTTTCGTCCCCTTCGGGGATATTCTCAGTCACCATTGCTATACATTCCCAAATAGTATGAGTGAGCCTGGACAACGTGCACGTAGAATTCACTGACTTGGGGGGCGCTGTCGGACGCCAACGAAGATGGCCGCCTGACAGAGTAGCTGTGACGTTACTCTAAAATCCGGATAAAATCCTGCACATCCTGAACCCAATCCCACGTGAATTGAGGCTGAGGTTGAAGTGATTGCCCCAGGGGACCAACCGACCCTGGAAAAAGGCGATGGCTGCCCTCTAAACCCGCTGGACCTTGCTCAGTCATTTCGGGGGGTATGGAGCTGGCAAGGCTTCCTGCCCCCCCCCCACCGAAGCGCAGCAGACAGCAGCCGTAGCCGCCGCCGACGCAAAATCCTGAAGGGTGGCCATCCCCGGCGGCCGCCGTGTGCACTGTGAGCGAGCGGCTGGCCTGCCGGGTTGAGGCCCCCCCCCCTCCAATCCCCTCGACTTGCCCTGGAGGTCTAGTGACCAGACCGGTGCCCGCCAGCTGAAGCCTGCGAGACACGGGGCCGGGTGAGTGCGGGGAGCGCAGCGTTGGGCGGAGTGGACCCTGACGACGTGCACAGTGGCACAGTAGCCTGAGAACAGAAGTGGGCTTGCCCTCCCCGGCGGCCGCCGTGTGCGCTGGGAGCGAGCAGCAGGCTGGCTGGGTCGAGGGTGGCCCCCTCCACTGAACACTACCCGACGACCGCCGGAGTGGGACTGCTCCCCCCAGCACACACATATGATCCGCGCGGGCCAAGGAGAGTGGGCAACCTGAGGTAAGGACGAGGATTGATTTGTGCGGCTGCTGGGGCCGCGGGGTCCGTGCCTCTTCTTCGTTCTCTCCTCGCATTGATCAGGGCAGCCTGGACTCGCGGAGGGGCACGGGGGAGCAGATACACCAAACAAGGAGGTAGGAGTGAGAGGTGCCAGCGGGCCCTCCGCCCTGGCTCCCAACGGCAATTAACACACTGGGTCCTCATGAGAATCCAACCGACGCAACTCGTGACCAGTAGGAGGACCGGGAGGAGGATCTGCCTTGGCCGGGAGTGAAGTCCCGAGTGCCCCCCCTGAAGATTACTGGAGGCACCTTTCACCCTACCCTCCATCATAGCGGTGGAGGATAAACTGCAAAACAATACCTAACGCTAATACTTAGGGACACAGGTGGGAATAACCACAAGCAACAACATTTGATCCTACCCCTCGTAAAACTCGGCAGGAAACTACCCCACAGGGCAAGGAGGGATACCCTGAGGGGCAGCAGCTGGGTGCCACGGTTGCAGGAGCAAGTTTCAGCCACGGCACAATACAACTGAACCCTGAGGCGCCACTGCAGTGGCCCCGCAGCGTGGTAATCCCACACACAACAAAGGCTGGTGGGCCTGCGCTAAAACACAGCTAAAACACAGTCCATACTATGCATAATATGCCCGGGGTCAAAAGGCACAACAAGACGGTGCCCATGGATGCATTCACCAGCACTAACATGGGGGATCAAACAGCTGGATCATCGCGGGCCACCACTCCGGAACCAGGGAGCCCAAGAGGGGGCTCCTCAGATCCCTACATGGTGGCATTGCAGAACGGCTTTGCAGCTGTAAACTCGAGGCTAGATGAGATAGGTACCACCATCACGTCCATTAAGGCGGATCTCCAGCAAGTGAATGCCCGTGTACTAGAGGCAGAGAACTGAATAAGTACCGTAGAGGACATAGTAACTACCCACGGTAAGGAGATAGAGTCCATCAAGAAGCACCTGAAGGCGGTTCAGACAAAGTGCGAAGATTTAGAATCGAGGTCCTGCCGCAATAATAGAGTGGTGGGCTGGCCGAGAAACAAATCAATGTCCCAATGGAGGTCTATATAGAAGAGGTACTCCGAACAATGCTCCCAGTTCCTGGTGGAGAGGGCCCACAGGGTCATGGCAGCACCCCCGAAGCCCAGCGCACCCCAACGAACAGTCATAGCTCGTATCCTTAACTACCGGGACAGGGATGCAATCCTCCGACTATCACGTGAAAAAGGCACCCTGATGTACGACTCAACGAGGATACACATCTACCCCAATTTTTCAAATGGAGTACAGGCGGCTCGTTGTAACTTTGATCAGGTCAAGAGAGCACTAAAAGCCAGCGATATCCCCTATGCAATGATGTGCCCAGCCAAGCTTCGAATACAACACACGGGCAAAACACACTTTTTTTAATCCCCCGAGGAGGCTATGGGATACATCAAATGTAACATCCCCCTTCCAATGAGGGGCAAGGGCCCATTGCCGGGCCATAGCAAATGAAACCACGAGTTTAATACGAGAAGGTCCGAACCTATGCAAATTCTGGATGTGCAAAGTTACTGGTGCGGCGGCCCTAAAGGCGGTCTGGTTGGCAGTCGATGAGGGGAGTATGACCGTACAGAGCCACCCACCGGTTCAAAGGTTGAACAGTTCAATGGATTTCACACCGTCCAGTTGGGGGGATGGTGAGGGTGGGGGCCGGGATGGGGGTTGGGCCTGTTGCCCAATGGGAGTTGAACAAGAAGAACATATGTGCACTCTGAACATGAACAAAGATCTGGCCAAGTTAGCAAGACATGATCAGAGACAAATACGAAGCAAAACAACAAAAAAAACTGTTGAGTACCGCACAAGAAACATGGTGATACCTCTGCGGAAAAAGAGGTTGAGACATACCAGTATCAACACTGATGAGAATGCCGGAGATGCAGGGGGTTGGGCTGCTCACGTGGAACGTGCGAGGATTGGCACACCCAATAAAGGCAAGAAAGATACTAGCCTACGCAACCCGACATAAGGTGGATATTTTATTCCTGCAAGAGACACACGCCATAAAGAAAGTCACAGACACATTAGTGCAAAGCTGGGGTCATACAAAAGCTGCGACAAATTACTCATCGATGGTGAGGCGGGTTCTTACAATAATACATAAAAGAGTGAACTTCCAGATGTCCAAGGCTCGAACCGACGAAGAGGGCCGATACGTGATAATCTGGGGCCACCTGCATAATGAGGATGTCATGCTAGTCAATACTTATGGCCCAAACACAGACAGTCCCGAATTCTACCTCCACATCCTGGATCTAATATCACCAATAGGCGACGCAAAACTGATCTGGGGCGGGTACCTCAACTTGACCCTGAACCCAGAGTTGGATCGCTCTGCAGGAAGCCATAGGCCAACCACCAGGGCGGCACTCACGCTCCAACAAGAAATGATCACCCTACCTATGTCAGATATATGGAGGGAACTACACCCCTGCGAAAGGGACTACACATTTTACTCAGGAGTACACAGAACTAGCTCCCGTATAGACTATTGGTTGTGCTTCCCTGAGCTGATGCCACAGATGGAACTATGCACAATCTTACCACGAACATTATCCGACCACTCCCCAGTTCTCCTGAATATGATACCCAAAAACTCGGAACATACCACCCATATATGGCGCATGCCACAGGATATCCTGAAGGTCGAATCGGTCAGAGAACCATTGAGAACAGAGATAGAGGAGTTCTTCGAACGCAATGCTGGTACAGTGCAGACCGTGGGCACGGTGTGGGAGACATTTAAGGTATGGCTCAGAGGCCAGTTTATGGGGACATCATACGGCACCCGAAAGGAAATAAGGAGAAACGTATCCCAGGTAGATCAGGAAGTGAAGGACCTAGAAGCCCAACAACCCATGCCCTCTGATCAAGAGCACCTACAAAAGTTACAAGAGCGGCTGGAAGAATTCAAAAAGCTTGCAGAACAGGAAGTCCTCCATATGTCACAACCCATAAGAGCATGGAAGTATGGCAAAGGGAACAAGGCGAGTAAGACAATGGGTAACCTTATCAGATCCGAACAAGGATCAAGATATATCACTACCGTCATAGATAAGGATGGGAACGTGCAGTCTGCACCACAGGACATAAACAAAGTCTTCCCGCGATTCTATTCCGACTTAAATGCAAATGCGGACACGGTTCCCCAAGCAAATCTCCTAGAATACATGGACTCGTTCCCACTACCGATATTAGGGGACAACAAAACATTGATGCTCGATCTCCCGCTGACAACGGAAGAAATCGAACAAGCCATCTCAGACCTGCCTGCAAGCAAAGCCCCCGGGTCGGACGGCATCCCACTCGACCTGTACAAGGTGTTTAAAGCTGAGCTAGCCCCGAGACTATTGGAGATATGGGAGGAGTCACTGGAAAGGGGAAAATTGCCTACCGCCATGAGGGAAGCAATCATAACTGTCCTTCTCAAACCACAAAAACCCCTGCAAGACCCATCATCATATCGCCCCTTATCTTTGATAAACTCTGACACGAAGATCTTTGCAAAGGCAGTGGCAACCCGACTACTCCCGCACTTGAACAAGTTAATCCACACAGACCAGACGGGGTTTATTCCTACCAGATCGACTGCACTTAATCTGAGGAGGTGTTTCACAATTACATCCCAGTTAGACCCAAAAGCCAAAGCTGCCGCAATCACGCTTGATGCTGAAAAAGCGTTTGACTCTGTATCATGGCAATATATGTTTGCTATACTAGACAAAATGTGATTTGGGCCAGTCTTCAAGAGCTATATCCACATACTGTATAAGGAACCAACAGCTAGCATCAGAACTAATACCATGCTGTCTCCTCCATTTTATTAGGCAGGGGTACCCGCCAGGGCTGCCCGCTATCTCCCCTTATTTTCGCTCTCACAATAGAGGGTATGGCCGCTAAGGTTAGGTATGAACACACATGGAGGGGCATGCGAATCAGAGGTGACCCCCAGTTATTGTCCCTCTACGCAGATGACACGATGGTGTACGTCAGGCACCCGGAGGTACACCTACCGCCAGTAATGCAGGAAATACATACATTCTCCAAGTACTCCGGGTGCAAAATTAATCAGACAAAATCAGAAATAATCCCTCTTACACGAACCACAGAGCAATCCCCGGCCACTGAGGCATTTAAATGGTCCCCCACAACAGCACGATAACTGGGAATAATCATGTCCACTGACAAACAGACCCTGTATACCAATAATTATGAGCCATATCTAAAACTGCTGGAGCACAAACTCGCAGTGTGGGGCAGCCTACCGATCTCCATGTACGGCCGACTGGCCCTGCTCAAGATGGTTGTAGTACCCAAATTATTATACATGTTCTGCGGGATACCCATTTGGCCAGGAGGGGACTTATTTCAGAGACTACAGAAACTGGCGGTCAACTTTGTGTGGGCCGGAAGATCCGTGAGACTACGATGGCCCCGGCTCTGTGAGCAACATGAAACCGGGGGACTGACGGCCCCTGACTTCATGCTATATTTCCACGCAGCACAGGTGCATTTCGCTAAATACTGGGGGGAGGTGGCTGAAAACACACCCATGTCCGGGCCGAGAAATTTGCTTTAGCCCCGGCGGCTATTCGAACAATGTTGTACACAAATAGGAAGGGCAATTTAAAAGAAGTAGACCAGGTTAGTTCCATAATCCGTGCCTGGATGGCGCTGTTCAATAGGGTGGGATGTAACAACCAATACTGGCCACACACTCCCCTATGGCACCATCCCGACCTGGAACCAACCTTCGACACAGCCATACAACGCAAATGGGACTTGGAAAAGGAAATGAAAATAGGAGACCTTTTCCCAGAGGGCAATTTCGCAAAACTCGATATAGTGTATAACAAAGTGGGGAAAGGGCTTGTCACTACACTACAGTACTATAGAATAAAAGCCGCATGCAGAAAGAAATGCTTCCCTTTGGTCCCACCGATCCACAAGTTTTTAACAGCAGTACTAACACCAGAGGGATTCACTGGTTCAGTATCAAGCTTGTACAAAGCGGCCCAGACATACATCCCAACCGGGAATGTAAAGAAAAGTAAATGGGAACAGGACCTGTGTACAGGAGGGCAAGATATCCACTGACGGGCCCATGGGCCATTGCTCACCCTCTAGTACCTGTAAGACAAGATAGCTGCACCATGTGAGGAATGGGGGTGCAGGATTCGCTCACTCCAACACGACTCAGTAGTTTGGCAAAGGGAAGTCTGTTTAATGACAAGTACATCAAACAGGGAAACAATTGGAAATCAGCATTGTTGCGATCGCCTGGCTCGCTTCAACTTCCTCAAACTTCAGTTGAACAGCAACTTTTATACACAAAACCCGTCATCATTGACGTCTAACTCTACAAAACTCGTCATGCAATATAATTGGTTAGGAAAGGTAACTTAAGTATAGGTGCTATATCTGTATATGGTAACAGAGCATGCGGATTGGATAACTCTTATCGGGTGGGCGTCTACGTCCAACCCTCTTTATCACGCGTGATAGACGTCACTACAACTACGACGTCCCATTGGTTCTACAATCTATAGGACCCTAGATAACTTGGTCCATTGTGATTGGGCAGGTTACACCCCTTTGCATAAATCTCCACTTTTAATTAGTAGCATGCAGAATGGACACCCAGGTGCCTTGTGCCCCAGGATTCACCCTGCCTCCTTTCTATCAATCAGTATCTTTGGGCTATGTGTCAATTAGTTGGCTGGGTATGGCCTCGAAACTGCAGCCTCTTATCAGGAAAAGTTATGGCATCCTTGGGTTCTGGATGACATCAGGCGGTGGTACCTCTTCGCGCCTGGCTGGTTACATGTTAGTTCACCATGAATCTGCTTCAGTTTCCAGCTTTTCATGTATTTGATTCTTCTTTAGCCTCGCCACCTGCCTGGGCCCCCCTTATCTTGACCTTCACGGGGCAGGCAGGTATGCTCTAAAGTTTCGATTCTCCAGCATTGCCGCTCTCCCCCTTTCCTTGGGTTGACCTCGAATTCCCAGGCATGAGCTGCTCTTTGTTGAGTTTCGATTCAGCTCTTCTTTCTGGCTTCAGCTGGAATATGAAACCTGGCCTAGTAGGCCTCTGGCCGCCTGGGCATACTTCTGCTTTACAAAATGGAGTCGGACTTGTATAATGTGCCTTATTGAGGTAGATATATGGTTGGCGCTTGCTATGTTCGATAGCCGTTTTCGTTCATTTGCGAGTCTGTCAAGGCCCTTGTGTCATTTCCACTGGCCCTCCATTAAGGCTCTTTGGGTTTCTTCATGGACCGCCTGTAGGTACTCTTCATTTCGTCTCAGCGGCTGGTTACGGCTGCCTGATAAGGTACCGTGCTGCCCAGGGCTGTCTGGTTATGGGCGCTTCAACAGGTATGGCTCTTCTGATGTACACTGGGCAGAGTCCCAGCGCGGCTCCCTGTTGGTTCATTTGCTCCTCATATGTCACATACCTTGGCAAGTACGTTCCTGGTACCTCGAAATGGGGGCAGGGGTGCAGGCCATGCTTGGGGCCTCCTCTACACTCCCTCCTCTTGTTGGTTCATCGACCACTTCTGCTTCTTCTTTTGTATTTATTTCCTTATTTTCTTCAGTGTCCTGTTCATCGTCTTTAGGGTTTGTACATGTTGGTGTGAATGTGTGCGTCTTTGGAGTCCATATTTTTATCATACCCTTCAAACTTCCTGCTGCTTTTACATGTTCATCTTTATTCCATGTCATTAACTGGCATTGTCCATTTGGGCTGCAAGAGATCCATTTCCCTTCATACTTTCTTCGTTTACTGGGATATGTGAACTTAGTTCCTTCTGGCGCAAATTCACTTGCCTTTACAAAGTCTCTTATTTCTTCATCAGTCAGGTCTCTGGGCTTCCATCCTGGTTCGACATCAATCATTATTTTCATCCCAATGGCTTTCTTCGCTGTTTTCGGGCACTGTGTGATGATTATCTTGATAACACAGCATCCTAGCAGTATCATTGCTAGTAAGGCTCCCAGCACCTTGAATTTATCTGCCGTCCATTGTGGGACCCACGAGAACAGGGCTCCAAACCAGCTGTCATCGCCCACTTCATCACTTTCATCGATCATCTGATTTTTCAGGTTTGTCAACATACTTATGGCCTCTGTTAGGGTTCTGTTCTCTTCATCGTGCAACGGTATAAATGTGCAACATGATTCTCCGATTTTTGGCAAACACCTCCATCCATTGCTGTGATCATGTCAAGTACATATCTGTTCTGGAGGGTCATCGTTCTGATTGCTCTTAGTTCCTCTTTGATCACGTTGAACCCTTTTATGGTGGTGTTGATGGTCTACAATAACTCCCATCTGGTTATCTGCAGCCATTTAGCATTTACTCCAACTTGAATGTGTGGCAAGAGCATTGTGGTGAATACTGTTGAGGTGAGACTGAATAGCCTGTGTGCATATAGGATTGCATGGAATGCCTCTTCTGATTTGGCAGAAAAGTAATTTTCTCTCTTCATCCTGGATACCAGTTCCACAGATCTCCTTTTTCTTAGATGACCATCTGCTTTCGGGAAACTTTCCAAATTCAGGTCATTTTTTGGGATCACTAGTGCGGGGACGTGAACATTCACCAGTTTGCATATGCCTCCCCAGATTTTCGGTAGTCTGATATATTCCATGGAGCCACACGCCCAGTAATGGTCCATAATAACTGCGGTTCCTTTTGTCATTCCTGGGGCTTCAAAGATTCATCCGCAGTTTTGATTCTCCCCCATCTTTCTCGTGCCGTTGCTTCTGAAGCATAGTTTCGGGCTTTTCAGTGGTACTATTTGCAGGGGTCCTCCTCTGTCCTGCACCCATGTCAGCAGCTTTACCAATTTTGGCCATAGAGGTTTGCATAACCTCTATGAGTTCTCTATTGCTTCTTCGCAGGCTCCAAGGACCATCCATGCTTGGCAGATTACTACTCCTTCTTCCCATCCATTTGGGGAAACTACTGTTCCCCAGATCTGCATTTGGCCTCTGTTCTTCCAGATTTTAGCCTCTTCTGCAGTTTTTCCTTGCACGTTCAGTCTTGGGTTTGTTTCCCATCTTGTTACCGATCCTTTAACTTCAGGGTTCTCGTATCTGATTACGTGATTCCTGGTATGCGCACTGTTTCTTGATGTCCTGGACGTAGCCACCTTCATCTGGGTAATCCTTTTCGGTGGCCCATATCAGTGAGGCGTCTCTCCCCATAAATTGTCCTCTGGTGTTGTACATTGCTACGTGTGACATACAATGCACTGTAGGGACATCAATTTCTACAGCTACAAAGATCTTAGATTTTCCTATGCTGTATGGTAAGAGTGCACAGACGAAACATTCTCCTTCTGACTGCCTGCATCCTACTTCCTTCATGTGCTGGTACCATATGTTGTTTCCGAGATGGGCTGTGCTGTCCAGGTAGTCGTCGAGTTCATTGTTATCTTCATGCGGGCTTCTCTTGATTCTCAGCGTTCTTCTGTAGTTTGCTATTACTATGTCTTTAAATGCGTCTGTGCTGCTTTTCTCCTCTGGGCGTCTCGGGGGAGCAGGTTTCCTTGGCTGCATCGCTGTGGTAGGAGAAGGTTGTGTGTTTCTTTTCCTTTTCCTTTGTAATCCTTCATAGATGTTCTCTAACCACCTTTAGCTCACCAACTCCCCAACGCGTGGCTGTATCGTAGGCCTGGTGTTCCTTGTGTTGGAGCTGGCGTGCTTTCTGTTATAGTCTCTGTAGTTCTAGTTCTCAGCTCCTCGTGCAGTTTCTTTGCTCTGACTATGAATGGGAACAAATAATCTATTAGCATTTGTGTGTTTCTCTGTGAGTTCCTTTGTGGCTACTTCTGTTCTTTTGAGGGATTTTGCTATGCCCTCTCTCTTTGGTTTCTCACTTGGGTCTTCTTGGTTACTTCCACTATTTTCTGGAACTGGTTGTTCGGTAGGCAGTCTCCCCTTCTCTGCTGCCTTCGTTTGAGGCCCTGTAGCCATTGATACTTGTCCTTGTTTGTGTGCATCCTGTGTGTGGGTGTGTGCAGTGGTCAGTGCCGCGTTTTCATTCATTCCGTGCTGACCCTGTCTCCAGCTTTTCTCTTCATTCGTTACCTCAAATGTGTATGAATCACTGCTAATTACATTTAATTTTAGTTTGTTAACTTTAGCATCAGGTTTTCTTGGAACTGGAATAACTATATAGGGTATGGGTGCTTTCGTGGGACCAAGACGTTCATCATCTGGTGGGTGCACCAATAATGAATGCGGTTCTGATGGTGAATGACAGAAACACAATAAAAATAACTATACATATGCATATTATCGTTCTATAGGACAACTTGCAGCATTTTCCTCTAGGGAAGTGAGGGCGCCCCTCCGCCTGTGGGAGGACTACGTTACTGTTCTGGGCCCCCATTTCAAGCATAAGTCAATTACCATCGTTTAATTATTTTTCACTCCGATTTTGTTGCTCAAGAGTGCGTGGATTACTAAAGTGACGAGTGCTTCTCACGTGTCCCCCCTCTTGCGAGTGATGACGGTAGTCTCTGGATATGGAGTACAGTTCCTTTGCTAGACTATGGAAAAGGGTTAGGCTAGCACCTTTGGCAAGTCACATTCATTATGCATAACTTTAATAGGTAAAATTCCAATGCACTCCTCGAATTTGCCTTGGTCCTGAGGACATGCTGGAACCTGTTCAATGCGAAGGAATGAAAAGGTGGAACTGCTAAAAATCACACAAAAATAAAATGTTGTAAAAATAAAAATGAAAGTGAACATGAAAAATAAAAATAAAAATAAGAAAAATAGAAAAAAAGTAAAAAAGAAAAACAAGATGGTGGAGTTCACGTTTCCGCTCTTCTCGAACTGTCCCACGGCGGAAAGATTAAGCACTGCCTCTTTGTCTCCTCCCACGGTGGAAAGTCTCACCGGAACCTCCTAAGGTATTCTCGCTGGAAGTTAGATAGTTCTACCTGGAGTATGATTCCGTGGAGGAGTGTGCCCATGTGTGGTATGTTGGCTGGATCTCTGAGGAAGGTGATGACATCTACATCCGCAGGCCTTCCCTCCATTTCCGGATAATCTGTGACTAGTTTGAAACAACACGTTGTGTTCCAGCTGGGTGTCCTCGGGTGACAGGGACATTTGTCCAGTTTTGCTGGATCCTGATCACAAGTTTTTCTTTTGACTCGAACAGTCTCTGCACTTTCCTGCTGCGTGGATTGCCACTAGATAGTTTAGCTTCGTTCACAGCTGGTTTAATTGTTCAATGTTTCTTGGATCTCTGATGAATGTGCGTGTATTAGTCGTTCTCCCGACAAGTCCCGGGCATTTCTCGATTATTTGAAAAAACAACGTGAAGGTGAGCTCTTCAATGTCTGCCGGTGGCGGAAGTATTTGTGTATTTTTCACTGTGCTCAGGTAGCTCGGCGAAGGCCTCTGCGATGACAGTCAGCAGTTGCCAGATTACTTTCTTGTTGGCAGGATCTTGAATAAAGTCTGTTAGACTGGTTTCTCTCCCTATGAGTGACGGATATGATAACACCACCACCTGGAAATAAGTGAGCACATCCCACTTGAGGTTTCTGCAGGGAGATACCATAAGTCCTGTAAACAAAGTTTTGAAACTGGTTGCCGCAGGACGCTGTGTTACGCTCTCAGAAAATGTCTTTGTAAATGAGAGACCTGGCAGCAAGGATTGTTGAACCAAAAATAAAACCTTTATTCAGGATGCAGAGATAACTGCTTCAACTTAATAAAGATTACTTCTTTCTTCTGTAGTAAGGATGAGGCTTCACAAAGGTGTAGCTAGTTCTCATAAGCCCACAGCGTCTCAGGTGCTCCTTCTCTCTCGGGTTCCTGCAAGGAAATGGAGAAGACACACACAGTCCGTCATTTGTCTCCACCTTATATAGGGGCTGGAGTGTTGTGAACCAATCATAAGCCCCGCCCCCTTTCTCTCGTAACGAAGGTTGCCTCCATGCCTGGTCCGCCAAGCCCGCGCAACCGAAAGGAACGCCGGCCTCAACGTGAGCCGACACCGCCACAGTCGCTGGACCTCTGCAACGAGAAATGAAAGGTGAGCGTTGGCGGGGTTCTCCGTAATCCGGTACTCCCACGTTTTTCTCTGTCGCAGCTTTCCACTGCCATGTGAACGGAACTGCTCGATGTTAATCCACCGGCTGTTGAGGAGCATAACTGGTCTGATTGATGTTACCCTGCTGACATGAGAGTATATTTCTCGGGTATAGGGGAGCGGGTACGGCCGGGAGGCTTCGGTTCCGGTCTTCTCTAACCCCACCTTCCGAGGACTCGCAGCCATCAGCCGCCTGTGACCGTGTATGCCCTCGACATTGTTGTTCTACCCCCTTCATTTGGTCTATGTCGAACAAACCATGCTTTCTTCCTTCCATTGCTCCATAATTAATTGTTCTCCTTTGATCTTCTCCGTTCTGTCGTGCCGCTGCCGGTGTCTTTTCTTCAGTGTTCCGTTCACAGTCTTATTCGCAATCTATCAGAGTCTTGATTCCTTATACTACTTGAGCGTGTTTGTTTTATCAACGTTGTTGTGGCTTTGTATGTGAAGTTCTCTTCTCCACCCTGCAACTGTGGTGCACAGAGTGTTCGTATTATTGTTCTTTATCACCTTCTCTGGTCTGAGGAAATGTCCTGTTTAAAAGCCACAATTTAAAACAGAGTTCTTTTGCCTTTATTTTGCTGCTCATGCGTCCTTCTTCCTCGCCATGGATCTTGACTGCACGTGCTGAGGTTCTTCCCCGTTGTCTGTGGTTTCTTCGTGGTTAGATGCAGCTGGAGGGCTCTCCCCTATGTATGGTTTAATGTCATTTAGGAAGAGCCACGCCCTCCTTCCTTGAAGCTTGATGGCTGAAGGAGTACAGTCCACCACGATGAAAGGGCTATTAAATCGTGGCTCGTCCCACCTCTTTCTTGTGAAGTTCCTTATAAGCACAGCATCACCAGGGAAGACGAGAGGCGCACATAAACCTTGCGCGGCATCTGTTTCAGCATTTCCTGTTGTGTTTTGTACTGTGCTGCACCCTTTTCGCCATCGCTGCAACTGGCTGGAAATGACAGAGACGCTGGATGTCATACAGTTCAAGTAATCCTGCATCTCTGTCCCCCAGACTTCTCTTGTTGGCTGGGCATCACTTCTAGCTCTATCTCAAGGGGTAAGAGGGGGGTCCTCATTCTTCTGCCTGTGACTATCTCGTGCAGCGTGAGATGATGGTCAGAGCCGGGTTGGTTCCGAAGTGCATACAATGCCAGTGGTAGACAGTGCAGCCATCCCTTTCTTAATGTGAGTTTCAGCTTGGCTATCCTGACCTTTAACAAGCCGTTGAGCCGCTCACATATGCCATTCCCCTCCGGATGATACGCCGACGAGAACTTGTGCTTTATACCAAGCAACAAGCTGATCTGCTCGAACACTGAATTGACAAAGTGAGCCCCATTATCTGACCTCATTACCTCGCACACCCCCCATCTAGGGAACACTTCCTTCCCCAGAAATTAGGGAGCATAGGTAGAGTCTGGGTGTGTACAGGGACCTGCTTCTCTCCACCTGGAGAATGGACACACCACCACAATTAAATACCTGTACCCATTGCACACTTGAATCATGTCGACATAATAGATATGCAAGTGCTGGAATGGCCCATTGGGCCGGGGGATGACTCCTCTCACTACTTTTAGTGTATGCCCAGCAGTGAATTGCTGGCAGATAACGCAGTACACCATGAAAAATGCAACATGCTCTGCTAAATTCGGTGTAAACCAGTCTTCTGCGAGCGTTGCAGCGAGATTTTGTTTTGTCATATGTATAGGGTAGTGTAATTGCTCCAATGCTACCTTTAGTAGGGCGTGTTAGGTCTCTCTGCCCTTCCAGTCTGTTAGCTGGGAAAGAAAGCACGGCGTCGCCAGCTGCACACCGGCGCTTCCGCGATCAAAGCCTTCAGCGCAAAACAAAGGTGTATCCAAGCAGTTGAATACTTTACTTACCCCGGATGCAGCGTGGTGCCTGGAAGGTAGCCTGGCAATGCTGGCGTCCTCTACACTACAGGAGCACTCGCCCTGCTGTGACGGTATCACGCAAACCAAGTCACGTGATACCGTCTTCATAAGCTCCTCCCTGTACACTCACCGGCGCTTCTGAACTTTCTTCGGTGGCGTTTGGGATTCGGATTTCCTGTTTCCTGATTCTTTGATTCCTGTTCCCTGATATCATTTATCTGGTCCTCTCTGTTTTGACTTCGGACTGCTTCGGTTGCTCTTTGGAATTTGCCTTTGATCTGGTTGCCTTCCCCCTCTTGACTGCGGACTGTCTCTGTTTTGCCTTGGATCCTGATTTGGTCTGCACTTCCCGCTCCCTGCTCGACATTAGACTGACATTGGATATTGCCTTGGATACTGAATTGGTCTGCATTGCCCGCTCCCTGCACGACATTGGAATGATTTTGGACTTTGCCTTGGATTGCTTCCACGCTGCTACCTTGCTCTGAAAAGACTTTGTTTTGTCTTGGTTTTTTCGAACTTTGAACTTCGAACTTCCTTGCTTTCGTCCCTCACAAGTACACGGACTAGAGACTTCCACAGGTGTACGTTGTGGGTTGTTTGCTTGTCTTCTGCCTCGCAACTAAGGATTTGCCACAAACTTCTTCTGCCCCTCTGAACCCTTGTTAGCACTGGACAGGAGTCCAACACGGTAAGACTGTGAATGTTATTAGGGACTCGTAGCTATTCTGTTGATGCTTGTTTATAAGTGATTCATTGTCGTATTCTTTGCTTAGACTGCAGGTGCCTGCATTACCAGCCGGTTAAACCTTTCTTACCTGAATTAGCAGGTTAGTGGTATTCCGTGTATGCTGTTTTGTATTGGCTTACTTGTCTATGCAAAGTCTGATACTTGCCTTGTTTTCAGCTGGTGGTGTGTCCTCCTGTATACCGTGTCTACACTTCTATGGCACCTGGGTCATCGTCTCCTGTCTTTCCAGTAAAGGACCAACCTTTCTGCGTGTTTCAGACAAATCCCTCACACAAGCCAGAGCTGCGGCGTTATTCAGTGGAAGTTCGAACTGTATAGGAAGGGCTCTATACATAACAAAGAATGGAGAAACACCTGTCGCAGTATGCATAGAATCATTATAAGCATATTCGGCAAAGGACAGAAGCGAGACCCAAAAACCTTGAAGCTGACTGATAAGGCAGCGTAGGTATTGTTCCATAGTCGCGTTTACGCGTTCAGTCTGCCCATCGGTTTGTGGGTGATATGCACTGGAGTATCTACCATCAATATCTAGGGTAGAAGTTAGCGCTTGCCAAAAGAGAGAAGTGAATTGTGAACCCTGATCAGTAATGATGATTGATGGAAGACCAAAACGCCTGAATACGTGCTTCAGAAACAGGCTCGCCAGAATAGGAGCTGTAGGGATTCCTTTGCAAGGAACGAACAAGGCCATCTTAGTGAGATAGTCAATGACAACCCATATCGTGTCATATCCTTCCACCAGCGGTAGTTCAACAACAAAGTTCATGGAAATCATGGTCCATGGTAGTTCGGGTATGGGCATAGGCCGTAACAACCCCACTTTTTTGCCATGAAGGGTTTTGCACTGGGCGCAAACCGCATAGGTTGACAAATGGTCCGCAACATCTTTTGCCATACATGGCCATCAACACCAACGTTTCAGTAAGTCCAAGGTCTTCCGGATACCCGGATGGGCGGCAATAGACGAATCGTGGCACCATTGCTTCGCCTGTTGTCTAGTAGGAATATCGGGTAGATAGACCTTCCCATCTTTATAAGGGAGGGACTGCACTATCTCCAACCCCAGAGTGGATATTTCCATGGGAGATGTCTCCACCCAGTCTCGAAGCTTGTCTTTGAGAAACGGTTGGAGGGTACAGCCACATACCACCTGGTTAGGTAAAAGCAGAACCCATCCATGTTACTGGGCTCAGGACTACCATGGTTACGAGAAAGTGCATCAGCTTTACAACGGAGGGCTCCTGGGCGATACAAGATAATGAAGTTAAACATTGAGAAAAACTCGTGCCAGCGAGCATGCCGAACTGTAGTACACTTAGCGGACTGGAGTGCAAGCAGGTTTCTGTGGTCGGTAACAACTCTCATTCCGTGATAGTGTAATTCCTTTCATATGAGGTGAGTTTCCTGGAATGGTATGCAACCGGGTGAAGACCGTTGGTCTCGGGGCATAATTGCGACAGTATCGCTTCAAGGGCAATACCTGAGGCATCTGCTTCCACAATGTAAGGCCGTGCCGGATTGGGGTGCTGGAGTACGGGTGCAGTAGTGAATGCGGTCTTGAGACTTTCAAACGCCTTTTGAGCTTCCCCATTCCAGCGAAACGGCCTCTTGGAACTGGTCAAAACCGTGAGGGGGCAGCAATGGTTGAGAAATCCTTAATGAAGCGTCGTTAGAAGTTAGAGAACCCCAAAAAGGACTGAAGCTCTTTCAATGTCACAGGGGTCAGCCACTGTAACACTGCTGATACCTTGGAGGGACTCATTTGCACCCCATGGTTGGTGATGTTGTAACCTAGGAACTCCACCTCCTGTACATGAAATATACATTTCTCCAATTTGGCGAATAAGTGGTTTTCTCTTAATCGCTTCAATACACTGGATACATGTGAGATGTGTGTTTCCAGAAAGGGTGAATATATCAGAATGTCATCCAGATAAACCACCAGATAACGGTCAAGCATATCATGGAACACTTCATTGATAAAGTATTGAAAGGTAGCCGGGGCGTTGCACAGCCCGAAAGGCATCACACAATATTCAAAAAGCCCATATTTCGTTTTGAATGCGGTCTTCCATTCATCTCCCTTTCGAATTCTCACCAGGTTATACACTCCTCGCAAGTCCAGTTTAGTGAACACCACTGAACTTCCGAGTTGATCCAACAAAACGGAGATCAGCGGGAGTGGATGTTGGTTTCTTATGGTAACCGCATTCAGAGCCCGATAATCAATACAAGGGCGTAGGTCCCCCTCCCTTTTGGGGACAAAAAATAAGGGAGAGGCTGCAGGGGACTTCGATGGGCGAATGAAGCCAGTTTCTAAGGATTTCTCAATATAGTGCTTTAAGATTAAATCTTCTTTGGGTGTCAGAGAGTACATACGCCCGGATGGTATCTTTGCCCCAGGTACCAGTTCTATCAGACAATCATAAGTCCTGTGGGGTGGCAGAATGCCTGCTCCAACTGCATCAAAAACGTCCTTGTATCCTTGATATTCCCTTGGCAATATTGTGTTGATAACAGCTCCCACAATGGGAGCAGTATCAAGCAAGGCGTGACTGGGTTTCGATGTGTCGGGAGTACTTTCCAAGCAGTTGTTTTCACAATGATCAGAAAGGAACATCACCTCCCCCGATTGCCAGTCTATTACGGGGTTATGTCACCGTAACCAAGACAGTCCCAATATGCACCTAAGCTGTGGAGCCGCAATGAGATCAAAAGTTATATTTTCATTATGCCCACAGCTAGTGGTCATTACCAACATAGCTGTACACTCTGTTACGGGGCCTGAAACCAGAGAGGACCCATCAACCGCACTCACGGTTTCAGGAAAAGGCAATCCCAACTCTCGAGCATAATTTTCGTCCATATAACAGCCGGTAGCACCAGAGTCTAGGACAGCCAAGACCTCCTTTAGACCACCTGTGTCAGAAGAGAGGATAGACGAGAGGTAATATGGGGTGGACGAATTAGAGTCCATGGAAGAAATGCCCGGCAGCTGGACCCCTTCTACTGCCGAGCTTTGGCGTTTCCCTGCTTCTTAGCTGGTTTCTTGGGACAAACACGCAGAAGATGATCTGAGGCCCCGCAATAGAAACACAATCCGTTCTTCCGCCTGTGTTCTCTCGTCTCAGCGGAGAGAGGTCCCCGTAATACACCTATTTGCATAGGTTCCGAAGGACTACACATAGGAGCGGGGGTGAAAAGGACGTGGGAGGAACAGTTCATTTTTCACCTTTTCTTTCCGCTCGTCTTGAATCGATTTGTAACACCAAATCAAGAAGTTCAGGGAAGGTATTTGGTACAACCGGAACAGTGGCCAGGGTATTTTTCAGGGGTTCCGAAAGGCCTTTGTAAAACAGCGATGCCTTCTTATCTTCAGGCCATCCGGTCTCTGCCACAAGCTGATTGAACTTGGCCAAATATGCAAGAAGGGACATATCCCCTTGCTTGAGGCCAAGTAACTCTAGATCCGTGGCTTGAGTAGCATAACATATATCAAACACACGACTCATTGTATCGATCAAGGCGTCACAATTGTACAGCAAATGACTGCCATCCTCTAGCAATGGATTAGCCCAGGCGGCCGCTGTACCACCCAAATGGGACAGCAAAAAGGCGGCCTTAGTCGTTGAGTCAGGGAAGGAAGCAGGTCTACAGAGGAAATGCAACCTGCATTGATTCAAAAAGGTCCTGTAGGATTTAGGATCTCCACTGAATCGTTCTGGGGGCGCCAATGGGAACTGTGCCGTCATGTACACTGGCCCAGCCCCTGGTGCCGGCGGTCCTACACCTGACCCGGATGCCATGTCAGACTGTGGTAGTTGTGCGCCTGGGGGTTGTATACCCGCTTGTAGCTCATCGATCCGTTGTTGGGTGACGGAATGGGCAGCAGTCATATCGTTACGAAGGTCTGCCACTAACTGCAAGATAGTGGTCAAGGTCTCGTTTGCATCCATGAATTAAAGGCTTCTGAATCTGTCAGACCAAGGAAGCACTTGAAATGGAGCGACTTGCCTCGTCGTGTAGATGACGAAGTCTTCCAAATAATGTACCTGTATGGCTAATAGAAATAGCCAGACAGGTACATTATTTGGAAGACTTTGTCATCTACACGACGAGGCAAGTCGCTCCATTTCAAGTGCTTCCTTGGTCTGACAGGGAAACAGGCATTACTGGTTTACCAGTGCTGTCTTGCCTCCACAAGCCGTCAGAGGGGCTTAAATAGCACCCACGACGCTTACATAAATTGTTCTCCTCCTGAGGTGCCTCCCTCTGGAGCTTCATTAGCTGAGTCTGCCCCATGTTGCTACATGCCTCGGTTGTGGAGCGTGCTACCATCATCCTCTCATGGGTACGTGCCACCTCCCCGTCCATGATTGTTTCACTCTTGGATGCCTGTTTCACTCTTGGATGCCATATGCTTGGCTTCCGTGTCCGCTTCATGGTTTCCACGTGACACTAAATCCGTCCCTTTGGTGTGGGCGGCACATTTTACGACCGCTATGCCTACTGGGAGCTGTAGTGCTTTTATCAACCTGTCCAATACAGCTGAATGTTGCACTGGCGTGCCGTCTGCTCGGAGGTAGCCCCTCCTTTTCCAGCGCGCTAGTCCTGCATGCACTGTGGACGTCACATAGGCGGAGTCACTGTACACCGTTACTTCCTGGTCTGCATGATTCTCAATGGCGAATACCAACGCCAATAATTCTGCCACCTGTGCTAAATATTCGTGCACTAACGAGTACTTGGAATTCTCTATTTGCCATGTGTTTTATTACGGCAACGCCTGTATATCTTTGTCCGACTTCTTGGTCGATTCTCGAAGAACCGTCAATGAACACGATCTCACCACCTGCCAGGGCATTTTCCTTTACCCCGGGGATTTCATGATAGAATTCCTCGTAATGTGCACAGTCATGTATAGGTTCTCCCTCTGTGACTGGTTCAGCTATTAACGTGGCTGGATTTACAGTTTTACATCGAACTAGTTTGATCGATGGTTTAGAGATAATCACCTCATAGGCTAATGCTCTCTGAGATGTCAGCGTTCCCTTTGGTTTTTCTAGTATGGCTAATAATGAGTGCTCGACATACAAAGTCACGGAGCACCCTATCACTATGGATGATGCCTTCTCGATGGCGAATGCGGCGGAAGCGAGATTTTGTTCGCATGGGAAGTGGCCTCTCATAACCGGGTCCAGACTCCCGCTGTAATACGCTAGGGGCTTATACCCCAGCGAGGTTCGCTGAGCGAGCACTGCCATCATAAAATTGCCATCAGTATGTGAAAACAGGTAGAATTCCTCTGCATAATTTGGGATCCCTAGGACCGGGCGCTTACAAATCACCCCCTTGAGTTCTGCAAACCCCTTCTCCATTGCCTCAGTCCATTACATGTTTTCTTTTGTCGCCTGGGCCTTTTTTAGGGCTTGAAGCAAGGGCTTGGTATACGAGCTGTAATAGAAGACCCATGCTCTGACATAATTGCAAAGGCCTAGGAAGCTCTGCATTTGTTTTATCGTGAGCGGCTTAGCCGTGTTCATGATAGCTTCAGCCCTTTCTGGGGTTACCTTTTTCCCCTCATGTGAGATTAGCTGACCTATGTACAGCACTTCTTGTTGACAGTATTGTAATTTTTCCTTATCAACTTTATATCCTTTCTCAGCTAAGATAGTCAGTAGCTGGACAGAGTCGCGCCTGCATTGTTCCTCAGTGACGCTGCAGATCAGAATGTCATCCGCATATTGCAAAACGACACTGTCCACCGCAATATTGCTTAGGCCCATTTGCAGGACTCTGTTGAAAATGGACAGAGACTCACAATACCCCTGTGGCAATCTTGTGCTTTTCAGACGCATTTGTCTGAAAGTAAATGATGTCAAATCTTGCGAATCACGGTGCAACGGGATTGAGAAAAACGCATTTTTCGCCTCAGTGGGTATGTTGCATAAAATTGTGGATAGATTAGGGACTAGAGGGAGCTCGGCTTCAACAATATCGTTTAATGCTCTTAAATCTTGGATTAAACGCCAAGACCCTCCCTTCGATTTCTTGACGGGGTAAATCACCGTGTTGCAAGGTAATTCTAACGTCACTAGATACCCTGCTCCATCATGGCGGAAATTGTCTTTGCGATCCCTTCATCCGCTTCCCTGGACATGGGTTATTGCCGCGCTCTTGGTAAAATTGATCCTGGTTTCAATTTAATTTTCACTTCATCTGCCCCCTTCAAGAGGCCTACGCCATAGGTCCCTGTAGTACATACTGTGACGGGTACTTGGGCCATGTCATCATCAAAGTATTCTGGACGTATCAGTGCCAACATCATTCTTTGTGGCACTTCCCGTTTGATCATTTTGACCCAAAATATGAGACTCACTTCCACCCTTGTCTCTTCTAGGTCATGGTGTTCTTCGAACAGATCGTCATCAGTGACATCAGTCACTCGGTACCCTTCTTTGATGCCGATAATCGCGCACCATTGTCTTCCTTTGTCATCGTATCCTTCAACCAATACCAGTTTCCCTCGCACTGCGGCAGATTGTATCACTAAGGGAAATACTTGTCCCTCCTCTTCGTGCATAGGTATTCTTGGTCTGAATAGGAACTCATCAAGGGTTCTCATAGTTTTATCTGCGAGGCCTGGCAATCCCGCCATAAGCACCCGCACGCCATATGCAAAGACTTCTGGTTCTAAGGGTATAGATCTCATGGCTATGCGCCCTGAGTATGCTCTAATCATTTCGCATACATTTAAATAATGCATTCCTGGAGTGGAGCACACTATACCATTCTCGGTAAACGAGATTGTCATATTCAACTTTGTCATCAAGTCCCAACCCAGGATGTTTACTGGGGTCTGACGTGAATACAATAAGGGTACATTAATTTCGCACTCTCCTACAGGGACTGGGAGCGAGTCTGTAAAGGGAACTCTACTGTGAGCTCCTGTGAAACTCTGAGTATCTATGGCCTCACCAGACAAGGAAAACGTGCCTTCTCGTATGCATGAGCATGTTGCGCCCGTGTCAACTAAGAATGAATATTCCTTGCCCCCTATGATGACATTTACCCTAGGTTCCCTATTAGGGTCTGGTGTCACTGATAGGATAGAGCACATCAGAGTCCCCCATGAGCTGTCCAATTTCATATATAGGTTCGGCCCACTGTATGCCTGTGGATTTCCCCCATTTCCAGTGTTGACTCCCCTCCGGAGTTAGTGCCCTGAGGCATTTGCGGCGGTGCCTGCTGGGATTGTCCCTGTGGCAAGTTCCCCATGTTCGAGGGTTGAACCAATTGCTGCGCCCCTTGCTGCAAACCTGATGCCTGCTGCTGCACTGTGTGATTTTGTGTACCGCCCTGTTGTGGGACGGCAGGCTGATTCACCATGCCTGTTCCCATTCCATGGCCATTTTGCCACATGCCTTGGTTTCTGCACATGTGTGCCACATGTCCTGTCATTCCACATAGCCAACACACTGGCGGTGGTCGGGCCATCTGTCCATCTGGCGCAGCTGAACTGCCCATCTGCACATTTTGAAATCCACCTTGGTAAGCCTGAAAACCTCCCTGGTTACCTCGAAACCCACCCTGGTTACTCTGCCATCCTCTTCCTCCGAAACCCCTACCCCTTGGGTAAAATCCTGCGCTACCCTAGTTATTCTGGGATGGGTTAGCTGCTGATTGCGTGCTTGGTTCAGCTGAGCTTGTCAGCATTGCTCCCTCGAGAGCATACTTTGAGAGTTTATTTTGCACTAGCTTTGCCTCCTCGGCCTTATGAGTTGCCTCTTTTTTATGGTTTTTCTCTTGCAACAATCTGCAGTAGTGTGCAATTGTCAACTGTATTTCAGCCCAGGGTTTAGCTTCTACTCCTACTAATTTCTTGAGCTGCTTTTGCACCGCTTCAGGCAACCCCTGGCACAATATGTGGTAGAATACAGGGATAGATTTCATCCAAGACTCATGCATTTTGAGCACCCATGCGTCTTGAAAATTCTGGATATAAATCAACGGATCCTCTGACTCTTTCATTTTCCGAATCATTATAGCTTCCATATCGGAAGTGTCAGGGTAAAGCGTTCGTAGCGCTTTCCACACTGCTGCTCTACAATTGTTAAATGGTGCTCCGTCATGGGAAGTGTTAATTATGGTTACTCTAGGGTACCCTGCCCGTTTCCATACAACGTCTGCTCTTTCACCAAGTATGATGATCAGGAGGCCCTTAATGTTCCCCATAGCTAAGGTGACACCCCCTGTCATTTTCTCTAACTCATGTATCCACTTCCCGGCTCCCGATGTCAGCATTGGAAGCTTATTCTCTAGGTTCTCTCGGTCCATGTGTGGCCATGGAATATATTGCGGTCTTGCTCCCTGTTTTATAACAGTGGGAATTGGAATGCGCAGTCTTCCTTCTCTTTCCCCATAGCTCTCCTGTCTATAGCTGGGGTAGCATTCCCACACTGCCATCTACCTGGCAATGCCCTCAATCTGTCTGTATAGGCTGGTGCTGATGCCCTCCCTCTGACCGTGGGGTGCTCCTCCATGTCTGCCAGACTGCGCGACAGACTTTGGTGTCCTAGTTGCAGACTCGCTAGCATCTGACCACCGTACCCTTTGGTACCTTGGGAGCCGGTTTTCACGCCGTCTCCCTTCATCATGTGCCTCGTCCTCTGTCTCTTCACCAGTGTCAAACGCTGATTGTTCCCAACTGCTTGCATCTTCTTCGTTCTGACCAATCTCTAGTCTGTCTAGGGACAGTCCCCTGCTCCCACTACTTCGAGTGACATCCTCAGTGTCATATAGCTGAGTGCTCTCCAAGCGCTCATCTTCCCTTCCCCCATGGGATATCTGTTCCAGCCCCATCTCATTGTATATTTTATCAATCGTTTCCCCTATGCTTCTGGTGTCGAAGTCATCCTCAATATTTGCCCCACTCATACCTGGTACCGAGTCATTTGCAAGAAAGAATTCTTCTATGTCTTCCCACTCTACAACAGGATTGGGTTTTTTAACTTCCCGCTCCAAATATTCAAGATCTCGTGCTCTCTGTCTGCACTTACGTTCTATTTCGTCATCTATTTCCTTGCGCTTCCTCGCTTCTTTTCTAGCCTTATCTACTTCCCTCATCCTTTCGTCTCTACGTTCCTTTGACCTTCTAACTTCCTCATCTTCTCTTCTCTTCGCTCTCTTCTCACGTACTCTTTGCTCTTCCTCCAACTTTTGCATGTTCTGCCTGTACTTCTCATAGGCCGCGTATTGTGTGCGACTGAGCGGTATTCCTTGCTCTTCGCGATATAGTTGTTCTCGCCTTAGCCTATCCGTCCTTTTTATCCTCTCGTCCCTCATTTCCTTTTCCTTCTCTTTTTCCCTTCTCTGTACCTCATGAGACCTCTCTCTCGGCCTTATATCATCACTTACTTTTTCATCCAGCTTCAGCAATATCTGACCTCCCATCCATTCGTCTTTCGCGAATGCTATCTCATCTGTTCTGTCTTCACTTCCTTTCCATTTCTTTCCCTCTCTCTCCTTAACGAGAGATGCACAACTCTGCGCCTGTTCCTTCCCTTCATCATTGTGTCCCTCCTTGTCCCTCGGGACTGCGGAGGCAAGATTAATTTCCTTGTCCTTCTCTTTGACTTTGTCACTACTGTACGTTGGTGGCTCATATGCGGGGTTGCTATACCCCGTGGCTGCCTTTAGTTCTCTTAGCGGGTAGAGTCCCTCTGACTTACTTCCCTCAATGACTGGCTCAGGCGGGGCTGGTGGCGCGGTAGGTGTCTCACACCCCTCCGTGCATACGTTTAATATCCAGTCTGCGGGTGGTTCTTCCTCCTTCATCTGTTCGAACATTTTCCACAGTTCTAGAACAGCGAGGCGTTTCTCTAATTTATTGCCTGTGTAAGTGGCATGTAGGTAAGTCGTCATATGTTGTAAAACGGCTTTAGATAGGGACCCATTCTGTGGCCAAGGCATAAACATCTTGTGGGCGGAACCCTTAACCCACTCTGTGCTGTACTTTTTTTTACTCAGTTACGGAATCGCGTAAAACCAAATTTAATTTTAAATAATCAATGATACAGTTCTTCTTACATTGGACATACAACAGAACACATATGACAGACACTTGACAGACTAGACGGACACCAGCTGGTCACCCATATACCTGCCTTCTAATTAATACCCAGCCATGGGGTCTAAACGAACCCCATTTGTGCCGTCTTTAAACGTCACTGTAGCCTAATCGCCCCCTATTATATGGGCTCTGGGTTCACGTTTCTTCTGACTGCTGTAATAAAGCGCAGGAACAAGACGAATCCTTACTTTTTTATCTCAGGTGTCCCTCCTGGTATCCTCCGTTTTCTCTCGGGTGTCCCCCCGGTAACCATTCATTTTCTCTCGGGTGTCCACCCGGTAACCATTTGTTTTCTCTCGGTTGTCCCCCTGGTAACTACTTTTTATCTCGGGGGTCTATCCCGGTGACCATTTTTTATCTCGGGTGTCTATCCCGGTAACCACTTTTTATCTCTTATACTTGAGTCATTAACCCCTTATATATACACAGTCTTCTCTACTTCTGATTATTTTTTCTCCACCACCCTCCGTTACCTTTCGCTTACTTGTTTTAATGCCTACTAGACATTTGCCAAAGTAACAAGTTTATTGTTTCACTCACCAATCGCATCTTTTTCCTCTCTGGAGCTTCGGGATCACCACCCCTTCCTCTTCAGCCTCTTGCGGTCTTTTCGTCCGATTGGCTGCCCGTGGGAATGAGAAGCATTATGCTTGGAAAGGCAGGTTCCTTCAGACCCACTGCAGATTTTTATGGACTTACACTATCATTGTCCACGGGAAGTTTCTCAGTCTACTTAGCCGTAATGACGTAAGGACTCGTGATATTGCCGAAGGCCTAGAGTTACTTTGTGCCATTGGTCTATAGGTGTCTTAAATTATATAATCAATAATAGATGGCCAAAACCATCCTCTGCTACCAAGTGTACAGGAGGGCAAGATATCCACTGACCGGCCCATGGGCCAGTGCTCACCCTCTAATACCTGTTAAACAAGATAGCTGCACCATGTGAGGAATGGGGGTGCAGGATTCACTTATCCAACACAACTCAAAAAGGAGGACTCAGTAGTTTGGCAAAGGGAAGTCTGTTTAATGACAAGTACATCAAACAGGGAAACAATTGGAAATCAGCATTGTTGCGATCGCCTGTCTCGCTCAACTTCCTCGAAGGTGGCTGAAAAACACGCCCATGTCCGGGCCGAGAAATTTGCTGTAGCCCCGGCAGCTATTCGAACAATGTTGTACACAAATAGGAAGGGCAATTTAAAAGAAGTAGACCAGGTTAGTTCCACAATCCGTGCCTGGATGGCGCTGTTCAATAGGATGGGATGTAACAACCCATACTGGCCACACACTCCCCTATGGCACCATCCCGACCTGGAACCAACCTTCGACACAGCCATACAACGCAAATGGGACCTGGAAAAGGAAATGAAAATAGGAGACCTATTCCCAGAGGGCAATTTGGCAAAACTCGATATAGTGTATAACAAAGTGGGGAAAGGGCTTGTCACTACACTACAGTAATATAGAATAAAAGCCGCATGCAGAAAGAAATGCTTCCCTTTGGTCCCACCGATCCACAAGTTTTTAACAGCAGTACTAACCCCAGAGGGATTCACTGGTTCAGTATCGAGCTTGTACAAAGCGGCCCAGGCATACACCCCAACCGGGAATGTAAAGAAAAGTAAATGGGAACGGGACCTGTCTACAGGAGGGCAAGATATCCACTGACAGGCCCATGGGCCAGTGCTCACCCTCTAGTACCTGTAAGACAAGATAGCTGCACCATGTGAGGAATGGGGGTGCAGGATTTGCTTACTCCAACACGACTCAATAACGAGGACTCAGTAGTTTGGCAAAGGGAAGTCTGTTTAATGACAAGTACATCAAACAGGGAAACAATTGGAAATCAGCATTGTTGCGATCGCCTGGCTCGCTTCAACTTCCTCAAACTTCAGTTGAACAGCAACTTTTATACACAAAACTCATCATCATTGACGTCTAACTCTACAAAACTCGTCATGCAATATAATTGGTTAGGAAAGGTAACTTAAGTATAGGTGCTATATCTGTATATGGTAACAGAGCATGCGGATTGGATAACTCTTATTGGGTGGGCATCAACGTCCAACCCTCTTCATCACGCGTGATAGACGTCACTACAACTCCAACGTCCCATTGGTTCTACGATCTATAGGACCCTAGATAAGTTGGTCCATTATGATTGGGCAGGTTACACCCCTAGACATAAATCTCCACTTTTAGTTAGCAGCATGAAGCATGGACCCCCAGGTGCCTCATGCCCCCAGATTCACCCTGCCTCCTTTCTATCAATCAGTATCTTTGGGCTATGTGTCAATTAGTTGGCTGGGTATGGCCTCGAAACTGTAACCTCTTATCAGGAAAAGTTATGGCATCCTCGGGTTCTGGATGACATCAGGCAGTGGTACCTCTTCGCGCCTGGCTGGTCACGTGTTAGTTCACCATGAATCTGCTTCAGTTTCCAGCTTTTCATGTATTTGATTCTTCTTTAGCCTCGCCACCTGCCTGGGCCCCCCTTATCTTGACCTTCAAGGAGTAGGCTGGTATGCTCTAAAGTTCCGATTCTCCAGCGTTGCCGCTCTCCCCCTTTCCATGGGTTGACCTCGAATTCCCAGGCATGAGCTGCTCTTTGTTGAGTTTCGATTCAGCTCTTATTTCTGGCTTCAACTGGAATATGAAACCTGGCCTAGTAGGCCTCTGGCCGCCTGGGCGTACTTCTGCTTTACAAAATGGAGTCACACTTGTATAATGTGCCTTATTGAGGTAGATATATGGTTGGCGCTTGTCACTCTATTCTTCTACTAAGCATTGCAAGCAGTATCGTTTTCTTAGCTTCTTTCGTTTCAAGCCTATTTACACGCGTTAACTGGTTGGTTACTTCCACCTTGTCTCATAGCAACGTTTCCTTACGTTTTAACATCATCTTTTTCCTATGTCCATTACATCTATTTTCATAGCTACTCGCACTGGCGTGCTATCTTCGAGAGCCATTTTTGTTCATTCGCGAGTCTGTCCAGGCCCTTGTGTCATTTCCACTGGCCCTACATTAAGGCTCTTTGGGTTTCTTCATGGTCCGCCTGTAGGTACTCTTCATTTCATCTCAGCGGCTGGTACGGCTGTCTGATAGGGTACCATGCTGCCCAGGGCTGTCTGGTTATGGGCACTTCAACAGGTATGGCTCTTCTGATGTACACTGGGCAGAGTCCCAGCGCGGCTCTCTGGTGGTTCATTTGCTCCTCATACGTCACATACCTTGGCGAGTACGTTCCTGGTACCTCTAAATGGGGGGCAGGGGTGCAGGCTATGCTTGGGGCCTTCTCTACATCTGCACATCGACATAGAAGATGCCCAATGGTCCAGATATTGCTGATACACCAGAGAGATATCCTTGAACTCAAACCTCAGGCTAATACAGTTTCAAATTCTAAATCACTTACATATAACCCCCAAACAGATCTCCAAGTACTGCCCAGCAACCCTAATGGTCTGCCCTGAATGCGGCAAAGAAGATGCAGACTCTATGCATATGTACTGGGAATGCCCCCCTTTAAAATCCTTTTGGCAAGCTGTAGCAGCAAAAATAAGCGACATTACAGGGCTACAAATCCCAGCTCTCCCACAAAAATATCTCCTGGGTGACATCGGAAAGGCATTGTAAAAATTTGGAGACTAGTGTCAGTGGTGGGGGCAGTAGCAAAGAGAAACATATTACAGCTATGGAAGTCCAAAGCCGCCCCTACAGTAGAGACATGGCTACGAGACTTACTATATGTACAAGACACTGAGGAGCGATATGTGCACAGCCTTACCCACACTGGTAGACCAAAGGACATCTGGGCGCCACTGCGATCTTACCTTGGGAACAATCAAGAAGAGGAATTGGAGGACTCCCCATAGACTGGCCTAGTGATGACAACTAGAACCACAAGACTATACCCCCCAGGTGGCATAAAAACAATTGAAGGCGACACAGCATGATGGGAACAACAATACAATGCAACGTTATATGTCTAAAGTATCTATGCTGGTATATTTGCATATTGAATGTTTGTTTTCGTTTTGAAGTGTAAAGTTCTCAACAGTGGAAAATAAAGGTTTTTTTAAAAAAAAGAATTCACTGACTTTAGGGCCATATTTCCCGCAGAGAAAACTTTCTTGGCCAAAGCATTGTAACACTTGTCATCTCTGTCTGGGAGAATGCTCGGGTATGCATTTTGTCTTGAGGTGGATGTGGCAGCCTGTACCACCAAACTTTCTGGAGTAGGATGTTTCATCAGATAACTGGGGTCACTATTGCATGCCCTGTATTTTGATGTTAGTTTTTCATTTATTGCCAGAATTAATTCTGGCGTCTCCCAATTTGTATTTATTCACCTTTGCAATGCCACATGAAAAGTAAGAATAGGACCCTCCTGTGGTTTTTTATCTAGGATGTCAATAAGATCATCCTGCTCATATATTGGTGTGGGTCTTTTCCACCCCACATATTCCACCACCCTGGGACATTAAATGTCTCTAAGACCCTTCTGCATGGTCAGTAGGATCAGGTCTCCCAAATTATAATTCTGGGGACGTATTTAGTCCACTTGCATTTTGCAGTACTCCTGTAAATTTTCAACCTTGATTCCTCTGAGATCAAAGGTTCAGGGACCCCAGGTGTTCCATATTGTAGACCAAAGGGACGTGAATCATCAGAGGAATGTTCTGCTTCCACATAAATACAAGAAAGTTATTCCAAAAAATCCTTTCTTGGTAGTGGTGTATATACTTTCTCTGTAAACCTCCATGGCGTTGATGGTGGCGCCGAAATCTTCAACACCGTCAAGGACTTGTTAAGGTCCGACAAGGAGTCTTTCGGCGCTAATGGCATCAATGACTTCTTCCTCAAGGAAGATTTGTCTCAACTCGAGGGATTCTTCGATCGCTCTTGAGGAGATTTTTCCTTGCCTCTCGGGCCCGGGGGCGCACAGGTTTTGCCCTTATCTTTTTTCTTGTTGAGTTTTTCGACCTGGGCATGGCTTTCATACGTTTTCGAGGGGGTCAAGGCAGCCTTCTCCAATACTTGCATCATTTTCACTCTGAACTTCTCCCACTCAGCCGGGGAGGCTGATTTTGTCAGGCATTTAACCCGTTCTGGGGAGGAACTCGATGACGATGAAGACGGTGACCTATGGTGCCTTTTCTTCGAATGTCGCGTAGATGATGAGTGTTTAGAACCACTGAGTGATCTCAATCTTTTTGTCTTCTTTCGACTAGGAGAAATATCTCTCGACTTGCCCGAAGACTGTCTTTTTGATGGAGTTATTGAAGGGGATTTTGACCTACCTTCTGCTAGTTTTCCTCTTTGCTCTTTCTGGGATTTCGCAGTCATCGATAAGCAAGCCTTACAGTCAACGGTAGCGGAAGAGTAACCAAGGCACCACAGACACACCCAATGGGGTTCCGTAAGGGACATTTTTGCCCCACAGTCCTGGCACTTCTTAAACCCCGGTCTCAGAGTCTAAGATGCCGATGACAATGCCATTTTAATGTACTCGCAGATTCTCGTATGAGAACCAAAGCGTACCGTATCCGAAGCAATAGCTTTCGCAGAAAAACAGAACTGAAGCCAACGGTTGCTGCGCACACTTTATACCATCAATGACGTGGACATCGAGACAGAGGCTTCCGAGGGACATCGAGTTGACTGGCATCGACATGCAGCACCCTCTGCTGGAAAAAATGTCTGAAGCAGCTGAAGCTGGTTATGGAAATATCATAAGTTGAGAAATACGTGAGAGGACTCAATCCATTCAAAAGTAGTGGTATACTTAGGGCAGCTCATATCTGCAACAGGGAGAAAGATAAGCCCAGAGAGAGCCACAGCATTGAGAAACACAGCACAGACAAACACAGTCAGAGAGATGCAGCAGTTCTTACAATTGTGCAACAATTGCCGCACATGGGTGTTTGATTATTCTACATGTTAGACCCCTAGGGCAGGTACTCAAGGAATACCAGCAGATGAAGGGTGCAATTGTATGGATAGAGGAAATGGCAGACATCTTCAAAGATCTCAAAATAGCAATCAGCAGTGCACCTGTATTAGCAACACCAGATTACAAAAAGCTATTTTTCTTGTTTTCACATTCCAATGGCCAAGTCATGACAGCAGTACTGACACAGAGAGCCTCACAGAAACAGAAACCTTTAGCATTTTACAGTGGCCTCCTGGACCCAGTAATGCAAGGACCCCTTCCATGTGAACAAACATTAGCAGTACAGAAATATGCCACAGTTGTTATGGGGTGTCCATCACCTTGTACCTTGAGTATGCAGTCTGTTCCATACTTGAGAGGAACAGGTCCACACTCACCACACTGAGAGCAAGCAGGTATGAGGTACTCCTAGCAAATCCAGCTATCACCATAGTGAGGTGCCATACCGTTAACCCAGCAACGTACATTGCCGAGCCAATAGAACCAGGTGACAAAGTCCATGATTGTGTAGTATATGAGGGAGAGACAGATGAGTTCAGCCGGATCAGTGAAGACCCCCTTTGATACAGAAGAAGTACTCTATGTAGATGGGTCATCGAATATAGACAAGGAAAGCGGACAAAGGCACAGAGGCGCAGCAGTAATGAAATATGTGAAGGACCAGGAGGAAGAATTTCAGATAATCATGCAGCAAAGATTGCCCTCACATTATATAGCACAATCGGCAGAACTCCTCGTGCTCATTGAAGCATTAGAAATGTCAGCATATGAAGATGTTACCATTTACACTGATTCTGCATGCATGACATCTACAGTACACTCAAGTTTATCAAGATGGAAGAGAAGGGGATATAGAATAGCAGGTGGGTTGCCAGTTATTAGCAAGATTAATTGAAGCACTAAAAGGCCCTGATCACGTAGCAGTTGTGAAGAGCACAGCACACTCTAAAGGAACAGACTTGTATGCAAAACAGGCAGCTTGTATCCCCTTCTGGAAGAAAGCAAAATAGCTGTTACTGCAGCCCAACAGAGAGGATTACCAGAAGCATACAGTGCATTATCAAAAGAGCATATGATTGAATTTCAGGAAAGATCCCCAGCAGGGGAAAACTTTTTATGGGAAAAACAAGGATGTGTCTTATCACCTACTGCCATTGTATGGATACAGCATCACAGGTAAAGTAGTCACACTATTAGAGTTGTTAAACATTGCACTAGAGCAGCTCCATTGCCCCACACATGCACCTAAGCAGCACATTGCTGCTGACATAAGTGAGGACTGGTTTGTGCCAAATCTGGCCGAACATGTTGACAGATTTGTAACCAACAGCACTATATGTCACAAATGTGATCCAGCACACACACTCAGGACATTGAAGAGAACACTGCCCTGCCCCACAGGGCCATTCAAACAGCTGCACATAGACTTGATATGGTGAATCGTTGCAACCATTATGGGTATGTACTAGTGGTAGTATGCCCATACTACCCCTGGATTGAGGCAGGGCCCTGTGTCAATGCAGACGCAAAATCTGCTACAAGGTTTTTAGTTAGGGAAATGTTCCCTAGAAGGGGTATCTGTGAGACATTGAGGTCTGATAATGGCCCTCATTTTGTAAATGAATTCCTGGCAGAGGATACTCGATTATTAGGAATCGGGTACAAGCTGTGTACAGCTTACCACCCACAGGCAAATGGAGTGACTGAGAGATTAAACTGTCTCTGAAAATTAAAACTGGCCAAATTAATAATAATAATATTTATTTGTATATAGTAATTTATACTTTTACAAAATATAAATGAATCAATTAATTGTAGGAAACTCACAATCACATTCAATCTCATATATAAATTCAATAATAACAATACAATGCAATGATACAACAGTTCAAACCTCAGTGTTTTCTTAAAACATTGCAATTAAAATGTCTACCCACTTGCTAAAAACCTTTTACGTGTTTTTCAAATATGATCCACAAATGATAAAGTGCAATTTGCAATGAAGTTGATGGAGAATTCAAGCAATAGCACCAAAACTCTTCAGACCTAATGGTTTCATAGTTATGCATGAAATCTTCATATATACACATACTGTCCAAATTATGTGACACCCTAAAGAGTTGGCTGCACTGCCTGCCCCTGGCCCTCCTTAGCTTGAGAAATCAGCCCAGCAAGAACCACCACCTCACAGCTCATGAGGTGGTGACAGGCAGGAGGATGTTTGTCCCAGCAGTACCCTCATGAACAGTGTCAGATGCTCATTGCAGTGCAAAACTGCTACCAAGAGAGTTTGATGTGTATCTCAGGAACCTGTCAACCTGTGCAAAGTTCATCTCATTACAGATAAACAGCACAACAAAGTAAAGGACCCCACCGGACCAACAAGGCAACACATTCGAAAGTGCACGAGCCTAAATGTTTGGGTCCATATGAAGTGGTCACTACCTCAACCACAGCAAAGCTCAAGAATCATTGTGCCTGGAGACATCTCACTGACTTGTGCAAAGATACAAGCACAGCATCTCAACTCTGATGAACAATCATCTCCAACATTGGAATAAGCAACAAATGTTGAGTATTCAGGACGAACTTGAAGCCTTTTGGGCATAACAGAAGAAGTACTACAGTTGATATGCAAAAAGCTAAAGAGCAAAATCGTAGAAATATGAAAAATATGTTCATAGGGCTAGGTTGTCTATTTTCTCTCTTCTCCTTTCTATCCTTTTAACAAAGCTATTGAGACTAGGGCATAGAGGTACTAAACAAAATGAGATAGAAATAGAAAATGTATTTGTACTTAGGAATAATGTTATGAGTAGACATAAAATAACAAATGAACACAGAAGCAAGTGGAATGCTGGATGAACATCATTCAGATGGCATAAATACCTGGCATAAAATGATGAGGAAATTTAGTAGCATGCAGATAAGCAAATCTTTCTATATTTGTGGGTTAATACCACATGCAGTTGGCATCCCCAGGCTGTTCCTCTCACCGGAAGGGCTGACTTTAGAGGTGCAGTGCTTAGCACATTTAGTAACCTGCAAACTCGAGGGACAATTTCAGGGACACAAAGTATACATAAGAATGGAGAAAAGATCAGCAGAAGAATGTACAAAACTGGGAAAGCAAAAAGGTACACATGTCCAGACAAACCACTAATGGTGATAGAAGAAGCCACATTTGGGAATAAGAAGTGGATAAAGAGGCAGGCAGTAGTCAACGCTGAGGGGCTAATGGGATTTAGAGAAGATGAAGCGAAGCGAACAGACAGACTGCAGCCAGACTGCAGACAGACTGTAGAGATATTTGGGTGTTGCATATGAACAAGTTGACAAGTCTACATCAATATGAACAACCTATAAAAGTACAGAAATGCACTCGATGTTCATTCTGTTTCAGATGGACACTGACTGGCAGTGTGAGAACCAAGCCGACTATCATCTGCCACCATCTTGGAATGGCCTCTGCACCATTGTCACCCTACCTGCACCAGTGATGGTTATCCCTGCAAGGAATGTGCAACTGCCCATGAAGAAATCCCAGTCCCCTTAAGAGCCCCCACAAATGTAGGACACTTGGATTCACCTAGGGTGCATAGAAGGAAACATGGCTATTTCTCGAAGGAGGTTTATGAAGCATTAGCAAAGATGCTACCCCAGTATCTGCTATTCACAAAGATAGAGGTCTTCTTTACCTCAATACTTACCCCTGGAATACATACAGCCACCAATGGAAAATGGCTAAGGCTACTGTGATGGAACTTAATGGAACTGTTGAATGCTACTGAACATGGACTCAACACCGTACGTGAAGAACTGAGAGCGCTCAGGCTCATGGCTCTCCAAAACCGTGTAGTCCTGGACCTCATCACAGCCATGGAGGGCGATGTCTGCAGAAAGATTGGCAGTTCATGCTGCACCTATGTCTCTCCCAACGATGCTGGCAACGTAACTCTCACCATAGCTATTAAACAGATGGCCCAACTGACAATGGACATGGGAAAAGGAGGAGGAATTGGTAAAGATGAAAACTGGCTACCAATGTTTACTTAATGGATGCCCCGCTTGCTGACCAATATTTGCTGTATCCTATTCTCCATCCTCGTTCTCATGATTCTATTCTGGTGTATATACCGGGCTATTGCTACATTCAGTGTGTCCCGAACAAATAGAAAGGTTTTCTTTGCAGTAATGACAGGAAAAGCAACTCCTCAGTGGAAAGATGAAACCTGCCAAACAGATGAGCCATTACAGGTAGGAAGGCACAGGAACAGGTACCCCACAAACATACGTAGCTACCCTGACAATGCCCTATGGTCCCAACCTAATGATCCTACTGAGGACTTTGAATGTTACATAGACACCACTCTAGAATGGCCCCTTAGTTATTTGCAATGCACTCCTTGGGAAAGTATGGTGGGGGTCTAAGAGATGTAGGGAAAATATGGATACCCAGTAAGTGTTTATGAATGGCCGGAAGAAGATGAAAGCTTTGAAAAAGAAGGTAGAGAAATATACATCCCTCAAGGGATAAAAGGGGGGAATGTAGGACAGTATGAAAATATGGGTGCAGTCCAAACCTGCAAGAGCATACACATTGCAGAAGCCACTGTGAAGCATCAGAATTCATGCTCCAATTAGGCCATGCCACACACACAGCCATGAAACAAAGCAACCCATTTAGCATAAAGTATTACATCTAGGCTTATCATAGCCTGGCAAAATACCCTTTTTAGGCAAGCATCCATGTACTTTTAACATAAAGCTGCCATAGGTTGCATCAGTTTAAGAAATATAGAAGAGGTTTTCAGAATGATAGAATACAGGTGTACTGCCAGTTTGCGTTAGCTAAACACATTACATGAAAACACCGGATTTAGTAGGCTTTCTCTCTCTCTGAGAACCCTCCCCTATCTCTGAGCATAAAATATTAGGCAGATCCATAGGGGAAAACACACACATTATATATTACAAATAAGACATAATTCGATGCTTTGTAGAAAGGCCAACATCATATTGCTGTAAATTGAAAAACCTGTAAGGCAAGTGTTTAATACATGATCACCATTACTTCATTTTAAGCTGAATGCTGCACATAGAGAAGAAAAGAAAACATTGTAAAAAAACATTCTCAGACTTTCCCTCATCAGTTCCCACAAGAATGCAGCCGTCATTGCCTTCATTGAAAGTTGCATTTCACAGTTTGTAACATGTCATGCAGAAATTGGCAGCATGACAATGATGAAGTAACACAGCCTTTTACCAGGAGTTTAGGTTCCAGCAGCGAGTGATATCAATGTAACTTAAAAGAGAGTTACAAAAAGCCTGTGGGCAAAGACAGGACAGTGTGCTCTGATTAAGCCAAAGATGACACAGGCGCTGCCAAGTTCTCACAAGCTTCATCCGCACAAATTATAATATTACAAAAGTGAAAGACACAATGCAAAGCAGGGTGATAGCAGAGTCAGGGCAGACATAATGCCACAGTGCCTCCAACCGGATGAATGACATTTACGAATTCCTCTGTGTTTCAGATTCGATATTCACTAAACAATTTAGAAATTGAGTAAATCTAAGAACAATAGGGATCTACTAAGAACTCACATGAGAACCTCTGCATCACGTTAGAATTGCTTTAGACAAATTACCAACAGATAATATTGAATACAGTCTCTATTAAAATTATCTACAACATTTCTGCATATGACTAGCAGCACTATGGCCAAAAAGTAAATGATTGTGAACAATAGAGCTCAAGGGCAGATTCACTCATGCAGAATGAAGTAATCTTCCCGCCAAGTGAGTTTGCAAAATATACTGATATAGTTCATACGATAGGAACAGAGTGTTGGTGCCAAACTGTGCAAGGTTCCCTGAGTAAGGGAAGGTGATTGCTATATTCTGTCATATGTAACCAAGCGTTTTTGTCTTAATTATACATTTCATTTCCACACACCCTGGAACAGCCAATGAGAAGAAAGGCTGTTTTGCTACATGTGGCCACTGCTTCTGTCCATTTGAGAATATGATATAAGTATGTACTCACTCTGTTAGAATTTGAATGTGTGTTAGATATTTTCCTGCCCTGGCAGCTTTTTGGAAAAAAAAGAGTTTTGTATCTGGTGCATCCCATTTTTGGCTCTTTTGGGATTACTTTATTGGCATCAGAAGGGACTCCGATGCAAAGTACAATCTTTTGTGCCAGATGAAATTCTGAAGCTACCTTCAGAAGGAAGGGCGGACTCTCAACACAACCTTCTCCTTGTAAAAGGTAGTAAATGGAGGCTTACAAGATATAGGCCCTCATTACGATACTGGCGCTAAACCATGGCGCTATTAGCACCATGGTTGGTGCCGGTATCGTAACGAGTCCGCCAATGTTCAATGGGGAATTACCGCCCCATTCCAAGGTTGGCGGGGCGGTAATTCCCCATTGAACATTGGCCCTTCCCCATTCCCATTTTTGCCCCATTGGGCTCAATGGTACTGGGGAAGGCGCTAAGTACGGTACCGCAAATTGCGGTACCGTACTTAGCACCAAGGTCCCTTTGCGGGTCCCTACTTTAACGGCTGGTCTAGACCAGCCGTTCAGGTCGGGTCCCGCAAAGGGACCTCGTAGTGAGGCGCTAAGTGGTTAACGGCGCCGCAGCCTTTTACAGCGCTGTTAACCACTTAGCGCCAGGGTGGTAATGAGGCCCATATTCTGTAATCCACTGACTCTACAAACCGAGGTAATGGCCGTTAAGAAGACGATATTCAGGGTCAGCATCCTTAAAGGACATGAATGAAGGGGCTGAAACGAAGCGGCCATGAGGAATTTTAACACACGGTTCAGATTGGGAACCATGAATGGAACAAGAGGGAAAACATTAGTTAGTTCCTTCAGAAATTGGACAACAATAGGAATCTTAAAAAATTATCCTTGCGCTGGCGAACACTTAACAATAGATGGTGCTACCAGATAGCGCTATGCAGTCACAATCTGTAGCTTCTGATGAGCCAAATGAAGTTAAAAAGACAGCACCACCAGTGTGTCACAGGTAAAAGGGTCTACATGCTTATCTCTGTGCCAGACCCAAAACTTGTTCCAACGGGAAAAGTACAGAGACTTTGTTGCTGGTCTTCTGGCCGAATGCAACACCTTCATTATGTCTCTCGGGAGGTCCCAATTCTTGGATCTCACCCTCTCAGAAACTGGGTGTGAAGGTTCAGGGTTCTGATTTCTGGGTGAAGAATGTAGCCTCCCTCTTGCGAGAGCAGAAGGGGGAGGGGAGAGGAACTGGGGTGCAGATGGACATGTGCAGAAGGTACGGGTACCACAACATCCTGCCCCAATCTGGAGAAATCAGGATCATGGTTTTCCTGAACTTCCTGAACCTCCTGATGATGTGAGGAATGACAGGGACTAGAGGAAACACATATAGGAGTGGAAAGTCCCAGTGCACTACAAATGTGTCTCCCAGAGCTGCTCTAGGAGAACATTCCCTGGAGCAGAACAGGTCACACTTGCTGTTGACACTGGACGCGAACAGATCCACTTGAGGGGTTCCCCAAAGGGTGGAGATCTCTTGAATGACTTCCTGAGCTAGCGCCCACGCGTGGAAGACTGTGCTCTGCCTGCTCAGAGCGTCCACCACCGTGTTCTCCTCTCCAGCTAGGTGAACTGCCTATAGGGAGATTCCTTCTTGAAGTGCCCAAAACCACCATCTCTCTTGTTGAGCTAATGCATGGTTACCGTGTTGTCCTTCATTATCAGGACATTCTTTCCCTGTACGGAGGGCAGAAAGGCCATCAGTGATAGTCTTTTTTAAAGAAACATTATTTAAATTGACAAGCACATGCTCAATAATTCATCTTAAACATTACTGCACATTGAAGTCATGGCATTACTGTTCAGGTTCCACACTTTGGGTAGTCATTGTATAACATTGTTCCAACAATATATACATCATACGTTAGTCTTTGGCAAGGAATTTCCAAAACACAAACCATGTATCCCAGGGCACAACGACAGTAGTTGCATTGCAATACATGTGCCTTCACACTCATTAACCCACATTAGCTCTCTCAACCACTCATGCTGATTTGGGGGTTGGTGATCTTTCCATTTCTTAACAATACAGCGTTTAGCCAGCAGGCACCCTATGTTTAGAAATGCCCTCAAGCGTTTCTCTGGGATTCCTTCCGACATTGCAAACAACAAACTAATTTATTGTGCATTTGTAAGGCGCTTATACATCAAGCAAATTGTGTTTCAAAGCAACCACAGGGCAACAGGGAAGGAACATGGGAAAGAAAGCAAATATAACCATGAAAGATAGAGGCAGACCTACAAGACCTTGTGAGCATTCAGAAAGGGCAAGTGCAGAGAGAGAGAGAGAAGGGATGAGGAAGTGGGTTGGGGGCAGTGCTAGGTTTACCAAAGAGCGAAGTGCTAGGGAGTAAGCAGCTGTTAAGTGAATTGGTGAGAGTGGCTAGCTGCCAATAAATAAGTGCAGGCCTGTAGTGGCACAGGCTAGTGGGTGCCAAGGCAAGTGCTGGGAGTGGGTGGAGGCTGTAGGCAAATGGGTGTGGGAGGCCAGGACCCATGAGGAAACATCTCAGCAACTGTCGGGTTTATCAAAAGAGGTGAAAAGGAAGGTCTTGAGGAGCTTCCAGAATTTGAAAAGATCCAGCTCAATACAACGAGGAAGGGGGAGGCTGTTCCATAGGAGGGAGCCTGCTGAGGAAAGAGATCAGCCACCAGCTCTCTGTTTAGCGAAGCGCTTGACACACAGAGAGTTGGTGCTGGAGGAACGTAGGGATCTGGAGCAAGAGTATTTAGTGAGAGCCAGTTGTAGATAGAGTGGTCCCCGGCCCTAGACAGCCTTGTGGATGATGCAGAGGGATTGAATTTGATCCTTGCAGCAACCGGGAGCCAATGGAGAGATTTTAGGGCTGGAGAGATGTGGTCCATGGGCTTGAGGCAAAGGATAAGTCTTGCAGCCCTATTCTGGATTAGCTGGAGGGGTCGTAGAGAAGAAGAGGGTAGATTAAGGAAGAGGCTATTGAAGTAGTCTAGCCTAGAGAGAACCATAGCTCTAGAGACATATGCAGGCCGATTCATGGAATAATTTGCGCGGCGCAAGTGGGCAAAAACGTGCGATTCACAGTGGAATAGCGAAAATCGCAGTGCAAGTGCGAAAATCGCACGAAAAGCAGCGCACATCGATTCATGGAAGTCCGTGCGCGAGAAAACCAGCGGATGTGCGATAAAAAAGTGCGCGGCGCACGTTGGCGCACAGGCCATCAAACAGCGTGCGCCAGGTCACAGCGAAAATCGCACAGGCCAGAGCGAAAATCGCACATAGCGCGGCGCACGCAACAAAAGTAGGCGGAACACGGGGCGTACCACTCGGAATGGGGAACAACTTGCCAAAATGTGGGCGTCACGGGGGAAGCACAGGGTACAAGTGCGCGGAACGCCCACACGCTCGCCTACAACACGTATTCATGGAATAGAATAGGGCAAAAAAGTGCACGCTCAAACCAGCGCACAGGCACAAACACGACCACCACAAGAAAGCAGGCGGTAGCGTCTCTGCGCCTGTAAGAAATGTGCGCCAAAAGGTGCGCCAACAAATAGCACCTATATACAGCCATGATGAATGCCCAATACTGTGGCCCTCCAGGACAAATGATGTGCAAAGGAGTCCCCACAAACACAGACACGCGCTGACAGAAAAAAAACGTGTGCGTGTATACCGGGGTCCGCGGGAAGTCTCACACGCGAATTGGCCGGGTACGTGGATTACAGGGGTGCGTGGGAAGTACCACACGCGATTTGTCAGGGTACGTGGATTTCAGGGGTGCGCGGGAAGTTCCACACGCGATATGGCCGGGTACGTGGATTTCAGGGGTGCGCGGGAAGTTCCACACGCGATTAGGCAGGGTACGTGGATTTCAGGGGTGCGCGGGAAGTTCCACACGCGATTTGGCCGGGTACGTGGATTTCAGGGGTGCGCGGGAAGTTCCACACGCGATTAGTCAGGGTGCGTGGATTGCAGGGGTGCGCGGGAAGTTCCACACGCGATTTGGCCGTGTACGTGGATTTCAGGGGTGCGCGGGAAGTACCACACGCGATTTGTCAGGGTACGTGGATTTCAGGGGTGCGCGGGAAGTTCCACACGTGATTTGGCCGGGTACGTGGATTTCAGGGGTGCGCGGGAAGTTCCACACGCGATTAGGCAGGGTACGTGGATTTCAGGGGTGCGCGGGAAGTTCCACACGTGATTTGGCCGGGTACGTGGATTTCAGGGGTGCGCGGGAAGTTCCACACGCGATTAGTCAGGGTACGTGGATTGCAGGGGTGCGCGGGAAGTTCCACACGCGATTTGGCCGTGTACGTGGATATCAGGGGTGCGCGGGAAGTACCACACGCGATTTGTCAGGGTACGTGGATTTCAGGGGTGCGCGGGAAGTTACACACGCGATTTGGCCAGGTACGTGGATTTCAGGGGTGCGCGGGAAGTTCCACACGCGATTTGGCCGGGTACGTGGATTTCAGGGGTGCGCGGGAAGTTCCATACGCGATTAGTCAGGGTACGTGGATTGCAGGGGTGCGCGGGAAGTTCCACACGCGATTTGGCCGTGTACGTGGATTTCAGGGGTGCGCGGGAAGTACCACACGCGATTTGTCAGGGTACGTGGATTTCAGGGGTGCGCGGGAAGTTACACACGCGATTTGGCCGGGTACGTGGATTTCAGGGGTGCGCGGGAAGTTCCACACGCGATTTGGCCAGGTACGTGGATTTCAGGGGTGCGCGGGAAGTTCCACACGCGATTAGTCAGGGTACGTGGATTGCAGGGGTGCGCGGGAAGTTCCACACGCGATTTGGCTGTGTGCTCCCAGGTATTACCTGTACACACTCCACGGCCCCTGCAGGCAGCACACACCACAGGGGACTACCCTGCACACCTGCTCATGTCACCCACCACCCCCACCCCCCAGCCACCAGGGGCACCCTCCACCAGGCCCCCACCCATGTCACCCACCACCCCCACCCCCCAGCCACCAGGGGCACCCTCCACCAGGCCCCCACCCATGTCACCCACCACCCCCACCCCCCAGCCACCAGGGGCACCCTCCACCAGGCCCCCACCCATGTCACCCACCACCCCCACCCCCCAGCAGTGCAGGGGCATCCTCCACCAGGCCCCCACCCATGTCTCCCACCACCCCCACCCCCAGCACTGTGGGGCACCTGCCAGCAGGCCCCCACCCATGTCCAACCCATGTCTCCCACCACCCCCACCCCCCAGCACTGTGGGGCACCCTCCACCAGGCCCCCACCCATGTCACCCACCACCCCCACCCCCCAGCCACCAGGGGCACCCTCCACCAGGCCCCCACCCATGTCTCCCACCACCCCCACCCCCCAGCCACCAGGGGCACCCTCCACCAGGCCCCCACCCATGTCTCCCACCACCCCCACCCCCCAGCACTGTGGGGCACCTGTCAGCAGGCCCCCACCCATGTCACCCACCACCCCCACCCCCCAGCAGTGCAGGGGCATCCTCCACCAGGCCCCCACCCATGTCTCCCACCACCCCCACCCCCAGCACTGTGGGGCACCTGCCAGCAGGCCCCCACCCATGTCACCCACCACCCCCACCCCCCAGCAGTGCAGGGGCATCCTCCACCAGGCCCCCACCCATGTCTCCCACGACCCCCACCCCCCATCCACCAGGGGCACCCTCCACCAGGCCCCCACCCATGTCACCCACCACCCCCACCCCCCCAGCCACCAGGGGCACCCTCCACCAGGCCCCCACCCATGTCTCCCACCACCCCCACCCCCCAGCACTGTGGGGCACCTGCCAGCAGGCTCCCACCCATGTCCAACCCATGTCTCCCACCACCCCCACCCCCCAGCCACCAGGGGCACCCTCCACCAGGCCCCCACCCATGTCTCCCACCACCCCCACCCCCCAGCATTGTGGGGCACCTGCCAGCAGGCCCCCACCCATGTCCAACCCATGTCTCCCACCACCCCCACCCCCCAGCACTGTGGGGCACCCTCCACCAGGCCCCCACCCATGTCACCCACCACCCCCACCCACCAGCCACCAGGGGCACCCTCCACCAGGCCCCCACCCATGTCACCCACCACCCCCAGCCACCAGGGGCACCCTCCACCAGGCCCCCACCCATGTCACCCACCACCCCCACCCCCCAGCAGTGCAGGGGCATCCTCCACCAGGCCCCCACCCATGTCTCCCACCACCCCCACCCCCAGCACTGTGGGGCACCTGCCAGCAGGCCCCCACCCATGTCCAACCCATGTCTCCCACCACCCCCACCCCCCAGCACTGTGGGGCACCCTCCACCAGGCCCCCACCCATGTCACCCACCACCCCCACCCCCCAGCCACCAGGGGCACCCTCCACCAGGCCCCCACCCATGTCTCCCACCACCCCCACCCCCCAGCCACCAGGGGCACCCTCCACCAGGCCCCCACCCATGTCTCCCACCACCCCCACCCCCAGCACTGTGGGGCACCTGTCAGCAGGCCCCCACCCATGTCACCCACCACCCCCACCCCCCAGCAGTGCAGGGGCATCCTCCACCAGGCCCCCACCCATGTCTCCCACCACCCCCACCCCCAGCACTGTGGGGCACCTGCCAGCAGGCCCCCACCCATGTCACCCACCACCCCCACCCCCCAGCAGTGCAGGGGCATCCTCCACCAGGCCCCCACCCATGTCTCCCACGACCCCCACCCCCCAGCCACCAGGGGCACCCTCCACCAGGCCCCCACCCATGTCACCCACCACCCCCACCCCCCAGCCACCAGGGGCACCCTCCACCAGGCCCCCACCCATGTCTCCCACCACCCCCACCCCCCAGCACTGTGGGGCACCTGCCAGCAGGCCCCCACCCATGTCCAACCCATGTCTCCCACCACCCCCACCCCCCAGCCACCAGGGGCACCCTCCACCAGGCCCCCACCCATGTCTCCCACCACCCCCACCCCCCAGCACTGTGGGGCACCTGCCAGCAGGCCCCCACCCATGTCCAACCCATGTCTCCCACCACCCCCACCCCCCAGCACTGTGGGGCACCCTCCACCAGGCCCCCACCCATGTCACCCACCACCCCCACCCACCAGCCACCAGGGGCACCCTCCACCAGGCCCCCACCCATGTCTCCCACCACCCCAACCCCCCAGCACTGTGGGGCACCTGCCAGCAGGCCCCCACCCATGTCCAACCCATGTCTCCCACCACCCCCACCCCCCAGCAGTGCAGGGGCATCCTCCACCAGGCCCCCACCCATGTCTCCCACCACCCCCAACCCCCAGCCACCAGGGGCACCCTCCACCAGGCCCCCACCCATGTCATCCACCACCCCCTCCCCCCAGCCACCAGGGGCACCCTCCACCAGGCCCCCACCCATGTCTCCCTCCACCCCCACCCCCAGCACTGTGGGGCACCTGCCAGCAGGCCCCCACCCATGTCCAACCCATGTCTCCCACCACCCCCACCCCCCAGCCACCAGGGGCACCCTCCACCAGGCCCCCACCCATGTCTCCCACCACCCCCACCCCCCAGCACTGTGGGGCACCTGCCAGCAGGCCCCCACCCATGTCCAACCCATGTCTCCCACCACCCCCACGCCCCAGCACTGTGGGGCACCCTCCACCAGGCCCCCACCCATGTCACCCACCACCCCCACCCCCCAGCCACCAGGGGCACCCTCCACCAGGCCCCCACCCATGTCTCCCACCACCCCCACCCCCCAGCACTGCGGGGCACCTGCCAGCAGGCCCCCACCCATGTCCAACCCATGTCTCCCACCACCCCCAACCCCCAGCAGTGCAGGGGCATCCTCCACCAGGCCCCCACCCATGTCTCCCACCACCCCCACCCCCCAGCCACCAGGGGCACCCTCCACCAGGCCCCCACCCATGTCTCCCACCACCCCCACCCCCCAGCACTGTGGGGCACCTGCCAGCAGGCCCCCACCCATGTCCAACCCATGTCTCCCACCACCCCCACCCCCCAGCATTGTGGGGCACCCTCCACCAGGCCCCCACCCATGTCACCCACCACCCCCACCCCCCAGCTACCAGGGGCACCCTCCACCAGGCCCCCACCCATGTCTCCCACCACCCCCACCCCCCAGCACTGTGGGGCACCTGCCAGCAGGCCCCCACCCATGTCCAACCCATGTCTCCCACCACCCCCACCCCCCAGCAGTGCAGGGGCACCCTCCACCAGGCCCCCACCCATGTCACCCACCACCCCCACCCCCCAGCCACCAGGGGCACCCTCCACCAGGCCCCCACCCATGTCTCCCACCACCCCCACCCCCCAGCACTGTGGGGCACCTGCCAGCAGGCCCCCACCCATGTCCAACCCATGTCTCCCACCACCCCCACCCCCCAGCACTGTGGGGCACCCTCCACCAGGCCCCCACCCATGTCACCCACCACCCCCACCCCCCAGCCACCAGGGGCACCCTCCACCAGGCCCCCACCCATGTCACCCACCACCCCCACCCCCAGCAGTGCAGGGGCAGCCGCCACCAGGCACCCACACATGTCCCCCTGCCCCCAGGTCCTGACGATACTCAATCATGGCAGTAATGGGCAGCATACCCAGCACAAACACCCAGGCAAGGATTGCATCCACCCACATAGTGAATGCAATTACATGATACAACCCCAATGGCAAGTATGTAAATGAACACATGTCCGTCACACACACATACACAATGGGTGCAAGTGAATGTCAAAACCCATATCATGACATGTATGAAACCAATGAGAAAATACCACAAGTGAAAGTTAAAAAAACATGTATTAAAGATGAAAAATAAGTAAACAAATCAAACATACAACAATGGGGATAACAAAATAAATGGTCCATGTCCGAGAACAAATGTAAAAATAAAAAAAACAAAGTAATCCAAAAACAAATGTTGTCCAAAGCAATATCATGTCGAAGGAAAATAATGAAAAACCATTTCCTCATGGTGAACACAATAATTAATAAAAAAAATGTTTCTTCAAAAAGCAAACTATATACACGAATATTCCAGGGTCCATGAGCCCAACACCATAAATGAAACCTACTACTACCTAATGAAAAAAATATATACAAAAAAGTGGCCATTGTCCGAGCGGTCCAAAAAAATAAAAATTAATAAAAGAAACCTAACACTAACTAACTAAATAACTATATACAAAGGCAGCGGGCAAGTCCTGCGGCTCACTCGGTGATGTTGCTGGCCAGGGCATCATCGAACTCCATGTCGATGTCCTGGAGGCGGGACTCTGTCCTGGCCCCGAGGTCTCGCAGGGATAACCCCATGTCCAGCTCAAACTCCCTGCGAGCTTCCTCGAGGCACTCAGCCCGCCTCAACGCCCGACGCATGGAGAACTCCGCCCTGACCATGGTGAGCCGCTCCTCTTCCGCCCGCTGCCGCTCCGCACCTATCCGCTGGACCAACTGCTCCCACACGGAAGACACCACCATCCCAGGGTTGCCCTGCCCTCCGGCCGATGCCTGCCCCTCTGATCTTGATGGCCCCGAGCCATGATGCCTCCCACGTCGAGCCTGCTGCTGCCTCCGACGCCACTGCCTCTGCCAGCACGACGGCATCCAGGCTGATGGAAACCACCGACGCCGTTGTGCACGTGCCCTGCCCGATGATGCTGTCACATCTTCCATCTGTTGGGGTCCAGTTGCTGTGTTGTCCACACCTGCTGGACCTCCGACTCCCAACTGTGGCAGGGATGGGATCCCCACCGAGCTGGCTGCATTGGTCGGGGCAGGTCCACAGGGGGCCCTGGTGGCATCTGGGCCGGAAGACGGCAAGGAGAACGACTGGTGTATAGCCTGCACAGAGGAGGAGAGGGCCGCCAGATTGGCCAACACATGCAGGAAACCCCCGAACATGGCCGATCCCAATTGGGCCACGTCGGCACGGTGCACTTCGTGATGACGTGCGTGCTCCTCCCGGGAAGCACGCACGGCATCACGAATCACAGCCGTGCGCATCGCGACCCCAATCAGGACCTTCTCCACACGGCCAGGGGTTCCCACGTCCGCAGGTGGAGGGGAGTCAGGTGACATGGACATCCCCTCTACCTGCGGACGGGCCTGGGACGGGGCATCCCTGCTGGTGCATGGTGGTGCACTCACAGGGTCAGGGACAGCGACATGCACAGGCCCCTCCACGGTGACCTGTGCTGCCTCCTGCCCCTGGCCCTGGACTGCACCACTTGCACCAGCAGGGATGCCCCCACCAGGCCCCATGTGTGCCCCAGTGGCGGCCTCCTCCTCCTCTGTGCAAACCACCAACCTGGATGGCTCCTCACCGTCTCCCACCGTAGCAGGCCCCTGTGGGGGCTCACCCACCCCTTCCGCTGCAGCCGTGGGGGCATCCCCGCCGCCTTGCTCCACAGCGCCGTCTCCGCCCTCTTCTTCACTAGCCGCTGCGTAGAGGGAGACAAAGAACACAAGCATCAGGGCACTGTACAATGGTCCCCTAGACAGGAAGCAATAGCAGATGAGCACCACTGTCAAAGTACACTTCCATCATGTCCCTCCACAACACATGGGTCAGTCCAGGCAAAACACACACAGTAACAGGCATGGTGCATGCCATGGACATTTCCATGCATGTCCAATGGACTCTTGAAACATTCAATGATATGTAACTCACATGCATCATGGCTCATGCCTATCACATGCACACACTTCACCTCAGTCACATCCATCTGGCCCCAAACACACCAAACACAGCGGATACAAGGGTAATTTGGCTGCTTCACTGAATCTGTGCATTGTCACACACATGTGTCATGCATCCATGGCATGCACAAGTCACAGACACGCAGGTCAGGCACACAGACATGGCTACCATATATGTACCTGGCATCAGCACCCATCCCTCACCCCCACCCATGTCCAGGTACAGAGACTGGCATGCTCTCATGTTCAAAATCTGCATAGGGCTCCCCATGCGGCATTTGAACACATGCAACAACCATGTGGGTCACACATCACTGGTCGCACATGCATTACCATGATGTCCCTGCACACATACATGCATACATGGCCTATGGCACACATACAGGCAAGTATTATAGAACCAGCACACCGCAACATGCCCTGTCTCACACAGTAATGCTTGGACACTTACCGCTCAACTCCAGACGGGCCTCCCTCTCAAGGATCTGGGCGTGGAGCGCTGGGCGTACGCGTTCCAGGACCCTCATCTGGATGGAACTCATGCGGCCCCGGCCCCCCTCCACGAGGCGCCGGGCCTTCACAAGGGTCCTGGACCTCAAGTCCTCCCAGCGCTTCTTGATCTTCTGGACGTTGCGGGTTGCCACCCCCTCCGCGTTGATGGCAACCACACAGTCGGCCCAGATCCTCTCCCGTCCTTCCTTGCTGGCGCGGGACGATCCAAAGAGGGCATCATACTGCCCCAGGACATGCTCCACCAGGACACCAACTTCGGTGGCAGTGAAGCTGGTGCCCCTCTGCCTCTCTGGCCTGGGGTTGCCACTGGTGCCAGATGTGGAAGTGCCCGACATGGCGACCCCAGAGGCAGGTGTGGGTGGGCAACTGGGTCCTGGGGCTGGGCTGTGGAGCGATGTAATCCCAGTCGGGAGTCTTCAGTTCCAGCAGGGGTGGACACAGCAACTGGACCCCTGCAGATGGCTGATGTGCAGGCACCAAATGGCAGGGCACGGTGGCAGCAGGCAGGCAGGCAGCAGCAGATGGCACGTGGGAGGCTGCTCGGGGCACTGGGGGGCAGTAACTCGGCCTTCTGGGCAGGAGCGTGGTCTTCCGTGTGTTTTCGCGTGGCCAGCTTGATACGGAGTGATTTGGCACGTGAAAATCCTGCACGTCAGCGTGAAATCCGAGGAAAGGCCCTTAGCGCGTAAGCGCGTCAGCACGCATACGCGATTCTATTGGACCAGAGTCCCTCAGCGCGTAAGCGCGTCTGTGACGTGACCCGCACGGGTGTTCCCCACTCAGCACGTGATGATGGAGCACACGTGGAAATACTGCACGTCAGAGTGTCATCGCGTGTAATTGGACAAAAGTGCGCGTACACGCGATTGGCCTATGTACGTGTATTTCATGGGTGCGCGGGCACTTACACACGCAAGTACGTCAGCGCACCTGTATCCCGTGGTGCGTGGGAATTTCCACACGCTATTGGACTGGGAACTGGATTCCAGGGGTGCGCGGGTCACACGCTCGCCTAGAACACGCGCAAAGCATAAATTTGCGCACTTTAACAATAACAAGCTCAGACGCCAGGATGAACATACCGTTCCTAGCAGCAGTGGCAGTGGGCTACCAAAGGAGGAGGAGGAGGATAGTCAGGGCCAGAATATTCACACCCAGAACCAGCCTTTTCGGGATGCCTGATGACCAGGTGTATGGGAGGTACAGGTTTCCACCACACATAATACTGGACCTGGTGAGTGAGTGGGAGGATGACCTCACATCACCCACCCTGTGCTCCCAAGCACTCAGCCCCCTGGAGAAGGTCCTCAATGTACTGCACTTCTTAGCCACTGGATCATTTCAGCGGACAAGTGCCATAGTGGGTGGGGTGTCACAGGCCACCCAGTCACGCTGCCTACACCAGGTCTTGAACATCATCACTGCACGCCCATCAGTCCGCAGGCACATATACCTGCCCAGAACACCTGCAGAAAGGCATGCTGCCGCCCTGGATTTTTACGGTGTGGCACGATTCCCCAAAGTGCTAGGTGCCATCGACTGCACCCATGTGGCTCTACGTCCCCCCAGGGCATCTGAGCACATCTATAGGAACCGCAAGCACTGGCATTCCATCAACGTGCAGGTAGCATCTAATGCCAAGGGAATCATCACCTCAGTATATGCCAACTATCCCGGGTCCACCCACGACAGCTTCATTTACCGAATGTCCACCCTAAGCCGGGACCTAGAAGCTGGGCGGCATGGCGATACATGGCTGCTTGGTGAGTATGTATGCCACTGCACATGCATGCATGTTGGATACTGAGCAAGGTCACAACCCCACCAATGATACCAATCACCACCTCCACAGAGGACAGTGCCTACCCTCTCAGCCCCCACATGATGACGCCAATTCGGAACCCCACCACGCCACCCGAGGTAAGATATAACACAGCCCACATTACGACCCGGGGCATAGTGGAGCGCACATTCCGAGTGCTAAAGTCACGCTTTCGCTCCCTTGACCGTTCTGGCGGGCAGCTGTTATACGCTCCCCCAGTAGTGTGCAGGATCATAGTGGCAGCATGTGTCCTGCACAACGTTGCAACACGCCGGGGCCTGGCCGTGGACATGGTGGTGGCCCCACATCCCCAACCACATGCACAGCCGCTGCGCATGGGAGGGGAAAGGGCACGGGGGGAGGCAGCCCGTACACAGCTAGTGGCTAATTACTTCACATAGTGATCACACCCCTGTGGAGTGCACACTGGCCTGGCACATTCCATCTGACAATCAATGATGACTCAACCTGACACTGATCCTGAATGTCTGGAGATTCAACCGTGAAAAGCATACCAGCCTGAGATTGTTCACCTGGAAGTGTTACAATGTGTGCATCCCTACCCACACACACCACCAATGCAGTTTTGTGAAGAAACACATTCAAGCAGCTAAAATGAATACCCACTTGCTAAATGCAACAAGAGGACAGTGCCATGTCACCCAACCCATCCCCAGCACCGCCACACAACACACCGTGCCATGTCATGCTATGTGCAGGTAAACAAAGTAATCCCCACAACATGACAAGTGTCACGATGTACAGTGTCCCCAATTGAAACTTGCTACACCTGAAATGCTCACTGTAATGCAGGACCAACAACAAACTTGAGCAGGTACTACCATTAACATGACTTCACTAATGTAATAAATCAGTAGTCTCACCACCTGGAAATACCTGCACTCCCACCACTTCCAACTGTACAGTGTTGGCGCCATGTAGAGTTGTAGGTGCACTGCTGCCAACAAGGACCCCATCTCCAGACTAGAGGGCCTTGTGTAGACATGAGGAAGGGACCTGCAAATTGGGAGGCAGACACAGATGATGAGTTACACATCAATGCAACATGCAGTGTACAACAGAATAGCAATATGCACTAGGAATGTATACACAGTATTGACTAGACTACCCACACATGTAGTGGGAGTCCAATGTCACCATGTACTTCAATGTCACTTGGGCACACCCTTTGCAAGCCCATGGAAACGGGAAGCAGGAGGGGTGTGTGTGACTCAAACCCAGGCATCTGAACCAAATACATGACAAGCCTGCATGTGCCCAGCCACAATGCAGCGTATGCCCACAGGAACCACGGAAGCCAACAAATTGTCCCAAAAAAATTGGGAAAAATATAAAAATAATGATAAAAATAAAAATAAAAATAAAAATAAATCAAAAATGGCCACTAATGGGCCCGGGGGGCTTGGGGAGGCCACCCAGGAGGTCCGAGGACAGGGTGCACACCAAAACCCACCTGTGTGGATCCTGGGAAAAAAAAACACCTCCATGGGCTCATGGCCCACACAGCTACCCTATTGTGGGAGTATCACTGCTGTCGCTATTATCACCCTGTGCAGCTGCATCCGGAGGTGGTTGCACTATGGGAGGCAGCCCACGCAAGGCCCTACTCTGTTCCTCCATGGCTGCAAGCATGCGGGTGTGGTAGGTCTCGTTCTGGAGGATGAGGGTACGGAGGTCCCCATGCAACAACTCACGGGATGCCCGGACCTCCGCCCTCGTTGCTTGCATCTCAGCTGAGAGCGTACGGGTGAGACGCTCCAGCTGCTGTTCTGTCCTTTGGTGTGTTGAAGCCTCAAGCCCAACAAGAGTCGTCCTGAGTTGATGGAGCTCCTGCCTCAGGGCTTCCCTGTGGCCCTGGGACTCTATGGAGATGGCCTCCTGCAGAGTCGCCAGTGCCGCCCGCCTGTCCCTGTTGGACGCCAACATGTCCTCCCTGTGTGACTGGCAGATGGAGTCGGTTGCCTGCTCTAGTCGCTCCATCAGCCTTTCAGGGGGGACAATGGAAGTGGCCACCCTATCCATGGCCTGAGCCATCATCTCGGATGATGCTGCCTGTTGGGTAGCCATACCGTAAATGGATTGCTCCCATGCGGTATTGCCAGGTGGCGTACGGCCACCACGTCGGCGGGCACCACACCTGTCTGGGGCAAGGCGGACTGCGCCTTGCTGTGCTGGCACTGCCTGAGGCTGCAGGACTGCATTCCCCCTCTGATCTGCTGCCCCAGGAACAGGATCAGATGTCGCGGAGTGTGACCCTGCATCCGTAACCACCAAAGGCCTAGCTGCCAACACTGACATCCCCATTGAGGGTTCTGACCCTGGTGCAGGTGGGTGGGACAGAACAGAATCCCTCCCTGGAACACTCACCTGCGACGGCACGTAGGTCTCATCATCCGAATCAACAGCTGAGTACAGCTCAGGGGAGGTGCAGCCAGAGACACCCCTTGAGAGCACGACCTGCAGCACTTGTGGGTTCTCACCCACCAGCACACCACGTCCCTCACTGGTGGTTGGTCGGCCCTCGGACCCCTCCTGGCTCTGCACCATCTCCACAACCCCAGCAGTATCAGGTGCGTCTTCCCCTGCAAAGACATAATAACAAAGAAATGGAAACAGGCATTAGCACCATGGCACACAATGAGGGCTGAGAAGCAAGAGAACCAGTACTTGATTGACACATGTCCCACATGACTAAGACCCTCCCATGCATGCACCCTCATTGCGCATGAAGGGCAGGCAAATGGCACACACTGATGACACAAAGATGGAAGATGAACACATTTCCTGCATGCTGCCTGGCAGTGGCATCACACATTGGCCTGTGATTGCCAGGTGACACACACATGCCATCACACAGATGGCATGTACCATTGCTATTGAGGCAAGATGGAGAGGAGGGCAGCACTTATTCATTCAGTCCAGTTCCCGCATATAATAGCTTTTCTAATTCAAACAGGTCTGATTTTCACCTGGAGCTGCCAGTCCTAAATGGTCCAATTGCACAGGGACATGTGTGAACATATGATATCCAGGTAACAAAGTCACTCCACTTTACCATAGCCATGCCAGACATGTGACTAGAGGACTGAGAAATGCCTAGTATAAGTGGTGGAATGCAAACAATCTGTCTGAATGAACAGAGAAAAATAAGCAGCAATGTTGTGGCAAGGTGACACTTCGAGGGCAACTGGCGTGCTGTTGGGCTAGATGTCTACTGTTGGCAGAAGGGATACTGCAATGGCCAAATGCAGCTGCGCAGGATGTATTGCATGAAGCACATGGCTGACCCATACGACTCAGGCGCACACACTCTCACCTGGCACACAAACAGAAGCCCTCCCACACACACCATGCACATGGATGACACACACATGCATGTGCACTCACCGGACAATGCCTCGTAATCAGGCAGATCTCCCACGCCTTGGATCTGTTCCTCCGTGACGTAGGTCCCAGCGACTGACTCATGTGGAGTGAGTTCCATGTCTACTACTGGAGACCCACCTCCAGTCACTAGAGTTGCGGCATGACTTGAGGCCAGCTTCTTCTTTGCCCTGCGCTTTAGGTCATTCCAGCGCTTATAGCAATCATTGGCTGTGCGCCTCACGATTCCAAGGGCACTTACGATGTCCGCAACGGTCTGCCAGTGTGCCTGGCGTTGTGCAGGTGTGGTCTTGGATCCTGCAACAATTACCATCTCGTTATCATGTCCGGACACATACTCGACAAGTGCATTCAGTTTGTCATCCGTGAAGCTGGGCTTCCTCGACGGGCCGGACTGTGTAGCCGTGTCTGGGGCATCAGCCTGTGCCGGACGAGCACTCTTCCTCTTCCGCTTGGAAGGTGGTGGTGATCCTGAGTGTCCTGCACCGCTCTGGACACTAGGGGCAGGAGCCCTGGTGGGCTCTGTATCAGGTGTGTGGGATTGCACACTCAGCATGGGAGTTGGTGGAGGCATTGGCTCAAGTGTAATGGTGTCAGGGGGAATGTCAGCAGGATGGACTAGGACCGACACTGTCCTGGCTGGGTGTGTGAGAGCTGGGGTGGATGGAGCCGCAGCTGCCCCTGCAGCCTCTCCGCCCTGCCTACTTGGGGCAGCAGATGACCTTGCTGCCCCAGATCCACGTGGCATGATGGCATCAACGTGCACCAGCGCACGTGTCGTAGCCCTGCTGACCTGGAAGTCAGCCATGGAGTCAGCCAGGTCTGGTGCCACAATGGGCTGGTCCAACAAGGGCTGAGCATGGATGGTGTCAGCCACATCAGCCTCAACGGGAGGGGGGGAGGGGGGGAGGGGGGGATTATGGGTGCCCTTGACTGGTCCCCCACACATGGGGGGACAGGCTCACCCTGCAAGTTACGACCACGTAACCCTACCGGATCCACCACGGCCACCACTTGTGGCTCTTCCACCTTTGCCACCCTTACGGAATCCTCGCCTCCCAGCCATGGCACTGATATTAATGTGCGTATGGGAGTGGCTGTAGACTATTGTCCTGGGCAATTGGGGGTCAAAGGGGTTGGGTACCAGATGGTAATTGTACCCTAGTGCTTTAGCAAGGCTGAATGTAACCCCTGGGGAAAGATGACGGGTCACGCAACGCACAGGAGGCCCAAAAAAGGGAGATGACGTGCACGCAACCCCTCCTAGACCACGTGTGCACAAAGAAAAACCTGCACTACGCTGTGGCACCCAGTAACACAAGAATGAACGTATGCGTGTCACACGCAGCCTAGAATGACCTCTGAAGGGGTAGGCTACACACGGGGCAAGCACAGATGTTAGATACGTGCGTGACTCACCGTCTGCCAGGTAAAAGAGCGTGAAAAATGAGCGCGTTTGGTTGGCAACACCCCCGCCAAAAGAAGATATGTGCGCTGTCTGAGGAGACAGGACAACAGTAGAAGGGAACACTGTTTGAGGGAACAGGCCCAGGTAAACCAGTACAAGAGAAAAAATAGAAAAAGCTGTCAGAGGTAACAGGGAGTACGAACTTGAAACGACAAGAAGTACAGAATTCACCCACTCGCTCTCCACGAAAAGCACGTACAAGGAATTGGTGTTCTACACGTACCTTATATGCAGGCCCACACGTACAGCGTCACTTACGCGGCGTGTACGTGCTAGGCCCATTCCCACCAATTACACGCTTTGACACTTCTGCGTGTAGGTCCATTTGCACCAATTACACGCTTTGACACTTCTGCGTGTAGGTCCATTTGCACCAATTACACGCTTTGACACTTCTGCGTGTAGGTCCATTTTCACCAATTACACGCTTTGTAACTTCTGCGGACGTGTCACGCAACTTTTTCCTACGCGTGCACGTGACTTCATAGACGCGCATACGCTAGTGACGCTAAGGGCCTTTCATCGATTTACACGCAGACGTGTGGGATTTTCACGTGCAAAATCACTCCGTATCAAGCTGTCCACGCGTTCACACACGAAAGACCACGCTCCTGCCCAGGAGGCCAAATTACTGCCCCCCAGAGCCCTGAGCACGCTCCCACCTGCCACCTGCTGCTGCCTGACTGCCTGCTGCCCACGTGCCCTGCCATTTGCTGCCTGCACATCAGCCAGGGGTGCTGTTGCTGTGACCACCCCTGCTGGAACCAAAGGCTCCCGACTGCTTTTCCGTCGCCCCACAGCCCAGCCCCAGGACCCAGTTGCCCACCCACTCCTGCCTCTGGGGTTGCCATGTCGGGCCCTACAACATCTGGCACCAGTGGCAACCCCCGGCCAAGGAGGCAGAGGGGCACCAGCTTCAGTGCCAGGGAAGTTGGTGTCCTGGTGGAGCATGTCCTGGGGCAGTATGATGCCCTCTTCGGAAGGTTGCGCGCCGACAAGGAAGGACGGACTCGGATCTGGATGGACATCGTGACTGCCATCAACGCGGAGGAGGTGGCAGTCCGTGACTACGAACGTGTCAGGAAGCGCTGGGAGGACTTCAGGTCCAGGACCCTCAACAAGGCCCGGCGCCTCATGATGGCAGCAGATGCTAAGGGGCGGGCGGGGCCACTTGTCGGAAGATCAGATGAGTGTCCTGGAACGCATATCCCCAGCGCTCCACATCCAGGTCCTTGAGAAGCAGACTCGTCTGGAGTCGAGCGGTAAGTGTACATGCATACTGATTGTAAGCTGTGCGTGTGGTGGTGTGCCAGGAGTGTGCAGGTTGAACATGTATTTTTATGTGGCCAAGTAGGGGGGTTGTACAGGGCTGTGAGGGTGACACATGCGAGGGGTCTCATGTGTGACACATGGATGGTGCTTGTGTGTGTGGGCTTGCATGGCACAGGATGTGGAGGAATGATTGTCAGGTGTGACATGGATGTCGATCGAGACACTGCGACAGTTGGCGGAGGTGTACACATGCATGCAGGTTTGGTGTTGTGTGTGCATGTGTAGTGTACTCCCTATGTTGCATGTGATGTGTGGATGACCTTTGGCTGCCCATGCTGCTGTATGTGAATGGATGGTGCTGGCTGTTGCATTATGGCTGTGGTATGGCTCATGTGTACAAGTTGAAATGACATGTGTGTTGGGGATTGTGATGCCATGTGTGAGGTTTACCAATGCCACTCATGTATAACTGTCATGTGTGTATGAGTCCATTTTACAGTGCCCTGATGCCTGTGTTTTCTTTCTCCCTGTCTGCAGCGTCAACTGATGAAGAGGGCAGAGAAGGTGCTGTGGAGCACAGCGGCAGGGGTCGCACCACCAGCCGGAGACGCAAGGCCCGGATCCCCTCCCAAGTTGTGATCTCGTCGGGGAGTGAGGAGTCTGGTGCGGCGTCCAAGCCCGCAGCTGGCGAGGGGAGGTCCAAGAGGCGGAGGTCGGAGTTGGACTCCTCGGCAGCAGAAGGGGCAGCTGGGACCCCACAGGGCCCAACGGGGGAAGATGGCACGGAGTCATCCAGGTTGGTGGGGTGTTTGGTGGAGGGTGCCCCTGCACTGCTGGGGGGTGGGGGTGGTGGGAGACATGGGTGGGGGCCTGGTGGAGGGTGCCCCTGGTGGCTGGTGGGTGGGGGTGGTGGGAGACATGGGTGGGGGCCTGGTGGAGGCTGCCGCTGGTGGCTGGGGGGTGGGGGTGGTGGGAGACATGGGTGGGGGCCTGGTGGAGGCTGCCCCTGGTGGCTGGGGGTTGGGGGTGGTGGGAGACATGAGTTGGGCATGAGTGGGGACCTGGTGGAGGCTGCCCCTGGTGGCTGGGGGGTGGGGGTGGTGGGAGACATGAGTGGGGGCCTGGTGGAGGCTGCCCCTGCACTGCTGGTGGGTGGGGGTGGTGGGAGACATGGGTGGGGGCCTGGTGGAGGCTGCCCCTGGTGGCTGGGGGGTGGGGGTGGTGGGAGACATGAGTTGGGCATGAGTGGGGGCCTGGTGGAGGCTGCCCCTGGTGGCTGGGGGGTGGGGGTGGTGGGAGACATGAGTGGGGGCCTGGTGGAGGCTGCCCCTGCACTGCTGGTGGGTGGGGGTGGTGGGAGACATGGGTGGGGGCCTGGTGGAGGCTGCCCCTGGTGGCTGGGGGTGGGGGTGGTGGGAGACATGAGTTGGGCATGAGTGGGGGCCTGGTGGAGGCTGCCCCTGGTGGCTGGGGGGTGGGGGTGGTGGGAGACATGGGTGGGGGCCTGGTGGAGGGTGCCCCTGGTGGCTGGTGGGTGGGGGTGGTGGGAGACATGGGTGGGGGCCTGGTGGAGGCTGCCCCTGGTGGCTGGGGGGTGGGGGTGGTGGGAGACATGAGTTGGGCATGAGTGGGGGCCTGGTGGAGGGTGCCCCTGGTGGCTGGGGGGTGGGGGTGGTGGGAGACATGGGTTGGACATGGGTGGGGGCCTGCTGGCAGGTGCCCCACAGCGCTGGGGGCTGGGGGTGGTAGGAGACATGGGTGGGGGCCTGGTGGAGGCTGCCCCTGCACTGCTGGTGGGTGGGGGTGGTGGGAGACATGGGTGGGGGCCTGGTGGAGGCTGCCCCTGGTGGCTGGGGGGTGGGGGTGGTGGGAGACATGAGTGGGGGCCTGGTGGAGGCTGCCCCTGCACTGCTCGGGGGTGGGGGTGGTGGGAGACATGGGTGGCCTGGTGGAGGGTGCCCCTGGTGGCTGGTGGGTGGGGGTGGTGGGAGACATGGGTGGGGGCCTGGTGGAGGCTGCCCCTGGTGGCTGGGGGGTGGGGGTGGTGGGAGACATGTGTTGGGCATGAGTGGGGGCCTGGTGGAGGCTGCCCCTGGTGGCTGGGGGGTGGGGGTGGTGGGAGACATGAGTGGGGGCCTGGTGGAGGCTGCCCCTGCACTGCTGGGGGGTGGGGGTGGTGGGAGACATGGGTGGGGGCCTGGTGGAGGGTGCCCCTGGTGGCTGGTGGGTGGGGGTGGTGGGAGACATGGGTGGGGGCCTGGTGGAGGCTGCCCCTGGTGGCTGGGGGGTGGGGGTGGTGGGAGACATGAGTTGGGCATGAGTGGGGGCCTGGTGGAGGGTGCCCCTGGTGGCTGGGGGGTGGGGGCGGTGGGAGACATGGGTGGGGGCCTGGTGGAGGCTGCCCCTGCACTGCTGGTGGGTGGGGGTGGTGGGAGACATGGGTGGGGGCCTGGTGGAGGCTGCCCCTGGTGGCTGGGGCGTGGGGGTGGTGGGAGACATGGGTGGGGGCCTGGTGGAGGCTGCCCTGGTGGCTGGGGGGTGGGGGTGGTGGGAGACATGGGTGGGGGCCTGGTGGAGGCTGCCCCTGCACTGCTGGTGGGTGGGGGTGGTGGGAGACATGGGTGGGGGCCTGGTGGAGGGTGCCCCTGGTGGCTGGGGGGTGGGGGTGGTGGGAGACATGAGTTGGGCATGAGTGGGGGCCTGGTGGAGGCTGCCCCTGGTGGCTGGAGGGTGGGGGTGGTGGGAGACATGAGTGGGGGCCTGGTGGAGGCTGCCCCTGCACTGCTGGTGGGTGGGGGCGGTGGGAGACATGGGTAGGGGCCTGGTGGAGGCTGCCCCTGGTGGCTGGGGGGTGGGGGTGGTGGGAGACATGAGTTGGGCATGAGTGGGGGCCTGGTGGAGGCTGCCCCTGGTGGCTGGGGGGTGGGGGTGGTGGGAGACATGAGTGGGGGCCTGGTGGAGGCTGCCCCTGCACTGCTGGGGGGTGGGGGTGGTGGGAGACATGGGTGGGGGCCTGGTGGAGGGTGCCCCTGGTGGCTGGTGTGTGGGGGTGGTGGGAGACATGGGTGGGGGCCTGGTGGAGGCTGCCCCTGGTGGCTGGGGGTGGGGGTGGTGGGAGACATGAGTTGGGCATGAGTGGGGGCCTGGTGGAGGGTGCCCCTGGTGGCTGGGGGGTGGGGGTGGTGGGAGGCATGGGTTGGACATGGGTGGGGGCCTGCTGGCAGGTGCCCCACAGCGCTGGGGGGTGGGGGTGGTAGGAGACATGGGTGGGGGCCTGGTGGTGGGTGCTCCTGGTGGCTGGGGGGTGGGGGTGCTGGGAGACATGGGTGGGGGCATGGTGGAGGCTGCCCCTGGTGGCTGGGGGGTGGGGGTGGTGGGAGACATGGGTGGGGGCCTGGTGGAGGCTGCCCCTGGTGGCTGGGGGGTGGGGGTGGTGGGAGACATGAGTTGGGCATGAGTGGGGGCCTGGTGGAGGCTGCCCCTGGTGGCTGGGGGGTGGGGGTGGTGGGAGACATGAGTGGGGGCCTGGTGGAGGCTGCCCCTGCACTGCTGGTGGGTGGGGGTGGTGGGAGACATGGGTGGGGGCCTGGTGGAGGCTGCCCCTGGTGGCTGGGGGGTGGGGGTGGTGAAAGACATGGGTGGGGGCCTGGTGGAGGCTGCCCCTGGTGGCTGGGGGGTGGGGGTGGTGGGAGACATGAGTTGGGCATGAGTGGGGGCCTGGTGGAGGGTGCCCCTGGTGGCTGGGGGGTGGGGTGGTGGGAGACATGGGTGGGGGCCTGGTGGAGGCTGCCCCTGCACTGCTGGTGGGTGGGGTTGGTGGGAGACATGGGTGGGGGCCTGGTGGAGGCTGCCCCTGCACTGCTGGGGGGTTGGGGTGGTGGGAGACATGGGTGGGGGCCTGGTGGAGGGTGCCCCTGGTGGCTGGTGGGTGGGGGTGGTGGGAGACATGGGTGGGGGCCTGGTGGAGGCTGCCCCTGGTGGCTGGGGGGTGGGGGTGGTGGGAGACCTGAGTTGGGCATGAGTGGGGGCCTGATGGAGGGTGCCCCTGGTGGCTGTGGGTGGGGGTGGTAGGAGACATGGGTTGGACATGGGTGGGGGCCTGCTGGCAGGTGCCCCACAGCGCTGGGGGGTGGGGGTGGTAGGAGACATGGGTGGGGGCCTGGTGGTGGGTGCCCGTGGTGGCTGGGGGGTGGGGTGCTGGGAGACATGGGTGGGGGCCTGGCGGAGGCTGCCCCTGGTGGCTGGGGGGTGGGGGTGGTGGGAGACATGGGTGGGGGCCTGGTAGAGGCTGCCCCTGGTGGCTGGGGGGTGGGGGTGGTGGGAGACATGAGTTGGGCATGAGTGGGGGCCTGGTGGAGGCTGCCCCTGGTGGCTGGGGGGTGGGGGTGGTGGGAGACATGAGTGGGGGCCTGGTGGAGGCTGCCCCTGCACTGCTGGTAGGTGGGGGTGGTGGGAGACATGGGTGGGGGCCTGGTGGAGGCTGCCCCTGGTGGCTGGGGGGTGGGGGTGGTGGGAGACATGAGTTGGGCATGAGTGGGGGCCTGGTGGAGGGTGCCCCTGGTGGCTGGGGGGTGGGGGTGGTGGGAGACATGGGTGGGGGCCTGGTGGAGGCTGCCCCTGCACTGCTGGTGGGTGGGGGTGGTGGGAGACATGTGTGGGGGCCTGGTGGAGGGTGCCCCTGGTGGCTGGGGGGTGGGGGTGGTGGGAGACATGAGTTGGGCATGAGTGGGGGCCTGGTGGAGGGTGCCCCTGGTGGCTGGGGGGTGGGGGTGGTGGGAGACATGGGTGGGGGCCTGGTGGAGGCTGCCCCTGCACTGCTGGTGGGTGGGGGTGGTGGGAGACATGGGTGGGTGCCTGGTGGAGGCTGCCCCTGGTGGCTGGGGGGTGGGGGTGGTGGGAGACATGAGTTGGGCATGAGTGGGGGCCTGGTGGAGGCTGCCCCTGGTGGCTGGGGGGTGGGGGTGGTGGGAGACATGAGTGGGGGCCTGGTGGAGGCTGCCCCTGCACTGCTGGTGGGTGGGGGTGGTGGGAGACATGGGTGGGGGCCTGGTGGAGGCTGCCCCTGGTGGCTGGGGGGTGGGGGTGGTGGGAGACATGGGTGGGGGCCTGGTGGAGGCTGCCCCTGGTGGCTGGGGGGTGGGGGTGGTGGGAGACATGGGTGGGGGCCTGGTGGAGGCTGCCCCTGCACTGCTGGTGGGTGGGGGTGGTGGGAGACATGGGTGGGGGCCTGGTGGAGGGTGCCCCTGGTGGCTGGGGGGTGGGGGTGGTGGGAGACATGAGTTGGGCATGAGTGGGGGCCTGGTGGAGGGTGCCCCTGGTGGCTGGGGGGTGGGGGTGGTGGGAGACATGGGTTGGACATGGGTGGGGGCCTGCTGGCAGGTGCCCCACAGCGCTGGGGGGTGGGGGTGGTAGGAGACATGGGTGGGGGCCTGGTGGTGGGTGCCCCTGGTGGCTGGGGGGTGGGGGTGGTAGGAGACATGGGTGGGGGCCTGGTGGTGGGTGCCCCTGGTGGCTGGGGGGTGGTGGTGGTGGGAGACGTGGGTGGGGGCCTGGTGGAGGCTGCCCCTGGTGGCTGGGGGGTGGGGGTGGTGGGAGACATGGGTGGGGGCCTGGTGGAGGCTGCCCCTGGTGGCTGGGGGGTGGGGGTGGTGGGAGACATGAGTTGGGCATGAGTGGGGGCCTGGTGGAGGCTGCCCCTGGTGGCTGGGGGTGGGGGTGGTGGGAGACATGAGTGGGGGCCTGGTGGAGGCTGCCCCTGCACTGCTGGTGGGTGGGGGTGGTGGGAGACATGGGTGGGGGCCTGGTGGAGGCTGCCCCTGGTGGCTGGGGGTGGGGGTGGTGGGAGACATGGGTGGGGGCCTGGTGGAGGCTGCCCCTGGTGGCTGGGGGGTGGGGGTGGTGGGAGACATGAGTTGGGCATGAGTGGGGGCCTGGTGGAGGCTGCCCCTGGTGGCTGGGGGGTGGGGGTGGTGGGAGACATGAGTGGGGGCCTGGTGGAGGCTGCCCCTGGTGGCTGGTGGGTGGGGGTGGTGGGAGACATGAGTTGGGCATGAGTGGGGGCCTGGTGGAGGCTGCCCCTGGTGGCTGGGGGGTGGGGGTGGTGGGAGACATGAGTGGGGGCCTGGTGGAGGCTGCCCCTGGTGGCTGGTGGGTGGGGGTGGTGGGAGACATGAGTTGGGCATGAGTGGGGGCCTGGTGGAGGCTGCCCCTGGTGGCTGGGGGGTGGGGGTGGTGGGAGACATGAGTGGGGGCCTGGTGGAGGCTGCCCCTGCACTGCTGGGGGGTGGGGGTGGTGGGAGACATGGGTGGGGGCCTGGTGGAGGCTGCCCCTGGTGGCTGGGGGGTGGGGGTGCAGGGGGACATGAGCAGGTGTGCAGGGTAGTCCCCTGTTTTGTGGGCTGCCTGCAGGGGCCGTGGAGGGTGTACAGGGAACACCTGTGAGGACCCACCCAGCCTAATCGCGTGTGATAATTCCCACGCACCCCTGTAATACACGTACCCAGCAAAATGGCTTGTGATAATTCCCACGCATCCCTGTAATTCATGTACCCTGCCAAATCGCGTGTGATAATTCCCGCGTACCCCTGTATTACACGTGCCCTGGCTAATCGCATGTAAGACTTCACGCGTACCCCTGTAATACACGTTCCCTGGACAATCGCGTGTTGAACTTCCTGCGTACCCCTGTAATACACGTACCCTGGCTAATCGCGTGTAAAACTTCCCGCGTACCCCTGATATGAAGGTTGCCCGCTTTGCGTTCCTTGTTTGGCAGCCCTGTAAACTGGTCCAGGGTTAGCGCAGCCCTTTGCGATGATTTAGCGATTTTGATGGCTTTTCCTTGCGCGAGGGCGTTCTTGGGGGCGTTACTGCCGCTGCTGCAGGCTCGCTGCGATACTCTGCGCCACGGCTGGTTTGGGTGCATGAAATCCATGAATACGCTGTGCGCGGAAATCGGTTTTAGCGCACGTGCCTGGCGCACACAATCGCACGCGGACACTCTGCGCCAGCCGCTTGCGACACTTTTCTGCGAAATTCTATGAATTACCCTGTAAGTTTCTGGGGGAAAGTGAGGAAACAAATAATTCCTTTGAGGCGGTGGAGATGAAAGTGGGACTTTTTGGCCTAGTCCTTAATGTGAGGGCGGAAGGAAAGAGAGAAGTCAAAGATGACTCCAAGGTTTCTGGCTTCAGATGAAGGAGAAGGTTGAGAGCCCATAGAAGATGGCCAGAGTGAGGCGAAGAAAGAGGGACCAGGAGTTCCAATAGGAAGTATCTCAGTCTTGCTGGTGTTGAGGCAGAGGTAATTGGAAGTACACCAGGACTGGATGGCAGATAGGCGGTCAGGAATGATGGAGGAAGTAAGGAGAGGATCTGAGGGAAATTTGAAGAAGAGTTGTGTGTCATCTGCATAACACTGGAAGTTGAGGAAGAAGGTGGAAATGAGGTGTGCAAGCGGAGCAAAATATGTGTTAACGAGCCAGGTAGAAAGGTTGGAGTCCTGGGTGACACCACAGATAGAGATAGAGGTGGGGGAGGGAAAGAGCCCAGAATAACCTGAGATGAACAGTCATTGAGGAAGGAGGTCAGCCGGTCTAGTGCCCGCTCCGAGATACATAGGGTATCGTGGAGCCGTTTAAGGAGGATGGAGTGGTTGACCTTATCAAATGCAGAGGAGAGGTAGAATGAGAACGGCTGGAGAGCTGGAGTCAAGAGATGCAAGCAGTTCCTCACGGGTGTTCAGGAGAGTAGTTTCCATGCCTCTGGATGCTAAGAATCGAGATTGATGGTTGTGTAGGCAACCAGCAAATTCAGTGTGCTGGGTCAGTTGGGGGAAGAGAAAACAAACAAGGTGTCCCAGAATCACGCTGGGACACAAATAGGTGCACTGCTAATACAATAAGAATTGCAAAAGTGTTCTTTGAACGTAATAATTGTCAAATACATAAACCATAAATGTATAGCTTTATAATTCATAAATCCAAGTAATTCATAACAGTCAATGCAGACACTGTCACAGAGTAACAGTTAGCAAAGTCAGAACTCATCTCAAACAAATTCACATAATAAATACTGTTCACAGTCACAGTAGTTCATAACACAAAATAAATCAATATATTTAAAAATTGTAATGACCAATCAACTTTGATTGTTAGTTTGGCTTCAAACATAAATCACGATATCTGGACCAGGAGTCTGTTATGGATGATTATTTTAACATGCTCGACTAGTCTGTTACTATGCATTTCGGGCAAATTGCCCTTCTTCAGGTAATGATATCGTTGTGAATCTTCCCATAAATTAATAAAAATCAGAGTGTCAGTATTTGTTCCTCATACTAAATATAAATGTAAATAATTAAGTTCAAAGAATCAAGGAAACATCTTTCTCTAGTTCCGTACACTAACCTGTATCTTCTACATTCTTCAATCAGATATATACGCTGATGTTTGTTGGGTGCAAGAGTAGCCCTCCTAAAATCAAATCAAAGTAATAAAATTAAGACTCAAAGCTAAAAAAGCCTCTAGTTTTCATACTAGACATCATTATATTAACTGTACCACATAGGAGATCTGAGGCGGGACATTTCGCTATAAGTCGCGGTGTCCCGCACAATAAACAGATCTTCTGAGGTACGGGTGTTACTTGTAATAATTAGTATTTACCTGGAGCCTCTAAATGTCTGTTCTGCTTGAATTGAGCCCCCCAAAGGGATGTACTCAGTTGATAGAATACTCTGCGACTTGGAACACTGCGGCTGTGTGAATAATATGCATACCATAGTCACTTCTCTGGGCCATGTAATTGTAAAATAAAATAATAATTTTAAGGTGACAAGCTGGAATACCTGCGGGTAACCCTGTTAGGTTCCTCCTGTTTGGCTGAATTATTTGTGTATTGAAGGAGGCAGCCTGGACCTGCTAGAGTTACACAACCTGCGATTCCAATCCCTGTTTGAAAAATAAATAAGGATACACATTGCCAATCCGTTGCAGATCAATGTGCACTAGTTATCATCCCCACATCTAATGGCTCCAAATAAGTATTTACCTGTTGTTAAATATTATCGCTGTCTAATCCAAAAGATGCCGTTATTCCATCTCGTGTATCCAGGGTAATACAACGCTTCCACGGCAATCGTGATATCTCAGCTAACACTTTCGCGTTCAGAATGGACCCTCCCGTGTAAGCGGCAACTCGTCTACCAGAAAACACTGGTTTTCCTTTTTCGTCACACGGAAGCAAAGTAAATCGCTCGCTCTGTGTAAAACAGCTACAACTAGACCTTTCATTGTGCTTCATACTCCCCGCCATCTTTGTAAGAAAATGGCGGCTATTCTATCGAGAGGGATTAAAATTATCTCACTGTATTCCTAATGGCCATTTTAGACTCAAATAGTAGCGTTAACACTTCCCGTGGAGTTTGTATTATGTCAACTCAACTTAGTATCTGGAAACCCCTTTCTCTCATCGGATGAATTAGTTGATAGAATATTTAAGTATATTCAAAACATGCTCGTTATTTTAAAGAATTAAAGTAGCAGTTTATGCCTCCATGGTCCATACATCATTTGACATCACCCATTATGACCCGTAATTTTTATCATGAACACTATTTTTTGACAGTTGGGTCCACGCGTTGTATACATATAAATTATCTAAACGTATACATTCAATTATAGTAGCTACATGACCGTGTGGCTATCATTCAGACCGCCTGCATTCTTAATCCCTACATTGTAATACTAGTACATGTAACCACTTGTCAAGAGGCATTATACAGTAATGAAAAACTCCTTAAAACCTAACCAATTCTACAAAAATTTCACAACATGTCAGATCAGAAAGATACATGCAAAGTCATAAGAAACAGTGGGCCTCATTACGACCGTGGCGGTCCGTAAATAACGGTGGCGGTAAACCCGCCGCCACCGTTGTTTCCGGACTGCCTGATCCCGACCCCTGCAGGCGGGAGGTGATGTTCCCGCCAGGTCTGACCTGGCGGGTTTAACACCTCCCGCATGCAGGCGGACGAGGAAACACCGGCAGCATTACAAGATGCTGCCGGTGTTTCCATGATCCCGATTCCCATTGAGTCCCATAGGACTCAATGGGAATGGGGATTTACACCATTCCGCCTCCGTGATTCCCGGAAAACCAGGGTTGTGATGCCCCGGTAATTCCGGGAATCACGGAGGCGGAATGGTAATACGAGTCCGGCGTTAACCAGGCGGTTTTACCGCCTCGGTTAACGCCGGACTCGTAATGAGGCCCAGTGTCTCAGATTACAAGAAATAGTACAGGTCCCATTCGAGGTTCATTCCCCTGGGGTGCATTGAGTCCAAATGTTCGATCCAATATGTCTCTCTTTGCTGTAAGAGTCTTTGAAGATTACCTCCTCGTCTAGGTAATACTACATGTTCAAGAATAACAAATTGCAATTGGGCTACAGAATGTTTGAGATCTTTAAAGTGTTGTGCAACTGGGGATTTAACCGAACCTGTCCTCACATTGGATTTATGCTCAACCCATCTTTGTTTGGCTTTTCTGCCCGTGAGGCCTACATAATATAGTCCACACGGGCATCTTATCCCATATATAACACTCTTTGTATCACATGTTGTGGTATGTCGAAGGAAAATCTTGTTGCCATTGTGCGGATGGTGTATGTAGTTGCCTCTGATGATGTTGTGGCAACAGTTGCAATTGTTACAGGGTAAAGTCCCTTTAAACAACATCGATTTCGTTTTTTGATAACCAAAGTCTGATTTCGTTAGATGGTCCCTTATGGATTTACTTTTACTATATGCGAACAAAGGTGTTGTTGGAAAGAGTTGTTGTAGTTTTGGGTCCATAGTTAAAGTTTCCCAATTCTTCTTTATGATTTTCTTAATCTAGTGGCTTTGTTGCGAATATGTAATTACAAATACCAACTTCTCCTCTTCTCTTTTTCTGTTTGTCTGCAAAGTATCGGATCTGGGCTTCCCCTTCACCTTTGTAAGGTCCTGTTGAACTTGTATAGGATCATATCCCCTCAGTTGGGGGAAGACCAGCTTCTCCAGGAGTTTCTCAAGAAAGTGGGTGATAGATATGGGATGGTAGTTGGCTGGACAAGACGGATCTGCAGTCTTTTCAGGAGAGGGTACACAAGGGAGTGCTTGAGGGAGGAGGGGAAAGATCCAGTAGTAAAAGAGTGGTTGTAGAAATCAGCAAGTGCAAGGGCAACAGAGCCAATATTGTCTTTAATGGTTCTGGAGGAACAGGAGACCTATTTAGCGGTGACCTTCATGGAGCGGACAACTCTTGTCACCTCATCAGGTGTGATAGGAGAGAAGGAGAGAAAGGCAGAGGGAGGGATGGGAGGCTTAGGAGGCAGTGTAGTGGGGGGTGGGAGGAGGGAGGGATGCAGGGGTGCTCACGATGTCCTGAGTTTTTGCAGTGATGTTTGTGGCCAGTGCATTCCAGAGGGCCTATGAGGGAAGAGGTGAGGAGGAGACTGCAGAAGGGCTGGATAGTTGCTTGCAGATTTTAAAGAGTTTGGCCATGTTGTTAGATGCTCCAGAGACTTAAACCTGGATGTGGGCCCTTTTCTTGGAGTGAATGGAGAGTCTGTAATGTCTTTGGAGCAGGCAACAGGCCAGTTTGTCAGAGGATTTCACTGAGGTCTGCCACTTCCGTTCCGCTGCTCTGCACTTGTGTTTCAGGGTTGCAAGTTCAGAGTCATACCAGGTGTTACGCCTGGAGGCATGTTTCAGGCGGATCCTCATGACTGGGACAAGAATTGCAAGGGTGTTAGTGATGGCAAGATGTAGGTTGCTGAGGGCAGAGTCAGATGTAGAGTCTGTAGTAGGGAGAGCAGGGGGGTGAAGGTAGATGCAAAGGCAGCAGGTGACACACGTTTCTTCAGACAGATGTTCGTAAACGAGGTTGGCAGGGCTGGTGGAGGTGTGTTTAGAGGACTGAAAGGACCCAGGTGAGAGGAGAGAAGAGAATGGTCTGACCAGGAAAGTGGGGCGATCATTGGGGGGAGAGTGAAAAATCCGTGTGTATGAAGGCATCAAGAGTGTGTCCATCCGAGTGGCTAGGACCAGAAGGGACAATGGAAAGGGAGAGGGAGGTGCAGAGGTAATGGAAGAGAGTGGGTGCTGTGATTGAGGAGTCAAGGTGGATGTTGAAGTCATCCAGGAGAAGAAGATTAGAGGAAGTTGTGAAGAGAGAGGAGGAGACATCAGCCCATACAGAGAGGAACAGGGTGGTAGAGCCAGGTGGCCTGTAGATAGTGGCAACGGTCAGAGGGGAGGTGGGAGAGATGACCAGCTTGCAAGCCAGGCTCTCAAAGGAAGAGTAAGGCTGGATGGGTATGAGGGAAGAAGGGACCCACTCAGGGAAGATAAGAGCAACCCCACCGCCAGTAAGGTTAGGGCAAGGCTTGGAGATGATCTTATAACCCTCAGGGAAAAGGGAGTCAAAAGCAGTTACTGAGCTGGTATTGAACCATTCTCAGTGAGAGCAAGCCTATCGAGGTGAGGGTCTTCAAGGAGGAGGTGATGTCGGCAGAGTGTTTGATGGCAGAACGTGCATTAAGCGTGGCTAGGTGCAAGAGGTCACCTCCTTTGAAGGTTTTCTGAGGAGGAGTACAGGGGTGTGGTACACTAGTCGGAGGGGGGGACAGAGAGAGTGGACGGATGAGTAGCAGGTGTGGGTACAAAGTTGATGAGGGGCGGCAGGCGTCGGACAAAGACGAGGAGGTTGGGTTGAGGACCCTGAACCATGATAGTGCCATTGTGATATACATTAATGATACACCTGGATGATGCGAAGCCCGTCAGAGGTACTTCCCATCTAGTGCCACTATTAATGGGTGAAGATGTGAGAGGAGAGAGAGGAGAGATGAGATGAGGAGTCCATAGATCTGGAGAGGAGACAGAAAAGAGGATATCAGTGAAGATCTGTCTGGAAGTTGTGCTGACATAGGCGATTGGAAGGCCAGAGTTAGTGGTCAGAATGTCTTTTTTCAGCTTTTTTCTTCCAGACTTCGTGAGGATAGTTGATAGTATAGCAATTCAAAAAGATTGGGGGGATGGTGAGTGCTATAGGGGTGGCAGAGGATAAGAGGAAAAAAGAGGAGGGGCGCACAGCACAGTAAGAGCACAAACTCACCAGGCTGCCTAGTAGCCAAGGGAAGCAAGAACACAGATGCACAGGGAATACTTTAGTACCGCAGATGGGTGCAGAGATGTTAAGAAACAAACCAGGATTCAAATTTGCACAGGTGACACAGACTGCAATGCAAAATGGGATGCAGAGATGTTAAAAACACACCAGGCTTTGAATTTTCATAGGAGACACAAAATGCAATGCAAAAGGTTGCAGAGATGGGGTGAAGTGATGTTACAAACACACCGGAATTCGAATTACCAAAAGCACAGAAAAAACAATGCAAAAATGCGAAAATGGGGATTAAAACATGCACAAAGATGCTTTAAGGAGAGAAGCTTTGGTATGGATGAAGGCAGAATGGGCACACCCAGGTTCGGACAACAATGTGAGTTAGTTAAGAGGCATAAGAATGTCAAGGAAGAGCGTCACAGGTACTCGTGATGGGAGACCAAAGTTCTAGCTCACAAGCATTGTGAGCCAGTCCAAGATCTCAGGAGAGTAGGGGTGTGCAAAAATGTGCACATATTCAGTGAGTGTGGGTCACTGTGCCCTTCTCTTTGAATTCCCCCATTCTCACTGAACCAAGAAATAGGTTTGTTTTGCAAATTAAAAGGTTTATTTGAAGAATTGAACAATATATAGATTACACTTTTATGAATATGAATAATATCTGAATATCACACTTATGAATATGAACAATGATCAGCAATGGGTAATATTACAATATCAACAATCCCTTTAATCAGTTAGGAGTAGGAATAGGAAAAAATAATATATCAGAGAATACTTTGTATGGTTCAAGGAAATGCAATGATAGGAAAGAATGCACACAGAAATAAAACTTGATATGACTTCAATCAAAAGACAATATGATCGCTCTTTCCCCCTGTTATTACTCACTCCCCCCAATATGCAATATGAATAGATGGAATGAGGGCACACAGGTCTCAGGAATACAATCCACAATTGCAGTTTCAATCCCAGTTCCCCCCGCAAGTTTAGAGAGAACAGGTATGATTTTAAACAGGTCAGTTGCTTTTAAATGTGGTTTGCAATGAATGGGAAAATGCTAAAAATGACATTAATTCACTAAATGGATTCAGAACTAGTGAAAGTTGCTTTGGATTGGTTCAGGTCAACACTAGCAATGATTATAAATGGTTAGCAGATTGAAAACAAAATGCAGCAGTTGAAAGCAAGAAATGGCTATTTTTACATGTGGTGAAATTAAGCCAAATGCGAATTCACGGAAACACTATTACGGGAAAACTATAAAGATTGGGTGCCTTTGAAAGCCGGGGATCTTAGCTTCAAAATGACATTTAGATTTTGTTTCTAGGACGTGCGGTTCACAAGTTACAGAGGTTTTTGTGAAGGTCGATTTTTCAGAAACAGAGTCAAGATTTCAAAATGACAGATTGCACTTTAAAGATTATAAACCAATATGGACTTATCCTAAGGGGCTATGAAAGTACAAGATACTCAACGGGACAACCACCAGACCAGGGCGCCTTCCGCTCCGATTGCTGTGCGCCAGGACACTTGACTTTCTTCAGAAAATATCAGCACACAGATGATTATCGCTTCAATTATCACAGAATATATAATGAGAAGAATTCAGGATGGACACAAGATTCTATAATGCAGTTCTGGATAGGTTAAAATGGATTGAATAGGATTACTTTAAACTAAGAGATGACTATGGACAGTTCTAGGCTAAAAACGGACTCCTATGGCTTTGGAATGGAATGGGCCCGTCAAAGATCTGGTCAAGGGTTTGGCTGGGATTCTCTCGCCACCAGACAGGTCTCAGGCACTGGGTTCTGCTCTCAGCTCGGCCCTCTGGTCTGCACGGCCTCTTGGACTGGATCTGATGGGTTGGTTACAGCTCTGCTCTATGGATCTGGATCTTGGTTCTAGCACAGGGTTCTTAGCTAGAAGCAAAACAGCTCAGCCAGGCTGTTGGTTTTAGTTATGCCCCGTGGATGTTTAGGGGTTAGAATCAAGTTGCAAAAGATTCTGAGGCCTGCTGAAAAAGGGTTCCGCTTCTTGGGTTAGGCCTCTCTGCTTCCAAGTTATAGAAATTCGTTCTAGAGTCTGGTCTCTGGATCTATGTCTGGAGCCTGGATCTTCCTGCAGGGTGCTTCGTCAAGAAATCAGTTGAGGAGTGGAAAGTGTGTGTGTCCTGTCTTTCCTCAGCAGTCCCTATTTATCCATTTCCAAAGTGGGTGGGGAGGCTGGTTATCTATGCCCAACCCCCTAAGGATCTGATAGGTCAGAGAATTTCCCCTCTCCTGATTTGAGACAGGAGCAGTGTGTCTTGAGGTGTCAGAGTGATGCTGTGTTTATGGCCCAAAGGAAATCTCTCCCCTTTACTTTTACTTAGGAAATCTATTTTCCCCAAAAAACATATTTCCAAGATACACAAGTTGTTAATAATACATAATTACATGACAGATTGCTTAAGGTACATTTCTGTTCAACTCCCATCTTCCTGCGAGCTGTGGTTCATAAATGACAACGTTTTCGCGTTTTCGGTGGGTTTCTCAATGTTAGTTCTGCACCAATTTTTATACATGCATGCACATCCCCTCTGGGCACATTCCTGCAATTTTTCATGTTCCTAACATAAACACCATGGCTACAATATGAATAATGTCCGGGGTTCAGTCTCAGAACATCGTACAGATTCCAGCTTCGTCTTAAACTGTGAGCGAATTTTTCATTTTAACAATCTCTAAGTTTCATATTTTTGTCAGTTCAGTACACTTTGCTATAAGCATTTTTCTAAACATACATTTAATCCAATGTCAAAACAACAATTTCAGTCTGGGCCGCGCCCAGAGCTGGGCTGAGTCAGAGGGTCACATGGCTTGCCTTCCTGCCAGAGCAGTTGTTGTGAGTTACACCCAAATTAGCATTCCTATTCAGCCCAAGGAATACATTGTTTCTTGGTCTGGGCAGCAGGGGAAATCTCCTCCCCTTCTGATGAACATGCAATGCGAAATGCTCTCCTTTTGGTGGGAATGAACAGGGTGTGAGATTCTCAGAGGCAGAAGGCCTCTTGGAAGTTTTAACTGAATCAGGTTACCTTCTGGTCAATTGTAACATAGTTCCTTGTGAAAGAAATACATTTATAAATTTAAAATAAGCAACCCATCTTTACTTCCAGTCCTTTTTCAACATGAAAATCAATGTGTGGCACTCTTATATGGCATTTTGATGGAAATCTCTTCTTTGGCATAGTTTGAGTTCAGTGTTCAACTTTACACATGATACCTTTTAAATCGCCGGCTTCTGACAGGCGTGAGTAATGGTACTACACCCATTTTTGACAGCTTTCTTTCCATCAAGTATCTTTAAAGGACGATTTTGTTCTGATAACATATGTTTCTTTCTGACATTGTATTTATGTGGATTCTTGCAGTAGAATAATGTGGAACACCCAACAAGTAGGTTGGATCTTTTAGGTGGTTTGTGAGCCATGATTTTTGCACATTTTTGACAATCAAGAAAACGGATTTCCAAACAGCTCTGTGTTTCTTTTTGGCAATCAGCATTGCTTTTTCAAGTGATCTCAGGCTACTTTGTGGGTAGCCCATTGGTGGGTTTTGGCAGTGGTCTCCTGTGTTACCACTGACATAGGCAAAAGTGGATGGCAGCCTTTTTTTCAGATTTTTACTGTGCAATTTTGGGTGATTTTTAGCGAGCAGCATGCTTTTCAGTGGCCATTTCTGAGGTTTCTGCTGCCAGCAATGCACAGTAATGTTGCAGAGCCTGGACCAGTGGGTTGAGACATCCCACAAGCCCCCCTCTTGCGCTTGGCATTGTCCGTCCATCAATGGAAACTCGCAAGACTGGGATGTCAGCCTCATCTCTTCTGATTCCACAAATGGCAAAGTTCAGCACCTTTTCCTCCATCAGGGGTAGATCGATCAGTTCTCCTCGCCAGTTCTGATGGGAGTATTGAGCGATACTCCGGGCCCCTCGGATCTTTGCTCCCGGTCCCCGGGTAATCGTCCTTGGTTAGTCACCATGGTTGCCAATCAACTATAGGTTATCTCTCCTAGGATGACAAAGCAAAAACATATTTGTAGACATTTCCCCACCACTATTAATGTAGTGGGGCGGACACATACATTTGATAAATCAGGAGACATTTGCATTATTGTATTTTATAGGCTATATGTGGAATATTTTAGAGTTGGAATTTTATGGATCCAGAGTGGCCCCCTCTGGGGTTCCAGAAGACTCCTCCAGTTGCTGCAGAGTGTGCCTAGGATGGCAACACTTTAGCTGATTAATATGGACCCACTGATCTTCCCCTTCTGCCAAACTGCCTTTGGGGATGCAGACCTTGTAGGCGACTGGTGAGATTTTGTCTACAATTTCAAAAGGTCCCCTCCAAGTAGGCAAACATTTGCGTTGTTTGGTCTGGTTCCTTTGGAAATTGTATAAGTAGACCCGGTCTCCTACATTGTATTCTTTTCTGGTAGCCTTTAAGTCATAGTGGGTCTTCATGCTGTCGGCTGATCTCTCTAGATTTCGCTGAGCATAGGCAAAAGCATGTTGAAGGTGTTTTCTTAGGTTTTCAACATACTCATGAGTTGTGGAGGCATTGATCATTGTCTGCTCTTGGGTACGGTAGAGCAGATGCTGGGGAAGCACCATCCTGTGTCCAGTAATCAGCTCAAACGAAGAGGTAATCGAATATCCCAACTTGGCCCAGAATCTTCCACAAACGTTTTTATTATGCGCACAATTGTTCTATTATATCTCTCCACTGCACCACTAGAGGCTAGCCATTAAGCAATGTGTAGCTTCATTTTAACCCCAAGTATCTCCCACATCTTTGTCATTACTTTGCTGGTGAAATGGCTACCTCTGTCTGACTCGATCCTTTGGGGTAGCCCAAAACACGAAAAGATGTGATTGATCATCAGGGCAGCTGCTGTTTCTGCCTTGCAGTTTGGGGCCGGGAGATATTCCACCCATTTAGTAAATAAGCATGTCACATTCAACATGTACTTATTTCCTCTAGAGGAGCGAATCACGGGCCCGATGAAATCTACTTGCAAATCTGACCATGGCAGTGTCATCCCCCTCTTTTGGAGAGGCGCCCGGTGTGTGAGGGATGTTGGCTGAAATTGTGCACACACACACAAGACACCCCTTCAAGTATTGGTCGAGGTCCTGCCCCATGTGTGGCCAGTATGCAACCTCTCTTAAGATTTCAAGTGTTGTATGAAACCCCCTATGACCGGCTGTGGCCGCATCATGGGCGTGACTTAACATCAGGCTTCGGAATGAGGTAGGAACCACCCTCTGATCATGGCCAGCTAGGGATTTCCTTACCAACAAACCGTCTTGGATTCGGAACATTTTTGGACATTTCATCAACACTCTGAGGTCCTCTTTCCCAATGTAATTGGTATCCGTCAGGGGAAAGTTCTCAGGGTCCTCAATGTGTTGATAAAACTTACCAATTATTCGATCCCCTTTTTGAGCCGTAATCAAATCAGCATCTGGGGTCTCCTTACTCCATTGTGCAGTTGAGAAGTCATTGTGAGCATTTGTCTGGGACCTAGTGATAGCAGTGACCTGGATTTCCCCCAACAGGGACTTGATCTCTGTTAAATCCCCTTGGATGGCCCCGGTTTTGGCCAGCTGATCAGCTAAGTCATTTCCAGTTTTGTCTGGTCCCTCTACCTTGGAATGACCCTTGATCTTTTACCAGTAGATGGTCATCCCATTCGAGGTGACCAGATCATCAATATTTTGAATTAATTTCCCATGTTTCAATGGTTTGTTAGCACATAACATGCCTCTGGTTTTCCAGTTAAGCAGGTGCTCCACGAACCCGTTCCGTACATAATCCGAATCTGTGATTATGACCAGTTTGTGGAGTCGATGTTGGACAGCAGTGAGGATGGCTTGATGCACAGCCATCAATTCTGCCACTTGACTACTTCGGGGACCAATCTTGTACCCAGCAGAGGGTTCTGGGATCTCATTCACCCATGCATTCCCTACGCCGGCCACAAGTTCTTTTTCCCCGTTGTTGTCAACATGGTAAGAGCATCCATCCACATAGACAGTGGGCATTCCCTCACACTTGTCTTCTTCAAAGACTTTGTGTGGGGAATTGTGGTATACCTCCATGTTGTCCTTGATTTTTCGAGTCTCGTCCTCGAGACAGTTTTCTCCGGCACAATCGTGCAAGTCAGCCAGACCTTGCATGAGGGGGCTCTTCTTGTTTTGGCCATATCTAACCTCCAGAGGAAAGCCATGCATTGACAGAATCCAGGAAGTAATTTGGGAATTACTCACATTTCCGGCCAGGATTCTGTCACTTTGGAGATATTGCAGAGGCTGGTGTGGAGTCTCCACTATGATGTGTTCCCCCTGGATGAACGGGTGGTAATTCTTCAATGCCCCCACTGTTGCCAGGAGTGCCTTCTCACAATCGTTGAATTTTTCCTCCACAGAGGATAAAGTTTTGCTCGTGTAGGAGATTACTTTATTGACCTTGTCATGCTTTTGGTATAATACTGCAGTCAAGCATGTATTAGAGAACCCTGTTTCCAAGAAGAACTCCTTGTTTCTGACAGGGTAAGCTAGACAAGGCACTTGTGAGAGGCATCTTTTGTCTGGGGTTGCTGGTGGTACTCTCGTTCAGATTGGAATTGCCATTGTATTTCGGTGCTGGACTGCCCCTGGGCAGGACAAAGACTGATATGCAAATGGATATTTCCCATCTGTGAAAAGCACAGTGAGTAAAAGCAGTGGCTGCGAACTCTCAAGTGGTTAATAACCACTGAACAGGTTATCATGTCTGTTCTTGCGAGAGAGGGGCGCCCGCTACCTTTGTAAAACTATTTGTTAAGGAACCTGGGATTGGTAACCCTGGGTCTCCTGGGGGCAACCAGACGTGGTCTCCCTCTCACTGTGCTTAGAGAGGCATCAGCTTCACCTCACTGATGATCCCCAACAAGGGTGAAACACGTGTATGGGGTTGCTGGTGGTACTCTCGTTCAGATTGGAATTGCCATTGTATTTCGGTGCTGGACTGCCCCTGGGCAGGACAAAGACTGATATGCAAATGGATATTTCCCATCTGTGAAAGGCACAGTGAGTAAAAGCAGTGGCTGCGAACTCTCAAGTGGTTAATAACCACTGAACAGGTTATCATGTCTGTTCTTGCGAGAGAGGGGCGCCCGCTACCTTTGTAAAACTATTTGTTAAGGAACCTGGGATTGGTAACCCTGGGTCTCCTGGGGGCAACCAGACGTGGTCTCCCTCTCACTGTGCTTAGAGAGGCATCAGCTTCACCTCACTGATGATCCCCAACAAGGGTGAAACACGTGTATGGGGTTGCTGGTGGTACTCTCGTTCAGATTGGAATTGCCATTGTATTTCGGTGCTGGACTGCCCCTGGGCAGGACAAAGACTGATATGCAAATGGATATTTCCCATCTGTGAAAGGCACAGTGAGTAAAAGCAGTGGCTGCGAACTCTCAAGTGGTTAATAACCACTGAACAGGTTATCATGTCTGTTCTTGCGAGAGAGGGGCGCCCGCTACCTTTGTAAAACTATTTGTTAAGGAACCTGGGATTGGTAACCCTGGGTCTCCTGGGGGCAACCAGACGTGGTCTCCCTCTCACTGTGCTTAGAGAGGCATCAGCTTCACCTCACTGATGATCCCCAACAAGGGTGAAACACGTGTATGGGGTTGCTGGTGGTACTCTCGTTCAGATTGGAATTGCCATTGTATTTCGGTGCTGGACTGCCCCTGGGCAGGACAAAGACTGATATGCAAATGGATATTTCCCATCTGTGAAAGGCACAGTGAGTAAAAGCAGTGGCTGCGAACTCTCAAGTGGTTAATAACCACTGAACAGGTTATCATGTCTGTTCTTGCGAGAGAGGGGCGCCCGCTACCTTTGTAAAACTATTTGTTAAGGAACCTGGGATTGGTAACCCTGGGTCTCCTGGGGGCAACCAGACGTGGTCTCCCTCTCACTGTGCTTAGAGAGGCATCAGCTTCACCTCACTGATGATCCCCAACAAGGGTGAAACACGTGTATGGGGTTGCTGGTGGTACTCTCGTTCAGATTGGAATTGCCATTGTATTTCGGTGCTGGACTGCCCCTGGGCAGGACAAAGACTGATATGCAAATGGATATTTCCCATCTGTGAAAGGCACAGTGAGTAAAAGCAGTGGCTGCGAACTCTCAAGTGGTTAATAACCACTGAACAGGTTATCATGTCTGTTCTTGCGAGAGAGGGGCGCCCGCTACCTTTGTAAAACTATTTGTTAAGGAACCTGGGATTGGTAACCCTGGGTCTCCTGGGGGCAACCAGACGTGGTCTCCCTCTCACTGTGCTTAGAGAGGCATCAGCTTCACCTCACTGATGATCCCCAACAAGGGTGAAACACGTGTATGGGGTTGCTGGTGGTACTCTCGTTCAGATTGGAATTGCCATTGTATTTCGGTGCTGGACTGCCCCTGGGCAGGACAAAGACTGATATGCAAATGGATATTTCCCATCTGTGAAAGGCACAGTGAGTAAAAGCAGTGGCTGCGAACTCTCAAGTGGTTAATAACCACTGAACAGGTTATCATGTCTGTTCTTGCGAGAGAGGGGCGCCCGCTACCTTTGTAAAACTATTTGTTAAGGAACCTGGGATTGGTAACCCTGGGTCTCCTGGGGGCAACCAGACGTGGTCTCCCTCTCACTGTGCTTAGAGAGGCATCAGCTTCACCTCACTGATGATCCCCAACAAGGGTGAAACACGTGTATGGGGTTGCTGGTGGTACTCTCGTTCAGATTGGAATTGCCATTGTATTTCGGTGCTGGACTGCCCCTGGGCAGGACAAAGACTGATATGCAAATGGATATTTCCCATCTGTGAAAGGCACAGTGAGTAAAAGCAGTGGCTGCGAACTCTCAAGTGGTTAATAACCACTGAACAGGTTATCATGTCTGTTCTTGCGAGAGAGGGGCGCCCGCTACCTTTGTAAAACTATTTGTTAAGGAACCTGGGATTGGTAACCCTGGGTCTCCTGGGGGCAACCAGACGTGGTCTCCCTCTCACTGTGCTTAGAGAGGCATCAGCTTCACCTCACTGATGATCCCCAACAAGGGTGAAACACGTGTATGGGGTTGCTGGTGGTACTCTCGTTCAGATTGGAATTGCCATTGTATTTCGGTGCTGGACTGCCCCTGGGCAGGACAAAGACTGATATGCAAATGGATATTTCCCATCTGTGAAAGGCACAGTGAGTAAAAGCAGTGGCTGCGAACTCTCAAGTGGTTAATAACCACTGAACAGGTTATCATGTCTGTTCTTGCGAGAGAGGGGCGCCCGCTACCTTTGTAAAACTATTTGTTAAGGAACCTGGGATTGGTAACCCTGGGTCTCCTGGGGGCAACCAGACGTGGTCTCCCTCTCACTGTGCTTAGAGAGGCATCAGCTTCACCTCACTGATGATCCCCAACAAGGGTGAAACACGTGTATGGGGTTGCTGGTGGTACTCTCGTTCAGATTGGAATTGCCATTGTATTTCGGTGCTGGACTGCCCCTGGGCAGGACAAAGACTGATATGCAAATGGATATTTCCCATCTGTGAAAGGCACAGTGAGTAAAAGCAGTGGCTGCGAACTCTCAAGTGGTTAATAACCACTGAACAGGTTATCATGTCTGTTCTTGCGAGAGAGGGGCGCCCGCTACCTTTGTAAAAATAATCTGCAAAATGGTTTGATCACAGAGTCCAAATCCCCCGCAGGTGCTTCCCTGTTTTTCATACCAAAGAAAGATTCAGAGGAACTCTGTCCTTGTATTGACGACAGAGGACTCAATAAGATCACCATCCCCGACAAATACCCTATGCCTCTGATCAAAGACATCTTGGAAGCGGTTAGAGGTGCTGAATTATATACCAAGCTAGACCTTCGAGGAGCGTATCACTTAATTCGGATTGCACAAGGAGATGAGTGGAAAACTGCCTTCTGAACTCCCTTTGGTCATTTCCAATACCAAGTGATGCCCTTCGGATTGGTAAACGCACCCGCCGTTTTTCAGAGGTTTATGGATCATTTGTTTGCAGATATTCCTCTACATTTCGTTATTGTCTATTTAGACGACATTCTGATTTTTTCCGCGAACAAGAGTGACCATATACATCATGTCAATCTCGTCCTGGATCGCTTACAGGCAAATCAGTTATACTGCAAGGCAGAAAAATGTGAATTCCATAAAACACAAATCACCTACCTTGGCTTCATCCTCTAAGCCCACGGCATCTCCATGGATCCAAGAAAGGGTGCAGCAGTTTTGGATTGGCACCCCCCGACAACAGTAAAGGAGGTACAACGATTTTTGGGGTTTGCAAAACTCTACAGGAAATTCATCCCATATTATTCTGAAACTATTTTACCTATTACCAGACTGCTAAAGAAGGGAGTCACATTTCATTGGGATGGAGATGCCCAACAAGCATTTGAGACTTTGAAAGGACTATTCACTTCTGCTTCTATACTAATTACTCCTGATCAGACACAACCTTTCATCGTGGAGACAGACGCCTCCCACCAGGCTTTAGGCGCAGTTCTCTTGCAGCGAGGAGACCAAGGGGAGGAAAGACCAGTAGCCTATTTGTCCAAGACTTTCACCTCTTCAGAAGTACATTATTCGGTATTAGAAAAGGAACTTCTAGCAATCAAAAAGGAATTTGAAGAATGGAGACACCTCTTACTGGGGTCCCCCTTTCCAATAGAGGTGCGCACTGATCATCAGAATCTCAAGGTGTTACAACAAGCCCAGACAATGACCAGCAGACCAGCGCGATGGGCACATTTCTTTTTACCCTATAACATTGAATTCACCTTTCTGCCTGGGTATTTAAACTTACGGGCAGATGCTTTGTCTCGCAAGAACCCTAATTCTTCAAGGTTCTGTCCTGAAAGGATGTTCCCCCGAGCCCAATTTGTTTCTGTCATCTCGGATTTCCTTCAAATTCTTAAACAAGAAACTGCTCGTCATCTACAACAATGCGAAGAATTAGGTACCACTTACCACCTTACTAAGAACCAGAATCTGTATTTCATTCAGACCAAGTATTAGTTCCTACTCCTTCTCTACAATTGGAGGTCCTTCAGATGTGCCATGATTCTTTAGCAGCCAGACATCGAGGCATCCAGACCACTCTCGATCTCGTCAGACGACATTTTTGGTGGCCTACTCTTCAGTCGGATGTCATCAACGATGTCAAAGCATGCTGTATCTGCCTTCAATCCAAAACAGAACACGCTCCTCCTTTTGGTCTACTTACCCGAATGCCCATTCCTGAAAGACCTTGGCAAATTATTTCTACGGACTTTATAGTAGACCTTCCACCTTCCTCTCAATATACTACAATCATGGTCACCATCGATTACTTCACAAAGTTCGCCCATTTTACTCCTCTGCTCAAAATTCCAGGAACTGCCCAAATGTCCAAAGTCTTCATTTCTGAAATATTTTCTCGACACGGTCTTCCTGATGCTATTGTCTCTGACAGGGGTCCCCAGTACACTTCTCAATTTTGGAAGAGAGTATGCCAGGTGCTGGGTATCAAGAGAGCCCTTAGTTCCGGATATCATCCCCAGACCAAGGGGCAGACGGAATGATTAAATCAGACCTTGGAAGGCTATTTACGCTGCTTTGTTTCAGCAGCACAAGACAATTGGGTAGATCTCTTACCTTTAGCAGAATATGCCTACAATAATGCTAAACACTCGGCTCTGAACACAAGTCCTTTCCAATGCTCTTATGGATTTCATCCTTCATTCATTCCGGTGATCTCCTCGCCTTCCTCGAGATTTCTGGGAGTTGACAGCCTTCTTGCAGACCTCCAAAGGGGCCATCGATTGGCTCGATTGTCCCTTCAAGCAGCTCAGGACCGGGCAAAGAAGTATGCTGACCGACATCGCAGAGATTTACCATCCTGTGACAAGGGGGATAGGGTCTGGCTGGCATCCCGATTTCTCCCCAAACATCTGGTCCCCTCGAAGCTTTCCCCCAGATTCTTTGGACCCTTTTCAGTGTTTGATCGAGTGGGGGCTTCTGCTGTCCGTTTGTCTCTACCTCCCTCCTGATCTCGCATTCATCCGGTCTTTCATGTGTCCCAAATTAAATTGGCTGTTCAAGATAGGTTTCAGCGATCTACCAAACCTTTGCCTCCTCCTGTCTTGACCGACTCGGGAGCTGAATTCGAAGTAGCCAACATTTGTGACTCTTGGTACCATCGAGGTAAACTCCAGTTTCTAATAGATTGGAAGAGCTACTCCCCTGCAGACAGGAGTTGGGAACATGCTTTGGGGGTTCATGCCCCTCTCTTGGTGAGACGCTTTTTTCGCCTTCACCCGGGTAAACCGGGTTTGCCTCCTGTACAGAGGGGGCATACTGTTACACCTTTTCAGCGATGGCAATTGAGACGACAATTGTCTTTATGCAGTTCCGCCTTTCGCGGATATTTCAAGATGGCGACGTGCTCCGGACACAGGAGAAGTGACGGTCGAGCCTTTGCACGTCCTCTTGGTACACGATCAGAGGATCACATGACTGAATTTAAGGACCGAAACTCCTCTCTCTTGTGCGTCGCTTCTGTTTTCCAAGACGCTTCGTAAGTTCGCTACTTCAATGTTTGCCTCAGACTTCGTTCGATTACCTAGAACTCCCCTTTAATCCTTCTTGCTATCCTCCTTCCTACTTAGCAATCCTTTGGAAATTTCCCCTTGAGTGGCGGTTTATCTACCGGGTTCAGCGGTCTTCAGGTCTCTGCCTTTGCGGTTGCCCCTTCTCCGACCCAAGTCCCTCTTTGAGCCACCCATCCTTTTTGACCGGTAAGTCCTGTTTCATGTAACAATCTTCTTTATTTCTCTTTAGCCTTCTCTCTCTCATCCTTGTGATATTCTTGTACTTATTTAGGAATCTTTCTCGAATCCATTGGGTGAATCCTCCTTGTCGGCTAACACGACCGGCATTCCCTAAACACAGATTCCCGTAGTGACTAGAAGAACTGTAAGTGTATTTATCCTTCAGCTGAATTCTTTCTCTGAGTCAGTCTATCTCTTCCTTACCTGTCCATTCCTTGTTATATAGGCACCGTGAATCCTGCAACACCAGCCATCCAGAGACGAGCCAATCCTCCAGAAGCACTCTCGAGAACTCCCAGGGTTTTCTTCCCCCCGAGGGTTTCCCTGGGGTTCCTGTCTCTCTCTCTTTGGTTTTCTACAATCTTCGGAGTAGGGGGAGCAGGGGTCTCAGGGAGATCCTTACAGTCGTCCATTTCTGCTCCGGAGGATCGCCATCAATTCAGGTTAGTGACAGAAACTCGAATTTTTCCTATACCAACATTATAACAGTCGGTGCGACCACAGTCATATGAGTCCACTGCAAAGAGATCTTGAAAATCCAAGAAAATTTGTTTGAACTTTTGCTTCTGCTCCAGAGTCTCACAGGCATCAGCTAGGTTGACTCTCTCTTCAACTATCTGCCTGAAGCCTGGAAAGACTTCTGGTTTTGCTATCTCAGCGGCCTCCTCCAGCTGGGTGGAGAAGTCCCTGGTCAAAGTGCTAATTTGGACTGATGGCTTCAGGTGGGAAAGGCAGTCCTCATGGACCTGGAAAATCACCTCAACCCTCCTGAAGTCACAGTTCACATCTTACTTACCATAAGGGCAGGAAGTGAACACCAGGAAGTTCCCCCCATGGCAAGTAAAGATCCTGTCTGGTGTTGTGTTGTCATCACTGTCACTGTCACAACAGTCCTTGGGGATTGGTCCTAACAGTTCATTGCCTAAATCTATGGAAAAATGTTGGTCATCAACCGCCATTCCAATAATGGTGCCTGCGGCTAGAGTGATACTCTTTAAGTCGCTGTTATCCACCTCTATTGGAATGGTGTCATGTTCTATGTTGACTAATGGTGTTGGGTTTACCCCCAACCCTTGCTGTTGGAGAGAAGCATTTAGGGTTTTTCAATTTCTGTCCTCTTTTAACTTTCACTTTCAGGGAGAATTGTCGGGTCATTTCTGGGATGGTGACTTCCTCTCCAATCTGAATTTCAACTGCATAAGGCAGCAATTGAGCTGACCTAAATGCTTTCTCTGGATCATCAAAGCCCATGGGATTATCCGCTAATCGGGACCAAGCTTTGAAGTTTATTATGTCCAAACTAATGGCAAAGAGATTGAGAATATCACTGCCTAAGTAAAAGGCGGCAGTGACGTCTCACACAACCCAACAATTATGGACTATGCTCTTGTTGTTTATGGAGATTTTGAGCATACAGCTGCCTGGCAGGAGATGTTTGGAATTGGGTGCTTCCAGATCCATTTCCCATTTGTCTATCAGTCTAAATGGGGGAATGGCTGGATTTTTTGGGAGTTGGCGGAACATGGCTTCGCTGATGAAGCTCTTACCGTTGTTCACACACACTTGGAAGAGAACAGAGTCCTTCCCTTCATTTAACTGAACAGGGATGAACAACTGCTCTCCAATTTGCTGAATATTAGCCAGGCTCTGAGCTGATTTCACATCTTTCTGGACTATAGGAGTGGGAACGTCCGATTGTGGATTGGTAAAGAATTTCAACGTATTTCCTTCCAGTGTGGAATACCACCTTAAACTGGAAGGAAGGTTGATTTTCAGAAATAGAGAGGACCCCCCATCACCAGTCTGTTGTCCTACTGCTATTACTGTCACGTCTGGAATTTGATTGTTCTGGAAGTGAAATTCTACTTGGTCAGATTTTTGTTCAACCATGTGGCATGTGCAGTTTAAATTAACATGGTTGACACTCTGTTTTAACTTTATTGGTCGACTAGTCTGGGTCCAGAGAACCTTGTTTACGCAATCTATTAGGGGTGACAACCTTCTCAGGAGGTCATTCCCTAGTAAACAAGGGGTGCCTTCTGGAGTCACAACTATGACCGGGTGCTTCACCTTGTGTCACCCAATTTTAATGTCCAAATCTGCAGTCCCCTCGATGGGAATTTCCTTCCCGTCAAAGTTCTGAAGTTGTCCAGGAAGAGAGGTGAGAGGAATTTGGTATTTCTCCCCCCTTCCTGAATTCAGTTCATCAAACGCCTTTTTGGACGGAAGGGTAGCTTGGGATCCAGTGTCCACCAGTGCCAAAATTGTACCCTGCCCCTGTATTTGTACCGGGGCATAGTATCTTCCCTCCTTCTCTGCAAGGGGGTACAGATAATGTACATTTTTGGACAACTGGTGGGTGAGTTTCTTAGTTTTGGACACTGAAAGAGAAGAGATTTGGGCAGAATTCTGTGGGGAGACTTGGGAATCTGAAAGAAAAAGGTGGCAACTAGATATGGGAGGAGTTTTGAGTTCCCCTGGTTCTGGGCCGCCCCCCCCTTTTTGGATGCAGTCACCAAGATGGGTTTGAACCAGGGGATTTTCATGTTGTTGGTTCTGGGATTGGATGATGGGCGGTGCTAGCTCAGTCCTCACATCTACCCAGTCTGGATTTAAATCCTTTGGGACACATTTTTCTTTGGGAGGCGTTCCCCCATCTCTGAAGGAGAAGATCCTTTTCCCAGGATCCTCTGGGATCCCTCTCCTTCAAATTGGAAGATCTGTATCTCCTCCTCAAAATGGGTCTGTTTGGGTCCTTTGTTTCTCCTACCCCCACCCTCTGCTCCTTGGGTGGCAGACTTTCAGGGGCAGGAGATTTTGTTTCCGGTTCCTGGGTTTCCAGGGGCCGTTCACAAGTGGGGAAGGAAGCTTCCTCCAAGGCTTTACACCCCCCTTCCCCTTGTGCCTCCTCCCTGGGAACCAGTGGTTTGTCGGGGTGCTGCCCCCATCATTGTTCTGGAGCACCAGCTCCAGAGTTGGAGGCATTCTGTGCCGGCATGCCCATATGCCCATCTGAGGGTTCTGTTGAGCCCTCAGCATGCGACCCAGATCCTGTGCCATATTTTGGACCTGGCACACTAGCTGTGAAACCCACTCAGGCTGATATGGTGTTCTGTTTTCTCCCCCGGGCTGATCCCGGGAAGGGTAGCTATCCCTTCTCTAGTAATACCCCGGGTTGGGAAGATTTGGGTACCCCTCCACCCTTGGCCTCCCCTCTCCTGGATTAGGTTGTCTGGGCTCAGGAAAGTAGGGAAAGAAGGATGGATTTTTCTGGGGTTGGAAGTTTTGTGGATACCTAGGGAATAAGTTCTGCCCAGGGTTTGGGGAATTTCTGCCCTCCTGGGGAAGTTAGGAGGGAAGTTTCCCTGTGTTAGGTGCCTGGTTGGATCCCCCCCTTGGGCTGGAGGAGTCCACACATAACCCAGGATGGTTCTGTTCCCCTTGTAGCGGGGACTTACATAGTCAGGGGAGTGAGGGATCCCATTTGTGGGACTACCTCCTTGGCTCCCTGCCTGTGGCTGGCCCGAGGACCTTCTGGGTTTGGAATTATTCTGTTGTGCAGGCAAGTTTTTAGGCTCCCCCATCTCCAAATCTAAAATGGGGGCAACCTTTACCTCCGCCACCTTAAGAGCAGCAGGGGCACTGGTTGGTTTGGGGCTTTTCTAAGCATTCTTGTTTTCCATGAGCTTCTGCACCTCATAGAACCGGGTGGCCTGTTCAATGACCGAGTCTAATGATCTTTACTCATGAAAATCTCTCACTAGCTGGGTCATGATGTATTTTGGTAGAGAATGGAAAAAAGTATTAACAAATTCTTTGCTGTACGTGCACACCCTCCTGGTAGTCTGTGTAAAGGCACGCTTTAACTCCTGCACAAATTATTGTGGGGCCTGATCCTCCCCAAATTGTAAATTGTAGGCTGCCTTGCGAGCCTCTTGGGGATTTCTGTGAACAGAAAAATGCTTTAGGATGGCCGCCCTATATGTGGACCATCTTGAATGATTTTGGTCCTCCAGCCCTGCAAAGAAACTGGAGTATTCTGGGGAGAATGTCCATTTCACATACTGGATGCAGCTACTGCTGTCTTTCAAATGGAAAGTCTCCATCATTTGCTGAAAGAGCTCTAAGTGTTCCCAAACAGAATACTTAGCGTTCTTATGATAACGAGTGATGACACTCTTTATTGCCTTGATCTGTTTTAAGGGGTCCTTAAGCAAGGCCCTTTTTTGCCTTATTGGCCTTCTTGGTTCGGGTAACCCTGGTCCATTCATCCTCTGACTCAGAGGCACTGCTCCCAGAGGTGCCCGTCTGGTCTTCCAGGTTCTCCCGGATTCTGCGAGCCTGGGAATGGCTGGCAGAATGTGGGGACCTAGTTTCCTGTGTCCTCGGGCGCTCAGAGGAGTCTTCTGATTCCTTCTTGCTCCCGGGATTTGATGGTTACAACCCCCCCCACTGTCCTAACTGGGCAGAGGTTTTCAGGATGCCCTTAGTGGTCCTACTATCCTAGAGTTCCCCACTAAACTTCACAGTACTTGGGTTCCCATACCCAGATGCCCGCCCATCCATTCCTGGGAGGTGCTGTTCTATGAGCCCCATACTTCTGACTGGATAGTAATCTGCCATCTCCGTGGCCCTGGGCTCATGTGCGCCAGGGGACATGGGGGTGGCAGAGTCCAGGGACTGGGAGAGATGAAGGCATCTGGTAATAGGCCTCCTGAGGTTCTGCTCAGTTGGTTCCCTTTCCCAGCGAACCTCATCTCTATCAGCCCCTGCTCCCTTTTGCCGTGCAAGAGCCTGAGCTTTCTGTTCCTCAATCAAGGCCTTACTAGACTCTATCAGTCTCTCTTGCATGGCTACCTGCCACTGGAGCCTATCATTGTGCTGACAGAGAGCCTCATTTTCTCTCTGTGCTTCCTGGTTTGTCTTGGAGTACTGGGCCAGTCTTTGCTGCAGGAGGGTTACCTCCTGAGTCCCGTCCCTACTGGCCTGCTCCTTTCTTGCCAGAGCATCTTCCACCCTCCTGGTGTGCTCTTACAAGTTTTGATGCTCTTTTTGGAGGTCACCCAGTCCCTGGAGAGCCAGGTTATTTTCTTCCAGTTTCCCTTTTAAGTGGCAGACTTCCTGGCCTAAGGTGTCCCTTTCCTGAGCAAGAGCCTGCCTCTGTGCCGCCAGGTCGTCCCTCTGTCTTTGAAGGGCACCACCTTTCTGGCGCTCTTCCTCAAATTCTGCCTGGTGTCCAGGTCTTTCAGAAATAATTTGTTGCTCTCAGCCTTCTCCCTATGTAGGTGGCTTTGCAGGGTGACTACCTTCTCTGCGCATACCCTGTTGAAATCCAGTTGTTGCTCCAGCTTTTTCTGGCTCTGCAGTAGGGAGTCCAAACCTTCTTAGTACTCCTTCTGCAAGGCCAGAATTCTGGTGTCCTGGTCTGCCTTTTCCTGTTGCAGGACACTCATATCCTCTTTGATTTTAACTAGGTACTGCCTACTTTCGTTTTCTGACTCCTGGCTCCTCTGCAGCCTCTGCTCAGAAGAGTCCAGATTAGATTGGGCCTTTTCTAATGCCATCAGTTGCCTACTTGCCAGATCTTGGCCTTCAACATATTGATCCTGTATGGCTCCAATAGACAAATATAGATATGCTGCTATCTTGGCAATCTTGTTGTGCTCATCCTTGGCCTTAGGGGCCATACATAGTTCGCTCAGGGCCACATGTAAGGGACCCTGGTCTCTCCATATATCTGACCCTGTTGCAGTGATCGTTTGTGTGATTGCCTGCAACCACACATTCTGGTCCTGCTCAGTCCATTCAGCTCTCACAAATAACTTACGTAAAAGGTGTTCGCTAGCCATCTTGATGTCTACCAATGTCGCCATTCTGGAAATATTAATTTTCTTCCTGACTTACAGAAGTTTATTATTTTATCTTTGCAAAACAGACCGTTTCCTTAGAGCGTTCCCTTTTGAGGGGTGCTCTTACAGCGTAACACAGCGTGGTAGCCCAACAGGATTTATGTATCATATTAGTTAGCACACTGTATTAAGCTGCACAAGTGGTAGATCTAATCCAGAATTCCTGGCCACAAGCCCCCAATCTGTAAGTGATTTCAATCCAGCACTCCAACTAAGTCAATGCCTAGTATGGGATGCCCAATGGAAACCCTTAATTTATATATTTTTATGTCAATGTTCTTTTAATTCTGCATGATGTACCCTTATATAACGCCCTTTTCTTTGAATTCCCCCGGTCTCACTGAACCAATAAATAGGTTTGTTTTGCAAATTAAAAGTTTTATTTGAAGAATTGAACAATATATAGATTACACTTTTATGAATATGAATGATATCTGAATATCACACTTATGAATATGAACAATGACCAGCAATGGGTAATATTACAATATCAACAATCTCTTTAATCAGTTAGGAGTAGGAATAGGAAAAATAATATATCAGAGAATACTTTGTATGGTTCAAGGAAATGCAATGATAGGAAAGAATGCACACAGAAATAAAACTTGATATGACTTCAATCAAAAGACAATATGATCACTCTTTCCTCCTGTTATTACTCACTCCCCCCCAATATGCAATATGAAGAGATGGAATGAGGGCACACAGGTATCAGGAATACAACCCACAATTGCAGTTTCAATCCCAGTTCCCCCCCGCAAGCTTAGCGAGAACAGGTATGATTTTAAACAGGTCAATTGCTTTTAAATGTGGTTTGCAATGAATGGGAAAATGCTAAAAATGACTTTAATTCACTAAATGGATTCAGAACTAGTGAGAGTTGCTTTGGATTGGTTCAGGTCAACACTAGCAATGATTATAAATGGTTAGCAGATTGAAAACATAATTCAGCAGTTGAAAGAAATAGCTATTTTTACATGTGGTGAAATTAAGCCAAATGCAAATTCACTCCAACTTTTCTGCGTGCAGGAAACGCGATTACGGAAAAACTATAAGGAATTGGAATGTTTTGGGTGCGTTTGAAAGCTGAGGATCTTGCTCCAAAATGACATTTACATTTCGTTTCTAGGATGTGGGATCACAAGTTACAGAGGTTTTTGTGAAGGTCAATTTTTCAGAAACTGTTATGCACCGGCCATGGAAGCTATGGTATCGGTGGAGACACACCTAAAGTGAACGCGGTCTAGCCTTCTACCAAGATGGCGTCCGGAACGTATATATACGCATCACGCACAGTAACAACGGTGCGTTGTATCATCGTTATTCTCAACTTTGTTCATTGCCCTTGCTCGTTGATATTCTGTTTCGCAGAAGGACCTTACCCCTTCCCTCTTTCCTTGGACGTTTTCTACTCTTTTGTTTTCACTCGCGGTGTATTCCTCTAGTGTATATCCAGCAGCGGGTTCTACTGGTAAGTTCACGGGAGTTTCTTTTCTTTTTCTCTTCGGTTTTCTGTCCCTACGCTGGTAGTCATCTATCTTTATTGTTCTGCTTACCTATCTTCCCTATATCTTCTTAATCTACTTCTTCTACCTTTCCGAGTATTTTTCAGCACTCCCTTTCCACTGTTCTCTCTCTCTCCACGGCAATCATACTTCTGTGCCGGAGCTCTCGTTACCGTAATTCCCACAGAGCTGCTAGTCCCACGTATCTTCTACCTTCTACGGTGCCTTCGTAGTACTCTCCGAACATTACCTGATCTCCTGCGGTGCCTTCTGGATCGCAATACTCTCCGAACCTTACCTGATTTCCTGCGGCGCCTTCTGGATCGCAAAACTCTCCGAACATTACCTGATCTCCTGCGGTGCCTTCTGGAACTTGTAGTTTCTACAAACAACAGTTCGGTTTTTGCCCTTGACTTATGTAAAAGGCTTCATTCTACTTACGACTAAGGATCCTTGTTCAGCATAGTGGAAACACAATTGGTGGATCTAATACCCTTTCCGACAGAAGAGAAGATCTGTTACACAGGGTTTTTTGCCTAAACGGCTTTTTCCCTGGAGTTTTGGGACTGGCTCCTGGGAGATCACCGGATTTGGTTCCCATCCGGTCAAGGTGGCCTCCGAGGAGCCACGTCCTTATTTACGTCAAAAGAAGACCAAGAAGAAGACTGCATCAAGGGAACATCGAAGAAGACCGGGTTGGTCGTCTTCTACAGGCTCCCCTGGAGGTTCAGGTGAGGAGGAGTTGGGCATAAAGAAAGGGGAAGTTGTTAGTTTTGACAGTATACAACGCCCAGAGAAGATTTCGATGGCTACTCCTGAACAAATACAGGAGATGTGTAACGCCATCCAAGGTCTACGAGTTGATATGCAAGCACTTCAGGTCGAGAACCAGACTTTGCGTAACCAAGCCGCTATCAGGGATGAAGGAAGAGGTGAACTACCACCAATGCCGTTTTCCATGCCCAAGTACGACGGAAACCCAAAGTGTATAAAGGATTTCCTGGATTCCTGCTCAGTGTATTTTTCTTTTAGAAAAAGAACCTTCGAGTCCGGAAGAGCCCGGGTAGGGTTCTTGATTTCCAACCTGACTGGCAACGCTTTAAGATGGGCAACACCTCTGGTAACGGCTGACGATCCGTCAGTGAACGACTATGCCCTATTTGTTCGCAATTTGCAGATACGTTTTGAGAGACCAGAAATTCAGTACTCGACGTATGAGGCACTATTGGATATTAGACAAGGGAATCAAGATGTACAATCCTATGTGTCTCAATTCCAAGGGTTGGCTACCTTGGCCGGATGGCCGGATACGGCTCAGCAGACGATATTCCGTAGAGGTCTCCATGAGGAGATAAAAGATGAACTAGCTCGAGTAGCCAGACCAGACACTTTTGCGGAATTAGTAACCTTGGTTCTACGGATCGAATACAGAATACATGAGAGACGCCATGAGAGGAAGAGAGTCCGAGGAAGCCAGCCGAACTATAACCCTCCTTCAATCCTAAAGGAAAGGTCCTCACCCGAGGAACCAATGCAGATAGGTGCTACGCGTGCACCTTTGACGTCAGACGAAAGAAGACGTCGGCGAGAACAGAACTTATGTATGTACTGTGGTTCCTCCAAACATCATTTGAAGGATTGTACCGAGATTCCTTCCCGACGTTCGGGAAACGCTCAACCTCGTCCCTCTGCAAGGGAGGTAACGGGGAGAGTAGCACAAGTCCTTGCAACCCCACAGGAGCCGGAAGACGAGTAGAGGACAACAATCTAATGGTTTTGCAAGTATCACTAACCACTACCACTGGAAATAGTATTCCGGTTCTAGCCATGTTGGACTGCGGAGCAGCAGGCAACTTTATTGACATTAACTGGGCTAAGAACAATAGGATCGTTCTACAACATAAGAAGACGGCAATACCAGTAGAAGGAGTAGACGGCTGTCCCTTGTCCTCTGGCCCTATCATCATGGAAACCCTACCTATGCGAGTGTCTATGGGTAACCACCATGAAGAAGCTATCTTTGATGTAATTAGAGCAGCACACTTCCCTCTCATAATGGGAATACCTTGGTTAAGACTTCACAATCCGTACATTAACTGGAGTACCAACCGATTGAGTTTTGATTCCGAGTTCTGCAGCAAACACTGTATCAAGGATCCACACTTAGAGGTACAACCCGCCGACCTGGCAGTTCAATCTAAATTGACAATATCAGCTATTCCGTTGCAATATAAGGAATACGAGGATGTATTTGAAGACGTCCTGCCCAAACTCCTCCCACCTCATCGCCCTGAGGACTGCAGCATCGAACTTAAGGAAGACGTGCCCCTGCCCTTTGGAAGAATGTATCCGTTGTCCCAACTGGAACGGACGGTGCTTAAGGAATATCTTGATTCCAACCTCAGCAATGGACTGATAAGAAGTTCGAAATCATCAGGTGGAGCATCTTTGTTTTTTGTAGCCAAGAAGGGTACCAAGGAACTCCGTCCCTGTATAGATTACCGTGGATTGAACAGTATTACTGTTCGGGACAGATATCCTATGCCTCTTATCAGGGATATCCTAGAGGCTGTTAAGGACTCACAATTCTTCACTAAGATTGACTTACGAGGAGCCTATCATTTGCTAAGGATACGTCATGGCGATGAATGGAAGACCGCCTTTCGGACACCGTTGGGGTTGTTCGAGTATTGCGTAATGCCCTTTGGTCTTGTTAATGCCCCAGCGGTGTTCCAGAGATTCATGGACCGGATATTATCAGACTTACTCAACATATCTGTTGTAGTGTATCTAGATGATATCCTGGTATTCTCCAGCTCACTACATGAACACCGTACCCAGGTTAAAGAGGTTCTTCGCAGGCTAAGAAAGAACGCTCTGTTCGCCAAACCTGAGAAGTGTTCATTTGAGGTTTCAGAAATAGCTTATCTTGGTTTCATACTCTCGTCTACAGGCATACGGATGGATCCAGATAAAGTTAAGGCCATTCTCAGATGGCCTGATCTATCATCCGTCAAGGAGGTACAGCGCTTTCTCGGGCTGGCGAATTTCTATCGCCGCTTTATACCCCATTTCTCTGAGATGGTGTTACCTCTTACCTCACTCCTTAAGAAGGGAGTACTTTTTTCCTGGAATCCAGCAGCCCAGAAGGCATTTTCCACACTAAAGGAATTGTTTACTACAGCACCTGTTCTAATACAACCTGACCAGTCAAAGCCTTTTATTGTTGAGACTGATGCCTCCGGCGGTGCTCTGGGAGCTGTACTTTTACAGCAAGACAAGGAAGGACAGGAACACCCTATCGCATATTATTCACGAACACTTACCATCAGTGAGCGAAATTATTCTGTGCTCGAACGAGAGTTGTTGGCCATGAGAATGGCTTGCAAAGAGTGGAGACATCTCTTACAAGGAGCAACCAATCCATTCCTCATACGTACCGACCATAGAAACCTAAAGGTCCTTCAGCAGATGGAATGCCATAACTCACGTCATGCTCGCTGGGCCTATTACTTCTCGACTTTTGATTTTCAGATTACCTACATACCAGGTACGTTAAACGGAGTAGCGGATGCTCTTTCCAGAAGCTGGCCCGAACCCGGACAGGAGAAGACTGGGTTGGTCAATGTAGAGAAGTTGTTACCCAAACAACGATTCATAGCCATGATCAATCTCTATCTCCAAAAGATACAGGAAGGATATAAACATTGCACTAAACAGACACCTATCTCCAAGGATCTACAAGAGAGAAAAGGACTATGGTTCTACAAATCAGCTCTTTTTCTACCCACTCCGGAGCTTCAACAACAAGCACTCAGTTTATGTCATGACCTCCCTCTGGCTGGACATAGAGGCCAAAAGGCCACACATGAGCTAATCACACGAAGTTTTTGGTGGCCTTCAGTTAATTCTGACGTCAAGTCATATGTCCGGTCTTGTTCAATTTGTGCCAGCGCTAAGGTGTCTAGGCAGAAACCCATCGGGTTACTACAACAACCTGAGCTTCCCACTCGCCCCTGGGAGAACATCTCTATGGATTTCATTGTGGATCTGCCTTCCTCTCAGGGAAAGACAGCAATAATGGTAACAATAGATTCGTTTTCTAAACAAGCACATTTTACTTCTCTGAAAGGAGTACCTTCAGCAGCAGATACTGCTTCGGTGTTTCTTAGAGACATAGTAAGACTACATGGACTACCTCGAGTGATCATCTCCGATAGGGGCGTACAGTTCACTTCAAGGTTCTGGTCCTTACTTTGTAAGGAGTTAGGAATTCATAGAGCCATGTCGTCGGGTTATCACCCGCAGTCAAATGGACAGACGGAGAGGCTCAATGCCACTCTCGAAGAGTATCTCCGTTGTTTCTGCAATAAAGAACAGGACGATTGGGATTCCTTGATCCCCATGGCAGAATTTGTCTACAATAATACTTTCCACACATCTATCGGTATGAGTCCGTTTTTATGTACTTACGGCTATCACCCTCACTCCTTCCCCAAGATCGGCCTTAACGAAACCAAGGCGCCATCTGTAGACAAGACACTGGCTGAGATTAAACAATTACATGCCTCTGCCCTACATACCTTGGAAGAGAGCAGAAGGAACTCCAAGAAGTACGCGGACATGAAAAGAAGACCAGTTCCTCAGTGGGGTCCAGGTTCACTAGTCTGGCTATCCACCAGGTACTTACCCAGATGGGCAAGGCTAGGCAAATTTACCCCAAGATACATCGGTCCTTTTAGGATAGAGACTAAGATCAATCCTGTGGCATACAAACTCAAGCTACCTGCTCGTTTCAGTAGAATACACCCGGTATTCCACACTTCCTTGTTAAAGGAACATATCGAGGATCCTTTTCACAGAAAAACCAGGAAGAAAGAGATCAAGATGTCCCCGATACCTGAAGAATATGAGGTAGCCAGATTAATGGATTCACGTTACAAACAAGGAACATTACAATACCTAGTTCATTGGAAGGGTTACCCAGATTCCGAAAGAACTTGGGAGCCTAGATCGCATCTACATGCCTCAGAACTAATCAAGAAGTTCCACAGATTGTATCCCGGTAAACCGGGAGGGACCCGGCATCGAAGGGGGCATACTGTTATGCACCGGCCATGGAAGCTATGGTATCGGTGGAGACACACCTAAAGTGAACGCGGTCTAGCCTTCTACCAAGATGGCGTCCGGAACGTATATACGCATCACGCACAGTAACAACGGTGCGTTGTATCATCGTTATTCTCAACTTTGTTCATTGCCCTTGCTCGTTGATATTCTGTTTCGCAGAAAGACCTTACCCCTTCCCTCTTTCCTTGGACGTTTTCTACTCTTTTGTTTTCACTCGCGGTGTATTCCTCTAGTGTATATCCAGCAGCGGGTTCTACTGGTAAGTTCACGGGAGTTTCTTTTCTTTTTCTCTTCGGTTTTCTGTCCCTACGCTGGTAGTCATCTATCTTTATTGTTCTGCTTACCTATCTTCCCTATATCTTCTTAATCTACTTCTTCTACCTTTCCGAGTATTTTTCAGCACTCCCTTTCCACTGTTCTCTCTCTCTCCACGGCAATCATACTTCTGTGCCGGAGCTCTCGTTACCGTAATTCCCACAGAGCTGCTAGTCCCACGTATCTTCTACCTTCTACGGTGCCTTCGTAGTACTCTCCGAACATTACCTGATCTCCTGCGGTGCCTTCTGGATCGCAATACTCTCCGAACCTTACCTGATTTCCTGCGGCGCCTTCTGGATCGCAAAACTCTCCGAACATTACCTGATCTCCTGCGGTGCCTTCTGGAACTTGTAGTTTCTACAAACAACAGTTCGGTTTTTGCCCTTGACTTATGTAAAAGGCTTCATTCTACTTACGACTAAGGATCCTTGTTCAGCATAGTGGAAACACAATTGGTGGATCTAATACCCTTTCCGACAGAAGAGAAGATCTGTTACACAGGGTTTTTTGCCTAAACGGCTTTTTCCCTGGAGTTTTGGGACTGGCTCCTGGGAGATCACCGGATTTGGTTCCCATCCGGTCAAGGTGGCCTCCGAGGAGCCACGTCCTTATTTACGTCAAAAGAAGACCAAGAAGAAGACTGCATCAAGGGAACATCGAAGAAGACCGGGTTGGTCGTCTTCTACAGGCTCCCCTGGAGGTTCAGGTGAGGAGGAGTTGGGCATAAAGAAAGGGGAAGTTGTTAGTTTTGACAGAAACAGAGTCAAGATTTCAAAATGACAGATTGCGCTTTAAAGATTATGAACCAATATGGACTTATACTAAGGGGCTATGAAAGTACAAGATACCCAACGGGACAACCACCAGACCAGGGCGCCTTCCGCTCTGATTGCTGTGCGCCAGGACACTTGAGTTTCTTCAAAAAATATCAGCGCACAGGTGATTATCGCTACAATTATCACACACTATATAATGAGAAGAAGTCAGGATGGACACAAGATTCTATAATGCAGTTCTGGATAGGTTAAAATGGATTGAATAGGATTACTTTAAACTAAGAGATGACTATGGACAGTTCTAGACTAAATACTCACTCCTATGGCTTTGGAATGGAATAGGCCTGTCAAAGATCTGGTCAAGGGATTGGCTGGCATTCTCTCGCCACCAGACAGGTCTCAGGCACTGGGTTCTGCTCTCAGCTAGGCACTCTGGTCTACGTGGCCTCTTGGACTGGATCTGACGGGTTGGTTACAGCTCTGCTCTATGGATCTGGATCTTGGTTCTAGCACAGAGTTCTTAGCTAGAAGCAAAACAGCTCAGCCAGGCTGTTGCATTTAGTTAGGCCCCGTGGAAGTTTAGGGGTTAGAATCAGGCTGCAAAAGATTCTGAGGTCTGCTGAAAAAGGGGTCAGCTTCTTGGGTTAGGCCTCTCTGCTTCCAAGATCTATAGTTTGGTTCTAGAGTCTGGTCTCTGGATCTATGTCTGGAGCCTGGATCTTCCTGCAGGGTGCTTCGCCAAGAAATCAGTTGAGGAGTGGAAAGTGTCTGTGTCCTGTCTTTCCTCAGCAGTCCCTATTTATCCATTTCCAAAGTGGGTGGGGAGGCTGGTTACCTATTCCCAACCCTCTAAGGATCTAATAGGTCAGAGAATTTCCCCTCTCCTGATTTGAGACAGGAGCAGTGTGTCATCAGCTGTCAGAGTGATGCTGTGTTTATGGCCCAAAGGAAATCCCTCCCCTTTACTTGTACTTAGGAAATCTATTTTCCCCAAAAACATATTTCCAAGATACACAAGTTGTTAATAATACATAATTACATGACAGATTGCTTAAGGTACATTTCTGTTCAACTCCCATCTTCCTGCGAGCTATGGTTCATAAATGACAACTTTTTCACGCTTTTGGTGGGTTTCTCAATGTTAGTTCTGCACCAATTTTTATACATGCATGCACGTCCCCTCTGGGCACATTCCTGTAATTTTTCATGTTCCTAACAAAAACACCATGGCTACAATATGAATAATTTCCGGGGTTCAGTCTCAGAACATCGTACAGATTCCAGCGTAGTCTTAAACTGTGAGCACATTTTTCATTTTAACAATCTCCAAGTTTCATATTTTTGTCAGTTCAGTACACTTTGCTATAAGCATTTTTCTAAACATACATTTTATCCAATGGCAAATCAACAATTTCAGTCTGGCCCGCCCCCAGAGCTGGGCTGAGTCATAGGGTCACATGGCTTGCCTTCCTGCCAGAGCAGTTGTTGGGAGTTACACCCGAATTAGCATTCCTATTCAGCCCAAGGAATCCATTGTTTCTTGGTCTGGGCAGCAGGGGAAATCTCCTCCCTTTCTGATTAACATGCCAATGCGCAAATCCTCTCCTTTTGGTGGGAATGAACACGGTGTGAGATTCTCAGGGGAAGAAGGCCTCTTGGAAGTTTGAACTGAATCAGGTTACCTTCTGGTCAATTGTAACATAGTTCCTTGTGAAAGAAATACATTTATACATTTAAAATAAGCAACCCATCTTTACTTCAGTCCTTTTTCAACATGAAAATCAATGTGTGGCACTCTTATATGGCATGTTGATGGAAATCTCTTCTTTGGCATAGTTTGAGTTCAATGTTCAACTTTACACATGATAAGTTTTAAATCGCCGGCTTCTGACAGAGGTGAGTAACGGTACTACATCCATTTTTGACAGCTTTCTTTCCATCAAGTATCTTTAAAAGAGGATTTTGTTCTGATAACATATGATTCTTGCTGTCATTGTATTTATGTGGATTCTTGCAGTAGAATAATGTGGAACACCCAACAAGGAGGTTGGATCTTTTAGGTGGTTTGTGAGCCATGATTTTTGCACATTTTTCACAATCAAGAAAACGAATTTCCAAACAGCTCTGTGTTTCTTTTTGGCAATCAGCATTGTTTTTTCAAGTGATCTCAGGCTACTTTGTGGGTAGCCCAATGGTGGGTTTTGGCATTGGTCTCCTGTGTTACCACTGACTTAGACAAAAGTGGATGGCGGCCTATTTTTCAGATGTTTACTGCACAATTTTGGGTGATTTTTAGCGAGCAGCATGCTTTCCAGTGGCCATTTCTGCGTTTTCTTCTGCCAGCAATGCACAGTAATGTTGCAGGGCCTAGACCAGTGGGTTGAGACATCCCACAGACATCCCACAGTGGTGTATAGAGTGGCATATGCAGAATCTTATACTGGAGTAACTTAAATCTCATATTCATTGAGACCAGTTAAGTAAATAAACACATATGCTTCCATAGATTATACGGTATGTCTAGCCCCAGTTCCGCTGCCCATTGCCCATGTGCCTTATCATACTTGTTCAATACACATGTATATAAGAAGGCCAATATTCTCCAGCAGCCATAGCAATTGGATATAGTAACCTGAAGGCTGTTATCAGTGGGCTCCAGCAGGTAACATTCCCACCATTTTTGCACAGTAGCTCTTAATCTATAAAACTGAAGGATTTCCGTGGATGTGCCTTTATGTCCCTCCCTCCATGTTTGCAGAGTAAGGAACTTCCCATTTGGGAACAAGTCTGCTATCGTGTGATATCCCAGTTTGCACCAATGTGTCACCAGTGAGGTATCCCAGGTGGGTGAGAGATTGGGGAAATTCCCAAGTGGGAGCCATCTGTAGTACGTATTTGTGCCTCCTGTTCTCCTGAAAATGGTTCTCCAGGCAAACAACGTAGCCTGCACCGGATCAAATGGGCAGTCATTTGTGTAATCAGTATTCAAAACTAATTTTCTGATGTCTGACCTCCCCAGAGCCGCATGCTCTAGTTTAACATGCAGTGGAAGTCCATCATTCTGTACCAGTAGGTTGCAAATTGTGCTTGGGCAGCCTGCCATTATGTTCCCTTATGCGGATTAGTGAACCCCCCTCCCCTGCTGTGGTAGGTGTGAGCCATGTTCACCCATTTCTTCTGAACGGCCCCAGAGTGCCACAGAAATTGGGAAAAGCTATTGTGTAGGCTCTGAAAAAACTGTTTACCCGGCCATAGGTATACATTGGCAAAGAGATACAGAAGTTTGGGTAACAGTATCAGCTTGACCAGTGCTAGGCGTCCAGCCAATGATATTGGTATGTGATTCTAGCAACCTATTTTAGTATTAACATATGATGCGTGTTCCCCAAAACTATTGGTCATTAGTGTGTCTTTGCCCCTGGAGACCATAACCCCAGGGTATTTAAATCTAAAAGGTGCCCATTGTAATGGATATGCCGTTTGTGGTTGGGTCATACTATCCGTGAGAGGGAAGATCTCAGATTTATTGTAGTTTACTGTGAAGCCTGAAAAACAACCGATCTTAGTGGTGTCTTCCATAACTGGATCCAAGTTGTCTTGAAGATTCCTAATGAATAGCATGTCATCTGCATACAGCGAGATGATCTCTGGCTGGCCCGATATTAGAATTCACAGTTTTGCATGACGGTCTCTAATCAAATCCATGATAGGCTCAATCTCTAGAGCAAATAGAAGAGGCGAGAGGGGCAGAGAGTGCCACATTGACGCATACAGTGACGTTGGTTTTGTGTAAATAAATTGATATATTGTATAATTCGATCCCGGATTTCTTAAAAAATGCAAATAGATACGGCCAGGACACCATATCAAAAGACTTGTGTGCATCTAACGCTACCTGAGCTGTGTAAAGACATGGGCAGTAACATTGAATAGGCGTCGAAGGTTCAACTAAGTAGATCTGCCGGGTATAAACCCTGCTTGATCACAGTGGACCAACAAGGGCATCAGGGGTAACCATAAATTTGCTATATTTTTGGCATATATTTATGTGTCGAGATTCATTAGGGGCAGTGGCCTGTACGAGCTGCAGTCCTCGCCAGGCTTCCCAGGTTTTAAAAGTACTATAATAGTGGCTTCTTGGAGTGTCTCCAGGAGTTGTCCGTTTTTCACAGCTTCCTACCACACCTTTAGGAGGTAGGGGGCTGCAATTGCGCCATATTCCATATAAAATACAGCGGTGAGTTAGGGCCAGGGGACTTATTTATCGGCAGCTCCATTAATACCGTCAGTATCTCCTCTGCATTGAAGGGGATATTAATTTGTTTTCTAGCCCCCTCCGAGAGAATCGACATTGGGATACATTCCAAAAAAGGATTTAGACCACCCCCCTTTTGGCTTTAGTCACCTGATAAAGTGCCTTATAAAAGTCTGCAAACATCCCATTGATATCTCGATCAGAGTATTTCATATTTTGGTGTATGACCCTGACACCGACTATATAAATTGGGCCCCTTGCCATTTGCATCAGTTTTGACAATGTCCTGCCAGGTCATTGCCCCTCTCAATATTTCCTCAATATCTTCTAGCCGCAACTGGTTTTGTTAAATATTTCACTTCTCTATCCGCCTGTGCATTCAATAAATCTAGCTGGGTGTTTAGTTCTGCCAGTATGGTGTGGCAAGGTGCAGCTGCATATTCATCTTCCAACCCTTTGAGTTTACCCTGGCTAAGGGTTATATCTCTTTGGATTGTCTTAAGCACACCAAACTCCTTCGACATGGCCAAACCTCCAATGAATTCCTTAAACGATTGCCAAAAGGTACTCTGTCACACAGCTCCATTGTCATTGATTTGAAACAATGTACGAATATCCGCCTCTATGCCAACCCAGAACACCAAATCCTGCAGCGCCGCTGACTTAAACTGCCAAACCATGCGGTCCCCAGTTTAAGTTAAGCACTATTGGAGAATAGTCTGAGTAGGTGCGGGGGAGTATGTCCGTCCCTGACACCAGACCCAGTAGTCACTTTGAAGTCAAAAAGATGTCTATCCTAGATGACATGTCATGCGCCGTAGAGCAGTAGCAGAATCCTGGTAATAGTGAGTGCAGTGTTCGCCATACATTGCATAGATCAAGCCTATCCATCTGACTCCAAATGCAGTGTGGCGTCCTAGAAAGTGAACAAGGGTCCCTGCCTGTTCTATCCATTTGGAGCTTTAGTATATTATCATATCTCCTCCCCACACTATGGGTAACATCAGGTAGGTAGCCAGGAGATTTACCACAGTTGAGTAGAAATCTGGGTCGTACAAGTTAGTCCATAGGAGTTTGCAAGTAGTGTTTCTCTGTTTAGCAGTTTACAGTGTATGACGTGTCGACCTTCCAAGTCCATGTGCAAATGCAGTAGCTCAATCTTGAGACCTTTATTTGTCAGGGTAAGAACACCCCTGGATTGTGTCGAGGTTGGTGTAGAATCTATTAACACCTCATCGCAAGGCAAAACAAGCATTTCCACCCTGCGCATGTGGGTTTCTTGCAGAAATGGGATGTGTACCTTATGCCTATACACGTAGACCACTTTCTTCCTAGCCTAAGAGTAGTTTCCAAGCCCTCTAACATGCCAGTTCAGTATTTTAACAGTCCCCATTTGTGGGGAATCCTGCAGATCCCTCACCAAAACTCTGCCTAAATCTCCTCCCAGGTGGCCAGGAGAGGGCAGACGCTTCCTGATCCCGTATACTGGGAGTGGTGTACTGCGGGAGGATCACCTGGGTGGAGACAAGGGCCATGGTTGTGGGGAGATCATGTGGGGTGAGACACAGTATTTCTCCTCTGAGAGGGATACTCTTGCCACTGAGTTAAAACAGGAACTGGTATATTGTCCCTTTGATATTTCTCAATCTCCGAGTGAGGCCGAAAAGGATAAACTCTGAGGTTGTAACCCCGCAACGTATTTTATCAAAAGAACAGGTCTTTTGTATCCCTTAAATTAAACATCTTCCTCAATGCCAAAAGTTATACCAAAAGGAATGATGAAAATCTAGCCTTTTTAACACCATCTGTCTCTAAAAAGGTTAAACCGCACAATCCCTCTTCTAAAAATATTAAGGGATTAAAACCACTCTTAAAAGTGTAAAAGAAGTAGAAAAACCTAATTTACTTAAAGTGAACTACATCTAGGGGGCGCTGCTCAGCAGCTGAAAGATGGCAATCTAACGTGAGAGCTCTGGCACCACAAGATCCTGTTATGCCAGAAATCCTGTAATACACCACCAAACTGTATTTGGAAGGTCCCATTGTGTGGCGGAAGGACCTGAGCACCAGTGGTCCAGAAATCCTGCAAAACTGCAGGGTGGAAACCGAGAGGTGCACCGTTGTGGGTTGAGGCGAAGTGAGGAGGAGGGGAGACCGCTTGCCGACTCCAGGTGCACTGCTGTGGCTGGCTGCGCACCCATACAGGCCATAAACTGCTGGCCGAACAGGGGAATAGCTGGGACTCATTGCCGGCACGAGTCAGGGTATGCGGACAGGGACCCATGCTCGCAGGACCTGATACCCTCAACTACTTCAGCGAAGCAAACGCGTGGTGAGACATGCAAGGCAGGCAAAACGTAACACGGAGCACCAGAGTAATTGAAGGGCTATGCTTTAACACAGCAACACCGGCGCCTTAATGCAGGGATGCTGGCGGGACTGCGAGGAGAGAGCTGAAACTCGCACGATATAAGCACCTTCCGCAATGCTAGATACCAGCTAACTATTTCACTATGGAACGTGCAGCCATCGAGACGGTAAGACGAGCGGGTGGCTGAAACTCATTAACACTCTGCTTAAACCACACTTCGTGTCACACGACAAACACACATAATCAGTACCCTGAACTGCCTCTGGATCAATAGACATTAACTAAACCAGCTACTTGAAGCTACTATGCATACCACACTGCTAGCTATTAACTGAATCCACAGAGGGGGAGTGGCATACACTGTGGAACGCTGCAAACAAACACCACTAATACTAGAGGCTTGGGTGAATACAGACTTACCCTGCATGGCGGTTGTTATTGTATAGAACAATCACCCTGAGCCCTGCTATATTAGATATGCAAGCACTGAGGACTCAGATTGACTTTCTTTGAATGGATGGGCCGTTTATTGCGCCTTTCTGACCCCTGGATACTGTGATACTATATGTGTGCAGCTGGAGGGGCCGGCACACAGATGTGCACTAGGATGACCCTAGATCCATGATGCATTTAATCCTATGAGTAGGCCTATCTTCTGGAAATGGATCATGGACTAGGCGTCATTCATAATAGTCGGCGACTCATGGAGAATCAACAGTCGGAGTCCATTACTGCGTGGAAGATTAGCCTTGCTCTCTGGCCACCGAACGCACAAGTGCACCTTGCGGGAGGTGCAACACCAACGCAATGAGTAATTGACATAATTACAGACCACCGGTGCCAATCTACATCCACCTCAGACAATCCTTGTGACCAACCATCTGACCCACTTGACAGACAATATCCCAGAACACCAACAACAGCTACTAAAGTGGGGAAGATATGGAAAGGAACCAGAGGTCAAAATAAAGGCTGCATGGACTCCTTCACCAATACGCCTGCTAGAACCCTGCAGACTGGAAATTCGGCTATTAACGATGAGCAAGCCTCAAACTCCAGTGATACCCGCAACAACAATCTATTAGCGGCAATGCAGAGCGGCTTTCTAGCCGTGAATATAAAACTGGACGACATTGTATCCACCATTGGCTGATTAAAATCCAAATTAGAGAAAGAAAGCAGACAAACGAAGCAGAAACCAGGATTGGAGAAACAGAGGACAGACCGTGACATAATACAACTGAAAATGGAGGTCAATAAGATGCATACTAAATGCGATGATCTAGAATCACGTTCAAGGCGGAACAATGTTCGGATAATCGGAATACCCTAGGCAGCATGCAAAGACCCAGTGGAAACATTCACTGGGGATCTACTAAAAACACTATTTGGCCCCACAAAGTTCTCCCCACAATTCCTGGTGGAAAGGGCCCACCGAGTACTAGCTTCTATCCTGAAGCCGGGGGCGCCCCTCGCACCATCATAGTGAGGCTACTCAATTATCGTGACAGGGACCTCATATTGCGAATTTCCAGGGAACAGGGCAAGCGTTGCTATGAGTCTCATGAAATTCATATATGCCCAGAATTTGCAGCCAATGTACACGCTGTATGTAAATCCTATGATTCTGTCAAGAAACTGTTATGAATCAGACAAGTGCTTTATACCCTTATGTTCCCGGCTAAGCTAAGAATCCAACATGGGGGTCGAGCACATTTCTTTGAGAACCCATCCGAGACCATGGCATATGTGGAGGCTACAATTCCTCTCCCAAGTCGTGACCGTGATCGGAACCGCAACCCATGACCACATAACAATGAGCTGGATGCTGTGGCCACCGATTGAAAGACGCTGATGCCGACTCAGATCCACATGCCACATATATACATTGGTGTACTATACTAATATGTTTTGGGGCAGTCCCTCACACGGCAGCCGACTGCAGGGCTGCCTTGCTACTTGCAGCGCACCCTAGGAGTTTTCCGCAGTTTCTTTGGGATGCATTGTCAAGTTGGTGAAGATGATGACGGAGGGGGAGAAGGTGTTCGTCCAGTTGGGATCAATGATGGATGTGATCACCGAATGATGCAGACGTATTGCCAAATAAACACAAGAAGGGAAACCATGTTAATTATAAAGCGAATGATGGCATCACACAGAACAAAGCACTGTTGTGTCTTATTAGTGGGAACTTACTGAAATTCATAGATCTGGCTGATAGGGGGGTCCAACTACTGAATAAACTGATCCAGGCACGGCAAAATGGGGAAGCAGACAGATCGGGTCGCTTTTTAGCAGGGGTAATAAAGGGAAAGAAAAGGACACAACACATTACTGAAATTAAGGGGCATTGTGGCAATATGCTAACTACAATCAAAGAAATACATTCTGAATTCCAACAATACTACGAAACATTATACGCCAATGCAGATGAATGTTCTAACAGGGACTTATTACACTATCTGGAACAGATTCCACTACTGTGCATCTCCACAGAGATGCAATCGATACTCAATCAGCAATTCACGCCTGAAGAAATTACGGAAGCAATAATGACCCTCTCTTCCGGGAGAGCCCAGGGCCCAGACGGGATAGGAATCGAACTATATAAGGAGCTTAGACTAATACTAGTACCTAGGTTACAGTTGGCTTGGGAGGAGTCTCTACAGGTCGCTCAGTTGCCACCCACACTCTCGGAGGCCATCATTACGGTGCTATTAAAACCTAACAGACCCGCATAATTTTTGCTTCCATGGTGTTGCGTGATCCAGAGACAAGGTACTATGTGATCGAAAGGGATGCGTTAGCTGTATTTTGGGTCTCTAAACATTTCAGGACACTGTTATGGGGTCTGCCTTATGTGGTCAGAACTGACCACAAACCCCTGGCGCATGTAGTAACTATCAGAGTTCTAGGGTCAGTATCACCTAGAATAGCTCACTGGATGGTGGCACTCCAAGAGTACAATTTCACTGTGCAGCATGTTCCAGGTCAGCGGAATGCTGTAGGGGATTGCCTGTCTCGCTTGCCAGTGCAGATATAGAGTGATGGTGTCTCGGTAGGAACAGTAGGTGAGAGTCAAGTGCAAGTGGCATGCGTGATCCAAGCCATTGACAGGAAGGTATGGTGGGAAGAGGCGGAGAAGGATCCGGAGTTGCCATGGCTAAGGAAGGGCCTTAATGAGGGTTGGTCTGCGATCAAGGATGCAGTGGTGAACAAGAAATACGCTCTAGTAGCTAACGAGCTTGCTGACTGACCTTGAGGTATAACTGGAGGTGACAGGTTGATTCCCCCCAACGGTGTGCGGGAGAGTTTGGTAGTTTTGGCCCATGAGGGGAATATTGGGAGAACGTTGACTAAAAGGAGACTGAGGGAATCTTATTGGTGGCCAGGGATGGATGGAGATGTTGCACGAGCGGTAAGAGATTGCATTCTGTGTGCAGTCAGTGACAAATGTCAGGTTGTTAGGGCACAACCAGTGAATCATGTACCAATTCCTGACAGCGTATGGAGCAAGGTAGCCATGGATATTATGGGGCTGTTCAATGTGTTGGGAGGTGATGACAAGTACATCCTTGTGTTGGTTGATTACATCTCGAGATGGATAGAATTTTCCCCGGTACAAACTGGGATGACGCAGAAAGTGGTGGCATTTGTGAAGGAAGTTTTCGACATAGAAGGGGTGCCAGATAGCATGGTGACGGATAATGAAGTCCAATTTGTCTCTAGGGAGATGACAGACTTTTTGAGTTAGAGGGGCATTATGCATCACAGGATAGCGCTGTATAATCTGAGTGCTAAAGGTTTGGTGGAATGCACCAACAATTTTCTGAAAGAGACTGTGCAATTGTCTTTGGCTAATGGCTTGGATTCTTGGATTGGAGGTTAGTTTTGGTAAAAGCAGTGAAGGCGCATAGGGACACTTCCAGTAGTTTAACAGGGTGTTGTCCTTTTCGGCTTGTGAGGGGCTGATTGCCTGGTGGTAGGCTCCAACCTGTTTAGTTGGGAGTTGGGAATCAAAAGGTTATACCGGACAAGATCATTGAGGGTTGTGGTGAGCATGCCATTGGTGTAGGGGATGTGGTGAGGGTCAGAAGTCCCTGTTTGTGAGAAAGGGGTTATCTGTGTTCCTACCTCTAAGGAAGGTGGTCGGTGTAGGTTGGGGTTATGGCAAATTGTCTGACTGGTGCGTGTGTAGTAAACGGAGGATTGCGGTACAGGATGTTTTGGGGGCGTGGTGGAAAGATGATCATTTTCCTGATCGCAGAGGTGATAACATCATGGATTTTCAGGTGCCATTCGCAGTGATACCCACTGTTTCTGTTGCCACAGTGTTGGTTGGCTTATTGACGGCGGCCAGGGTGGATGAGGGTCCTGATGCTCTTGATCCCTCTCTGGCAGGTTCAGTTCTATTTGAGACAATTTCTGTTGGGCCGGCATATTCTGTGGATGAGGGTCAGATTAGTGGGGCAGCTGGAGCAGTGTGTGTGTCTAGCAGGGTCAGGCGCATGCCTAAGTGGTTTGAAGATTATGGTTGCAAGAGAGTTGTTAGTTGTTTCAGGCTGGTTTGGCTGTCTCAAATGTTTGTTTTTCCTCTTTTTTCATTTTCCTTTTGGGTTCCTTATCTTTCCTTTTCTGTTCTGTCTTCGTGTGTTGGTGCTGGGTGGGGAAGTACGTGGGGAAAGTGTGTAGTGAGCTCAGGAAGGCGTGTACCTGCGCCCAGAGAATGAAAGTGCGACTTTAGAATGAGGTTCTGTGCAGACCGTTACTGTGAGCTGGAGTAAACCGTAGGGTGCCATGATTAAAGCTTAACTTGTCTCTGTGTCTTTCTTGCCCTACGATACCACCACATACAGACAAGGAACACCTTTTTAGTTCATGCACAAACAGAGAAGATAGTTTAGTGTAGTCTGGTGTTCCTAAAGCAGGAGAGTTACATAGCACAGATTCGAGTACCTCAAAGCTTTCCCGATGAGACAGAGTCCAGGGCAGAGGTACAGGAGTAGTGTTAGCAGTAAGTTCCAGTAAGGGCTTAGCTAACAAAGACAAGTTTGGAATCCATTGTCTACAGAATGTCATCCTCAAAACTCCTCTATCCTCTTGCAGTGAGCTGGGTGCTAACATGTTAAGCATAATTTGTATTTGTTGAGGGTGCAATCTTTTCTCTCCCTTAGTAAGTAAATGACCTAAATAAGTGACCTGCTACTGACAAAATTGTAGGTTGTTTAGGAAAACCTTATGTCCCAAAGGAGATAAAAACTCTAGCAGGCGCAGGGTTCAGTCCACACACCCTTCCTGGTATCTGCTTCTAGAAGTAGGTCATCAACGTACTGCAATAACACAGTGCCTGGAGATGGGGTAAAAGTGTCCAATTGTGTTTTTTATGCCTGGATGTAAATTCTTGGGCTCTCTGTGTATCTTTGGGGTTCTCTACAAAATGTGTTAGAGTGACCGCCTATGCTAAGGGCAAAAAGGTACTGACTGTCCTCATGCATTGGAATGCTGAAAAATGCATTCTTTAAGTCCACAACCGTGAAGTATTGTGCGGAGGTGGAACCATAGTAAACGGTGATGTGATAGCTGTAAAAACTTGGAACAGGGGCCCCGGAATTTTATTTATAGTGTGCAAATCTACCACCATTCTCCATTCAATAAGTGAGCCTTCCTTGCCATTGATCTTTTTCGGAACTGGCAAAATTGGGCTGTTACATGGGCTCCTTGCTATTTCTTTAACTATCCCTTTAGCCAGTAAATCTTTAATCACTCCCCTTATCCCTACCAATCCTTCCTGGGATGTTTTGTATTGGGGTATCCTTGGGAGTATGGCATTGGTCTTAACGTGAAGTTGAATTGGATCTACTGCCATACATCCTACATCATTTTAACCTGATGCCCACACCCTTTTATACACGTACTGAAGTTCGGGTGGTAAAATGCTAGTGGTGGAAACATAACATTTAGTGAAAGATTCAGCAGAGCAAGTGAGGTAGACGCCATCCGGCGAACAGTAAATGTTTGCATGCAAGTGTTTCAAAAAGTTGATGCCCAAAACATTTAAAGCCCATTTATCTGTTACAAAAACCTGCAAAAACAGGGGGGGGGGTCCTGGGAGTCCCTCTGCCGACCAATAAGTCCCGGTTTCGAGAGTCTTACCCGGATTCTTTAGCTCACTATCTCTTTCCAGAGGAGAAATATCCATAACATATCAGTCTTTGTCCTGCCCTGGGGAGGTCCAGCGCCGAAATGGCAGGCAATTCTCCTGTGAACAAGAGTACCAACAGCAACCCCAGACGCGTGTTTCGGCCTCGTTGGGTATCATCAGTAGGGTGGAGCAGTGCCTCTCTAAGAGCAGTGAGCAAGGGGTCCACATCTGGATTACCCTAGTAACTTAGGGTTAGACCCAAAGTTACTTTAATTATTCAAAAAAAGGGGGGTCCTGGGAGTCCCTCTGCCGGCCAATAAGTCAAGGTTTCAAGAGTCTTACCCAGATTCTTTAGCTCACTATCTCTTTCACAGAGGAGAAATATCCATAACATATCAGTCTTTGTCCTGCCCTGGAGCAGTCCACCACTGAAATGCCAGGCAATTCTCCTCAGAACAAGAGTACCGACAGCAACCCCAGACACGTGTTTCGGGCTCGTTGACCCTCATCAGTAGGGTAGAGCTGTGCCTCTCTAAGAGCAGTGAGCAAGGGGTCCATGTCTGGATTACCCTAGTAATTTAGGATGAGACCCAAAGTTACTTTAATTATGCAAATACAAGGGGTGGTCCTGGGAGTCCCTCCGTCCAGCAATGCAGGAAATGGGCTTTATCTGATGGTGAATGGGCTCTGATACTGGACTATGGACTGGATCATGGACTGGATTATTAGAAAATTGCACTGAGGTGTTAATTTTCCCGGAGAGGGGTATTGAAGGCACTAGTTTGTGGGAAATAGTATTGTTTGATCCTGTTTCTAAAAGGAACTTCTGCTTCTTATCAGCAATGCAAAGTTCCACATATGGACCTGTGAGGTTAACGGGTATTTGTACTCTGCCTTTCCCCTCTCCTGGGCATCCTTATTTTGCATAATAATCTGAATATAGCTGGTCTTCATAATAGTCCCTGGCAGAATACTGCTGCCCTGCTTTGGTTAAAAATAATTGGACTGTCCTTGGCCCTGGTTTTCCGCATTGTTGCCATCAAACTGACTCTCGCTTCCTCTTACTATTCCTCGTCCCATAGACCTTCCTCTTCTCCTTGGATGTGTGGGACATTCCCGAATACAAAGATCTGAGATTTTGCAATAATGGCATCCATCATCCACTATTCCTCCCCTGTATGCTGGAAGAGCACTCCTATATACATCCCTATCAACATTCCTCCTCCTCGTGATATACCTCTCCCTCTGCCTCGTTCTGCAATTGCTTGGTGCATTAATACTTTTGTCTTTAAATCTTTTACATTTTTTTCTTTTCACCATTTTCTTTTTTATGCCTAGTCACATAATATCTCGCCATAGTAAAAATTTGAGCCGCAATCTGCATGGGCCATGTTGATTCATATGTTTGGATGGCATTTTTCAAGTGTGGGAGCAGTTATTCCACAAAGTGTGAACAAAAAGCTTTTTGCCCTTCTATGGTACCTAGATCAATACCACTGTAAGAGGCGAAAACCTCTTCCTTCCTTGCAAAGTACTTTTCTACCTACTCACCTGTCTACAGGTCATCAAATGTATCCCAGTTTGTTTGTTTCTGGGGTACTATTTGCTCAATTCTTCTGATAACAGCTCTGGGTAGGGCCAAAATGTCCTCATACAATTGCCCTGCTTCACCTCTAAAATTCACTACTTTCTTCTTCTCCAATGTCTCCCACTTGATTGACAGTTCTTCACTATTCTGTTCCCTACACTGTCACCATATGTCGGGAGGTAATATGCATGAAACAAGTTGGTCAACATCCCCTAATGTTAATGGACCTGTGCATATAATGTTTTTAGTCTGATTATACCACTGTTCAGGGTTCTGTCTGATATCAGGAACATTTCTGGTAAAAGACAACAGCTCCATCCTATTCCATGGTACATGTACATGGTGAGTCGGATGGTCTGGGCTAAACCCCCGAACTTCCCTCATAGGGGCCTCATGGAGATGGGGGCTTTTGCAAGCCACTCAAGTAAGATTCAAACTCCATGTTTACACCCCAATTCATTTAAGTTAAAGCTCTTGGAGTCTATATCCTCATACTGGCCAGGCAAAGGTCACTCCTAAAGAGACCCCTTCTGACTGCCATTATGTTTCTCATGAACAATGATATTATTTGCCTTTAGTGACTGAGTTTTCATGACTTTAGAGGCAAGGGCTGGTCCCTTCATTCCTGCCCTAACCCATTCTTCCAACCATGATTCAATGCGTGCCCGAGTTTCTGGAAGTACGGAACCCTGAGTAGAGGGTCCCTTGTCATCTTCGCCAATTGTGTCCATCTTATCATCCATATTATATGGAGGCAGAAAAGGTTGTTTAGTCAATAAATGTTCCAACAAGGGGTCTGCCCCTGAATACTCAGAGGGTGCAGAAGACTCTGTCCGCAGCCTATGGCCAAGACAATACTTTTTTTCTTGCATGAGTATTTCTCTGTCATCCTGTTCCCAGTCCTCTTTTAACTTCTGTTGATCATATACTCCAAGCCATATCTTTTTCGGACTGTGGCTTCTTTTTTTTTAGCTGTGCTTCCCTCATTGCTGTCTTCCTAGCGTAATCTTCCCATTTATTGTAAGTTTCCCACTGAAGTGATCTAATTTCTTATGGTTCCTTTGCGGACAACCTTTCCCTGAGGTACCCTAATTTTTCTAAGTCAAAAGTCCCATGCTCTGGAATTTGTAAATTGGGATTGTCAGCAGTATGTCGGTGCGATTCCATCAAAAATAATACCAGCCCCAGTCCTTTTTTTACCATTAATTCCCATCCTGGGGAACCTTCTGGGGGATTCGGAACATGCTGTTCAAGGTTATTTAAGCATTTTCTACACCCACAACATTGGGTGCTTGCATTCTCCATGTTTCAAGAGCTTGTGATCACAAGGTTGCCATATGTCTAGGTTCACCTAAAACAGTGGCTCCAAATATTGCAATACTAAAGAAAAATATTGCATGTATTCATACAATTTTTTCAATCAGCACCAATCTCACCGGTTATTCTGTAGTTCTCCTTTTCCATTCACTGAGTTCAGCCTGTGCCAGTGTCTCTAAAGCAAAATGCTGTTCCAGGCGAGGACCTCGGTCGGGGTAAATCGACGTGTCAGGAAATCTGGCGAGATCAGACTTAGACTGTGGCTGCAGGAAAACACAGTCCAAATTGCTTCATGACCATTCGTCATCTGTCACTTTTTCTCAACCGTGGTACACAGTCCGCCTGGATTTACTACCAACGAGGTCCCACCTGGGGTGCCAATTGCTAAAGGGCAGAAATTGCAGTAAGGCTGTGAGCCCCTCCTAAAGGTTCTCCCGCCTGGAAGATTAACCAAGGATGAGACACCTTCACAGAATAAGATAGTAACAGATACATTTATTTAGCATCAAACAAAGCACTTGAGTGGCGACAACATATGTTTTGCTAGTGCTCTCGGACATACAATCTTTTGCTCTTTAAATGCTGTTTTTTCAGCTGCGTTAGCATGACATGTAAATAACAAAAGGGTCCTTGGAAGATAAATCACTGTCACGGTGAACAGAAAGCTTGGTGAGTAATTATAGTGAAGAACAAATAAAGACATACAGTGTGAGGCTCAACATGCCTTCCTTTCTATCCTTAGCCTAAGGTCAGGAGGGGTGGGTCACCACAATCTGGTATTTGTGCGTGCTATTTTGATAGCAAGCTAATTCCTAGCTGCCAGTCTTTCAATGGGAAAGAGTAGTGCCTGGTGTTCATTTAAGGTTTATTTGCACAGTACGTTATCTGCCCATGTGGTAATTGGAAAGTCTGTTATTACTTCTGTTTTGAAACCACCAAACTGTGACATTTCTTCAATCGCTTTGGTGTCAGGTAATGCTGGATCTTGCCAAATTGCCACAGTCACAGAAGGACACAACCCTTTTGTTTGCACTTGGGTGTATAAAAACACTTTGAATCAAGGAGTCGGAGAAACTCCTACCCAGTGGAAGGAGAGAATCCTAGACAGAGGCAATCCCGTTATGGAATGATTTACTGAAGGGATGGTGCCACGCTAGACTGCAGAGACAGCTGTAACATGGAGAGCAAACAAAATGCTTGTAAGACGCCATAGGGTTGGCGCTCTGACCGTCCGAGAAGCCACGATTGGGGGAGGGATGTATACGGAGAAGCAACCATCTCATCTGGTGGCGTGACCATGACGAAGGCGTGGTGGGGCTAGGGGCCCGACACCAGACTGCAGAGAGAGGGGAGCACGGACTCCCGAGCTACGCACGAGAAATACATTTCCTGCAAAGAAGAGCTTCCAAATGGGAAACAAACGCTCCGGAAGAGAGAATGCAATTGAAAGGTACAAACAATGACAATCAAAGAGAGGGAAGGCGACGATGCTACTGGAGCACGATAAACTTGAGCAGAAATACAGTAAGCCTATCAGTGAGCCAAAGGTGTTGGGAAATCCTGCGAAAGGAAAACAAATGAATAGTCTTAGCTGGAGAAGCCACATGGGTTACGGGAGCCCAGAAAACCCAAACAGGCAGATGCCGTATCAAGGCCCTACTCAAGTAAACCTGACAGAGGGCCAGAGGACTTTGAGACACCCATGAAGTCTGAGTTTTAAAACAAACAAATTGGGAAGAAGGCAAACCTGGAGGGGTTACAAACCTGCAAAAATAAGACAAAGTTACTGTCAGTCACCAAGGGGGAAATGGTGTAGGCACATTAAAGAAACCCTATTGTGTGTGAGAAGGAAACTTTATATCAAGACTTGAGAAGCAGAAAAATACAGCCTATGGAGTAGCTTCAGAAGTGTATGATACAAAACTATTAAACTTTAGAAAAATGTAATGCACAAGAACGCTTTGGAACTGTGTGAAACTATTAAAAATCCCGTTTCCTGAGAAGAAGGATTCCAGGATTGATGCATTTTCTAAAAATCTACTTGGAGGAGGTGTCCAAGTGTTGGGCCAGGCAGAGGCCTTGTCCTGGTCCCTTTCTCTTTTTGCTTGTTTTTCCTGAAGTGGTAGGGCCAGTTGTTTGGTTACGTTTTGGACATAGAACCTTTTTGTTTGGACTTTGACGTGCGCTCTTTGTTTAGTTTTGTTAGTTAAGGAACTTCCCTCATAGCGATAAGGATAGTTAGGCATTTTACTTTTGTTATTAAATAAAAACCTTTGAAAATGGCATTCACTCGTCCGACACCTCCTTCTGGTTCGCCACAGTATTTACTTGTTAGAAATGATTGACAGGTGACAATCAGAATGCCTCTTTACAAGCACTGATTGAACTAACACCCTACTGAAACATTATTGGCATTGCTTAATTTCCCTAGCCTTGTACTACAGCGTTGTTGCACTATAAATATCAGATGATCCTATTAACCAACTCAAAACTAACTATTTGCGAGGGACAGTCTAGAAAGCCAACGGCACAAACCAAAGACATTCCCTAAAAAATGTTTTTCTTCACATAATCTCTGGATGTTATACATAATTCCATCAATTGGCATATTTCTAGAGGAAAGAATCACAAGGCTGCAAAACAATGATTCGTACTTACCAGCGGTGATTGCCTTCCGCGTCATAAACATAAGAACCAAGAATATATTGTGTGTCCAAGACGCGCAAAGTGCTACTTGTTGCAGTTAAGAAAAATACAGCCTCCCATCCTGGCACTACCATATCACTTATATGTAAACTCCAACGTCAAGTAACAATGTTGTTATAAGTTCAAAGTTGAGTTCTGAGGGAATTGTACTCCTGGCTAGATCAACTATTAAATTTGAAGTATACACGTTTTTGGAGGATTCTTAAATTAAAGGTGCATTGCTCCACTTTGCACTGCATGTTTACTTGATTGTTGACCTGTTCCATGTCAATCTTTTGTCAACTGGCATCATTCAGGGTGCAAACTTGCACTCGCAACTAGCCGTAAACTAGTGATATTTGACTCTTGGCAAATAAGAAATGGTGTGCTATGTGTATGTATGGCATTGAGGTGGCAAGTAACTTTTTTCATGTCCGGCTAGTAGCTTGCCACTTTACTCTTTATCCCCTGTTTATAATAGCAAAATCAGAAATTACATATGTTGTAAGATTTTGTAAACATTAATCATTATTGTGACTTTAACGTAAGAAATTGCCAGATTATTTTGATCAAGTTCCCCGCCGCATGCCACTAACTTTTTGCTCAAGTTTGTGGCCTACTTCAGAATGCTCGACTCGCCCAGTCTTCAAACAATAGTAGGATAGCACCAAACAAAACACCATCAATATTTCCTAATGTTACCCAAACATTGTGGCTAAAAAAATAATAATTAAGCAACCTTGTTTTACTATAGATACAAAATGAGAAGGAAGAAACTGTGAAATAGTTGGATTTGAATTCCTGTGATTCAAATATTTCTGAAGTTTTCTATTGGTGAATGCTATTACTAACACTTTTGTAATTGAATAATCCAGTAAGCACACTTCAAACACAAAGTAAAAAATGGCGCTGTGTGCTTGCTTGTGCATTTTTTTTACCAGCAGTGACTGAACCAGATGCATTATAAGCTCACTGTTTGGAGAGAAAGCCCAGCAATGTTTTCTTTTCTAGTGAACACATTGGGCCTCATTACACGGAAGGCGGTAATCCAGGGTGCTATTAGCACCCTGGACCATGCCGGTAAATTACCGGCACCGCCTTGGCGGAAAGGGGATTTACCGCCCCATTCCAAGGTTGGAGGGGCGGTAAATCCCCTTTCCGCCATTGCCCTTCCCCATTCCCATTTCTGCCCCATAGGGCTCTATGGGAATGGGGAAGGCGCTAATTACGGCACCGCAATTTTGCGGTGCCGTAATTAGCTCCGAGGTCCCTTAGCGGGTTGGTACTTAACGCCTGCAAGAAGCAGGCGTTAATTCCACCAACCCGCAAAGGGACCTCGTAGTACGGCGGTAAGGGTTAACGGTCACCGTTGCCATTAACGGTGACCGTTAACCCTTACCGCCGTCCGTGTAATGAGGCCCATTGTGTTAGCATACCTACAGTGCATTATACCGGTATACCATAACAATCCTAGTGCAGTGCAGTTAACAGATGGGGATAAGGTTGGCAAGAGGCCACCATCGCTACCTGTCACAGACCTTATATAATCAATACATACTGTCATAGATGGCCTAAAGAACGCACCAACTCTCAAAGTTTTTATTTGAGAACCTTCAAAGGGGCTTGATAAGGGCCATCTCTCTCAGTTTGTGTGGGCGGCTCCCTCCCTAAACTAGATGTCCCTCAACCCTCGGCTGATCTATGCAGATCAGTAACCCCTTCTTTCTAAAATTCTGTCTGCCTGGTGGTGATTGCCGAAGGGCAAACGCCTATTCTAACTAAATCCGTCTGGGAAATATTTAGGTGGTCCCTAACCTAGGTTCCACAATGCAAATCTGTATAAGAATAGGTGCCTCCCAGAAACTCAGCCTTACTTGGCTCCTTCTCATTCACGCCCTTATACTCCTCACTCTGATATTCTATCCTTCCTTTCCCTTTCTTGTACTCTCCTCCCCTTCTTCCCCCACTCTCCTTCTCTATCACTCTTCCCGTCTCTCTGTCCGATGTTCTCTCGCTACTCCCCTCACTCTCCACTACACTCCCTTCTCCACACAACTACTACAATCCCCTCCCCACACCATTCCATTAGCGATCTCCCCTCTTCACACTACAACTCTACCCTCTGCACACTACTAGTTCTCTCCACCCACAAATCTTCCCACTCACCCTCCTTTCACTCTTCCAGTCACCTTCTCATTCACTTCCTACTGTGAGGGGTCAGAAATGTGAGGCAGACAACTTGGTAAAGGTTTTTCACAAGAAGCCATTTTATTTAACTCATAAGGGTTTGATAAACGCCTCACTATGCCTAACTTAAAGAGGATTTCCCTGTCTATCAAAAATAAACTAATGGAGGATTCCAAGATGGTGTCATACACCGCCCTTGGAAGTGCTGGCAAAGATGGAAACACACTTAACATGGTGGCCCTTGGTTCCACATTGACGTTCTAGTATTTTTTCAAGATGGCCGCTTACAGTTTATGATCGAGGAGCAGTGGTAAACTCCTTGCGTTGTATCTTCTATGGTATCCGCTGTCAGTGACTGTGTGTGTTACAGTTACTCTCGTCTGCTTACCCTTTGCCCCTAATACTAGTTTCTCTCTTTGTTTCCTTCTGTTCGGAATCCTTTATTCACCCGGGTGCCTTCTCATCTTTCAGGTAAAGTTGGTTTGTTTACTTTCAGTCTCTCCCTGCCTTCCTTTTTGTACACCCTTTCCTCGTTCTTACTTAGCTGTCGTCTTTCTCACTGTTACCAGGGTCTCCGGTCTTCGGTAGCCGTGTGTTCCAAACTTACCGTGGCATTCGGTGTTTCTTACCTTTTATTCCGGCGCCACAGTCTCTTCCTATTTTCCTCACTCGCTGAGCCTAGGCCATCTCCTCTAGCCTTATGGCGTACGGTGTCCGTGAGTGTACACTTTCCTTCTTACCTTTTCGTCTCGTGGCTGTCGGTAAATCACTACTCTCATCCACAGCTGCGTCCTCCTTTTGCCTTTCTTTTCTCGCGACGCCGTATACTCCATTGTTTACATACTCCAGGTACGGCGTTCGCGAGCAGTGCACTTTTTTCCAACGCTTACAGTAATTCACTTTCCTGATATTTTCTGGTTCCTGGACTCTTTCTTTTCCTTCTTATTATTTCTTATTTCCTCTTTACACTAGCTTATACTTTTCCTTTTCTCCAAGCATCCCCTTCCTCTTCAGCCTTTTGAATTCAGTCAGCAGGCTCTCTCTTGTTTTGACTCTTCCGTTAATTCGGTGTTACCTGAGTTACTACAGTTCCCAGAGTTCTTCCTCAACTACCAGAAGAATTGGTTTTCCACGGAATTCTAAAACATCCCGAGACCAAAAGCAGTTCTTACTTCTGGAGTCTACTACAGCTACACCATCTACTAGGGTTTTTTTTATGCCAGGAGGCTTTGTCCCTGAGACTTTTGGGGCCTGCTCCCTGGGGTTCACCTGGTCTGGTTAAAATTATCGCTCAAGGTGGCCTCCGAGGGAGCGCGTCCCTATCTTCACCAGAAGAAGATGTCACCCTATATTGCCTTCCCTTCAATGTGAACAAGCCAAACGGGACAGTCCATTTGTATCAGATCATTTCTTGATTGAGGATTTTAACTACCGGTCCCATCTTGTCTCATCTTAATCAGGGTGGAGTGTGCCAAGTCTTGGAAGAGTTGGACCTCTGTCCCGTTAATTTTCAGGGTTGTTGCTGTGTGGGCAGCCCTCAAGACTTCTTCCTTTTAGACCATAGGATGCAAATGCATCCAGGACATCTCTCAGACGGGCTCCGGGTTCCCTTCGCAAAGGACTCACTCTGTGGATTTTATCTAAGCGGATCTCTCCTGGAGGGACCTCTATGAGGAGTTCTGCAAAGGATTGAGCTGTCGTTTTAAGATCTCTGTCCGCGCCCTGCTGTGGGGCATTCTTAAGGCATATGTTTGAACGACATGATCTATTTTCCAGATCCTCACACTGGATTACCAGGTTGTGCGACATCCGTGCTAAGTAGTGCAATGCTTTGTCATTTTTCCTGGAGTCCTCTGCTAGTTTTTGGAGAGCCCGTTCATTAGTGGCCACACATTCCCCCAGTTTTGAGAGCTCCCCCTTGATCTCTTGCACTTCTCCCTTGAAGTCAGATTTTAAGAAGGAGAATACTTCCTGAAAGGAATCCATGATCTGCGTCTGGAGGACTGCTAGGCACTGCACCAGGTGCTCCTGGTTGACTGCCAAGGGGTTCGATGGTGGGGCGGTCTTGCCTCCTCCTGCAGCAGCGTCTGAAGGTAATACAGGCTTTGGGACCCTCTGTTTATCCAAATGCCAGCACCTGTTTAGAGTGCCCTCTAATCCCTGGGAGGGTGCAGCTGGGTGGGCTGAGGTCTCCTTGCTCCTTCCTCTGTTCTTGTTTTTCGACATGTGCCCCTCTGGGGGGCTGCTCCTTCCAGTTGGTTGTAGATTAGGCTCCCTGCTCCACGGTCCTGGGGGTCTGCACCCCTGAGGAACACTGGCTTGCTTCCTCTTCTGCTGTGGCTTCCCGCTGCTGGCCAGTGCCCCTCGCCACTGCTACTCCACTGGAGCTTGTGTGTGCAGGATCCCCAGTGTCCCCCGGCTGGTCCCAGGGCCAGCCCCGTATGATGAATGGTATGTCTGGCCCTGTTCAGCCCCTCTGCAGACCACCTCCAGGCGGGCTGCTCTTCGCTCACTACTGTTCAGCTCCCCTGGTTCCCCCGTAGGTACCCCCTTCCAGATGCCTCTCAGGTTATCCTCCTCTCCGCCTCTCTCCTGGTTCAGGCCTTCCTTGCTGCTGCCTGTTGGTAGGGCTTGTGACCCTGCTGACTGGGCCCGGGTGGGGGGGCTGCCAGGCACCCCTTCTGTGTACTACAGCTGCTGTGATCGGGGGCCCCCCACCTCTCCTCACCTGACAGTAGCATCTCCTTTCAGCTGGCTCATTCTCCGCTGCCCCCGGGACTCACAACAATGAGCCTGGTTTCTTCTGTGGTGCCTGGTGTCTTCTGTGCGCTTCTTGCCCCTGGTTCCGACGGGGAAGGTCAGCACCTCCCCCACACTCCGCTGTCAGGCTGAGCCTGGGCCCACCTTGGTAACTGCCCCTGGGGCCACCACTCTTACTGGGCGCTTGGTGCACCTGCTGGTCTCTTTGGAGCCCCTCCACCGCAGAGCTGGCCCGACTCCTTGGTGGCCACATTGCCCCAGCCGCACCTCTCCTGATAAGGCAGCACCAATAAGCAGGGAGCCCTCCAGGCACTCCCCTCAGCTCCACACCCATAGGCCATCTGCTGCGGCCACCGCAATCGTCAATTAAGGCGAGCGGGATCGGCCGGGCCACCCTCCATTATGGGCCGCTTCCTGCTCCTGCAGTGCACCGGGTATCAGCACCGCCGTTCACCCGGCTCTGTGGGCAGGGCCGCCGCAGCATTGCTATCAACACCCGCTGCTGTGGCGGGAGACCCGCACTTCCTGTGAGTTGATTTACAGGGGGTGGCTGGGGCTGCTTGTTTAATCACCTTTTCTTAACGGTCCGGGACGAGCTGCGTTCCGCACATCTACCCCTAAACGGTGGCCAAATGTCAGATTCCTGAGTGATTTCCCCACACTCCTCCTCACCTGTGTCTTCTGTCGAACTGCCGTGAGACGAAAAGGTAAGAAGGAACGTGTACACTCACGGACGCCGTACGCCAGAAGGCTAGAGGAGATGACCTAAGCTCTGCGAGTGAAGAAAATAAGAAGAGACTGTGGCGCCCGAATAAAAGATAAGAAACGCTGCGGTAAGTTTGGAACACACGGCTACCGAAGCTGGGAGACCCCGGTAACAGTGAGAAAGACGACAGCTAAGTAAGAACGAGGAAAGGGGTGTACAAAAAGGAAGGCAGGGAGAGCCTTGAAAGTAAACAAACCAACTTTACCTAAAGATGAGAAGGCACCCGGGTGAATGAAGGATTCCGAACAGAAGGAAACAAAGAGAGAAGCTCGTATAAGGGGCAAAGGGTAAGCAGACGAGAGTAACTGTAACACCCACAGCCACTGACAGCGGATACCATGGACGATACAACGCAAGGAGTGTACCACTGCTCCTCGATCATAAGCTGTTAGTGGCCATCTTGAAAAAAGACTAGAACGTCAATATGGAACCACGGGCCACCATGTTAAGTGTGTTTCCATCTTTGCCAGCACTTCCAAGGGTGGTGTATTACAGTATGCCCCCTTCTATACCTGTCTCTGCCCGGCTTACCAGGGTATCTTCTGTGAAATTGTTGAATAAGTAGAGGAGCATGAATGTGAAGTCTGGGTTCCCAAGACCTTTCTGACCTGGGCTAACCCTTCCAGTGCACCAGATATTGAAGAGTACCCCTGTGGTATCTGGAGTCGACTAACCTGGCAACTTTGTACTCCTCAGGTCCTGAGGTTCCGTATGCTTAGGGACGGTGTTTCTCTGAATGGGCCTCTGAAATGGATCTCCCATATAGGCCTTCAAAAGGGAAACATGAAACACTGGGTGGATCCTTTTCATGTTTTTGGGTAACAAAAGCTTATAAGTTACAGGGTTGATTTTGGAAAGGATCTTGAATGGGCCTCCTCAGGTGAGGAGAGGTGGGGGGCCCCCGATCACAGCAGCTGTAGTACACAGAAGGGGTGCCTGGCAGCCCCCCACCTGGGCCCAGTCAGCAGGGTCACAAGCCCTACCAACAGGCAGCAGCAAGGAAGGCCTGAACCAGGAGAGAGGCGGAGAGGAGGATAACCTGAGAGGCATCTGGAAGGGGGTACCTACGGGGGAACCAGGGGAGCTGAACAGCAGTGAGCGAAGAGCAGCCCGCCTGGAGGTGGTCTGCATAGGGGCTGAACAGGGCCAGACATACCATTCATCATACGGGGCTGGCCCTGGGACCAGCCGGGGGACACTGTGGGTCCTGCACACACAAGCTCCAGTGGAGTAGCAGTGGCGAGGGGCACTGGCCAGCAGCGGGAAGCTACAGCAGAAGAGGAAGCAAGCCAGTGTTCCTCGGGGGTGCAGACCCCCAGGAACGTGGAGCAGGGAGCCTAATCTACGACCAACTGGAAGGAGCAGCACCCCAGAGGGGCACATGTCGAAAAACAAGAACAGAGGAAGGAGCAAGGAGACCTCAGCCCACCCAGCTGCACCCTCCCAGGGATTAGAGGGCACTCTAAACAGGTGCTGGCATTTGGATAAACAGAGGGTCCCAAAGCCTGTATTACCTTCAGACGCTGCTGCAGGAGGAGGCAAGACCGCCCCACCATCGAACCCCATGGCAGTCAACCAGGAGCACCTGGTGCAGTGCCTAGCAGTCCTCCAGACGCAGATCATGGATTCCTTTCAGGAAGTATTCTCCTTCTTAAAATCTGACTTCAAGGGAGAGGTGCAAGAGATCAAGGGGGAGCTCTCAAAACTGGGGGAATGTGTGGCCACTAATGAACGGGCTCTCCAAAAACTAGCAGAGGGCTCCAGGAAAAATGACAAAGCATTGCACTACTTAGCACGGATGTCGCACAACCTGGTAATCCAGTGTGAGGATCTGGAAAATAGATCATGTCGTTCAAACATTTGCCTTAAGAATGCCCCACAGCAGGGCGCGGACAGAGATCTTAAAACGACAGCTCAATCTTTTACAGAACTCCTCATAGAGGTCCCTCCAGGAGAGATCCGCTTAGATAAAATCCACAGAGTGAGTCCTTTGCGAAGGGAACCAGGAGCCCGTCTGAGAGATGTCCTGGATGCATTTGCATCCTATGGTCTAAAAGGAAGAAGTCTTGAGGGCTGCCCACACAGCAACAACCCTGAAAATTAACGGGACAGAGGTCCAACTCTTCCAAGACTTGGCACAATCCACCCTGATTAAGATGAGACAAGATGGGACCGGTAGTTAAAATCCTCAATCAAGAAATGATCTCATACAAATGGACCGTCCCGTTTGGCTTGTTCACAATGAAGGGAAGGCAATATAGGGTGACATCTTGCGAGGAAGGTCTCAGCGCGGTATCACCCGCCGGACCCCAGAGGAGGCTGCAATGGGAATGGTCAATGGTTGCGAGAGACAATAAGCAGTCCCGGGCCCCGAAAGGCTGCAACAAGCCCAAGGATACCGCACAAGAGGGGGATAAATGAGGAAGTTTTATAAGTTGCTGGAAACACAGAAACGGACGGCCTTGGGGAGAAAGGGAGGAGGGGATAGTAGATCAGTGATCCCAAGGCCAACACCTGGGGGAATGCAGCAGGGACAGCATTGGGGGTTTTTGGGTGGAGGGGGGCACACACGGGTAGGGACAGGAGGGAGTGAGCTGTGGCAAGTGCGTTATCTTAGAATCTTAGGGAGAGGTTTAGTGATATCTCTCCGTAGTTTTTGGATCCAGGTTTTTCCCGGCACATGGTTGGGTTTAGTCCTGAGTTTGTCTCTAGGACCAAGGACCGGCCTGGGTTGTTGCAGGGGGGGAGGGGAATTGGGGAGGTGGGAGGTATGACAGGGGAAGGGGCAACAACACCAACTCCTCAGCACTAACTTACAAGTTGTGCGGATGAAGGATGGAGAACTTCATGCAGAGACAAGAGAAGAGGCCTGGGAGTGGGGATGGCGGGAGGAATGAATGTCGGTTTCAAAGTCCTCAGATATAATATTAGGGGATTGAACTCTTCGGAAAAGTGAAGCTAGGTGGACCTTTTCTTGATGTGGGAGAAACCAGACTTTCTCATGCTCCAAGAGACCCTCATTCAAAAGAGCGACAAGTCGAGGTTCAGACTGCAGATGTATCCACATGTCTTTCAATCTAATGAGGCTGACAAAACTGCAGCGGTCCTGGTAGCTTTCAGAAATATTCCTGGTCTGGTAGTACTGGACACAAAGGGGGATAAACTGGGACAATATGTCTTTGTCAAATTCGGTATCAACACAGACACATTTACCCGCCGAACTCCGGACAAGATGGGTTTCTCAGAACGACACTGGGGGAGCTTGAAGGGATCGTTGAGGGACACATTATACTGACCGGAGATTTAAACATGGCATGGGTCCCGGGGGAAGACCGTAGTGGTGCGGGACATAAAACCCAGGGTGCTCCGTCCGAGAAGCTTAAGGAGAGGATCCAGAGGTTGGGACTGGTGGATGTCGGGCACACATGCAGGGGTTCGGAAGCAGGACACACTATTTGCATGTGCATAGTACATTATCCCACATAGACTACGTCTGGGTGTCTGCCCAACTAGCGGGGCGGACTCAGGCGGTAACCCTGGGAGCGATTGCACAGTCCGATCATGCCCCGCTGGGTGCAACAGTTGATATGTCCCAAGGCCAGAAGAGGCTCTGGCAATGGTCCCTGCCGGAATGGATACGCGTGGATAGTGTCCTATCAGCGACTGTGGGTGCAAAAAGTTCCGACCTACTTCTCGGAAAATGCTGTGACCGACACCTCCCTGGGGATATGGTGTGACGCCTTCAAAGCAGTAATCAGGGGAGAGCTGATTGCTCTCAAGGACTCCAAGGACAAACAAACTAGTAAACTCGAGGACCTCTGGAATTACAACTAAAAAACATTATGCCTCAAATGGGGAATTGTCAGGCGAGGGCCACGTTGAAAAGCTGTAGAGCAATCAGGGGCCAATTAGACCTGTTGAGGGCCAAGAAGGCGGAATGAAGCCTCCTTGGAGCGAAGCAGAGATTCTATGTGGGTGGGAATAGAGCTTGCAAGCTACTAGCGAGGCAGCTCCGACAGAGGGGAGTGGCCCGACCATCCTGAGAATCTGAGATGATCTATCCGTGCCACGCATCTAGCACAACTTTATAACTCTTTTGAGGTGGGAGGGGGCATCACAGAGTCCATGGACCAGGCTAAATTGGTGGTGTTCTTGAAGCCGGGCAAAGACCCAATGTGATGTGGCTCATTTCGTGCGACAGCTTTGATTATTATTGATGGCAAGATTTACACTAAGATCCTAGCAGTTAGACTCTAAAACCTACTCCCGGATCTTAGTCACCTGGACCATTCAGATTTCATTAGATCCCGACAAACATTTGACAACACAAGGTGGGTGTGCCACCCAGTGGAGAAGGTTATGAAACAGGGGATCCTGTCCGTGCTGCCTTTCTTGGATGCTGAAAAAACCTTCGACCACATGGAGTGGTAGTTTCTCTTTCCCACCATGGCACACATGGGATTAGGAGAGAGGTTTCTGACGTGTTCAGGCTAATTACCAAACAGCGACCATGCGCCTATCAGTAAATGGACAACTTTCCGTCCCCAATACGCTTAGAGAGGGGAACTAAGCAGGGCTGTCCACTTTCACCCTTGCTGTACGCAATTTCTTTAGAACATTTCCTACAGCGCTTGCGGGAGGCACTGGCGGTGAAGGGTGTCCAGTTTGTGGGGGATGATCCACAAAACAATGGCATTTGCTGGTGACATGGTCCTGGCCCTCTAAGAACCGGCAGCATCTCTTGTAGCGGTAGCCACAGAGATTTTGTCCTTTGGCGAGGTGTCCGTGCTAAAAATCAACATGCATAAGTCAGATTTTAGACAATATTACCAAACGGCCCAGCTGAGGGTGTTGAAGCAGTGGCTGTCAGGGGAGGACAGCAAACTGTGGGTGCGCATGGACAGAGCAGTTGTGGGGGCCACCCTGGCAGAGGTGCTGTGGCTGGATAGGCCAGATCGGCTACATAGTATGCAGGGATTTGTAGGGGAGGTATGGGACGACCTGGTAAAACGGGGGATATCTACCTTGCCGGTGCTGTTCACACCAGGTATCGAAAAAAGGGTATTCCAGAAATGAAGTGCGGGGGGACGGGGTGCATGCGACTCAGATATGTTATGCAGGGGTAGGAAATGAAAACCTTCGAGCAGCGCAAACGGTCTTTCGGCTTGTCCAAAGGAGACAGGCTCCGGAACCACCAATTTAGGCACTGGGTGATGCACCCTCACAACAAACTGGCAGCGTGTAGACAATTCACTGCGTTTGACAAATACATCACATCTCGCACAGGAGACTCACACCTGATCTCTGCACTCTATGCCATCATCACTGACGGGGCAGCGAGGTCGATGTGGCCTTACATGAGGAAATGGGAAAAGACACTAAAAAGACAACGCAAGAGGAATCGGACTTCCTGTGGGGTAATATTCCCAAGCTGACTCGGTCAATTCAACTAAGAGAGGTGCGGTTTATGGCGCCCACCCAATGCCACTACACCACAGAGAGACTGGGGTGTCGGCGGTCTCCTGGAGAGGCTGTATGGAAAGAGGGGAATGGGCCCACATATGGTGGTCATGCCCGGCTTTACTCTCCTATTGGGAGCGGGTGAGAATATCAATCAGAGAAATGATGCACCTAGACTTACTGCTGGGGATGGAGGTGTGCATGCTGGGCATATGGGAAAGAGCTTTGGCACCGCAAGGGATGGTGCATCTTAAGGCTTGCCTGGCTATGATCTTTGCTGCACTACAGGTGATTACCCGGAAATGGAAGAGCAAGGAAGTCCCAACCATCCATGATTGGCTGCTTAAGATCTGGCACATCCACGAAATGTCAGGAAGACTGGTGGTTGGTTCTGAATTACCTGCGTGAGTACTACCATTCACTCTTCCTCACCGTGGGGCGAGGGCAGGAGCCCCCCCAGCACCCCAGCCCAGCAGAGAAGCCACGAGACCACGAGCAACACGGACAGGGCCTGCCTGACCCTGTCCCCACACGCCGCCTGACCCACGCATGCCGGGCGCAGCGCGGGCTGAAACCGAGGCTGAGCCTCGTGAAAATCAGCTGTAACCGCCGGCAGGCGGATCACGCCGGCGGCCAGCGCAAAGGCCACTCTAAGGCCTGTTGAGAGCCTGTTAGGAGCATCAGGAGCCAGGGGCCACGGACCCTGCCCTCACCATTCCGGCCGCAACAGCACACAACGGACTAGCCCCTGAGCCGAGGAGCATCTTCTGCTACACACGGTTCGGCCGTGCTTAGATCACCCTGCCTCATCGAACTCCCTCAAAGGCGAGGGTTGACATCTTTTCACAGCCAGGTATGCCCATCGTGCACACTCATTATTGCCAGCTGTACGGCGAGTTCTGAGGCGTAACGCTTCTTGAGTCTCGCCCGACCTCGTCAGATTCTTCCGCCTGGCCCAGCAATGGCGGGCGCATAGCGTCACCAGAGCGAGGCTCTGGCGCCCAGAGACCACTGTATTATTGCGTAGTGCCTTTTGGTCGCCCAGAGACCACTGTATTATTGCGTAGTGCCTTATGGTCGCCCAGAGACCACTGTATTATTGCGTAGTGCCTTATGGTCGCCCAGAGACCACTGTATTATTGCGTAGTGCCTTATGGTCGCCCAGAGACCACTGTAGTATTGTGTAGTGCCTTATGGTCGCCCAGAGACCACTGTATTATTGTGTAGTGCCTTATGGTCGCCCAGAGACCACTATATTCTGACATCCTCTAGGCAACTAGCGCCTTGCACTACTAGAACCATCGCTGCTCAGTCTCGCCTCCCTCCACGTGCACTACAGAGTATTCCAGCATGCTACCAGGGCTGCACCACCAGATTAGCACACTACTACTCATAGGCGCACTCCTCGCCAATGCAATATATGAACGACACTATCTACACTCGTGCTTACCTAGCCCCAGCATCATGATGCAGTCCAACACAAATTCGACACCTCACCCCAGCCCCAACACCGCGCATCCTCACACCTCTACACCTAATAGCTGCACCAGACTGTGCAGACTGAGGACACGCACACTACCTAGGTCCTTCTCATCGCAACACATCCCAGCATCACTCAGAAACTATAGATTAGGTTCTCGCACATCTGTCTCTCACAACTTTGTGGGTAGGATTCCCCACATCCCCACACCGTGTTCCAACCTCACACCCACCACTATACCATCCACCCCACCCAACTTCAAGCTGAAAAAACAAACGAAACAGCGGCCTCCCAACAGAAGTCAGGTAGCACCTACACTCAAATGCGCATTACTTAACACTCGATCGCTCACTGCCCATGCCTTAGAAATCAACGAGCTCATCTCCAGCTTCGACCTAGATCTGCTAGCCATCACAGAGACTTGGCTGCATGAAGCCTCAGGCCCCGCCATCACCCTAGCTGTACCAGTAGGCTACTCCATCCTTAGACAAGACAGACCTACAAAATCAGGGGGAGGGGTGGCCATAATCTATAAAGACATCCACCATATCAGGCCCACACCCCACACATGGGAAGGGAATGCAGACATACTATCGGCCAAACTATCCCTCTCTCACAACAACACCATTAACATTCACGTCATCTACCGGCCTCCAGGACTCCCAACCGATTTTCAAGGGCAAATCACGCATATTCTCAGCGAAAACCTAAAAAAATCCACCAAAACCTTACTCCTAGGTGATCTTAACCTAGGCTATAATGACCCAAAGGACAAAACAGCAACCTCCTTCCTCAAGGACCTCTCCAACCTAGACTTCACACAAAAAATCCTGTCACCCACCCACTCCAAAGGCAGAACTCTTGACTGGCTGGCCGACCATAACTGTAACTCCTCTATCACATCCAACACATTCCTCCCTTGGACAGATCACAGCTGCATACAATTCTCTATCCCTACGTTACCTACCAGAAAAACACCAGTACATAAATCCGCCACCCTAGCCAGAAGCTCCAAAAAGTTAACTGCAGACAATCTACTCCCCCTTCTCAACACCCCATGCCTCGCCCCTCCTTTCCCTCAAGATCCTAACATCCTAGCAGACATACTCAAGGATACGCTCACCAATGCTATAAACTCCATCGCTCCTCTAGAAGAGAAAAAAGAAAAAAAATCCTTCCACTCAAACGCATGGTTCACAGAGGACCTCCAAGCTCTGCGTGACAAAAAGCGCCAAGCACTTAAAAACTGGCAGGCCAACCCATGCGACATCACCAAAGACTTATTCAAAGTCACTGCAAAAAAATACAAAACCGCCATCTTCAATGCCAAATCTGAATCATACAACCGTCGAATACTAGACTCAAAGTGCCACTCAAGAGAACTCTTCTCTATCTTTAAAGAGCTCACAGTGCCTCCCACTTCCTCTGACGAGATCATCAAGGATGAAGGCTGGTGCAACAGTATCCAAGCCGCCATGCTCAACAAAATAGACCTCTTACAAAACAAAATCCGCGACCACTACAATACCTTGCCAAAACAGAGTCGACACTTAGATTCCCAATCCCATAGCAAAACCACTAACATTCCCAAATTTGCCTTTAAAGAAGTTTCAGAACTAGAAGTCCTGGACATACTGAAACATCTGAAACCATCGACTTGCAAAGCCGATACATGCCCCCCTAAATTAATCAAGGACTGCGCTGAACCACTTGCCCCAATCATTACCGCATTCATTAATGCCTCATTCAAGTCCTGCTCTGTCCCAGACAGTCTTAAAGAAGCCTGGGTGCGCCCACTTCTAAAAAAGCCCACTCTCGACCCCACGATGCCTAACAATTACAGACCTATAACAACTGTCCCCTTCCTTCTCAAGATTCTAGATAAAGTGGCACACAGCCAAATCCAACTATACCTCGAATCTAACTCCATCCTAGGCACCAGACAGTCAGGCTTCCGCAAAGGTCATGGAACAGAGACTGCTTTGCTGGACCTAAAAAACCAAATAACCAAGATATTGGACAAAGGTAAACCCGCCCTTTTACTTCTCCTCGACCTCTCTGCGGCATTCGACCTAGTGGACCACAAGACCCTCACCTCACACCTCTCCCACTCCGCACATTTCTCTGACCAAGCCACCTCCTGGATAACCTCATTTCTTGAAGGGAGGGCCATGAAAGTCTTTTCAAACATTTCGAGCGCAACACCATCCATAATACACTGCGGTGTCCCTCAAGGCTCCTGTACAGCACCTACGCTTTACAATCTATTCACTAAGCCCCTATTCGAGAAACTTGATGCACTTGGGATTGCCTACACCAACTACGCCGACGACACCCAAGTGCTCCTCCCTCTATCAGGCTCATACCACAAAGACGCCCTAGCTCTAAAACTCATATATGCCACCATTCAAGCCTGGATGGCCACTAACGGCCTATGTCTTAACGGGGATAAGACTGAAATCCTTATCCTCGGCCAAAAATCCACACTGGCCAGGCTAGACAGCTGCTATGCCAATTTCAACATCGACAACTGCACTATCCCAGTCCTATCCTCTGTGAAAACGCTAGGGGTCTACATTGATGCAACCCTGTCCATGGACAAACAAGTTAGTGCCATTGTCTCCGCATCTGCACTAAGCACTAAACTCATCAACGCCATTAAACCATTCCTTTCCAAAGAAAACTGCCTTTCAATAGCAAGAGCTACCATAGGCGCTAAACTTGACTATTGCAATGCACTTCTAGCCGGCACCTCTGAAAAAAACCTAAACAAACTCCAGGTCACCCAAAATAACGCTCTAAGAGCAGCACTAAACATCTCCAAAAGGGACCACATCTCACTGGCAAGGCAATCAGTTCACTGGCTCCCTGTCAAAGAACGCATCACCTTCAAGGTACTGACTACTACCCACAAATGTATCCACCACACTGCACCATCATATCTCTCAGACACCATTCTCAGACAGACCTCATCCAGACCTACCAGACTCTGCTACACTAACCAACTCACTGTACCACGCATCCACAAGATTACAGCCGGGGGGCTGGGTTTCCCCTACATAGCACCAAAACTTTGGAATAATCTCCCCCACGCTCTAAGAGCAGAAGGCTCCCTCACAGCGTTTAGAAAAAAACTCAAAACCTCTCTCTTTAACTAAAATTCCTCTACCTACTGCCATTCAGGCACACACTGCTAACTATTGCTACTGCCCAAACTGTATGCATGTATGCCTCTGTATGCTGTAACTAAGACGCGCTTTCCCTGTAACCAGCGCTATTCTGTAACCAGCGCCACGATGCCTCAGGGCTGATTCTGTGCGCTTAACAAATGCGAATAAATAAATAAATAAATAAATACCGTTATCAAATGTGCACGCAAACATTCCGATTTTGAACATTGCCAAATAGCTCAACTTCGACAGTGACTTTAAGGTCAAAGATTCTTTAACAGAGTGTTTGGGGGTGGGCAGCTCTGGGGTTGGAGGGGCAGGCCCTGGTGGGGGTGAACACTGTTGTTGTCTATTGCAGTGTTAATAAACAAATCTTTCAAAATAAATAAATAAACTAATGGAAATCCCTCTAACAAAAGGAATCTGTCCTTCACAGTTGTACATACATGCAGCAGGTAAGATAGCTGAGCGGGTTGAGTGTTTGCTGCTGCGATCTGAGCGTGATCTGCAGGTCGCAGGTTTGAATCCTGGCAAGGCCAACTCAGTCTTTCATCCTGAGCGTGATCTGCAGGTCGCAGGTTTGAATCCCGGCAAGGCCAACTCAGTCTTTCATCCTTCTGATGTCGATAAATGAGTACCAATGTCGGTTGGGTGATATTATATGTAAATATGTGCTCTGTAAAGCGCTTTGGATTAAGGCACTATATAAAGAACACATCATTATTATTATCAAACTTATAAAGGTAATATATGGCAATTCAAACATAACAGAAATAACAATTAAATTCGGCATAAACCTAATAACTGTATATCCTTATAATCTGGGTTGGCTCCCCTTCCATAGATTCTAAGCAGGATTTTAACTCAAGAGTTCAAATAAACAAGTTCCTTTTTGTATCCAAGTCCTGATCATCAACGTTCTTCTTTCTCCAAAAGTCTTCCACTTGGACTTTAACCCACAGTTCACTTAGATGATAAATTTGCATCTTTCCACCTACATTAAAGGTTCAACACAACACTTGCACAATTCTTCTGTATCAACAGCAAAGTTTTGTCAGGACGATTCTGCAACAATTCAGGAAACACTTTAGTGGCTTTGCCACTTCTTCTTCTTCACATACCCTTCAACCACAATGCAGTACTTCAATGATTTCTTCCTGGCCACTAACATGCCAGGACTACCACTAAAAGGTCCCTATCCTGGTATACTCGCCTAGCAAGTCAAAAGCTACTAACACTACTACAAGTACTCTGTGGTGAGGTCTACATCAAATCTTTAGAACCGTTTCTTTTTTTAAAAAAACATCTCTTTATTGATTTTACAACATATTAAACATTCCCCTCTCCTTCCACCCCCTCCCACCCTCAGTCCCTTCTCCTTTCTTGGCAGCATACAGTTTCCATTTCCGCTAGTTCAGGTCCAGAAGTTTCAGACGTTGTGAGAACCATTGGGCTCTAATTTCTCCCTCCAGGAAGGCCAGTGTTTCCCCCATTCCGTTGCAAATTTCCCCACATTGTTATTCATTGCATGTGCTGCTCATTCTAGGGCTACCAGTTCCCATACCGTTCGGAGCCACTCCTGTTCCATCTGTTGGAATTGGACCCTTCCATTTTTGTGCTATGAGGGTCATTGACGCTAATGTTAGTACCACCCTTGCTTTTTCTTGTCCCGGGCTTCCCCTCTCTGTCCCCGTTCCCTTCAGTCCCAGCAGGAACTGTTTAGGATCCCTTCCGGCCCCCTCACCAAAAACCTGTGCTTGAGCCTGGAGAACCTCTTTCCAGAAGAAATTGATTTTGAGGCATTCCCACCATATGTGGGCAGCGGTTCCCTTGAGCCACGTACGGCCAGTTCTGCTGCGGGCGGCCTCATCCAATAGTCTGTATAAACTAGAGATAAGTCTCTTTGTTCCCTTATTTGTCAGAAGGAACTTCTTGAATGGGGTGACCTGACGAGTGGCCGCTTCTCTAATATCCCTGTTCATGACCCAATGTCTTATTTGGAAGTACCCAAGTCTCTCCCCCTCTCCCACTCCGAAGTCGTGTTTGCAGTCCTGGAAGGAATTCATGTCCCTGGTCATCCTACATCCTCCCTCTTTCCACTTACCAAATGCACCCGTCTCCAGTCCCGCCGTAAAGTCCTTGTTATTGAACAGTGATGGAAAGGTTGTAATCCCCTGCTTCTTCACTGCTTTGTCCCATGTGTCCGCTAGTGCTTTTGTAATGGTGCTCATGTATAGGTGTTTTGGCCTAAGGTGGCGCGGAAGCCATAAAACCTCTCTCAGGTCGTGTTGGGCCATGGCCCTATCCATCTGACTCCACTGGTCCCTTCATTCCGCGAGAACCATTCCTGTATCACCTGCAGTTGCGCTGCCAAGTAATATTGCTGAAAGTTGTGGAGAGCCAGTCCAACCACTCTCTTTGTTGCCATTAGCAGGTGGCGGCTAATACGTGGCCTCTTCCCCTCCCAAATGAATTCTCTAGTTGCCTTCCCTAGTTCCCTAAAGAAAACCTGAGGTATTGTCAGTGGAATCACCTGAAAGCAGCCTTGGGAGCTGCCATCCTGCCCATCCAAGAGACCCTTAGGCTCCTCCATTTTAGTAGTCCTTCCTTATTGCACTTAGTGTGGATGGGTAGTTAACTGCGTACTACCCCGATAGGGAAGGCGTGATTTTAACCCCCAGGTATTTAATCCCCCCGGGGCTCCAAAGGAATGGCGATGTTATAATTCAACTCCCTGGCCTTCTCCTTTCCCAATGTTCCATTTAACAGTTAAGACTTTTTCAGATTGAGCTTCAAGCCCGACTCCTCCCCAAACCTTGACAGTAAATTCCTACAGGCCTCTATGGATTCTTTGGGTCTAGTGAGAGATAGTAGCATATCATCGGCAAAGGCTGTGACTTTATGTTGTGCCCCCCCAAATGGGACCCCCTCAATCTCCTCTGCCTCCCGTATAGCCTGTAACAGGGTCTCCAGATATATTGCATACAGGAGTGGGTAGAGAGCTGCTTAGTTCCTCTGCCCAGACCAACGGGGCATGACAAGGACCCATTCACTGATAGACGAATCGTCGGATTTATGTAGTTGGCTTGAACCATTTTGAGGAAATCTTCTCCCTGGCCCATTTTCTCCATTACTCTGAACAGAAACGGACACTCCACTCAGTCGAACACCTTCTTGGCATCTAGCGCCAGTAGGACTGCTGGGGTGGCCGTTTTCTGTGCTTTCTCCAGCAGGTGTGCCACTCTTCTAATACTGTCTGCCATCTGTCTGCTCAGGACATACCCTGACTGGTCTTGATGGATCAGTGAGAGAAGATAATGTCCAATCTTTTCGCCAATATGTTAGTATACATTTTTACATCTATGTTTGTAAGAGCGATGGGCCTGTATGAGGTACATTCTGCGGCGTCTTGGTTGGGCTTGGATATGAGAGTTAGTTTGGCTTCTTCCATGGATGTAGTGATGTGGCCCGTTGGCTTGAATGTATTAAATAATTGTGCTAAAAGACGGCTTAGAATATGGGTGTATGTTTTGGAGAAGACGGCCGAGTAGCCATCTGGGCCTGGGGCCTTATTCAGGGGGAGCTTTGCAATCGTGCTCTGCATCTCCTCTTCCGTTGTTTCCCGTCCTAGGAGTTCTTGCTCCTCGGGGGATATCTTGGTCAGTTGTGTCTTCTCTAGGAAGTCTATCTGCTTCTGGGTCTGCGGGTCCTGGGAAACGTATAGGGTGCTATAGTACCTGGCAATGTGTTCTTGATGGTCTTCCGTTCAGGTGACTAGCTGTCCCATTTCATCATTTATAGCTACTATTGTGTTCTGCCCCTGTGTTTCCCTCAGTAATCGGGCCAGTAGAGTGTTCGCTTTGGCGTAATATTTCTGCCTCACAAACATTGCACTCTCTGCTTTCTTAGTTATGAGAACCTCCAGTTGCCCTACCGCAACCCTGTATGCCCTGAGCGTTTTCCTAGTGGGTGAGGCCACCACCTTTTGGCGTGCTTCCTCCACTTCTCCCAGAAGATGGGACTCTAAAGCCTTCATCTGTTTCTCTCTTTGCGCCCTCAGTGCTATAAGTTCCCCCTTCATAGTAGCTTTGAAGGAATCCCAGCTAATGCTCTCGTTCATCTGAGCTTTTGTTCTGCTCAAAAAACATCTTAATCTTGTCCCCTATTTCCTCACGCTTCACTGGGTCCTTAAGTAGCTCCGCCGGGATCTTCCATTTCCATACTCTCGGTCTGTGATTTAGCATGTTCAGATTCATTTACACCAACCACCTTATGATCCGCTATCCCAAAGGTCCAACCTCCACCCCCTCTACGAGTCGCACCGATATCCATATGTAACCAATCCTGGGTTGCGTGCCATGTACCCTTGAGAGGAAAGTGTGTCCCTCTTTTTACCCCTCCACTGCTCTCCAGACGTCCTTTAGCCCCACACTCTCTCAAATCTCTCCCTCGATTGAGGGGATGCAACTGCTCCCCTGCCAGGACCCTCCCTCGTTGTCCTGTCTCCCCTCTTACTCCATGCCAGATTGAGATCCCCCATGTGTCCCTTTGCGAACCCTTCCACGGTCTTCAACAGTTCCTCTAAGAAGCGCTCTTGGTCTGTGTTGGGTGCGTAGGCTGATACTATAGTGTACGGTACACCCATGTGTTCCCCTTTAACTAGTATGTATCTCTCCCGTGTATCCATGTTGCTCCTAAAGGCCAGTGCCACCCAACCCGCTTTGGTGGGTCCCGACGCGAGGAACACCTGGGAAAAACCCCTGAGTTTGAGTCATCCCTGATTCTGCTTCAGGAGATGGGTTTCTTGTAAGGCTAAGACATCCGGCCCTGTTGTCTTTGTAAATCTCTCTAGTTTTTTCCTTTTGAGAGGTGAGTTGAGCCCTCTCACATTATGTGTCATCCACTTGAACATGTTTGGCCTCACTCTCCCCTGGCCCCCCCTTAAGTCCCTCTCCCTTTGCCACGCTTTAACTCTCCACCCTGCCCCGATCCTGCTCCCTAGCCACTCCCTCCTCTTCTTTCCTTCTTGATCGCCAACCCTCTCCTCCCGAGTGCCCTCCCTCCTTTCCCTCTGTCCCCCGACTGTTTGCTGCCACCCCTCTGCCCCGCACTCACCCCATCTCATTCCCATCCCCTACTTTGGAATGAGCCTAAGTCCCCACTCACTTCCTATATAGCCCTCCCTCCCCTTGGTGCCACCACCCTTATTGTTCCAATATGTTTTATACCCCCTGTTCCCTTTTTATGATCTGAGTGTCTACCACCCGCTTTTTACTCCGCTTGCAGTCATTGTTTGGATTCTGTTATCCCTCGTTGCTCCCCCGTTCTTCAGCCACCTCCCTCTTCTCGGGCGCGGGCCCGTTAATGACACCCTCCTTCTGCGCTGTTCCCCCGCAATCAACCTCTCCCATGGTCTGGGCCTTCCTTTAATCTCTGGTGCTGGGGACCCCTCTCTCACCAAGACCTCGCCCATGTCCGGATGCATTATGTCATGTCTGCCACTTCCTGCAGTGAGGTTACCCGTTTCTGGGCTCCCTCCCAATCGAACATCAGACCAACCGGGAAGGTCCACTTATACTTAATGTTCTTTTTGGTTAATTCTGTCAATATGGAACTCATGTGTCTCCTCTTGGTTATTGTGCTGCTCGCCAGGTCCTGGAATAGTGCTATCTCCTGGTCCTTGTATTGCACCGGCTCTTGCTGCCTTGAGGATCTCTTCCTTCTGCACGAATCCTGCAAAGGCCGATAGGACGTCCCGTGGTCTGGCATTGGAGCCCTTATTCAGCTTGCACACCCTATGGATCCGGTCCAGTTCCACTGTTTCTGGGTCTATCCCTTCCAATAGGTCTGGGAAGATCTTCTGCGTTTCCCCCTTCAGTTCCTTGTCCGATATTGATTCTGGCAGTCGTTTTATTCTTATGTTGACTCTCTGTGACCTATTCTGTAGGTCCTCCAGTTGTATCTCCAAATTTTGTGTTGCACGTTTAGGCGCTCTATCACCTCAATGTTTGCCATAGACTCTTTCCATAGACTCTTTGTCAACCTCCTGTAAGCCCCTTTCAAGCAGGTACGTTTGCTCCCCTAGTTGGCACACCTCATCCCTCATCTCCCCAGCGCTGAGTTTAGGTCCATTCTCATCAGTTGGAACTTATCCTGGAAGGTTTTGGCTAGGGTAGCCTGTAGAGACTGCATTTCACTTCGGAAGTCCTGCTTTGTCATTGGAGCGCTACCTTCTTCTGCCTCCGAGTCCGTCTTATCCCTCAGGCGGTCCGAGCTACCCTTGCCCTGTTCTCTAGCTTCTATCGAAGGCGACATGGTGGGGAGGGTGCCCGGGGTATCTCCTGCAGATGGGCCTGCTTTCGCTGGTCGGCCTTTCGCTTTGGAGGTCAGTGAGGGACGTGGGCACTGCCCCCTCAGTCATGCGTTTTCTGATAAGCTGTGCCGTAGGTCTCCTGGGCAGGTTGGGTTCTTCTCTGCTTTGTGGGCCACCTGCCCTCTGCACTTTGTAGCTCTCCGTCCCTCTCTCTTTCCTGTGAGGCCATTCTTTGACCTTCTTGGCTTTCTTGCCCTCTTTGACCTACCCCGGCTTTTCCCAATTTTCTGGGACCTCCTCTGACCATATCTCCCTGGCTTGCACTCAGGGTTGTCAGGTCACTCGCTCCCCCGCCTCCCTGGGGCGCTGTATGGAATCTCAAGTGTAGTTGGTCTCTCCCCCTCTTTGTCCGTTCCGAAGGGGTGCCCATGTGTCTTTTCCCCCTTCGGGGGCTTCCCGCTTTGACTTTGATGTTCGTAGGACCTCTGTCCCCCCCCTGTGAACTTGGGGGTTGCTGTCCCAGTGTGTCAGGTCCTTCCTGGTGCAAGTTTCCTATGTCTGTCCGGTGACTATTTTATTCCCTATTTCTGTGTTGCTCCCTCCGGGTGCAGCCTAGGCGCTTTATCTGGTCAGGTCTACCATCAGCTTCGCTAGGCCCCATTTTCCAGGGGTCCAATCTGGAATGTCTTGCCCCTTGTTAGAAGCCCTCCGTTTTGACCCACTTTATGTTAGGGCTGCTGAGCCCTTGATCTTAAGCAATCAACCATTCCGGCCCACAGTTTGGTGTCCCCTTTGTCTTGCTGTGGTCATTGCTAGGTAATATGGGGGGCCGCCTCTATTCACGGGCCCCCCCCTTGAGGGGTGCCCGTGCCTTTATTTCAATTGCCCGCCCTTTTACTTGTGGGTTTGGGTGCCTCTCCTCTCTCTCTGCGGGCCAGGAACCGAATCCCTCCTGCTGGTAAGTTGCAGTGGGACACTGCTCTTCCTCTCCGGTCCCCTCCTAGGCTGTGCAGAGGTCCCTCCTGCCTCACGGGGCAGGAGCACGCCTCGTCCCTCCACCAGGTCCCTCCGATACACGCAGCCCACAGCTCCTCCTCCTCACCTGCTGGGTCTGGGGATAAGCTCTCCGCTGCCTTATGATCTCACCTGAATGGTGTGCCCGCTTCTAGGGCTGCTGCACCTCTGGCTCGGATACACTTTTTCCGGACCCGCAGGCGCTGCCCCTTCTTGTAGCTTTATTCCAACAGGCCTTCACCGATTCCCTGCCTCGCGGCAGCACCGCCAGGACGCCTCCCTCCTTGCACTGCAGACGCTTCGGTGTCGCCGCTGCAGGACTCCCGCTGCTTCGTGTTCATCCTGGAGTGGGGCGTCGGGACCCTCTTTCTCTCCGGCGATCTTCTGGGGTTGGGGAATGCCAGAAGGCCTCTCCTGTATCACTGTTTCATCACCGCCTCCCGCTCCTTCACCAATGATGCCCCACTGTGATTCCCTCTTCCCGTGGGCGTCTCTCCACTGCAGGGGTGCACTGTGGTTTTTCCTCGCCTTCAGTCGTCAGGGATGGTGGAATCACCAAGGACTGTTCTGGGGCTAGGGAGCAGCTGCCGACACGTCTACCTTGTGTCAGCGGCCATCTTGGACCCCTAGAAAAGTTTTTAACTTTCAACATCTTCGACATTCACATTTTCTTTTGGAAAAACATGTTACACATTGGTGCTGTTTGTGCCACTCTCATTTTTGCCACAGGCAATGCAGGGTATACTCCTCTCTTACTGGATACTCTATATCCGGAGGGCCTCTCTTCTGCCACTTCTGTTTTCCCACTTTTGCATCCATTAACTGCTGACAATGTTTCTTTCTTACACTTGCTTCTCTTTGGATTAGGCAATGCATGTTGGTATCTTGCTTAACTAGTGCTTCTTCCTTATTCTGGCAACAATAGTTAAAATCTTTCTGCAACAATGTTCTCTTGTTATTTAGACAACATGGATAATATGTTCTGTAAAGTATTGCCCCCTCTTTACTTTGACGATGGTTATGGTTAGCTTGCTTCAGTGTTGCCCCTTCTTACTTTGGCAATGGTGTTGGCTTTTATAACAATGATTGTTATCTTTCTCTTCTTCCCTCTTTACAAAGATCTTATTACGCCAATATGACTTCTTTATATTAGTTCGGTATTCAGAATAACTGTCGTGGTCAGCAGTCGCATACTAAGCATACCGGGATTACCCGACAATGGTAAACACACCGGCTTCTGCACACGCATCCGTGCAATCCGCTGCCACTGTTCGTTGTGCTTCTTCTGTCTCAGTCTGCATGGTAGGCTGCTTATAGTTTCCTGCGGTACACGCCAAACAGGAAAGGAGCTTTCCTCGCTCCAAGTGTACACCGTTACTCGCCAGCCACTGGGACACTGCACGCAAACAGGAGAGCCTCTCTCTCTCTCTTTCCAGGGGGAAAGCCTGCCACAACTCTGCTTCCTGCTGCACTACCTCTACAATTCAGGTTATTAACCTTGGAGACCATCTCAGGGCCGACATCCGCTTCACAAATAGCGGCTGCTCCGGTGTCTCCCTTCTTCTTCCACTGCAACTTCAGCTGGTGGTCGCTGGAACTCCACCCTCGTTTTCTAATGGCCTGCACATGAGGGAGCCTTATATATTCAAAAGTCCCGCTCAGGCAAAGGTCATTAGAGCCACTAGACTGCACACTGCAGTTTAGTGCCTCTGAGTCCCCTTCCTCGTCCCAGTACTTAGGGCATTGTGGGACTTGACGTTCCCAATGTTCTGATTACTTCTTTCTTCACATGGTTCAATTCTACAATACTCCATTAAGATTGTAGGGTCTCTAGGGAAATTTGTAACAATCTTCATGTGATCCTCCCGCAGAGCACCATGCCCAGGGTCAGGAAGCGTCTGCCTTTCCCTGGTCACATGAGAAGGGTCCCAGGACAGGGTCTCTGGGAAAATCACCTCCGATTCCTCACACTAATCTATTTGTCTCACGCTCACTCCTTGCACACTCACACACGTACCACTTTCTATCACCAATCAATATCACACCTTGCGCACTCCCTCAGTAACCCTTCTTCACGCTCCTCTGCACCATCCGCCTGGTCCGTTGGTCCTCTTTCTCCTTTCTTTACCTCATCTGAACAACACACACCTTCCTGTTTCCTGTACCACTTTTTATCCTCTCTCTTAGCCACCATTAGCTCTCTCCCTCACCTCCTTTTCTGGGCCTACTGATGACTTTACTTTCCCTAGGGGAAGTGTTATAGGGAAGCAAACACATAAAGAGGGTTTAAGCCCAACTCCCTTTTCGAATGCCGTTACGCCTTTGTGTGGAAATGGAGGTGTGCTTTAATGACAGTCAATGTCCCAGTTCGCTCTAGGTCTTACCGGAATGGTTGGCATGTCGGCTTAACATGGGGACCGCTACATGGCCCTGCTGCAGGTATGGAGATTGTCTCTGTCGGTGTGGCGTAAAGCGCTGGGATTTCCAGTTTGCTGTGCTTACCGCTCTGCCAGCTTGCTGCATTATTCAGTGTCACATCTAGTATTTGGCTTGACAGTCTGCTGTGTGGGTTGCTCTCCGATAAGGCAGTTCCTTGCTGTCTCTCTCTCCAGAGCCACTGCTCACTCGTTTCTCCACTGCTAGACTGGCTAGATGTTGAAGTCCTGTGGGACAAGAAAGACAATGGCCATCATTGTGCAGTTCAGGCATTGGGCAAGAAAAGGTGGTACACATTTCATGAAAACTGGTACATGTAGACAGGACAGGGACTGGGGCCTTCCCAACACCCCCTTTCTGGGGCAGGACTGGCTCTGGCGAAAACCCTGATAGGCCTCCTACCCCATGTTGAGAGGGATCCCCAACCCTTCTTGACATGGTCAGGTCTTTAACCCTGTCTCAATACTTTCTTACCTGCGGTCCTCTTCTTGCCCATGTCATCTAGCGATGAGGTAGGAGTGATGTTCCTTCTGGCATTGGCCAGTGGGAGCTGCAGTGCTCTAGTGGAAGGAGTGCAGAGGAGGCAGGTAAGCAGGGTGGCATACCAAGAGTGTGTTGCTACGTAAAGGGTCAGTGGGCCAAGCTCAAGAGCCCACCAGATAAGCATGGGTATTGGCGTATTACAAGCTACGCCCTGCTGTGTGGTGAGAGCACATCAGGAGCAGCAGTGCAGCAGGTGGGCTGGTATGGAAGAGAAATTGAGTATCTGTAATACAGACTTTGGGCATTAGAAGGAGTTCTGTGATCAAACGTGAACCTGTACAGTGGCCGTGGCTTCACATGAACAAGCTCGGTGTCATGACCCGGCGAAATTGCCCCTTCTGGACCTCAGGGTCATTGTCACGAAGGGCTTGTACTCCTTGTTCCTCCCAACATGGCCGTACCTGTCAGGGATGGCACTCTATTAAGAGTGGCACAGGACACCCAGAAAGGGTTTGGGTGGTTGTGCCAAAATAAAGTGGACAGATAAGTACACACACAGCTGAAAGGAAAGAGAACGAAGAGTAGGCAAGAGTAGCAAGGAAAAAGGTACAGAATTAATTCCCTCTTGGGGTGTATGCAGATATAGGAAAAGAGTATTCCACGAACCTTAGGAAATACTCTAGCCTTCTGCACAGTTTGCTATAACAGAGGCCCACGCTGTTTGCTCATGGCTTGGAACAGCAGCTATGGGTGTCTGTAATGTAGAAACGAGACAAGGGAAGGGGCAGAGGTTGACTGATGGGAACCAACAGACAAGCTCTGTACATTAGGGTCTACAAACAGTACAAGAGAAGATACATACAGACAAATCCAGGAAAAGGAGGTTGATAGCAAACTAGCAGAAGGAAATGAAGGGAAAGTCGTGTAACAGGATAGGATAGCAGAGGACAGTAAGGAACAAGGTTTGAGAGCTCAGAGGAGCAGGAAAGCAATGAGCAAGCCCACAGGAGCAGGGCTGTAAGGTAGAGAACCCAGAAGGGCCGGGCAGCAAGGTGTGGGCCCTGAGGGGCAGGGCCGCTGACTGTAGAAGGTTGCAGAGGACTGTAGAGAGCTGCTAGGCCGAGAACCCAGCGGAAAAAAGGTAGGTAGTAGGCAGCGGAGCGTGATAAGCTGCAAAGTAGGAAGCCCAGAGGACAAGGGCTGTAGGCAGCCGGAGTGAGGCAGGCTGCAGAGCAGGGAGCCCAGAGGACAAGGGCTGTAGGCAGCCAGAGTGAGGCAGGCTGCAGAGCAGGGAGCCCAGAGGACAAGGGCTGAAGGCAGCCGGAGTGAGGCAGGCTGCAGAGCAGGGAGCCCAGAGGACAAGGGCTGAGGCTGGAAAGCAGCAGAGCGTGATCAGCTGCAATGTAGAGAGCCCGACAGGGCAAGGGCGGAGGCTGGAAGGCAGCAGAGCGTGATCGGCTGCAATGTGGAGAGCCCGGCAGGGCAAGGGCGGAGGCTGGAAGGCAGCAGAGCGTGATCGGCTGCAATGTGGAGAGCCCGGCAGGGCAAGGGGCGGAGGCTGGAAGGCAGCAGAGCGTGATCGGCTGCAATGTGGAGAGCCCGGCAGGGCAAGGGCGGAGGCTGGAAGGCAGCAGAGCGTGATCGGCTGCAATGTGGAGAGCCCGACAGGGCAAGGGCGGAGGCTGGAAGGCAGCAGAGCGTGATCGGCTGCAATGTGGAGAGCCCGGCAGGGCAAGGGCGGAGGCTGGAAGGCAGCAGAGCGTGATCGGCTGCAATGTGGAGAGCCCGGCAGGGCAAGGGCGGAGGCTGGAAGGCAGCAGAGCGTGATCGGCTGCAATGTGGAGAGCCCGGCGGGGCAAGGGCGGAGGCTGGAAGGCAGGAGAGCGTGATCGGCTGCAATGTGGAGAGCCCGGCGGGGCAAGGGCGGAGGCTGGAAGGCAGCAGAGCGTGATCGGCTGCAATGTGGAGAGCCCGGCAGAGCAGGGCTGAGGTAGGGAGCCCAAAAGGCTAGGGCTGTAGGCAGCAGGGTGTAGCAGGCTGCAAGGCAGGACGCCCAGAGGAGCAGGGCTGAGGCAGGGAGCCCAAAAGGCTAGGGCTGTAGGCAGCAGGGTGTAGCAGGCTGCAAGGCAGGACGCCCAGAGGAGCAGGGCTGAGGCAGGGAGCCCAAAAGGCTAGGGCTGTAGGCAGCAGGGTGTAGCAGGCTGCAAGGCAGGAGCCCACCAGGGCACTGGAACAAAGAGCAGGTGAAATCAGGAAACAGCATACAAAGTTTGTAGCTAGAAGCAATAAGGTGCCGGAAGGACTCTCAATGCAAGAGACTGAGCTCTCGCAGGCAGCAGCCTTTATACTGCCCAGCCCAGCACAGAGGCAGGCTAATTGGTTGCACCTGGCTCAGCACACCTGCAGACAATCGGCCACCTCCCTCTCTGTTCCTGAGCTGGTGGAAGCAGAGCAAATCCCTGGGGCTTCTGGGGATTGTAGTTTTGATGAAGAAAAATAGGAATAGCCAGGAATGGATGGTTATAGCCAAGTGCGTTATGGTAAGTGTAGTTTTCTGGGAAAAATAAAAAAGCACCAAAGTCTTGCAAATGGGAAATAAAGTCCAAATAGTGAATAGTGGTTGATCCAGGAGTTTTCTGTAGATAAATGAATAACAATTAGTCCATATTGATCGCCAATGTATGCGCCCATGGCGCAGGCATGACAGTATGCCCCTCTCCAGGCCCCTCTCCAGGCTCCCTGAAGACTGACCAACAGGAAGAAGGTCTGTCACACCGTGAAAGAGTCTTATTCCGAAAAGGCACATCATGAAGCACCAAAAACTGTTTAAGGTTGTAAGGTGGGAGTCTTGAAAGGTGGAGACGGTATCAATGTGCTGAACCTTTGCGGTAGAAATCAGAAAAGACAAAGTCTTTGGAGCACAAAACCCAACAGAGTGTTCATGAATAGAGGAACTGTGAATGTCTGTTGCAGGTTCCATGGCAAAGCTTGCTTTGAAAGGCAACAGTAAGGTGGTGAAAGGTGGAGCCAGAGGCACAGCAGAGTTGGTTGCTTCAGGAAGGTTTTCCAAGGCATCAGACACAGCAATGGCAGAGTCAAGATTAGCCGCAGAAACGTCAAGAGTCCCAGTGGCGGGTTCTCCATGATTTGTAGGAGTTTCAGAAGCCACCGCAGCAGAGAGATCATGAATGGCTGTGGATAGTTCCGATGCTGTAGCAACTGGGAGAGTGGGTGCCATAGAAGAACCAGCGGACAGTGACGCACCTGAGACTGATAGAGTAGAGTCTGGTAGTCTTAGTGCTGCAGAGGCGCCAGCAAGAACAACCGGAGCTGTAGTCCCAAAGGAAAAGTTGTTATCTGACTTAGCAACAGGTTCTGCCTTGCAGGCAGAGAGGAAGGGGGTGCTTCTGTTGCGAAAAGAGTGATGTGAGATGCTGCAATAGTAGCAGATTTAGAAGTATTAGCAGGAGGAGCAGCAGAGATTGGGCTAGCAGATGCAGTAACAGGTAATAGGACAGATGTGGGGTCATGATTGGGTAGGCGTTCTGAAGGCTGATCTTCAAAGTCTGGTGTGCTCAAATTACTTGGTGGGTCTGGGGTATAGACTGATGGAAAGGCTGGACTCCAGGCAGGTACCGGGTATTGTTCAGGATTGGAATCATGGTCTAGAGTACCAGAACCTGAGTTACTGTGGTTGGAAAGTGAAAGAGCTGTGTCAGACTTTAGAAGGGATGCATATGCTAAATTTAGGTCTTCCATCTGCTTGGTATAAATCTGTATCCTTTTCTGCGTGGCAATTCCAGGCCTTACCATGTCGATCTCTAAAGACAGTATTTCGGGTGTAGGACATTGTGTCAAATGGTCTGGAATATTGTGTCCCTTCATATAATTTTTACTATGTAAATAAACAAAGTCATCATAGAGATCTTCAGTCTTTCTTTTAAGGCGTAGGAGTTTTTCTTGTAGAAGGTATGTATCATGAGCCTGATCTAAAGCTTCAGAATCTGTTGTGGCAGAAAATTCGGTTGTAGCAATGGGAAGACTGACCTTAAGGTTATTGTGGTTGGTAGACACTGGGGAAGTATTAAGACCACCGATGGTCAGTATTGGTCTTTTGTACCCAGGACTAGGTGAACTAACCTCAGGATACATAATACCGTGTCCTGTCAAATGAGGGTTTCCAGTAGACTGGGGAGCTTGCCAAGCAGATCTTGAACATATCACTCTAGCAACAGCGTACTCTGGTTTAGAGACCCCCACAATGAGTGCAATATCCTTGGCTGTAACAGTGTTAGAAAAATTATCAGGCTCAGGAGTGTCTTTCACTGTTTGGGCTAACAAGATCTGTAAGAATTTGTTATCTTGGTGTAGCTCTTCAACCGATAAGGTCTGCGGATCATAGTCGCAAATGTCATAATAGTTATACGTGGAAGAAGGGTCAGCAAGCCAGTGAGTGTAGTACCGTGCTTGTAAATCTTTGTTTACTAAGGCAAGACTGTTCTTTAGACTAAGGTTCTTGTTTGCTGTCTTTAGGGAAAGTATAGATTTTTGCAAAGGTTTCTTAACCCGAAAGGAAAGCATCCTTGGTCTGTGTGTGCCTTTCCTGCCTATGGAACAAGACATTTTTGGCTCTTGCATTCTGTCAGGGATGGCACTCTATTAAGAGTGGCACAGGACACCCAGAAAGGGTTTGGGTGGTTGTGCCAAAATAAAGTGGACACAGCTGAAAGGAAAGAGAACAAAGAGTAGGCAAGAGTAGCAAGGAAAAAGGTACATAATTAATTCCCTCTTGGGGTGTATGCAGATATAGGAAAAGAGTATTCCACGAACCTTAGGAAATACTCTAGCCTTCTGCACAGTTTGCTATAACAGAGGCCCATGCTGTTTGCTCATGGCTTGGAACAGCAGCTATGGGTGTCTGTAATGTAGAAACGAGACAAGGGAAGGGGCAGAGGTTGACTGATGGGAACCAACAGACAAGCTCTGTACATTAGGGTCTACAAACAGTACAAGAGAAGATGCAAACAGACAAATCCAGGAAAAGGAGGTTGATAGCAAACTAGCAGAAGGAAATGAAGGGAAAGTCGTGTAACAGGATAGGATAGCAGAGGACAGTAAGGAACAAGGTTTGAGAGCTCAGAGGAGCAGGAAAGCAATGAGCAAGCCCACAGGAGCAGGGCTGTAAGGTAGAGAACCCAGAAGGGCCGGGCAGCAAGGAGTGGGCCCTGAGGGGCAGGGCCGCTGACCGTAGAAGGTTGCAGAGGACTGTAGAGGGCTGCTAGGCCGAGAACCCAGCGGAAAAAAGGTAGGTAGTAGGCAGCGGAGCGTGATAAGCTGCAGAGCAGGGAGCCCAGAGAACAAGGGCTGTAGGCAGCCGGAGTGAGGCAGGCTGCAGAGCAGGGAGCCCAGAGGACAAGGGCTGAAGGCAGCCGGAGTGAGGCAGGCTGCAGAGCAGGGAGCCCAGAGGACAAGGGCTGAGGCTGGAAAGCAGCAGAGCGTGATCAGCTGCAATGTAGAGAGCCCGACAGGGCAAGGGCGGAGGCTGGAAGGCAGCAGAGCGTGATCGGCTGCAATGTGGAGAGCCCGGCAGGGCAAGGGCGGAGGCTGGAAGGCAGCAGAGCGTGATTGGCTGCAATGTGGAGAGCCCGGCAGGGCAAGGGCGGAGGCTGGAAGGCAGCAGAGTGTGATCGGCTGCAATGTGGAGAGCCCGGCAGGGCAAGGGCGGAGGCTGGAAGGCAGCAGAGCGTGATCGGCTGCAATGTGGAGAGCCCGGCAGGGCAAGGGCGGAGGCTGGAAGGCAGCAGAGCGTGATCGGCTGCAATGTGGAGAGCCCGGCAGGGCAAGGGCGGAGGCTGGAAGGCAGCAGAGCGTGATCGGCTGCAATGTGGAGAGCCCGGCAGGGCAAGGGCGGAGGCTGGAAGGCAGCAGAGCGTGATCGGCTGCAATGTGGAGAGCCCGGCAGGGCAAGGGCGGAGGCTGGAAGGCAGCAGAGCGTGATCGGCTGCAATGTGGAGAGCCCGGCAGGGCAAGGGCGGAGGCTGGAAGGCAGCAGAGCGTGATCGGCTGCAATGTGGAGAGCCCGGCAGGGCAAGGGGGGAGGCTGGAAGGCAGCAGAGCGTGATCGGCTGCAATGTGGAGAGCCCGGCAGGGCAAGGGCGGAGGCTGGAAGGTAGCAGAGCGTGATCGGCTGCAATGTGGAGAGCCCGGCAGGGCAAGGGCGGAGGCTGGAAAGTAGAAGAGCGTGGCTAGGGCTGTAGGCAGCAGAATGTAGCAGGCTGCAAGGCAGGACGCCCAGAGGAGCAGGGCTGAGGCAGGGAGCCCAAAAGGCTAGGGCTGTAGGCAGCAGGGTGTAGCAGGCTGCAAGGCAGGACGCCCAGAGGAGCAGGGCTGAGGCAGGGAGCCCAAAAGGCTAGGGCTGTAGGCAGCAGGGTGTAGCAGGCTGCAACGCAGGAGCCCACCAGGGCACTGGAACAAAGAGCAGGTGAAATCAGGAAACAGCATACAAAGTTTGTAGCTAGAAGCAATAAGGTGCCGGAAGGACTCTCAATGCAAGAGACTGAGCTCTCGCAGGCAGCAGCCTTTATACTGCCCAGCCCAGCACAGAGGCAGGCTAATTGGTTGCACCTGGCTCAGCACACCTGCAGACAATCGGCCACCTCCCTCTCTGTTCCTGAGCTGGTGGAAGCAGAGCAAATCCCTAGGGCTTCTGGGGATTGCAGTTCTGATGAAGAAAAATAGGAATAGCCAGGAATGGATGGTTATAGCCAAGTGCATTATGGTAAGTGTAGTTTTCTGGGAAAAATAAAAAAGCACCAAAGTCTTGCAAATGGGAAATAAAGTCCAAATAGTGAATAGCGGTTGATCCAGGAGTTTTCTGTAGATAAATGAATAACAATTAGTCCATATTGATCGCCAATGTATGCGCCCATGGCGCAGGCATGACAGTACCAAGCTCCGCGCTACGCACTAGCTTTCACGTCGTGGCACGTACTATAAATTGGTCACGCCCCTGTGGGTCCGCGCGTCTCAACGCTATCTTCGGTAGTGACCCGACGTGTGTTTACTCTCTACATTGGTTTCCTTTGATCTTCTTACTTCCTTCCTTGCCTTTTATCCTGTTCCTGGATTTCCCCCCCTACTTACTCGTTCATCGCTATCCTGGATACCCTGGAACCACGAACTTCCCGGAACTCTGAACGCGTCCTGCAACCTGACGATGCTCGGGCGAGCCTATTCAAGACCCGAACCATCCACAGGAAGAGTCCTGCGGCCGAACAAGGGAGATCCCGATCACAGGTGAGACGGGGGGAGATTTACGACAGTTTGAGACGCCAAACGATCAATACGGATTCCACCATGGAGAATGCTATTCAGGACCTGATGCGCGGAATGCAAGAACTTTCCACAGAGATGCAGAATTTAAGAGCCGAGAATGCGGCGCTAAAACAGCTTGTCTTGTCACGTGACTCTGCGAACAAGGACAGCGTATTATTGGGAGGAGTGGTTGATAAATACGACGGTTCAACAAAGACCTTACGTGGATTCCTGGATTCTTGTTTGGTACATTTTACCTTCAAGCCCTACTATTTCTCAACTCCTAGGGCTAAGGTGGGCTTCATAATATCGCATCTTTCCGGTAATGCCCTTAGATGGGCCACTCCGTTACTCAATTCAGGGGATGCTCTCCTGGATGATTATGAAGGGTTCATCGCGGAACTCAAGACCATGTTCGAACGACCAGAGCTGGTCCACGGTGCTCAAGAGAAGTTACTTGACTTCCAACAAGGATCCCAAGACATGTTGACCTATGTTACCAGATTCAAACAGCTAGCCAAAGAGGCGGACTGGCCCCTGGAAGCCAGTTTTACCTTGTTTCGCAGAGGTCTAAATGAAGAGATTAAGGACGAGTTAGCCAGGGTAGCACGTCCTAGTTCATTCCAGGCCCTCCTGGACTTGTCTATGCAAATAGACTTCAGAATCCAAGAAAGAAAGGGCGAAAAGAAAAAGAATAAAGTCTCAATTCAAAGAAACTCCCCAGAGAATACTACAAGGACAGAATCTGCCAAGAGTCCAAGCACTGAATCTGAACCCATGCAACTTGGAGCCTTTCGTGGACCAATTTCCCCGCAGGAAAGGTTAAGAAGGATACACACAGGCTTATGCATGTATTGTGCCTCAGATAAACATCTAGTTAAAGAGTGTCCTCTGGCTCCTCCCCGACGCTCGGGAAACGCAAGCTCCCGATCCTAAATGGTGCAAGGTTTCGGGAGAGCGATGTTTGCTCCACATCAATTCCATCCTTGAACTCTCCTGGACAAAACAAATTGGTGATATTACAGGCCTTTTTATCGCCATCCAAGGACAAGGTCTACCCCATACTGGCCTTGGTGGATTGCGGAGCAATGGGAGTCTTCATTGATCAAGATTGGGTTAGAAGTCATAACATTCCATATGAAGCAAGAAGTTTTTCACAGCCAGTGGAAGCAATTGACGGAAGACCTCTTTCTTCAGGACCCATAAGTCTGCATACAAGGGAGATCCATCTTTCCATAAATCATCATCAACAAAGAATTGTGTTTGACATTAAAAAATCAGCCCATTACCCCTTGGTTCTGGGCATGACCTGGTTACAAAGGCACAATCCATATATTAACTGGACGGCCGGATCCTTATTCCTGGGCTCGGAGTTCTGTGTGAACCATTGTTTAAACCTGGATACCTCAGTCACAGCTCCTATAAGTCTACCAAGGTGTCCAGAGACACCACTCACGGTTTCCAATATTGTACAAGTTCCAGAGATCTATCAAGGGTATGCTGATGTATTCTCTACTGCCATTGTTCAAGCCTTACCTCCACATAGACCCGAAGACTGTGCCTTAGATACTGAACACTCAGCAGTGATTCCCTTTGGCAGGATGTTTATCCTTTCAGAACCCGAAAAGAGAGCCCTCCGGGAATACCTAGACACTAATCTTGAGAACGGCACCATAAGACCTTCAAAATCACCAGCTGGTGCTTCATTGTTCTTCGTTCCAAAAAAGGATACCAAAGAGCTTAGACCTTGCCTGGACTATCGGGGCCTAAATCAATACACCCTGAAAGACAGATACCCACTACCCCTGATCTCGGATATCCTTGAAGCTGTGAGAGGTGCAGTGATATTCACGAAACTGGATCTCCAAGGTGCTTACCATTTGATCCGTATCCGGGAAGGAGACGAATGGAAAACAGCCTTTAGAACACCCTTTGGTCACTTTGAATACCTAGCCATGCCCTTTGGTCTGACTAATGCTCCCGCAGTCTTCCAGCGTTTTATGGATAGGGTGTTCTCTGACATGTTATTTCTCAATGTTATCATCTACTTGGATGACATATTGATCTTCTCCAAGGACTCCTTGAAACATGAAGAACATGTAAAAGCAGTACTTCAACGTCTCAGTGAAAATCAACTCTTAGCCAAACCAGAGAAATGTTTGTTTCATGTTACATCAGTTCACTATCTGGGATTTGTCCTTAGTTCAGAAGGAATTAGTATGGACCCTTCAAAGGTGAAGGCCATACTGGCTTGGCCCGCCCCAACATCTGTTAAGCAAATACAATCTTTCCTGGGGCTTGCCAACTTCTACCGGAAATTCATTCCCACCTTTTCCGAGATTGTTCAACCCATTGTTAATCTCCTGAAGAAAGGCGTTCCATTTAACTGGTCTATACCACAAGACAAGGCATTCCAACGCTTGAAAGAAGAATTCACTCAGGCCCCCATCCTGGCCCAACCTGACATAAATCATGCTTTTCTACTGGAAACTGATGCCTCCAATTACGCCATAGGAGCAGTTTTAAAACAAGAATCCGATGATAAGTTGGAACATCCCATTGCTTATCTCTCATGGACCCTGACCACCAGCGAGACTCACTACTCAGTTCTGGAGAAGGAGTTATTGGCTATTCATCATGCCTTCACTGAATGGAGACATCTACTCCTGGGTGCTAAATATCCAGTTCAAGTCCGTACTGATCATCGAAAACTTCAGGTCCTACAATCCATGGAGTGCAGGAACAGTAGACAAGCTCGATGGGTGTACTTCTTTGCTCAATATCAATTTCAAATTTCACATGTTCCTGGTCGCAAAACTTGATTGCCGATGCCCTTTCTCGGCGTCCCGACTACGTTCCCTTGGAGGATAAGATCTATCCTAAAATGTTTCCACCCACAATCTTTGTAGCTCAAGCAATCAATCTCCTGGAAGAAATCAGAGTACAGACTCAATTATCTGAACTCTGGAAGGACATATCGAAGAAAAATCCCTGGCGTCTAACAATCAAGGAAGGATATTTATTCAAGAACAATTCAGTGGTCATTCCGACAAAAGAACTTCAACAGAAGGTAATGAATCTATGCCATGATACTCTTCACTCCGGCCATCGAGGAGTAACCAACACCTTCCGTCTTATACAAAGACAGTTCTGGTGGCCAGGGATAAAGTCCAGTGTAGTTCAATACATCAAGACCTGTGCTATTTGTAGTCAGAACAAATACGATAATCAGAGGCCGGCGGGTCTGCTTCTACAACCTACGTTGCCAACCAGACCCTGGGAAGTTATTGCCACTGACTTCATTGTTGAATTACCACCTTCCCAAGGATATACAACCATCCTGGTAACCATTGACCTGTTCACTCATCTATCTCATTTTACACCATTGTATAAACTACCATCTTCCTCAGAACTTGCTGGAATTTTCCTGGAACATATTTTTCGTCTTCATGGCCTTCCTTCCAAGATTATTTCGGATCGGGGACCTCAGTATATTTCACAATTCTGGAAACATCTCTGTCGTGTTCTAGGAATCCAACATGCCCTTTCTTCAGGCTATCATCCACAAACCAATGGGGCAACGGAACGAGTACATCAAACCCTGGAACAATATCTTCGTTGTTTTGCCACCAAGGTTCAAGACGATTTGTCTCTCCTTATACCTTTAGCCGAATTCTGCTACAATAACTCAGATCATTCAGCTCTCAAGATCAGCCCTTTCTTTTGCAGTCAAGGTTATCACCCGTCTGTTTTACCATCAGTTCTTCCAGAATCTACTCCGGTACCTACCCTTGACTCTTGGATTCAGATGCTGATCGATTTACAAAGAGAGGCCAAGGATCAGTTAGAACAGGCCCAGACTCGAACCAAAAGATATGCGGACTCTAAGAGAAGACCATCACCTTCCTATTCAGTTGGCGATCAAGTCTGGTTAGCCTAAAAAATGTTACCTCGACATCTACGACCAAACAAATTAGCTCCTCGCTATTATGGTCCATTTTCTATAAAGGAGATCATCAATCCTGTCTCCTTCCGACTTAAGCTCCCGGATTCCTGGAAGAAGATACATCCAGTCTTCCATACTTCCCTGTTGAAACCCTACGTTAGTTCTACTCGAAAACCCTTCAAACCCACACCTGTTGTTGTGGACGACCAGTTGGAATATGAGGTGTCCAGGATATGTGATTCCAGGTATAGGAGGGGTCGACTACAATATCTGGTCGAGTGGAAAGGCTACCCCCCTAGCGACAGAACATGGGAACCAGTTTCTAATTTAAAGATCCCTCGTTTGTTCAGAAGATTCCATCTTATTCACCCAGGCAAGCCTGGAGGAACCAGTCTTCGGAGTGGGCATGCTGTCATGACCCGGCGAAATTGCCACTTCTGGACCTCATGGTCTTTGTCACGAAGGGCTTGTACTCCTTGTTCCTCCCAACATAGCCGTACCAAGCTCCGTGCTACGCACTAGCTTTCACGTCGTGGCACGTACTATAAATTGGTCACGCCCCTGCGGGTCCGCGCGTCTCTACGCTATCTTCGGTAGTGACCCGACGTGTGTTTACTCTCTACATTGGTTTCCTTTGATTCTCTTACTTCCTTCCTTGCCTTTTATCCTGTTCGTGGATTTCCCCCCCTACTTACTCGTTCATCGCTATCCTGGATACCCTGGAACCACGAACTTCCCGGAACTCTGAACGCGTCCTGCAACCTGACGAGGCTCGGGCGAGCCTATTCAAGACCCGAACCATCCACAGGAAGAGTCATGCAGCCGAACAAGGGAGATCCCGATCACAGGTGAGACGGGGGGAGATTTACGACACTCAGTTGCCACCACCACTTCTTGCCATATATGATAAGCCTCTAATCAAGTGGACAGTGTGGATCATGCCACTGGAGACATATTCGACAGCTAGGGATAGTGAAAATTAAAAAGCTGAAAAGAAGGCCGACTTGTTAATCAATGCCCTGGGATTGGAAGGCCAAACAGTCCGTCACCAGCTGCCAAAGGTTTTTTTATAAATATATTTTTATTTTATCTCAACCAAACAACATTACAACGAAACATAAATAAAACACATCAAACAACAAAACCAAACGAACAAAAAATAAGGCACTGCAATCCCCATCCCTCCCCCCTATGAGCCTGTAGAGTGTCCGCCATCAGTGTCCGTTCCTTGCGATGGGGCCTCATCGCTCTCAAGTCCAGCCGAGGCCGACCCCGCACCAAACAGCTCAGCTAACAATAACTTCCATGCCGTGAGAGAGCCTATTTCTTCCTCTTCCCCTGCCATACTGCCATCCTGCCATCCTGCCACACTGTCGTTTCGGCATCAGCCCATTTTTGGAGATCTCGCCACCAGACCTCCACTCGCGGCTTATGACATTTCTTCCACCCCATGGCTATCCTACGTTTGGCAAGCACATAGGCCAGATCTTTAAGTTTCTCAACATGTCGAAGCTTACGCGCCCTGGGATACCCTCCCAGCAGACAGGCCCAAGCCGAATCCACCTTAAGTGTGATACCCCTCCCTGCCAGCCTCCGCGCCACTTCACCCCAGTAGGTTGCAATCACTGGGCACGCCCAGAACATGTGTATCATGTCCGCATTCTCTTCGTTACACTTGGGGCACGCCTGGTGCCCATTATCCAGAAATTTGGAAATTCTAAGGGGGGTCATATATGCCCTGTGCGTAATATAGAGCTGTATCTGCTTAAACCTGGCGTTCCTCGATACCTTTTTGTGGTACCCCAGGGCGCGCTCCCACATCCCATCCGACATCGAGGCCCCCATCTCCGCTTCCCACTCCAGTCTCAGGTGCCCCAAATCCTTCCCAACCTTTGTCATCAACATCTCGTACAACCTAGAGACCTCGTGCCCACCCTCTGATGCGTCATACATTATTTCCAGCGTGGCATCCGGTTCATCGGCCAAAGTAGTTTCGGGCCACGTGCTCCGGTCCTCCCGGACCACCCTATGATATGTTACATACTGACCCCTGTGTAGCCCCGACCCTGCCTCCAGTTCATCGAACTCCATCAGGGTCCCATCCTGCCAGATGTCGCCCATAGTGACCAACCCCACTGACTCCCAGTATGACCGGATAATAGCCCTCAGCTGCCTGTCTTCCTTCGCCACGGCGACCAGAGGTAACTGCGGCATACACGGCAAGGGGTCACCCATCATCCGACAGGCACGCCGCCATATGTTCCTGCCAAGGGCTAGCATCTTAGGACGCTCTCTCATCCATGAACCGGTCACCCAGATCACCTCCCGCAGATAGAAGGGGGAACAGTCTCTCCCTAGCAGCCTGTGTTCGGAGGTCTCTTCATCTGAGAGCCACCTGGCCACATATTGCAGTTGCGCCGCAATATAATAGGCCTCAAGGTTTGGCAGCTTCGCGCCACCTTTCTCATAAGAGTTCTGCAATTTCCACAATGCGACCCTGTTGCGCGTGCCGTGCCATAGGAAATTCCTACATACACTATGTAACCTAGCAAAAAACTTCCTAGGTATCATATACGGGATGTTATTAAAGTAATGCAGGAGCCTGGGCAGCACCACCATTTTAAGCATAGCTCCACGACCCATCATCGCTAAAGGCAATCTTTCCCAGAACCTCATGCGCTTCTCAATCTTTCCCACAGCTAGCTCAGTATTATGCCTGTGTTCTTCCTCGGTCGTGTGATACACGTCAATGCCCAGGTACCGGAAAGAGCTCGTCGCCCACGGGATCCGCAGCACTGGCAACCTCTCCACCGGTATCCCCACATAACTGCCTAGCGGGAATAGTGCGGATTTCTGAGGGTTGACCGCTATGCCGGACAACCAGGCGTACCTCTCCAATACCTCCAAGATATACTGCAAATTCTCTTCCGGATGTTTCAGATATAACAGCATATCGTCTGCATACAGGGATATAAGATGGCACTCCCCTCCCACCTCTATGCCCACCGGATCGTACTGCTGCCGGAGGTAAATCGCTAAGGGCTCGAGGGCCAGTATGTACAACATTGGGGACCAAGGACACCCCTGCCTAGTGCCCCTACCTAACTGCCATCTATCTGACACCACTGCACCCGTACGGACCCTAGCCAGAGGCGCACTATATAATAGCTCGGCCCACCTCATGTAGCCTGGTCCCAGTCCAAACCACCCCAAAGCCGCCAGCAGCCACGGCCATCGCAAAGAGTCGAACGCTTTAACCGCATCCAACGCCACTATCGCCATTTCGCTGTCCTCATTGGACCCCCATTCGACCACCCTGTGAAGGCGTCTATGATTCTGAGTAATATTCCGATTCGGGACATAGCCCGTCTGGTCAGGATGGATCAGCTTGCCTATCACCCTCTGCATTCTGGCCGCTAGGACAGCTGTTAGGATCTTGCCGTCCTGGTTCAGCATCGACAGGGGCCGGTAGGAGTCACAATCATGTCCCGGTTTATTGGGTTTGGGGAGCGGTACTATAATCGCCTCCTTGAGCGATTCCGGCAGCCGCTCCACCTCGAACGCTTCATTAAGCAGCGCCAGCATGGGCGGGAGCACCTCCTCTCCATACGCTTTATAAAATTCACTGGGGAACCCATCCGCTCCTGGGGCCTTGCAAGTGGGTAGCTGCCGCACAATCTCCTGCAGCTCCTCCAGAGTGATCGGAGCATCCATCTCCTCTTGCTCTTCGTCACTTATCTTGGGCAGCCCTATGTCTTCAAGTACTACCTCTATCTCCTCCCGGCTTCCCCCCTCTCGATCCTCATATAATGCTTGATAATATTCCGCGAATGCCCCATTCACCCCTTCCTGGGTGTCCTCCTCCACGCCCTTTTCAGTGATAACTGATCGGATCGGGGATCTTGGGGTCTCGCTCTTATACAGCCAAGCAAGAAGCCTGCCCGTCTTGTCCCCCCCGGCATGCAACCTCTCAATGTACTTCCTGTAATTCAGATTACAGAGCCTTTCCCAGTGTTCTGCGCACCTCTGCTGCAGATTAGTGACCTCCTCCGTATCCATCCCACCCTCCTCCAGCTCTTTCTCCAAGTCAATCTCGGCTTAACGCAGATCAGCCAGGACTCCTCCCATTAATCCCTTGGATTTCGCAATGGCAACCCCCCTCATTACAACCTTAAAGGCCTCCCACAAAGTACCAGCCGACTTGACACTGCCTGTATTCGCCTCAAAGTAAGCAACTATCTCCTCCCTCATGTCCTCTCTGAAGACTGGATCCCTGAGCGCTTCCGCCCTAAGGCGCCATGTTGGAATTCGCGCACGTGGGGGACAAAGCTGCCATCGCATGACCAGGGGCGAGTGGTCCGAAAGGACTCTCGCCCTGTAGTCTATCTGGTCACACTCCGCGACAACGTCCGGAGTGGCGAAAAAGTAATCCAGCCTTGTGTGTAGCTGGTGCGGGGCCGAGTAATGCGAATATTGCCTCACGCCAGGGTGTCTCGTCCTCCACACGTCTGCCAGGCCAAGGTCTACCAGCAGCGCCTGCAGTACCCTAGCCGCCGGGCTGGGCCTGACCACCCTGTCATCCGACCTGTCCTCCTTGGGGTTTAGTACACAACTAAAGTCCCCCCCCCAAATCACCGGACCCCCCATCCCTTCACCAAGTCTAGTGATCAGTGTCCTAAAGTATGTCGCCGTGTCACGGTTGGGAGCATAAGTATTTATAATACACACTACTTTATTTTCCACAAGCCCCCTTACCATGACCAGCCTCCCATCAGACTCCACAACCTCCCCAAGTAGCTTAAACGGGACATGTGGTGCAACCCAAACCAGCACACCTCTAGCATAGGCAGAATATGTAGATCCAACTACTGTCCCTCTCCACTTTCTCCCCACCAGTTCCAGTTTATCCCGTGTCAGATGCGTCTCCTGTAACAAGGCAACATCTATCTTTTGCCTTTTTAGGTACAACATGACCTTGTTACGCTTAAGGTAGCTGTTAAGCCCTCTAACGTTCCACGTTAGTATCCTAAGGTCCCCCATGATTTATCAGTAGCTCCCTCCTCCCTCCCAGGTCTACTCGCCTCCCCCCTACCCCAAAGACCCCCATTCCCAGTTTCTCTCCCAGGCTCATATAAAAACTGACCCACCCCACCCCCCTAGCCCAACCAACTGCCCAGCTCCATCCCTGGATCTCAGGCATCCCTGTGTTCGGTTCTCTCTGGAACCCAAGTAGAGAACCCGACAGGGTGTCACCCCACACACAGTGACTAACCTAAACTCAAACTGGGGTACAAAGAACAGCCCCCGGAGGCTCCCCTTCCGCACTTCCGTATCCGCGCACACGGACCATGTTCCAAAGTCCTAACGCATACACTACCATAACAAAGTCACACCGACTATATTCCAGTCCCAATATTCATAGCCCAACCGGGCCCGCAGCGTCACTTATCTCTTCCCGTTCCATCCGCCGTCCGCTCATCTGGCTCCTGAGGACAGTTTTGTGCATCGAGCCATTCCATGGCCTCCTCCGGAATGTCAAAGAACAGCATCTTAGTCTTGAAGAAAACCTTCAGTCTGGCCGGGTAAAGCAACATATACTTGTACCCTGCTGCCCGCAATCGCCTCTTGACCGCCCCAAAGTTCATGCGACTGCGCTGCACTTGCAAGGTGTAATCGGGGTAAGCAGTAATGGTCGCCTCTCCTCACCATATGGTGCCCCCCTTACGAAAGTGTTCGAGGATCCTTTCCCGATCCCGATAATTGAGGATCTTGGCGATCACAGGCCTAGGTGGGTTCCCCGGCGGTGGTCTCCTGATCAAGGCCCTGTGCGCCCTCTCCACCCCTGTGACAGGGCTCCCCCAGTTCTCAATAAACTCCGTGGGATTCTGGCCTTCAGCCCCCTCCGGCAGGCCCACGATGCGAACGTTGTTTCTCCGGGCACGTCCTTCCGCCTCTTCAGCCCTACTTTCCAAGTTGCCCACCCGCTGCACCAGGGCATGGATATCACGCTTATGTGCAGTGCAGTCCCCCACAGTTGGGCCCATCTCCTTTTCCAAAGTTTCCGTGCGCTCAGCCAGGGCTCGCACATCCTGCCTCAGGAGGTTCACGTCCTCCTGCACCGCCCCAACCTGTAGTTCCATAGCAGTTTTCAATTCGGCCACAGCAAGTTGGAGCTTGGTCTCCCACGTCGCCTTCAGGTCCGCGATCGCAGCGAGCACCTCCTGGTTCGCACCACCGGCGGCCATCTCCTTGGTCTGAGCCTTATCCTTGCTCCTGGCACCTTCCGGGCCGGGCGGCGTCTTGGCGTATTCGTCGAGCGTGGGCTGTTTATTCTTCGCCCTCAGAAGCTTGTTCGACATATCTCCAGTCAGGAGCGTCCTTCTGGCCACGCTCCGGTCCAGGCCAGGGAGGCACTATGCCCATACGCCACAACTCAGTTGAGAGTCCCAGCTCGCCCAACAGTCTCAGGCACCGCTGTTGTCCGGCGCTCCCCCCAGATGGGCAGGGTCGCGCTGCCCCCTTCGTACCGCTGAGAGGGCACACGTATGCTGTGGTCCCGATCTACCGCTCCTTTGTCCCCTCGTCAAGCGGCGGCGGCCATTTTGTCGTCCGTCGAGGTCTCGCCACCAGTGCTTCATTCGGCTCTTAAGTACACGTGCGCAATACGAACCCGTGTAAAAATGTGTCCTCGTGTGCAGCCGAACTTCATGTACACAGTCTTCCCAATCTTCGCCAAATCACAGCGGTCCTTGCGCGGTATCAGTCGGATTATGTACGGATCAGCGGGAGCTCCCGTACAGGCACGTCTTTTCACATGGCTTCCAAGCCACGCCCCCCCAGCTGCCAAAGGTTATAGTTGCAGATGTTGAAATGGACGAATGAAGGGAATTCTACTTTTGCCAACAAGGCGCTGAGGAGTCTATTGAGAAGTATGTACCAGCTTTACTGATTCAAGCAGTGGACTGTCAGTATGGTCAAAATCCTGCCAACATATTTGTTATCAAACAGTTGTGCATTGCAACAGCAAGTAAATCCAGGAGAGGTTGTTGAGCAGCAGAGATTTCACTCGTAAACAGACTTTTCACATATCCAAAAGTATGAAAGTGTCAGCAATTGTCATGAAGACAGTGGCTAGGCATGGTAACAAGGGATCCTTATGGGCATATGTGGGAGGGAGAGCACCACGTATGTTCCCTGAAAAAAGGGGGACAAGTGAGAGGAGTGTGAAAAACCTACTCTAGGAGTTCAAAGGACTTTTTTCTGATGTGGCCATGTGGGAGCATCGCCTCAAGCAAACATTGCCCAGCACATGGCAAAGAGGGCAACATTTGTAAGCATCTGGAAACTTCACCTGGGCATAGTGGTTGAATAAAGGCAATCGGGTGAACTCCATTGTTAGGAAGGAACCTGAGGAAAGGGAGGGTTCAGAGAACATGGTTCTCATGATGGAACCATCAGTTGGTTGATCCAAGAAGAAGATGCCAAAATTTTGTGTGAAATTTTGCGGCAGAGGAGTGGATTTCAGGGGGGATTCTAGAGCTTTGATAAGCTTTATAGTTCAAGACACATTGAAGTATTTGATTGGGCTGATAAAGTTGATGACAGTGCGGATTAGCCCACAACAATTTGAAGGGGTATAAAATATCTCCATAGGGATACTTTCATAAAGGTGTGGAGTTTAAGGGATAGCTAGTGGGGGCCATAATTTATGGTGAACGCAGAGGCTTTGATGTTTTAGGATGAGAGAGATGCGGGATTGAAAACTGTTCTGGATATTTGTGGCACAGAGCAGAGCTGACAAAGCTCGGAAATGAAGGACATTCTGTAAAAGCGTGAGGAAGATTTATTTCCAACAAGTTGAGAAGCTTGAAGTGTTTTTTGCATTGCATAAATTGAAAGCACAGAACTGTGCCAGTGAGAGATGGTGTATATACCATTCAGCATTCGGAGGTTATTGTCGGCACATTTGGATCGCATGCATAAGGAAAGTATACCTGAACTGATGCAACCCTTTGTGTGGCTTTCCCTGATAGTAGCAGCAAAAAAGAGAAATGGGGAAATCCGTTTGTGAGTGGATTTAATGCATCCATTTTGGTGGACTGCCACTCATTGCTCAAACTGGAAGATCTCCTGTGTAATGTGGGGTGGGGGCAGGGCTCTTTTTTGATAATGGGTTTGAAGGCACAGAACCATCACATTGTTCCACACCCATATTCTCAACCTTTTGCTGACTTTGTAACACCAGATGGGGTGTTCCATCTTAAAACGATGCCGTTTGGACCAGCATTAGCCATTTTTCAACAGATGATGCACATAATGCTGATGGGAATATCAGGGTGTTGGCTGTTCAAGATCATTTATTGTTGTTTTTGGATGTACATAGTATGAGCATGATACAGTTTTGGGGGAGGTGTTGGCAATACTGAAAGAGAAAGGTATGGCTTTACAGAAGGAGAATGTGATTTACATGGGACATGCAATCTCGGCTGAGGGATGGATTGGTGAGGGCTATTAAGCAGGTACAAAGAACACATGATAGAGAAATGTTATTGTGTTTAGGCTTGAATGAGCACTAAACTATGATTGCGCATATACAACCTTGCTAGAATGCATGAAGTGTGGCGAGGTCGAAGAGTATAAAAGAACCTATAGCTGCAGTCCAAGTCCTAACAGTATTGCAAGGGTGAACCTTGTGTTGTAACTGTCGATTCCAGTGGGCTTAGAGGTGTGTTGGGACAGTTAGTGGTGGAAAATTATTATGGCCCGGAGTTCCTGGTAACCCCGACCACAGATTAGTCGTAAACCCACGTTGCGCACAAAGCGAAAACAATGGTCCTCCTCTTCGTGAAGTAACTTATCTCCTGAGAGTGCAGCCTGGGGATAAGACAAAAACACCACCAGGCCAGGGGCTCAAGCGAAAAGGCAGGATAATGTACACCACCAGCTGAAAGGAAAGTAAACAAAAACAATACCTGAATATATCAGCAAACCTGTATACCACCACCACCACCCCCACCAATGTTCCCTTGTCCTACCTGAATATAGTGCATAAGAAATGTTGAACCTATACCAGAAAGGGTTCTCTTAGAATGTGCAGGAAGTCCAGAGACAAGGCAAACTGCCCGACGCTGGCTGCCAATGGACGCACAATACAGGAAATCCAGGAGCTAACCTGAACGTAACGAGGGCGCAGTCTACACCATGTCCAGGAAAACACAAGGGGGACTAAACCCGAACGGAACAAGGGCGCAGCTAAAGATATTGGGCAAAAGTCAATCCCAGAAAAAGGGGAGACGATAGAATTCTAAGAGACAATCTGTAATCCAGAACCAGGAAGGCAATCCAATGAAAGCAGAACCAGTAGAAAATTCAGGGGACAAGCTGTAATCCAAAACCAGGAAGACAATCCAATGAAAGCAGAACCAGTAGAAAATCCAGGGGGCAAGCCAAAGTTGTGTTAACCAGGTAAGCAGTTCTATGAATCAGCAAGGTGCAAAACAAGGAGTAGGCAATATGGAGGCCAATAGGAGGCGTAGGTCAGCAACGTGGAAGCATGGTAACTGAATGGAAGACAAAAGCACAACAACAAAGGTCCACTTCACTTACTGTTAACGTTTAGGAGCCCAAGAGCATTCGTATGCCTCTACTTATAAAGGAAAACATAATGCAGGTTTTCCTGCTGCCTGCGGGGAAACGGGACGTGATTATGTCACTGTGTAGTTCTGCGTGCCATGTTCATGGGAATTGTAGTTCCCACATGGTGTCGAGCACCGCGCTGCCTGAGCCATCAAGGTAGCTGCTAGCCCAGCCGTGTCCCGCGTCGCGGGTGATCGCTTGCCGAGATCCTGACAAAAATGAACACACAATAGCCTTTGCTTCTTGCACATTACGCTCCTCTGATTGACAGTACTCTGTGATACGATACAGCGAGAAGCACTGCATGTGTAGGGGTGGTGCATCATTTTCAATCATATTTGTGGCACGGTGAGAAACCTCAGGGTATTCTCCCGGGTAGACCTCGAGAATCCCTTATTCAGGTGGCTACAGAAGGGTTGGCGCTCTCAGATCCCAAGCCTGGGGGTGGACGAGCGAGGGAGTATCACCTGGGTAGAGGAGCCCGAGGTTATGCTGAGGGGAATGCCACAAGGAAGATGCAGTATTATATCGAGGAGGAAGGTGATGGGGGGACGAAGACCCTGAGGTTTTCCTTGGTTATTCTACTTCTACCTCCCTTCCACCCAAAGAAGCTCCATTAGTAGAATCCAATCACCCTGACACGTATGGTAATGATTACAGAAGAAATGGCACAGAGGACAATGAGACCCAAGCGCTTGCACACAGGTAATTAGAACTTAGATGGCAGCAGGTGTATGTCGTGGGTATTTTGCCAAATACTCCACAGGTCAGGAAATAAGTATGTACGATTATACAATCACACTGCGCCACTCTACAAAGTTTTCTTGCATCAGTGCATGTGATTTATTGAAATGAACTTCTATAGCCGCATCTGCGATGGAATATACAGACTTTGGACTATATAACTTTACCAACACGGCAAAAAGCCAATTGATTCATGTGAGAACAGAAGAGCATTTCAAGCCTCAGAGTAAGAGGGGTGGCTCGAAATACGTGTCAGGCTGAACTTCATTTGAATAAATCACATGCACTGATGCAAGAAAACTTTGGGGATTGGCGAGTGTGATTTTATAATTGTACATACTTTCTTCACACCTCTGGTAAACCAACTAGGAGTCCAAACCCTGTTATACTTGGAAACTACCTCTTCCAGAATCCCTGTTTTCCCATGTCCTACCCAAATACTCCCAGTCATTTTCCTTCCCGTCCATCTGATTATTATTTTCTGCACTCCCAATCTGCTCAGATGAAACACTACCATTCCCACAATCACCCTTGTTTTTTTCATGATAAAAATCCCGGTCATTCCCGTTTGCTTCACAAACCCAACAATCTCACCCTTCTGAAGTTACCAAACCCCCTAGGACGTAGAATATAATTTCTCATGACCCAAACACTTTCTTACCCCGGATAAAACGGCAGACTAACCCGAGAGCGGTTTACCTGACATATCCCGTCACAAGGGTTAGGCAGAATCAGGCAATTAACCAGAATCACACACACCTGACGGCCCTTTCCTTTCCACCCAGGGATAAAAGGTAGATTACGAAAGCACACTACGAGCAAGGTAGACCGCACGACAAGGCAGCTATCCAGATCCGGCAGTTCAAGAGAAGGAGAGAAGCGGCGGAAACCGAGAGGGTGACAAGGAGTGAAGCGACCTTGCCCTTTCTGTCCCAGATCCGCAAAGCCTTCGTAAGAGGAAACGTAAGACCGCGAACAATAGCCCAAGTGTGTTGCAGCAGATGTCAAAGGTACACGGAGCGTGCCTACGCTGTTAAGCCAGAGTGAGGGCAACTCCTGCTACTGTGGTACCGGCCTTGACTCTAGATACGAAGATCGTCAAAGCGGTTCATCGCAACCGGTGAGTCGAGGAGTGAAACGATAAAGAAGCCGAACTATGTTGAATGTAAGTCGCCAAGTGGCATAGTGAAAAAAGTTTAAAGAACTGTAAAATTGTTAAGGGGAGACCGGCACCAAGTGGGGGCTGACTCGAGAAACTCTGGTGATCCCGTGTTGATTGAAACTACTGATACCAGAAGGCAGTAGGAGAGCCAGCAAGACAGGTCAAAGTGGTCATAGAGGAAGTCTAGCAAAATCCCCCGTAAGTCTTTGACCGACACCATGTTAAGAAAGCAAGGGAAGTGAATCCTGCATCAAGAAGAGAAAAACTTTGAAAAAAAAAAGGGGAGCGAATCCCGTTATAATGAACCCAAAGGATGGATGCCAATAAAGAGGAGCAAAGTCGTAAGTCCCAAGAAACAGTGTGTGGACAAAAGGGAACCCGGCAGAGGGGGGTCCACTGTGAACTGTTTGAAAAGACATTGAGCTCCACAAATGCTAAGAAAGCCATAGTGAACACGGCAGTAGGAGGATGAGATTCCAGAGGGGTTTGCGCCCGCAAGAGGAGGACCCAGGGGTGAAGAATCGTCACCCCACCTACAAGCCGAAGAGAACTTTTTGTCTGAAAGCCATAGTGCACCTGGTGGAGGGACGCTGAAATTTGAGAGGGGTCTGGGCCCAGAAAACGGAGACCCAGAGGTGAAGAATCGTCACCTCAAGTGTGGTTTGAAAGGAACTTTATCAAGCCCTCGTAAACAGGAAACTGAAGCACCAAAGATCTTGATATCACAGGAAACTGTTGGTTTGATGGTCGAAGCTTGATCCCATCTTAGATTTAGATTAGGCATTTTTCCATCCTGCATACAGTTTAATAAACACCATTGAACTGTGATCACTTGTGTCTGTCTTTACTGTTGCCAGCATGAGTTCCTTACAGCGCCACCAAGGCCCCCAACACCTGCAGGGAACTCTACAAGACCATCTCCGAATTCAAGGCGCTGCTTTGCACCTCATCCCCCATGCCCCACCCAAGCACTCTGTTATTCTCTCCCTGACCACTTCCACAACACTGCCCTGGAAAGAAACCGCACCATTGGCAATAGCAGGTCACCTTGCACCCTCGACCAGGCTCTCAGGCTTGGCCTCCTCCCGCTCACTCCTATGTCCTTCTCCCCTATCTCCCACCCAGAATTCCTAAAGCTACTAGCTAACAGCCGTCTATTAGGATCCCTTGGGGACTCCTGCCCTCCGTCTATTCCAAAATAAATTGTATCCTCAACCTGTGCTGGCAACATTGCAAGATCTATCATTGATGCATCACTCACCTCGGGCATCTTCCCAGCAGCTTTCAGGACCTCATACATGTGCCTCTCTAATCCTTCTAGACCTCTCAATGGCCTTAACACCATTTGCCACCTCACTGCGAGGAGCCAGGAATGAGACGCAGACACAGGGGGGTTCATGATTTTGGCCATTAACATGTTATTACAAATGAAAAAGGGGTTGGAAAATGCCTTTCTGTCCCTACTCTAAGAGGTATTTCCCAACCTAACATAAAACTAAGGTTCTGTCTGATGTCCAGATGTCCAAAGCAAACTGTCCTGTGTCCAAAGTACTATTCTGGCCCTCACACTCTAACAAAATGAACTCTAAGGTGAAAAGGGTAATGTCTTTGGCCTTGAGTGGTGTATAACTTTTCAAAAAGGACATGCGTAACTCTAACACAAAGGGTTCCAGAAGGTTAGAGTTTTTTGTTTCACAGGGTGGTTCCATTCCCTTTCTCTTCACTCTGTTTTATACTTTCAAGAATATCAGTTCCTTAGGTTTTTCTTGTTCATCAGCACAATTGGTATTGTGAGGGGTAAGAAATGCGAGAAGAACAAGTAGATCGCGTTTTTCCACAAGTAGCCATTTTTATTAAACAATAATGGGGTGATAGACGCCTAGATTTCCCTAACCCAAAGAGGATTTCCCTGCCTGTTAAACTAAGACTAAAGGAAAACCCTCTAACATCAAGACATATCTGTCCCTCACACTTATACATACAACAAAATCATACAGGTTTCATATGGTTGTTCAAACTCAACAAAATAACTATTATATTCAAAAATGTTTATAACCATATATCCTTGTAACCAGAGTCAGATCCCCTTCCCCATGATTAATGCAAGATTATCCAAATTAAAGTTCCAAACAAGAACGTTTCTTTCAATAGCCAAGTTCTGCTTTACATGCCACATATTTCTTTTACTCCATTCGTCTTTATCTTGACACTTGGATTGTCTTATTACTAAACAAGATTTCTCCCTCTTCAAAAATGATTGTCCGAAGTTTCCACAAACTCTTCCTTGATAAACCAAAAAGTCTTTCACACTTCCAGTCAATATTTCAATATAAACTCTTTTTTTTAAAGAACAACTACTTTCACTTTTCTTTATAAACAACGTTTTGTCAGGATGGTTGTACCACAGTTCATCATAAACACATTAGTGGACTTGCCACTTTCCACTACAACCTTCCACCACAATGCAGTACTTCATATCTTCTTCCTGGTCCACTAACCTGTGAAGACTACCACTGATAATCCCTTTACTGGTATACTCGCCTGCCAGGATAAAAACTCCTACCACTACTACAAGTACTTTGTGGTGAGGCTTGCAACCAACTATAGAAAAGACCTTGACTTTCAACAACATTGAGATTTACAATTTCTTCCATCTGGATACAATACACATTGATGGTGTTTGCTCCACTGATTTGTTTGTCACATGTAATGCAGGTTATGTTCTTCTCCTCCTTGATGCTCACTACAAGGGGTGTTTCCTCTCCTGCCACCTTTGGGTTCCTACTATCACACCAGTTAACTGCTGCTAATGTCTCTTATTCAAGTTTCTCGCTTTAGGAAAACTGTTTCTCATTTTATTTGTAATTGCCCTTCTGTAACGCTCACCTGATTCCCGCAGAGGCGCCGGTCTTGACTGGGTGAATGCCGTATCTTCAAAGGTGATGTGTAACACACGGTTGGCTCTTTGGGCTGGACCTCTGTGCACTGTATGTCTGACTCGAAGAGTAAGATGTCTGCAGATAGAAAATATGGGATTAATGAACTGGGGTTATTGGGTGCCTCTCTCCTCTTCCCTTTCTCTTCTCCTGTAGAACCCCAAAGGTTAACACCCTCACCTTAGGTAAGTGAACGCCGAGCTCTCCATCTGCCTCGGGGCAGGGTGCCGTAACCAGTTTCTTCACTGGATAAGGGTGCAGGCCTCTTGACCTCAGAGGACTGCTGTCCGTCATTAACTGCACGAACGGTAAGTTCTGGGCACTTCAAATGTCTTAAAAGTCTTTTGTAATGATATCTCTTGTTTTGCAGGGTTCCGGCGATGGCGGATGGCGGGCTGATGAGAGTTGAGGATCGAACCCGCGTGAGGAATAGAAGCGCCTGGAAGCACGTAAGTAAGCGCTTGTAGCCTGCTTCACGATGCGCACTAACTGTCCCTTTTATCTTGCAGGTACAGGTTCAGAGCTTTAGAGAAGCTGAAGGGTGCTGGAATACCCACTGGATTCGGCGTGGGAAGGAGTAATGGCACGTGAGTAATAAAGTTGCCCAATGTCTTTAAACGCACCTTCTTTTGTCTTTCAGATGCGGGATGCAGCGCCGAAGGCCTCCGGAGCGTGCGAAGAGCTGGTAAGCTTTTGTCTTTCAGATGCCGGAATGCAGTGCGAAGACCTCCGGAGCATGCGAAGAGTAGGTAAGCCTTTGTCTTTCAGATGCCTGAATGCAGCGCGAGGCGTTGGTGACAGCCGATGGACCAGGTAAGAGATGCGCTGCCACTGAAGACCGTAGTGCTAACCTGTTCTTTCTTTGTCTTTACAGGTGCTGCTGAAGACTGGATTCCAGGATGGTAAGCCTTTGTTCCCTTAGGCCCAGGATCAGAAGCAGAAGACACGATGAGCGTTCTGCTGCAGAGAATGCAGAATAACGCAAAGCAAGATTCATCCATCGGGTGTGGTTTAAATAGCCTCCTGTAGTGCTTAGGTGTCTCCTTCCACAGCCACGCCTAAGAAAAGAGTTCCTGCTTTCCAGAAGAGTTCCAGTGTTCTGAACCTAGGGAGTGGCTCCTGCCCCACCCAACAGGAAAAGTAGTCCCAAACAGAAGAGGATCAGGGGTTCAACTGGCAGGTAAGTAAGCAGCATGGTCTGCTGCAGGTAAGTCCACCCAAGCATTATGAGCCCGGCGCTTCCAGCGCTGGGACTGGGCATCTTTATGAGCCTGGTGCCACTGGCGCCAGGACAGGGTCCAAAAGGTCCCAATTGGGACTGGCTGGCACTCGGAACCGGGGTTATGGGTCTGCTTCCAAGGGAGTCGGGCAAGTCCTGATCTTTTGGAAGCAGAGATCATGACAGCACCCCCCCTCAAGGCCCCTCCCAAACCGAGCTTCTCCGGGGGTTTGGGCTTGTTGGGAAATGTTCGATGAAATCTTTTGATTAGACGAGGCGCGTGGACATATTCTGCAGGTTCCCAGGATCTTTCTTGGGGACCGTAGCCTTTCCAGTCAATCAGGTAAAATAGTTTAGATTTGGAGATCTTGGAATCCAGGATGCTTTTGACTTCAAACTCGAGTTCTCCATCAACTAGAATAGGTTTTGGAGATGTAGTTAGTCGGGTTTGAGGTTGCACAGGTTTTAATAGAGAGACGTGGAAGACCGGAAGTATCTTCATGTGAGGGGGCAAGTCCAACTTGACCGCTACTGGATTTACTATGGTAGTGATGGAATAGGGACCAAGGTATCTTGGGTTGAATGTGCGTGGTCCTTTTAGAGGTAGATATTTGGTGGATAACCAGACTTGATCTCCTACTTGATATTGGGGGGCTTCCTTCCGATGTTGGTCTGCTCCTTTCTTGTATTGTTCTTTAGCCCTTTGAAGGTGAGAAACGGCTTCCTTAAAGGCTTGGGTGATTGTAGAATGCAGGTGGTCTACTGCTGGTGTTCCAAGATCTTGGAGTGGATCCAACTCCGAGGTTCGAGGGTGACTACCGTATAAAAGAAAAAACGGGGTCTTCCCGGTTCCCGAGTGGACAGAGTTATTGTAGGCATATTCGGCTATCCAAAGGATATCTTTCCAAGTTTTTTCAGTTTGTTGTAGCATGCAGCGCAAATACTGTTCCAGAGTTTGATTGGTCCTCTCGGTTTGTCCGTCGGTTTGAGGGTGGTGGCTGGTCGAAAGTCTCACATCAATTTGAGCCGACCGACAGCAACTTCGCCAAAAATGAGAAATAAATTGACTACCTCGATCCAAAATTAGAACTGAAGGAAAACCGTGCAGTCGGACGATGTTTTCGAGAAATTCTCGGGCCAGAGTTGCTGCTGTTGGTAAGCCTTTGAGTGGAATGAAATGCGCCATCTTGGAGAATAGGTCCACGATTACTAGGATCGTATTGTATCCGGAGCATGGAGGTAGATCGGTGATGAAGTCCATAGAAAGCGTATGCCAAGGGCGAGGCGGGATGTCAATAGGGCGTAAGAGGCCGACTGGTTTTTCCTTTTGACTCTTGTTTTGGGCGCATACTCCACAGGACATTATAAAGTCTCTGATATCTTTTTTCCAAGACGGCCACCAGAAGTAGCGCTTGATCTTTTCCGAGGTCTTGGTCATACCGGGATGTCCTTCCATTAAAGAATCGTGATAACAAGAGATTACCTTTTTCTGTAAATCTGTGCTGGGTAGGTATAGCCGTTCTTGGAAATATAATAGGTTGTCCTTCACCGTAAAGTCCTTTCCCTGCAGATGCCAATTCTGTATGTCTGCTGGAGTTACCAGTAGCCTGGCTTTATCCTTAACTTCCTCTATGGATTGTGTGGCGATTACACCTAGAATTCTTTGTTCGGGAATGATAGGTACAGGTTTAGGATTGATCAAATGTTCTTCCACTCCCATCCGAGAAAGGGCATCAGCTTTACCGTTTTTTGTACCAGGTCGATAGGTAATTATGAAGTCAAACTCGGCAAAGAATAGTGCCCAACGGAGTTGCCTAGAGGATTGAGCTTTTGCGGTTTTCAAATATTGCAGGTTTCGGTGATCTGTAATCACATTAACGGTGTGTCGGGCCCCCAGAAGATAATGCCGCCAAGCCTTATAGGCAGACTTGATAGCTAGAAGTTCCTTATCAGTAATAGTGTAATTGATTTCAGGAGGCGAGAATTTGCGGGACCAAAATGCCACGGGATGCAACTGATTGGTTACTGGGTCCTTTTGTGATAGAAATGCCCCCATGGCAAGGCTCGAAGCATCAGTTTCAACGATGTAGGGGAGTTCTGGGCGAGGATGTTTTAAGATCGGTGCAGGGATAAATCTAGTCTTCAAATTCTGGAAAGCTGGTTCCGCCTCGGTAGACCATTCAAAACGTTTGTTTTTCTTTAACAAGGCGGTGATGGGCTGGACTATTCGAGAGAATTCGGGGATAAACCTGCGGTAAAAGTTAGCGAAGCCTAACATGCTTTGAACACCTTTTACGGAGGATGGCGATGGCCATTTGAGAATTGCATCGACCTTCTTTGAATCCATACGCACTCCGCTAGGTGATAATATGAATCCCAAGAATTCAACTTCAGTCACGTCGAAAACACATTTTTCCAACTTAGCGAAAAGTTTGTGTTGATGCAATCTCTCGAGGACCATTTTCACGTGTTTCCGATGTTCAGTTTCCGATGAAGAATAAACGAGGATGTCGTCAATGTAAACAACAACACACACATCTATGAGCTCTCTGAGGACATCGTTCATAAAATATTGAAAGGCGGCCGGGGCATTGCAAAGTCCGAAGGGCATGACCTGATATTCAAATAGCCCATACTTGGTGCGGAAGGCCGTCTTCCATTCATCGCCCTCTTTTACTCGTACCAAGTGGTAGGCTCCTCTAAGATCCAGCTTTGTATATATGCATGCTTTTCTGACTTGGTCCAGGAGTTCAGGGATCAAAGGTAACGGATATCTATTCTTAACGGTGATCTGGTTCAGGGCGCGATAATCTATACAAGTTCTAAGGTCCCCTTCTTTTTTTGGAACGAAGAACAAAGCTGAGGAAGCAGGGGACTTGGAAGGACGAATAAACCCATTCGCTAGGTATTGATCCAGGTATTGTCGGAGGTGAAGATTCTCAGGCTCGGTAAGGGCATAAATTCTACTACAAGGACGAGTAGATCCAGGTATGAGGTCTATCTGGCAGTCATAAGACCTATGAGGAGGTAGAGAGTTAGCCTGATCCTTCCGGAAAACATCTTGGAATTCTAGGTATTCGGGAGGTAACTGAGGAGCCTCCGAGGAAATTGCTGCCAGTGCAACACCAGGTCGAGGGTGACAAGTAGAGACACATTCTGGAAACTGAACCGTTCTTGCTCGCCAATCGATCTGAGGATTGTGCTTCTCTAACCAAGGAATTCCTAGAATAATCTGGAACTGGGGGGCCTTGATCACATCGAACACGATCTTCTCATGGTGTCCATCTTGACTTACTAGCGTCACTTCTTGGGTGGTATGCGTTACTGGTCCGGAGGCTATCTCCGTACCATCCACCGTAGTAATGACGTCCTTTACAGCCTTTGGACAAAGAGTCAGATTCATCCTCAAAACCATTTCATGATCCACATAATTGCCGATGGCACCGCTGTCGACGTAAGCTTCAATCGCATGTAATCGATCCGGATGTTCAGGGCTAGGCCCCCAACACCTGCAGGGAACTCTACAAGACCATCTCCGAATTCAAGGCGCTGCTTTGCACCTCATCCCCCATGCCCCACCCAAGCACTCTGTTATTCTCTCCCTGACCACTTCCACAACACTGCCCTGGAAAGAAACCGCACCATTGGCAATAGCATGTCACCTTGCACCCTCGACCAGGCTCTCAGGCTTGGCCTCCTCCCGCTCACTCCTATGTCCTTCTCCCCTATCTCCCACCCAGAATTCCTAAAGCTACTAGCTAACAGCCGTCTATTAGGATCCCTTGGGGACTCCTGCCCTCCGTCTATTCCAAAATAAATTGTATCCTCAACCTGTGCTGGCAACATTGCAAGATCTATCATTGATGCATCACTCACCTCGGGCATCTTCCCAGCAGCTTTCAGGACCTCATACATGTGCCTCTCTAATCCTTCTAGACCTCTCAATGGCCTTAACACCATTTGCCACCTCACTGCGAGGAGCCAGGAATGAGACGCAGACACAGGGGGGTTCATGATTTTGGCCATTAACATGTTATTACAAATGAAAAAGGGGTTGGAAAATGCCTTTCTGTCCCTACTCTAAGAGGTATTTCCCAACCTAACATAAATCTAAGGTTCTGTCTGATGTCCAGATGTCCAAAGCAAACTGTCCTGTGTCCAAAGTACTATTCTGGCCCTCACACTCTAACAAAATGAACTCTAAGGTGAAAAGGGTAATGTCTTTGGCCTTGAGTTGTGTATAACTTTTCAAAAAGGACATGCGTAACTCTAACACAAAGGGTTCCAGAAGGTTAGAGTTTTTTGTTTCACAGGGTGGTTCCATTCCCTTTCTCTTCACTCTGTTTTATACTTTCAAGAATATCAGTTCCTTAGGTTTTTCTTGTTCATCAACACAATTGGTATTGTGAGGGGTAAGAAATGCGAGAAGAACAAGTAGATTGCGTTTTTCCACAAGTAGCCATTTTTATTAAACAATAATGGGGTGATAGACGCCTAGATTTCCCTAACCCAAAGAGGATTTCCCTGCCTGTTAAACTAAGACTAAAGGAAAACCCTCTAACATCAAGACATATCTGTCCCTCACACTTATACATACAACAAAATCATACAGGTTTCATATGGTTGTTCAAACTCAACAAAATAACTATTATATTCAAAAATGTTTATAACCATATATCCTTGTAACCAGAGTCAGATCCCCTTCCCCATGATTAATGCAAGATTATCCAAATTAAAGTTCCAAACAAGAACGTTTCTTTCAATAGCCAAGTTCTGCTTTACATGCCACATATTTCTTTTACTCCATTCGTCTTTATCTTGACACTTGGATTGTCTTATTACTAAACAAGATTTCTCCCTCTTCAAAAATGATTGTCCGAAGTTTCCACAAACTCTTCCTTGATAAACCAAAAAGTCTTTCACACTTCCAGTCAATATTTCAATATAAACTCTTTTTTTTAAAGAACAACTACTTTCACTTTTCTTTATAAACAACGTTTTGTCAGGATGGTTGTACCACAGTTCATCATAAACACATTAGTGGACTTGCCACTTTCCACTACAACCTTCCACCACAATGCAGTACTTCATATCTTCTTCCTGGTCCACTAACCTGTGAAGACTACCACTGATAATCCCTTTACTGGTATACTCGCCTGCCAGGATAAAAACTCCTACCACTACTACAAGTACTTTGTGGTGAGGCTTGCAACCAACTATAGAAAAGACCTTGACTTTCAACAACATTGAGATTTACAATTTCTTCCATCTGGATACAATACACATTGATGGTGTTTGCTCCACTGATTTGTTTGTCACATGTAATGCAGGTTATGTTCTTCTCCTCCTTGATGCTCACTACAAGGGGTGTTTCCTCTCCTGCCACCTTTGGGTTCCTACTATCACACCAGTTAACTGCTGCTAATGTCTCTTATTCAAGTTTCTCGCTTTAGGAAAACTGTTTCTCATTTTATTTGTAATTGCCCTTCTGTAACGCTCACCTGATTCCCGCAGAGGCGCCGGTCTTGACTGGGTGAATGCCGTATCTTCAAAGGTGATGTGTAACACACGGTTGGCTCTTTGGGCTGGACCTCTGTGCACTGTATGTCTGACTCGAAGAGTAAGATGTCTGCAGATAGAAAATATGGGATTAATGAACTGGGGTTATTGGGTGCCTCTCTCCTCTTCCCTTTCTCTTCTCCTGTAGAACCCCAAAGGTTAACACCCTCACCTTAGGTAAGTGAACGCCGAGCTCTCCATCTGCCTCGGGGCAGGGTGCCGTAACCAGTTTCTTCACTGGATAAGGGTGCAGGCCTCTTGACCTCAGAGGACTGCTGTCCGTCGTTAACTGCACGAACGGTAAGTTCTGGGCACTTCAAATGTCTTAAAAGTCTTTTGTAATGATATCTCTTGTTTTGCAGGGTTCCGGCGATGGCGGATGGCGGGCTGATGAGAGTTGAGGATCGAACCCGCGTGAGGAATAGAAGCGCCTGGAAGCACGTAAGTAAGCGCTTGTAGCCTGCTTCACGATGCGCACTAACTGTCCCTTTTATCTTGCAGGTACAGGTTCAGAGCTTTAGAGAAGCTGAAGGGTGCTGGAATACCCACTGGATTCGGCGTGGGAAGGAGTAATGGCACGTGAGTAATAAAGTTGCCCAATGTCTTTAAACGCACCTTCTTTTGTCTTTCAGATGCGGGATGCAGCGCCGAAGGCCTCCGGAGCGTGCAAAGAGCTGGTAAGCTTTTGTCTTTCAGATGCCGGAATGCAGTGCGAAGACCTCCGGAGCATGCGAAGAGTAGGTAAGCCTTTGTCTTTCAGATGCCTGAATGCAGCGCGAGGCGTTGGTGACAGCCGATGGACCAGGTAAGAGATGCGCTGCCACTGAAGACCGTAGTGCTAACCTGTTCTTTCTTTGTCTTTACAGGTGCTGCTGAAGACTGGATTCCAGGATGGTAAGCCTTTGTTCCCTTAGGCCCAGGATCAGAAGCAGAAGACACGATGAGCGTTCTGCTGCAGAGAATGCAGAATAACGCAAAGCAAGATTCATCCATCGGGTGTGGTTTAAATAGCCTCCTGTAGTGCTTAGGTGTCTCCTTCCACAGCCACGCCTAAGAAAAGAGTTCCTGCTTTCCAGAAGAGTTCCAGTGTTCTGAACCTAGGGAGTGGCTCCTGCCCCACCCAACAGGAAAAGTAGTCCCAAACAGAAGAGGATCAGGGGTTCAACTGGCAGGTAAGTAAGCAGCATGGTCTGCTGCAGGTAAGTCCACCCAAGCATTATGAGCCCGGCGCTTCCAGCGCTGGGACTGGGCATCTTTATGAGCCTGGTGCCACTGGCGCCAGGACAGGGTCCAAAAGGTCCCAATTGGGACTGGCTGGCACTCGGAACCGGGGTTATGGGTCTGCTTCCAAGGGAGTCGGGCAAGTCCTGATCTTTTGGAAGCAGAGATCATGACAGCACCCCCCCTCAAGGCCCCTCCCAAACCGAGCTTCTCCGGGGGTTTGGGCTTGTTGGGAAATGTTCGATGAAATCTTTTGATTAGACGAGGCGCGTGGACATATTCTGCAGGTTCCCAGGATCTTTCTTGGGGACCGTAGCCTTTCCAGTCAATCAGGTAAAATAGTTTAGATTTGGAGATCTTGGAATCCAGGATGCTTTTGACTTCAAACTCGAGTTCTCCATCAACTAGAATAGGTTTTGGAGATGTAGTTAGTCGGGTTTGAGGTTGCACAGGTTTTAATAGAGAGACGTGGAAGACCGGAAGTATCTTCATGTGAGGGGGCAAGTCCAACTTGACCGCTACTGGATTTACTATGGTAGTGATGGAATAGGGACCAAGGTATCTTGGGTTGAATGTGCGTGGTCCTTTTAGAGGTAGATATTTGGTGGATAACCAGACTTGATCTCCTACTTGATATTGGGGGGCTTCCTTCCGATGTTGGTCTGCTCCTTTCTTGTATTGTTCTTTAGCCCTTTGAAGGTGAGAAACGGCTTCCTTAAAGGCTTGGGTGATTGTAGAATGCAGGTGGTCTACTGCTGGTGTTCCAAGATCTTGGAGTGGATCCAACTCCGAGGTTCGAGGGTGACTACCGTATAAAAGAAAAAACGGGGTCTTCCCGGTTCCCGAGTGGACAGAGTTATTGTAGGCATATTCGGCTATCCAAAGGATATCTTTCCAAGTTTTTTCAGTTTGTTGTAGCATGCAGCGCAAATACTGTTCCAGAGTTTGATTGGTCCTCTCGGTTTGTCCGTCGGTTTGAGGGTGGTGGCTGGTCGAAAGTCTCACATCAATTTGAGCCGACCGACAGCAACTTCGCCAAAAATGAGAAATAAATTGACTACCTCGATCCAAAATTAGAACTGAAGGAAAACCGTGCAGTCGGACGATGTTTTCGAGAAATTCTCGGGCCAGAGTTGCTGCTGTTGGTAAGCCTTTGAGTGGAATGAAATGCGCCATCTTGGAGAATAGGTCCACGATTACTAGGATCGTATTGTATCCGGAGCATGGAGGTAGATCGGTGATGAAGTCCATAGAAAGCGTATGCCAAGGGCGAGGCGGGATGTCAATAGGGCGTAAGAGGCCGACTAGTTTTTCCTTTTGACTCTTGTTTTGGGCGCATACTCCACAGGACATTATAAAGTCTCTGATATCTTTTTTCCAAGACGGCCACCAGAAGTAGCGCTTGATCTTTTCCGAGGTCTTGGTCATACCGGGATGTCCTTCCATTAAAGAATCGTGATAACAAGAGATTACCTTTTTCTGTAAATCTGTGCTGGGTAGGTATAGCCGTTCTTGAAAATATAATAGGTTGTCCTTCACCGTAAAGTCCTTTCCCTGCAGATGCCAATTCTGTATGTCTGCTGGAGTTACCAGTAGCCTGGCTTTATCCTTAACTTCCTCTATGGATTGTGTGGCGATTACACCTAGAATTCTTTGTTCGGAATGATAGGTACAGGTTTAGGATTGATCAAATGTTCTTCCACTCCCATCCGAGAAAGGGCATCAGCTTTACCGTTTTTTGTACCAGGTCGATAGGTAATTATGAAGTCAAACTCGGCAAAGAATAGTGCCCAACGGAGTTGCCTAGAGGATTGAGCTTTTGCGGTTTTCAAATATTGCAGGTTTCGGTGATCTGTAATCACATTAACGGTGTGTCGGGCCCCCAGAAGATAATGCCGCCAAGCCTTATAGGCAGACTTGATAGCTAGAAGTTCCTTATCAGTAATAGTGTAATTGATTTCAGGAGGCGAGAATTTGCGGGACCAAAATGCCACGGGATGCAACTGATTGGTTACTGGGTCCTTTTGTGATAGAACTGCCCCCATGGCAAGGCTCGAAGCATCAGTTTCAACGATGTAGGGGAGTTCTGGGCGAGGATGTTTTAAGATCGGTGCAGGGATAAATCTAGTCTTCAAATTCTGGAAAGCTTGTTCCGCCTCGGTAGACCATTCAAAACGTTTGTTTTTCTTTAACAAGGCGGTGATGGGCTGGACTATTCGAGAGAATTCGGGGATAAACCTGCGGTAAAAGTTAGCGAAGCCTAACATGCTTTGAACACCTTTTACGGAGGATGGCGATGGCCATTTGAGAATTGCATCGACCTTCTTTGAATCCATACGCACTCCGCTAGGTGATAATATGAATCCCAAGAATTCAACTTCAGTCACGTCGAAAACACATTTTTCCAACTTAGCGAAAAGTTTGTGTTGATGCAATCTCTCGAGGACCATTTTCACGTGTTTCCGATGTTCAGTTTCCGATGAAGAATAAACGAGGATGTCGTCAATGTAAACAACAACACACACATCTATGAGCTCTCTGAGGACATCGTTCATAAAATATTGAAAGGCGGCCGGGGCATTGCAAAGTCCGAAGGGCATGACCTGATATTCAAATAGCCCATACTTGGTGCGGAAGGCCGTCTTCCATTCATCGCCCTCTTTTACTCGTACCAAGTGGTAGGCTCCTCTAAGATCCAGCTTTGTATATATGCATGCTTTTCTGACTTGGTCCAGGAGTTCAGGGATCAAAGGTAACGGATATCTATTCTTAACGGTGATCTGGTTCAGGGCGCGATAATCTATACAAGTTCTAAGGTCCCCTTCTTTTTTTGGAACGAAGAACAAAGCTGAGGAAGCAGGGGACTTGGAAGGACGAATAAACCCATTCGCTAGGTATTGATCCAGGTATTGTCGGAGGTGAAGATTCTCAGGCTCGGTGAGGGCATAAATTCTACTACAAGGACGAGTAGATCCAGGTATGAGGTCTATCTGGCAGTCATAAGACCTATGAGGAGGTAGAGAGTTAGCCTGATCCTTCCGGAAAACATCTTGGAATTCTAGGTATTCGGGAGGTAACTGAGGAGCCTCCGAGGAAATTGCTGCCAGTGCAACACCAGGTCGAGGGTGACAAGTAGAGACACATTCTGGAAACTGAACCGTTCTTGCTCGCCAATCGATCTGAGGATTGTGCTTCTCTAACCAAGGAATTCCTAGAATAATCTGGAACTGGGGGGCCTTGATCACATCGAACACGATCTTCTCATGGTGTCCATCTTGACTTACTAGCGTCACTTCTTGGGTGGTATGCGTTACTGGTCCGGAGGCTATCTCCGTACCATCCACCGTAGTAATGACGTCCTTTACAGCGTTTGGACAAAGAGTCAGATTCATCCTCAAAACCATTTCATGATCCACATAATTGCCGATGGCACCGCTGTCGACGTAAGCTTCAAACGCATGTAATCGATCCGGATGTTCAGGGCTAATGAGGACCATAGGTATCACGAAATGCGAGGTCACGGAACTGGTTTTAACGCTCGGCAAGAGGACCTCTATTCTTGTCGGGCGAGGTTGTTTCCCTGCTCAGAGTTTGTGACCCTGGTAACTGCAGCTCCTACTGCCTTCTTGGCTGGTTTCACCGGACAGTCTCGAAGAAAGTGCCCCGAGTTTCCGCAATAGAGGCATAATTGCAGCTGTTTTCTCCTTTCCCGCTCCTTTTGTGTTAGTGGTCCTTTCAGGCCCCCTATTTGCATGGGTTCCCCGGAGTCTACTCCTTTGGTAGGAGTTGGTGGTTTGGAAAATACTCGAGCATCAAACTTGGAACGATCAGCCTTCCTGTTCTGCAGTCTGTGGTCAATTTGAACGACTAAGTCAATATAGTCCGAACAGTCTTGCGGGGGATTCACTACTTGGGCTAACACATCTTTGAGCTCTCCACGTAGACCTCTATAAAACAGCGTAATCCTTTTGTCCTCAGGCCATCGAGTTTCCACTATCAGTCTGTTGAAAGACGCAATATAAGCCAAAAGGTCTTGATTACCCTGTCGCAATGAAAGGAGCTCATTGTCCAAGGCCTGCCCCTGTGAATGTCTTGCAAACAGTTTTTCCATACTGAGCTGAAAAGCTTGAAAATCATGGAGAACCGGATCATCTTGATTAACTAGAGGGATCAACCAGTCTGCCGCATTGCCACTAAGGTACGAAAGCACGAAAGCTACCTTAGCTTGATCAGTTGGAAAGGCTGCTGGCCGGCATAAGAAGTGCAACCGGCACTGATTAATAAATACTGCAAACCTCTTTGGGTCACCAGAAAATCGTTCGGGCGGAGCCAGAGGTACATTCCCAGGTAGGTTGATCTGCACTGGGTTCGTAGAGGATGTTGAAGGAAGATTTGCCCCTGATGCGGGTAACGGAGTTTGTCCGGCTTGTGACTGTAGAAATTGTCTAGCGAGATCGTCTGTTCGCTCCTTGGAAATAATCAGTTCCCTTCTTAGAGCATTCGTTTCCTGACGGGCTGCATGCACTTCTGCTCTTAGTTCCCCAAGTAACTGGGCTAGCTGGTCGGTATCCGAGGTTTCCATAGCGCCTGGGTGGGAGTTTTGCGATAGGCTTTGCGTTCTGTAACGCTCACCTGATTCCCGCAGAGGCGCCGGTCTTGACTGGGTGAATGCCGTATCTTCAAAGGTGATGTGTAACACACGGTTGGCTCTTTGGGCTGGACCTCTGTGCACTGTATGTCTGACTCGAAGAGTAAGATGTCTGCAGATAGAAAATATGGGATTAATGAACTGGGGTTATTGGGTGCCTCTCTCCTCTTCCCTTTCTCTTCTCCTGTAGAACCCCAAAGGTTAACACCCTCACCTTAGGTAAGTGAACGCCGAGCCCTCCATCTGCCTCGGGGCAGGGTGCCGTAACCAGTTTCTTCACTGGATAAGGGTGCATGCCTCTTGACCTCAGAGGACTGCTGTCCGTCGTTAACTGCACGAACGGTAAGTTCTGGGCACTTCAAATGTCTTAAAAGTCTTTTGTAATGATATCTCTTGTTTTGCAGGGTTCCGGCGATGGCGGATGGCGGGCTGATGAGAGTTGAGGATCGAACCCGCGTGAGGAATAGAAGCGCCTGGAAGCACGTAAGTAAGCGCTTGTAGCCTGCTTCACGATGCGCACTAACTGTCCCTTTTATCTTGCAGGTACAAGTTCGGAGCTTTAGAGAAGCTGAAGGGTGCTGGAATACCCACTGGATTCGGCGTGGGAAGGAGTAATGGCACGTGAGTAATAAAGTTGCCCAATGTCTTTAACCGCACCTTCTTTTGTCTTTCAGATGCGGGATGCAGCGCCGAAGGTCTCCGGAGCGTGCGAAGAGCTGGTAAGCTTTTGTCTTTCAGATGCCGGAATGCAGTGCGAAGACCTCCGGAGCATGCGAAGAGTAGGTAAGCCTTTGTCTTTCAGATGCCTGAATGCAGCGCGAGGCGTTGGTGACAGCCGATGGACCAGGTAAGAGATGCGCTGCCACTGAAGACCGTAGTGCTAACCTGTTCTTTCTTTGTCTTTACAGGTGCTGCTGAAGACTGGATTCCAGGATGGTAAGCCTTTGTTCCCTTAGGCCCAGGATCAGAAGCAGAAGACACGATGAGCGTTCTGCTGCAGAGAATGCAGAATAACGCAAAGCAAGATTCATCCATCGGGTGTGGTTTAAATAGCCTCCTGTAGTGCTTAGGTGTCTCCTTCCACAGCCACGCCTAAGAAAAGAGTTCCTGCTTTCCAGAAGAGTTCCAGTGTTCTGAACCTAGGGAGTGGCTCCTGCCCCACCCAACAGGAAAAGTAGTCCCAAACAGAAGAGGATCAGGGGTTCAACTGGCAGGTAAGTAAGCAGCATGGTCTGCTGCAGGTAAGTCCACCCAAGCATTATGAGCCCGGCGCTTCCAGCGCTGGGACTGGGCATCTTTATGAGCCTGGTGCCACTGGCGCCAGGACAGGGTCCAAAAGGTCCCAATTGGGACTGGCTGGCACTCGGAACCGGGGTTATGGGTCTGCTTCCAAGGGAGTCGGGCAAGTCCTGATCTTTTGGAAGCAGAGATCATGACACCTTCTTTGGCTAGGCAATGCTGGTTGTTGTCTTGCTCAAATATTGCCTCCTCTTTACTTTGGCAATGATGGTTACTATCTTGGTTAAAGATTGCTCCCTCTTTACTTTGGCTATGATAGTTGCAAACGTTCCCTTCTTGCTTTCTCTCAATATTAGTATCACGCCAACATTGCTTTCTTTCATTACTTCGGTATTCAAAATACTTGCGAGCAGTCAGCGGTCTACTGCGGAGCACCCTAGGGTCACCTAACGAAGGCCAACTCACCGGTCTCTCCCTGTACGTCCGCTCGACCCGCTGTTGCTGCCACTTCTGCTTCTTCTGTCAGGTCCTGGGCTTCTGGCAGCTCCGGGCGCACCCCTGTGGCCCACGCCTTTCGGAAAGGGAGCCTGTCTTGCTCCTCACACACCCCGGGGCTCACCAGCCACCAGAGCAGGGCACAGTATAAAGAGAGCCTCTTTCAGGGGGAAAGCCACCCACAACTCTGCTTCCTGCTGCGCGACCGCTGCACTTCAGGTCCCCGACTCTGACTCTCTCAGCAGCGTTATCTGTTGCAAACACAGCGTTGGCTCTGGCGTCTTCATTTTTCTGCCTCTGCTGCTCCGACTGCTGCTGGCTACTCCTATTTCTTAGAATGACCTGCACATGAAGGGGCTTTAAATATTTAAAAGTCCCGCTCAGGTGTGGGTCATTAGAACCAGCAGACTGCACACTGCAGTTCTGTGCCTCTGCGCCCCTCTTCCTCGACCATGTACCTAGAGCATTATGGGACTTGAAGTCCCTAATATTCTGGTTGCTTTTTATAGCAAAGGCTTCAGCTATAACCTTATTTAATTCATTCTTTTTATAGAATACACCTTTAGGGGAGGGTGTTAGATGAATTAATGGTTGGTTCTTGATTTCATAGCTTAGACCTACAGGGGAATCGTACCTGTCAGAGGTAATGGTACTGATGCTCTGATCCCTACATATATCAAGGGTTTTGACAATTTGGGTAATTTTGGGAAGGGAAGCCTTACTCTGACAACAAGCCATTTGGTATTCCGGTATTATTGAATTCTCACCCTCCGAAGATGAATACCGCGTCTTTCTTAACAGAGTCATCCCCTTGGTGGCCTTCGCTGCCAGGTGATCCACATGGCTAATACCACCCACAAGGTTAGTATCACTAGTGGCTGCCTTCCCCTGGCCACCTGGGAGGAGGCTTTAGGCTGGGATTCTGTGAGGACTCAGCAGGATTCATCACAGTATATAAAACAACTTGACTGTTAGTCTGTATCGTTGTTGGATAGCTGGTGTACTCTTCTGCCTGGTTTTCTCTCCTCTTGGGTATATTTTAACTCAGCCTTTTTCCAGTCCTGCTGTATCCTTACCAGGATTCTCATAGCTAATGTATTTTACACACTGTTCAACTTGACCTTGTCTGTATGCTTCCTTACCAGGACTTTCTTATATGAACACCTTTGCAGCTTGCATCTGCCTGGTATACTCACCTGCTAGGGCCTTTCTCATTTAGATGTTCTTGTGACTGGAATCTGCCTGGTATATTCTCCTGCCAGGGGATTTCTCTTATGTTCACTGCAACCACTTACAGCCTTAACAGTCTCTTATATCTACTCTGGTCTCCTTTCAATCTGCCTGGTATACAATCCTGCCAAGGCTTTCCTTATAGATAGGTGGCATGCACTCACAAACTTGACAATCTCTTATATTTATTTTGTTCTGTCTTTTAAAGTAATATTCAGTTTCTTGCTCTTTCACATACACTTCATTCAATGTTATTTGCTTTCTGGAGGCATGCCAATACGCTGCATTGTCCCTGCTTCCCTTGGGTGGACTCACCGGCTCTTGATGGTGTGTATAGGCTTTCCTGTGGCAAGCCTACAGCTCTCTGGTGTTCTGTTCCTTCTTGCTGCCTCTGCCTTGCAGCTTCTGAGCCTCTTGCGGCTCTCGCTCTTCCATTCGGCGTCTCTCCGGGCTCAGGTGGCAAGCAGGCGGCCTTTCGGCACCTGCAAACGCTGTGAAGCTTCTCGTCTGCTTTTGGCGTCCTCACAGTGTGCCATTCCTTGCAGTCCGCTCCTCCCGGTTCTTTCGGTGAGCCGGTTGGCTTTATAGATCTCGCACCAGCCCTTAGGTCCCTCAGTAAACAAAGAGAGGACAAGAGTCCTCCTGCCAGCCTTTCTCCGTCACCTAGTCTGCCGGTTTAAATCTCCAGCCAACTTCCCTTTCCTTGCAACAACTACAGCACAGCTTGTGCTCTTTGTCTCCATGATCTTCATTACTCTGCACCTCTTCCTCGTCCCAGTACTTTTGCATTTAGGAAAAAGGACGTCGGTTCTTGATGACTTGTATGGAAAGACTGGAAAAGTGTTTGCAGTCATTTTGAAAGGCAAGTCAGTTCTTGATGACTTGTATGAAAAGTCTGAGAAAGTGGTTTTGAAAGTTAAGTCAGGTTTTGGTGACTTGTGTACAAAGTTATAAAATGTGTTTTCAGTAACCTTCCTATGTGGGAGAGGGAAGGTGTGACCATATTCCATGAAGGCATGGGAAATGGATGCGTTATCCTCAAAAGAAAAGGGAGGATACCATGTCTCGTCCAATGATGTCATGTCACTCCCTTGGGGTTTGGAACCCCCTATGTGATCCTCCCTTATATAGCCGCCCCCAGGGTCAGGATCAGGTAGCGGCTGCCATCCCCCTGGCCACATGGGGAGAGGTCACCACTGGGAAAGGAGTGATGACACCATTGGATTCATCAGATCGCCCTCACAGACAGACTCCACGCTCTCTGCATCATGGATACAGCCTTGAAGTGCATCTCCTTGTTCCTCTCCAACAGATCCCAAATAATAGACATGCCTCCCTTCTCCTTGATTCCCTGCCAGGTTACTCTTCTCTGCTCTTAACCTCTACCTGAGCCCTCTCCCCACTATCATCTGCTCACACGGCCTGTCTTGCTACAACTACGCAGATGACACCCAAATCATCTTCAAAATCCCAAAGGATCATTCCAACTTCCCCCCCGACCTTGCATCATGCCTCACTGAAATCAACCACTGGATGACTGCTAACCACCTCCTTCTCAACCCTGGAAAATCTGTAATCATGATCTGCGGGACGACTGCCCTCTTCCCCCAACCCACCCCTTGGCTGCCCACTCTAGGCCTTCCACCATATATCTCCAACTCAGTAATGAACCTTGGATGCCCCATGGACTCAGCCATGTCCCTATCTCAACACATCAACTCAGTGTCAAAACCCTGCTATCATACACCTACAGACTCTCTGACGCACCTTTCACTACCTGACCTTCGCACACAGAGTTGCCGCGATCACAGCCATTGTCCTTTCTAGCCTAGACTATGCCAAATCCCTACATCTGGGTGCCCCTGCATCACAACTTAGAAAACTCCAACGGGTTCAAAACACTACTGCAAGTCTCCTTCTGGCCCTATGCCCCAGAGTACATATCACAGCTGCACTGTGTCCGTCACTGGCTTTCGATCCAACGACAATCCACCTTCAAGGCAATGTGCACAGGCCCAGAATATCTACAACACAAGCTCACAGCCTACAGGCCCACCAGAAACCGGAGCTCAGGCACAGCTCTCCTCCTTTTCATCCCAGTAGCTAAATCAACCAGAATAGGGGGATCCTCTTTCTCCGTCCAAGCTCCCACCATCTGGAATTCAATCCTATTTAGCTTCTGCCGCACAGAGCATCACCTTGCCTTCCGAAAGGCACTCAAGACCTGGCTCTTCCTTTCTGCATCTTGACTGACCTAGTCCACCTCCTGTGTGAACTATCGCCTCTCAGTTCTCATTCCGTGGTCCTGCATGGGCGTTCACCCACAGTGCTTTGCAGCCATCCCAATGGCATATGGTGCTATACAAATGCCATATAACTTAACATAAGCACTTGTTGAAAGTTCTTTAAGCTACTGGGCTAGGAAAGGCTATTGCCATGTTATCCTTTTTGGACTTTAAATTGCATGAGTTTGTATATCGACTGGAATATGTACTGAGAGCAAAAATATGTGAGAGCAGGTTGTTGTCTCGTTTGCCTATACCCGCAAGTGAAGAGGAGGAAGATAAGGAGATGGTTGTGGCTTTGGGAAGCGTATGTAATGCAGAGTCGTGTGAGGAGTGGACATGGGCCACAATGGAGGATGATGTGTTTAAGGAGGTCATGTGTGGATGGCCCAAGGAAAGGAGTGGGAGGGATGAATTGAAACCTTTTGTTAGATACAGGATGAGTTGTCAGTGGAAGCTGGAATAGAGATGTGGGAACACAGTCTGGCGCCCCCAACGTGCATCAATGCTAAACCTCTGAATATCGCACATGAGGGCCACAGTGAGTCAACTATGAAGGGCTGAGGGGACAATATTGGTCCCTGAGGATGGACGTTGTGGTGGAATAGCTGGTATGAACATGTGTGGTGTGAAAATCAGCAGACAAAGGACTGGTGTGTACACAAGTGCCACTGCAAAGTGTAGGTTGGCCAAAGACACTGTGGACCAAATAGCAGTGGATGTCATTGGCCCTATGGAAATGCTCGATACGGATGAATGTTATATGTGGGTGGTTCTTATCATTCCAGTGGTTATCGGTATAGTTCATGTCGGTACACACAACTAGTGGGGTGATTAGGATTTGCATAAGTGTTTGGGGCAAAAGGGGGTGCCAGAGGTGTTGGTGACAAACGGCAGTGTCCAGTTCACTTCGTCAGACATGCGTTGTTTTTGTCAGAATTGGGTATTAAAATTTGGAAGATCATGTTGTATCATCCCCAAGTTAATGGTTTTGTTGCAAAGGTTCAATGAAACTCTGAAGAGTTGCATTTGGTGGGCTGTGACAAACCAGGTTGCTGTTCCTGAGACGTTGAGGGATATGTTGTGGTCATATCGTACTGCACCACACTCTGTCACGTAAGTGTTGCAATTTGAATTGTTAAGTGGTAGGAGAGCTGTGTCTAAATTGGTGCTGTCATGTGCGGGCTGGTTTAGAATTTCTCACAAATTAAATTATGAAATATGTGATGTGGTGCTGAAGTTGGTGATGTGGTGCTGAAGTTGCAGTGGAATAGGTTAGATTATGATTCGTATAGGCATGTGATGGATTTGGAATTCAGAGTTGTTGATGAACTTTAGTTAAGAAGTCTATTAAAGTTGCAAAGGGAGAATTGCAATAGTATGATTCAGACGTGGTTAGTGGTGTTAGCTAGTGATATTAAACTAGGTGGAACAAGGAGTGGTTGGAAGTAGAGAGGTGCAATCATAACAGGACTGTTCAAAGTGGGTAGGGGATGGTCTTATTCAAATGGGTACTGATGGGGATATAGGCGTAAGTAGTGGATCCAGTCTAGTGTAAAATGCGGATGTTTCTGGGGGAAGAGATGAGGGACAGCATCCCGGATTTTATGAATATGGAAGCAATGGCATGGGTGAAGCACCTCTAGGCACATACAGTGGTGAAGTGAATGCAGGTGCAGGTAGTAGCAGGTGTTGCATTAGGGAACACATTAGGCCCAATGCAGTCTTACGAACAAGTTCAGAAAGTATCTCTGTTTAGATTAACTGCATGTCATTCCAGTTTCCTTAAGGCATTACATTTATTGCTAATGTGGTCTGTTGTTGATTCTTTTTGTAAAAGTTAGATAGTGGGTTTAATGTGTTCGATGGAAAGTGGCACATGTCTGTGCTATGCTCCATGTGGGGGGATCTAAAAGGTAAGGGGGGTAGCTCAGGGGCAACATGATTGTCTTGGAAGCAAGACAACTCAGCGCAACACAGGTTTGAATCCCGATCCTGGGCCTAGAAACCAATCTCTGGAAGACATGAAGCAAGAGAAAAATAAAAATTCATTACACATGGAAGATAAATGATATACGTATTCAGAGGGTAGAAAGTATATGATACCTCAGATAATTTGTTTACTTCAAGCAGAGGCAAAGAATTGAAGAAATCAAAATCGAAGAGAGTGAAGGGGCCTGTATGTCTTTGCTAAAGGCAGTCAAAAAGGAATTTTGTGAGTTCTCACTAGTACCAAATGATCGAATTCTACAGAGCAGAAACATACGCAACAGTGTTATACGGTTGCGAATTATTAAGTACAAACAATAGGAAATTCTTTGACAGAATGGAAGGTAGGATCTTGAAAAGCGTTCTGGGTCTCCTACGTTCGGTACCAGTGAGTGTCTTATGGTCAGAACTGGGTCTGGTCTCATGGTGAGTGCAAATGATGAAGCAGATGTTATCCCTCTTCTTAAAACTGTCTAGAGCAGAGAAACCTCACATTGACTTTTACCTGTATAACATGATGCTAAAAGAACAGACGCCATTCCTATGCAAATTTAAGAAAAAATTTCAGTCATTAATGGTTCAGCTTGGTATAAGCGACATTATTGCTGAAAACTCATTAAAAGGAATATAAGGAGTTGGGACATCATCGCTGACACGTACGATCTTACTAGGCTGGAACTATACAGAGGAAGAGATATAGACTATATAGCAGGCCGTGGGGTAAAATTGTATATACATAAATTCCCATTAGCCAAACATAGAAACTGGTACCTCAAATTCATAGCGGTGTCAGCCCCCATTGGTGCCCCTCTGGCCCCTTTTGTCGTGGGGGGATGACATGTCCTGAGAACGACCCAAACCTAACCTGCTGATAAATAATAGCCAGACACTAGTTTACATTTTTTGGAAACACATGTCACAATTTATTGGAGCATACAAAACAGGGGGCAGTCCCAGCCCTAAAGCATCATCGTTCACGACCATGCTATACAAAAAAGCTAGCCCAAAAAAGTGGGGCATTACATCTGAATGTTCTCGGTGTCCCCTTGCCGCTCGATGCTGTCGCAAGGCACCGGACATACGCTCCAGATTGCTACACAGAGTACTTCCATCTCGGGCCCACTGAACTGAAGGTGAGGAGTCTCCAGCGTCCATAAGGGATTCAGTGCCCGTCGTCCGAGACTGGCTCGAGTGCGGCCATCGGGAAACAAGCCCACGGTTCAAGCCGTGGCCTACCCCTCCCCAGCTAGGACTGCCCCGAACTCTGCCCTGCTTTGGTAGGCCACCCTACTACCCCTAATGCCCCCATGCTTCAATAAACTGCTCCTTGTTCTAGCTGCCACCGACCTTCACCTAAACCACAATTTTTCAACATATCCCAGGTTTTGTTCAACATCCCGTTTCACCTTTAAATAAGTGCTGGCATTTCAAGTGCCCTAAGTGTGCTGGTACCAACCGCTGGTATTTTCTGGACAGACCTCTCCGTTGTATGTAACCACCTTGCAATTTACAGTGCCCGTACGCCGCCCCGGTCTAAATACCAGCATGTCCCCTATGTGCCTGACATCTTACCATTTTCCAATTGTCTTGAGGGTCGTCGTGTGCGTTTCAAGCAAGAGCCTTCACTTGTAGCTAAAACATAATTCAAAATTATGTACACCTTTTATACATCTTCCCCATCCACCAGTCTTACCACTGGCATGTCCTTGTGTGAGGCCCCACAGTTTACCAACCCCTTCAAAGACATGAACCGTGTTACTATACCCCTAGTTTATACCTGGGTAGGAATTTGACCTCATTGTGCATTTATGCCACCCTTTACCCTTACCACGAGCATGACATATGGGAGTGCCCACATCTTACCAGCCCTTTAGCGATCGTTATGTCACGTTCCCGGTCACTCTCCTGGGACCAAACGGAGGCGGTCGTAGACGTCCGGTATTATTCACATATCCTATAACACATAAGCAAACATCTGTTACTTGCATCATACATCTGCGGAACAGTGTCCCCCAGTTGGCCCATCCATCAACCTTATGTTCCCCTGGCTAAACCCCGCTGCTGGTGCGGACCTCAATTTCCTGGTCATTCATGTCTGCCTACAGCCCTTACCTTTTGAAACAACATCGGTGTACCTGGCTGAAGTCCGGTCAAACAAGCATTGACAAAGCCAACAATGTTGGCCTGTGTGCATTATCCCTTGCCCGGCCTGCTATTATATTCCAGATACGATACGCCAGGGGTCGTGTTGCCAAAAGAACATGCATCTCGGCCGGCGCCGCGGCCAAAGAAGCAGAAATGCTCAGCGCACACAAGTTCTCCCCACAACAGCTAGAGGTGCCAATGCACCCCATACTTACCACACCTGACAAAATACGAAATCCGGCTGAGGGGGACTGGAAAGAGGCTGTGATCCAGTCCCCCTCCATTTTATAAGCAGTCCCAAGGGCGGGCAGAAGTGCCCGCCCTGGGGACGGCCAGCTCCCGCCTCCTGGAGGGGTAGTGGGGGATATGCTGTGGGAGGCAAAAGGGAGGGGGGCAGCCAGAAGGGGCGTCCCGCTATGTGGGATATCCCTCGAGCGCCCCTTGCATTTGCTGGGACCTTCTCTGACTCAACTGCCTACCAATGCTGGAAGTAATAGGACCCACATTAGGGATCATTGAAGAACTAAAAACTGTAGATTGTGTGGTGATGATTTGGAATCCCTAAAACACTTGGAATTGCGCTGTCCTGAGATGATGCCTGAGAGGATTGTCCAATTTAGTACCTTTATAAATTCGCCGTCTTCGGTAATAACATCAGAATGTTGGTACAGATTAATGGCAACCACATATCACTCACAATGGCTCTAGTTAAATTTATGATGATAACTTTTGCTAAGATTGAAAGGGTAACGACTCTAGCTCATCTTGAGGTGAAAAGGGAATTTAACAAGCATATGACTTTGTCAAAATCCTCAGAGTATCGTTGTCTTTCTTGTTTCTATTTTCCTGCCTTTTTTCTTTTTAATTTTTGCTGTCCTTTCATTCTTCTTATGTTGCTATGGCAGCTCATTACTTTGAATTATTGCTGTTTGATGTAAATGTTTCATGGACTGTGAGAGATGCAGAGAAGTAGTGGAATATGATGCTACTTTTTATGATATATGATGATCTGAAGAAGCTATTATGATTTAATATTAAAGTACTTTGTGTACTAAAACATTTGTTTTAAATTTAAAAAAATTAAGCACATTATAAAAGAACAAGTATAATTAATTACAACATTCCACCACTTCTCTAGAAAATTTGCCATTGTTCCCTTGTATGTCGCTCAAAGCACTGTACCTGGGCGGCAGAAAATGGCACCTTTGTTTTTGGTGTTCCCCTACAGGGGATTTGAACCTAGGCCCCGTGGATAATACTCTAGTGTCACATCTTGCTGAGTTATCTAGCCTGTTTGGGGCCTAACACCCATTCCCAAACCACCACAAAGGTCTCCCTGCAGTGATCAGTGTTTGTTTTCTGCAATTAAGAATGATTAACGTAAAATTGCTGCAGACATAGCTGTTTTTGCATGTAATGGGTGCTTACAGAGTCGTAGGCATGTCCCTTAAGAGGTGCAATTGGTGGTCGATTGGGATGGGGCAGTGGCATAAAGTTGCATGCTGTTGGGTGACAATAAGTAATAGTTTTCTTTGACTGCGTATGATGTTGGGTGTTTACTTTAATTCAGTGTTGGGGGGGTTGGGGGGGAGTGGAAAAGCAGATCCCAGGTATGGGGGTTCGTATTGGGGTGATGGTACGTAGAGGGCGATGGGGGAGCATAGTTGTTTTTTGTACACGTCTATCTCTGACATGGTGCCACTCAAGTTAACCCCATGACTTGAAAAAGATACACCGATATTATATTCAAATAAAGCACCAATGAAAGACTGATATTTTTGTGTTTATTTTATTTTTTCCTGCAAGTAGTGAACCCCAGATTGGAGGGCACAATTGTGTCAGGAGTTATACGGTGTTTTACACATCCCCTGAATTGCTCATGGTTGTGTTGGCTTCCAGTTTCACTCCAGGATCATATACAACAATCTAGAATATAATACACAAATGTATAACGACGATTATTCATACCAATCCAAGATGACGACGGATGTATGCACCATGGAGACAATACAGTCGATCGATTCAAAGATGGAGGCGGGACACGCACGGACGCAGGCTGGCATTTGCGCGTGCGCGTTTTTGCTCCCGCCTCTACACATTGCCCTAAGCTTTCTTCTTCTTATTGGATGTTGGTGGGTTTGCGTCAGCTACAGACAGTGCTCCGTGCAGTTTTTCCTAGAGCACAGAAAGGAGGGGGTTATTATTTATCTCCCTGCTTCTGTAAAAAAAAAAGGGGGAAGTACCATTAGTTCGAGCTCTGGTAGGAGGAGCGGTTCAACACTTGTGCTCACGCTTTCAGCCTGGCTGCCAGGTGAGCAATAGGATAGGACGCATTTCAGGAACAGGAGTATCCAACGGAACCACAAGGTGGGGACCGGGAAATTATTAACATATATGCTGTGCTGCCACTTTACCATGTTTCCTCCTGATCTGTCCATTCTGTGCACTTAGCAATACATGCCTCCTCAATCCTTCCTAAAGCAGTTCCTGTTTTGCCTTCTCTCTCAAGTTCTTGTACTTGATTCGGCAGTTTCTGTTATGGCCACCGTCAAGTCTTTCTCTCCATAGCAGGCGTGGCCCCCATCCCAGTATGTATTGCTTTCTTCCTCTTATTTCCTTTTGTAGTTCCAGATGTTGCTACTGATCGCCTTTCCGCCACTGCATGCTAACTCTCTTCTCAGAACGTTCTCTTACATTGTGCCCCTCTCCTTTCAGCAGTATGTGCCATTGTTTACACCGTTCTCTCATTTGGCAGTCTGTGCGTCTTTCTACCCCGCAATCCTCCTCTCTGCTATGCAATTTCTACTCCCACGCCCTCACTATAAAATCCCCCCCTCCATTGTACGTATCTACCTTTGCCCCATCCTTTACCTTTCTGTCTCATATCGGTGCATATGCCCCCGCTACACCAATTGCTTTTTTGCGCTGCAGTACTGTTTACATGACAGCAGTGGGTTACACCCTTAGCAGAAATGTAGCCTGCACGTGATTTGGCCGTGCACTCACTCACTGTGTGGGTGTTTCTAAAGTCTGTTTCACACATTTTTGTTTTGAAGTCTGTGTTTGCTGGTGTCCTAGGTAAATACAAATATAATCGTAGTTGACGAGGGTCTGTTTCTAGTGGCGTTGTTTCTGCTTTCTGTGTTACGTCCGATGTTTCTAGATACCTGTGGTCCATGGTCTGTGTTTTTAGGTTCAGTGCGAGCCTTAGAGCTGGGTTGCTAGGTTTCTATTCTATTTAATTTCTAGTTTCCCCAGTCCTTGTTCTTGCGTTCTGACTGTGTTTGCTCATATCATAGCTCTCAACCATTTGTCTCGCAAAGGCGGGTGAAATCACCCGATTTTGTTTCTGGCGGGTGAGACGCCCATTGGAATCAATGGGCGTGCAGGAGGCTTGGCGGGTGAGTCAGCCCTTTGCAAGGCGGGTGACACCCGCCAAAAGCGGGTGTGTTGAGAGCTATGTCATATGATTAGGGACTCTTCGAGGCTGTTTTGTGGTTGATCCTATGGTCTTTCTTTCAGGTTCCTGTGCTGTGTGGTGCACCACACCAAGATTGGTCCTGCTTAGTCCAGAGGTAGACCCACGCATTCAGACATTCACAGTCTAAAACTTTGAAGGATTGCCATCAGTCAAGGGTATAGGACAAAAAAGGGGGTAATTCTTAGAGATGGTGGTCTACTGACCAGATCCCCAAACTCCATGCCAAAAGCATAGCATAGGCGCATTAAAAATATCCAATAAATAAAATAGTGTACACATGTGCCTGGCTGAGTCAGTAGTCTGATCTGCAGCCCCTGCTTTCACTTAGCACTGAGCTGGTTCAGGTCATGGGTGACCTCTTGGCAGCCAAGTCACTACAGCACATGGGCTCCATTTCAGATAAGCACGTATATGCCAAAACCCCATAAGTATTAGTATTACTGTCCTGGTGGCACATTAAACTTTAAATATAAGCCATACCCAGGGGTCGAAATTGCATTTCATGGAGCCCGAGCTGGAAGTAGCTCCTGGGTGCAAGAGGTTTCCTTTGGCCAGAAGTTACTCATCATGAAGTTCATCCTCAAGAATGACGTGTCTGAAAGATGCCAGCACTCGTTTTGTTTCTGCTAAACAATGGCGTGTACCCAAAATTGCATATTCTTGTAACCCATCCTTTCTTTTGCTTTGTTTCTGTCTTGTATTGCTGACTGTTTCTGTTGAATCCTGTCTCTGTACAACAACCATATAGAGACGTAGAGCCATTTTAATGACGTGATGACCGGGCCCTTAAACAATAATTGCGGACAATCCTTCAACAAAAGATCAAACCACGTCGACCTGTTACCCCTTCATGTGCCCCCCAGGTCGGAACCTAATACTTTTAACAAATAGGTACTAAGTCAACACACCATTTTTATATCACAATTTTAATTACATATAAATCGCAAATCATTATGTCAATTTATAAAAAAACATTTTTCTAAAATTGCAAAAATTCCTAAAAACCTTTTACAAAATGTCTCATAAAACCAATTACCATACATTGCCATGTTGCTTTACATGTCTTAACTTGTTACATTCTCTTTAACTTGCTTTCCCTTTAATTTGTTTTACATTTGTTTTTGTCAGTTCTTCTTTCTTGCTTTTTTATTTCAACTTGTATACACATTCCTAGATGCATAGTTCATGTTCGATTGTTGGCTGGGGAGCCAAATGTGGCTGTTGGCGTCAATCTAACCAGGCTCTTCTAGACCCTATCCTACAGCTAAACGGCACCCTGCAATTTCGAACCCTGCATACCCGAGTTTGTGCATGATGGATGGTGTAATTTGTGTTTTTTTTTTGGTTGAAATTCTGTTGGTTTTTCATTTTCAAACAACCAACATATACCGTAATAAGAGAACCAGAAAGGCATGTAAGAGCAAAAAAACATCAGGGTTTCCCATATACAGCCTAATGGATGAACACATATTACATTCATATTGTTATCTCCCCATCAAGAATATTGCTAATACCCATTATGGTATTTATGTATACTAAACAAGTCCTGCTACACCTAGGCCAACTGGGCCTGTCCCTCCCTCCTGCCCCTCTCTACTAAATATGCGCATTCTGGGTTACGAGGATATGGATAGGGGCTGTGCATGGACAGCAGTGAGGCTACCATAACAAAGTCATAAGGTATGGGGGCTTTGAGGCCATAAAGCGCAGGTATGCTGCAAGGCGGGTTCCGGCCCCCGCACAGTGTCACCCACTGGGGGGGGGGGGCATCATACATCAATGGCTTTCTTTGTACACCTATATGAATGGGTCCAGCACCTCCCACAATGTGCCTACCCATGTATTGTTGTCTGGGTTCTGTCGTTTGTATGCGGTTTGTTGCAGGGTGCAGATCCTGGCCAATAGATCTATCAACTGTGACTTGGAGGGTGGGGATGTCAATTTCCAATATATGATTAGGAGTTTGCGAGCAGTGAAAAGTATGATGCTTGTGGCCTTGCAAATGAGTCTATCGGGATGCCAATCCCGGTAGCCGGCCCCAAACAGCATAGAGATAAATCAATGTCTGGGAAATGTGAGATCACCAGTCTGTGTATCATTTTGCCAATAAATCGTCAGTCTTGGGCAGGACCATGATGGGTGCCCCATAGTACCCAGATCCGTGCACCTGTGCCAACATCTGGGGGAAGGTGTTAAACCCATTCTGAACATTCTGGCCAAGGTATAGTATATTCGCTGGATTATCCTGAATTGGATTTGACTGTTTCTAATGTTTACTGCTGTCCCTAGTATGGCTGCAAAGTAGTGATATATATCTCCAGCGTCGACGGTGACACAGAGGTCCGTGGACCAGGTCATCGCCAGGGCGCTGTTCCTATCAACATTGTTCGGTATGCTCATAGCATAAAAGGTGAGGAGGCAAGGGTGAGCGTCCAGTTGCTTTTCCAATTCCAATTCGCAAGGAGCTGGGGGGGTTTGGCTGAAGGTGTCTGATGTTTAATGAAGAATCACGTCGCGTGGTGTCCTATATTGGAGCCAGTGCCCAGGCTTAAGGTCCAGCAGTTGGCAACCAGTTTAGAATGGTAGTATTTGAGGGCCTTCACATAAATCCATAATCCTAACCTGCGACCACTGTGTGTCCTGTCGAGGGTGGAGTTTATGTTTGCCAACAATTGACATTAATATCCCTACGCTCATCCATGTGTAAGCTACCTTGATATCAATTCCCTGTTGGGTGTGCAGTTTGTGCCATTGTGTTAATGTTGGGCCCAAAACAGGGTGAGATTTGACACAGGTTTGAAGATGTGTCGGAGGGGTGGCTAAGATTTCAATTGGAGTCAGAGGGGCTATCCGGGTTAGTTCCATTCTTTTCCAACTCGTGGTGTCTTCCGTTTTTAGCCACCGATTTGCCCAGCACACCTGTGCAGCCTGGTAGTAGCTCCTCCACGATGGGAGGGCTAAGACCCCATCAGATTTAGCGGCAGTAAGGATAGATGCGCTATCGATATAGAGCAGATCGTCTGCATAGAGAGAGATCTGGTGTTCGTTCCTCCCCCGCTGCAAGCCTTCCCAGTGGGGGTCTGTATGTTGTTTGATTACAACCGGTTCTATAGATAGGGCGTAGAGTAAGGGTGAAAGAGGGCAGCCCTGTCGCGTACCAGAATAAAGACCGAACGGGGCCGACATTGTGCCATTTGTGGTCACTGACGCCATCTGTTCGGTGTATAGTAATTGGATCCGCTTAATAAGAGCTGGGGGGAAGACGTAATCCTCTAAGGCCAGAATTTCCATTGGACCGTATCAAATGCCATCTCAGTGGTGATGGCTAGGATCACGTCCCCCTGTTTTCGGGTTGTCTTCAATAATTGGAGCAGTCTGCGTTAGTTGTCCCCTGAATGGCTCTTGCGGACAAAGCCTGTCTGATCTTTGTGTATCAGATGCAGGAGGAGCCGCCCCTATTTTTTGTGCCAGACATTGTGCTAGGATTATTGCGTCAGAGTTTATGAGCGATATTGGCCGGTATGAGCTGCGTTCTTCAGGGATTGCCCTTTCTTATAGAACACCACAATATTTGCGGCTAGCTTCAACTGTGGTAGTCGACCCCCTACGCGCTGCTTCGGCAAAGACTTCCTCCAGTCTGAGAGCGATATCGTCAGTCATAGTTCTGTAGAAATCTATCGGGATTCCATCAGGCCTAGAGGCTTTAGGATGGTGTAACTTGCAATCAGGGTGCACATTTTGCACTAGCCAGCGGCTAGTGAGAATTGACTCCAGGCAAGTAAGAAATGGTGTGCTGTCTGTATGTATAGAATTGAGGTGACTAGTGGGTTTTATGCCTGGATAGTAGCTTGCAACTTGAAATTGTTCCTGGCATAATTATTCAAGCCATAACTGAGTTAGGGTATGTTTGAAGGTATCTCTCATAAATATCTCAGCCACTTCAATTTATTATCTGCTATCTCAGCACCGTGGGCCCAGCTCAGCTGTCGAATGGTTAATTATTTTATTTACTTACTGGGCATTTATAAGGCTCTTATAAAGATAGAATAGTGTTTCAAAGTGCCACAACGCAAAAGGGAAGTGAACAAGGGAGCAACACGTGATCATGGAGGAAAATGACAAAGAAAAACGCATGACAACACCGGTCCTACTAGGTCTTGTGACATTCGGAGTGTGCAAGGGCAGAGAGAGGGGGGAAAAGGGGGTTGGGGGTAAATGCAAGAGGGCCCGCCTAGGGGGTTGGGGGAGGAGTGCCAGAGTGCCCATTGCAGTGGCAGCAGGTGAGTGTGAGGCAGTGACCACCTAGAAGGACAGAGGGAGGGCAGCCGCCAATCCAATAAATGCTGACCTGAGGAACACCACAGGTCAGTAAGGGCCGGAAGGCAAGTGCGGGGGGGGGGGGGGATATGCTGTAGGCGATTGGGCGGAATGCTGGGACCCAATAGGACTCTTAAGTGCCCAGGCTGCCGATCTCAGCGACTCTGGGTATTAGCACAGGAGGGAGAGAGTGAAGGAAGAGGAGAAAGGGAAAATCTTTGGATGTTTGCAGAACTTGAGGAGATCCAGCTGAAGACTTAGAGATAGAAGCCGTTCCAGAGGAGGGAATCAGCCGAGGAAAGGGAACGACCACCAGCTCTCTGCTTAAAGAAGCATTTCACCAGCAGAGAGTTGGAGCTGGAGGATCAGGGAGATCTGGATGGAGAGTATTTAGTGAGAGCGAGTTGCAGATAGCGTGGTCCCCGGCCCCAGACAGCGTTATGGATGATAGAGGGATTTAAATGTGATCCTTGCAGCAGCCGGGAGACAGTGAAGAGATTTTAGGGCTGGAGAAAAAGTCCCTGGGCCTGAGGCCAAGGATAAGTCTCACAGCACTATTCTGGATTAGTTGGAGGGGACAGAGAGAAGAGCAGGGTAAGTTAAGGAAGAGGCTGTTGCATTATTCCAGCCTGGAGAGAACCAGAGCTCTGGAGACATTGAGCTTCTGGGGAAAGATGAGGAAAGGGAGAATGCATCTGAGGAGGTGCAGTTGAAAGTGGGCCTTCGTAGCAAGGTCCAAGATGGAGGCATGAAAGAGAGTGAGGAGTCGAAGATGACTCCAAGGTTTCTGGCTTCTGAGGAAGGAGAGGAGGGGAGCCCATGGAACTGGGAACAGGAGTCCTGATGAGAAGGATCTCAGTCTTGCTGACATTGAGACAGAGATCATTAGAGGTGCACCAAGACTGGATAGCGGAAAGTCAGTCAGGAAGGACAGGAAGTAGAAAGAGAGGCAGTAGGGAGTTTGAAGAAGAGTTGTGTGTCATCTGCATAACACTGGAGGTGTGGTGAGAAGGTAGAGATCAGGTGAGCAAGAGGAGCAAGATGGATGTTAAAGAGCTAAGCCGAGAGGCTAGACCCCTGTGGAACACCAAAGGTGGAAATGGAGGTGGAGAAGGGACTCGGGATCACCTGGAAAGGACAGTCAGCCAGAAAGGTGGTCAGCCAGTCCGGTGCCCGGACTGAGATACCAATGGTATCATGGAACAGCTTTATGAAGATGGAGTGGTTGACCATGTCAAAGGCATACGAGAGGTCTAGTAGACTGAGAACCGCAGGAGAGTTAGTCAAGATTTGCAAGCAATTCTTCACAGGTATTCAGGAGAGCAGTTTCCATGCCTCTGAATGCTCGGAATCCTGGTTGATGGCCGTGGAAGCAACCAACAAGCTCAGTATGTTGTGTCAGCTGGGGGATGACCAACGTCTCCAGGAGTTTCCCAAGGAAGGGAGTGATCGAGATGAGACTGTAGTTGGCCGCACACAAGGTGTCGGCAGAAGACTTTTTCAGGAGGGGGTGCACAAGGGAGTGCTTGAGAGAGGAAGGGAAAGACCCAGATGCAGGAGAGTGATTGCAGAAATCAGCGAGCACTGGAGCGAGGGAACAGATATTGCCCTTGATAGTTCTGCAAGAACAGGGAGAGACCTGTTTGGATTATACCTTCATAGAGTGGACTACTCTAGTGACCTCATCTGATGTGATAGGAGAGAGAAGAGGGTTGAGGAGGGACCAACGTGGATGGGGCAGTGAGGGAAGGGGATGAAGAGAGAGAAATCGGGATGTTCTGAGTTTTAGCAGTGGGTGGCCTATGCAGCGCAGAGGGCCTGGAAAGGAAGAGGTGAGGTAGAGACTGCAGGTGGATTGTGTATTTCCTTGCAGATTTTGAAGAGTTACATTCAGCCTGGATGTGAGCACTCTTCTTGGAGCGAGTAGGGGGATGATATTTCCGCTCAGTAGGCAACAGGCCAGTTCATCAGAGGATGAGTTTGAGGACTGCCACTTCCGTTCAGCTGCTCTACACTTACCTTTCAGAGCTGCTATATCAGTCGTACCATTTGTTACGATTGGTACAGGTTTCAGGTGGATCCTCACGACGGGCAAGAATGTTGAGTGCTAGTGATAGCAAATTCAAAATTGTTGAGCGCAGAGTCAGTGGAGAGTCAGCAGGGGGATGAAGGTGGAAGTAAATGCGGCAACTGACTACTCGTTTCGTTGGCTGGATGATCGCGAACAAGGTTGGCTGTGCTGGGGGAGTCAACTTTCAGGGGCTGAGAGGTCCCAGGTGAGCAGAGGGAATGGTCAGAACAGGAAAGTGTGGTGCATAGAGGGTCAGCGAGCTGAAGATCTCCATGGATGAAGGCATTGAGAGTGTCCAGCAGAGTGGGTAGGGCCTGAAGGGAGAATAGAGAGGGAGAAAGATGTAGAGGTCACAGAAAAGAGTGGAGGCCGTGACTGAGGAGTTAAGGTGGATGTTGAAGTCACCCAGGAGGAGGAGTTTGGACGTCGAAGTCGGGAGAGACGAAGAGAAATGCTCATTCATATAGGAAAGGAGAGATGGGGCGAAGGGGCCTGTAGATGGTGGCAACAGTGAGAGAAGAAGTAGGAGAGACGCCAAACTTGCAGACCAGGCTTTCAAAGGAGGTGCAAGGCTGGGTGGGTATGAGGGAAGAGGGGACCCACTCAGGGAAGATCAGGGCTACTCTACCACTAGATTGTTTAGGACGAGGCTTGGAGATGATCTTGTAGCCATCAGGGAGGAGGGAGTCAAAAGCAGTGACTGTACTGGCATTGAATCATGTCTCAATGAGAGTGAGGATGTTGAGATCAAAGTCTTTAAGAAGGAAGCAGATATCAGAATAATGTTTGGTAGCAGAGTGAGCATTAAGCGTGGCTAAGTGAAGCTGGTCATCACCCTTGAAGGTTTTCCGTGGTGGGGTACAGGAGGTGGTACACCCGTCGGAGGTGGTGAAGGAGGTGCCGAGAAAGAGGAAGGGGGGGAATAGCAGGACTGGGGAGGACGTTGATGAGAGATGGCAGGGGCGTTCAAAGAGGACGAGATTGGGTTGAGGACCCTGAGCCATGATAGTGCCATTGTGATACACATTAATGATGCACCTAGAGGATGAGAAGTGAGCCAAGAGTACTTCCCATTTAGTGCCACCATTAATGGGCAAAGACGAGAAAGGGGACTGTAGCACAAATGTGGTATTCATAGTTCTGGAGAGGGGACAGAAAAGAGGATATCTTTGACAATTTGTCTGGAAGTAGCACTGACATAGGTGTCTGCGACGGGTATGCCAGGGTTGGAAGAGAGATCTTTTTTATCTTTCAGACTTCTTGACAGAGGGGAGGATAGTTGATAAAAAGAGTAGATAGTAGAGGTGGAGAGAGCCATAGATATGGTAGAGGGGGGCGTAACGGATAGAAGAAGAGACTGCACGGACACGAAACTCACCAGGCGGTCTAGCAGCTGAAAGTGGCAGATAAATGTCCAACAAGAGACTAGGCAGTAGCAGACAAATGCAAGGGCAGCAGAAGAGATAGAATGGAGAAGAGGGCCAGAGTCAGTAGATGAGGAGGCTTGGGAGGATCACTGTTGCGGGCAGGCAGCAACAACCCCCATGTTGCTGACAGTAAACCTGGTCAGACTAGCAAACACTACTTGAGGAATAGTTCAACTTGCTTGAAACAAGGTTGCCCAACCGACTGCCAGCCCCGCTAAAGAGCGGTCTTGCAGGCAACGCCGCCATCTTGAGTGGCCATCGGCCCCCAACCGCAGGTCCTGTGTTTTCCTTCATCCCACACAATCCCCTTCTTCCAACCCTGTGTGCACTGAACGCACTCTCCTCGGGTTTGCGGGTGCCTGACGGCAGCAGCAGCCCAGTCACTGCAGCTCCTCCACTGATAGCAGGAGCTTCAGCCGTCAGCCAGAGTTTAGGTATGGGAGCTGGTGTGTGGCACATCAGCACCCCCCCCAGAGCTGATCTCCCTGAGGATTCCTCCAGGCCCCCAACCAGCCTCCTCCTTCCTCTGCTGCCCAGCCCAGAGATCCCATTCAGGTTACTCCAGTTGTCCCTCCAACCATCTACTAGTAGCCCCTCTCACCTCCTTGTACTTATTGCTCACTCACAATTGCTATTCCCTGCTCACTCTTGATGCTCCAAGCACCCTTTAGAGCAAGGCTCTTGCTCACAAAGCCTACTCATTATTCTTGCAGGAGCTCCCCTTCTCTTGCACGCTTAACAGGCTGACTGCAGTGATTTACCATGGGGCAACGCATGGGTTAGACCTCTCCTACTTCATGGAGTGATGCTTCATTCTCCTTGGAACTTGCTCCCGCCCTCTAGTCACCATGGTGGTCACTGCACGCCTCCAACTATTTCCTTATTTCACGCTTCTCAGGCACATTGCACCCAGTGCTATTTTGCTCACCTCTTGGAAATCTGTTGGGGCCTTCCCCCACCTGACAGACGCCAGCTCCTCTTCCTCTCTCGATCGTATCTCAGAGGCTCCCCAAGACTGGCTGTCTTTGCAGATCCCAGCCAGGCTGTAGCCCTGGGGGTTGCCTCTCGTTGATCCTTCAGTTAGGGCAGGTAACACTCTCTCCAGTGAGACAGCCACTCTGCAGGAAGCTGTCCTGGGAATAGGAATAAAAGGGCACACTTTCCAATAAGGACTTAGCTCACACCAGCGTGCTGTATACCAAAACGCCATTTGATGCTTTTTTCAAGGAAAGGTGGAAGCCTTGGTGTAGGCAGAGGGAGCTCAGACCAGCTTCCATCATTTTGTTATCTTTGCTTCCTTCCTGTCCCCTCCACTTCCTTTAACAGAGTTTGGGTGTGAAGTTGGAAGGCTGAGTCCGCTTGTTCCTCGAACAGGTATTGGACCATCACCTGGAGCCCTTCACCTTTAAAAGATGGGGTCTCTCACTCCTTCTTAGATTCACTTTGGAACAAACACATAAGGAAGAATTTTGTTGGACCTCTGTTGAGAGAGTTGAATTTCCAAGTCCAGCCCCCCCCCACCTGGAGGTGAAGACTGAGCTGAATGTCTAATTCAAAGGGGAGATCTGTTCCCTAGCCCTCCCCAGGGCACATTGGGGTTGGGGGGGGTGACCTGCTTCCTGAACAAGACCTGCATCTGTGCCAGTTACACTGCTACCCAGGACATCATCATGGTGAAGGACCCCTTGAAGCGTGCACCAGCCTCCCTTTTTGTTGTGAGCCCAAGAACAAGGACGACACTTGCCTCATAGAGGGACTCTTGACAGCCAGGATTCCTGTATTCCGGCACCGTCATCGAAGGATCAAGACTCTCCAGTGCTGTCTTTTGACACTCACCCACCCTTCGACCCGCTGAACTACTTGTTTTGACCAGTTTGCCACTCCGCTAGTTGAGCACTCATTTTCTCTGCTTGGTCTCAGCTCCACGCTGCCTCTGTTGCCATCGAACCGCTGTCTGACCCGCCAGCATCTTCTCTGCCGATCTTTATTGCTAGTCGAATTGGCCCTGGTGTCCCACCGCACCGTGACCATCAGACGCTGCATTGAGCTTCCCATCTCAAACTGCGCATCTAGTCAGTATCTTTGCAGTCAAACCAGCCCTGAGGTCATCACAATCCCTTCTTCTTCTTCGAACCACATCTCAGCTCGATATTACTCCCATTCTAGAACAAAGCAAATGACTCCTCTAGCAGCACTTTGAAGCCTGGTTTGCCTTTGTCGAACCACCAAGACCAGCGAAAGGCTCTATTGTCTGGAAACTGCCCCTCTTGGCCTGTTATGGGGCGCTGGATACTGGCTAGGGCACCATTCATCCCCTTTCACTCCAGAACATAACCTTTTTAGAATCATTGTGGTTAATGATTGCCTTTCCTCCCCCAGCTTCATTACCCAGATCGCTGCATATTCTATTTTTGCATATTCTCTGTTCTATCCACAAGGATGAGTTTTGTACAGTGTTTTTCTATTTAGTTACCTTACAGGTGGTGTGTTTAAAAAGTGTGTGTGTGTGTGTGTATGTATATATGTGTGTGTATATATATATATATAACCTTGATTGGACATAACCTTTGTTTGGGACTGTTACACTTTGCTGTTTGGGTTGCTGCAGAATCACATATACTCCCCTCTTGAGAGTATAGCCTGCCCTTGGTCCATGTTGCAAAAATAAAAAAGGCGAAGGATGTGTATATTTTTAACTGTCTCTTTTACCTTGGCATCACTGTTGGTTTGTAGAAGTGTGAGGGCTGAGTAGGTGGTTTAAACACTACTTGTGAGCAATTCGACCTTTCCGCTGCTTTCGACCTGGTCAACCACAAGGTCTTATGTCGGCACCTTGACTCTGCAGCTCACTTCTCCACGGACGCTATCAAGTGGATCGAGTCCTTCCTGAGTGAGAGGACCATGAGAGTCTTCTCCTCCTCAGCATCTGCCGAGCCTACACCCATCCTATGCGGCGTTCCGCAAGGATCCTGCGTCTCGCCCACCCTTTATAACATCTTCACTAAGCCATTGTTCGACGATCTGGACCAGCTGGGTGTCACCTACACTAACTATGCAGATGATACTCAGATTCTCCTACCACTTTCTGGGGATTACAGTGCGGACACGGGCCTAGTGAACAAAATTTACCTTATCATCCAAGCATGGATGGCCACACATGGCCTATGCTTGAACGATGATAAGACTGAACTAATAATATTGGGTTCGCAGGCCAATATTAAAAAACTAGGTCAAGATTACTCTTCCTTCAATATTGACGGCAACACCATTAAAGTCTCCAAGGAAGTAAAAACCCTGGTATACTACTTGGACTCCACACTATCCTTTGACAAACAGGTCAAATCCCTTACCTCGTCTACGGCTTACACATGCAAACTTCTTAGAGCTGGTAAACCATTCCTCTCTGACTATAACTGTCTGATCCTGGCTAGAGCTCTTATACTCTCTAGAATCGACTATTGCAATGCCCTTTACATTGGGGCTAACAAATCCACCACTAATAAACTCCAAACGCTACAGAATAATGCCTTAAGAGCAGCCCTTGGCATAAATAAGAAAACCCACATCTCTGCCTTGAGACATCAACACAAATGGCTCTCCACATCCAATAAAATACTTCTAAAAACACTCTCTCTGACACACAAAGCTTTGAACAACGCGGCCCCCAGTTACCTCATAGACAAACTTCAGAGAAGAACTTCTCTCAGACCCACTAGAATGGGGAACACTAACTGCCTAAATATCCCCAAATACAAACTGACTACCATCGGGGGCAACAGCTTCACTGTTAAGGCAGCCAGAAGCTGGAACTCACTGCCCCAGGAGTTAAGAGCTGACCAACCATATCCACTCTTCAGGAAAAACTTAATAAAGCATATCACTGCCACCAATCCTTAGTTACCCTTCACCCTTCCCTGAGGACACTATCCTGCAATCAAGAAACAGTATACCTTGCTATACTCTCTCTTTATGTAAATACTGCTGCCCATGCATGTGTACTCATATAAGTTTTATATCCTAGTGCACGCACCTTTGATCCAGCCCTATTGTTCATATTGTATATATCCTGTAATCATACTATACTGCCACAGCCCTATTGTTCATATTGTATATTTCCCGCATTCATGCAAACTAGCCACAGTCCTATTGTTCATATTGTATATATCCTGTCTGTAACCTGTGTAATCATGTAAGCCTTGCATTTCCTTGTCATTGCGCCCTTTTACTTACGAGTCTGGTGCGCTTAACAAATGAATAAACAAACAAACAAACTTGACCCTATACCCCTGCAGAGCCCAAGTCATTTAGCTGCAATGGTGGCAACTGTGGGATTTGACACAGACGGTGTTACAGCTTAGGCAGCCAAAATGAAAGTGTGCAGTTAATGTTAGATTAATTGTCTAGTATTGATTTAATTACTACGATGTATTCTGACATGAACTCCGCACCCACCTTGTCAGTAGGTGAGCAGGGTGAGTTTTGTTAATTAATGGCACTCCCCTATGGCAGTAAGTTAGGAAAAACACATTTTTGAAACGCTTCCAAGGTTTTGAGGAAGTTAGGAGGGTGTCCAGTAGCCATACTGAGCACCCACCTCGGGAAACCCATTTTTTCTGGGGGGTGGAAGTGAATGAAAAAAGTATCGCAGTAGAATTTCCTGCATTCCGCCCAGAGAGAATAATGCAGTTTCCCAGAAGTCCCACTGGCCTCAAACCTCAGTCAGATCCCAAGCTTCTGTAAGGTCCAGGGACTTCAGTAGGCTTCGAGTGAGTTGCACTGTGGGGCAACCTAGGTACAAGAGTTTCTCCTACAGGAAAGAAGGTTGGCCTTGGAGGAGCAGAAGTTGCGGGAAGGTGGGCAGAGAGTCAGAGACTAATGACAGAAACGTAGCAATCGGAGGAAAAAGCTGCAGCAGATTCAGCTGAACAGAAACGGGACTATCTGATCATGCGGGAGCTGTGCAAACATGAACTGGAGAATCCGGAGAGAGGCAGAATTTTTCTGAGGAGGGAAATATTTCCAGTGGTGGTTCCCAAGCGAAGCCTAGCTGCCAGCTCCCCAATTACTTGGTCCAACGAGGGAGACATATTTTCAACTTGTTCGAAAAGCTGAAGTTAGCTTTCCACCTCCAGGAGGCGGAAGAGGTGTTGCTTATGAGCTCTCTAGCGACAGTTGGAACTTAAGTCATTTATTTGGCTCTTGAGCAGAGAATCTATTCCAAGATGAAGACTGCTGTTCTCTGGAAGCTCTGCCAGACCCCAGGACAATTCCTCGAGCTTTAGGGAGATCAAACCTTTGAGACATTTGCACATCAATCTCCAAAATATCTTAGGGGATGGGTAACTAAGTTGACACCCTTGAGGCCATGTTTAATATTTGATTGCACGTGAGAGTATCTTTAAACAAAATGAGATAGTCTTGTCCACTAAATGCTGCTGTAACTCTATCACAGACCTTAGGGAGCTCGTCTAGGCCACCCACCGGTATGCGAGTACTTGTGTCAAGCGAAAAGCTTTGTCCGCTACATCCAAACCAGATGACCAGGGGAATGATAAAAGTAAACCGAAGGAAAGGAAAAAGGTTGGCCGCCTCCTGCTAAGAAAAGCCCCCAAAAATGTGACGGTAAATTTCAGCCATATTAATCTTCTGCTCCCACAGAAAGGAAGAGTGTGGGCACGCCTAGCACTGAGGCTCTGCATTCAGAGCCCCACAGGGCTGCCTCGCGTTTGGAGACGGGTGACATAGAAAAGGAGATCCTGCCTGTGAGGGTAGACCCAAGCCGGCCGTAGTGAGTGCTACCCTCATGGAGAAGGAGTTTGTAAATGCGGGCACATAAACTGATGAATTCCCACTAGGCCAGGGGCTGTCTTAATGGCCCTAGTGTCTCTGAGCAGCAAAGGTTCTGGTTCTTCCACAGAGATCCCACTTTCCTGCTAATGGAGAGATTTTGGACTGTGTTCATAAATACAAACGGAGCCCCAGTGCTTTGTGGAACAGCTGCGAGTGTCACTGCTGGGCCTACCAGAACTAAGTGACTTGTCCTTAGCTGGGGGCCCCAGCCAGGCTGACGGTTGCCACTGCCCAACTAGCAAGTGAGCCCAAGAATTCCAAGGCAGGAGTCAGCCGGCGATTGGTGGTCTCCCAATGTCACAGGAGGTTCCTACAGGATTTGGCTGATGACGTTCAATTGACAAGTCATTTTGTAAAGACAAAGGCAATTGAACAGATTGTCTGCCCATTTGTACTTGGCCTAGATAATAGTAAAAATGGGAGTGTTTTGTCCTTTCTTCGCACACTTGCCAAGCATCTGGCAAGGCTGGCAAAGCCAAAAACGGTCCCTTAATTCCACTAGCAGTGGTTGGGCGGTCTTTTGAGAGACTATGTATAGACATTGTGGGTCCTTTTGGATCCCCAGTCCTCCTCGGGGAACCGATGCATTTTGATAGTGGTGGATCACACCACCAGGTACCCTGAGGCTGTACCTTTTTGAGGGACATCAAAGCACCTGTGGTTTGCGGCTACCCTAATAGGCATATTCTCTTTGTAGGATTCCTTAATAATAATAATAATAATAATAATTTCGCATTTATATAGCGCTACGAACCCTCAGGTATCTGAGTGCTGCTTATTATTACCCACGGTGTGTGGTGCTCCTTTATCGACCTCGGAAGGATGAAAGGCTGAGTTTGGCCCTGCCGGGATTCGAACCTGCGTTAGCAAGCTCTGCACGGATGTCATAGCGAGCGCTCTACTCGCTGTGCCACTTGACCGGCCTTAAATGAGTAATTTCTGACAGTAGATCTAACTTCATATCTGCAAATATGAAGACCTTGTGGAGTGAGTGCGGAGTAACTTACAAATTCTTCACAGCCTTTTTCATCAGCAGACACCTGATGGGCATGTTTGCACTTCAACAAGACCTTGAAAGGCATGATGGATGGAAAACCCTCTGAGGAGAAAGTTGGATATTCTCCTGCCATGCCTGCTGCTCTTCTACTGGGAGGTTCAACAGAACGGTATTGGGTCCAGTCCCTTTGAGCTCCTGTTTGGCCACCCAGTTAGGGTTTACCAAGTATAGCGCGGGAAGCATGGGCGGGCAATCCCCAAACTCCTCCTTAGTTTAATAATTTACTATCTGGCACATTACGAGGTTTCCGGTATCCCACTGATACTACCGGTGGGATACCGGCATACTGTAGTACCGGTTCTGCCAGAATTACCAGCAGATTCCAAGTGGCGGAAATGCTGGTAAATCCCATAGGACTCAATGGTGGCATTTGCCATGAATACCGGCAGTTTTTTGCCAGTTGGGTGGCGAATATACCTCTTAGACAGAGGTAAAACCGCCACTCTTCCAGCAAACTTATATTTATATGGTCCGGAAAAGAGCCGGTACACATAATTACAGGCACTTTATTTCCTGTCTGGCCAACTTTTAATGCGGTCTTAGATCCATAATGGCCAAGTACACAGAACCGAACGCTCAGAAAGTGAAGGCTAGTGATGAGCTCATAAAGTACTGGCATGACCGGAAGGCCTCCATGACCGAGTACATGCCTTCAAAAAGGTCTGGACCATAGAACAAGGCAAGCCAAGCGCCCCTAATGACAGTGTGACTGGGCCGTACATGGGACTTGAGCACATTAGTGAGTTTAACTACTTCATTGATACCAGGTCCTCGAGGCAAACAGATCTGGTCTTCCATGTTCTCCAGCTGAAGCCCCATTACAGCCGGGATGACTTGGTGATGGCTCTGGTCACCGATGATGAGACTGAGGAGGAGACAAATACCCATTCAGAGTTGTTGCATACCGAGTCCACTGAGGAGTGTCTAGAGGGAGTCCAGATCTCCCTGGACCTTATTGAGCAGCAATTGCGAGACTGTCAGTTTGTGGGTCTGTGCCTGGTGACTCCCGGAAGGATAGATTAGTGCATACATGACATCAATTCTTGAGACAGTAAGCCAGTGAAGAGTAGGATTCACCAGACGTCTTACAAGGCTTAAGGACACCAGCGGAGAGGAAGTCACAGAGATGTAGTGATTTGACTGCTTTTGTGTCGACTACAGAGGGCTTAATTCTGTCACCAAGACAGATGCATCCCTCAAACGTAGGGCAGACCAAGTCATTGACAGATTATGTGCTGTCAAGTTCATGAGGGTTGAGATTGATTTCAAATAAAGATTTTAGGAGGCCATCCTAGTTATGATGAACAGAGAGTCGTCTCTAAGAGTTTGGCCAAAGCCCAATCAAGGTATTATGGGAGAGCAGTCAAAGCTTAATCTTAGGACTGAGTGAGAGTGGTTTAGGAACCCAATGAGTTCACAAAGAACACGCAATAATTCAGTTTAGACAGTATGTATACAAATGCAGTTCTTTAGTATGCCTTTGAGAACACACCAAGAAATGAAACTTTCAAGTAGTATTATCACACACAACCATACATCACAAATATATTCATTCACCAGAAGGTTCACTCCAAATGCATTATCAATAATTTAATCGGGCAAGTAATTCAAATGCAGGCAAAATGATTAGAACCAATCACCAGTGCAATTCTCTTTACTTAAGAAATCCAACTCTAACATGTATTGGACCTAGTAACCAAAAGTCACAGGTTTCTCCAGGGAAGGTATCATCTAAAAGGATGCAGTGGGATGGTGATGGTTTCAAACAGTTCAAAACTATTTGTCCGATGACTGGTAAATTCTCCCCTCTCTTCCAGTCCCAAGGCTAGCCCAGGGTTAGGATGCTTGACGTAGGTTCAACGACCAAAGGTGAGTAAAGAGGGAGTTGGGAGACAGGGGACTTTGTATCCAGTGTTATCCTATGGAGGACTGTCGGACAGGCACAGTTGTGTTTTCTTACCTCCCTGACTCTGATGTTTCCCTGGTCACACAATGTTTCATCTCAGGGTTGCTGGGAACACTGTCTTTTGTCATTTGTTTATGAGAGAGGTGCCCAGGTGTTGCAGGTTCAAGTGCTTCCTCTGGTCGGGTCCAACTTCAAAATACTACACCAGAGGATAAGAACGGCAGACTTGCCCAGTGCTTCAGGCTGCTTCAGGGGATGAAGGAAAGGGCGTTCCAGCGATGGCCAACCTTTGCAGGTAATCTTCCAGTTGCGTCACAGAAGAAGCTCCAGGACCGGTTCCCTTGATGCTAGGAAGCTAACATTTCAGGAGATGGCATGTTATGTCACACGCTTGTGGCCACCGAAGTTGAATGCAGAACGATTACATCTCTGGAGAGGTAGCCCATGATGGAGCTGATCAGTCCACTGGTCAATTCAGAAGGCTCTTGGTGCATGCAACCTCAAGTAGGCATTCAGACTAGTTGGTCCCACTAGTCCAAGGGCTGAAGTACAGTTGCAGATCATTTGCAATCTTGCAAAGGAGCAAGGCTTCAACAGGCTAGTTACTGGAGAGGATGGTCCACTGCAAAAGATGTCAGCGGGATGCTCTTGGCTCTAGTGTAATTCTGAAGAATGTCTCTGTGCTGAAGGCCTGCCTCCAGATTATGTTTGTAGGATTTCCAGGGGTGCCGGGAGAATGTTTACAGCTGCATGATCGCGGTCCCCCGTCCTTTCAGATGGACTGGTGGGGCAAAATGATTGAAAAGGAGGGAGTACGGATCCAGGCTCACGTATGACTAATGGTGAGGTTTCTTTTTGAATCAATGATGCGCTTCATGGTAGGGGCTACTCTGAAACCAAAAGGCCCAAGGTCCACCCGTTATGCCCTTTACTGTCCAAGAATGTGAATGTTCTGGCTACTCACTGACCCCGATTGGCACACCTTGATCGAAACCTACAAGGTTGTTATCCTCCAGGAAACATGGCTTGCTGTTCCAACCCACAAGCTGCACTACCATACTTTTTTCATGCCAGCAGTGCAATCCAATGGGGGACGCCTGAAAGGGGGGCCCTCCTAATTTGGGATCACGCAAGTCTGAAGATTTCTGGCAGTTGTTTGGAATTGGACTTGCCCAATATGCTTTGTACGGTGCTGAGGCGTGGGGGTGGTCCTAATGTACTTCTTTTGAATTTATATCTTGGGCAAAATCGGCGAGCAGTTACCCAGTTAGAGCTTGCGCTTAACAAACTAGTGCCCATATTGCAGGGTTGCCGGGTACGATCCTTCTCTTGGCTGGCGATTTTAACTGGCAGACCGAGTCCTCTAGGCATACACCGGATGATTTAATAAATGAGGAAGAGCTCTGGGGAATCCGGTACCAGTTGTCCCTCCTTGTCTATCTTTTTATACTTTTGCAGGCAGGGTGCGCTCCATTTTGTATTTTCATGGCCAGCGAGCTTGCAATAAGAGGTTACCCGAGTACTCCTAGCTCATATGACTTTCCATAACCAATGCAAGAGTAGTCATATTGATTAAATTTGTCTACTCAGGAAAAAGAAAGCTAAGGCACAACTCGCATGGAAAACCAAACCCCCCCATGGAAAACAAATCAAATATCGCGAATATATCCTCTCTATACAAAAGTGAGATAATTTGCACCAAGAAAGAGGCCTATAACATCAGGATTGATCAGGCAGGGTCCTCCACTAAAGAATTATTTCTAATTCTAAAAGAATTAGAAAATCCCAATCCACCTACTGACACCTGCTTGAAAGACAAACCTTGGTGCACCAGCATCCAAAACACCCTTAACAAAATCACAGGACTCCAAATTAAAATTGAGGACAAACGCCAACAACTCTCTAACAACAAATTTACCAACCCTGGCTCCTCAACGCCCATCGATACCAAATCTGGCTTCACATTCAAGAAAGTAACTACGGTAGAAGTTCAAAAAATCATCACCTCCTTAAAACCCTCGAACTGCAAAGGGGACAGCTGTCCCGCCCAGATCATTAAAGACGCAGCTAGAGATCTATCCCCCTTCGTCACTAAACTTATCAACCTATCATTCATCAATAACTCAGTGCCCAGCAACCTAAAACAATCATGGGTTCTCCCACTCTTGAAAAAACAATCTCTAGACCCAGCCATACCCACCAACAACAGACCCATCACCACAGTCCCCTTCCTATTAAAAATTCAGGACAGTCGCCTATCTCCAAATTCAGGAATATCTGGAATCCAACCAACTGCTAGGAATACGTCAATCTGGCTTCAGCCCTCAACATGGAATGCAAACTGCCCTTGTTGATCTCAAAAGTCAGATTGATGAAATTAAAGACGAAGGCAATGCCGCAATGCTACTTCTCTTAGACCTCTCAGCGGCCTTCGACCTGGTTGACCACAAAATCCTCTGTAGCCAACTAGCCACAGCAGCTCACTTTTCCTCCTCTGCCGTCACATGGATACAATCCTTTCTGGCAAAAAGAACCATGCGGTCTTCTCAACCACAGCTGCAGTAGACCCCATCCCCATCTCATGCGGGATCCCACAAGGCTCCTGTGTCTCCCCCACTTTGTATAACATATTTACAAAGCCACTATTTGACCAACTGGACAGGCTGGGTGTCACCTACACGAATTACGCAGATTACATCCAGATACTGCTCACCATCACAGGCAATTACCACGTCAACGTCTTCCGGATCAACGAAATATTCTCCATCATTCAGGCATGGATGGCCTCTCATGGCCTCTGCCTGAATGATGAGAAGACAGAGCTTCTCCTTGTCGGTTCTCTCAGTAACCTGGCTAAACTTAATCCTAACTACAGCAACATCATTATCGACGGTCACCTAATCCCTATTGCCAAAAGCATGAAAACGCTTGGCTTTTACCTTGATGCCAACTCCAACTTTTCCAAACAAACCAACATGATTGCCTCAGCCTACACCGGCAAGCTTATTAGGGCCAGTAGACCCTTCCTATCACCCAATAGCTGCCTCACTCTTTCTAGAGCCCTCATACAGTTCAAACTGGACTATTGCAATAGCCTGTACCTAGGCGCTAACCAATCTATATAACTAACAAATTACAAGTACTTCAATATAATGCACTACGTGCAGCACTCAACATCCCCAGGCATGAGCACATCTCCCCTGCTAGGAAATCATGCAAATGGCTCTCAATACGTCAAAAAATGTACTTGAAAGCCATTTACCTCACGTACAAAGCTTTAAACCACCTAGCCCCACCATATCTAACTAATAAATTCACCATGAAACCCGGCACCAGAACCACTAGATCCTCCAACACTTTATGCTTGACAGTGCCCAGATCCAGCTTAAAAAGAGCTGGAGGGGCCAGCTTCACAGTACTTGCTTCCCAACTCTGGAACACCTTACCACTCAACATTAAAACTATTGAGTCCTTCCAGACCTTCAGGAAACATGTTATCGGTTGGCTCCTCAACAAAGAGTAGCACCACAAATGCCTGGCTACACTCCCTTCTGCTTAAACATATATGTGATCTCTGCAAACTGCTGTATTTGAAACTGTAGTACCACCTAGATATGTGCGTACACCTCCCACTGCTTAAATATGTCTCTATATTCTGTAAATTGCTGTATAGTGAAAATTGTATATCACAATTATGTAACTGTCTTTTTTAAGCGCCCTTCTACCTCTACAAACCCTTCTACAAACAAACAAACAAATATCCATGATGCATTGGGAGGCCTTGGTCTCTAGGACGTGCCAAAAGTGATCACTATCCCCCTTCACCATTTTCCATTTAATTGAAATGTTTACAGGTGATGGGCGCTCCAGGGGTCCTTTGTGATATAGCACTGAGAGTTCCAAATGGTAAGGGGTCATTGTTGGTCAGCTGTGGTCTCAAGGAAACTCCTCCCATCAATTTACAAGACTCTGCTTCCTGTGCTGGAGGACTATTCCCAATCCAGCATCACATGCTCTCATATTGGTTTTTCCTACTAAGTGGTTGTGAGGACGGCTCTCTCTGTCTCAAGGGAGGGC